>NC_057345.1:207287565-208537565 GCF_016509475.1 Prionailurus bengalensis | reverse complement strand
GTGGCAGGCCAAGCAAGGACCGAAACATCATCCCCGTGTGTTTCAGAACCAGACCTGTAAAGGACGGACATCATCACAGCCAAACCCAGTCTCATGGTCCCAACCACACTGCAAGGAAACCTGGAAAACAGGGAGGACCAAAGAGATATTGGAGGAGGTCTAATACTTTCTGTCAAGGATCTCCTTCAAAAGGCCCCAGTGATGATAAGAATGCTCACTGACAGTGTTTTGCATTTGAATGCAAGACTATGGCAAGACTGAGTCCAAAGGTACCCAAAAAGCACTGGTTGGGTCATGATTCTCAGAACCCTTCATTATCCCTTTTTCTCTTAGGAGAGAGAGAAAAGTCCTTACAATGGTCTCTAAGATTGATCCTTTGTCATCTGGACCTTGCCCACCTCTTTGGTCTTAGATGTGCTACTCTTTCCCCCATCATTCCCCCTGTTCCACGGATCTTCTGCAGATATCTCCAGGGCATCGTGCCGCATGATTGGAGGCTTTGCACATGCAGTACCCCATCCTTAACACCTTCCACTCCCTACGTTTCCTCTCAGACCACAGCTCACACAACACTTGCCAAGGAAGTCTTACCTGAATGCCATCCCTTCTCAGTCTAAATCGTACCCTTCAGTCATTCTCACATGGTTACTTATACCTTTCCTTCTCATTTATCATAGTTTCTCATTATACGTGCATGTGATTATTTGCTTAGTGTTTCTCTATCTTTTGCTGCCATTTCTTAGTAAATATTTGTTAAAAATAAATGGATGGATGGATGGGTTCTGAAAAGAGCCTTGGATCCAAATAAAAGTGAATAGTTGCTTTAAAATATTCTAAAGTAGGACATGTTTATTATGATGCTCTTAGCTGTAAGTAAAAGAAATCATTCAAATTGCCAAGACAGTAAGAAATATTTATTATCTTATATAACAAGAGACTCCTAGGTAGGGGGCCCCTTGGGTTGGTTAGGAATAGCTCAATGACATCACCAGAGACCCACGTTCTTCCTATCTTTTGCCTCTTTGTCCTCAGCATGTTGCCTTAGTTCCTCTTCGTGGTCACAAGATGGCTGCTGCAGTTCTAGGTAGCAAGTAGAAGTGACCTCTTTCAGTATGGATCTCTTCTTGTTATCAAGACAATCTTTCTGAGAAGCTTTCCCGCCAGTTGACTTCCCTGCAGATTATTTCTCCCTCTAAACCAAGCATTGGCAAAGAGAATGGAATTATCATGACCGGCCAAGATTAACCAGGATTTACTCCAAAATCAGGTATCAGAGAGATAGATGAATAGATGACGGAACAAAATCCGACTTCTGTAAGAAAGGGGGATGGCATATAAGGTGCATGTGATTACTCGATCAGTGTCTCTCTCTTTCGTTGCTATTTCTTAGAGTTTGTTAAAAATGAATGAGCGGTGGGGCGCCTGGATGCTTCAGCTGGTTAAGCGTCCGACTTCGGCTCAGGTCATGATCTCGCGGTTTGTGAGTTCGAGCCCCGCGTTGGGCTCTGTGCTGACGGCTCGGAGTCTGGAGCCTGCTTCGGATTCTGTGTCTCCCTCTGTCTCTCTGCCCCTCCCCTGCTTGTGCTTTGTCTCTCCCTGTCTATCAAAAATAAATAAATGTAAAAAAAAAATTTTTTTTTAAATGAATGAGAAGTGTACAGGTAACTTGTATACCATAAACAATCATATTTGCTACATACTGGCTGGCAACCAGTGTGCTGAATGTCGTAAGCCCTCCACAGGTATATCCAGATTTTGATCTGAGTTGAATTTATTATACGAATACCCATCTGGGTATGTTAATAGGTGTCGGACAGAAATGCTGTATTGAGCTGATTGTACTGCTGTGGCATGGTACAGAAAATAGTTTCCCATGAATAGGAGGCAAGGGGATATCAAATATTCCCAAGATGTGTGCAGTGGAACACATGAAAACCTCTCCTCATGAGTAAATCAGAGTGAGCTCTCAGGACGTTGGAGACATAGTGCTAAAGAGAGACCATGTGGCTTATTTCATGCCTGTGGGTATAATACCAGACATTGGCTTTCAAAAGTGTCCCATGCCTTAGTAGCAATAAACACACAGAGTGCCCTGCTCTTGGCTTCTAAATGCTGTTCTCCAACAGAAGGAACCAATGACTGATTCTAGGGTTGTGTAGGTATGCAAGATGAGCCTGGAGCATCTTGGAGTTCCAGAAAGCAAGAAAGTCATCAACAGGCAAAAGGATGAGGGGATGTCATGGGGATGGAAGAGGACCTCTAATGTCCACCAATGTCCAATGGCTAAATCTAGCCAAATATGAGCAACAGAATGAATAGGGTGCTATTGTATTGCAACCCTAAATCGAAAATAAGCAAAAAGAAGTCCTTGTTAATATAAATAAATAAATGAATGAAATAAGTCCATGGGGAGAAGGGACAAATCATCCCCACGGAAGATCTCCCATTTAATATAAGTAGATATTAAAGGAGCTCGATGTTCTTGAAGGTGCGCTGAACTTAGTGACAGGTAGCCAAAGAACAGAGTTTGGGAAGGGGAGAAATGGGGACTTAACAGTGGAGCCACGTGGCAAACATCACCTTACCCACATGACCAAGGTTAACTCCACCAAGGATGCTATTGATAGAACGCAGCCCTGATACGTTGTGATAGGAAGGGTGCCTCACCTTGGTGGTCTTCTCCCCCAAACCCACAACTCCAGTCTAATCATGGGGAGCACGTCAAACAAACCCACATTGAGAGAGACACTACAAAACACCTTCGCAGTCTTCCTCAAACGGTCAAGATCATGAAAAGGTAGGGAATTGAGACTCTGTCACAGACGGGGGGGGGGGGGGGGGGGCGGGGCGGGAAACAGTGAGGTCCAAACACAGTCTGGACTTTGTCAGTTAATGACAATGTGGCAGTGTTAATTTCTAAGTTTTGGCAAATATTAGACTGACTCTGTACATTATCTTTGCAGCTTTTCTGTAAACCTCAAATTACCCCCAAATCGAAGTTTACATCTATATCTATATCTATATCTATATCTATATCTATATCTATATATTTTACATTTATTTATTTTTTGAGAGACATAGAGAGACAGAGCACAAGTTGGGGAGGGGCAGAGAGAGAAGGAGACACAGAATCTGAAGGAGGCTCCAGGCTCTGAACTATCAGCACAGAGTCCGACGTGGGGCTCGAACTCACAAACCGCAAGATCATGACCTGAGCCGAAATCAGACACTTAACCGACTGAGCCACCCAGGCGCCCCCAAAGTTTATATTTTTTAAAGTGTGGCTGATAAAATGAGAAGAGAGGGAGAAAGGAAAAGGAGGGAGGGAGGGACGGAGGGAGGGTGGGTCTCTAGGGATCATTTTAATCAAAGGTGCTGCTGCTGGTGGAAAATAAAAGGATCCCATTGTCACTCCACTCAAAAATATCTGTGCCGCCGAGTGATACATTGCTCACTGTGCAGGGCTTAAGACGAGAAAAGATCTCACTAAAATGCAAATAGAAGTGACTGTTGAACTTGATTTTTCATCTTAGCTGGCAAGCCCTCTGGGATTAAGTACAGGGCAGGTGACTTTAGATATATGGAGGGAAGGGCCCAAATTTATTGGGCCTCCCAGGAGTCAGAGAGAGGAAGAGCCCCAGTTGGAAAGTCTATAAAGAGCCCGCACAAGAATTCTGGGGGCCAAAGGATGCCTACAGCAGTGACAGAAAAGGGGACAAGCACCCGGAAAATAAGGAAAAGCATGTGCACATTTCCCACCTGCACATTGCCCCAGGGGCTGGTTGGTTCGGCAGATCGGCACGGACAAGCCAAGCCAGGGGTGCTGGGAGAGCAGGAGGCTGAGAAATCTCCCAGTTGGACCACATTCTGTTTACTTTACTCTGGAAAACGAGGAAACCCTTGTCCTCATTCTTTCAAAGCCTAGAATCTAAATTAGACATAATGGTCTCAAAAAGACCAAATTTATGTAAAGCACTATTTTGTATTTCTTGCACGCTATATGGGATGCCTATAAAGCAGCACAGAATCAGGAAATCTAAGTTAGATTCATGATCATTTCTAGGTGCGTTTCACACGCTTTTTGTTGTATGTTCTCAGCAAGCCTTTGAGGGAGAATTACTATGTTTAACAACAAATAAATGGAGGCTTATAGGTACATGCAGGGATTTACCGAAGACTTTAGGTTAACAAAGGGGAGAGCCTGGGCTTGAATATTGGTCTATCTGACTCCAAGCACGGGCTCTCACCCACTTATCCACGTGAGCTCCTGGTTTACTTATGTGGCCTTGAGCAAGTCATTTGGGTTCCTGGACCCCAGCTGCCTTGTATATTAACAAGCGGATTCGACCAGTGTTCTTTTTTTTTAAATTTTTTTTTTCAACGTTTTTTATTTATTTTTGGGACAGAGAGAGACAGAGCATGAACGGGGGAGGGGCAGAGAGAGAGGGAGACACAGAATCGGAAACAGGCTTCAGGCTCCCAGCCATCAGCCCAGAGCCTGACGCGGGGCTCGAACTCACGGACCGCGAGATCGTGACCTGGCTGAAGTCGGACGCTTAACCGACTGCGCCACCCAGGCGCCCCTCGACCAGTGTTCTTAAACTTTGATGTTCATACGATTCAAGTGGGGATCTTATTAAAGTATAGGTTCTCATTCAGTAGGTTGGGGGCAGGCCTGAAATTCTGCATCTCTAACAAGCTTTTGGGTGCTGTTTATACCACCGGTCTAAAAATTCCATCTTCAGAAGTAAGGTCTTGGACTACATCAGTGCTTAGATGGGTGTGTGTACAAGTGACATCAGAGGGCTTTTTAAAAATATTCACGTTGAGATGAGTAGGTCTTGGGATGGATTCCCAGGTGCATTTTCAACAAGAATCTCAAAGACAGTCTTGCAGACCATCCTGGGACTACATTTTTAAAACACGCTGGGCTGCGAATCTATGAGGTCCTTTCTTCACTTCAGAATTTCTGAAGCGGTGTTCAATGCCAAGATGACACAGCCATCAAGAGCATGTGTTAAGAGATGCAGTGAATAAGAGGTCACACAGACCTCCTCGCAGCTGAGTTGCTTCTTCCTAGATCTTTTAGGGTAGAAGTCTGCAGACGCTAGACTAGAGAGGCAGGAGAGTGACTTCCGGGGGCCGTCTAGGAGTTATTGGTCAAAAAGTGATGATGGATCTCCATGTCTGGTGTAAGTTAATAATTGGCTTTTTAAAAAATGTTTATTTACTTTTGAGAGAGAGAGAGAGAGAGAGACAGAGTGTGAGCAAGGGAGGGACAGGGAGAGAGAGGGAGACACAGAATCGGAAGCAGGCTCCAGACTCCGAGCTGTCAGCACAGAGCCCGACACGGGGCTCGAACTCGTGAACCGTGAGATCAGGACCTGAGCCAAAGTCGGACACTCGACCAACTAAGCCACCTGGGCGCCCCAATATACATCTTTTTTAAAAGATGTTTTTATTTATTTTTGAGAGACAGAGACAGAGACAGAGAGAGAACGAGTGGGGGAGGAGCAGAGAGCGAGGGAGACACAGAATCCGAAGCAGGCTCCAGGCTCCGAGCTGTCAGCAAAGAGCCCGACGCGGGGCTCGAACTCACAGACTGTGAGATCATGACCTGGGCTGAAGCCGGATGCTTCACCGACTGAACCATCCAGGTGCCCCAATAATTCATTCGCTCTTACTCTTTAATAAGAACCAGTCTTTCTTCAGGGTCTCACCGAGATGGGGGCATCCTTACCCTCATTAAATCTGACCTGGCGTGCAAGGAGAGGTGACAGGTGGAAGCAGACGAGGGAAGTGGGACACAGGGTCCTCCCCAAAATGGGAGGCGGGTGGCCTGGAACACTGAACCGCTTTCCGGTGATGCAAGACGGAGCGCGTGTCAGCCCCTGCCCCGTAGCCGGCCGTGGAGCGGGTTCGGCAGCCTGTGATTTTTAAAAATTAAATTTCTTTTCTTTCCTACTCAGAAGCTATTGTTTAGAGTTTAAAGGCTGGCTATTCCCACTCCGCGATCTGAGAGAAATTTGACGATTCAGGGGTCATCCTGAGCGTTTGGAGACAAACCAACAGAGTTCTCGGAAAGCTCTCTGACCTGGTGCAAAGGTAGGAACCTAAGAGGACAAACCTTTTCCTCTATTTTACAAATGGAAATCTCAGAGCACTTCGCCTCACTTCCCCCTCCCCCAACATCTGTCGTTAGGGACTGGGAAAACAATAACAAATGTTATCATTTATTGATTTCTGCAACGTGCCAGCCACTCTAGAATGCATGCGGACAGTGCTGGTATCGAGCAGAATCCGCAAGGAGCCGAACGAGACCGATAAAGATCAGCGGCGTGCTTCCGCATTAACAACAGCAATCTTAACGGACTGAATGGTTCCTCTTCTCGACTGTCGGAGCCTTAACCCCAATGTGACGAAATTTGGAGGTTTGTCTTTGTGGAAGAAATTAAGGTTAAAGAAGGTCATAAGGGTGGGGCCCTCATCTAATAGGATTAGTGTCCTTATAAGAGACACAGCTCTCTTTCTCTTTCTGCATATGCACAAAGAGGTCAGGTGAGCACAGTGAGAAACAGGTCCTCTGCAGCCCAAGAGGAGAGCCTTACCAGAAACTGATTGTGCTGGCACCCGGATCTTGGATTTCCAGCCTCCAGGACTATGAGAAAATAGATTTCTATTCTTTAAGCCACCCGGTCTCTGGTATTTTGCTATGACAGCCCCACCAGAATAAGGCCAGGAACAATGCCTGTGAGATTCTTTGGACTTCCCAAAGTCTACCTTCAACTAAATTATATTCCTTCCTTACAGCCTGAAAAAGGTACTGTTATTCTTCTAGTAGACAAGAAGAAACTGAGGCCCGGAGAAATCAAACGACCTGCCCGTGATCACGATAAATAGGAGGCAGAACTGGGACAGGAACCCAGGCCCTCTGGCTCCCAGGGTCTAGTCTTCTGAGTTCTTCCCGCATGCAGTGGAAGAGCTGGAAGAAGCGGTGAAAACATGCAGGGAGCTTGCTCGAGTGCCAGACCTTAGCTTGGTCTGCGAGTGGCTCTCACTTTTTAGAACAGTAAAATCAACTGTGCCGTTCATTCATTCAACCGACGTTTATTATGGCCCTTCTCTGTGCAAGGCACTGTATGAAAACTTAAAGATATAAAAAACTATGGCCACTGCCTTGAGGTTAGAGCCTAAACCAAACGCTTACGTCCAAGGCAGGATGTGGTCATGTGAAATAAGCAACCCATACTTAGAGCTGCAGGAGTGCCCGGAGAGGACACATCATGGCCGGCTAGGCTGAGGGGGGCGGGAAATTGTGAAGGGTGGAAATTATTTCGGTGGCAGAAAAGGCTGGTGGATGATGTCCAAAACGAGGCACAGTAAGCCCTCTCATCCCTGCATGCCCTTTGGCAATGTGATTTTTTTCACTCCTCTTGTTATAGACTAAATTGTGTGCCTCCAAAGGTTGTATGTTGAAACCCCAGGCCCCAGTGTGACCGTATTTGGAGGTCGGGCTTTAAAGGAGGTAATTGAGGTTAACTGAGGACAATAAGGGTGGGGCTCTAATCCAATGGAAGTGGTCTTTATAAGAAGAGGAAGAGACACAGAAGATCCTCTCTCTATCTCTCTCTCAAAGACCACGTAAGCACACAGCAAGAAGGCAGCAAACTACAAGACAAGATATCTCACCAGAAACCAACCTTGATGGTACCTTGGTCTGGGATTTCTAGCCCCCAGAACTTTGAGAGAATCTATTATCTAAGCCTCTAAGTCTATGGTATCTTGTTAATGGCAGTCCAAGGTGATTACTACACCTCTCATCAAGAGGTCGTCTACTGCTCCTTCAATCTGAGATCGCTCTGTGACCTGTTGTGAACGCAGAAGAAGTGACGTTGTGCTAAATCCAAGGCTAGCCCTTAAGAGATATTGCAATTTCTGTTTTCACCCTCTTGTTGGACTCTTGAGCTACTGCTGGAAAATCCATGTCGAGGGAACCCCCTCAGTCTGAAATATGACAAGGGGGAAAGGCCCATGAAGATGAAAACACTAGAGGAGAGAGATGGCACAGAGTTCCAGCCATCCTGCTGAACATCCACACATGTGAGTGAGGTCGGACAACACTGGTGAGTCAGAGATGAACCATTCAGCGGAAGCCTGACCAGCTAACCCACAGAAACATGAACAAATGGTTGCTTTAAGCCATTACGATTGAGGTGGTTTGTAGTGCAAGACCATTTAACTTATCCAGATGGAACAAGAGAAAGGTATTTGGAGCAGAGAGAATGGTTTGAACAATGGTGTCACGGTAAAAAACTACAATATGAATTTGGGCGAGGAATTCAGGTCTCATTAGTAAAGCCCTTAGGACGATCTTAGAGAAAAACGAGAAAATAAGGCTAGCGAGATACATTGGAGTTGAATTGTGGAGAGCTTTCATTGTAATAATTTTTTATTGGGCACTTACCTAGCTTACTCAGCTGAACCCCTTTCATGGATAACTACTCAACTCTCACATAAATCTATGTTAAGGTTATACTATTATAATCCTCCACTTTATGGATAAGGAAACTTAGGCTCAGAGGTTAAGTTACAAAGAAGAAAGAAAGAAAGAAAGAAAGAAAGAAAGAAAGAAAGAAAGAAAGAAAGAAAGAAAGAAAGAAAGAAATCACATAGTGGTGAGAAGAGAATTTGAACACAGGTGGTCTAATTCCAGAAGCTGTGACCATGACCTCCCAAGAAGATTGCCTAAGCCAAGGAATTTGGACCTTAGTGATAAACATGGAAGTATTTTAAGCTGGGGTAGCATGACTGAAGCTGGCAACGGTGGGTAGAAGCTGGGAGCTGAGGGAATGGCTAGGGTGCCTTTGGAGCAGTACAGTCATAAAGTGAGAAGGGTCTGAATTAGGAAAAGAGGGGGGAAATGGGAGAATAAGAGGGATTTGGGGCGAAAAAACTATAAATAGCACCCAGGGAATGGCTGGATATGGATGCATAAAGGGAAGGGGAGGAGTCAGAACTTAGTCCCATCTTTCTGGCTTCGTTCCAAGGGCGGTCATTCCTCAGAAACACTTGGGGAGTGCAAGGGGAGGAGGTGCTTTGGGGTGGCACAGGATAAGTCAGCATTAGACTTGTTAGGTGGAGGCGACGAGGGAATATCAAGTGGAAGGGTCTGCCGGGCATTTGGAGATGTGTGAGTAGGAGCCGGGGACAGAGGTCAAGGTCACGTGTAGACAACAGGTTTGGAATTCGTTCAGAACTGAGGCGCCACACCTCTAGGACATGTCAGTTAGGGGCCCTGGGTTGTAAGCAAAAGAAACCAAATCTGGCTAGATGTGGGAAAACCTAGAAGAAATGAAGAGTCTACTGTGCACCTCTCCTCAGAAAGGGCAGGAGCCATGGAGGTTCCGGGTGCCCAGGTGGGAAGAATTCACGAACAGTCTGGTCAAGCTGAGATGAATCAGCTCCAACTACTTGCCCGACTCCTCAGGATTCAAAGTCCTGGGAGGGGATCCTGTTGGCTTGGTCATATACCCACCCCTTGGCTAAAGGAAGTAAGGACACCTTGTCTTCCATTCCCAACAATGTGGCACATAACGCAGGAGTGGTGATCTTCCAAAGGAAACCAGACCCGGCTATCAAAAGACAGGGGGGAGGAGATGCTGAGTGGCCACACCAGTCAATGTTCGGTCCGTGGAGAGAGTGTGCAGAGGAGAGAGAGCTGTTAGCAGCTGGCACCGCAACACGAAAGGGAGGAGGCGGGGGATCTGATGAGGGAAAGATAAAGGCTGGCCAAGAAAATGGAAGAGAGAGGTTAGGCTAAGGCATTTCGAAAAGGGGCAAAACACCAGAGTTAAATGCTGCCAAGTGATCAAGGGTGATAAAGGACAGTGAAAAACGGATGGGGCTGCCACCATTGGAACTTACTGGTAACCTTCTCAAGAAGGGGGGGTTGGTGGTGAGAGAGAGGCAGAGGACGCAGTGATGCAGGAAAGAAGGGAGGTCAGAGGGGCGGGGGCAGGAAGAAGACATACGTTGGTGATTGAAGGGGTCAGTATCGCAGTGATCCTCAGCACCGAGAGCTTTCCATTCTATTTGGCCAAACACGAGTACAAAATAATTCTCAGCCCAGCACTTAGTAATGTCTTTTCTCTGAGGCTCTTGTGGAAAGTAGTGACGACAATGGGAAGGTGTGAATTGATGCTCTGGTTTAATCTGTTTCAGAAGTTACAGAAAAAGAAAATTGGATTTATTTAAAAGCCAACCAGAAAGGGAAATAAAAAGACAAATGCCTTTTGTAAGCTTAAAAAAAAAAAAAAATCACACCCAATGCGACAATCCCAGAAAACTAATCGTCTAAGTGAACTGTTATAACCAGTCTCCTTTCCCCTGGTTAAAACAATCTTGTGTAACAACATTTGCATCCATGATGTTGTGTAACAAGTGGCTTAATGTGTTTTTAAACAGGGGTTAGATAGGAGAGGAGCAACTATTACTATCTTACTATTGTGACATGGGTCACTCTTCCAGACAAAACACCACCACCCATTGGAAGGTAGGGATGGTTTTTACTTAAAGACAAGGTCATACTGTTTGGGTGTGGGGGGGAACGGTGGGGGTGGGGCAGGGGGATTTTCGTCTTCTTCCAAAGCACTCAACACTGGATCTCTTCCAAGAGAGGAAACGAGACTAAATAGATCATTTGTTTTATTCTGTTTGGGCATTTCGTGCGTTTCTCTCAACTGCAGCTTATGGACACAAAGCCAAACTCAGAGACTGGCTGCAGCTGGCTAAATTCCAGGTCACTTTTGAAAATTTTTTTTAGGGAATAAACAATTTGAAGCTCTATCTGAGGATTAGGGCAAGCCACACAACTGAAGGACAAAATGAAATTCTGCTGTGAGTGCGAATCACAAAGGAAGAGGGAGGTAGGAGCATGAAACAATTGGGGTTTCTCAAATAAGACCGATGAAGAGACGGGAGGAAAATGCACGTTGAAAACACACATCTGCGAGAGATACATTTCAAAGAGGATCCCATGTGAGAAGCACGGTCGTTCATGGGCACCAACTGCCCGAGGACGGAACACGGCTTCTTTGGGGCAGCTCCCGAGTGACGGATGTCAAATTGCCTCGTCACTTGAATGTCATGGAGAGCTTAGGAGGTTGCTTCTGTATCCTCTTGCTGGGATGAGGAGGGCCAGCCAACACCAGCCATGCACATTCTGTAACAAGCATAGTTGGTATTCCCCACATATCCTACTGGAAGAATGGGTCTTTGTCTTGAATCGCTTCCCTTTGGGAGACACTCATTGGCAGTCCCATCCAATGTCCAAGGGAAAGAGAAAGGCACATTCGTGGTTGGGCTTAGTTTAGGAGATTAGTTAACACCGCATCCTGTCTGATTTCAGAACTGACAAGTCATGTACACTATTGCTCAAAATGTTCCTTTGACAGTACTGGGTAGAACAGGGAAGTGAGTGGCAGTCATTAAAACGTAAACAAAAGAGGTAAGTCCCCAAGATTTCGGTCTTTTATAGTTGGAGAATTCGGACCCTAATGATTAAAAATAAATCATTTCCCCTCCCTCAAAAATGTTGGCTCCGTTAAAACCAGAGGCCGAAACCCTTCAAAAGAGTCTCTGTGCATTCTTTCAAAAACTGAAGAGTAACTTTACTAAAAATTTTCAATGGCAAAAATTGAACCGAAGTGTTTCAGATCTAAGTCAACCTATCAGTGTGAACCTTCAGATTGTGATACTCTACGATAGATTTGCAAAAGGTTCCTATTGGGGAAAACGGGATAAAGTATACAAGGGACCTCTCTGTATTATTTCTAACA
The DNA here is from genome assembly GCF_016509475.1 of Prionailurus bengalensis. Lineage (NCBI taxonomy): Eukaryota > Metazoa > Chordata > Mammalia > Carnivora > Felidae > Prionailurus > Prionailurus bengalensis. The sequence continues at coordinate 208,525,728 of NC_057345.1, read as the reverse complement.
GCTGCACGAGGACCTACGATTATCTCCATAAGAATTTTCAGTTAAAAAAGTGATGGAGACAGAAATGGATGTAGGGAATCAAGCAGGCTTTCAGAAGCTGGCTCTACCCACGCTTCTTGGTTCGAACTTATTTCTCCATTCGCTAGGCTCCTGAATGACTCCCTTCCATCTGGAAGAGGCTGGTCCCCAGTTTCTCAAACACACCAAGCTCATTCCCACCTCCGGGTTTTTCTTCTCTAGCTTCCTGGCTTCATGTCATTCTTCCCAGGTCCGGCTGGCCCTCCCAGGCTAGAGTAAGCCCTAACACTGTTCCCCGGGCAGTACTTACCATGTCTGTAGTCACTTGGCCCTGTTCACCCACCAGTCAACAAACATTTATTGAGCAACTACTATATGGGTAGTGTTGGCTCGAGGCACTCGGGACGGGGTGAGTTGAAAACCATGTGAACTGGTTTCTCTTCCCTGCTTTCTGGAAGCATATTTTCTAATGAGGAAGAGTAGAAGACAAGTAGCCAAGAAAAAAAAATCTTAAAAAAACCCCCAAATGATGATGAGTTCTCTGAAGAAAGTTAATAAATTGGAGAAGAGAGGGAGTGACTATAAGTCAAGCGGTCAGGGAAGGTTTCCTCGAGAAAGAAGGTGACACTTGAGTGTGCCCTGAAGTATAAGGAGGCAGTGATGAGAAGATCATGGGGGCTAGGGGGAGCATTTTAGGCAGAGAGGACAAGGAAAAAGCATTTATATCCTGCCCTGTAATTAAATATGAATATTAGGCATGACTGTAAAATAATGAAACAGGTTTTCTTTCGGTGGACTGTGTTTCCTTTTTATTTTAAGAGCCAAACCTTCCCTAGCATATTTCTCTATAAGAGAGGCTGTGAATACCCTTAGGCTGGCCCAGATTTCACACTTTTGAAAGTGACTCCTTCACCCCGACAGGCACACACCGTCTAGCATGGCCGCCCACACACCAAGTGTAGATCATCCAAGTTGCTCTCATCAGTAGACGCAACCTCATTTCACGGCCGTGTCTTAGATTCGCCACATTTCCTTCTCACAGTTGGGGCCGTGGGCCTGCTGGCACGGGTTCTGCACTGAGGGCAACAGGACTTACGTCATTAAAGTTGGGTCCCCACAAACCCAAGTTGGCGCAAAGGACGACTGCAAGCCAGGTAACGCAGCTGGGAGCCTGAGGGTGCTACGTCTCCGGGCCTCTGGGGTCTGCGCCTCTGTGGCGCACAAGGTCCCAGCAGTTTTAGTTAGGGATTGGGAAGGGCCGGATTCCCAGGACTCTGCGGGTACCTCGCGCTGTCACCGCAGCCACGACTCCAGATTTCCGGATTCCCTTGTCTGCCATCTGCCTCCGGCGACCGGCCCACCTAGGAGAAGTCGGCTGTGGGGCACCCTGCGAAGCGCCTCGCGGGGTCATCTGCCCCTCCCCGGCCGAGACCTGGCACCGTTACCCCCATCACCCCGCCCGGTGGGCACTGTCCCGGGGCACCCCCCCCCCGCCCCGTCTCCTCCCGGGGGTGGGGGGGAGGGGTGCAGCCAACACGACTTGCCAGCATCCCCGGGACGCGCCGCGAGCCCTAGGGTCCCTCCCTCTCCGCGCGCGCGCGCGCGCACACACACACACACACACACACACACCACACACACACACACACACACACACACATGCACCCACACCCGGACCCCGGCGACCCACGTGCAGCTCGGCCCGGGGCTGGCGCCGCACCTCGGGCTCGGCGCGGCCTCCGGCGCGTTCCGGGCGCAGCCCCGCGACGTGGAGCCCTGGGGGGCGGCCTCCGCGCGGCCGCGGCCGGAGTGGGGGCGTCCCGGCGTGCGGGCGCGGGGACGCTGCGGCCCGCTGGCACACAAAGGAGGCGGCGGGAAGGCGGGGCGGGGCGGGCCGGGGGCGGGGGCGGCAGGAAGGGGCGGGTGCGGGGCGGGCGGCGATAAAGCCCCCGCCGCCGCGACCGCCCAGCTCGCGCTGTGGGGCTGCCGGGCCGGCCGGGCTGCGCTGCGAGGGCAGGAGGCGCCGCCGCCTCTCCGCTTCCCGGACCTGCCTCGCCGCCGCCGCCGCCGCCGCCGCCGCGGCTCTCCGTCCTCCGACTCTCCGCCCCGCCGCCCCGCCGCCACCCGGCTCCGGCTCCGGCTCGGGCCGCGCCGCCCTCGGCCGCCGCCACCTGGGGATCCCGAGCGAGGGGCGGTGAGTACGGGCTGCGGGCGCCCGGGGGCGGGAGGGGCGCGGCCGGCGGGGGTCCCTCCTCCCCTCTCCCCACCCCCCTGCGCCGGCCACGGTGCCGGAGCTCCGCGCGCCGCCCCGCTCCGCGACCTTGCGCCCGGCCCGGGGGGCGTGCGGGGCGAGCGGGGCGAGCGGGGCCCCGGGGCGGCGACGTCGAGGCGGAGGAACTTTCTCAGCCCGCCTCGGGCTGCCTCGGCCGAGGCTGCGTGCGCGCCCGGCTCCGCGCCCGGCCCGCGGGGAGCCCGAGGAGGACCCGGGCCGGGCGAGGAGGGGCCGCGACGGCCGTGGCGTCCAGGTGTGCCCGCAGCCGGGGAGCCCCGGGGCCCGCGTGGTTTCCGCCGGCGCATCCTCGCTGGCGCCGGTGACCCTGAACCTGAGGTACCCAGGTACGAGGCAGGCGTCCCCCCACGCCGTGCTTGGCGTGTGCGCTGCCCGGTGGGGAAAAGACAAACCGACTTGTGTTTACTGCTGGCCGAGCCGGGTGGGGGCGACCAGTGGTTTGGGGCAGAGCCTTTAAATTGGCCTCTGACAACCAACTCAGCCCCATGGAGCAGATTTTTGCCATTGTCACCATCTGTAGAAATGTAGCGATCAGTGGCTACAGGTAAGGTGAAAGTACTCGGGAATTCTGGGCGGAATTAGGTATTTAATTTGCCTCCCAACTGAGCGGGGATGGAGGGCTTCTATTACATAAGATAGCACTCCACCTTCAGGTATTATGGGAGACGCTATTGAAGGTTTTAGCGTTTTAATGAACGAAAAATAATCTTCGTGTGTGTGTGTGTGTGTGTGTGTGTGTGTGTGTGTGTGTGTGTGTCTTGAGAAATCGCAAACGCTGCCGTGTCTTGCTTTGGCCACTTTGCAGAGACCGCGCTTATATTTAGCACCAACATAAAAAGGTGTTTGAAGGTTTGACGTCCGCTTTCAAGCCGGGAAGCAGTTGACTTTTCTGAACTGTTCAGGAATAATTTACGTGGTAATTTTGTACTTTAGAGATTTTCTATCCAAAGTTGAACAGAGATAACTGGAAGAAATGTAAGCATTGCTAATTTGTATATCTAAAGCACAGTTCAAACATTGAAGATATTTCCAGTGCTGTCTGCATATCTAAATCAGTAATTATTGCTGTTTGCAAGTATTTCAGCAAAAATTTTCTTCAGCTATGCAAATGAAGGTGTTAACCCAAAGAATCTAGGGATCCTTTCAACTCTCAAATTTTGATTCTGTATTAAAATGACGCTTGAAAATATTGTACTATGGGGGGCAATTACTGAAGGTCATAAAGTTGTCCTCCATATTTTATTTTATTCGGAACAAAAGTGAATTTAAGCAGAAAATCTCCGCCTCCTATGAACTTCACATGTTAGTGTAATTTTAAAAGGGCAAAAATGACTCAGTCTCCAAAGGACATTAGTTTTTAAGTTCCGCACATGGGTGATTAACTACCAGTCAGAGATTGAGGTGTTGGAGTTGGACATGAGCCACGTCCTACCTACCCCTCCGTGTGGCCATCTTCTGCCAACCAGTCCTTCTCCTTCGGCCTGGGGGCCCTTGGCTGGGCTTTTTCTGTCCCTCGGGTCCCAAAGTCCATGGAGGGCGCGCTCTCTAGTCCCACTGCTGTGACCATCTTAAATGAGGTTACCTCCATGCACTCTAGCGACGGAGTCCCCTGACTATATCCAAGTCTTGCCCTCGCTCAGAGATCCTCATCTTCTGAAATCAGGAACCTCATTGTCTGAATGTCTCAGTCACAAGCTCCTGCCTTCCAGGTGGCCAACCGGTGCTCCCACTGCGACTCTTCCTCAACACAAGAGACTTCTTCCCTTCCCTCCTTCCCGTGTGACAGGTGACATCGAGGCCGGCTCTACCAGGAAAGTAGGGGCCACTGAGCTGAAGTCTTTCCGTGTCCTACCCCATTTCCCTCCTGCAAACCTTTCCGAATTTACCCCCTCACCCGAGAAACCTTCGTAAGCATCTGCTGTGTCCAGGTGCTTTGCTTGGTCCTGATGTGGCAAATAGAGCGGGTCCCTGGCATCTGTCTTGGAATGGCCATTCTTGTGGGAGGAAATAGACAAAAAGCAAACGTAATCCTGCTTTGATAAAATAAATGGGACAGAATCATAGGAGCTGGGGCAGGGAACTTAGGGAAAATTAGAGGGAAGGCCTCTCTTTGGCGTGCCAAGTGGCACTGCCTAGTATCTCCCTGTGAACTCTTATTGAACAGTATTTTTAGAATGCCATAGCCCTGCTCCTCCCTGCACCCCCACCTTGTCCCCAGTGACCACTGTGTCTCCCCAGGCTTCTTAAGCAAGTTAACGCTTCTCCAGTCGCTGCCTTCTTCTTCTCCGCTCCCTGCAAGCTGGCCAGAGGCCCCCCCAGAGTAGGAGAAGACCCCGTGATTCCTGAATGGTGATCCTGCAGATTCTCTCTCAGTCTCCGTGCGCCATTGGATGCGGACCTTTCCTACCTTCCTGATACCTACCCCCCCCCCCAAATTGCCATGTCCCCTTGGTTTTCCCTCTGCCTCCCTTGCCTCTCCAGTACCTCCTGAGGTTACCCAGGGCTCTGCCCTGACTCCCGTTCTGCTCTACGTAGAGTCATGGGATGAACCACATTCCCCACAACTTCAACTATCTCCAGTACAAAGTGAATCCCAGATTGGTGTCTCCAGCTAGTTGCCTACAGTCTGGTGGCTTATCTGTGCCCTGTAGGCAAAAACAAACAAACAAACAAACAAAAACCCCACCATGTGTCTAAGACTGATTGATTTAAGTTATCACCATTCACCCCATACCCATTTCATCGTTGGCCAAAGTTTGTCACTCTTTTTTTTGGGGGGGGGGGTGGTGGTGGCTCGGCCAGTCACTAGGGTATTAAAGCAGGAACCTCCTGGTAATGCCAGACTCCTCCAGCACCCCACCCCCCCCATGCAGTCACCAGGTCCTATTGTTTCTCCACGCGGTGAGAAGTTCCACAGACCTCTGCTCTAGTCATGGTGGCCCCGCCCTGCTTCAGGGTCCAGAACCCGCAAAATGGTAGCCGGTGTGCCATTTCCAGGGGGCAGATGTGTTGTTGGCCTGAACGAAGCGTACAAAAATTGGGTTCATATCAGAAATGTTAAAATGTCGCCTGGATGTATAGCTTCTCTAAAAAAATCAGAAGACCCGGAAGGAACATGAGGCCTCCAATCCCACGCGGCAACCCATGGCTGGCATGGAGTTTCCACTGACCAACTATGCTGGAGGTGGCTTCCTTCCTGGTTTCTTCTGGACCTGTGGTCCTCATTTACAGGAGCTTCCTGGTTCCTGTGGGCTTTGGAGTTAGCACCCAGAGGCTGGGAGACCATCGACAGCCTGTGAATCCCTGGTGCCTAACTATATGGCACCCTGCCACGTCTCTTATGCCTAGTTTTGCACCCCTTCCAGCCATCTCCCACATGTGCTGGGATGACTTTCCTTTAGTGCCCCAAGTCCGAATCTGTTCGTGTCCCTCTTTTTTTTTTTTAGATGTTTATTTTTGAGAGGGAGAGAGAGAGAGCGCCAGCAGGGGAGAGGCAGAGAGAGAGGGAGACACAGACTCCGAAGCAGGCTCCGGGCTCTGAGCTGTCGGCACAGAGCCCGACACAGGGCTCGAACTCACAAGACCATGAGATCATGACCTCAGCGGAAGTCAGATGCTTAAGGGACTGAGCCAGCCAGGCACCCCTGCTTGTGTCCCTCCTGATAAAAACTCTGCCTCCCTCTCGCCTTTGGGGCAAACCCTGACTCTGGAGGAGCGGCTCCATTGTGTCGCAGGTTAGCTGTCTCAAACTGGAAGGTAAACTACTGTCTTTATAAGGTGTCGTACCTCAGTGTCTCAAAAAACGCTTGTGAGCCTCTGTAGGGAGGGTGGTGAATCGTAGTGTTGCCTCACCTGGGTCGAGATGCAGTCTCCACTGTTTATAAACTGTGTCCACAGACCTCACCACCCTCCTCCTTCCTCACAAGTGCCTTGGGAGTGGACGGGACAGGGTGGATTCCGCAGTCTCCCTACTCTCCTGGGACCCTTCAGCCCCTGGAACGTGGCGGCCCCATTTCATACATGGCGTCCAGAGTCCGGCCTTGTGCTCCCGGGCTCACTCTTTGGACAGTCGTGCCGCAGAGCTCCTCAGCACTCAGCCAGAGAACTGGCCACAGTGCTCTGCCACTCTCCCCAGCAACTCCTCAGATTGCTGGCCCTTTGTGATGACATGCGAGAGTCTAACTTTTCTTCGTCTTCTTCCCACCTCCCTGCCCTGCCTTTTTAAAACCTTATGTTCTTGCAAAACTGACCTCCTGCAGACTCCTCACCCCACGGGGCTGCCCAGGCCCCCTTGCTCCTACTGGACCTCTGCCTAGAATTCTCTCTCCACCTTCTGCGTTCACTGGTTCGCTGTCTGGCTAACTCCCCCCTTTTTAAGACTCAGGTCCATGGTCCCCTGCTCCAGAAAAGTCTGTCCTGAAAATCACTATCCCCAGCCCTCTACGGCATGTGTGGAGTGTGCATACACATGTAAACCCTGCCCCGTGGAGGCCTCTCTGATGACAGTAACTGTGTCATACCTACAGATTTTACCCACTAGACTCTAAGTGCAATGAAGGCCTCCTGTATTTTAGCTTCGTTTGCACCAGCCAGTGGTGCATGACCCAGAGGCACTTAACGGATATCTGAACTGAACCGTACTTCTATTTTTCTTAAGTTTACTACATGCTTTATGAACTAGTGCTCGTGTTTTGGGCTTGAAGGGGAACCTCTCCCCTCCCCCCCACCCCCAGACCTCCACTCTTGTCCTGGTACTTCTGCATTAAATATATTTCTTCACGTTAAAAAAAAAGGGGGGGGGGGAGGGGCGCCCGGGTGGCTCAGTCAGTTAGGTGTCCGACTCGGGCTCAGGTCATGATCTCGTGGTTTGTGGGTTCAAGCCCCGCGTCGGGTTCTGTGCTGAGAGCTCGGAGCCTGGCGCCTGCTTCGGATTCTGGGTCTCCTTCTCTCTCCGGCCTCCCCCCACCTGTGCTCTGTCTCTCAAAAATACATAAATGTAAAAAAGCAAAAATTAAAAACAAGAAAATCTTTGATTCCTCGTGACTTTTGAGATAGAACATTACTTAGAAGAAAAGCAAAAATCTAACCCAGAAGTACTTCCGTCTCTACGTTCGCTTCAGCTATCCTCATCTGAACCTCTTTTGGCTTGGTTCAGCCTTCCTTGAGGTCCACTGGCTGGGCTGTACTCCCTGTTTTGTGGTTTGTACAAGGTAGGAGAGAATGCATTCTGGTTTATTTCCGTTAACCTTTTCGGTGGCGGTAATGCTTGCCCTCTTGCTGACTCCCCCCCACCCCCTTGGTAGTTTTTTTGGCTAATGTCTTCAGTCAAGTTTGATGAGAAGAGTTGGGAGAGAGTCTGGGCTGTGCTGCCGGGGGTTTGTATAGTTAGTCATCCAGGACTGAATTTTTTTTGTCTATACAATGGGTGTGATGAAATTATGATCTCAAAGATGTCATTAAAAAAAAAATGTAACTTCTTGACTTATTTTTCTTTTTGACCCAGCTTTCTCCTAAATATATCAGATCTAGGTGAATTTTTTTAAATGCATTGTTTTGTGTTCATCTACATGAAATTCTTATCCCTCTCTCCTAAGTCTCTGAAATCATTCAACTTGGCTCCTTTGTACTCAGAAATGGCATTGAGGGCCAGCGTGAAGATCGAGTTGGTCTTCCCACTTAAAGGCATTTGTAAAAGTGTTAAATACATTGGGTCCCCTATACTTGATCTTTTTTGTAAACCATTTCTCCACCCATGACTATGCCTATCTTCTCTTCCCAGGACCATCTTTCCTCCTGAGTAGATTGCATGTCTGATCTGCAAATCAGCATTGGGTGAAAAAATAATAATAATAAAATACCTTTAGGTGTGGAGTGGATTCAAATGCAATAAACTACATCTTTAGGTGGTTTCTTATGTATAAGTTCACAGTTTATGTAAGAACACTGAAAGAGTAGTATTTTGTTTCTCTTTTGAGAAACGCTGCCTTTCACTCAACGGGGCAAGTCTATTTACATAGTCAGTGATTCTTCCCTTGTTCTGCTCTTGGGTTTCTAGGTCTGGATGTAAGCCCAGGGCAGAGAGGTTGGTGTTCCTTCTGGGACTCTTTATTGTGCATGGGGATGTACACCCAGCCGAAGCAATCCTCTGTTTGCAGCTTCTGTTCTGCATTTTGACAAACGTGTCCCTGTCTCATCCTTGAATTCCTTCAACGGTTGGGGTGGACGCCCTAGGTCAAGATCAGCGCAGGAAACCTCATGCTCTTGCTGCAGTTTGACCTCAGCCTTTGCCCTTTGCTTCAGAAGGGGTAATTTGAGCATTGGAATCCACTGTGCCTTTCTATTTTTATTAGTTAATTCGTGGGAGAAAGATAATGTGGAGGAGGTTTTGCTATAACAGGGGAAAACCAAAATCCCATGAAAAGGCAGAAAGGATTTCTTGTAGTGACTGCACATCTTGGTAAATGTACTTTGTTTTGTTTTTGTAATGCCCTCCCCCCATGGCTGCAGCCAGAACTCTGGTAACCTGGGGAATTTCTCTTAAGAGCATACCAAAAATAGCATCAGCACTTTCTCCCCACACTTTCCCTTTCTACTTAGTGCCAGCTAATATAGCTACAGAAAAAATAACCACTTGTTTTCGCCCAAGTTTTTAGGGACCAAATCTTGAAAGTGGGTGTGGTATGTGAGAGAATTTAACACCAAATACGAAGCCCACTCGAAAACAACCAAGGTGACCCCAAATGAAAATAGATTTCTCTTTCTTTGTTTTGAGGAAATGCTATATAAATAATGGCAGTGTTTGCTTCCACTGTATTTATTCTTCATTCTTGAAATAAGGACTCCACTTAGGACGGAAACTATTTTGAGGATTTGATCACTGTTGGGATTATATGAGCTATTAACTACGGCATTATCTTTCGGTTACAAATGCAGAAATCCCTATCAGAATAAGTGATGCAGGGGTGCCTCGGTGGCTCAGTAAGTAGGTTAGGCGTCTGACCCTTGACTTTGGCTCAGATCATGGTCTCGCGGTCCATGAGTTGGAGCCCCGAGTCGGGCTCTGTGCTGACAGCTCAGAGCGTGGAGCCTGCTTCGGATTCTGTCTGCCTGTCTGTCTGTCTCTCCCCCATTCCCCCAGCTTGTGCTCTCTCTCTCTCTCAAAAATAAATAAACATTAAAAAAATAGATGATGCAAAGACATGGCATGCAAGGGGGGAACCTATTGGCTTACATTGCTGATCCTGAGTTGGCAGGGGTGTCTCTGGCCCTGGACTGAAACCAGAGACTCGGGGCTTTAGAGCTCTCCTCTCTCCCTCCGTGTCTCTTTGCAGGCGGTCTTCATCCTCTCCAAAAGCAAAAGCGCAGGTAGCTTCAGGCTTACCTCCCAACAGCATCAATGACCAAGAGGAAAGAGGGGCTTCCTGCCAGGCCAGTTGGAAAAATCCTAGGGAGGTACTCTGATTGGCTCAGTTCGGGTCATGTGCCTTTCTCTGGACCAATGGCTGTGGTGAGGGGAATGGGATACTCTGGTTGGGCAGAGTCTGAGTCACATGTTTAGACCTGTGGTCAGGAGGGGAAAGAGCCTTGGATGGGGTGTGCTGGACAGGCAGGTTACCCCCACTGCCATTGTATTTGTTTTCAGTCGGCAGAGGCTGTCTGGGGCCTCCTGGGGCCTCATCCCTGCCTGTAGGACAGATACTAGTGTTCTTTCCACCGGCTCGGTTGGGAAAGGCATGTGCCGCGGCGGAAGTATCCATGTCCGACGTGCAGCCTGTGTGTGTGTGTGTGTGTGTGTGTGTGTGTGTGTGTGTGTGTGTATCCATGGCCGACGTGCAGCCTGTGTGTGTGTGTGTGTGTGTGTGTGTGTGTGTGTGTGTCAGTGCCAGAGTCTGAACCCAGGTGTGTAAACGTGTGAGCTGTTTGAGCTGATACCACGAATTTTCAGAGATTTAGAACTCGTCAATAGTTGTAACTTCTCAAAAAGAAGTTCTCGTGAAACTCCGTGCCTCCTTGCAGAAGGACCCATGTTCCCGCTTGGCTGCATGGGATCCTTAAGTAACACAACCAAAACTCACCAGATGGGAAGAGGCTAGCATTTGTGTGTTCTGTTGGAAGTCACATTTTTCTGGCTGTTGTTCCCCACCCAGTTTATTCCTTAGACACTTGTTTCTTCCCTGGGACTCCAACTCTAAAATTAGTACTGACCTTTGGCTCAGAAAGGTAGAGTGCATTACCCGGAGTCCGAGGGAATAACTTAGGCTGAGCTGGATAAAAGTCCACATCACCAAAGAACAAGTATGACATGACTTTTAAAAGATACCTAATTGAACTCCACAAACGTGTACAGACTGAGCTTAGGACACTGGTTGAGGTTTAACTTCTGTTTCATGGGTTTTTTTGGTTTTGTTTTTTTCACGTATGCCTTTTGTTCAAAATCTGTCCTATCCACGGGGCGCCTGGGTGGCCCAGTCGGTTAAGCGGCCGACTTCGGCTCAGGTCACAATCTCATAGTCCTTGAGTTCGGGCCCCGCGTCCGGCTCTGTGCTGACAGCTCGGAGCCTGGAGCCTGTTTCGGATTCTGTGTCTCCTCTCTGACCCTTCCCCATTCATGCTCTGTCTCTGTCTCAAAAATAAATAAACGTTAAAAAAAAAAAATCTGTCCCATCCAAATGGTATACATTCCCCTTCCGCTCCTCCTCTCCTTGTGCAGTGTAGTGATTAAGAGTATGAAGGGCTCGGAAGGGCTTGGAGGCCCACAGACTGGTCTGAATCTCAATTCAGTCAGTCACTAGCTAGAGGCCAGGAGGCCACAGATGACTCACTAAACTTCTCCGAGCCTCAGTTTCTTCACTTGTGAGTTGGGCATGAAGGTATCCCCGTCTGAAGCCTGTGGGGACGAAGTGGGCCGTATACTTCAGGTGCTGAGCACAGGGACGAGAACGGAGCTGACTTCCGGAGCCTAAATGACGCGGCAGGGGGGTTCCCTCCGTCCCAGGAGTCAGGTGAGCTCCTCACTCCTGTGGGACGCACGTTCGCGTGGTGTCTTTGATCAAGCGAATGACTCACTCGCCCTGTTGAGTTCGCGTGCTTGGTTTCCAGACCTGTAACGCTCTGGGCGGACAGTACTCCTGGCCATCGGCTGGTCATCTGTGCATTCTGCAGGCTTCCACCTCTTCCGGTACTGGCCATGCAGCAAAGGATGGCCGGTGCGTGAAATAAACTACCCACCCCCCTGTGTGAGGATGTATAAACAGCTGTGTTACCAGTTCTTCCTGGGGGCACACCGCAGGCTAGCGCTGTCAGGTTGGGGGCTTTTTTTTTTTTTTTTTTATGTTAGTTATAAAGAATCAATAAATGTCTCTACAGCCTGGAAACATTATTTGGTTTAATATTGTGGCCTTTGCGCGTGTAGCATCCAGAGCCTTCTTTTTGTTCTTGTCTTTTAGGCTGTGAGAAAGTCCGGTGGGCAGTGCTACCCATTGATATGCAGATACCTAGAAATAATCATTTGAAACACATGCTGAATGTATTTAAAACACACGGTCACGTAATTATGCTTTGATTCCCTCGCTGTGCAGAAGGGTTCGATGCCCGTTGGACCTAACCTCGGCAAACATTCCTGGTTAGGAAATGTATTTTCTGCTGCCACTGAGAGGAGACTTTCGGGTTTTACAGGCAAAGAGCCGTTTGGGATTTTAGACAGCACTCAGCGCCTGCCCACACCTGAACTGTTGCTCGGACAGTGGGATAGGGGATGCCAGGGAGGTGGATTCTGCGTGATGACTTAATTATAAACCTTCCTTTCCCTGAAGGTGTGGATCTCGTCTTTGAAATTAATTTACTCACAGACCCCTATCGTCATAGGCCAAACCTGTGTTCATTTCTTAATGACACTTAATTAAAATATCAATTTGGAGGATTGGCCAGAGAATGCCAAAGTATTCATAGGAAACCTGTCCTTGTGCAGAACAGTGGTATATCATGAATAGCAAAGCGCTCAGCATACTAACCGTGAATGAATTTAGCAAGTGCTGGAAATACAGTGGTTCCCGTGCATGTATGTTACTCATTAGCCTAACATTTCTTTCGGGTAGGATAAATATATATATTTTTACATGTGCAATGGCAAAATCATGCTTTTTATCTCACTCTCTACCTTGTGTTGTAGTTCTGTGTGTCTTATCTGCCCCGTTAGGAACGCTCAAGGGTTTTTTGGTCTGTCTTATCCTCCTGGGTTCTTTCCACAGTACCTGCTGCAGAGGAGCTCAAAAGGGAAGAAGGAAACGAAAGAGCCTGGATCATCAGTGGGTCAGATACGTCAGGCACATCTTATACATGACCTTTTGAATGTCAACCACCCTTGTAAGGTAGAAATTAGTCCTGGCCGGCAGGTGAGAAAAGGGAGATTTGGGTGTGTGCAGCACTCTGCTGAGAATCTCGCCCCTGGGATAGTCACTCCAGGTCTGCGTGTCTCCCAGTGGAGATCTTGGATTCTGAAACATTGTTTCAGTGACTGACTGAGACTAAGCAGTGGTGGCTGAGCGACAGTGCAGGGTGGCCCCACAGAGGAGAGGGCAGAGCGCTGCTGGACGGGGTGAACTTGGGAGTCAGATGAACCTGGGTTTAAACCCCAGCTCTACCGTTAGTATTTTTTTTTTAAGTGTATTTATTTGGGGGGGGGGTGAGACCAAGGGAAGGGCAGAGAGAGAGGGAGAGAGAGAGAGAGAGAGAGAGAGAGAGAGAGAGAGAGAGAGAGAGAATCCCATGCAGACTCCATGCTGTCATTGCAGAGCCCGCTGTCGGGCTCAAATCTGTGAGCTGTGAGATCTTACTTAACCTGAGCTGAAATCCAGAGTTGGATGCTTAACCGACTCAGCCCCCCAGGTGCCTGTACATAGTTTTCTGTCCACAAAATACTTTCCCTCTCTGGGCTTCATTTCCAAAGGTAGGAAATGTTGTGATGAGGATAGTCCCTTCTTTGTATAGAAAGATAGTATTGTCCCTGTTTCACAGACAGGGACATAGGAAATAGTGACTTAAATCACGTGCCAAGGTCAGGGCTGAGACAGGTTGAGAACTCGTGTCTCTGCTCCTATCATTTGTCACCTCTCCGGTCACCAAGTCCGGGTACAGCAGCCAGAACTGCCATCACCTGTCACCCATCCTTGATTAGCGCCCAGAACACCGCACTGACTTGGAGGCAGTCACCGTGCATTCCTTAGAGTCACTTGACTGATTCCTGTCTCCTTTCCTCTGTGTTGTTCACTCCCATCCTCCCAAAGAGGATTATTTCCAGAGAGTCAAGAGATCCACAAGACTTACTCTTGATGGATCTGGCCCACACAGGACTTCAAAGTGGCCGTCCTATCATGTTTGGGTGTGTTTGGTTTAAGAACTCGTCTTTTCAGCCGGGTCCTCTGAGGCACACAGAAGTATCCACAAGACAAGTTGACCTTGGAGGATCTTACATGTTTCAGTAGAAAGGGCATATCTGTGATACTTTAACAGCTCGAGAGCTGTGGTAGACTGTAGTGGGGGGAATCAATAAGGGGGTGCATTTTCTGTAGAGGATTTCAATGAAGTAGCAAAAATACCTCAAAATCGCTTAGCTTTTTATTATCATCAAGTACCATAGTGATAAGCTCTTCTTCCGCTGGAGTAGACCCATCATCCTGAGGGACCCTCAGTACTGCACTGGGTCAGTAATTCACTGCCAGAATGAGTGCTCTGAATGAGATGTCCGGGAGGTCAGACTGGAGGGGATGGTGTGGACTGAATCACGGGGAAGGCTGCACAGACGCCCTCTCCCCTCCCTCCTGGTGGGGAAGGACTCTAAGAGAGCAGTGTGTGACCCCCGACGACCAGAGCGGTCACGGTGGCAGCATAAGTTGTGGGCTGTGGAAGCTCTTTACGTGCATCGCCCTCCTGCATTCTCTTGGCAGCCTTGAAAGGCTGGTGGCCCAAGATTGTTCTGTAGATGAGGACCCCGGAGACTCCACGAGGTTTGAGAATGAGGGCGAGTGATGGACAGTCTTGGAGTGTCAATTTCCTCTCACATGAAATGACTCCCAGCTTTCAAGGAGTCTGGGAGGCTCAGCAGCGCTAATGCTAATGCCCTTTGCGCAAAGAAGTTTCTTAAATATCAGTCGCTCCTAATGGCTGTGTGGGGGAGAGGTATGTCCATGCACGATGTGAAATGTTGTCAAGTAGCTGATAAACACAAATGTCTTAGCTAGCGCTCGTGGGTAATGCAGCCCTTGCTTTTTTCTTTCACCCCACCTTCGACAAAACCCTTTGTGCTTTAAATTTTGTGGAATTGCTACTTACTGATTTGAAGCAATAATAAGAGTTGGCCATCTCGTCTCTTTCCGTGCTCTCCACGGCTAAATCCAAGCAGGTAGTTCCTTCATGGAGGAGAGAATAGTTGTCTTTAGAAAAAAAAAGAAAAAGTTTTAGTGGATGACTTTGGAAAGGTGTGGAACTTTACAAGTTTTCTTCAAATTTTTTTTTTTTTGATTTTTTGGTTTTTGGTTTTTTTTATAGAGCACAAGTGAGTGAGCGTGTGCAGGGGAGCGGCAGAGGGAGAGGGAGAATCTTAGGTAGGCTCCACAGGCTTAATCCCATGACTATGAGATCATGACCTGAGCCAAAATCAAGAGTCAGACACTTAAGTGACGAGGCCATCCAGGCACCCCACAACTTTTCTTTTCATTGAATACTCATGGGTACAAGATGCTGGAGAACACAGAACTGCATTCAGGCCTGGTCTCTTCTGGGTTGGGCATGCAAGGCAAAAATGGTGTCTAAGTGATGCCTGAGTAAGTCATTAAAAGACACTGAAATGTGTAATTTTTCTTTGTGAATAAATGTTTTCTAATTTGAAAACTGCGTGCATGAATATGAAGTGAAGAATTTCCCCAGAATTGTTCTTTGGGGAAATCGGGCGTTGCTACATGTTAGGGTCCTTTCAAAATCTTCCTCTTACAAAGGTCATGATAGGTTCATTATTCAGAGTCCACCAAAAGCCTTAGATGGATGAGACTCATGAATGAGTCTTGGGAACAAAGGGAGAAGGACAAATAAGCCTGCCATCCCCTCAGTCTATATTTATTATGAACATTCATAGAGGTTGCATGATACAAAAGGGTTAGAAAAAGGCACAGAATTAGAAGACAGGTTTAGTAATTATTTCTGAGGTCAGGACTTCACAACTGCCAAATTTTGAATGCTGTGTTCATTAAGGTAGTGCTAAATGCCGTCTTAAATAAACCCAAATGTGTACCGTGGTACAGACTTCCACTTGTATCAATCCCAAGATGGGCATGTCTGTTCTGATCCTGGAGATTCAGGGAGCCAGCCTCTTTCCATCTTTTGGCTCCATATGATTTAGCAGGCGGTTTCCAAAAAGTCATGGTACTTGTCAGCATCGAGCTGGTGGAAGCAGAAAGATCACGGAGGATTGATTGCATATGGCGGCTTTTGATGGGCCAGGTCTGAGAGTGCCATACAGCAGTCCTGCTTCCATTTCGTTGACCGTGTTTCAGTCTCATGGACACTCCTACCTACAGCAGAAGCTAGGAAACGTAGCCCCAGCTCTGTGTTGGGGAAGCAAAAGAAATGGGTTTGCTGAGCGATAGCTGCTCTCTGTCAAGTGAATTCATGGAGACCGTTGAGGGTTTCATGAAAAAGTCACACACTCCGTAACATGCCGTGGAAATCATGTATATCTTTTCACCTGTGAAGGCAACAGTCCCAATGGCCTGTGCAAGGCTTCTCACGGCTTCAGAGAGATTTTTCAGTGACAGCGTGGCACACAGATTTGAAAAGTGCTGTATCGTAGGCAACTTGGACGAAAAGGAGATGACGTGATCGGGAAAGTTGTGAGACAGCTCGGAGTGATGACAGGCTTGGAGAAGATGTCTGGGAAGGCTCGGAGTGAAACTGCTTCGTGGAAGGGGAGAAGGGAAAGAAAAGTACTATTTCTAAATCCCAACATACGTGATATCCCATAGTAGTCATAAAGTTTGTTTAGTCGGGTTGACCAAACCTTGGGTGGGCAGGAGGGGGAGGTGTCGGGGACCTTCTCGTTGGGAAAAGAGGAGGTCTGTCCTATTTGGGAGATAACCATCTACTCAAGCACATGTGGTGCCTGGAACTTAGTCAAAGAAATGAAGCCCTTTATCCTGCAAGAAGGGGTGTCCTTCCAGTGTTGGAGAGCGTCGTCAGCAATGCTGGGAACGCCACGCGGGAGCAGAAGGGAATGGGATCCGTGCCAGCGCTGAGCTCTGCCTGCAGAAACGAAAGGACCCCAGGGATTGGACAAGGAAGAGGCAGGTGACAGCTCTGTCCTCTCTGGCAGAAGCCTCCGGCCACGTCTGACTTGTGGGCCTATCCACGTGGTTTCTCACTGGGTGCTGTGGGCAGATCAGTCAGTCTCTCTTCATCCCTGTTACCTCAGCTGTACCCGGGAGGGCTCGTGTGAGATTCGGTGAGATGACACATTCACAGGGCTGTGGACGCAGTAGGAGCTCTCTAAATGCCCTTCTCTCCACCCGTGTCCCGCACAGCCAGCCACTTGCCAGCCTCTGTTGTTCGTGAACATGGTCTCTGTGACTGGCTCTGAGAAACTGGGAGACGGTTCTCCCCCTATAAACTGTGCCTTCGTGACAGAAAGATGCTGAGCCCCTCCATCCCTAGAGTTTCCTCCCTGCGACATCTTACAGCAGGGGTTAGACAGAGGTAAGACGGAGAGCTTTCATTAAGTCATTGACTTTTAATTCCAGAAAGCCTTGTTCTTGGGCCTTAGCTTTGGATGGGGGAAAGTTAAAAGCCTGGTCTTATGAGGGAAGGGTGCGTGGAGCCTGAGAATTGTCCCCTCATCGCCCAGGATGATGTCTTACATGACCCTCAGAGCAACCTTTGGAGGTATGGGGTGGAAGAGAGGGGTTGTCATTGAGTCACAGAGCGCATATGCAATTTATCCGATGTAGGCAGGCCCGGGACTAGACTACAGGCCTGTCCCCCAGTTGTACTAACGCCAACACAGGTTCCTTCTGTGAAATAGCTGAACGCACGCCCCGCCACGTCCCTTCAGAAGGCATTCGGAGGGAGCTCGGCAAGAGGAATTGAGTCGGGCTAAAGGAAGAACCTATTTGGGCGGCTACAGCCGAGCTTGAAATCCTACTTCCCATCCCTTAAGACGGTTTCCGAGCTTTGCAGGACTTTGCTGGTTCGGAGGTTGCTTGCCAGAAATAAACACGTAAATGTAGAGGAGGCTTCTTTGAAAATATTGCTTGGAGATTTTATTTGTTTACCTCTCTCGTACTGGAAGAAGTGAGCAAAACTTCAGCGATCATAGCCAAAGGAGCCTTTCTCCAACTTAGTTATCTTCTCTTCCGTATCCCTCGTTCCCTCTTCCACTTCAGAAGTATTTCTAGATTCTGTGCCTGTAGATAACATGTGTATTTATTTCTGAAGATACCAGCCTCCTCTAATTTCCAGCCCCCCCCCCCCCCAGAAGTTAAAATGTGGGGACCGGGCAACCATTCCCTCATACCCTTTCTCAACCTCCTCTGTGTAACTATTTCGCTTGTAATCTATGCTGAAAACGCCCTGCTTGAGGGACTCCGATGGGGTTCTTTGGATCTCTTAAGCCGAGCCTGGGTAAAGAGGGAGCTTACTCACCAGAACTAGATGGGAAACTGAAGAAGAAGGGATGAAAGTGTGCCCAGGTATCCCGGGATCACTTCTGGGGGTACCGAAACTTACCTCAAAGCAGCCCTACCTTCCTCTAATGAAAAAGGGAAGACAACGGCTCCGTGTCCACCACTGAATCCATTTTTAATACGGCCTTTCATATATCTGGAGGGAGGGCAGGAAAGTTGCTGCCTGCCTCTTTGCCCTGAGCCTTTCGTTCCTGAACTCTGTCCGTGAACCCACCTGGGCCTGGAGGCGTGTCGGGAGGCTGAGGGAGCCACGTGGCTGTCCCCTTCCCCTTCTCAGGCTCCACAATACAAGTTCAGCCCTTTCCTGCCTTCCCTCTTGTTTCCCTGGGAAGAAAGGATTGTAAGTAAGTACCCAGCGGTGCCCCAAGGGAGAAGCAAAAACCTAGGATGGGTCACCACATGTTGCCGAATTCTATTTCCATGATGTCAGAGAAGCTGACTTTTCAGTTGTCCCCCAGCCCTCCCCCACCCCCTACCTCCCCGATGGCATCACTTAGGGGGACACTGGCATGCAGCACAGAGGAAAAGCTCGGATTCCATCAGGAGCCCCAGGAATGTTGCAGATCAGAGAGGCTGACGGTTACCACACTCCCAAGAGATGGAAGAGTGAGAGGCTGGCCCTTTAGCCACCTAGCCCGCTGCCCACAGCAACAGCGCCTCCGCGGGAAGCCCGCTGGCTATGGGAAGGTTGGCCGATCGGTCTCTTATGAAAGCACGCGGGACGGTGCCTGGCCCGAGTCCTAGAACTCAGCCTGGGTCTGTTCCAAATGGCCTGTGGGGAAGTTCCCGGACCATCAGCACAGGAGGCTAAAAATTGTCAACACAGTTCCGCACAGTAGATGCCTTTATCCTCCAGTGGCGGGGATGTCTACGTCCTCATTACAGGTAATATGAGACATTAGCCCCTGGTGACAGGTTATCAAAATAGACCATGTTGGAGTCCTTTCATTACTTCTCAATTCTGTCTCCTAATTTGTGGAACGAACGTGAGGGGTTAAAGGTTCGCATATCCAAGGAGTAACACTACTTTGCGAGTGGTACCTTCATTCCTTCAATAACTGTATGTCGACCGTCCATTGTTACTTTAAATTCCGACGCTTTGAGTTCCTCGTCAGTTTGGTTATCACTCGCCTGTTGCCACATTGCCGGTCACCCTTGTCATTGTGTGTTACTTAGGGCGCGGGACCGAGGGAACCGTGGTGTTGGGTAGGCAGTAGCGTGAGTATGTCGTGCAACTTCTAAAACTCTATTCGAAATGGAAGATGATCGGGAGTTCTGCAGCCCCCTTCCTCCAGACCCCCGAGAGTCTGGCCACTCCTTCTTTGGCACCTGTTACTTTGACAACCCCTTTCTTTATTGCCACATACCCTGCCAACCACCATTTGATCAACCATCAAGAATATCGAGGCCTCCTTCCTAACTCCAGAGCAGTCCTGTGGGCATTGAAGAGATCACGGCTTGGGTTCCCAAGCGAAGGATGTTACACACAGTCCCTTCTTCCTGGTGGGCATCTCGCTGCCATCTTGGGAATTTTGTCTGGGCTGTGAGGTTTGAACCAGTCAAGTCTGAATGCCTTCTCAGGAAACGCAGCTCTATTAAAGTCATTGTTTTAAAAGTCGCTCGGAGCATTAAAATCCTCAGTCGTCAATTTGTAGTGTGAAAATTTAGAAGTGGTTGGGGCTTCAGGCGAGCAATATTGACTTAAACGTGCAGGGCGCTTTAAGACAGCGCTTGACTGTACATTTTAAAATAGGGAATGCAAATTGGAATTCCTCCTGGGTGCTTTAAATCATGCATTATATGTGCAGTATTTTCAATTAGCTGCAGAAAAAAATATGTTCTGTGTGGCTCTATTTTACAGCCGGGAATTGCTCTGAGAACACAATTGACTGTTTCATACATGTGAGATTTATTTAAATGACTCATGGGGCATCTGCAGTTTAACCAATAATTGAAAATATTGTTGCAGTGTGGCAGGTGAGACGAGGATGTCAGCAGCATCCCATTAGTCAAAGGGGTTGGCAGTGGACAGGGAGCTGGTTCTGGGTTGAGATTCAGTCCTTCACGTTCCATTCCTGGGCTTTGCCACACCGTGAAAAGACTGCCTTGCGGGTTCTGTCGGTTGTGGTCTCGGGGAAAGACCCCAGGCATGAAGGCGGTCTCTTATTTCTCTGGTTTCTCTCTCCTGTTTTCGTGTGCCAGATACAGACAGAAGTTCTTACCAGGTACGGGGAACCCCATCCTTCCCCCAACTCTTCTCTCGCTCCCTATTCCTCCCCACCATTCTCCACCAGCCACTTCCCATCAGACAGCACTGATGTGACCTCAGACGTCACCTACGGTACCGATGCAGAAAGCTGAGTTGACTCTCGGGACGGACCAACCAGCCCCTCCCTGGTGGTTCGTGAATGTTCCTGGAATGCATGTTTCCACTGAAATGATGTCAATGGCGGTTGGGTAATTATTAAAATGCATTATTGCTCAATGTGATACAAAGTATCGGTTGGGTATTTTGTGGGCAGCATTAAAGTCCTAACCACCTCTTTTTAATTTGTCTCTGGACCAGTGGTTCTCTACCAGGATGATCTTCCCTTTCACCCCCGAGCATTTGTCAGTGTCTCCAGACATTTGGTTGTCCCAACTCAGGGGGAAGGGGTGTTACCAGCTTCCAGTGGGCAGAGGCCAGGGACGCTGCTCCACATCCTACAGTACACCGGACAGTCTCTCCCACCATGAATTTTTGTGCTTAAAATGCCAATAGGGCCAAAGTGGCGAAACCTTGTCTAGAATTTCGTTTCAGAAAAATGACTGCCCCAAATACATTAGTACCTGAAGGGAGTTAAGCTGATCGCTGAAAGCCCGGCTCTTTTTTTTCATCAACACTTGATGACACGTTGAGTACCTCCGTGTCCCGTGTGCCATGTTGGATGCTGGAGGAGAGCAGTGAACGCGACAGACGGGCCGCCCCTCGCTCTCAGGCACAAGGAGGGGGGACGATGGCAAGTGTTCCGTTCAGCGGGGAGCGTGAGCACAGAGGCTGGAAAGAGCCCGGCTGCTCCTGTGAACTGCATAAGGCAGGCCAACTCATTCCAAGAAATTGGAAGAAATTCCAAGGCCGCACAAGGCAGGCCAACTCATAGGCCGTGGGAGGGACTCTGTATTTCATCGTAAGAACGAGGGATGCCGTTAGAGGGTTTAACACTGGTCTGGGTGCCAAGGTTCCTGGTCAGCCCTTCTGGTCCGCAAGGTCACTGGGGTAGTACAGACAGTGAGGTGGGCATAAGAGCCCAGTGTTCTCTTCCAGGGACTAATGTCCTCTTTCCGGAACGTTGGTGGCTTGACTCTGGGAGCAAAGGAGGTAGAGAGAGTAGACCATTCAGGAGCGGTGTCAGAGGTAGAGTGATAGTTTGTTGATGGTGCGAATGGGGGAGAGAAAGATAATGGGTGGCTCTCAGACTTTTTGGCTCAGATTCTTGGGGGGGGGGTGGGGTACTCGCACCAACTGGGTCATAGAACCTGGAGGGACAGCACGTTTAGGGATGAGTATGTACTTGTTCCTCCCATCTCAGAATTTCTCTGAAAATGGATAAGGGGACGTCAATGCATCTTTCTACTTAACTTTTTTTTTTTTTTAAAGAAAACCATTTGAGTCGGCTCTGCTTGCTAAAAATGTAAGGTATTTTTCCTGTATTACCTCTGCTCTCTGCTTACCATCATAATAGGCTTTCCACTGTAGCTCAGAATTATTTCTAAATGGCTTCTTTGGGAAATCATCAAGCATTTTCTGTATTAGATTTTTTTTTTTTTTCTTTTTCCTATCTAAGCAAGTAAAACAGATGAGAGTTGGCTTACAGTCAGACTTGGACCACCGAGGCTCTCGACCACTGAGGCAGGTTTTTAAATTGTTTTAAAATTGTTTTAGTCTAATCCCACCCTATTTTGGTTTCAGCTGGTAGGAAGACGTTTTTTTTCTTTTTTTCTTATTCATGAGCCTGGCAGTCTTGGAAAGAACACGAGGAAAGTCGCTAGAAACTGAACCCATTTCCAAAGTCACACAGTCCCATCAGTCATTTCCTGACCCCATCACCAGGGCCATCGGTGGAGGCCACGTGGACCCTGGCTGCTGCTCCCTGGAGCACAAGGCCACCTTCCCTGAGGACTTGTGACCAGCTGTTGAGCTCTGATAAAGTCACCTAGTAGACCTTTGAATTCCCCCTACAGCAAAGAAATGAAGGAAATGGCCTACAGTTGAAAAAAGACTACACGTAAATAGAAAAATCAGCTCCTAAAATTTGTTTTGATGTTTAGAAATTAGGGTTGGGGGATATTTTGCAGTTGAGAGAACTATGAAGCTAGGTTGGCATGTGGGCCTTAAGAGGCGGAGGAGAGACCCGAGGGCTTTTGAGCTGCCGTGATAATGGCAGTGAGTGACAATAACGACAGAGACAGCTGTGGTTGAGCTCAAGAACTGTCCAAAGGACCTGAGATGTATCGCCCTGTTTTATTCTTCACAGCAGCCCGTAAGGCGAGACTGCTGTTTTATGAATCCATTTTACAGATGAAGAAACTGAGGCCCAGTGAAGAGAAGTTCTTCTCAAAAGTCATACAGTGAATTGGTAGTGGAGCTGGGATTTGAACTTGGGTGGTTTGTCTCAGGAGTCTGCAGAGGCCAAGAAGACTAATCAAAGAGTTATGAGGAGACATAATCGTGCAAAAACATAGTTTGGGTATCTTTTTTTAGAATATTGGGTTTTTAAGCGTGCTTGCAGTGTTGGGAAACGATTTAAGTACATTTAAAAAAGATCTGTCTTGGGGCGCCTGGGTGGCGCGGTCGGTTAAGCGTCCGACTTCAGCCAGGTCACGATCTCACGGTCCGTGAGTTCGAGCCCCGCGTCAGGCTCTGGGCTGATGGCTCAGCCCGGAGCCTGTTTCCGATTCTGTGTCTCCCTCTCTCTCTGCCCTCCCCCGTTCATGCTCTGTCTCTCTCTGTCCCAAAAATAAATAAACGTTGAAAAAAAAAAAAGATCTGTCTTGGGGTGCCTGGGTGGCTCAGTCAGTTAAACGACCGACTTTGGCTCAGGTCATAGTCTCATGGCTTGTGGGTTCGAGCCCCACAATGGGCCCTGTGCTGACAGTTCAGAGCCTGGAGCCTGCTTTGGATTCTGTGTCTCCCTCTCTCTCTGCTCCTCCCCCACTCACACTCCATCTCTCTCTCTCTCTCTCTCTCTCTCTCTCTCTCTCTTTCTCTCTCTCTCTCTCTGTGAAAAATAAATAAAACATTAAAAAAAATCTGTCTTAAGGTGCATGTGTTTACTGACAAAAATTTGAAAATATGGTTTTTTGTTTTTTACTCTTTATTTTAAGATAGCTATAGATTCATATACAGGTAAAAAAATAATGATGTAATGAGGTCTCATGTAACTTTTACCTAGCTTCCCCAGTGGTAACACGTCATGTAAGTATACACAACAATAAATGCCACAGCTAGGACATTGACTTTGGTACAAACATATACCTCACTGAGGTTTCTACAGGCACTCATTTGTGTGTTTGTGCGTGCGTGCGTGTGTGTGTGTGTGTGCGTGCGTGTGTGTGCGTGCGCGCGTGCACTTACTTGTCTGCGGTCTTATCCCGTGTAGATTGGTGTGACCACCACAGGAAGATAGCACAGAGCTGTATCCTAAGGACCCTACGTGTCACCCACCCACACCAACCCACCCTAACTCCTGGCAATCGCTTTTATGTTCCCCATCTTCATAATTGTGTCATTTTAAGAATTCTTTTTTTAATTTAATGTTAATTTATTTGAGAGAGAGAGAGAGAGAGAGTGTGTGTGTGTGTGTGTGTGTGTGTGTGTGTGTGAGCGGGGGAGGGGCAGAGAGAGAGGGAGACACAGAATCCTGCTTTGGATTCAGGCTCCAGGCTGTCCGCACAGAGCCCAACGCGGGGCTCGAGCTCGTGGACCGCGAAATCATGACCTGAGCGGGAGTCGGACGCTTAACCGACTGAGCCACCCCACATGTTTAGTGTTATAAGAAGCTGCCAAACCACTTTCCAGAGTTGGCCGAACCATTTTACATACCCAGCAGCAGTGTGTGAACTATCCAGGTTCTCTACCTGTGTGCTAGCATTTGGCATGATCGCTAGCTTTTATTTTGGCTATTCTGATAGGTGTGAGGTCATGGCCCATTGTGGGTTTCATTTGCGTGTCCCTAATGGCAAATGGGACTGAGCCCCTTTTCGTGAACTTATTTGCCATCTGTAGATTGTCTTCAACGACATGTGTATTCATGTCTTTGTCCATTTTCTGATTGGAGTGTTTGATTTTTTTTTTTTTTTTTTTTAATGTCGCGTTACGAGAGTTCTGTATATGTTCTAGATACCGGTCCTTGGTCAGATATGTGCTTTGTAAATATTTTCTACCAGCGTGTAGCTGGTCTTTCCATCGTCTTTGCAGAGTCTTTTGCAGAACAAATATTTTTAATTTTTAAATTAAATTTTTTTTTTCAACGTTTATTTATTTTTGGGACAGAGAGAGACAGAGCATGAACGGGGGAGGGGCAGAGAGAGAGGGAGACACAGAATCGGAAACTGGCTCCAGGCTCTGAGCCATCAGCCCAGAGCCCGACGCGGGGCTCGAACTCACGGACCGCGAGATCGTGACCTGGCTGAAGTCGGACGCTTAACCGACTGCGCCACCCAGGCGCCCCAAATATTTTTAATTTTGAAGAGGTCTGCTTTGTCAGTTTTTCTTATTTTGAGTCCCGCTTTTAGTTTCGAGTCTAGGAACAAGTAAGGTTTTGATTCCTGCCTCTGCTAACCCAGAGGTCTGATTGTGGAGAAAGAAGGCAGTGGGACAGGATGGACATCACAGTGGTTCTGATGGTTCTGATGGTTCTTCCAGCTCCTGTCTGGTTTGGCCTCTGGTCTGTGTCCTGATGAGCCGGTTGTCCGGGTTATGGCCCCAGGGCAGGCCTTGTCTTAGAAACACTATGAGATGTAATGGTGTGAAAAGAACAGTATTTCCAGAATCTCAGTTTCCAGAACCATTTATGATACCTCCTAACATAAGACCTTTTTGCACTTGAGATCTTCTGTCTGGAATACTCCTTTCTGCCCCACTCCCTGTCCCGTTATGTCCAGCTCACCCTCTCACATCCCCCCGTGCGGCCCTTCCCCACCTGTGAGGTCCCCCAGTGAGACCTTTCCCCACTTCGCATAACCCCCCATGCGGCCCTTCCCCACCTCCCATGTCCCCTCCACCGCCACTGTGCGGCCCTTCCTCACCTGTGAGGTCCCCCTGTTGAGGCCCTTCCCCACCTCCCATGTCGCCCCACCCCATGCGGCCCTTCCCCACCTCCCATGTCCCCCCCCCCACACACACACACCGTGCGGCCCTTCCTCAGAGCTCCCCTTCAGCTGTGTTGGCGTTTTGAGCAGACAGCTCCTTGCACTGGCTCTCCTGAGCCTTGGAGCGTGTTGAGCAGTGTCCCTCTTGGCCTCTGCCCTCTGGATGCCAGTAGCTTTTCCCCCGTGCCCAGCGGGGACAGAAAATGTCTGCACACGTTGCCGCCTGTTCCCCGAGGTTCAGACGCGCCCCGATCAGAGGCTCCAGGCCCTCCGCTCGGGGAGAGTCTGTCGTGGCCACGTCCTCACCTCGGCACCGTGCCCGTCACGCTGGTGTCCACTGATGTTCTGGAAGAGCGAGTGGACCAACTGCAGCCGCCGTCACGCAGCCCCTTGTATGGCAGCCTTGGAAGTCCCACCCTGCCTGCAGGAGAACCGAGTTGTGAGTTTGAGCCCCAGAACCCTAGAGTCCTCTCCACACAGGTGAATACGGGCTTCCTCAACCTTCTCCCCGCTGACCCACATGAGGATGCCCCAGTCTTCCAGGTCCTGCCCGATTAGCGCCCACATCCTCCCTCAACGCCGCCAACGCAGGGGCCCTCACGGCCTCGGAGTCTGGACCTCCTTCTGAGACAAAGAGGACATCTCCGCAGGGGGACCCGGGCCTCCCGTAGGTGGCGTCTCGCAGGGCGCCACCGGAGACCCGATTCAGCCTTCACCTGCTGGGCCTCCTTTCCCCCCAGCCGGGCCCTGCTCCCTTTTCACGAGGTTGGGGAGGAAAGTTGGAGTCGGAGCTCGGTTTTGCTGTGCAAAGCACATACCCGGGGGTAACGAGTTCAGAAAGTTCCCAGGGAGTAAGTGCAGTGGCCATAAGAATAGTTCAGGGTATGTGCAGGTGTTTTCGGTTTTGCCCTCTGGACCTGGTAGTTCCATTCAGGTAGAACCTGAATCCCAGAGCTGGCTTTGGCTTTGCAGAAAAGACATCGGGGGGGGGGGGGGGGGAGGGGGGGCTCGGGGGGGGGAGGCCAGGCAGCAGGTGGAGGGCAGAGGGCAGAGCCCGGTCATGTCAGCCCTGGCTCCCTGCTGCCGCTTCATGGGAAGTCTGTCAGGGGCGCCCCGAGGACACGCAGCCCAGGGCGGCTGTGGAGGAGTAAGTGCTGGTGACCTGGCCCCACGACAGGCTATACCCGTGAACCTGGTTTGATGAGGTGGACTGACAGCCCCAAGCTTTGGCCACCGTCGCACAAAGCTTCCCCTCTGGGATTCACAGAAGGGAACCTGCTGGATTCCCTCCTCTCCCACGCGGCAAAGACTCGGGTCGACCATTCCGGGGAGACCAGCTGTGACCGTCGGTGTCGGTACAGTTGTTGCTTTGAGAGGGACCAGCCTGGGACTGCAGGCCGAAGCCTTGATGCTAAATCAAGGCTGGTCGGCGGTGTCCTTGTGTGACGCAGCGTGGAGGAGAGTGGGAAGGGGTGTTCCAGCAAGGCCCTGACGCTTGGGGCCAGACGCTTCCGCGTGGGGCCGAGTGGTCTTGCCCATGGTAGGGCGTCTGGCGACATCCCTGGGCCCGCAGCACCAGGAACACCCCCTCCCGGTTGTGACCGCCAAAAATGTCTCCCGACCTTGCCAGATGTCCCCTGGGGGGCAGTGTCACCGCCCTCCCGGAGGAGAACCACAGCCCCAGAGTAACAAACGTTCTGTTCAATTCTGGGGCCTTGTAAAGCTGTGGTCACTTGTTTGCTCCCAGTATCTGACGGCTCAAGCACAGGACAGAGGGTTAGAAAGAAGGCAGCGTTTCTCTACATTTTCCTCTGTTGACTCTTTGAACTTCACCACGGGAGGCAGCATGACCTATTGGCTAAGCGTGTGGGTTTTCAGACACGTCTTCACCACGTGCCCTCTGGCAGGTTGTTTACTTTTCCTGGGCTTCTATTTTTGTTATCTGTAACGTATAAATACTAATGCCTACCTAAGTTGAGGATTCAGCTAGATGTTGGATATATAAAATGCGAGGTTCGTTGTCTTGCCTTACGGTAGACATTCAAGGAATGACACCAATTATCGTTGAGCGCTTACGAATGTACTCTCCATAAGTTTTAAGCAAATTGGATTTTTTTTTTCAAGTTAGCAATAACAGTTGCTGCTGCTACTTAAAATAGTGATGGGAACAGCTAATTACCATGGAACGCCAATGTAATTCACGAATACTGAGTCCCTGCTATATACCAGGTACTATGGTAAACAGGGAATAAGAAAACTAATAAACTGTAGTCCCTGCCTTTAAATATCTAATATGTAGGTTTAGCTGTATATAAACGTGTCAAATCGGGTTTGTCAAAATGGAGCCATCGCTTACTGAAACGGCTCCACGTGAAATGGCCTCTGGGTTGGAATGGGGTATAACACTCATCTGTGTATATAAAGGGATCCCACTATGTTGTTCCTCAACTATTTCTCCTTTTCCAATAACTACTATTTTTTATTCAGGCTTTTATGATCCTGTGATTTAACCACTGTCGTGCACTCTTTTCTGCTCCCCCTTCCTACACATTTAAGCTGATCTAAGTTCCCACTGCCGTGGTTTTATAAACAGAAAAAGGGATGTGTTCACCGTAGAAATTTTGAAAGATACAGAACAGTGTAAAGGGTAATAAACTGTCCTCCTATTCCCACCATCAGAATGATTATGTAGCTAATGTCTTGATATCCATCTTTCTAGTCTTTATGCCTGTGTATTATTTTTGCATAGCTTATCATATCATAGTTTTCCTTTTTTCAGTGAGGATATATCCAGAATGTATTTCCATATCTTTAAATTTTCTTCCAAGATAGTTTCTTAGCAGCTGGATGAATGTCATGGACCGACCCTGTGCTCTCCCACACGTCGCCCCTGGGCCAAGGAGAAAGCGAAAATGATTCATTGAGGAAGCGCTCTGGGGTGAGACAGCAAGACAGGCGGGGAGGTGGGAATTAGAAAGGAAGCAGCCAATCGGGGTGAAGCCCCGCAGCCCAATCCCATGGGGCGCTCTGGAGAATCAACTTCACCTTCACGTGGTCTCTGCCACCCGAAGGTAAAGGAGCTAAGCTTTCCTACTCCTGGATCAGTATTTAGTGGCTGTTGGCCTCCAGCAGGGTCAGGGAATGGTGTAGGTGAGCTCCAAGCCACGTAAGGCCCGCTAAGAAAATGGATTCCAACTCACAGCAGCAATCCTGTGAGGGTAACAGGTGCAAATATTAGCACACAAATCTGATAAAAGGTAGGTTGCAGTAATCATTGTTACTGCGATTATTTCTTGCAAAGAATATTGCAGTAATTCTACTAGAAATAACTCCACAGTGAACATTTTTAGGGCCAAATCTATTTGATTATTACCATAGGATGGATCCATAACAAGGGTATCACTATTCTGACAGGTATATACGTTTTTAAGATGATGCATACCCAAATTGCTTTTTTAGGAAGTCGTTTTCTATTTTGCTTTAATCCATTTACACTCACAACACCTACTGATCCATTTTTTGCTAGCAACAACCCAGAGAGCATTGATTTCTCATCTATGAATTGGGGACCTATAGACAACATCCGAGTTATTCTCAGGGTTCAGAAAAGTCATGTCCATGGAGCCTTGAGTACAGACTGAATAAATAATACCTCAAAATACGGTTTTTTGAAATGTGTCCAGATGCCGTTATAGATAAAAAGAGTTTGCATTTTTTCAGAGTGTGTATCGATTCATGGTAGTTTTTATCATGTATTTTCACAATTACTAGAAGTATGATTAGTTGTGAAGTATCTGTAATACTTGTTGATGTCTAGAGAAGGTGCTACCTTGTTTTAAAGATTGAGAAGTACTCTGGTCAATATCACTGTAACATCTTGGGTCCCCCCCCCCTCCCCCCCGGCCCTTGTTGTCATTTAGGAAATCACCCATTTGAACTGTTGCATCTTAAAAATGTGTTACTGAGAAAGTCTGTAGGACTTGATACCGTAAGTGAAACGGATTTAGTGACCTAAGACAACAGACCGAAAAACCTCTCTCGGAACCATTAAACGTTTTTTGGAACGTACCCACCTCTACTCCCATCATAACCGAATCCCTTCATTCTCTTATGGAGACATGCAAAACACACTTAGCGTGGTCTTACCCTGTCTTAAAATAATCTGAGGAAGTTGTACAGATACAGACGGGGCTACATCAAGGTGGAAGTATTGTGTTTGACCCATTTTCTTAGCTTGATCATTGAGACTCTTTTAAGTAGCCATTGAAATAAAAACCAGAGACGGTCTCAGGTCTTGAGCAAAGAGGAAGACCAGGGAAGAAGAACCAACGTTCCCTGGGTGCCACTCTGAGGTGGACCCTGTGCCAGCTACTGTCTGTCTCTGTTCGTGTTCATGGAATTTCCACGACCGCCGTTGGAATTTGATTTGTAATAAATAGCGTGCAGAGGAGAAAGCCGAGATTGGTAAAGATTGTGACTTGCCTTGGATCTCTTGGTTAGTGGATGATAAAATTGGAATTTGAAACTTGGGTGAATTTCCCCTGACTCTTAGAGGAAAACGGAATAAATGTCTCATGATCTTGTATTCTGAGGGAGAGACAACGAACCGAGCCCCAGTTGCCTTCTTCCTCCTGGCCTCCCCTTTTACCCCAAAAGGGATTTCAGAATGAATGACGTGTATACCAAAGGCACTTGGATGTCAGAGCGTACCTAACAAAATGCGTCTCTTCGTTGAAGGAACCTTTTAGACATTGTTGCCATACATTTCAGCTCTGAGATTTTGCTCCTGAGCATTTTTAGGTTCCTTTTGGCTAACTTAATCAGTGTCATAGATCAACCATGCACTTTGAGGTCTGATAAAAATTTGGGGCGCCTGGGTGGCGCAGTCGGTTAAGCGTCCGACTTCAGCCAGGTCACGATCTCGCGGTCCGTGAGTTCGAGCCCCGTGTCAGGCTCTGGGCTGATGGCTCAGAGCCTGGAGCCTGTTTCCGATTCTGTGTCTCCCTCTATCTCTGCTCCCCCCCCCCCCCCCCCGTTCATGCTCTGTCTCTCTCTGTCCCAAAAATAAATAAACGTTGAAAAACAAAATTAAAAAAAAAAAATTTAAGGAAAAATCCTAAGAGGTCTGTAAGCCTCCCCCAGTAACCCGAAAGAACATTTTAAAACCACCAAGCGCTGTCACTTTGATCGGTTGGCATTTCCTGTTTCTTCCCTTAAGTTGTAAAGGTGCTGGCTCACTCTGCTAACACTCTGTGTACTTCCCAAGGGTATCAAGATGCACTCTACAGTTGTGCTTGTTCATCTAATTTTCTATCTTAAGAGAACGTGGTAGGTACTAGGAAAATGAAGACCGGTTTTGATGGAATCTATTGCGATAATGTTTGCAAAAGTCTGAGAGGCCAGAATCATCCTCTTGCATTTATAGGAGCATACTTGAGCCTTAACCTCAATTATTGGTGCATGACAGCCACTGTCACTTTGCAGATACAGCCCTAATCACTGTGGGCCAACTCCTGAGGTGTGTAGAATGCCTCTTGCCAAACACCCTTCAGAGTTAGACCCTTGCCTGTTGGCAGAGTATTGGAGGGCAGCATTGGGGCCTGACTGCTGGGCAGCACAGTCCTACGTAAGGCCACGTGGACGTCTCTGGCAGCCCAGCACTTTTCCTTTGCTCTTGGAAGACTCTGGGAAGCCCGGTCCAGAAAAACTGGCGGGAGATGCTACAATTCCATACAATCTGATGTGCAGCTTTTCTCTATAGCCCTTGTAGAAGAAATGGTTGGTCCAAAGGCAAAACAACAAGGGGCCTTGGTTCTAAGAATCAAGAAACTACAAACACAGAAACCAGAAGGACATCTGCAGCTTCCCATTCCTTGAGAAATGTCAGCGTTCATGGAGAGGAGGGGCTGGTGGTTACCCCTTTCCACCTGAGATACCCTGGGGGACTCTCCTTGTCATGCTGGATGCCACTTGTTCACTCCAGGCACTCGCATTGTTTGGTTCCCACAAGCCATCAGGTTGGGTTTGATCCAGGAGACTAACTGCCTTCACAAGAGGGTGATCCATTTTGATTGTCCCAGCCCCGCTTGAAATGCCCATCTCTCCCCCCCCATCTTTCCTCACCCAATGTTCCTCCATGGGCTCTGTGGCCATGCAGGGCAAACTAGTTCACAGGTAAGCGGTCTCTCTTTCATAATTTGAACTTTAACATTTGGATATAGTCCAGGGAGTGCTGTCAGTAGATTCTGGATTTTCCACATTGCCCAGGATTCTCAGTTTATTTGGAGTTTATTAGGTGAGGATACTCAGATGGTTTCTAAATACTCTCGCTCGCCAAGAGGAACCAGAGCTCCGTTGAGAAGTGGCTGATTCTACCTGGGGCAGGAAGGGTGCAGAATGGGCCTGCAATATCTCGTCAAAGCAGAAAACAAGGAAGCTGTTGGGACTGTGAGGTCCTATGAAAGGCTCAGGTGCTCAACCTGACGAGGCTCATTTTGAGCATCAGAGAAAAAGAATACAATTTCAGTGGATCAAGATCCTTAGAATATGTCGAAAAATGTAAGTTCACAATTATACTAAGCAAACAAAGAAGACCCCTCCTCTGGTCAGCTCTGAGATGCAGGGTAACCAATTCATCATTTAAAGAATGATCTAAGGGGTGAATCCAGCATTCATCTTGCCTTTGCTCTACAAGCTGAACCTCAGGATACCGAATTTGGAATGGAAAGTTTCTTTTTATAGAAGTACCCAACTAATAAAGTTAGCACTACAGTAGCATCATTTGGCAACCCCTAATGAAACAATGCACTTAGACGATGATCACCAGCAACTTCTAACCTCACAAAAAAGAGCCATGTGGCCACTTTCTCCTCCTGCTTACAACACCCCTGTGCGACATTCTTGCAAAAAAAAAAAAAACAAAAACAAAAAAAACTGATCAGCCTCTAGAGTAGAAGTGGCAAACCTTCTGACCTTCTGTAAAGGGCCAGGTAGATGTTTCTGGCTTTGCTGGCCCAACAGTCCGTGTTGCAACTGGGCAACTCTTTTCAACTTGCTGCAGGAGCTCAGTGCAGCCATAGACAAAACGTGTGGCCAGCTCAGGCACAGGAGTTTGCAGACCCCTGCTCTGGGTCTAACTACAAAACTTACAGGAAGTACAGAAGACAGAGGAACTGTCAAGCAGCGTCACACGAATGCCGTTAGCAAAATCGAGACTGTGGGGAGACTCTACCGAAGACCCCCGGTTTCTTCAACAAAAAAAAGTTCAGAGGAAAAAGTTAATAAAGCAACTGGGGTTAAGATTTTTTAAAAGGCAAGAGATCTGTCAACCTGTTGTAATGTGTGGAGTTTACTTAGATCCCGATTCAAATAAACTATAAAAAAAAAATTGAACACTGGCTAGATACTAACATAATAGTCACTAATTTTTGAGTGGGACAATGGTACTGTGTATATATACACATATATTCCTTAGGTCTGGAGTATATGTTGAAGGTATTTTGAATACGATGATGTCCAGAATTGGCTTCAAAACAGTTGTCGATTTTAGAAGAAATAAAATAAGCCATGAGTTGATCACCATTTTCTCTGGGTGTTGGGTACTAGGGGTTTACATTATTCTTCATATATTTGAAATCTTTCATGCCCTGAAGATTTTTGATCCATACCTGTTATAAAAATATATCGCTTGAAACATATTTTAGAGAATGAGAAGGGATGGAATGCTTGCCGTGTATTAGATACTCCTGGGGCCTCCTAAAACAGATGTGAATCCTCTGGCTAAGAATGGGAGCCAGAAGAGTCTTCTAGTATTTTCCCCCGAAACTGTTTGTGTACATCTTATTTGTTACGCTAAATAGAGCTGACAGATCTCATATGATTTATCATTTGAGCTGACAGATACTATTTTATTTATCTTTTGCTCAGGTATTGTATGTAAGGTAGGTTTTATTTTGTAAAAAGAAAAAAAAAGAAAAGAAAAAAAAAGACTGTTAGGTTGAAAATAAGCTTCGTGTTCTGTGACCGGCTGGGTGAATCTGCCATTGCTTAATCAGGGAGCACTCATTCACTGCAGGGGTCTGACTACAAGCGCTTTTTCACAGCCTGGAGAAGTTATGTAAGAGGTGGTGACCAGTGGGGACCCATGGACTACGCAGCTGGGCACGTAGGAAACCCACACCCAGCCCCTAGAGGTGGTCACTACATAGGCCAGATGCTCGCCATGGGAATGAGGGCCCAGGGTCCTATTCATTTTCCTTTTTCCTGAGAACGGCTCTAAATCTAGATTGTAGGTGATACCTTCTAACTCACAGTTGCTTAAAATACTTTCAAAGTGCCTTTTATTCCGCACCAAACACTGGAACAGCTGGATTAGTCCCACGAGTCAACCTTTGACTTAGTGACGACCGCCAGGAAGGCCCTACGTAAGACCCTGCGGACATGCAGGCCCGTGGCCCTGCTTTCTGTGAGCTTCCGGTCTCGTCGGGGGTGGGGGGGCCTACTTGGAAAACAAAATGAAAGGTGCGGATAGGAAATCCTGTGGAAATTCAGAGAAGGGGGAGAACAGACCCATCTGGGGCAATCAGGGGAAGCCTCCCACAGGCCACAGAAGGAGTTGGGGGTGGGGGGCAATGGCTGTCACCAGGTGGAGAGCAAGGAAGCGAAGAAAGACATGAGCATGGGCAAGGCCAAGGCCAAGACCTTTAAGAGGAAAGCTGGTGGACTTCACCGCCCAGTGGCTTCGCCATAATCCGCCTACAGAGGATTTTTCAGGCCAAGATAATGTTCTGAACAGTCAGGTGAACATAGGCAGCAAATAGATGAGAATATGGCACTGACACTGTGCAGGGGATTGGGGAATCGAGGTGCAGATATGAGCATCGCCAGTGTGGACGTGATGGTCGAAGCCACGGCGTCTGTGGACGGTCGGTTTCTCTGATGTCCACCCCTACTCGGGGAGACCTTGCTGCGTGTACGGATGCACAATGAGTCCGGCATTTGTAAAAACCAGCTTATTATTTACTTCGCTCGGTCTCACTTAAAGCTCAAAGCAGTACCCAACTGCAGTAAAACCTTGGTTTGCGACCATAATTCATTCCAGATACATGCCTGTAATCCAAGGCACTCGTGTATCAAAGCAAATTTCGCGAGCCATTGGCTCGGCTGTGCTCACGTGACATTCAGCAGCACGTACTACTCGGATTGCGAGACGTGGCTCGTTCATCAAGTTACAACTTATCGCAGAACCAGTTATTCACTATCCACGGTTTTACTGTACTTTCACAACATCCCTGACCCTGGAAAGGAAAGATTTGGAGGGAGAGAAACTAGAAGCAGGTGGGAAAAGAGAAGCCCACATTTGAAATGATATGGCTGGGCTGTTGGCTTTATTAATAGGTTTATGATCTCCCTCTAAAGATGGCCTAAACCAGACTCTTGGTTTTTTGTTGTGTTGTGTTGTGTTGTTTTTAGTGTTATGAAAAGAGTACTCAAGAAATGGAGACATTTAAACAGCTTTCTGACCTTCCATACCGACGCCATGTAACACACTTGGGCAACAGCTTTATTCTTTCTCCCTTACTTGAAAGCTTGCAGTGTAATTTCTCTTACAAATAAACAGGAGGTTACTGTGTTCTTTCCATAAGGAGACGCTGCTTGTCGTAGAGAGTAAGCATTTTACAGCCTGATTAAGTTCAGCGGTTAGTTCATGTAAAAGATGGTCTATTTGGACATGAATCTCTATCAGCTAAGAATTTTATAAGCCAAAGTGATTTATGGGTCAGCACCTCCTCTCCTGGCTACTGAACTTTGGAGAGGAGTGAAAACTCAGTCTCAGACGTGTACGTAAGCCAGGTGAGCTTAAACGAGGGAGCATTTAGCCTCAGAAACTGAGGCCAAGAAGAAGTTATGCCCAGAACATCAATCAAAAATAGCTCTTATTCCAAGTCCTGCACAGCTCTGACACTGTCCCAGGACACTGTTATGAAACCGCACATAGACATCTCTCAAAAACGTCCCAAATCCCAGAAACCCAAGAAAAACAGTCATGGCAGCCGTCCCCCGCTTCATAATGAAGCTCTTCTTCTAGCAGAAATTCATAACCAAGCAAAATTCTGCCAAATAAGATGGCTATTTATTTGGGAGACTATCCTTGCTGACTCCAAGGCATTGGAGCTGTTAAATATTTTTCTCTCTCACTGATCCTTTCTACCTGTTTTACAGCCGTCTACATAAATTGTAATATGCGGGTGAATCAACTTTAAGCTACCAGAGGCAAAAGCAATTTGAGGTCCTTGATGAGTGTGCAGATTCAAATATTTATTCAAGCCTTTGCCAATCCGGGAGGATTTCTTTGGGAGGCTTGGGGAGTAGAGATTAGGCATACTGAAGGTAATGTCAGAATAGACTATCACGGAAGAGTCAACAATTGAGATTGATGAAGTTGGTGCCAGTTACGAGATTTGACCATTTGTGACAAAGAGTGTACAGATCATGGTGTACTTGGAAAGGCTTTGCGGTATATTAAGTTTTAAAGAGGAGATTTTTGGGGCACCTGGGTGGCTCAGTCGGTTAAGGGTCCGACTTCGGCTCAGGTCACGATCTTGTGGTTTGTGGGTTCGAGCCCCACGTCAGGCTCTGTGCTGACAGCTCGGAGCCTGGAGCCTGCTTCAGATTCTGTGTCTCCCTCTCTCTGTGCCCCTCCCCTGCTTTCTCTCTCTCTCTCTCTCTCTCTCTCTCTCTCTCTCTGTCTCTCAAAAATAAAATTAAAAAAACAATTAAAAAAATAAAGAGGAGATTTATTTCCAGAAAGAAGGCAGGGAGGGAAGACAGGAGGACACAGTGTCTAATTTTTAGATGAAATGAGTAAAGCCTCCGTAGTCAGCATTTGGAAGCTCTCCAGCGTCCAACAGGCTGAGAGAAACTCAGGGGATTGTCATGGCATTAGAGCCAGTCCTAGGTGCCAAAGTCAAAATAGGCCACGCTGGCCATAGGAAAGCCCCAAGTAGGAGCGTATGTAGGTCACTTACATGTTTTGAATTTAGACAGGCTGTCTTAACACAATTATTTTACAATTAAGCCCTGGAGAAACTCTCAAGTGTTCTAAATTTTTAAAAACATGATTGTTTCACAATATATGAGAAAATTGCAACATCCCCTCGAATGATGGTCTTAGTGGTTCACCTCGTGGGCCTGGGAGAGGTTTGGGGGTGCCGGGGCCGAAGTCTGCTTTTGATGGCAGTCCTGTCCCCAGCCCAGTGAATTTCACTCTCCTTGGAAAGTGTTCGGAGCTCACAGGCTCAGGACTAAACACGATCACTGTCGTAGGCACATTCAGTAGACATTATTTTGATGCAATAAAAAACAATTAGCAAAAATAGAAAGTATATAAGCCATCAGGTTTAACCCCACATGTATTTATTGAACATCTACTATGTCCTGGAGTGGGAAGCAAGGACAGATGCGTCCAAAGGAAGACAAGGAAACACCCAATGCCAGCTCTGCCTAATGCTCCAGGGACCCTCTGTCTGGAGCACACAGACCTTATTCCCCACCACTCTAAGGCCTCCATCTCCTAAAAGGCCCCCCTCTCTTTCTTGTTCTCTGCAGACATCCCCAACCTCTCACACGTAAATGCACGTGACAGGAGGACACATTGGCTTCTCGGCAAGCTTGGGTCTCCAAGGCAGGAATCAAATTAGCCACATCCCAAATTCTGCTTTTGTTTGGCCGACTTCCTCTGTTAAGTCCTCATTTAAAATGAAAGTATTTGCTTTTCCATAAACACATGTAAATTTCCTACCTCTTACTTGTCACAGCCAAAGGGAGCTCAGCGAGTGGTAATCAAGGAAGAACTCGTATTTCCAACAAATCACTGTAATTGAGAGTATCTGTGTAAACAGTGCCATTCTCACAATTGATATATTTACCAATTGTTCTGCCTTATTGTAGATTTAAGGGTGCCACTTAAATTTGTTTTTATTTCTAAGTGTTTATTTATTTTGAGAGAGAGAGAGAGAGAGAGAGAGAACGTGAGCAGGGGAGGGACAGAGACAGGGAAAGAGAGAATCCCAAGCAGGCTGTGTCAGCACAGAGCCCGACGTGGGGTTCGATCTTACAAACCATGAGATCATGACCTAAGCCAAGATCAAGAGTTGGACACTTAACCCACTGAGCTACCCAGGTGCCCCATAAATTTATTTTAATTAGCAATCCTTTAAAAAATAACATGCTTATGGTAAAAAACAAACAATAGTAATAATAAACAAAAATTTTAAAAATTAAAACAAGGACATATGGTTATAAAGTAATCATAGTGACCCAAGGGATTCACTCCCTTTTTTAAGCCCTCCCATGGTTTCTTGTGACTTTGTTTTTTTTTAATATAAAATTTATTGTCAAATTGGTTTCCATACAACACCCGGTGCTCATCCCAACAGGTGCCCTCCTCAATGCCCATCACCTCTTGTGACCGTAGAATGAAATCCAAGAGCCATACATACTAGGGTCTACGGGCCTTTGGGGATGTGGGCCCTCTTCCTCCTCACGTCCCCCCTGAACTCTCTCCTGCATGGCCGTGCGCTGGTGGGGGGTGGGGCATGCTTCTGTCTCATTCAGGACTCCCCTCACACGTGTCCCCTCAGCAGAGGTGTCTTCCGTGACCCATCTCCTGTCGTCCCCAACTTGTCCTCCGTTTGCGTGCACACTGTGTTCTATCACCATGGCCCTGATCCCTCTCTGAAGTTACCGCCTACTGGTTTCTTTTCTGTCTCCCCTCTGGAAAGGAAACTCCAGGAAGGCCGGGGTCTCGTCCGTCGTTTCTAGTTGTTTGCCCAGTGCTTCAAAAAGGGCCTGGCATGCCATAGTTCTTGATTAAATACTGCGCCCGTTGGATGAAGGGTGGTTGTCTGATTGGTGTCTGGCACATAGTTGGGAACCTGCCAGATGGGGGCTCCCTCCCTCCCCCCGCCCCTCCTCCCCTTTAGAAAATACAGCAGCAACTGATTTCAGCTACACTCTCGTATTTCAGGTAAATTAACAGGGCACTCAGTTATACGGGGTGTAATAAATCCTACCGGGTTGAATACAAAGTAGTCCCCCCAAAAGTGATCACTTAGGAAGTCACATATCGTTTTGATCTTATTTTTCAGGTTGTCCTTGCCGGAAGGAACCATGAACTGGCATTTCCCCTTCTTTCTTGTGGCCACAGTGACTTTGCCCTCTGTGTGCTCCCAGTTCAACCCCCTATCTCTGGAGGAACTAGGCTCCGACACAGGAATCCAGGTTTTCAATCAGATTATCAAATCCCGGCCTCTTGACAACGTGGTCGTGTCCCCCCATGGGATTGCGTCCGTCCTGGGGATGCTTCAGCTGGGAGCCGACGGCAGGACTAAGAAGCAGCTCACCACGGTGATGAGATACGGCGTGAACGGTGCGTGCACTCCGGGCTGTGGCGGGGGGCGGGGTGGGGGTGGCCCTCGAGGGAGTCGTGCCTCTGGAGGGGTTTCGCTGGTACCGTTCTGGGACTTAGGGCTGTCTCCTCTAAAGGACGGATGTTAGCAGTGCTAGAAGTTAGGAGAACTGGATTCTGGTCTCTTCTCTAGCCCTGGGGCTTTGGGTCAGTCACGTGATCTCTCCGTGCCCTAGTGTACTTCATCTCTAACAAGAAAGCTTCCCACCTGCCCCGCCTCCACGGTGCCTTGGGCTAAACCTCACGGTGGTGAGCTGGGGAAGTGGGTGGCCGTGGCCGTGGAGGGCAGCACGGGGGAGCCTCGTAGCGATGGCACCTTTCTGGGTCTTAACTGTGCTGGTGACCACATGAATCTCAGTGAGTGGCAGCCGTGCAGAGAGCGACACGCACACACACAGGTGCCGGGAACGTAAAACACGTGTGGTGTGCATGGGCTGGGTGCACTATACCCACGGCAGTTTCCAGGTCGTGATGCGGTGCCATAGCCACACGGGCTGCTACCACTGGGGGAGACTGATCGAAAAGGCCCATGGGACCACCCCGTCCATTGTTTTGCAGCTTCCTCTGAATCTGTCAGTATTTCAGCATAAAAAAAAAACGGAAGGAATTTTTGTCAGTAAAGCCCGATGGAAAAGGTTTGAATTGCTTTGAATTACCCACATCGACGTAAGCGTCTCTGTCTCCCAGCCCTGTGGCCTTGTCGCTCCAGTTCATATATCCTCTCCCAGAGCCCACCCTCCACCAGCCTCTGGGGCGGGTGCCGTGTGTGAGGGAGCAGAAGGGGCCCCAGAGGTCACCGTGCACCATGACCTCGAGCCAGTCGCTTTGCATGTGGAAGTCTTCCTTACTATTTTGGAGAACGAGGGAGCGTCCCTTTCCCTGTTCTTCCACTCCTGTCAGCCATAACGTTCTAGGACTCTTGACCGCATTGACGCCTGAGACTCGGAGAGGAAGGCAAGCTGGGGTCAGGGGTCAAGCGCTCCGTGCCTCCCTCCGTCCCCTTCCCCCCGCCCCCCCGCCCCCCTCCGCCCTCAGTTGGCTGTTGTGTTCAATGTAGCCTCCGAGCTGCCAGCACCGAATGCTGGGACACCCTGCTCTATTTACGTGGCCTTCAATTTTGCACGAGTCTGCAGTCTGATCACCTGTCGGAAGCATGGCGGGGCTTAATACTTGGAATGCTCCCAGTTCCGCTGCTTGCTTGGAAGTTCAGTAAACTCTTGGTGATTTATAGCTTCGTGGCGAATCACCGCTTGAATTTATGGCCGTTACCAGGGCCATCCAGACCCTGCCAGCCAGTACCCTTCCAAGGCAGCGACTGGATTTCTGTCGTTTGTGTTAATGCTGAGCCACATTCGTTTTGAGCGATATTTCTCAAGTTCTTGCCGATGTTGCCTGTCGGTGGTGTCCTTCCCCCACCCTCTCCTTCTCCCAAATCACTAGCAGTTAGTTGTGTTACAGAACGTGATTTCGGTGGCAGGACGAACTCTTTCAGGGGAGCCTGAGTGGTTTTCCAGGCCCTCGTTCGGGCTCGGCCCCTGAGAACTCAGGTGTCCTCTTAGTGAGGACAGAGGCAGAACGGTTTGGGGCAGTGGAGTGAAATCTACACCCGTCTTTTCCTGGCCGGAGATCGGGGCGTGTGCAGGAGGCAGTGTGGCCAGAAGGGACGGGCTCTGGGACTTGGCCTCTGCTCTTCCCTTACCGATGAAGTAGGCCTGCTCACTCCCGCCGGGCCTGCCCCACAGAACAGCGCGCAGGGTGGGGTCATGAGAGGCCAAACAAGGAGCCAGAGGGTTGCCTCCGTGTGCACCATGGCAGACTTCCCCTACCCTTATTTAAGGGATCTGGAGAAGAGACCCTCTGAGCGCGTGACACATCAGCTCCCCAGGAGACTGTCACCGTGACCCTGCAGGCTGTTTTAGGACAGTGTCATTTTGAAAGGACCCCAAGCGAGGAACCCAAGGCTCTGTAATTTGAGCTCCCTCTAGAGCTCGCACATTTCATCCTTATAATTTACTTGCTTCTTTTCCATGTTCTGAAACCAAATGGAGCCTGTGTGAATGGCTCGTGTAAGATAAAGCTTACATTGCCACAAAATTAATCCCCTTGCTTTTTGAGCTTGATATCAAGTAAAAATCACACTGTTCTTGGATGGTGGCACATGACAATTTTTTGTAGTCTTTCTAATGCTTATTTTATTCATTTTTTTTTCCAAAATAGAAAAACGAGATCACATTGTTAAATCTTCGGCAAGAAAGGAAATAGCACTAAAGGTAGTTAAGAAAGAAAAAGAGAATGAATTAGTAAGATCCCTTGGATTTATTCCCCCATGGTGGAAGATCCCTTGGATTTATTCCCCCATGGCTACATAAAGAAGAACTTGCCAGTCTTCCTATTGACCTGGCACCAGAAAAGTCTCCCAGGAGGACCAAGTGTATGTGGGGAAGGTGTTGAGATGCCTCAAGTATGCTGTTTTGATGGTGGAAGCACCACTGATTTTTAAGAACTGCTAATAATTTTACCCTCCTTCCCCTTTTCTTAACACACGGCCACTGAGAAAGCAAAAGGCGTAGTCTCTTGCTGCTGAGGCTTATCTTGTCTGTACTGTTGTTGGTTGCCAGACAAAGAAAGAGATCTTAAACAAAAACGTAGCTTGTCTAAAGTCTTGTGGAAACGTGGCTACATCTTCCCACTTCTCCTCCAGGAGTCGGTAAAGTGTTAAAGAAGATCAACAAGGCCATCGTCTCCAAGAAGAATAAAGACATCGTGACGGTGGCCAATGCAGTGTTTGTGAAGAACGGCTCTAAAATGGAAGTGCCTTTCGTTACGAGGAACAAGGACGTGTTTCAGTGCGAAGTCCAGAACGTGGACTTTGACGATCCAGCCTCTGCCTGTGACTCCATCAACGTGTGGGTTAGAAACGAAACCAGGGGTGAGTGGCCTCAATTCCCTGGGAACCACTGGGTGCCATTTTATACTTTGTGAGTGAAAGCGTGCGTTGGGCTCCTAAGATTCTAGCTGGTGTCTGCCTGTCCCATGGTCCTCCCATCGCGAAACGCCTGGACCCAGCCGGCTGGTCTGTCTTTCCTCTCTTAGGAGGTGCCCTGACTCCGTCTACCTTCCTTCCCCTTTCTTGGTGCCACGACTCACGGTACTCTCTGGGGTCTTTCTCCCTGTGGCAGGGGCAACAGAGCAGAGTCCAGCCCCACGGACTCTCCTCTGTCCCCCTCCCCCCGCGTCGCCTCTCCAGAGTCCCTGGCCTGTTCTGAAGGTTCAGTCGCTCAGTCCTTCCCACTTTCGCATCTGTTGTTCCCTTTGCCTGGAATGCCCCTCTCCCCCTGCGAGGTTCGAGACTGATCTCTCTGCTTGCTTCCCTTGCTTCTCTCTCTCGCTGCCGTCGCCTCCAGGAAGTCGGTGCCTCGTCTCTGCTTACCATTGGCATACGAGTCTGCGTTTTCTAAGCCCCTTCATTATAGCACTTTCCACGCTGTATAATGATTGCTTGTTTGCGTGCGTTTCTCCTCTCATTAAGCTGAGGAAATGTCTAACGTGGGTGTTTTAAACCTGTTAATTTGTAAACTGGAGGTCTAGGTGGAAATGTTCTGGAGTAGAGATGGGTCCAGATCAACAGGACACTAAGGCTGCAAATCTAGATTGGGGAACCTGTTTTTCATAGGAGGGAGAGTTAAGGTCGCAAGAGTGGAAGCGGGAAACTCTCAGTAGTCCCAACGACTCCATTGTGGCCCAAAGACAGAACGTGAGGAAACTCTGGCTTCTTGGGTCCTGTTTCCCAACGTGTGGTTCCTAAGGTGCCTGCGTCAGAATTACCCAGGGCATTTGTTTAGAATGCAGGTCACTGGACCCCCCACTTCCTCTATCAGAATCTCCGAGGGAGGGGCCGAACATTCTGCATTAAAACGAATGCTCCCCCAGTCTGCCTCCACCACCCATGACCAGGCTTGTATACGTAAATGTCCGGGGGCGTGGGACAGACTCGCAAAGAGATGGACCGGGAGTGCCCCGAGGGTGGAGGAACCAGAACTGGTTTTTTGGGGTTTTTTTGGTTTTTTTTTAATTTTTTTTTTCAACGTTTATTTATTTTTGGGACAGAGAGAGACAGAGCATGAACGGGGGAGGGGCAGAGAGAGAGGGAGACACAGAATCGGAAACAGGCTCCAGGCTCTGAGCCATCAGCCCAGAGCCTGACGCGGGGCTCGAACTCACTGACCGCGAGATCGTGACCTGGCTGAAGTCGGACGCTTAACTGACTGCGCCACCCAGGCGCCCCCAGAACTGGTTTTGATAAATCCACAGCATTCCTTCTCACTAGGCTCCTGGACAGTGCAATCCGGGCTCCCTTCCTAAAACCGCAAAACGATCAGGGCACCTGCAAATGTGAAGGGTCTGGTGGTTCTTTCCGGGCCCAGAGGCCTAAGAACAGTGGCAGGAAGTTGCTGGCACTCAGAGCCAGGTGGCTGGATGACCGTGGCCTGTGAGTGGCTCCTGCCAGCCGCCTTCTTTACCAACTGGACGGGTCATGGGAAGGCACATTAGCGTGCTGCTGAACAGTGTTCAAGCTCCTTGGACACACGTTGACTCAGTTGCTCACTGCCTGGGGGGGGGGGGGGGGGGGTGGTGCCCTAGCAGTGCTTTTCAACCTGGCCGACCTCTTGGTAAACAAAGATTTTGACTCTTCACTTCACCATCCTGCCGCGAGATCCGTAGCTCGTATAACCTATGCACAAGTACACAGACACTTCTAGAAATTAATATAATGCCAAACTGTAATACAAGGAAAAACAAAACTCATTTACGTATGTGGTTCAGCTGGTGAGCCCTTGGGTACAAGTACACCCGAGCACGTAACAGCGAAGCAGTCGTA
The DNA here is from genome assembly GCF_016509475.1 of Prionailurus bengalensis. Taxonomy (NCBI): domain Eukaryota; kingdom Metazoa; phylum Chordata; class Mammalia; order Carnivora; family Felidae; genus Prionailurus; species Prionailurus bengalensis. The sequence goes on along the minus strand of NC_057345.1, from coordinate 208,481,998 downwards.
TTCTTAGAATAATTGTGAACGGACGGCTACGAAAAAAACAGGCGGAGACAGGCGTGGGGTGCTGGTGATGTGAAAACCACGAGCTGCCCTCCTGTGTTTCTGAAGCGAGTTCTTTCCTAAAACGGTGTGGTACTCTCGGTAAATTTCAGAACAAAACAAGAACAGCTTCCACTCGCTTTGCTCTGCACCGTCGTCACCTACCCGGAAAATTCGGTGAACGTTAAAAATGTGCCACGAAACAGATAACTTTGTGTTTACAGGGGAAGAAGAGTGAGGTTCTGGGCCCAGATGATGGTAAGCCAGTTTCTTGCCAGTGTGACTCTCCAGCGGGGCGTCTGAAAGCTATACGGGAAGCAGGACATTTCTTTAGCGAGTGGGACTGTTGTGAACATTGCAGGGCAAGTAACCTCTCGGGCCACCTGTCAGTCCACTGAAAACTCTCCTACAAATTTCCAAACGGCCCCTGGGGTGATCTGCCTCACTGAGAGGCACGTACCTACCTGGGAGAACCCAGAATCCTGGAGATCGAACATTCCATGTGCGGAAGACTGCCCAGTCCGTCCCATAGAGGTGACGATTCCTGCCCCCTGTGGAGTGGGAGAGCCAGACGGGAAGGTTCTTTCCACTGTGATAGGGTGCTGACCCCGCCAGGGCCGCCCTGCCCACCTCTCCAGCCTCTCTTCCACAGGCTCTGTGCTCCAGCCATGCACGCTTCCTTCCCGTCCAGCCCCCAGCTCACCGTGCTCTCTCCTGTCACAGCCCCCACCGCTGCATCCGGCCACCTGGGATACTGTTCTCCCCGCCTGTCCCTTGTTAACGCCTGTCCATTTTCACACTTGTCACGTGCACGGCATGATAGCTAAAAGCAAGGCGCCGAGTTTGAATGTCAGTTCTGCCACTTACTAGCTGTGCAACCTGGGGCAAGTTACTTAACCTCCCTGTGCCTCAGAGTCCTCATCTGTAAAATGGAGATACGACGGTGATACCTACTAAAACAGTTACATCGACACTAAGGTTTTTGTGGGAACGTCAGTAATACGCACAAGGCATTTAGCTGAGTGCCTCGCACTTAAACGTTCCACAAGCGTAAGCTGTTTCTATAGCCATTACTTGGTCAGCTTCTTCAAGGACCCATCCCTAACCCCGCTGACCGGATCTGATCCCCCTCTCATATGGCCTCGCTTCTACTTCGAGGTGTTTCTTCCTGTTGCATACACTTTTCCGAGCCATTTCTGCCAGCCTCCATCCACTTCTGTCTTCTCCGTAGCTTTTTGAAGGCGGGGCTCATTTTTGTTTGTTTTCTTACCTAGAAGAGCACTTGGCACATGGCAGGTGGGCATCCAGGAGCGGACGGAGGGGTGGTGCATCGACGGATGGGTGGGTGGGTAGGTGGGTGGCTGTGTGGCCGAGTAGGCGCATGGGTGGGTGGCCGGGTGATGCACGTTCACCGTGTGCAGTTAGCCACGGCAAGCCCCTCGTGGGCCTCCTCCTAACCATGCGTTCCTTACCTTTTTATCGTTGCTTCATATTTCTTCATGCCCCCGTATCGTATCTTAGTCCTACAGGTGGCAGTCAGAGGCTCTATTTACCATAATGACCACAAAAAGGGCTGAGGAGACTTCTTTAGACACGTGTTGAGCACTGATCGTGTGCCGAACATAGAGCTAGGCTCGATTCTTTTAACAAAATTTATTTGTTGTTTCGAGAGTGAGAGAGAGCACGTGCAAGTGGGAGAGGGGCAGGGAGCGAGAGAATCCCAAGCAGACTCTGTATCGTCAGTGCAGAGCCCGATGCGGGGCCTGAACCCTCAGACTGCGAGATCATGACCTGAGCCGAGGTCTGATTGTCCACCGACTGGGCCACCCGGGTGCCCTGAGCCAGGCTTGATGTTTCAAAAGTGAACGACAGGGTCCTTGCTCTGGCGCACTTGATGGTTCAGCTCGGGGAGAGAGACACGTTAAATTCGGCCGGCACAAAATACCTCGGGTATGGCAGCAGCGAGTGTTGAGCTTTATGGAAACTCCTGGGAGTTGGGGAGGAGGGTCAGAGGACATTTACTACAGGTAGAGAGCGAGCTGTGTCCTAAAGGCACAAAGGGGTTGGACTGGGTGATGTTCCCAGCAAAGGCAAGACACAGCCCTCACTGTCAGGAGCTCTAAGGTGCTTGCAGTGGCTGAAGCACAGAGCTCTAACTTCCCACAAGACGGAGTCCGCCCTTGCGTCGAATGATGGCCGTTCATGGCCTGTGTATCTTCCTTCAGGTCCTGACTTAGCGTTGGTGCCCCCTTGTGTAAGAAAGGAGTCGTGATGAAACTTACGGAGCCCTCTGGGGTCTGGGAAACCTCTGGGTGCGCGTCTTTACCACGACTTATCCAAACATTCGTTTATTGCACATCCGCGTCTTCTTGAACATCATCTAAAAGGACTTAAAGCTCTCGGGGCACCCGGGTGGCTCCGTTGGTTAAGCATCCGACTCTGGCTCAGGTCGTGATCTCGTGGTTCGTGAGTTCGAGCCCCTCATTGGGCTCTCTACTGTTGGCACAGAGCCTGCTTTGGATCCTCTGTCTCCCTCACTTTCTCCCCTCCTCCCAGTAAATAAATAGATAGACAGACAGACAGACAGACAGACTTAAAGCTCTCTCTGCTGAATTAGACCTTCTTGCTTCTTCAGAAACTATTGATTTTACTCTCACCATTTAAAGAATTACAACTAGCATTTACATTACGGCACTATGTATTTTTTAAATACACTAAGGCCAAAAGCTACAGTGAATTTCTGAACTAATTTTTCATCACTTCGGGTATCAGTGACCCCTCGTAAACGCACAGCTGGATCTTCAGAGACGGAGCAAAAGGTACGTTAACGAAAACCCAAACCGTCAAGTACAGATAGCACTCAGGAAGGATCCTCGTGGCCTCAAAGAATGTTCTGAAACTAGAGCGGTTGTCTGCTCCTTCACTCCTAACACAATCAAGACGGATGGTCTTCTACATTTTGTGGAGTGAATTTCCCCTCAAGACTGGGAGGCCTTCTAGAACAGACGCTATTTCCTTGCTTCTCTGTAATATTACACCTCGCTCAGTCCGTAACTCATAAATGTAGACACTGATTTTTAATTTTTTTTTCAACGTTTTTTATTTATTTTTGGGACAGAGAGAGGCAGAGCATGAACGGGGGAGGGGCAGAGAGAGAGGGAGACACAGAATCGGAAACAGGCTCCTGGCTCCGAGCCATCAGCCCAGAGCCCGACGTGGGGCCCGAACTCACGGACCGCGAGATCGTGACCTGGCTGAAGTCGGACGCTTAACCGACTGCGCCACCCAGGCGCCCCGACACTGATTTTTAGATCCAGCCCTTTTTTTCTTTTTTTTTAAATTTATTCATTTTTGAGAGAGTGGGAGCAGGGGAGGGGCAGAGAGGGAGGGAGAGAATTCCAAGTAGGCTCCAGTGCTGTCAGCGCAGAGCCCAACTTGGGGTTCGGACTCATGAACTGTGAGATCACGACCTGAGCCGAAGTCAGACGCTTAACCGGCTGAGCCACCCGGGTGCCCCTCCAGCCCTTCTTTAAAGTAGCTGTGAGGCCTTGTGGCATCAGGGATTCCAAATGCCCATCGTTTCTAAAACTTCAGGAGAAATTCAGCCTTTACCCTCAATCAGATCGCACAGGTCGAAGAGGTTGGTTTTTGACCGGCATTAAGTCTACCCGGTGGTTCAGACAACAACTGCATACCTTGTGCCTATCTTGTGCCCATCGAAAACCCTCCTTGGCAGTCATTCACGCCAGTTATTAGCAAACAGAGAAATTCATCGTTAATTAATCATTTAGGCGAGTGAAATTTTCTAAACCGTGGAGTTTGTGGGGAATTCGTTGTAAAAGAATTTCTTAAGGAAAAGTCTGGTAACCTCCAAATAAAGGATATTGAAAGTCTTTATGGATTCTCAGATTTTAGCCTTAACTGTTCGGCTTTCATTTTTAGCGAGAAGAACATGAGAAGGTACAAAAAGGGTGTTGTAAATACTTCCTTTTTAAAGTGTTTTAAAGATTCCTTTGATTTTTCACTGTCCGTGATCCCACACTGCCTTTTGCCCTCAAATAGACTGCCAATCCTGAATTTTTCCCTCGCTTGTTCCGTGACTTCTCAGGTATGATCGACAATCTGCTCTCCCCAAATCTCATCGATGGTGCACTCACCAGACTGGTCCTGGTCAATGCCGTGTATTTTAAGGGTTTGTGGAAATCGAGGTTCCAACCTGAGAACACAAAGAAACGCACGTTTGTGACGGCTGATGGGAAGTCCTACCAAGTGCCCATGCTGGCCCAGCTCTCCGTGTTCCGATGCGGTAAGTGTATGCTTGGCAGGGCGCTGAGAGTGCTTTCACTTAGTCCGAGAGCAAATCTGACTTTTATTTTTCTAAAAGGGTGGGAGAGAGGAGGGCAGGATGTTTTTAAAGTTCCTGGTAAGGTTTTGTATTATTTACAAGGGTTATGTATTAATATATAATATACAGGCTCTTAGGTTGAATGTTCAGAGGACAGGTCACAAAATACGAGATGGGAAGAGGCATAGAGCGCATGAAAACGTTACAAAGTCATCACCATCTTACGTTACCAAATTAGAAATACAAGTAAAAATTAGATTTCTTTTTCACTTACCCGATTAGCAAGAATTGCAAAGATTGACAAAGCCCAGTGGTGGCTCTCATGGTGGGGAAGACATGGCTGCCCTGGTCACTGTGGGCGGAAAGAGATGTGGGGCGGGGGACTTCCTAGAAGACCATGTTGCATTGAGGAACTTCTACTCTGAAGATAATCTCACCTCAGCAAATAAATAAAAGCCAGATATGTACCTATAGTGGAACGTACATGATAAACAGCTTTACAGAAGTGGAAAGATGATACAATATGTTGCTGATTTCAGAAAACAAGTTCTAGTACAACAGATGTTGATTCATCACATTTACGTAAAATGCTTTCTATATATCCATCCATCTGTAGAGACGTGTCTTGCAGGGTGTTTAATAAAATGTCAACAGTGGTAGTGTTTCAAGTGATTATTTTTCTTTATTTGAATTTGAAACTTTTTAAAACAAGCCTGTATCAGTTTTAATTTTTTTTTAATGTTTGTTTATTTTGGAGAGAGAGAGAGAGAGAGAGCGCGCGCGCACGTGAGTGGGGGAGGGGGAGAGAGAGAGAGAGAGAGGGAGACACAGAATCCGAAGCAGGCTCCAGGCTCCAGGCTCCGAGCTGTCAGCACAGATCCCGGTGCGGGGCTCGAACCCGCAAGCGGCGAGATCCCAACCTGAGCCGAAGCCAGAGGCTCCACCGACTGAGCCACCCGGGCGCCCAAGCCTGTATCAGTTTTACAGTCAGGAAAACAATGACCGAGCCCTGCTGTCATTGCCACAGCACTGATAGATGAAGCCTGGTGATTGTTTCCTAAGCCTGGTTTCATTGAAGCATTTGTGAGCCAATTTAAATTCATCTTTTTCCTCTGCAACTTAGCCTTTATGCCTCCGATCCGTACCTGAACGTGCGGGCCCCAGGTATCGCCTTTGCATACGTTCACTTCAGGCACTGCTCAGTATTGTGCCAGCTGCGTAATTCTCTAAATTAAGGAATGACTTAGGTGAAGAAGGCAATAAATAAAGTCACTTTCCTTCTTACCATTCAGCTTCTAGGTAAAATTTTGGCATTCACTCAAATGTGGGGTTTTTTTTTGTTTTTTTTTTAAAGATAATATGTATTTGAAAGCCCTGCAGAAAGATAACGTGCTCAGCAACTGAGAATAATAAAAGGCTCTTTTGGCCCAAAAGTCATTCCCTCCTTCCCGTCGGCCCCCCAGCCCTCCCTGCTCCCGGCCTGTGTTGCCAGGAAGACTTCATCGGAACACTAACATGGCTACCAACTCTTCTCTGAAGCAAAGCTGTTTTCTTTTAGGTCAATCTTTATACGCATTCTCTGTTCTAATAAAAAAAAAAGGGAGGGGCCTGGGTGGCTCAGTCGGTTAAACGTCCAACTCTTGGTTTCTGCTTAGTTCATGATCTTGCGATTTGTGAGATCGAGCCCCACATTGGGCTCTGCGTTGACGGTGTGGAGTCTGCTTGGGATTCTCTCTCTCTCCCTCTCTCTCTCTCTCTCTCTCTCTTTCTGCCTCTACCCCGCTTGCTCTCTCTCAAATTAAAAAAAAAAAAAAAGTGAAGGGCCTCAATTACTGTATATCTCTGTTGCTGGAAAATAAATGTCAGTAGTTCAAGGTTAAAACGCAAGGATCCTATAGACATTCCTATGAAACGCTACTGTGTGTGTGTTTGCGGGAGTGTAACGTGTTTTCTTGAGTATATAATAGGTTCCTAGAGAGGGAGTTGCATACGCAAGTAGCTTTTCCATTAAGAACCGATTTGTCTCAGAGCACACGTGTGCACATTACAGAGAGCAGTGCGTAAATGTACTTTTCCTCAACGACTGGAACGCTGTCGAACCAAGGTGAGCTGGCTGTCTTCCCTCCACCTTCCCGAGCGCCCCCCCCCACCCCCGGAGGCTGCATGTGTGGGCTCCCTTGCCTCCCATCCAGTTGGCTGTGGGGGGAGCTCGCAGGTGAGGCGACTTGGGGCCTTGACTTCCCGGCCCTCCCTGCGGTCCCCGGGGCTCCTGTCAGCAGGGGCGCTCAGGCGGGCTTTCTCCCTGGGTCACCATGCTTCCCTCGCCCCTGCCAGCCTACGGCTGGTGATGGTGCCCCACTGTTTGTAGCACAAGGGACTGTGCTTAGCGGTTTCGCTGCACTCTGCCCGTGCTTTAGAAGTGCTCCTGTGACCCAGCCTGGTGTCCTGCCCCCTTACTGACCTGCCCTGAATTCAGGACAGACGGTGGAAGTCAGCCTTCTCTCCACGGTTCTCGTTCCCTCGCCCCAAACCCTGGAAAACGGCTGCCACCCTTCTTGCCCCACTCCCCGTGCCAAAGATGGGGCTGCTGTGGAGGAACCTGGGATTGGAACCTGGCTCCTGTCCTGGGCCCTGCCACGGCACAAGGATGGCCCTGTGTCGCCCTGGTTTCCCTCCTTGGCCAGCACGGTGCCTTTTTGCAGTACGACAGGGCAGGTTTGTCTGGTGTCTTGTGGCCTCTGAAGAAAGCACAGCTGGTGTTTGTTTTCACGACCGCAGACCGCCTAGTTGGTCACCCACTTTCTGCCTGTCGTCGGTCTGGCCAGCACGACCGGCCAGCGCTCACAACGTGGCGGTTGCGGCTGAGACAGGCCACCAGTGAGCTCAGAGGCCTCCCTGCCCACTCACGCGACCTCTGCAGCCACCTGTCACACGTGTGCTGGGCCTCACCAAGCCGCCTCGGTCACCTGGTGGAAGCGTTGCCATTCCAACCCTCTGTCTTCCTGACCTGCCCCCGGCAAGATGCCATCAAGATCTCTGAGAAGATTCATTTAGTAGCATTACGGAGACAGGGTGGAAACTAGGAGGGGGAAACCCTTCTGACTGTATCCCATAAAGTGTAAGCCATTTGAGGATAGAAATTCTTCTAATTTAAAAGTCAAAAAAAAAAAAAAAAGGCCTTGCAGTCTTTTTTTTTTTTTTTTCAACGTTTATTTATTTTTGGGACAGAGAGAGACAGAGCATGAACGGGGGAGGGGCAGAGAGAGAGGGAGACACAGAATCGGAAACAGGCTCCAGGCTCCGAGCCATCAGCCCAGAGCCTGACGCGGGGCTCGAACTCACGGACCGCGAGAGGTGACCTGGCCGAAGTCGGATGCTTAACCGACTGCGCCACCCAGGCGCCCCCTTGCAGTCTTTTTTTAAAGGAAGCATATTTCATGCTCATTGCAAAATCTACAAATAAAACATAATGAGGCAGAAAGTAAATGTTCTCCTATAATCCCATTTCCCAGCATAAAAAACCCTATTAAGTGGTAGGTGTATTATTTGAGACCTTTTCTGTGCATATGCAAAATATGTCTATGAAACTTTTTTGCATATGGAGGATTACACTGTAATATGCTTCATACATTAGACAGTAAATCATGGAAAACTATGTGAATTCATGTGGATTTATTTCATCCTTTTACCAGCTGCAGAATATTCCATGGCATAAATTCATTATAATATCCTACGGGTCGCCATTTACTTTTTTTCCTGTAATAAACACCTCAGTGAGCATTCTTGTACTTAAATCTTTAGAACTGAGTCAGAATTTATAAAGGTAATTTCCTTGGATAGGAATTGCTGAGTCAAAAGTTCTTACAAACTTTTGATTTTACGATTATGAATTTAGACATTAAAGACTTTATTTTGGGGGAAAAAAAAAGACCACAAAAACTTCCAAATATATATGTATATATGTGTGGAGATATATATATATATATATATAGTATATATTAAGTTTTAGTTCCATAGATGAATTATATTATTGCCCTCACCCATCTGGTTCTCCTGCCATCTTCTTTAGCTCAACAAATGGCACCTGTACTCACCTAACTTGCTTAAACCACACTTTCTTCCCCATCAGCGCTCCCCAAACCCCCTTTGCATGTCAGCTAGAATATGGACCGCTATGTGCAGTGGGTGTGGGTTTTTTTGTTTCCAAATGTACATTTCAGTTTCGACCGAAGTGTAGCTGAAACAGTTCCTCAAGAGCTCAGGAATCCATAAAGCTACTTGTAGTAGGAGATAACTGGACAGGTTTTCATGTATGAAGTTTTCCTGATATTCACTATTTAAAATATTCCCTCTGAAGTTAGAGGCCGAGAAGAGTTCTTAACGTTTTAGTGAGCCTAGTTACCTCCTCCTTTTGTAGGATTTAAAGAAGGGATCAGAGTACTTTAGGGGCCTTTCCAGAAAATCTAGATCATCCCTAAAGTACCACTGACAGGATCTTCTAAATCTTCTCCATGTTTCTAATACTTGGTCGTTTGCCTGTTACCTCTCATGAAAGGATTTGTTGATCCCTACTCATCCGAGAGAAAAGACTTGTCTTCCCTTTTCATCTGTTTCCTCCTGTTTAGAAGGGATGAAACTGCTCCATTCACATTTTTATGTACTCCGGTATCATCCCCATTAAAGAAGGCTCAGTGGACTTCCCAGATGTTAAGGAATGGAGAGCCTGGGCGGGGCATTTTAATGGAAAGGTATCTGGGACAATGACAGGCTCCCTGCTGTGACACAAGGCTCCCAAATACCCCTTCCTTGCTTGATTCACTCTGCCCTGGAGCTGTGTCCTCTGCAGCAGGTGTGATGTCTCTTGGTGGACCAGTGCTGTTTCGACTGTTTGAACGGTGACCGAACGCTCGAGAAGTACTGTGCGAAGCTGCTTCCATCAGTAGATGCAAGTTTTTACAACGTGCAAGCCTCTGTGCTGAGCACTGTGCTGTGTGTATTGTCTCGTCTAATTTTCCCAGCAACTCTGTAAGCCAGGCACTGTTATCCCATTTTACAGATAAAGACACTAAGACTTGGAGTTAAGCAACTTGCCCAAGTCCCAGAGCTAGTGTCTCAGAGTCAGGATCTGAACCCAGGTCCTAGAACTCCAGGTCTCGTGGGCGTAACCTCAGCCCTTGTCCTCTGTGGGCCGATGCTGCGAAAGCTGTCTTTTACTGATCAGGTGGAAGGCAAGATGTTATTTTTGTCCCCTGTCTCCTCAAGCCACGGAGCAAAGAAGAACGGAAGAGGTATGGCCAGGGGCATCCGAGCCAACGCTGTGCCATCAGCGCCTGTGATCAGAAGCAGAAGTGGGGCCAGGGAGAAATGAGTCATCAGGCAAGATGTGCACGACTGGGTACAAAGTGGTTAGTGGTTATTCGTATTACTGATCAGTTAATGACGTGTTCGGTGGAGACCGGATTCACTGCTGAAGGTGGAAGCTGTCTCCCGACTCAAAAACACCCAGGCTCGTCACTTTTCATTATTCATGACCCCGCTGCCTCCCATCAGAACAGTAAACATGTCTAGAAGTGGTTAACGGCTGCCTCCAGGTCCTTATTTCATGCCCTGGAGCAACCGTTTCCTAACTGCTTCCTAAGTCGTAGAATTTCTCAAACAGCTTTGCCAGGTAGGGGCCTCCTCTTGTCTTTGAAGATTAAAAGGCTCATTAGGAAGTGATGTTTGTCCTGACTCTCCCATTGATTTTCTGGTTTCTGCCCAGACCATCTTATTACACAAGGTAAAAGGAAAGTGAAAAAAATCCCCTCTTTGATTCTCAGGCAGCCCCGAGACAGAACCGGGCTTGAGTGACAGTCCCCGCCTGTCCCAGCCGGCCAGGCCGCACAAGGTTGCCGAACGGCCCGCGGGCAAATGGAGCCGGCCGGGGACCGGGTGTACCGAGCGCTCCACGAGTTGCCCCCAGCTTTCTTCCAGAGGGAGAAACTCAAATGTCATCCTGTCATGTCACGTATTCTAAGAACTTTGCTATTCTTTCCCGTATTTTATAGCTAGAAGTGTTCGTTATGTAACGAAGACAAAGAAAGTCGGCTGTGCCTCTCGCCGCCCCCCGCAACCTCCACCCGTGGAGAACTGGCTTATCCAAGATCCCTGTCTCACATGCAGTGACTGGCGGAGGTCGTCCCCAAAGAGAAGACAAGTGAAAATCACGAGAGAAGCTCGCTTCCTCTCGTTTTCTTAAACACGTTGTCCTTCTAGGTCATTTAGAGAAGGGGGAGGAGGTAGAGAGAGCCAGCATTCAATGGGCACCCACCACAGGCCACGCCCTGTCAGGCACCTTACATATTTTTCCTCATTTAACCGTCACGGCGACCCTGTGAGGTACACACTTTTAATATCCGCGGTATCTCCATTCTCCATACCGAGAGGCACACAGAGGTTAAGTGCCTCACCAAGGTCACCGCGTTCTTAAAAAGGCTGAAGTGTTGAGTAAAACATTTCTGAAATCTGCCAGAAATCTAGAAATGCTGGCTTTCCGTTCACCTAGTTAATTTTTATAACTGGCATCACATGCCTAATGGGAAGTTTTCCCGGGACCCTATGGCATGCTGTGTGGAATATTCTTTCCCGGGGAGGCCGGGGCCTCTCTGGACCATGTACCCCCCGAGCTGGGCTCCCAGCTGGCACCCTTCATGGGTGCGCTTTCTTTTTTAAAAGCTTTTTTTTTTTTTTCAAGTTTATTTATTTTGACAGCATGCAAGCAGGACAGGGCAGAGAGAGAGAGAGAGAGAGAGAGAGAGAGAGAGAGAGAGAGAATCCCAAGTAGGCTCTCAGCTGACAGCACAGAGCCCGATACAGGACTTGAACTCACACACCACGAGATCATGACCTGAGCTGAAATCAGATGCTGAACCGGCTGACCCCGCCCGGGTGCCCTATGAATGTGCTTTCATCAGCTCCAACCGGTCCGCACACAGTTGTGCTGATCAGTTGCTGAATATTTTGAATATTTCACATGAGATGAGCGGGTTCTAGGATCAAATTAGCTTGGGAAACCTGCGGAAAGCCAAACAGCTTTCTTTCCTTCAGAATGACTCGGAGCCTTTACGGTACTGGGGTCTGTTATGAATCCGTAGGAAGAATCGATTCAGTGGCGTGTGGAATCTGTCTACTGAGCGTCCTGCAGGACGGGTGCTCTGTAGACCAACATTTTGAGAAGCGCTGGTCTAAATCGTTCTCGGGCTTTTATTTGTAAGTACAAATACCATAAGGTATCGAAAAGCCGTAAGGACAATGACCAGAATGGGTGAATTGTGAATAGGGAGTCGCGTTAGTGAACTACAAAGGTCATTGTTGGCATGAGACATACTGAGCCTGAGTCCTGGGGCTCCACTGCTTACTTAGCCCACGTGTCCCTTGGCAAGTTACTTAATTTCTGTAAGCGCAGCCCCCCGGGTGTAAAACAGGACTGCGTGCCCTACCTCGGGGCACGCTGTAGATTGTAAATGTGTTGGGGTGGTTGGGGGTTGGCGTGGGTTGGGTTGGGGTGGAGTGGCTGGTGTGGCTCCTACACAATGGAGCCGTTCATCCCTTTCTCCTTCCTCTTCACATGCTCACATAGGCTCAGCCAAAAGAACTGTTCTCAGGCAGCCCAAATCCATTCTCTTATTCACATGATAGGGGTCAGCTTCTTGCAAAGTACTGTATTCTAAGCGCCTCATGATCCAGTTAAATTCCACTCAACGGAATTTTTGGTGGCGCCCCAAGGCATTCTGTTAAGACAGATCTCAACTGAAGAAAGGGAATTATTTACCAGGGGAAAGAAGAAATAACGGTCCTTATCTTTGTCTTTCTAAGGAAACTATATTTGGAAAAGAGAAGTTTCCAAACGGAACCGCTCTCTGCCCCCTGAGGCCACCCACGTGATCAGCACTCGCTCCTGCCCCTCTCAGACGTCATCAGGGGATGCACTGAACCTGCCTCTGATTTCTTTAGGGTCTACAAGCACCCCCAACGATTTATGGTACAACTTCATCGAACTGCCCTACCACGGGGAAAGCATCAGCATGCTGATCGCGCTGCCCACGGAGAGCTCCACCCCGCTGACGGCCATCATCCCTCACATCAGCACCAAGACCATAGACAGCTGGATGAGCACGATGGTGCCCAAGAGGGTACAGGTCATCTTGCCCAAGTAAGAGCGCTCGGTCCCTGGTGGCGGTCGTGTCAGGTGCCAGACCACGTGGGGCTAAGACATGGCGCGTCGTGAGGCCTGATTTATTTTGCAGAAATTGCCTGGAGAGAATACAAGGGTCTGCTTTTGGAGAAGCTTTTTGCTTTTCTTTCTTCTTTTTTTTTTTTTTTTTTTTCCAATCCCTGTGCCTCTCATACGGCAGGATAATGACAGTGGGGAAGAAAAGAAGGCAGCCTGACCTCTGACCTCAAGCTCCTTATGCCATTTTGAGAGCTTTTAACATATTTAGTTTTGTCCCCAAGACTGAAAAATACATGTATAATGGCACGGTAAAGGTTCATAGCGTTTTGATGAGGAGTTTCATGTTAGTCTTCTTAAGTTTTAGCTGGAAGCTTCTGAAGGCCAAGGTCCGAAAGCTAGGTGGTAAGGGAATATTTTGAAACCATTCAGGCAGAATTCTTGTATTAGTATCTGTGGTAGGTTTTTTTTTTATTACTATACCCTGAAAGTGTAATATTGGTGGAATTTGAACTGTTATGACTTGAAGCCAAGGGAAAAGTCATCCTAAATTCTGCCCAAATCCTGAATTTCTGTCAACTCCGAGAATGCTTTACCCAGACCCATGAAAGAGGCAGCGAACGTCCCCTGACTGGTGATTGTGCCACCAGCGTCCAGGGCTTTTAAGCACCCACGTCTCGGGGTGGTAAAGCTACCTTCCAGTTCTAAAAGCTTTTACTTCTCTAGTCACTGAGTTAAGTAATCAGAGAAGCCCATTCATAATAAGTATTAGCAATCCTCCCAGGAGTGTGTGTGTGTGTGTGTGTGTGTGTGTGTGTGTGTACGTGTGTGAAATGAGCCTTCATGTCGGCAGTGCTTGATGTAAATGAATAAGATGGTAAGTGTACATTACAGAATGACGTAATAGGTAAAGCACAACAATAGTGGTAAATTATCATTAGAGTCCGTCTGCCCGCCTACCCTTTGCTCTTCCCCCAGATGGGATAAAACCTGGTAAAACATCCTCTGACGATAGGTTTACTAACTGACATTTACATATGTACGACTGGAAGTCCAGATAGATCGCAAGTATCCAAGAAACCCAAGGTTACGCCCCAACACCCGTAGCATACGTTCTCACCTATTCCTAATGTTTGTTCCAGTCTTAACAGTAAGATGCTTTCATAAACTCAACAAGAGTGAGCAGGAATGTGTCTCCTTTCTTTTGACCAATCCCGCTAAGGACGGTGGTTCTTACAGCAGCCATGATGATGGCTCTTTGGTTGGCAATGGGGGAAAAGTGGAGATATTCGGGGGGGTATTCCAGATACCCCCCCCATCAGCATAAGGGAAGGTGCTTCAGCGGATCTGCCTAGGTACCGGAATGGGGAAGCCCGTCGCACACGAGGGGGTGACCACCCCCTTTCCTGTCACGGTGTCCTCATTTTGCTAGCAAAGTGCTCGAGAGATGACTTGTCCTCTAACTTAAATCTTGGAAGTACAACTTCAGACACAGTTTAGACTGGTGTTCAGAGCATACTTACAAAGGAATCGCTTTGTCAACGTCTCCCCACCGGCACGGGTTCCACCCTCTTACGTCATTTACGGTGTAATGATTTCCCCCTATTTTCTCCTTTCCTGCTAGGTTCACGGCAGTAGCACAAACAGATCTGAAGGAGCCGCTGAAGGTGCTCGGCATCACCGAGATGTTTGATCCATCAAGAGCAAATTTTTCGAAAATAACAAGTATGTTCGATTTAAACCCCATTCTGAAACTTGAAGACTGTTACAAACTGGGTCTCTGATTCGTTCAGAAAGAAAAGGTCAAAATTAGGAGTGTGTTGCCCTGAAACCCTCCCAGATTTAGTCTGATTCGTCACCAAATGATGCCGCTCATCCTCCATCGTTTAGATCAGCGTAAATCACCTGTCCCCACGTTTCACGTGCACGTTTCAGGTGAAGCCCGAGTGAGTCGACACCGTTAAACAAGCACTTCGTGTATTGTCTTCATTACTTAAAAATTTAGCTCTTAGATAGTAGTCTTTCTCTTCCAAATGCAAACGATTCCCCGGTGTTTGCAAAAATCAAGGTTTTTGAACTCTCAGATACTTGCTTCCATCAAACAATAACAGGCATGCACCATATCCAGGTGTGTTAATGCCCATTAATCCGGGATCATGCGAATTCACAGGGTCTGATGAGAAGCTTTCTTTGCCAGAGCATCTAGGACACAGCTGGTGTCGTATCACCTCGTTTGCCAATATATGCACCTTTTCCCAGAGTGATATTCAATAGTCGGTTCTTGGTCTTTTTAATTTGGAGCACAGCAGCCTCCTTCCAGAGAAAAGTCACGGCTTAAACATTATTTGTACTCCTTTCCTGTTTTCCCCCTCGACAAGCTCATTACCAATCTCGATGGCCTGCAGGCGAGCACCTGTGTACCCGTCCTAGGGCTCCATCCACACTGTGTCCCTGGCGAACTTGCAGCCACAGGGATATTTTGACGCTGTTTCGTCCTCAGGCATCCGGACTCTGGCCCCCGGTCCAGCAGCATGACCATCACCTGGGAGCTCGTTTCGAGGGCACACTCTTGGGTCTCAGCCAGACCTCCTGAATCAGAATCATTTTAACAGGATTCCTCAGCCCAGTGAAGTTAGCCTTGTTTCATTGTTTTCCCCTTCGGGGTTCTCTTCTGTGGTCTACATACCACGTAGTGGCCATGGGAGTTCGCGGGTGCTCGAAGGAGGACCAGGTGCCTGAAGTTCCCCTGAGGTGTGATGTTTAACTCGCAGGTGACATGCGCCCTGCAGATGTCCCCCTCTCATTCCCCATCGGCCGTATTAGAGCCCAGCATCCGTGCAGGTGAAAACCAGGGGACACAGAAAGCACTTTTTCCCTTTGCATCCAGACCCATGTCCCACCAAGGCTAGCATTAACTTCCGTTCGTGTTCTCCTCGAATGCTACGGCCAGCGGGTATCGCTGGAGCGATAAGAATCTGCTGAGAAGGAAAGTTAATTCACTAGAAGGTTCTAGAGGCACAGTTGCAGTTCTGAGTCTGGTTCCAAACCCTTCTTACCCTCCACACTCTTCTCACTGATATGGCCATGAGATGAGTGGCTTTTGTGGTGAAGAGTGAGCACTTACTCTGCCAGTAACCAGCCGTAAGACTTGAGGACAGATTTCTTAACACTCAGTTTCCCCATCTGTAAATCCCCTCTGTAATCTTCCCTGGATCTGACATTCTGTACTGAAAAATAATATTGTTGCCTTGTTTCTTCTGGAAAACTGGACTTCCTTTTTTAAAGCTCTGCTCTTTTTATTTATTTATGTTTTACACAATCCTTAGCGATCAGAGTTGAATTGACAGAGGCACTAACACATCCAGGGAAGGGGAGTCCCTCCTCCGAAGCGAAACCACAGTTCGCTTGGCAGAGATTGAAACTCACTGCAGGTCGATAGTCCTCCCACAACCTCCAGTCACCAGACCGGAAGAGGTCACTTCTCCTGACACCTTTTAAGAACTGGAATTTGCCATGGATTTGAAGTCGCTCCCGCAGCCAAACCGATGGCCCGCATATCAAATAAATGCTGTTTTTGTTTCATTTTCCGGAAACAGGGTCAGAAAACCTTCACGTCTCTCAAATCTTGCAAAAAGCAAAAATTGAAGTCAGTGAAGACGGAACGAAAGCTTCAGCAGCAACAAGTAAGAACTGGGTCGTGAGCCAGGACCGGCTGGGGTGCAGGGGGAGGGAGCGTGCTGCGGTCCGCCCATCAACGTAGCAGATACGCAGCAAACCCTGTTTTCATCCGGGCACCGTGGGTTGCCCCCCAGGTGACAGTGGTGAATTTAGACAGTTTAAGGACCTGCACCCTCAAAGCTCAGAGTCTGTTTCGTAAAGGAAAGCCCTTCGGTGCGAGCAATTCCTCCGGGACAAGAGTCCACATGCTTTTTTGGTAAAGAGCTAGGTAGTGTGTGTTTTCTGCCTCGTGGGCGGTCCTGTCTCTGCCACAACTTCTCAACGCTGCCATTGTGGTGTGAAGGCAGGACAGAGGATACAAGCCCATGGGCGCGGCTGTGTTCCAGTAAAGCTTTATGTATTTATAAAGGCAGGATCCGACTCCTCAGACCTGGCCTGGGGACAATGGTTTGCCGACCCCTGCCCTTGGGAAGGTTAAAGCAGATGCTGGCTTCTTCTTGGCAGGAAAACCCAATCATCATATTGAAACATAAAATAATAGCCACTCGCCATGGGAAATAGGCAGCCAGGTTGGATCCAGGACGAAGTGAAGAATTAGCAAGCAGCTGTTGAATTCCCAGGACGGCTGTGCAGCCTCCTCTGATAATTAGAACCTCCACATCTGCTTTCTCCTCATGGTTTATATGATGAAGGAGAAAATAGAGCGATCTTAGGTTGGTCTCTGTACCCACTCATTATCCATCTGAGATGGGGTAAACAGGTCTGGCCAAACTCTGCAAACTCATAAAGTGAATATCCTAGTAGGCTTGTAACTGGGTCACATATTTCTGGTCGTTAAAAGGTACCGTTTATGCTCCGAATAGACACTTTATGGCCTTTCTAGAATAAACACTTAATTTGTAATCCTTTAAAATAGCATTAAAAACAAAGACCTAGAATAACAGCACTTAGAATTCTCAAGATGCCTTTGTCTCTTCTAGGTGATGATAAGTGAGAACCGAATGCTGCCCGTTATTGGCCAGTTTTGCCAATTAGTGTAACTATCAGGACTGGCTACGTTAATTTGCACGGCCCCATGCAAAATGTGAATATGGAGCCCTTACTGAAAACTTGCTAAGAATTTCAGGACAGGGGCAGCAGAGCCCTGACCCGAGTGTGGGGTTCTCGCGAGCGTGACTGCCCAGTCACACGCCCAGGAGGCCAGCCCTGCTGGGTCGGTCAGCAGGGCTGCTATAGCAAGGGGCCACAGACTGGGGGGGCTTAAGCAGCAGAAGTTTATGTCTGACAGTTCTGGAGGCCGGAAGCCCAAGGTCAAGGGCTGCTTTCTGCCTGTGTCCTCACGTGGCCTTTTGTCTTACACGCACATCCCTCCTGGCTCCCTATCTTCTTATGAGGACACCAGCGCCATTGGATTTGGGCCCCGCCTTCATGACATTCAGATTTCGATACCTTGGGAGTTAGGGCTTCAACATACGGATTTCGAGGGGATACGGTTCAGTCCAGAAGACCTGCTAACCTGCTAACCGTTGACTGCGTTTCAGTCACCCTGGGTTGGGGGATTTTCCCCAACATAAGTGGAGATGTTTCCTTTGTGACATTAAGCCCAAGCCATTAGCGCTTTGTGGGGTTTGAGGAAGGGAACCGGGCCATCGTGGAAAAAGCAGTGCCATGATGCCCGGCACCTGCCCTCCTGTGAGGCCTTGAGACGAGCTTATTAAACCCAGGCCACCGGGGCACCTGGGTGGCGCAGTCGGTTAAGCGTCCGACTTCAGCCAGGTCACCATCTCGCGGTCCGTGAGTTCGAGCCCCGCGTCAGGCTCTGGGCTGATGGCTCGGAGCCTGGAGCCTGTTTCTGATTCTGTGTCTCCCTCTCTCTCTGCCCCTCCCCCGTTCATGCTCTGTCTCTCTCTGTCCCCCCCCAAAAAAATAAATAAATAAACGTTGAAAAAAAAAAAAAAACCCAGGCCATGGGGCACCTGGGTGGCTCAGTCAGTTAAGCGTCCAGCTCGAGATCTCAGCTCGGTTCGTGAGATCAAGCCCCGCATCAGGCTCTGCGCCGACAGTGTGGAGCCTGCTCGGGATTCTCTCTCTCCCCTGCTCTGTCCCTCCCCTCGCCACACTGCACTCGCTCTCTCTCTGAAAATAAATAAGTAAACATTAAAAAACAAGAAAACTGAAGCCGCCACGGGTAAGTTTGGCAGAGTAAGCATGACTGGGACTCTGGGCCTAAAACGGTTTGCTGTCTAAGTCGAGCGTCTACACCCGACGGGTTGAACAGCAACACGAGGTCGCAGGTCCCAGATGAGTGAGTGGTCTCCGTTACCACGCAAAGGAGAACTACCGAAGGAAAAGTCACAGACAAAACGGTCGAACGCTAAGCTGGGCCTGGGTGTACAGAAGGGATTTGGCTGAGCTAAGAGGACCAGTGGCCTTCATCAGCAAGGCAGACGGTATGAATACAAAACAGCTAATAATAACAGTGAATATGCATTAGGTGTCGTTCAGTGGCAGGCACTGTTCTAAGAGCTTATAATAGTTTTTATGCCACTTAATCCTCGTAAAAAGCCTACGGAGTAAGTACCTTTGTTAAGGACGATGGTACTTGTGTAGACTGAATGAGACACCCAAGTGGAAAGGGCCTGGGCCATGGTAGGTGTTCCGTAAATAGTGACCGTTGGGCCTGTTCTAACCTGGGCAGCCCAAGGGACGGGAACTGTGTCCCCGAACTCCAGCATGGAAGATCCAGCCAGCCTGCTGCCCTGCTGGCCTCACGCTGGGTGTAACACATTTTCTCTCTCTTCCCGTAGCTGCGATTCTAATTGCAAGGTCGTCACCTCCCTGGTTTATAGTAGACAGACCCTTTCTATTTTTCATCCGACATAATCCCACAGGTAAGTGATTCTTCCCTTCTGTTGCTCACTGGCTGTTAACATTCAGAAAGGTCCCCAGAATCCTAGTGAAATCCAACCTTGCTGCTCTAATTCCACTGCCTTGTGTTAGGCAAACACTGAAGAATAGAACCGCCCACCTTAAAGAGATAAGAAAATCCAGGCCGCGTTTACAGAGTGTGATGGAATCTTGTGAAGGCTGATTTTAGATTTGTTGGTTGGTTTGTTTTTAACATAGAGCTCTGCAGCCCTTTTGGGGCTTTCTGATGTCTTTTGATTTTTTGGTCCACATTCTGATAAATGCAGTAGTTCAATTTTATAAGAAACCACACGTCGTCAACCTCTGTGAGCCCTCTCTGTTGTTCCGGCCTGAGGATTGTTAATTCGATAAATCTTGGCTTTGTAAGTCACAGGCTCAGAGTTGGCTCTGTGCTTTAGCTTTTGTCTTGAAACTGTGGGTAACAATAGTGCTTACCTCTTAGTACAATTACGAGGATTAAGTAAAGGGGGCACCTGGGTGGCTCAGCTGGTTAAGCGTCTGACTCAATTTCGACTCAGGGCATGATCTCACAGTTTCTGAGTTCAAGCCCCACATTGGTCTCAGCATAGGCTCTGTGTGGAGCCTACTTGGGATTCTCTCTTTCCCTCTCTCTCTGCCCCTCCCCAACTTGTGCTTTCTCCCTTTCTCCTCTCTCTCTCTCTCTCTCTCTCTCTCTCTCAAGCTTTAAAAAAAAAAAGGAGAAGATTATCTTTGTGGAGAGGTTGGCTTCATGTTCGTTCAGAGTAGAAACAAGTACATTTCAGCATTTGCCCCTTTTTTAATCAGTAACACCAAGAAGTTCCTTATCCTTTTGTCTCACTGCATCTTTAATGTCATAATTAGTGTTCTCCTGAACCAAAGTCCAATATGGGAGCCTCTAGCCACACGTGGCTATTTAACTTTTAATTAATTAAAATGAATTATCTTTTAGGGGCATCTGGGTGGCTCAGTTGGTTGGGCGTCTGACTTCGGCTTAGGTCGTGATCTCCTCTTCATGGGTTCGAGCCCCGCATCGGGTTCTGTGCTGACAACTCAGAGCCTGGGGCCTGCTTTGGATCCTGTGTCTTCCTCTCTGTCTGCCCCTCCCCTGCTCATGCTCTGTCTCTGTCTCTCTCAAAAATGTATAAACATAAAAAAAAAAAAAAAGAAACATAGATTAAAATTCAGTTTCTTAGCTAAGCCATATTTCAAGGGCTCAATAGCCACTGTGACTAGTAGCTACCATATTGGACAATGAAACTATAGACCATTTCCATCACTGCAGAAAGTTGTGTTGGACAGCTCTAGGGACTATCCCTTATTTTACGCGCCTTCTGTCTTATTTTATGAAATGGTTTTTATAGAGTCACGCTCTGTTTCCCCTTAATTCTATAGGTGCTGTCTTATTCATGGGGCAGATAAACCAACCGTGAAGAGTATACAGAAGAAACCATGCAAAAGCAAAGACTACTTTGTGACGAAGAAAACTCCTTTCCTACATCTTTCATAGTTCTGTTAAATATTTTTGTACATTTCTTCCTTTTTCAAAACTAGTTCTTGGGAACAGAGACTCAATGATGCAAGCATTTTTGTCCCGGGATATATATCAAAGGGAAAAAGGGGCAGGATGGCTGGAACACTGTACTGACAAATGAATAGAAAGGCTTCAAAATGTCTAAAAAACGCTTTAAACTACTGAGCAGGTACCTAGGCTAACCCTCCCAAGTATTTACTGTCCAGTTCAGGAGTTTTGTTCTGTTTACACGTGTGGCATTTCAGAAGAAATGTAATCAGTGTGATGGGGGGAAAAAAACCCACAACACATTTTATGGTGGCTTTTACTTTTTTATGAAAAAATATATATATTATTGGCCTTTTTAATTCTTTTGTTTTGGTCCCATCCAAAGTCTTGATAGTAAGCATTATTTTGGGGGTAGAAATAGTGAAATCTCTAGCCTCTTTGTGTTGTTGTTGTTGTTGTTGTTGTTGTTTTATATAATGCATGTATTCACTAAAATAAAGTTTAAAAAACTAACGTCTTGCTAGACAAGGTTTGCTCTTGTGCAGTGTGCCTGTCACTACTGGTCTGTACTCTCTGGATTTGCATTTTTGTATTTTGTACAAAGTAAAAATAAAGTGTTATGAGTAGTAAAAAAAAAAAAATGCCGTTTCTCTGTTATTGAAAATACAACAAAAGAAACAGAGCCTTTTAAAGGTACTTAAACCTCTTCTAAACCTTTGCACTCAGGCAAACGGCAGAAAACCAAAGCCCTTGGCCTTCTCCTACTCCTTTCCTCTAACGCCAGACACTGTTCCCTGCTTCACTACCCGTCCGTGCCTGAGTCGCCGCAGGGGAGTAAGTATGAAGGCAGTCCCAGCCCTGGTCTCAGCGCTGGCTCCCTCGGGGGCGTGTCCCCAGCGTTCGAGGTAAAGACCGGTTTTGTAGCAAGTGCGCAAAGAAGACGCCCGGTGCCGACATCCTTGGGAACTGAGTGAGGGGTACGTGTTTCACTTCTGGTGATGGGCTGGAGGGTCTGTTTTCTAAAATGGCAAGATGTATTTTTGTCTTTTGTTTTTGGAGAACTCATCACGTTTCTAAAATCAGAATGGTTTAAAATATGTATCTAGACTTCAAAACATTTTTTCCTTTTTTTTTTTTTTTTTCTTAAACCCGTGAGCTCTACTCATCACTCTTTTGAGAGGGAGAGAGAGAGAACCTTGAACAGGCTCCACACCCAGCGCGGAGCCCAACGCGGGGCTTGATCTCGAGATCGTGACCTGAGCCAAGAGCAAGAGTCAGATGCTCAACGGACTGAGCCGCCCAGGTGCCCAGCATCATTCTTTATGCATCAAAACCGCACATTCAGCACTCCAACAGTTTGTCATTCTTATTTGTCACATCGGCTGAGCTTTGCTGTTTGCAACTATTTAAGTACTTTAAGTATGGATACTTTGGTTAGCCAAGAGAGAAAGGAAAGGGTGGGGGGACTGCTTTCCTTATTTAAGAGTAAATTTATTTTGAACTGTTGACACAGATTACTTGCACCCTAGCAAACATGCTAGTGTGGTTAATGCCTTTGAGAGCCCGTTTTACTTCTCCAGTTTCCTCGTCCCGTTCTGTTACCCTATTTTGAGTAGTTGAAGATAGGAATAGTTTTAGCAGAAATCCAAGAGTTATATACACTCCATTTATTCATTTGGGCACCTCCTGGGTGCGAGGTACTAAGGGGTACAGAGATAAATGTGTCCTCTCCCTGATAAGCCACCGTGGAAGGGAGAGCGTGACTCCTACTAGGTCAAGTTCCTCATTGGTGCAACTGTACTTACAAGATACACAAATAGGACCGGGTGGACATTAGTCCACGAGAGAAGTAAAAAAGTAGCTGCAGGACCCAGACTGGATCCCTGGCTCTTGGGTCCTCGTTCCAGAAAGGACCGGGAGAGTTTGCTTTCCGAATACCGTCTGGTAGAGTGGCCCTGGTAGGTGTTACAGATAGGCTGCTCCCCCAAAATAGAAATTGGTCACATTTCACTGGGCATATTCAATTTCAAAGTATCCGGTCCCATTTCTGAATGCCTCTTCAGTGTGTGAGATGGTAAAGTTTCAAATTTATGATACAGAACTTGGGAAAATCTCATGGAAAAGTCATAATGTCAAGGTTCCTAGACAATATTTCTTCGCTCTTTTTCACTTGGTTTTACCAGCTTACTCATCATTAGCCCTTTCTCGCCAGTCAGCACCCAGTTTCTGACTCTAGCAGCCTCTAGAACTGGTTTATAGTCTCTGGACTGGGGAAAAAGTTCTTCTCAAGTTCTTACTTTTATATAATTCAACTTGTATCTTTTATACACTTCAGTCAATGAGTCTATAGGCCCTGTCTTCAAAAAGATAAAATTTATGAAAACTCCTTTATTTGACGAAAACTGGAATAAATTTAAGATACGGAGATTGCCACAAAAAATTGCAGACCTGTCACAAAAGATCACGTTTGCTGTGATATTGTGATTTATCGTAAGAGATATGTATTTGGTTTTCATGCCCATTTCTGGCACAGAACTTCCAAACCCTTGGAATTTACAAAGTGATAGAAAGCTACAAAGGTGTCTTTTGCTATGTTAATAAGGTAACTTTGGGCCAAACTAGGAAAGCACCCAGAGGGCCTGGGTCCTGGGAGGGAGCTCTTGGGGTTACAAGGCATCTAGCTAATTCTAAGCCCTAACCTACACAAAGTGTATATTTCCACAGAAGGCAGACCTTCAGGAATCTGGACTGCCAGCCAGGACTAGATCAGGTGGGTTGGCCGAGGAGAGACACCTGGGAGCCTTGAGGGCTGCAGGATGAAGGCTGGTTGCTAGGAGACCCAACCAGATTGGAGGGCTGACGCTTTCAGCCCCACCCCAGTGGCCTCTGGGGAGGGGAGAAGGGCTGGAGGTTGAATCAAATGGCCAATGGCCAAATGATTTAATCAAATGTGTCTTTGTAATGAAGCCTCCGGAAAAATCCAAAGGACAGGTTGAGAGAGCTTCTGGGTTAATGCGCCCTTGGAGATTTGCCAGAGTGGAGCACTGGAGAAGGCACAGGAGCTCCTCGCCCTGCCCCAGACCTTGCCCTGTGTATCTCTTCCATCTGGCTGTTCCTGACTGACACCCTCTTATAAACCAGCGATCACTAGTAACATGTTTCTCTGAGTTCAGTGAGTTGCTCTAGCAAGCTAATAGAACCCAGTGAAGGAGTCGTGGGGACCTCTGATTTACAGCCACTGAGTCAGAAGCACAGGTGACAACCTGGACAGGAATTGGCATCTGAAGTTGGGGGGTGGGGAGGCAGCCTTGCGGGCCTGAGCCCTTAACCCATGAGATGTGACACTCTGTCTCTGTAGATGGTGATAGAATTCAGATGAATTGTAGGACGTCCAGTGTCTGAGTGTTGGTGGTGTGGGGAAGGACACCCACACATTGGGACTGGGTGTCACAGCAGAGTAGCAAATGCCTTTCTAGGACTGGTTGGGGTTGGCTGCCCTGGGGAGAGGCATAGACAGAGTTAACTAATTGGGGGGATGACTTCTGTGTCCTTGGCCTCCCATGACTGCTCGAAGACCCTGTGTCCTACTGAGTCCACGTCCGGCCACCCAAGAGCGGAGGACACCACTGGCTCTAAAGTCCCATTTCTTCTGAGATTCCCCAACCGCCCCTTTGACCCTCTCCCAAATCTTGAAGAAAAATGATGCAGTTGTGATTCAAGGGAGAAGTTCGCAAAATGAGAAATCACTGTTTTATAACAGGTACATTATTAGTGTTTGCAGATTAACTATTGAATGCGAGGGAACAAAACAGAAGTGAGTTTTTACATTTCTCAGTGCTATCCGCCCTTCACCTGAAGTTTCTAACCCCAGCCACCAAGCGTGGAGTGGCAACACTTTGTGCTCGTCCTTCGTAGACAAGGAAGCGATCCCAGCACCCACAACGGAGTCTTGGAGGCAGGTTGTCAGGAGCCCCGCGGACATCGTTGTCAGGTTAGTTAATCTGAGGATGAGCCGCGAATTGTTTTTTTATTACTGTATTTGTCTTATTAACTATATTGCCTACTGATAAATATCTCTGGCCCTGACTGATACGTCTTGCTGGGGAGACACTGATCGATAACTTGCGTAGAGGAAGTATCTTCAGGAAGTCAGGCAATTTCTCCGGTTAGAGAGATTCTTCTTCCAGCAGGTCAATGATCTCATGACTCATCTCTTCTGCAAAACTCATTAGAACAAACTCATTAGTTCATCCTGCAATTTTAATGTACAACAGATGTGGTAAAAAGGTATCCTGCAAACAAATAATGGAGTTCTTCCTCAATTGAAGGGGGAATAGGTTAATGTTTTTAATCTTCTCAGTGGCTCTCCTTCCAGAAATTTTTCTTAGAACTGTTACGAGCGAGCCCTAACCGGCAGCCGGATACCCAAATAAGAACGAATGCCTGTTAGCGGAAAAGCACAGACACTCCCAATGTCGAAATGGCTGTCTTTTTTTTTTAGGAGCACGTGCGCTCGTGATTACAATTTTTGATTGTGTGAATTTTCTCCTGGAAAAAAAAAAAAATTGTTCCTGGTTTGCAAGATGGGATTTAATGTAACAATCGTTCTTGGTCTCCTACAGAGAGAGCCCTGGCTTCCCAGCGCTCTGATAGCCAGCCAAAGTTGTAAGCCACAGCTCTGGGTCCTGGGGGATGGTGGTAGAGGGGCTTTACACACGGAGGTTTGGAGAGATGACACGAGGGTCAGTTGAAGGGAGGAGAAGATTAAGTGGGCTTAGGGATACAGAGGGTAGCAGCGTGCCCCCTGCTGGGGGCTCCTCAGGGGGCGCCCCTCAGTCAGGGAGAGTTGGGAGCTGGTCCCCCAAATGGGAAGAATGTCCACACCCGGTTTTATGAAGTGTCAAGATGCACAGTAAGAGTCCCTGACCCTGCAGAGCATTGTTCACACACACACACACACACACACACAGAAGAAAAGAATAGGAAGAAGGGGCCAATAAAAATCTTTAAAAGTGTTGTCTATGTCAGCCCTACAATTTTCTCTCTTTTCAGCAAATGTAAAAAAGCTCAGGGGCACGTGGGTGGCTCA
This sequence comes from Prionailurus bengalensis, assembly GCF_016509475.1. NCBI lineage: Eukaryota > Metazoa > Chordata > Mammalia > Carnivora > Felidae > Prionailurus > Prionailurus bengalensis. Next base: position 208,456,212 of record NC_057345.1, on the reverse strand, counting down.
GTCGGCTGGGAGTCCGGCTTCGGCTCAGGTCACCATCTTGCGGTTCGTCAGTTGGAGCCCTGTGTTGGGCTCTGTGCGGACAGCCCAGAGCCTGGAGCCTACTTCGGATTCTGTGTCTCCCTCTCTCTCTGCCCCTTCCCTGCTCATGCTCTGTCTCTCTCTCTCTCTGTCAAAAATAAATAAACATTAAAAAAAAATCTTTTTATTTATAAAAAAAAAAAAAAAGCTCATTCATTCCTTGGCAGCATAGGTGAATTGCTCATGTATCAAATTCTTAGCTTCACATCCTGAGGGCCAAGGCGAGCTAGCTTCTTGCAGTCAGGTCCATAGAATATTAGAGCTCTATGCGACCTTGAAAAGTCATGTTTCACTATAATCCTCTGCCCTATACATCCCTCCTTCCTGTGTATGGAGGAAAGAACTGTTCCCTCCAATGGCACTTCGCACACTACTTAACTGTCAGGTGGGACTACCACACCACCTTGTGGCCAAAATCTAAAAAATGCTGAACACAAACAAAAACAGCCCCCGTTTGTTCCACTCTTCCTTGGAAATTCATTTCTAGTAATAGTTTACTTTCTCAAGACCACATGAAACACTTTGAGAATAATATTCCCTGTTTTATATATGCCTATCATAAAAACATTATGGACTAAAAAAGGATAAAGCTTATGTAACTGAGTCTGTAGAGATCAGTTGTACGTTTTTGGCTCAATTTTATGCTTTGGGCTCAGGGAACTGGCAAGTGGGAAATGGTGGAAACGGAGGTCAGAATTGCAACGTGAATGGCTTTAATGTCTTTCTCTGGTGCCAGGCCAACCCTAAGCATCAGTGCTTACGGTGTTGTTCCGACTTCGTGTGATCATAAGGACGCTCTTCTCAATGTCAATTAGACAGTGGCCAAAAAGGCAGTCCTCCAAGTGGCCCCTGTATGCTTTTGGTCACACACACGCCTTTGACAACATCCTCACACCCCCGTGTTCCTCCTGCCCACATGTCAAATGTACCCAGTATTGGTTCTTATGTGGCAAATTAAAGTTTATCTACAGGTTAGCTACAAGTTTCAAGCTCTTTCATAGGAAGCTGCAAAAGTATGTTAGCATTTTACTTTCTGCATTCCAGCCCATCATAGTTTAGTGGGTGTTTTTTAAAAGTACAACTTTGGGGCGCCTGGGTGGCTCAGTCGGTTAAGCGTCTGACTTCGGCTCAGGTCACGATCTCTCTGTTCTCGAGTCTGAGCCCTGCGTTGGGCTCTGTGCTGACAGCTCAGAGACTAGAGCCCGCCTCAAATTCTGTGTCTCCCTCTCTCTCTCTGCCCCTCCCCTGCTCGCACTCTGTCTCTCTCAAAAATAAAAAAAATAAACATTAAAAAAATGTTCTTAAATACAACTTAAATCGGGGAAGACTTTACTTAGAAATGTGTTGAAATCACATTCTTCATAAGAGATTTGGATCTGTCCTTGCAAAGTTTTTATGAACTAGACCTAGATTTCCTCCACATGTAAATCTAGAAGCGTTCAAGGTTCAGAAGCTTGAAAATCTAAGGGTGAGGAGAGTTCCCTCCAACCCTGTAGGATAAGCTCCTGCAAGACGCCCTGAGCAGGAGAAATCTGGGATTATCAGCACTACTTGTGAGGGAAATGAAGGACTACCGAGTTTACAATCGAATTCTCTAAAGACCTTTTGAAAAAATGTTCACCCCAAATAAAATTAGAATAATACTTCAGCTGGGGCACCTGGCTGACTCATTCCGAGGATGCAAGTGACTCTTGATCTTGGGGTCATGAGTTCGAACCCATGTTGGGCATGGAGATTATTTAAATAAATAAATACATGCATACATACATAAATAAACGTTTAAAAAGAACATTCATTTTTAAAAAGTGTTCATAAAAAAAGTAATACTGTAGCTAAATCTGACATTTTGCATATACTGGATGAGTTAAGTGATTGGAGGACATTTACAGTTTCTTCTTCTCAGAACCTTTTCTATGAGCTCTTCTTCTCTGGTGTCCATGAGATACGTACAAATCGTGTTTACTTGTGGATGACACACCCAAGTGTGGCACTTTACCACTAGGTTTGGCCCTCTATCCCGGCGTTCAAGTGTTAGGAGCTGGAGTGAACTCTCAAAAGAAAGGTGAAATACTTTACTTTTGACCGACCAATGCAGCCAATTAGGTAATTCTGAGACTTTCCTCTCTAAAAACAGTCTCTACTTTTCCTGTGACAGCTGTAAGCCCTCTTACATATGACAAAAGTCCCACTGTCCTGACCGGTCTCGGGAAAGAGGTTCCAAAGGCCCTTTATCTTCCTTAATAGAAAGATTTTATGGCCAGTCTTTTGCCACCGAGAAAGCAAGGTGGGTCAACCAGCGGTTCTACTGGAGCCGAGAAAATTCAGCCAGGGTTCTTGTTCTCGCCACTTCTGCTCCAACGGGCATGATCTGACCCGGAATTACGGCCTGAGGATGTGCCACCGGGGTGGGTCTCCATCAGGACGCAGAGGACCCAGGCTGCATGAAGCTGGATTAAGTGGACTTCACGAAATGGGTCATCCATTGTGTCGATCTTAATGCTAGCTCTTTGAACATAAAATAAAAATATTTCAACTAAAAAAAAGATTTCACGGCAAAAGTGCTGTCAGTTTTAACATTTCTATTCTCAACTCCCCAGTCCCACTTTTCTTGTTAACCCCTGGGACTGACTACTGACAGACTGAAACCAAAAATTATCACTGCTGCCAAAAGTTAGAAACAAACGAAGGGAATGTGTGGTTGGAGGGTCACTGAATCAAACACGAAGGACCGAAGAACCGGAAGGAGACACGCTGAGCTCTGCCCTCCACAAGCTGAATGTTACGGTAAAATACTTACAACATGCTTGGTGCACAGCAGCCAGGACTGTGATTCTGGGACACTAAGTTGATAAACACATACTTTATTTTTCCGTTGGCATTGATAAACGTATACTTTTTCAATTGGCGTATTTTAAACTGCTTTTGAAAAGTTAACCTTTTCTGCCATTTGTTTTATAGAAATTCAAGAACTATGAGATGAATTAGTTTAGCATACAAAATTTTAAACCTTGACAGAATCTAAGGATCATGTAAATACCCAACTGTGATCATCTGCACTTTACATTTCGAAAGGTTAAGAATGATTACTATTTTAGCTAAAATAATATTTGAGGGGCAAAGTTCACCAACCTGGGTATATCGACGTAAACTACAATGAAGTCTTTAGAGAATGACTTTTTTATTGGCATTAAAGTTCGCATGAAACACATACCCAAATTATGATGAAGCCAGAAAGGAATAAAATACGCCTAACTATACATGTGAGATACAGTAATAAAATCAAAGACTTCAGAAAAAATTTACTGGAAGCCATCTAAAAAGACTTTTGACAAAACAAAAATGAAAAAAAAAAAAAGAATCACTGACATGATGAATATTTGTTTAATTTTAGGAACTCGTGATGACGAATAAGACCTATTTCTTTACAATCTGAACAATGTCCAGCTGTGAGCATCTCTGACCTGTGTCTCACTGCCTGGCTCGCAGATCTCAGGCTGCCACATGCTTGGCCGGGTAGCCGGGTAGCTTCTCTGCTCTGAAATTCCCTCCGGGTGTGGAATAGTCCCAGGGCCGGCGATTCTCCGTGAACCCGTAGAGCTTCCGGAGTGCCACGCGAGCAGCTTCTTCTTCCGCAGCCAGCACGGTCTCCCCAGGTCCTTCCGCAATCAGCTTTCTATCACTAGACAAAACACCGAGAGTAGTCTGAAATTATCCGCGCATCATAAGACATGGGCCACAAGCCTGTTATGGTTTCTGAACCTTATTTTGGCAAGAATATCTATCAGGAGTAACACAAGAGCTTTGTATGTAGTATCTTTTGAATAGTACGGTTTTGTACGAATTCCTTATATACAGTAGTTAGAAAAGAAATATTTACATTTCCATAGAAATATCAACAACTTAGTAGGTCCAATATTTTTTTTCAATTTTTTTTAAATGTTTATTTATTTTTGAGAGAGAGAGAGAGACACAGCACGAACAGGGATGGGGCAGAGAGAGAGGAAGACACAGAATCTGAAGCAGGCTCTAGGCTCTGAGCTGTCAGCACAGAGCCTGACGCAGGGCTTGAACTCACGAGCCACGAGATTATGACCTGAACCAAAGTCAGACGCTTAACTGACTGAGCCACCCAGGTGCACCCAATATTTTTCAAATCAAAAACCAAGGTGCATCTAGGTAAATATGGTTTTGTTCTGTTGTTGTTAGTGATGAAAGAATATATAAAAATCTTCCTACAAAAACTCAAAAGTATTAAAACTAAATTCATGGAGGGCGCCTGGTGGTTCAGTCGTTAAGCATCTGACTTCGGCTCAGGTCATGATCTCATGGTTTGTGAGCTCGAGCCCTGCTTTGGGTGAACGTGAGCCCGTTCTGGGTGAGTCCCACTTTCCCTCTCTCTCTCTCTTCTCCTCCTGGGATTCTCTCTCTCTGCCCCTTATTGACTTGTGCCCTCTTTCTCAAAAACAAAAAAAAGACTCTTCATGGAAAATTGACATTATTTTTAATTTATCTTGAACCTGTAATGTGAGGAAAAATTTTACGGAACTAAATTGTGCCTTCTGGTTTCTCATCTAAACTTTAAAACAAATAAGATAGTAGTTCTATATATATACTTTTTAAAGTTTTATTTATTTTGAGAGTGTGCACACGTTGAGGGGCACAGAGAGGGAGGGAAACAGAATCCCAACCACAGAGCTTGATCTCATGAACCATGAGATCACGACCTGAGCCAAAATCAAAAGTCAGACGCTCAACTGACTGAGCTACCCCGGTTCTAGATTTTACAATAAGAGCTTTAGATCTTTAAAACGTGCTAAGATCTAAAAAAATTTATATATTATAATCCACTTTAATTTATTCCCAAAGGATACTGAAGTAGCACAGTGAACACTTAAGGCTATCGGTGTTCTATCAAAACCAAATTACAACAAAAATAGGTATTCTGCTTTACTGATATCTGTCTTACTATAACTAGCAGTCTCTTCTCCAAAAGTGTAAAAAATCATCCAGCAAGGGAGGAAAGGATGTGCACTGAACAAGTGTGGTATGGATGTGCTACTTCTCGATTATCTTTAACTACTTCCTGGAAATTTCCTGACCCCAAACTGGACCTATCCAACTAAAAGAAGCATCTCTGAAAATTTCATGAACAGCAACTCCACTTAGTAGCTTTGATTCAATATAAATTGACCTGAAAGCTAAGGAAGACTCAAATCAAAGAAAGACAAGCAGAACTGTGCAGATAAAAGAAAAACAATGTGGAAGGAATTTGCTCAGAAACACTTGCTGTGGTAATAATATGGAATGAAACAAAGCTTAATCATATAGGTTACACTTTACCATAATAATTACACAGCACATATTTGTACAAAATAAAGGATAGAGAAAATCATCTGAGTGAATTTCAACTATACAATGTTTATTTATCATGTTTCTACCTCAATGATGGTGGCAATGTATCACTGTTCATTTTTTCAAAAACCATTATGCAAAATCTAGGTTTTGTCCTAGATAATAATAATTATTATTAACAATTCTACTACCTGATGACAATAATTTTAGTAACAGGGCAAACTCCCTTTTTTGTTTAAATATAAGAGATCATTCTTCAAACTTTCCATGTATCATTAAAAATCCTTTAAGAACATCACTTGTCCTAGCTGTACTATATTCCATCATGTGTATCTGTCATTTCCCTCTTGCTGGATACCAAAGTTTATACTAACTTTTTGCCTTATTTAAAAACTATTAGCTCAACAACTGTTTACTGACTATGTCAGTTCCTATGTCTTAGGAACTGTTGTAGGTATGGGGGATAAAGGGTAAACCACAAATGAACACCTTTGTTTACACATTTTGATGTCCAGAAGGAGACACACCCAAAAGTGAGAACACCAAATCAAAGAACGTGAAAAATTTAAAGACTGTTGGCGTTTTGTCAGAATTCCGAAATATTGCACCACTCTGTTCTTCTGCCAGGAGTATATGAACTGCAGATAAAGGACGTGTTTAAGACTTTTCAATCTGATAAGCAGAAGTATCTCATCATTGTGCTGCGCACTTCAAGTTGAAACTTTTTACATTATCCATTTTCTCCTTTGTGATGCCTTCCATCGCCTTTAACTTAGAAAATTCTTCGTCATATAAAGATTAGGAAAACATTTACCTAATTTAATCGAGGTCGCTTATTCAATCAGTGTGAGGCAAGTCAACTGTTTACTAACAAAACGAAGACCTGTTCAACGTGGGTTGATTTATATATTTTGATGGACAACTAAACCCTTCCTTTTCCAGTCCTAGGCTCAGCTGAAGCTGTTATAAGTGTGGATTATGGTTCAATCGGTAACACTTTTGAATCAGAACTTTTCTTTTTCTACAGAAATAGTTAGAATAAGATGAAGTTCTTACCTCCAAGTATACAACGTATACTTGGTTAGCAAAAGCTACTATTAGCAAACCCCAGATTACTTGGCTTCCCCTAAGAATAACCAGCAGGAAAAGAAGTAGATAATAGATAGAAATAGATAATAGATTGTAATAGTAGAAATAGATAATCGTGGGAATGAGATTTTAAAAATCTTCTAATGCAGGGGTGCCTGGGTGGCTCGGTCGGTTAAGCGTCCGACTTTGGCTCAGGTCATGATCTCACTGCTCGTGAGTTCGAGCCCCACGTCGGGCTCTGTGCTGACAGCTCAGAGCCTGGAGCCTGCTTTGGATTCTGTGCCTCCCTCTCTCTCTGACCCTCCCCCGTTCATGCTCTCTCTGTCTCAAAAATAAATAAACGTTAAAAAAAAAAAAAATTTTTAGAAATCTTCCAATGCAATTAGAGATTATATTAAGGAATTGTGAAGTCAGTTTTTAAGGCTTCCAATCAATGTTATGAAGCTAAGATTAAAATTTTACTAACCAGTACAAGCCAACAAAAAACACAGGCAAAGCTGTGGTGCTTCCAGACTGCCTGGTAAGTCTAGATTCAGGAGCTGAAATATTCCTTTTCTTCAGTTCTTCTACCAGTAGCCCCATGGGATTTATTATCTTCCAAATCTCAAAGAGTTCTTTTCCAGTCATCTGAGTAATTAAGAAGTCCTGCGCATAAAAATATAATTTATACATTGAAATTAGTATGATGAAAATAAGGACCATAATTCAAAGTAATCTTTTTTTTTTTTATTTATTTTTTTTTTTCAACGTTTATTTATTTTTGGGACAGAGAGAGACAGAGCATGAACGGGGGAGGGGCAGAGAGAGAGGGAGACACAGAATCGGAAACAGGCTCCAGGCTCTGAGCCATCAGCCCAGAGCCCGACGCGGGGCTCGAACTCACGGGCCGCGAGATCGTGACCTGGCTGAAGTCGGAGGCTTAACCGACTGCGCCACCCAGGCGCCCCTCAAAGTAATCTTAAGAGAATTTAAAAACTTACTGGGAATTGAAAAAGACAAAATGTACTATTCTTTTTCATTTCTGTGTAGTTTTTCACGTAAGTTTTACTACAAAAATCATAGTTGTCGCAGACGACATGATACTCTATGTAGAAAACCCAATAGATTCCACCAAAAAATTGCTAGAACTGATACACGAATTCCGTAGTCACAGGATACAAAATCAACATATAGAAGTGTTACATTTCTATACACCAATAATGAAACGGCAGAAGGATAAATCAAGGAATCAATCCCATTTAAGATTATACTGAAAACCGTCAGGTATCTAGGAATAAACCTAACCAAAGAGGTAAAAGATCTGTACTCTGAAAACCATAGAACACTTATGAAAGAAAGTGAAGGTGACACAAAAAAATGGAAAAACATTCCATGCTATGGGTTGGAAGAACAAGCATTGTTAAAACGTCTATACTACTCAAAGCAATGTACACATTTAATGTGATCCCTATCGAAATACCACCAGCATTTTTCACAGAGCTAGAACAAATAATCCTAAAATTTGTATGGAATCACAAAAAACCCCAGAAAACAAAGCAATTCTGAAAAAGAAAAAGCTGGAAGCATCACAATTCCGGACTTCAAGCTATATTACAAAGCTGTAGTCATCAAGACAATATGGTACTGACACAAAAAGAGACACACGTATCAATGGAATAGAAGAGAAAACCCAGAAATGGACCCACAACTACATGGTCAACTAATCTTCAACAAAGCAGGAAAGAAAATCCAATGGAAAAAAGACAGTCTCTTTAACAAATGGTGTTGGGAAAACTGGACAGCAACATGCAGAAGAATGAAACTGGACCACTTTCTTACACTATACACAAAAGTTAAGTACAGGAAACAATCAAAATCCTAGAGAAGATCACAGACAGAAACCTCTTTGAATCTGGCCATAGAGACTTCTTACTAAATACATTTCTGGAGGTAAGGGAAACAAAAGTAAAAATGAACTACTGGAACCTCACAAGATAAAAAGCTTCTGGGGCGCCCGGGTGACTCAGTCGGTTAAGTGTCAGGCTTCAGCTCAGGTCACGGTCTTGAGGTCCGTGAGCTCAAGCACCGCGTCGGGCTCTGTGCTGACAGCTCGGAGCCTGGAGCCTGCTTCAGATTCTGTGTCTCCCTCTGTCTCTAACCCTCCCCGACTCACTCGTGCACTCGTGCACACGTACGTGCACGCACACTCTCTCTCTCAAAAATAAACATTAAAAAAAATTAAAACAAAAAAGATAAAAAGCTTCCGCACAGCTAAGGAAACAATCAACAAAACTAAAAGGCAACCTTCAGAATGAGAGAAAATATTTGCAAATGACATATCTGATAAAGGGTTAGTATCCAAAATCTATAAAGAACTTACCAACAATACCCAAAACACAAATAATCCAGTTAAGAAATGGGCAGAAGACATGAGCATTTCTCCAAAGATATATACAGATGGCTAACAGTCACATGAAAAGATGCTCCATATCACTCATCATCAGGGAAATACAAATCGAAACCACAATGAGATCCCACCTCACGCCTGTCAGAATGGCTCACATTGACAACTCAGGCAACAGGTGACGGTGAGGATGCGGAGAAAGAGGAACCCTCTTACACTGTTGGTGGGAATGCAAACTGGTACACCTGCTCTGGAAAACAGTGTGGAGCGTCCTCAAAAAATTAAAACTACTACTACCCTACGACCCAGTAATTGTACTACTAGGTATTTACCCAAAGAATACAAAACTGCTGATGTGAAGGGGGACACCCCGATGTTTACAGCAGCACTATTGACATCAGCTGAACTATGGAGAGAGCCCAAGTGTCCCTAGATTGATGAAGATGTGGTATATATCTGCAAAGCAGTATTACTCAGACGTCAAAAACAATAAAATCTTGCCATCTGCAACAACGTGGATGGAGCCAGAGTGTATTATGCTAAGGGAAATGAGTCAGAAAAAAACAAATACCACAGGATTTCGCTCATATGTGGAATTTAAGAAACAAAAGAGAAGACCGTATGGGGGACAAAGAAGCAAACCATAAAACACTCTTAACTACAGAGAACTAGCTGACGGTTGCTGGAGGGGAGGTGGGGGAGATGGGTTAAATGAGGGATGGGTAGTAAGGAGGGCACTTGTCAGGATGAACACTGGGTGTCATATGCAAGTAGTAAGTCACTAAATTCTACTCCTGAAACTACTATTACACTATATGTTAAATAGAATTTAAATAAAAACTTGAAGAATAAAATAAAAATAATAGTTGAAGGTGAAATCTTACCTTAAAAATGTATCTTTATCGTAAGAAAAAGATTTTTAAAGCAAATGAATAATGAATAAATGGTAGAAACTTCCAGCAGAAACTCGTTTAAGAAACTACTATGGGAGGCAGCTGGTGGCTGTTAAGTTAAGTGATGCTTCAGCTCAGGTTATCATCTCAGGATACTGAGATCAAGCCCTGGGCTCTGCACTGGTTGTGGAGCCTGCTTAAGATTCTCTCTCTCCTAGAGCACCCGGGGGGCTTAGTCGGTTAAGCGTTTGACTTCGGCTCAGGTCACGATCTCATAGTTCGTGGGTTCAAGCCCCACATCAGGCTCTGTGCTGACAGCCTGGAGCCTGCTTCGGAATCTGCGTCTCCCTCTCTCTCTGCCCCTCCCCTGCTCACTTTCTGTTTCTCAAAAATAAATAAATGTTAAAAAAAAAAAAAAACCCAAAAAACCTCTAGAGGGTAGTACTTCACTGTCTAAATTTATGATTTAAAAAAATCATTTAAATAATTTCACATTGTGTCTTTTGAACCTATTTAAGACCTGATATTTTCAATCTATGAGACTAAGAAAATTAGAAAAATTATGAACAAAGAATTTTGCCAATAAAACAACTATCAATATTGACAGAAAATAAGGGAACGTAAATTTTCATTAAAATATACTGCAAGTAACTCATGTTAACAAACACAGTATAGGGCACCTGGCTAGCTTAGTGGGTTGAGCATCCAAGTCTTGGTTTCGGGCTCAGGTCATGTCGTCACAATTCATGGGTTCAAGCCTCGCATAAGGCTCTGCACTGACAGTGAGAAGTCTGCTTGAGATTCTTTCTTTCCCTCTCTCTCTGCCCCTCCCCTGCTCACGCTCTCTCTCAAAAAATAAACTTTTTAAAAAAAGATTAAAAAGAACCCAGTATATAATGAATGATGGGTAAATGGGGATAGGAGGGGAGAAATTTAAAAAACACCTTAGTTCATAAAATAGTCAATTTAATTACAACACTTGCCCAAGCACCAGAACTCTATTTCAGCTTCATTAGTAAAAAATATTTATCACCTGAAACCAACATAACACTGTACAATAACACTGGAATTAAATTTTTTTTTTTTTAATTTGTAAGTCCTTATTGGGGATTTTGAATTTTTTAATGTATAGAGTTGCCTTACGAGACACATGTTAATTACACCTACATATGAATCCCTGGGATTATCTGCATATAAAATAACCCAACGGTAGGGTAAGGAAAAACAATCTGAATGTCTAAGATACTAGTAGGAATATAAAAAGAAATCTAGATTTTTCTGGTGATTACCTACGCCTCCTATTTTTTCCCCGATAGGTTCCTGGTCTTATTAGTTTATTATTAGAACTTTCAGTGGAAGTGGAGGTTGAATATTCCAATCTCACCTCCCCAGAACAGGGAGACAGTATGAATACATGCTTCTAAAATGCACCTATGATCATGGAAATCTATCAAAACTCCTCCAGGTTTCTCTAGAGCAGTCTTAACAAGACCATCCACTATGTACTCCTCAATACGCTTCCCCACACACAAGCCTGTCCTCAAGGTTTCTTCCTGGAATGTCCTTCCTAGGGGCAAGCATCACTTTCATGAACTTCCCCTAACCCTGTTATAACTGACTGTTGCCTCCCGAGTTCCCTCTGCACCTTTATAACACATCTTTGAGAGCAACGGCCACTCGAACCGCCTAATGAGCTGACTAGGACCCTGGAGGCAAGGACCGTATTCCATGTTGCTCCGGCTCCAGTGCTCAGCAAAGTGTTTAGCACACAGTAAACAACAGATCCTAGGTGGACAAATGAATGGAATAAACAGAGATATTTGACCTACTTATCTTTAACAGGATCTATAAGTAGAACTGTCAACAGAGTCACTACGACACAGAAAAGATGAATTTCCAAAATGGTCTCAGGACTACCTTGTGGAAATATCAAAGCAAAGCGACCAAAATTTGTTTAGACAGTTCTAAGACTCCACAGAAGCTAAAGGGACAAAGAGAATGGAAATCAACGGAGGACTTAGTGAGGATTTCTTTAGAAAAAGCTATTTTACTGGGAGAGGAGAGGGCAAAGGAGAGGATTTCCTTTTCACCTCAAGCCGCGAGGACTTCAAAGAGTCCAGTGGCCTCCAAATCTGAGACGAGAAACATACAGTCACCTGGCTGCCAACACACATTCTCTGCTTACAGGCCAACAGGCTGGCAGAGGTTGCCAGTAGCAGAAGCCTGCAACTCATGTCAAAGGTATAAATATCCTTGAGACCTAATGTGGAACTCACAGAAGGGATATCATTTGTAAGGGAATCCTATCCAGGAAACCGGAAGCTGATGTGGGAAAAAGAGTCAATACCCAGGTCAAGGAAGATGGCTGGAAGGTTCCAGCAGGGGACACAATGCCCCGCAGAGTCTGTTCTGAACATCAACCAGACTCAGAAAGCACTGGACCAGCTGACGGCCACCAGGTCAAGTAAAAATCTTCTGTTCTCCTTTTTCCTTCTCTGAGCTCCCACTCCAGAAGGGCCGCTAATATACCTGCTTCCCAAAGGCAGAAAGGTGGCCCACCTGTTACAGGCCCTAGTTGGGGAAGGAGGAAGACGGATATGAACAAAGCCTGAATGTTGGCCAATGCAGGTATTCTTCTGTATCAAAGTGATCAAAACGAAATGATATCCCAACAGTTAAGGGATGCTGATCTCAAGGACCCGACATTCAGATGTCTGAATCAAGACTGTTTCTTGACTTAAAGTAATTGTGTGGATTTGCCATTATGTAAAGGTGACCAAAAACTCGTGCATTCATCCAATGCAGGGGATAAAAATCCTCCCAGTTAAATTCTAAAAGAACAGGGGGAGTCAAGGAATCCCAATTATGTGAGTATTTTCATTAGCTAAGCTACTGGCTAACAAGGAATTAGGTATACATCAACGAGACTCAGAAATCCAAGATTTTACTACTTGTAAAAGCAGAACAGCAGCCGGTGCCTCAGCACGAAGCTCCCTAACCACCCCAGGCCTTTGAATAGTTGGTGTCATTCATTCACTAAACACCTACTGAACATGTACCACGCAGGCACTGCCTGTGGACCTAATGATGGAAAGCTGAAGACAGGCTTGCAGTCCTGGGAACTCACAACCTAGCACTTGATATGCACCTCTGATGATGTCCTCAATAATGAGACACTACCATAAGCTTTAGGGCTTTCTCAGAATTTGGTAGGGAGAAAAATTCACATATAAGCTTCCAAGATCATATAACAAAGGAACGAATCACGAAACAGTTTTTTCAGGGGCGCCTGGGTGGCTCAGTTGGTTAAGCTCCAAGCTTCTCAGGTCGTGATCTCACGGTTCGTGGGTTTGAGCCCCGAGTCAGGCTCTGTGCTGACAGCTCGGAGCCTGGAGCCTGCTTCGCGTTCTGTGTCCCCCTCTCGCCCCGCCCCTTCCCCCACTTGCACTCTCTCCCAAAAATAAACACTAAAGAATTTTTTTTTTTAAACTTCTTTTTCTTCTGCCCACCTCAGGTATGTCCCAGCCTCTGCAATCAAGCATTACCTACCCTGATGAAAAGAGCAGTCCTCTCAGGGCCACTGCTCTGCAGCAAGGCTCCAACTACTGCGAAGAAAGTCTGCTGTAAAACAGGCGGGGGAACTGGAAATTCTGCACTCAGTGTTAACTGCTCCACGGCCAAGTTTCTGGCCACATGACATACCACTTCCTCACCAGTGAGAAAGTCAACGAGACTCTTAATGCCTTCGGTGGGCAAGTCTGGGTATGCATCCTCGAGACATTGTGTGAGGCAAGTTTTTGAAAAAGATGTCCCTTGTTCAGAGAGTTCTTGATTATCTTTAAGATTCAGAAGAACAGCTTCTTTCTCTATTCCAAGGTTTTGGCGCTTGGCCTCCTCACTTTTAATATAGCAGCTATTAACAAATGCAGTTTTGAGAAGATCTAAGGAAAAGGTCTCCTGTAACCGATGTCCAAACGCTTCTATTTCAGCATGGTAATCCCAGTTGGGCTTCTCTGAACTGAAAACATAGAACAGAAGATAGTAAGAGATGGTAAAGAGAACAATAAGATGTTGCAATGATGCAAGAACTTTTCATTGGGATGCAATTTGATTATGTAAAGGAAATTAAAAAAGACTGAGTTTCATTTTTTTTTTCAAAAAATTTTTAAATGTTTTTTTAATTTATTTTTGAGGCAGAGAGAGGCAGAGCATGAGCAGGGAAGGGGCAGAGAGAGGGGGAGACACAGAACCCGAAGCGAGCTCCAGGCTCTAAGCTATCAGCACAGAGCCAGATGCAGGGCTCGAACTCAGGGAGTGTGAGATCATGACCTGAGCTGAAGTCGGACGCTCAACCGACTGAGCCACCCAGGCGCCCCCGCGGGCTGAGTTTCATTTTAACACAAGACTTTGATTTTCTAAAAGTTAAAACTTAAGTCAGATGAGTACTTGCGGTTCTTTGCTATATTCACTGGTGCACTCATCTTCCCTCTGAGCCAATGTTAAAGATGTTCTTCAACGTCAGAGCCATTACCCTACCTTTTAGAGTCCTCATTTCTCCTACAACCACGGAACTATGCTTTACACCCAGGTATGAAATACACATAATTTCACAGGTTCAAGATATGAACAATAAGTACATTATATTCAGCTCTTATTTTATCAAGTTTTACAAACACCCATTTAAATTAGCAACTAAATAATCTACTATCATAGTAAGTAGGTTAAAAGTTCGTGATCATTCCCAGGAATGACTACAAGGTCTTTCTAAAGAGACACTAAAGCCAAAATAAAACTCTTTTAAGTAAAAAAGGATAGGAGGGATGCCTGGGTGGCTCAGTTAGTTAAACGTCTGAAGCCTGCCTGGGATTCTCTCTCTCTCCCCTCCCTCTCTGCCTCTATCCTGCTTGCTCTCTCTCTCTCAAAATAAGTAAACTTAAAAAATTGTTTTTAGGGGCGCCTGGGTGGCACAGTCGGTTAAGCGTCCGACTTCAGCCAGGTCACGATCTCGCGGTCCGGGAGTTCGAGCCCCCCGTCAGGCTCTGGGCTGATGGCTCGGAGCCTGGAGCCTGTTTCTGATTCTGTGTCTCCCTCTCTCTCTGCCCCTCCCCCATTCATGCTCTGTCTCTCTGTCCCCAAAATAAATAAACGTTGAAAAAAAAAATTAAGTTAAAAAAAATTGTTTTTAAAATAGGAAAAGCTAAAGATTTTGGCTATAAGTCATAAAGTGTATATAACCTATATAATGCTTAGTTTCTTCCAACTATAAAAGCTTAACATGACTAACCTCACAATAATCAAAGAAATGTGAATTAAGAAGAGGTAACTATTTTTTTGCCTATTAGGAAAAGAACTTAATATTGTTTTGAAAGAATAGAAGAATATGAACTTCTCTTCCTACTGATCTATGTTTAAATTGGTTCACCTTTGGGGGGGGGGGCACTATTAAAGCCGCTATGAAATTTCATACTTAATTCCAAAGGAGTAGTAACTTCCAAACTAGTCACTGCTGTAATAGCAATAATATGGAACTCAAATACCTACAAATGGAAGTCAAAAGACTGAGGTGCACACTGCCACGACTGCATGTCAAAGACACCTTATCAGAGACAAGAAGATCCAAGACCTCACGTGTAGCAGATCTCAGGTGGCGCTACCTGTGACTTTCTCTACCAGACCACTGGACTTCTCTGCCAAGCTACTGCCAGACACTATTGCAACAAGACTAAGAACAAACAAGATAAATTAGGGCAAAAAAAAAAACAAAAAAAAACCCAAAAAACCCCTAAAGCTCAACCGTTACTGTTTTCCTTTTATTCTGGCAAGTGGACTTGTGCATACACTTAAGTTCGCTCTTGCAACGCTGCGGAACGCTTTCATCCCTCTTATCCGTACCCAAGAATTCCCAGCCATTGCAACACAGGGTCTACAACCCCCCAGGCCCGCATAAAGGTTACACTCGGGAGGCCTCGTTTCTCACAACTCGCGGTTGATAGGATCGAAGGGAGAGTGCCGGGGCGCCCCAAGGCAGAAATCCGTTCCCTGGGCCTCAGTCCACGCGTCCACGTTCCACCGGTGTCTCTACCGCACGTGTCCCAGGCTCAGGCCAGGCGCGCTTTAGCGAGGAGCCACCCTCCTCGCCGCCGCCGCCCGGTCCCCCACCGCCAACCCGACCCCTTCCGAGGCGGCTCCTACCGGCGCACGGGCGGCGGCGGGCACCGGAGCAGGCGCCAGCGCTCTAACTCCTTCTGGAAGCGGAAGGCGGCGCGGAATCCCTTCTTCACGCCCCGAACAGGCGGGACGAGAGTGGGGGCGGCCGGGGCCAGGAGGGAGCGAGGCCCCCGCAACAGCAGCCTCCCCAGGCCGGATGCCATTGCTGGGGGGAAAAAAAAACTCAACGGAGGGCGGAAGGAAAAAAGCCGGACCGGTGACTGGGTAACACAGACCCCCGGACTCGGACTCGGAGAGCGAAACCGGGGCGGGGCTAGTACGCAGGGGGCGGGGCGGCTGCCGTTGAGTGTTTACTGCGCATGTGCGAGCTCTAGTTCCTGCCCTAGGGTTTACTCGCGGGTGATCCCGGATTGAGGGGCATTTGGCTCCAAAAATTCGTGGAAGTTGGTTCGCCCTGGCGGTTGCTTTCTTGGTCCTTCCTTTCTCATTAACGCAAAAACCTGGTTCACTCTCAGTTTGAAGAAGACACTTAAAGTCTCAGAAAAACCCATTCCTTGTCAATATATATTTAGTCCTAAGAGTTACAGACCATCAATCCAGCCACTATTTATGAACAAATATTTACCCAAAGTGTCTCCAAAAGCCTTCGTTTCAGGAGCCCTTCACTAAGGGATTTTGACTTAACCAAAATTTAAATTTCTAACAGTACAAACTTTTTAAAGCATAAAAAAAAAAAAAAAGGATTGGGAAAAAAATGCATCAAAATGGAACAATGGAATTATGTCTTTTCCCCCTTATCTTCTCTTTGGCAGTATTATTATATTGCTTTCCTACCAAACGGTTAATATCAATGTTAATCTAATATTAATTCACAAAAGAAGACTTGTCTGAATTTCCAAGTTTGAGTTGCCTGCTGAACATCTAGATCCCCAAAGAGCAGGCACCTCTTTCTGTGGTCTATTTGTTAATGGCATCAGTGTCTCCCTCCCTTGCCCCCCCCCCCCCCCCAGTAACCCAGATTGGGCTCCGATGTTTTCAGTTATTTCTATTTCCATGAACACCCTCTTTTGTCCAGGAGCCAAGTCCTTTTTCAATTTATTTCCACAGCAACTACCTGATGGCTATCCTGACCTCCTTGCCAGGCCTTGCACCTTCCTTTCTTCACCTTCATTCATTTCCCTGAAACACAGACCCAGGCATGCCACTACTTAACTCAAGAATCTCTAATATTAGGCTGTGATAAGGATTCTCCCCTTGACCAAACTATAGTCAGGATCCCCTAAGCCCTCTTCTCAACTAGGCTTCAACCTTAGGCTTCATTGTCTTTGTTAGGCCTGCGTAGCCCACTTTCAGCAAGAATCCTGAGTCAGTTCAGGAAGAATTCCACACCTTCACTATTTTGATCACCCTTGATAGCTAAATCAAATTCATCACCTGCCACTATCCCCACATTATACCTGATCACCCTGGCCTGCCTTCAGAAGAATCCTGTCAAGAATCCTCGCCACCACCCCCCCCCCAAGCCCTGCCTTTACCCTTGATGTTTCCACTTAGTTTAATGTTCATGGACACTTCCTAGCCCCCTTGGGTATAAATTCCCACTGGTCCATGCTGTGTTTGGAATTGAGCTGAATTCTACATACAGGTCTCTTTTCCCTTATTGCAATAGTTCCCGAGTAAAATCTGTCTTTATTGTCTAGCTCTTGTTTTTCTTTGGCAGATCATACAACTCAATTTGGGGTCTCTTAACCTTTCAAGAGGGAAAGTCTGAATGGTTCATCATAGCCTATAAAAGCGTTCTCTTTGGGGAGGGAGAGAGGAAATGGAGGTTGGCACGTATCATAAAACAAGCTGATGGATTTTTGGGTGAAGCAAATTCTCTCAGAAGGGATGAGAGAAAATCATGATTGGTCTTTGTGTTTCAATAATTTACACTGCATGTGAACAAAATTCACTGAACATTAGTCAAATACATGGGTTAGAAGAAAGCACAGGAACTATTATTTCTGTAACAGTCCATTTACTGGGAGAAATAATCTAGTAATCTAGTTGGAGCAAATAATGTTATGTTAATAGGATGAGTCTTTGAGAGTTTCTCAGTAAATACAACAATGAGAACGTAATATACAAAGCAAAAATGTAGGGTCTCAAGAAGCTTTTCCCACTAACTCACGGAGTTGAGGTATTAAGCAGTTTTTAAAATTCATTCATGAATTTGTTTATTCAATAAACATATGCTAATGGGACTACTTGGTTCTAGGACCCAGGCTCAGAAAACAGACCCCACCCAGGGCTGCCTGATGCACTTCATTTATGTCCCTTCAAATCCCAAAGTTATGTGTTCAGTCCAGACTTCTCTGCTACCCAGTTGTGTATATACAAAACTCCTGCACATAATCGTCTCCTAACAACTCCAAATGGACATGTCAAGCTTCGTACATCCAAAACTGAACTCCCCATCTTCTTGCCCAAGCATCTTCCCCAGATCGGTAAAAGGCAACTCAATTTCTTCAGTTTGTCATCCCACACACCCCGGTGTCATTCCTGATTCCTGTTTCTTTCATACCCCATATCCAACAAAGTTCATTGGTTCCACCTTCCAGAAATGTCTAGACTCTATTGTCTTCTCACCGCCTGCACTCTGTTCTAAGCCATCACTGTCTCTCGACTGCCTTATTTGATTAGCTTCCTGACTGACACCCTTGCCTTTTAAGACTGAAGGCAGATCAAGGTAGTTTTCTGCACTCAAAATCCTCCACTGGCGTCCCATCTCACTTAAAGTAAAAGCCAAACTCCTGACCATGGCCTCCAGGGGCGAGGTTATCTGTCCGGTGGCCCTTCTTCCTCATCTCTGTGTACCCCTCACTCACTCTGCTCCAGCCACACTGGCTGCCTTGCTGGCCCTAGAAATTCCCAGGCATGCTCCCACCTCAGGGCCTTAGCACTTGCTGTGCCCTTTTGCAGGAGAGGACTTCTTCCATACTTCTGACTGTTTTACTCCCTGTTCTCCTTCTCGGCTCAAACATCACCCTCTCCGTGAGGCCTTCCCTTGGGTCGCATTCTCTGGAAGCAGACACTGAGACAGAGATTGGTGTGCGGGATATTTATTAGGAATCCACATCTGTGAAGAGAGGCGGATGTAACAGGATTAGGTAGAAGTCGGCTGCAATACAGGCCTGATAAATTCTCATCCAACCCATGAGAGAGCTCTGGAGCAAGTTCTGCCTATCAGTGTGTCCCACACTGGACTGAAATAGCCAGCCCTCTATACTCCTCTCTCATTTAGTTACAGAATTCGGGCTGCCCCGTGAAGGGCATGGTCAAGCCTTGGTGGCTCTCTGCAGCTGAGGCAAACCCTGAAGGAGCTGAAAGCTAGAGAACATCTGCGGCCCGCCTTCCTTCTATGAAGGTGGATCTACGCAGCATATCTTGGAACGTTCCACGCCATCCTGTTTAAAATTGCCATACCCTCTATCACCCCTATCACTGTTCAGTTTTATTTTTTTCACAGCCCTTAACATCTTCTGATATACTATGTCATCTAGTTATTTCTGTTGTTTATCATCCGGTTCTTTCCTTGGAATCTAAGTCCTAATGGTAGAGCAACCTTTGTGTCTTTGGAGCACAGCTACATTTAGAATGGTGTCTGGGTCACAGCACGCACTCAATAAATGTTTGTTGTTTGAAAAAAGTTGTTCATGGGGCGCCTGGGTGGCGCAGTCGGTTAAGCGTCCGACTTCAGCCAGGTCACGATCTCACGGTCTGTGAGTTCGAGCCCCGCGTCGGGCTCTGGGCTGATGGCTCAGAGCCTGGAGCTTGTTTCCGATTCTGTGTCTCCCTCTCTCTCTGCCCCTCCCCCGTTCATGCTCTGTCTCTCTCTGTCCCAAAAATAAATAAACGTTGAAAAAAAAAATTAAAAAAAAAATGAAAAAAGTTGTTCAGTCTAGTCATCACACTGTAAAAGCCTTGCAAGAACCATGTCTTATTCATCTTGTCAGAATATGGTGCTTAGTCGGTATACAATGCATGTTTGTTGAATAAATAAATCCATGAATAAATGTTATTAACTTCATGTAAGAAAGTACTCGTATAGCACAGTCCAATAGAAATACCAGGTGAAGCACATACGTGATTTAAAATCTATTAGCTGTATTAAATATAGTGACATTAACGTTTTAAATATCTAACTGAATGTATCTAAATTTTATCATTTCAACATGTAATCGACATAAAATTTATTAATGAAATCCCTTACTTTGTGTTGTTTTGTACTAAGTCTTTAAAATTCGGTGTGTACTTTGAACTCACACCATAACTCAGTTTGGACTAGCCACATTGGAAGTGCTGGATAGCCATGGGTACGGTACATCTCTAGTGCAAGTCTGCAGTTCATGGGTCAGAATAATATGGGGGGGAGTGTGGGTTGGAGAGGGGAGGTCTCGGGAGTCAATGATTTTCTGGGTCCCCATCATGACTGTAACTTAGCAGCTCTTGATGTGCTCTAGCCAAAAGCCACCAGGAACGCACCTGTACTTGATCACGTTGGGTTGGTTGCTAACTGGCAGGAGAAGGCATATCGTGGGAATTATGCGGCCTTAGTGATAGAATTTACTGTAGGATTTAGGTTTGTGTTCGGTGATTTTAGGGAGGATATAAGGAAGAAGGGCTATCCTCTGGACTGGACTGGGTTTTGTCAGGAAATGGGGGTCATTCTATGATCGGAGCTTTTACTAAATCTTGTCTAGAGGAAGGAAGACTAGGCAGAGGCTAAAGCTGGAACTAACTGGTAAAGAAACAGGAGTCACTCTTGTTAGCCAGCATAGAGGGATGTTTGTTCATTTGTGTGGTTTGGACAATTTCATGTTTTGGCTGTGTTTATATATGATTATGGAGTGGCATTGTTTGGTGTTTATGTTCTGCAGGAAGCAGCTGTCAGCGCTGGGCCAGCTCCCGGCAGCACTGACATCTGGATCACAGGACCACGCCATCTCCTGGAGTTTTCTGTTTCTAATAGCCGTGCGCCCTAAAGCAAGTGATTTAACTTCTTCGTGGTCCAGTTTTCTCACGGCTACAAAGAGAATACAAGAGCTCCATCTCTCCATCTCTTGAAGTTGTTATCAGCACTAAATAAGATAATCCGTGTCAGGAAATGGGGATAGTGCCTGGTATAGAGTCCCCACTCAATGAGTGTCACCGACTGTCTTTCGAGGATTCTAAAAATGGCACTGTATTTTTTTCACGCTTGCCACATCTTCGAAATCTTCCAAACAATGGCTTCTAAGAAGCAGCACGACGTAGTATCATTATTTACAGAAGGCTCTGGTTTGGGAGACAGATCCTCGTCCCTCCAACGGCTCAATCCACTCCTGGGTGAATGCCTTTACCTTTCAACCTTTGTCACTTTCCCACTTGTTGGGAGACGGCCTCCGGGGCTCTCTCCCGGCTTCGGAGTTTTCGGCTGCGCGGCTTCCCCAGGCAATACGGGCCTGGGCGGCAGCACTCGGGAGCTTACGGCGGCGCGGCGCCCACGCGGCCCCGGGAGCCCGAGCGGAACCGGCGCGTCCCCGCCCGCCCGGCCGTCAGCTGATGGGCTTCCCGCCCGGGAGGCCGCTGCCGCCGCCGCCGTCGCCGTCGTGCGAACATGGCGGCCGAGATCCACTCCAGGCCGCAGAGCAGCCGCCCGGTGCTGCTGAGCAAGATCGAGGGGCACCAGGACGCCGTCACGGCCGCGCTTCTCATCCCCAAGGAGGACGGCGTCATCACGGCCAGCGAGGACAGGTAGGGCCGGCGGGTCGTGCGCCGGCGGAGGCGCGACGGGGGCGGCCCGTACTCCCGCCGGCGGCAGGGTGTGGGGATCGTGGGGTCGGCGGCCTAGTCCCTCTCCGGGAGGGGGCGTCCTCGGCCCCCGGGACCTCGACGCGCCCCTCCGGTCTGGGACCTTCACTGCACCCCTCTGGCTCGGGACCACGGTCTCACCGCCCCCTCCAGCGGGGGACCTCCTCTCGCGGTCCCACAGCGCCCTTCCAACCGAGGACCCCTGTCCCAATGCGCCCCTTCAGTCAGTGACCCCCACCGCGCCATTCTAGCCCAGGATCCACGCCCCTTCCAGCTCGGGACCCCGGACCCTCCGTGTCCATTCCAGCCGGCGACTCCCTCCCGCCGCGCCCCTCCATAGGGGTACCCCCTTCCCGTCGCGCCTCTCCTGTCGGTGACCCCCACCGCGCCTGTCTAGCCCGGGACCCCCGTCCCTGCCTCTCCTTTGTGGGGTTTTGCTTGCCCCTCGAAAGCGTCGCGACCTCTGGGGGATTTCTTGGCCTTCCGCAGTCAGTTTCAAACCTCTGAGCCAGGAGTATTGGAGGCAGGTGACCGCGGGTCCTGCTGCGAAGGATTCCCTTCTCTCAGCAAACCTCCAGGAGCATTCACTGTCTCCCTTCTGCTTCACAGCTGCTGGGACCCGCTGAACTCTATTTACTACATAGTTTTGTTTTGTTTTTCTTTCCTAAAAGAGACTTATTTTTTAAAAGGTTGGGTGCTTTTATTTTAAAGAAAAATGTGTTTTCCACTATTAACAGAAACCCAGTATCACCTGCCATAAAGAATTAAACTAATGACTACAGTATGTTATCCTGTGTGCTCCTGAAGTCATCTCATTCTTGTACTAAGACAACTGGCATTGAAGAATGCCCTTCACACATTTGGGAAACACTGATCTGGTGCGATTTTGTCATTTTACCCAAGAGGAAGTTGAGGCCCCAGGAAAGCCCCAGAGATACTGCTGAAGCCAGAAATGCAACCCAGGACTCTTACCTTTTTGGTCTGCCCAGGGCTGTGCGATTGGATTGGAGAGATATGGTTTGTTTTAAAACTTTTGTTTTTAAAGCGCTGAAAGTTTAGGTTTGTGGCTTTACAATAGGAATTTGGAAGAAATGACGGATGTTTGCTGCGTGAAATTGTGTTTCCTTGCTACAATGAGTGCTCTTAAATGGTGATATTCCAGAAGCCAAAAGGCTTTCTGGAAATGGAAGGTACTGTTCTTTGCTTAGAGCTGACAGCTTTTTGTAGTCCTATCTTTTGAAGTAAGTAACATCTGAGGGCCTGTTCTGGGCACAGAAAACTTGAAGCCTCCTGGGTCGCCTAGTTGACCTTTGTATTTTGCTTTTCGAGTCTTGTTATTATGAGCAGGCAATAGCCTCTCCTGGCTTGTATAATGTAGCCAACCTCAGAGGAGGTGGGGAGTGATTGCAAAAGACCTGGGTGTTGGTGTGCAGAGGCAGGCAGAGAATGGGAGAGGGGGATATGAGCCACAGGGAGACGAAGGGAATGTGAAAAAAAGGCAAAGGGCACAAGAATGATATTTGCGTGATAATCAACTTAGATGCAGACAACATTTCATAAAACTTAGCTATCTTATTCAGTAAAATATCTTATCCATGACTCATGCATGTTGGGTAAATTGCTGAATATTTGAGATTACTGGCCAGGAGCAGTGCTGATAAATGTTTTATGGAAAGTGATTACTTAGCTGCTCTGGGACTGAAATGTTCTGGGGGGAGCCTTAGATCAGCTCTTTTTTTTTTTTTTTTTTTTTTTTTTTTTAACTCGGACATAGCAAGGCCTTTGCTGATGACCAGACCAGGTGAAGGTTGTTAGAGCCTTGTGTTTCTAATTTGTGTTTCAGGCCATGGAGCTTTCTTGAAGGTAGGACGTTTCTTAGCAGGCGCCTTTATGAGATTTATGAAAGTACGTGGCTATGGGTTTTTGTTGTTGTTGGATGTGGGGGTCTGTCTTTACATTGTCATAAATAGGTGTCTTACTGTTCAATCATTTATTCATTCATGCATTCATATATTTAGAAATACTGTACCTATTGAGTGCCACTTGCCCTCCTAACTTCTGATTCATTGATTTTTATGGCCCTTGACCCGATGAAACCAGCATATGGAGGAAACAGAACACTGACCGCCCTTATCAAACAAGCATTTATTAGACACTTACTGTGTGCTGGACCTGTAGTGTAGCCAGAATCTCTGCTTCCAAAGGACTGGACAGACTGGTTGAAGAGATGCCCTGTGCTCTCGGCTTCTAGGGTGTTGGGGAGACACAGAGGAAAGAGTGTCCCTGAGGGCCAGAGTTCAAGGAAAGTCTCCTAGAGGAGATGTCACTGGATAGAGAAGTGGGCTGTGTGAAGGGAGGAGGACACACATCCCTGTTCCAGGCAGATGGAAAGAACAGGAGGCAATAAAGAACCACCGTCACTTCTGGGTGACCGGAGCAAAGTGGGGATGAGTGGCCATGGCAGGAGAGAGTACTGAGAGCCGGACGGTCCTAGTGCCCCGTTTTGGAAGGGCCTTCTTTGTATGCCACTGTTAGGAATTTGACCTTAGTTCGTAGCTAGTGAGGAACCATCAAAGACTTCAAAGCAAGCGACGTGATCAGAATTTGTACGTTGGAAATAACAATAGCTAACCTTTTAAAAGTCCCTTCTCTCTGGGTGGGGAGGGGGAGAGAGAAAGCAACCACAAGGATTGATGGAGGGAGAGGGATGGGAGGTGGGCTAGATGGGTTTGTGATGGGCACTGGGTGTTGTATGTGAGTGATGAATCACTGAATTCTACTCCTGAAGCCATTGTTGTGCTGTATGTTACTGAACGAAAATTTAAATTAAAAAAAAAAAAAAAGTTCCTCTCTCTGTTGGTACAGAATTGAACCCATGTATTCGGCGGCATCCAGTCGTCACATCTCCCCTTGAGGTGGGTACTACAGTCACTTCCCTCATGAGGAGCTCCAAAATTCAGTACATTCTAAAAGTCAAAAGTGGTTTCTGTCTGTTTGTAAACTGGGCCCGAAAACTCACTGGTGCTACCACTTAATAGATGAGACCGTTTGTAATCTCGGTTTATCCCATGCCGTGTGAGTGTCCCTTTGTTTTGCCGGGGAAACAGCAGTGCATGTCCCTTGCAGGTGCTACCCCGGGCCCTGCTGGGAGCCTCCAAGAACACATAGGGTATGCACCCTACCGCGGAGGGCCTTTGACAGTTTCGAAAACTGGTTCTCAGTGAGGGGTGACTTTGCCGGCCAGGGCACATTTGGCAATATCTGGAGACATTTCAGTTGTCACGACTGTAGGGGGGTATTGCTGGCATCTGGTGGGTAGAGGCCAGAGATGATGCGCCACACCTTGTAATGCACGAGGCAGCACCTCGCAGAAAGAATTACCGGCTCCAGATGTCCGCGGTGCCATGGCTGAGATACCCTGGTTTAGGCTTAATGTACTTACTTATCTGCTCTCTCTAGACACTGGTTCTCAAACTTGAGCATGTATCAGAATCAAATGGAGGCCTTGTTAAAACACAGATAGCTGGGCCCTGCCCCAGAGATTCTGCTTCAGCAAGGCTGCGCTGGGGCCCGAGAGTTTGCCTCTCTTCCACGTTGCCAGTGCTGTTTTTGCTGCTGGCCCAGGAACCCCACTTTGAGAACCCCGGTTCTGCAAGTTCCGGGTCACGGTGCTTGCTTGTGTAGGCCCACTGGGAGGGAACACTGTTTATACCTTGTCTGCCCTCTTTTACGTCAGTTTCTGGGATATATTTGCCTGGAGTCATTTGTTACATGCACGAGTTTATTTCCCATTAAAACCAAACTGTGTATATGACAAAGCTAATGCGAACAGTCCGCTCAGAGTATTAAACCGGTGTGGGATACCGAGCTTAATTCCATCATGCTGGGGTCACCCACCGGTCATGGTTTTGGCATGAAACATTCGGGGTTACTGGGCCGCAAAGGGTTAACAGAAACCGGGCCCTACTCTTTTGTATGTATTCATGTAGATTTTGTTACAGTGGTAATTACCCTAAACTCTTCAGTTTCCAGTTGCCTGCACTTTGGAACCGGGCAGTTTTTGAGCATGCAAAACAGAAGAATGATACATGCGTGGACTTTACAAAGAAAAATTCCTCAGTGAATAAAGTACGATTGTCTCTCTAGTCGGGGAAACTGTAAAAATAAAAGCAATAACCTGAGCGGTAAGTTGAGGGGCTTGACCTACGGCAGTCATTTTCCTGAGAGTGGAAACAGAAAATGAGACTGCTTTCAGAATAGAACTGCAATGTGGTGAGACAGCGAAAACCCATTCCCTGGACCCACTGGCCTTTTGAACTGTTTTGCTGCGGACTGCATCAAAAATGTAGAGTCAGTTGGAGGATAGAATTAAAAACAGAAAAAAACCCTTGTGATAAAACCTTAGAAGTAAGTTAGGGCGGTGGTCCTGAGGTCTTCAATTTTGGGAAACTGTTTGAGGATGAGCGTGCTTATGCTATTGTTGCATCAGGGGCCTGGAGGCCAGGCGATTGATTTCCTGGAGAAGAAATTTTGCTTGGCCTAGGTCACACAAAGGCAGAGCTCCCGTGTTGTGAAATATTGTAGGATGTGGCGCTTAGGCTGGTAAGCGATAACAATGACAGAAAACCAACTCGTAGCATATTTTTGGTGGCATCTTCTTTTCTTGTTATTGTTATGCCAGCTGTTTACTTTAATATGTGGATTTCCTTTTAGGCATTTCTAAGACTGAAAAGATGGTTTGAGGGAAAGAGTGTATGTATCTTTACTGACTGTTCATGCAGAAACAATTTCGAATAAACCACTTGATTTTTAAGCGTTATGCTTAGCAGAAAACCTGGCATAGCCGGAAGTTGTTAGCCTGTACAGATAACCAGGGCGTTAACTGCTGTGTTTTTGTTGTCATGCAGCGCCTAAAAGTAGACTCTTTGATTTGTGTTAGAAAATAAAAGCAAGAAGTGAGAAGGGAAGAAGCATTTATTCCTCGCTCGTTAGAGTGGCCCTTCTTTGTGACGTTCATTTTCTTTTTATAGCATAGTTAAGAACAGATTCTGGATCCAGAATGCCAGAGTTTGAATCCCAGCCGTGTGACCTTGTGCAGGTTACTTATTCTTTCTGTGCCATAGTTTTCTCATCTGCAAAATGGGAATAGTATCTACCTCACGGTTTTGTGAGATTTAGATGAATTAGTATGCAAAGGACACTGAACAGTGCCCAGCACAGAGAAAGCACCATATATATGTTGGCTGTTCTTTCCCACTTAATGACTTTAATCTCATCAAAAGCTAAAGATATCTGCTTACTGTGTGTGTGTGTGTGAATAAAATAGTTTTTCCTGTATAAATAAAGCAATACCATTTTCGGAGTGACTTACAAACCTAAGTTCTTGTAACAGTCTTTGAGTTGTGCCTTCTCATCATTTCCATATTTGGTCATTTACAAGTCATGTCAGTCATTAGTTTTTCCTCATAAAATCTTTGCCGTGCTGTGTTTGGGGGCCCCAAGATCACCCCCTCGGTTCGATGATTCACTAGGAGATGGTTGTCCTCATGGCCATGATTTATTACAAAGGACACAAAACGGAATCGGTGAAAGGAAAGGAATGGTTGAAGTCCGGAGGAAATCAGAGTCACCTTCCATGAGTCCTTGCCCTGTGGAGTCACACAGGAAGTGCTCCTGTGTTATGCCCACATCTGTAAAATATTGTCTACCAGGAAGCTCATTAGAGACTCAGGACCCACTGCTTTTATTGGGGGCTGGCCGTAGCACTTGACAAAATTCTAGACTCACAGAAGGAAAGCAGGCATGCCGTGGTCTCTCAGATGTTAGTGAATCACCAAACAGACCTGGTAGGAATAAAGCATGGAACAGAATTGGAAACCAGGCTACTCTTCCTAGTTCCTCAAACTGTGCTTCTCTGGGGTGAGTTTAACCTTGTGTTTCAAGACTAGGCTGGGGATAGAGTTTGAACTTTTTTTTTTTTTTTTTTTTTTTGAAGTTAAGAAAGCTTTGCACAGCCCCTAAATTGACTGCATCCTGCCTGGATTGCTCCTGTTCCTAGAGGTTCTGATGGCTTTTAGTCTTCTTGATAGCACAGAGGTCACAAGAAATCATCTCGATGCTAGTAGTGAACAGGTAACAGCAGGAATGGTTCCTCAAGTGAAAAAGAAAATACCTGCAGCTAGAAAAGCAGCCATCTGGCTTCTGGAGAAGCGTCCTTCCCTCAGGAGCCGGGGGAGATGCCACACAAGGGGCCTCCCTCTTGGGATAGAGATCTGCCTGTGACAAAATCAGGAGTCATCATCGTGGGCAGTTGAATTCCTTCCCTGGAAAAGGAGATGGAAATTTAAATTTTTCTCAGCCAATCTAATTATCCTCAGTGAAAAGGGGCCGATTTCCCTGCCTTTCCGTTTAGATGGTCAATTCAATAAAAATCTAGTGTTTTCCCCTTTTGTTACCAAAGGAGAAAAGCTTCTTTCTGTGGCAGGAATGAAGAGGGCAGAGTTCAAGAGACTTGGCTGAAAGGAAACTGCTCTTTATTTGATAAAAGCAGATTGCATTGATGACCACATCCTTTTCTTTCTCTTGCAGGCTAACATCCCAATGTTTTAGAAAGCATGGAGGCTACCAGAATTACCCATTATGTCTGTAGCCCCTGAAGGTAGTCAGAGTAGGAAAAAATATCCTTTGCTGATGGTAACAGAGATGCTTGGTGGTTTATCAAGATATGAAGTAGTATCGGCAGCCTTAAGAGTGACCGGAAAATCAGATTTCCTCAAACTTACTCTTGTAAGAGTTTAAAAGAATCAGGCCTTGCGCTTAATTTGTAACATATGCTATCGTTTGTATTTTGTGTTTAATTGGTTAATTGAATAATGCCGGTATATCAGTTTATGATATAAAGATGGTTGAATTGCTTTCATTCAGCTGTTTGGGGATGATTAGGGTGTTTTTTGAGAGTTTTCAAAAAAGATCTCGTTTTATAAATGCTGCTGTGTCAAGCGAGGCAGAATTTGGCCTTGTGATTTTGCCAAAGCCCTCGTGTGCTCTTTGAATCTATTTATCAAAAGTGTAGGCATGATTTTCAAGGTACTCGTACTGGAAAATAAAAAGTATTGGCTCCAGATGTGTGTTCTCATGGAGTTTCAGGTCAAAAAATGAAATTAATCACCACTCCCACAAGATGCCTTCTGGTTTGAGAGACGTGCTCTTCACAAGGAAAACCATGCTTTGACTCTGTCTGCCTTCCTCCTCTAGTCCAGCTTAAGCAGAGGAGGCTTTATCGACTTGGTGATTTCCTAAACTATATGTTTAACTTGCTGTTTATCACTCTTTGAGGGAATCCGAGGGACCAGAAGTGATCAAAGGAGCCTCTTTACCCATTCTGATCATCAGGCAGGCATATCTTGGAGAAGATCACAGACTAAGTCTTCCTGGAATAAGTACTTCATTCTTTTTTTTTTTTTTTTTTAATTTTTTTTTCAACGTTTATTTATTTTTGGGACAGAGAGAGACAGAGCATGAACGGGGGAGGGGCAGAGAGAGAGGGAGACACAGAATCGGAAACAGGCTCCAGGCTCTGAGCCTTCAGCCCAGAGCCTGACGCGGGGCTCGAACTCACGGACCGCGAGATCGTGACCTGGCTGAAGTCGGACGCTTAACCGACTGCGCCACCCAGGCGCCCCTAAGTACTTCATTCTTAACCAGACTTGTGGTTTTTAGTCTGCGTTTCATGTACCTGCTATAGTAAGGTAAAAGAACATGCAGAATTATGATCCTTAATAGGATGAACAATATTGACTGATATTTAATTAAGAGAAATAACTTCATTTAGCTTTTACAGTAACTTCCTTAGTTTCTTGGGATTCAAATTAACATCTGTGTAAAGTGAAGATCCTGTATTTCAATTAAAAGTTGAAGTGGACTTATTTGTTTATTCAGTACATTTAAATCCTTGGTACTCAGTAAATGCCAAATGCTTTTTTTTTTTTTTTTTTAATTTTTAAGGTCAGAATCCTAAGTATTCTTAAAGGTATTCTATTTTTGGAACAGGTAGAATTGTATCATTTGGTTATTGCTATGAAACAAACCACTTTAAAATTCAGTGGCTTAAAACAGCAAGTACAGTTGACCCTTCCTTGAACAGAACAACATGACTTTGAACTGTACAGGGCCACTTATATGTGGATTTTCTATAGTATGGTATAAATTATAAATTATTTTATATGTTTCTGGTACATATAGTTTATGGTATAAACTATAAATTATTTTCTTTGACTTTCTTAACATTTTTTCTTTCTAGCTTATTCTACTGTAAAAATACAGTATATAATAAAATACACAGAATATGTCTTAATCGAGAGAGACTTTGTAAGAATACTGCTCCTGTTTAGCACAGAAGTCAGTGTTTCTTTGAACTAAATGAGAGCTTTGAAATTAGATGTAGGCTTTTCCACAGTCTGGGTTTGTTTGGAGGAAAAAAAGTAACGCTTCATGTTTCCTTATTGTTTAGGGGTTACTTACTGCTTTGGAGGACAAAATGTGGAATTTTCTGAAAAGGCTTTTTTTTTTTTTTTTTTTTACTTGTTTCACTTGTTATTTATCACATAAAGCCTCTTGGCTTTGAATTATTTACTTTCGTAATGTTTTGAAATGCGAATTTTCATCATCCTCTGACATAAGAGCGATGGAATTGGACAAAATGGCCAAAGAAATTGACGTTGGTTTGTTTGATTTTAAGGCCTGGACTCTCCTTCCTTCCGTCTCCCTAAGTATAAAATGGAGGTCCTGGCTGTCATCTTTGCCATGAGGATGTGGCATCACGTTCTCGACCGACGTCGTCTTTCTCGAATCCGAATGTGTGTCTAGAATACAGGAAGCAGCTTTGTCTGCCGCTACAGTTCACTACTGTGAACTTAGAAGAGGTCAGGCAGGGCCACGTGTTGATCAGGAGGCATGGTTTTTTATTGCCCGGTCTCTTTCAGGCCCGGTGCCCCCGGGCCTTTGGGCATCTTCTCTTCTCTGCCTTTCTGCATCTGATTCCTTTGTGGGGATGTGTCCCCTGCTCTCCGCTCCTGGGGCGTGACATTCTCTGTTCATCCAGTGTCTCTAACCCTTGTGTCCCGGTCCGAGTCTCCTTATGAGCTCTGGGCGTCCTTGGCCCTCTGCACTGGCCTCCTGGATGCATCAGATCCTTGACTAGACCCCGTGGGGGCATGACACGCTCCAGACTTCAGGGCCTCACCCATGGCATGACTTCCTGTTGAGGACAGTACCAATCTCCGAGGGAGAACCTCCCATGAGGGATGACCAGAGCCTCTTAGGATCTGCCTTACGAAAGAAAGAGAAGGGTCTGCACCCTGCTGGAGATTGCTCTGATTCTAGTGCCCGCCCTTGGCACTGGAGCTTCTAATCTGAGGCCTGTTTTACCCCTCAGCCTGGTTTGCGCTTGTTGGGAATGATTTGACAGACACATTCCTGCGGAGGGAGCAGTCTTCACATTTAGATGGCTGTCTTGACGTCACACAAGATACCTCCTCCTTGTTTGATTGTTGGCTTGTTCTTCTGCTTATTGAGCGGAGGTGGGGGACCCCGCAGTTCTCTGGATGTCAGGGCTCCAGGACCACCCCCCACCCCAACAAGGAGCCATAGGTCGCAGCTGTCTCACAGGCGCGTTCCTTCTCCTCTCCTACCGGTCCTGCTCAGCCCGGTTACGGAAGTTAGCTCTGTCATTTTACATTATGCTTTAAAAAAAAAAAAAAAACTAACATTTCATAAACCTTTTCTCATGGATTCATGGTCTTGGCAACTATTTTTAACGGCTACACCAGTCTGTTAATTCAAGTAGCTTATCACGAACCCATGGTTTTCATAACTATTTGTAATGACTACGTAAGCCGTTGAATTAATATGCCTGGAGCCCATTTCATTATTTAA
This sequence comes from Prionailurus bengalensis, assembly GCF_016509475.1. Classification (NCBI taxonomy): domain Eukaryota; kingdom Metazoa; phylum Chordata; class Mammalia; order Carnivora; family Felidae; genus Prionailurus; species Prionailurus bengalensis. The sequence goes on along the minus strand of NC_057345.1, from coordinate 208,424,481 downwards.
CATTCCCCCCAGTTTTTACTCCTTTGAATAGTGCTCAGGGTAACTTTTTTTTTTTAATGCGTAGTTCTTTTTTTCCTATGAACTAATGTCTTCAGAATCAGTTGCCAAGCATGGAGTGTCTCAATCACTTTGTTGTTGTCATGACCGTTGCTAGCAGAACCAGCAGTGTTAGGCGGGAAATGTTTTTGCTCACCATATGGAACAAATTCTTGCCAAAGAGCCGGTTCTGATTTGCGGTGCTGACACAAAATTATGAGAACCCTAGCGATGGCGTTTTATTATTGTTTTCAGGTGTCCGTTTGCTCACCCCCGCGTTTTTAAAACACGTTTCGGTTCGAAACCTTTAAAACAAGAAAGTACAGGCCAGCGTTGGCCTTTCGTTTGTCTAGAAAATAAGCGGACCGTCCACCTTGCTGAAGACCGGCGGACAAATCAGGCGTGGGTAGCGGCGTGCAGGCAGCGTGGCGATGCGTATGTAACGTTACCGTCTCACATAGAAATACCTTTTCTCGTCTACGTGCGGAAAATGCCGCAGCTGTATGTAAGTCCTGGCTTCTCTAACTAGGAGGCCGGAGGAGGTAGATGTAGGTAATCTTAGCGGGGAGAAGTCTGAAAAAAATTGTATGCAGACCCTGAAAGAAATGACACATTTCCTTTCTAAGTACCTTTCGGAAAACTGTCAAGCTATTGTTTTAAAATAGCCTAAAAATAGAGCCTCGCAAAGATCAACCAGTTTCTAAGATTTCGGTTGTAAGGAAAGACTTTTTTTTTTTTTTCCAGATTGACATGGTCTTGGAATCTCAAAGAAAATCCATCCTCTAGAAAAATGGCTAGAATAAGCAGCAAGCAAAACAGAAAATGAGTTGAGGTGCGTGGGTGTAAACTTGTCAAAATATTAAAGGAAAAGTTAAGCTGTTGTATCTTAACTCAGTAGAGAAAGCAGCTTAGACATTCGTCTAGGCAGGCAATATTGTGGCTTTGTAGAAATAAAACCATCTGATCTTGATACTCTGTGATTATATGGTCTCTTAATAACATCCTGGAGTTTTTAATAGTTTTCTCCTATAAATGTCACAAACTGTATTGTGTTGCTTAGAGCTTATTGAATAGATTTTACCTCCAATTTATTTAATAGTAAATGTTCTCGGCCTATGGAATTTGTTGACTTTTTTTTAATTAAAAAAATTTTTTTTAATATTTTTATTTATTTTTGAGACAGAGAGACAGAGCATGAGCAGGGGAGGGGCGGAGAGAGAGGGAGACAGAGAACCCGAAGCAGGCTCTAGGCTCTGAGCTGTCAGCACAGAGCCTGACACGGGACTCAAACTCACAGACTGTGAGATCATGACCCGAGCTGAAGTCGGATGCCCAACCGACTGAGCCACCCAGGCGCCCCTAAATTTTTTTTAATGTTTTATTTACTTTTGAGAGAGAGAGGGGCAGAGTACGAGTGGGGGAGGGGCAGAGAGAGAGGGACACACAGAATCCGAAGCAGGCTCCAGGTTCTGAGCTGTCAGCGCAGAGCCCGACATGGGGCTTGAACCCACGGGCTGTGAGATCGTGACCTGAGCTGAAGTCGGACGCTTAACCGACTGAGCCACCCACGTGCCCCATTTGTTGACTTTTTTAATAAACAGCCCAACTTAAGTCTGTTTTTGCAGTCATTTTTTAAACCAAATGAGACCTATTCTAAACACCATACAAAACACATTCCTATATTATTTAGTAGAAATTATACAACTTTGTTTAATGCATAGGTTCTTGGGAGTGCGGGAGTGTTAGGGGTTAAACCTAGCATTGTCTTGATTTCATCTTGGAAGTGAGAGATTTTAGCGTTGTTGTGGAAGGAAGGGAAAGAGATTGGCTTGAAAAGAGAAGAGGCAGGGTTCCAGAGAGAAGGTGTGACTACAAAGAGACCTTGTCAAGGTCAAGTGCCGATTTTGGAACTTGATTCCCAAGAAAGGATGGGCTTCTCGCAGCCTGGATAAGATCGATTTTCAACTGAAACATCCCATGAGATCATTTAAGTCTTGCCAGTTTTCCCAGTGTGTCAGCTGGGGTGCAAGCCAAAGTACAGTACTAACGTTTGTCCTCCAAGGGAAATGATACTGCGTTTCACAAAATGCCGGTGTCTAGGTAGGTTCCATTTTGACCTTGGGCTATTTTGAATATCATTCTGAGCTTTGCAGACTTAAAATTAGACCTTTCCAGGTTAGATGATTGGCTGGAAGAGATAACCTTTAGGGTTTCCCCTTCTCCGGCCGCCTTTTCTGCCTTTGAGTATCGCTCTTCTCACGAGAGGACCCAAGGAAGAGCCTGTGGCACTGAGTCCTTCCTTCTTTGAGATGCCAGTGTGTCCATGACCCACAACTTTTGGAGTTGATTTGAAGGGTTTTAGAATGTGTCTGTACTCTGTTCTTCTTTAGGCCCTTAAAAAACCTGGTAGGTTTAACCCCTTTGTGATCTGCATGAATGAAGGCCGGTGAACTTGACGGGGCGCTGTGCGACACTCTGATCTCCCCGTGCCTTGCCTTTTCCTATCCTGTCTTTGGAACTGGAGTAGGACCCTGGGGTAGATTTAAGGCTTCTCAAGGAGTTGGCCTTTAACTTCTTACAGCTCCTTTGGCTTCATCCCTCATGTTGAATGTAAGTAATGAAATGTATCCGCAAAGCCTTCTGTAGCGAGTGACAGGCTGTGTCATGCTGAGATGGCACCCGTGCTGCGGTATGCCCAGATAAACTATCTGGAGAGGGAAGTTCCTGGTAGAGTGGCGAGGGAGGAGGGCTGAGGGCCTAACTGGAGCTCGGGGTACTTGGGGCCCTTGAGGACGGCAGCTCGTTGGGATAGAGGTCTGGGTTGGGAAGTCATTGGCACTAAGTGTCACACGGACCCCTGATTTGAGACCGCCAACTGCTGGTGGGCTCTCAGCACGGGCAACGGAATGCCCTGGGGCGGGCCCACCGTGTCGGAGGGAAGAACCCACCAGGTGATGAGAGGAGCTGACGGAGCCAGACTGTGGTGGGTGTACCGATAACAGAGAGCAAGGGCCAGCATCACATTTTGGAATCACTGCTTACTTCTTAAAAAAACAAATAAGCAAAAATCTGCAACACCATTATTACACCTAAAGAAATGAATGGTATTTTAATACCGTCAAATATCTAGTCAGTGTTCAGATTTTCAGTTTCATGATGATACACGTGTGTTTAACAGTTTGTTTGAGCGAGGATCCAGATAGGTCTATGCATTGGGATTGCTAGATATATCTCTTAAAACCTCTTTAATTATAGTCTGATCTTCTATCTCTATTTTTTTCCCCATGCAAATTATTTGTAGAAGGAACTGGGTCATTGTCTGTAGCCTTGCCTGTGGTCTTGAGTTTTGGTGAATGCACCCATGGGGTGGTGTTTATGTTCCTCTGTATTTCCTGTAAATTGGTAGTTGAATCTAGAGGTTTGATCAGATGGTATCTTCCAACAAAATTGGTATCATACTGCCGTTATTGGTTTTGTAGAGGGCTTTCACTTAACATTATAATGTGAACACTTTCTATGCCACTAGCCATTTTTCATAACTTGATTTAAATGGCTCCAAACTACAAAGGTCTGTATTATGAAAAATTTTTAACTTCTGAGGTTTGGGAAAGAAGAAGGTCGGGTAATCATGAACAGCAACCAAGGACCCCATGACAGAGAAGTCTAAATGTTACCTTGAAGAGTGTTAAATTTTGGTTTAAGATGTGGAATTACAAACTGTAAAAATTAAAGGTCTGTTTCTACATGCTTTAGTCTGTTCTCCCCTCTCTTTTAATTTTGGATGTGAACTTGGATGCTTTAGAACTTCTTTTCACAATACAGGTACCTCAAAAGAAAGTCTGCCTGGTTATCTTGCCTTGTGAACCTCATTTAATGGCGCTCAGCTGAACAGACGGTGTTTGATATTCTTCTTGGTGTCTCTTCAGACACGGTATATGGTACTTGCTTGATTGCAAACAACAGAAATAAGTCAGACTGACTTAGGCTGCTTGATGAGGGTGTTTCTGGTAAGGATGCTGGGGTGTCTGCCTCGCAAAACCCCATTCTTGGGAAATAGCTCTGCTTTGGGCATGAGGGACTCTCACCTGGACCATCTGCAGCTCGTTTCTCCTTTTAATAAGTTGACTTCATACATTCTGCAATCCAAATCGCAAAACATATGACCGGAAACAGCCATTTCAACTACTGGAGACACTGATCTGTTTTTCTCACTCCTTGTTTCTGATTTCCCAAGGGAGGAGCTGATTGGTTCAGCTAGGGTCAGACGCCCATTTCTGGTCTAGCCAGTTGTGATCAGGGGCAGGATGTGGAGAAGGTTGGCAAAGGTTCCATTGTGACCAGTTGGCAGTGGCTGGAAGACAGGGCATGTTGTACACATGGCTGTTCCTACCCCGAGGCCTGTGTTCAGTTCTTCTACAAAGTAGTAATTTGCCCACTGTGCTACTGGGTCATCTTACTTATTTGGATGAGTGAAGGTCAACGTCTAAGTCTTCCTTTATTGTGATCTAATCACACGCAGGAATCTTTACAGATCTTCATTGCAGCTGGACAAGTCCTGACAAATTCATGCACTCATGTAACCAACTCCCCAGAGCCCTGCCATCCTGTGTGTCCCTTTACATTCTATCTTCCTCCCCAAGAAGCAACACTGTTCTGATTTTTATCCTCATAGACCAGTCATACTTGCCTTGAACTTCAAACAAGATGGTGACCTGTTGAGTCAACATTTAGCCTTCTGTATTTTAGTTTAAGGTGAAAACATTTAATGAGCACCAGCTGCGTGCCAGAGTCGGTGCTGCTGTTAGAAATAGGAGAGGGATTGGGACAGAGCTCCCAGGAAGGGACAGTGGGATGGCTGGGACTCACTGCAGAGGCAGAGCGTGCCTGTGCGGGAGGAGGCACGCGTGTCCCAGGGGTTCTGAAGAGGAAGAGGCCTGGAGCTTGGAGGAGGTTCTGTGAGTGGAGGAGGAAGGGTCTTAGTGTTCCTTATTGTTCTTCTGACATGAGCCAAAATACCAATCTTTGGCTATTCTGGTCATTTGTCATTTTCCTGCCTGTGTACAGGATTTCCTCATCTCCCTGTGTGTGTTCTGATGAAAGGAGAGGCCCAGAGACCTGGTGTGGGGTGATTTCCCCCCGGGGCAGGAAGGCTGGGAGTTATCAGAAATGAGCACTGCTGTGGGCTCTGCTTCCCATGCGCATCTGTCCCGCTCCTCCAGAAGCATTGTCGTTCTGTCTGTATCTTCTGCTGTCCTCATTTGGCCCAGATGGCAAGCAACCAAATTTGCACAGTTTGTTTTTTACTAAGAAAAGCAGTGAATAGTTCTCCCGTTTTCTTGGTGTATCCTCCTATAATGAGATTTTATGTATTATTAAACTCACTTGAAATCCTGACTCTGAGCTACTACATAACTTGCCATATGTGATCATATATGTGTAACTGTAGATCACGTGTGTGTGTGTGTGTGTGTGTGTGTGTGTGTGAATAGTGTATGGACTACATATAATGTACTATGTGCTGTACTTGTGGGTCCTGGCGTATTTCTCTAGTTTGTCCACCTGATTAAACCTTATGAGGTCATTTGGGAATACTACTGAAAATAAAATAGTTACATTTCCCTGGAGCACAAAAGAAGATAAAATTACTAAAAAGTACTCTTTCGTTCTTTTCTCCACAGAACCATTCGAGTATGGCTGAAAAGAGACAGCGGTCAGTACTGGCCCAGCATTTACCACACAATGGCCTGTGAGTAGCTGAGCTGTTCCACTTGAGGAAAGTGTGTCTGATGCCTTTGATGATTCATATTTCAAATACTTATTTTTTTGAGAGCAAGAAAAGTGTGTCTAATGCTTTGATGATTCAAATTTCAAATATAATTTTTATTTTTGAGAGGGAGAGAGCGTGCCAGGGAATGGGGGGGTGGGGGGAGGGGGAAGAGAGAGGGAGAGCACCTTAAGTGGGCTCCGTGCCCAGTACAGAGCTCCATCCATGACCCTAGGATCATGACCTGAGCCAAACGCAGGAGTTTGACGCCCAACCAATTGAGCCAGCCAGGCGCCCCCGATGAATCAAATTTCAAAATGCCTGAATAAAAGGTACTACTAGGGGCCCCTGGGTGGCTCAGTCGGTGAAGCACCTACCGCTTGATCTCAGCTCAGGTCAGGATCTCACAGTTCATGCCCCATATCAGGCTCGCACTGATGGCACAGAGCCTGCTTGGGATCCTCCTCTCCCTCTCCCCCTCCCCCTCCCTCACTCTCACTCCCCCCCTCTCTTTCTCAAAATATATAAACATTAAAAAAAATTTTTAAACAGTGCTACTAGATTTCAAAATGAATTTCTTAGTTGCCTCATACCCCAACAGACTATGCTAAATCGCAGGAAGACTTCTTTTCTTTTGCAAAGGAAGTTGGGTCTGCTGGCTTAACTGAAGCTGAGTTGAGCAAAACTGAAAAAAGAAAGGAGAGGTGGGGGGGAAGGGCATGCCCGCCACCCCCAGGTTTTCCTCTTTTTATTTTGCCAACTTGCATTATTAGTGACCGTGTACTTGGTAATAGCTGATCCTGACACTAAAAACGAGCTCTGGGCACCCTCCTGCCTTCATAACCAGCCTCCGGCCCAGCCTTTTCATAAACTTCCGGTACTACTGAGAGATTGGGTCCAAAGTACAACCCTTTCTATGCAGAGAACTTTCTCAGGAGTTAAATGTGTTCGAAAACTCAATCTAGAAGATAAAGCCTTTGCACTGGGATTTTGAAATCGCCCTGGGATGCAGTGACTTAAAATTACACTTAAGTTCCAGCCCTTTGTGCAGATGTCAGCAGCACTGCCTTCCTCCCACCCCCCCACCCCCCCTACTCCTTCTCTTCATCCTTTCTCGAAAAGGAAGCCCCACAGCAGAGGCCTGGGTGCCACCCGGGCCCCAAGCTGGGCTTGGATCCTGCCGTCCCAAACGGCCACATAGAAGCCATCCTTGGCTGCTAATTCCTTAATGAGGCATTTTCCTCAGTTAAGGGTTCCAGTATTCAGAGGACCCCCTAGGAAAAGAAAAAAGGCTTTGGGGCCTGCTCGATGCTGTGTTACGTCCGAACACTGCTGTAAGGTCCTTGCCACTCGCTGCACACGCTGTTGACTGCGTTCACAGCTTTCTTAAGAGTTAGCCCAGAGCCAGTGGGGCGTGTTACACACCGATTCCGAGTAATCAGTCGGGGTCATCCTTCCGAGGGCCTCTTTCCTTGGCTGCGCTTCCTCCTTTGTACGTCTCTTGCAGTGTGTGTGTGTGTGCGCGTGTGTGCGTGCGTGCGCGCGCAAGCATTCGGGTCCTGCAGTCGTGCTCAGAAACAATTAGTAGTACGTCAGGAGTTTCCTTTTTTCTGCCTGCCTGGGACAGCTTGGGCAGGCTGCGCACCTCCTCTGTCTTGGTGGTTAGTCACTGAAAGCGAAGATACCGGGACAAAGATAACCATTACAAAAGGAACCATAAGACTTTATGAGACGTAGCACCTTAGAGGTCTCCGCGAAAAGCTAATCATAATTGAGGACTAGGGACTGACTGTTGCCCGCGTCCGCACACATAGGGAGCGTGCGTCACCTTGCCTGCCCCCTCTCGCGGTGATGACCGATGGCTTGGCAGATGTACTCATGGAGCCCGTTTGGGAAATTTTCTGGGGGGGGGGGGTGTTGGAGCAGGGCAGAGGCGTCTCTCAGACGGGTAACTTCTCACCTGCAGTGGCCCAGTGATGGCCCTGACCGCCGGCAGTAGCCACAGCCCGAGGAGGTCCTGCCAGTGCCGGGGAACGTTTGTCATCCTCGTGGACAGTCTTGTTAATGCTGCCACTCTTATTCCTCCCGTCCCCTCCTCTCCCCCACACCCCGCACTTCACATTTTGGGCACAGCTTCACGTCCCCGAGTCCTCAACCTTGGAGTCGTTCGTGCTCCTTGGAATAGAGACTTTGTCCTGTATTTTGCTCACTTACTCCTCGGTTTGTGTGTATCCCAGATATTTACAGCTTTGTAATTTCTCTCCCCAAACCTGGCAGTGGAAGTGTGCACTCTTTCTTGGCTTTTAGGTCTCGGGCCCGTGGCGTGGGCTCTCTCTGTTGCCATCCCTTGCTAACCTGGCTTAAGTGTCCCCCCTGGAAAGTAGCTCCCAGAATGCTGTGGCTGGAAAGACCAGTGACAACTGGAGAGAACAGGCCCAGCCTCTCCGTTGTCGGTGGCTGCCGCCCACATGTTTGCACCCAAACACATTCAGCTTGGTGCTTCCGGATGCTTCTGTGTTGGGCTCCATCTGGAACTGCATCCCTGGTGAAACTGTGAGAACACCGCCGGCAGAAAACAGGGCGAATGAACGACGAGACATGACTGTTTCGCGATGACTTTTGTTCCCAAACGGGTTTCAAAATGTGAGAAGTGGCAGTTGGTTCTGAACGCCGTCTGCGGGTTGTCCGGTCGACGACACGCAAGCGGCCATCCACCAGGTGAAACTCTTTCTTGGGGCCTGACAGAGTGAAGGGAGCCGCCCCTTAGCGTGCCGCTCTGTGCACTCGAGTCGCTCTGTCACTTTACCTCACCGAGCAAAAAGGACTTTCAGAGTCTGCTCTAGCCAAGGGGAAAACGGTCCCTCCTAGTGTCCACATCTACCCGGTGACTCGTGCCTCATTTTTTGGGGTAGGACCTTTCTATGAAATCACACAGCTCTGCAAGGGACGGCGTCTTTTCACCGTTTGGTCAGCGAGGGAACCGATGCCAGAGGGGTTAAACCCGTGGCTTGTGGTTGGGATTCCAGTCCCTGCCGTCTGGCTCCAGAGTGATGCCACCCACCGCAGTCACGGGGTGGGCACTGACTTTTCCTGCGAAGGGAAAGATGCCAGCCAGCTAACATCTAGACATTGAAGGCCACACAGCCTCTGTGGCAGCTGCTCAGCTCTGCCGCTGTGGCATGAAAGCAACCATAAACAATGCATAAATGAAGGGAAAAACCAAAAATACCTTTATTTACAAAACTAGAGTTGGAAGCATGTGAGTTTGGATGGCAGTGATGCCTTTTTAAAAGGCCACTGAGTTAAAGATGGTATGTGTTTTGCATGTTTATAAAACTGTGTGAATATCCAAACTTTTTTTTTTTTTTTTAATTAATATTGCTTATCTCACTAGAACCTTCTCTTCTAGAAAAAAGCCAGGACAGGGGCGCCTGGGTGGCTCAGTCAGTTAAGCGTTCCACTTCAGCTCAGGTCATGATCTCATGGTTCGTGAGTTTGAGCCCTGCGTTGGCTCTGTGCTGACAGCTTGGAGCCTGGAGCCTGTTTCGGATTCTGTGTCTCCCTCTCTCTCTGCCCCTCCCCTGCTCACTTTCTCTCTCTCTCTCTCTCTCTCTCTCAAAAATAAAACTTGAAAAAAAAAGAAAAAAGTCAGGACATCTTTAGATGCAAAACAAATAAGTTAGGGAAGCTTTTTTCTTCCTTTTTTAAATGTAAGAATTCTCTAGCCTCATAAAACTACTCAGCACGTTGTAAATTTTACACAAGGGAGGATTTTACATATTTATGGACAGTTTGTTATGGGGGGATTGGACATAAAAAGAATTGAAAGAAGCTTAAAACTAAAGTGTTAAGATTTTGTTCCAACCTAGAAGTAAGCAAAAATGACGACAGTGAATCTGAAATCATCAACGCGTGTTTGGTTTGCCAAAGATAATTTTATGATGGCTATTGAGGAGCACAGTGAAACCTTGGATTGCAGATACCTTGTTCTGTGAGTGTTCTGTAAGATGAGCAAACATTTCTCATGAGTTTTAAAAATTTTTTTTTAATGTTTACTTATTTTTGAGAGAGAGAGAGAGAGAGCAAGCAGGGGAGGAGCAGAGAGAGAGAGGGAGACACAGAATCCGAAACAGGCTCCAGGCTCTGAGCTGTCAGCACAGAGCCCGACATGAGGCTCGAACTCACGAGCCCTGAGATCATGACCTGAGCCGAAGTCGGACACTCAGCCGACTGAGCCACCCAGGCGCCACATCTCATGAATTTTAACTTGATAAACAAGCGATATCTTTCGGTACAAGCAGTAGGTGATGCCAGACATCACATCACAACTGAGCCGATGGTTCTTGAAATTTGCTTTGATATATGAGTGCTTTGGATTACAAGCACGTTTCCAGAATGAATTATGCTCGCAAATCAAGGTTTTACTGTACATTACACTAAGATACATATACCTTTGGGGCTATAATTCTTAAACTCGATTGTTCTTTTTTTTTTTTTTTTAGATTTTTAAAGAACTTTTATTTGTCTGAGAGAGAGAGGCACAGCATGAGTTGGGGACTGGCAGAGAGAGAGAGGGAGAGAGAGAATCCCAAGCTGGCCCCACGCCGCCAGCACAGGGCCTGACGTGGGGCTCTTGCTCACGAAACCACAAGATCGTGACCTGATTCGAAACCCAGAGTCGGATGCCCAGCTGACTGAGCCACCCAGGTGGCCCTAAACTTGGTCATTCTTTCTAGTCCCCCAGTTCAGTGTGGTGGATGAGGGGTACGGACCTCAGTCAAGTGTGATTGTTGTGTGCTCACTGCAGTGACACCTGCCTTCCAGCTGGGTAGTTCTCTGCACTTGAAAAAGCCTCTTTCCGTCATCTCATCATGCAGCTATCTATGTCTTTGCCTTCAGGTGCAGTCCAGTGTTCGAGTTTACTTTTGTCCTTCAGTGGAAAATGTCAGCCCTTTCTAGAGAGGGAACCTTAAATTAAACCATTTTCAAATGGTAACGCCATTTATAAGATCTTCTTTCTTTTACTTTTTTGTAAGAAGGGTCACCTCAAAGTAAGCTCAAGTTTGTTTCACGGTACGTATTCCCTCATGGTGGTTCTCGCATGGTCAATTGAAATTCTTTAGGCTGCAGCGAACCCAAACATTTCAAGTGTTCCATTTCACGAATCATTTTAATTCTGATTTTTAGCAGAAGGAGATGATTTGGAGTTTCTCCTCTCTGTGACTCATTCTCTGGAATGAGAAGGAAGGGAGAAGGGAGGAAGGAAGGAAGGAAAGAAGGAAGACAGATAGGTAGAACCTGGAAAGGGCTGTGGATGTGAGAAGCAGGTGCTAGCCCAGTCACATAACACCACTGTGCACCTTACCCCTGCAGTACTCCAAACTGAGGCTGTGTGTGTCATCGCAAAGGGACCCCCCCCCCCGGCTTTTTTTTTTTTTTTGACCATCGGAAGAGAAAACATCATCCCAAAGTGGCTTTCCTAACTTGGCTCACGTATGCTGTGGAATCGGAATTCTGGCGCTGGGAACCCCTTTTCCATGATTCCAGCCACTCTGTTACCTGTGATGGGGAAGGGGGGTGGGGAAGGATGGCCTGCTGAGTTTAGGGAACAGATTTCTCACTCCGAGCACCGAGCACCAGTCTGCAGACTCCGTAGCCTCCAGGTGGGCGTTCCAGCCAGATGAATCCGCATGCCGGCTTGCTCCGTTCAAAGATGCAAAACAATTGAGATTTTTTTGAGTTGGAATTTTATTTATTTTTTTATTTTTTTATTAAAAAAAATTTTTTTTTAACGTTTATTTATTTTTGAGACAGAGACAGAGCATGAACGAGGGAGGGGCAGAGAGAGAGGGAGACACAGAATCTGAAACAGGCTCCAGGCTCTGAGCTGTCAGCACAGAGCCCGACGCGGGGCTCGAACTCACGGACCATGAGATCATGCCCTGAGCCGAAGCCGGCCGCTCAACCGACTGAGCCACCCAGGCGCCCCAACTGTTTATTTATTCTTGGAGGGAGGGAGAGAGAGAGAGAGAGTAGGGGAGGGGCAGAGAGAGAGGGAGACACAGAATCTGAAACAGGCTCCAGGCTCTGAGCGGTCAGCACAGAGCCCGATGTGGGGCTCGAACTCACGGACCGTGAGATCATGCCCTGAGCCGAAGCCGGCCGCTCAACCGACTGAGCCACCCAGGCGTCCCTGAGTTGCAATTTTAAACTGCAGCAGCAGAAAGAACTTCAATAGGAACTTCAATAATGGTTAATAACCATTAACTTTTCCGTTTACATCGTTATTTTCTACAGAACATTCTTGCCCTCTTTTTTAAACCTAAATCGTGTATGCTTTTTAAATAACGTGTTTTGAACAATGACTTAAAATGCGTAGCTCTGCCTTTAATATGGTCTTTGTCTTTCTGGCAGCTCCTTGCTCTGCTATGGCTTACCATCACGACAGCAGACGGATATTTGTGGGCCAGGATAATGGAGCCGTCATGGTAGGTCGCTTCCAGAGTGCATGCATTACATTGACCCCCCCCCCTCCCCCCCCAGCGTTCACGCCTGTTGGACGGTTGGAATAAAGAATGATGGATGCCTGATTGTTTGGCATCAAAGATTTTTTTTTTTTTTACTTCAGTATGGGTATTAGGCCTAAAAATGGATTAATTTTAATTAGTGCTTATTTTTAAACTAGTCATGGAGCTCAGAATGTTTGCGTGATTGATAGTTCGGTGTTCAGCCTAAGCCACAAAGCACAGCTTTCCTAAGGTGAATGTGAGGCCCCATCCTTGAACCGTGAAGGGGGCCAGGCGGGGGGTGGGCATGACGGCCTGTGTGCACACGCGTGCACGTGTATGGAAGTGTAACCATGGAGAGGGACAGAGGGCAAGGTTGGTGACTGGTCATTGAGTCAACAGCTCATATGACCGTTTAAGGCAGCGCTTCTCAAACTATCTGTGGCGAAGGGCTAGATATTCAAAATTTCAAGTTAGTATAGATTGTAGGTATTTTTATGATTCTAATTGCGTGGGTGTGTGTACGTGTATTTTCTTAATGGAGGTATAATTCGCGTGAAATTTCACCAGTTTAAAGTATGTAATTCACTGGTTTTGTAGTATATTCACAAGATTATACAACCATTAACCTTCTCTAATTCCAGAACATTCTCACCACCCCCACCAAGGAAACCCGTACCCATTAGCAGTCACTCCCGCGCCTCCTTCTCCCAGCTCCTGGTAATCACAACTCTGCTTTCCGAGTGCAGAGATTTGCCTGTTTTAGACATTTTATGTAAACAGTCACATAGGATGTGTTGCCTTTCGTGTCTGGCTTCTTTCACTCAGCATGTTTCCAAGGTTCATCTGTGTTGCGGTTTGAATTAGCGCCTCATTCCTTTTATGGTGGAACGGGCTTCTGCCACGTGGGCATAGCAGCCCTTCACGAGCCTTTGTGTTTCTTCTGCAAGGCTGGCGGTCGTGTCCCCCTTCCGTTGCTGGATTTAGTGGTTGGAGTCCTCGCTGTTTCTTCCTGGCTCCAGCTGAATCGGTGTCCATTTCCTTGATCTTTTCAAAGAACCGGTTTTGGTTTCAGTGTTTTTGTTTTTTTTTTCTTTTGTTTTTCCTATTGTCCGCTTATTTATTTCAACTCTAATTTTATTATTTTCTTCCTTCTGTTTGCTCTGGGTTTAGCTTGCTGGATTGATATTTTTGACACCACCTTGGAGCAAGTGAGAACATCCACGATTTCATCCTTGGGTGTGATAACAATATGCTCAGCACCAGGGAGGGGCTGGGGGGCGATGGGAGAAGCAGTCTGAGGCCGGGTCGTGTCGGGCCTGGTGGGTCTGGATAAAGTTTTAAGTTTTGTTGTAGACTCTGTGGGAAGCTCTACGGGGCTTTCAGCAGGCAAGTGACAGGATATCATTTATGCGCTCAAATGATCCCTGTGGCTGCTTGGTGGAGAACGGATCAGTTTGGGGGGGCAGCAGGAATGGAAGCTGGATGGTCAGGCTGTGACCCTGGGAGAGAGGACGCTGACGGGGACAGTGGACAGAAGTGGGTGGATTTGAGGTGCGTCTGGGAAAGGTTGGTTGTGGGGAGGGGAAGAAGAGGAGGAGGCTGGTGATAGCCAGGTTTCTGGCTCGAGTCACTGGGTACACAGTGGTATCATTTACTGAGAAGACAAAGGCTTGGGGGCGTGTGGGGAGGGGACATTTGGAGGGAGAGAGGACAACGAGGAACCCAGCCGTACAGTTGAGAGACCAGGGGGATAAGCGCCGCCCATGCGAAGTTAGCATCAGATATGCAAGCCTGGAGCCCATTGGGAGCCTCGGCTGTAGTCCTCAGCATCGAGGGTGGTTTTTTTTCAGCTGTAAGAATGGCTGTGTTCACCTGGGGGAGAGAATGAGCAGAAGGTAGGGAGAGATCAAAGAAAGAGGTGAGCCATTCCAGAGCGGTGGGGAGCAGGTGTAAGAAGCCAGGGGGCTACGTACAAGGCTTGTCTTGAATGGCTGCGAGATGAGGAAGTCTCTGCCCGCCTCCCCCCCCACCCCCGAATCTTAAAAGTTTTAAATAGTGGCCTTCACTGGGTTCAGTCACGTATACTGTCCAGATGGTCCCAACAGCACGTCGCCATCAAGGCTGTGTCCTTGGGACAGCGTCTGGGAACAGGGGAGGCCAAGTGACACACGCTTACCAGAGACCAGGGAAAAGGGTGAGGGGCCTCTGACTGCTGATTGCCAGGGCCCCAGTCCACGGGCCAGCTGGTGGTCCTGTCCTCTCAGTGACCTCTCTCGACAGCGAACCTCAGGGTCAAGTACATTAGGTAATCACTGCACGAAGGGGAGCCATTGAAGAGCAGTAAGCCAGGGAGCATAGACTCGTCAGGTTTCTATTTTTGTGAGCTTAGCGTGCCTGTATGTGGAGTTCGGGGGGACAAGGCTGAAACTGAGGCGGCCCAGCTAAGAGGCTACTTCAGGACCCCGACGTGAGACTGCGAAACACTGGGGGTAGTGCTGGAGAAGAGGTGATGGCTTCGAGAACTGTCTGGGCAGCAGGCTTGATGTCTGATGGGAGTGGGTGCTTAACAGAGAGCTGTGTGAAAATGGCTTCCAGGTTTTTAGCCAGGATGGTGGTGGTGAGCGGTCAGCTGCCCTCTAAGAAAAGATGCTGATACAGAGGGGAAGTTGATGAGGTCCGTTTTGACAGTTGGGTCTGTGGGCCAGAACCTCAAGGGTTTGGTCTGGAATTGGGAGTTCTCTGAACATAGGTGTCAGCGGAAACTGCTAACAGTGGGCGCTCCAACTGGGGATAGCAGGTGGATTGAGAAGAGCCGAGGGCCAAGGTCACATTCCCTGGGAATAGCAGGAAGGGAAATCAGAGGGCTCGGAGCCCATGGGGGAGACGGAGGCAGAATGGGCAGAGCTGGAGGACAGCCAGAGAGGACGCTGTGGCCGTGGAAGGCAGAGGGGCAGGGAAGTTCACATGGGGGTGAGTAACTGTCAGGTGCAGCAGAGAGAGGATGAGATCAGGCCTGGAAGATGACCCTGGGGACATCCCAGGAAGGGAAAGCCCTTTGTCTGTAGTGGTGGCAGTGCCGTGAGGGCGGTGGGTGGAAGAATGACCAGGAGAGAGCAGCTGGAGGGCCCGAGGGCAGCCAGTGTGGGCTGATCTCAGAGAAGGGGCCGAAGAAAGTCGGAGGATTGTTAAAAACAGTTTTGTTGGTTTTTTGCTTGTTTTGGTTTTGAAACGAAAAGATAAGAGGCCTCGAGTTTGTGGAAGAGCCAGGGAGGAAGAATCCGGTGGAAAGGACAGGCCCCCTGCCCAAGCAGTTCACTCAGCGGCGGGCAGGGTCAGGCGTGCTCAGCTCCTTGCCCGTCAGTCTGGGGCTGCGGTGAATGCCTCACGGAGCCGTAAATGCGAATGTTCTCGTTTCTGTCCTGAAAATTTTATAGGAACACCATGGCAATGGGCATGCACGTGTGTAACCAGAAGCCACGAAGCACAAATAATTTCTCCAGTGGTGGCAGTGGTTGCACATTGATTTCTCCAGGGACCCTTCTTGTGGCTCCCGGTTCAGGGGTAGATTATAGAACAGCACAGAAAAAACACACAGCTCTTCAGTGCAAAGGGGCAATGTGAATCCGGTTTACTGTTCATTAGCACATGATCTGTTGATTTTCCACCCAATACAGATGAGTATATATACAGTGATATATACTAGTACATTTATACTGGGCATATATACTGTATATTATATATATTATCTTACATCTGAGGATATATAATATATATTATAGTACATATATGAACACACACACACACACACACACACACACACACACACATATGGTAATATATACTGGTACATTTTTGTACTTTCCAATACCAAGATGGAGAGCAAGGGATCAGTATTCCTTTGTGAGTTTTTTTTTTTCTTTTTGTCAACAATTCACAATGTCCATGTTACTTAGAGCCTTAGGAGCTTATCACTTAGCATCGATCAATAGAATTCATAGTGCTTTCTCTTTAGAGTTGTGTCTTCGTTTTATGCTGAAGGTGATTTTTTCATTAACAAGTATATACTCTTATTTTTTCCTACTTATAAAGTATTGCCCTGTCTGTAAAAAATTAGGAAGATACAGGGTATTTTAAAAAAGCAGACCACCCACAACCACTACACTTCCTTTTTTTTGTACGTGTTCTATATGAAATATATGTGATTTCCCCCTTACATTGGTGAGGTACCCAATGCCATATTTTCAGTGTAGCTGAGAACTCTGTTCATAATGGGTCTTTGTAATTTTGCTTTACGGACGTCATCTTGAGGAATGCTCAGCGTAACCAGGACTGCAAAATTAACAAGTCCTCCTCTGCGGCGGAGGGAGAAGGAATACAAAGCTCTCACTCGCAGAGGGAGAACTGCAGAAAAATACTGTGCTGGTCCGCAGCACCTTCCGTATTCGGTGTGCTCCCCAAAAGAACTAGTGGCCTGAGGACAAGCCTGATGAAAGAAGCAGTTCCATAGTATTCTTCTAGAGTTAATCTCGAGTCCCACCTCTGGCCATAGCTAGGTTTGGATTTTCCTTTGTTTTGAAAGTTAAGTTCCTGTTTTTAAAACCATGACTGTTTTCTTATTGCATGTGTTTACTTTTAGGAATTTCATGTTTCTGAAGATTTTAATAAAATGAACTTTATCAAGACTTACCCAGGTAATTATGATACACACACATACTTACATATATATGTGTGTAGATAGACGCACACAAAACTAGAACACTGCCTCTTATGATCAAAATTAGGTTTCACGTGAACTTTTTAGTGTTTCCCCAATTATACAGGAGGCTATTAACTCTTAGAGATATTTACCATCCTTTCCTACTTACCCCCATTCAAAATTTTGTATACTGTTCCATTGGGTGCATGATCAGATTTAATTTACCCATTCTTCTATTTTGGAGCATGGGTAGTGCTTCCATTTTTTGCTAACACACAATGACCTGTATGACAGTGTATATATACGTAGGTGAGCCTATGAAACATTCACACACGCACACGCACACATACACAGGTGTGTGTGTGTGTGTTTGTGTGTGTGTGTGTGTGTGTGTGTGTGTGTGTGTCTTGACTATTATTCTGACGCTAATCCCCTAGCCCTGGGTTACTTCTATTTAAGACAAATGCCTAAAAATGGAGTAGCTGGCTCAAACAAGTTTTTTAATGCTCTAGATTTCTTTTACAAACTTCTTCCCAGCAATAGTGTGAATTTTTACAGTCCCACGAGTAGCTGAAAGTATCTGTTCATCAAGTCTGTACGACATTGCTCTTACAAATGTTTTTTGCCAGTTTGATAGTCAAAAGTTCTCAATTTAAAAGTTACTTAAGCTTTATTTAGGGTTGATCATTTGTGATCTTTTATGAATGTCTGTTGATGATTTTGCCCATATACTCATAGAGTTGTAGTGTTTTTGAATTAATGTATGAGAAAGAGTCCCTCAATTTTTTGAAGCAGCCTGTACAGCTGAGAGCAAGGTCAAACCGTTTCTCTGTCCAGCCTCTAACTTCATTCATCAGACTGGGCATTTATTAAACACCTGCTGCATACCAGGTCCTATACTAGATGAAGTAGACTAGACAGGTTACTGCCCTAGCGTGGCTTGCAATCAACCTGGAAACGAAAGTATTTGACAGGTCACATGATAGAATGCCTTCCTTTTTCTCAGCTGTTATTTTGGAATACAGAACTCCACAAACACTTTGTCTTTATAAATAACAAAAAGTTTCAGACAAACAGAAAATATTCCAGAATCAAAATGCTTGCACTATTTTTTAATTTCAGAAAATGGAACTTCTCCTGCTCACAATGTCAGTGTTTTCTAAATGGTCAAAGTACTAAAGTGATAGACTATAAAAAAACATTGTTCCTTTAAGAAAAGACTACCGCATTCCATATGGGACTGATAATTAATAGCAAAGGAAAAATGTTTGTTCTCTCGAGTACAGCCAAAAAAAAAAGTCTGTTCTTTGATCTGTTGTTGGGCATCAGTCTTCAGTGAGCTGTGCTTCCCATCGTCCACCCAAGTAGGGACACAGGGCAGCTGGGCCACGGAAAGCAAGTGTGTGGTGCTGAGCTGGGGCTGGGAAGGTCATCTGAAAGCTGGCTCACGGAGCCCGGGCGTTTCCGTGGTAGGGTAATTGAGACCGTGAGCCCCCAGGCCAGCCTGCTCGAGAAGGCGCGCGCCTCCGTTCGGATTCGGAAGGTCACGTTTCTTCGTGAAGGGCGCAGACTTCCCTTTGTGTTCCCGCAGCTCATCAGAACCGAGTGTCTGCGATTATCTTCAGCATGGCTGCCGAGTGGGTGATCAGCACCGGCCACGACAAGTGCGTCAGCTGGATGTGCACCCGCAGCGGGAACATGCTCGGGAGGCACTTCTTCACTTCCTGGGCTTCGTGTTTACAGTATCCTTCAGCGGGCGGGCCCTTCCCCTGCCCGGCGCCTCCCTGTCGCGGCAGTTCGTTTCAAATCTGATCGTGAATTGGCGGTTGAGATCCAGAGTGAGTGAGCGATTCCTGCGTACTTCACATAAAATCCAAGAAGTTCTGTGTCCGCGTTTCTTTGGTATAGAGTTGGTTGGTTTACTAAAAATCATTATCAGATGAATTGCCGTTCTCTGCCGGGAAGTACTGTCTGTTTTTAATACAAAACCTTGGAAACCTAAAGCTCCTTCATCAACCCCCCTCACCCCCTCATTCCTTTGCATTTCAAGGTGAGAATAAAGACCTTTTTGTTGAATAAAGAAAAACGAAAAGGGGGTTGATCTTTTATTCGATCATTTGCAGACCCTGAAAGAATATAATAAGGATTTGTGACCCTGGAGTTCATAAATGGACTTAAGGGAGTTTTATAGTTGGTCGGCGTGTATGTGGAGGGGGTTCATAATCCATTTAATATTCTCAGAGATGCCTTAGGGTCCTCAGAACGCTAACAAATTGCTGCTTTCACAGTTTTCTACTACTGTCTGGAACTTGTTTCCTGTAGAATTTGCCCTTACAGGCGACCCGTGGCAGCGGTGTATCTCAGGGACGGTGCGCTCAAGGCTGTCAACAGGCAAATACCCCAGAGTAGTTCCTTTTCCAGAGTTGGATGTCTGGCGCGGTAAATCCCTTTTTTCCATGGAAAGCCTTTATGAAAAATGTTTGCTACAAATGAATGCACAGCATGAGGTCTTTAAAATAAGCATTCAAAGCAGTCCCATACATTTGAGATTCAGATAAGGGAAAAATACTTTGATTCGTCCTGTGCTAAGGAAGTGTTTCTGTCGTGGGTAGGCTTCTCATATGGATTGCGAGAAAATGGTGCAGAAGCACAAAGGCACAGCCCAGGCTGTGCTGTTCTTCTTGACCTGTGTTTTGGCACTGAAGCAATGGGCAGCCTGATGTGTTTTGAACTGCTGCTCGGCCACCGGTTTCT
Organism: Prionailurus bengalensis; assembly: GCF_016509475.1. NCBI lineage: Eukaryota > Metazoa > Chordata > Mammalia > Carnivora > Felidae > Prionailurus > Prionailurus bengalensis. The sequence continues at coordinate 208,404,722 of NC_057345.1, read as the reverse complement.
ATGGCCATTGAGTGACCGAGAAAGTAGTGAGTTGCTGTCAATGGTTCGTGTACTTTTGAAATTTAAATTTACTGCTGTTCAAATAACTGCATTTTGGATGATTAAAACTCTCCACGGCGATTTAAAATGAATCATCCTCTGCACTTCAAGCTGTCTCATCCAGGCCAAAAGAAAGATGGGTTCGTGTCCGTATTTGCTACGAGTTTTACATTATTTCCAGAGATATTTCATAAATAGCCATTTTGTTCCAGTTCTTTCTTGCTGTTTTCATTATTGAGTGTTTTCCTTTTTGTACTTAATTACAGTTTGATTATGACTACTTGTTTTCATGTCTGTCTTCTCTGTCAGCTCTTATCTTTTTTTTTTTTTTTTTTCAATACCCTAGAGTATTGGCTGGAATAGTAACAGGTCCTCAGTGAATTCTTGTCAAATGAATATTAATTTTCCCAAGAATTCCACCTTGAAAAGCCTTTTTTTTTTTTTTTTTTTTTTTTTAAATATGTGTTGCCCGAATTTCAGTTGGGTATTTCTTTGTCTCATAGTTTTAGGCTTGTGCTTACTTCCTTAAAGGGCACATTGTTCAATTTTACAACTTTCGGATGGATTGTGTTATATATCCTTGACTGCTTCTCCACAGATATGATTATGATACTCAGTATGCTTTTGTTGGCGATTACTCTGGGCAGATCACCCTGCTGAAGCTTGAACAGAACTCCTGTTCAGTTATTACAACCCTCAAAGGACATGAAGGTAGGCTGTGTGATCACCCACGGGTTCTTCACCTAATCTGGGCATCCGGATTTAGTTCTCGGCCCTGGGGCTTCGTGAATGATCAGCTCCTATGACCTGTCGGTTCCGGTTTGATTAGCCAGCTGTGGGATATAGATCTAAAAGAGTGAAGGCTAACTGTAAGTAGGCTCTTGGGCTGGGTTCCGTGTCGTCAAAACCCTGTCCAGATGGTTCATGTGGATAATACTGTCTATTTTGTTTGTCTTTTTAAATTAAATTATTTTCAGAAGATCTTTTAAAATTCGTATAAATGGTAAGACCTTTGGAAGAATGTTGGGTTTTTTTGTTTTGTTTTTTTTTTTTTTTTTAATTTGTCAGTTTCTAGGACACTGAACAAGAGCTGGGAGACAATACAATTAGGAGAGATGTCTGGGCTGTTCTGCTTCTGCTTGGTTAGCGACGGAGGGGAAAGAATGGGTGGGATTTTATCATTTCTACAGTGTGGTGAGTTGGTCAGGCTCTAGGAAGAGTTCTAAAACTCACTTGGCCATTTTGGGTAACAAATTAGACACTCGAGCACCGTCTGGTTTTGATGGAAGAATGGGGGATCTGTTGAAAGAACTAATGATGAACTTACTTATGAAAATAGTGTTTTAGGTATCCTACGTTAAATACACTCTATACTCTGTGCTTTCTAGCGAATGTATTTGAGTGAAAATGAGTCTGTCAGATGGGGGATCTTGTAGAGCAAAGGGGGGTAAGTAAGTTAAAACGTATTCGGGCAGGAAGGCACAGCCCCTAAGGAAACCACTTGTGTTTATGACTAATGGTCTCATGGTCCCCAGGCTCCTGAGTGTTCTCTGGGTTGCTAAGGACAGACGGGGTTCTGGGGACTGCTTAGTAGTGTTTATAGCGAAGGACCATGTTTATCTGCTGTCAGGCCTCCAGTGAAGTGTACAGGGCACAGCATTAAATAGGGTCAGGAGTTATGCACAATTGTTCCCTGAAGCCAGTTTTGCAGAACGCTTCTTTTTTTCACTTAATGCTAAGTCTCTGTGAGAAACTAGTTTCCGTTGTTTGCTTTTGAATGGGACTTCATCGGTTTTCTCTATACCTGTCAGAAGCGTTAACTTGGGTGACTGGCTCGGTTTTATTAAGTTTGTTGACAACTTTTTCTAGGCAAGCAGTAATCAATAGAACCACCGAGAGAGAAATCTGTTGAAAGAGAAAACTGTAGAAAGATTTCTCAAGGGTATCAAATTTGTTAAGTTTAGCCAATATAGAAGGCATAATTGTGTGCAGACCATTTTGTTTTCTGAGACCCTTAATTTCCTTACACATATGCATCTTGAGGTAAGACACCTGCAAAGCCCCGGCAACCTGGAATAATCTAGATATTTATCTTCCCTAAGTTGACCACAGTAATCTTCACTGTCTTTTCTCATTGAATATTGTCCGCTTTTATTTTTTCCCCTCAAAAGCTTTTTCTGAACTAACCCTTCATAAATATGTATCTTTTTTTTTTTTTTTTTTTTGTACAGAACAAAGAAAAATTCCTTAAACATCTTTGTGTTCAAAGTAGTTTGATGTACAACTGCAGATCACTGTCTTGTAACTCTGGGTGATAGGTGTGCCGTGTCTTCTCCGTGACTCATGATAAAATGTTGAAGGCCCTTTCGCACAACAAAGATACGGTTTTACTCGGGGGCTCAGCTGGGCCTAGTTCGGTCTGGCTGTTGAACGTGTATATGCAGGTGCAGGGCTGTACTTCACCTCTCCTCTTTCTCACCGTAGGTAGCATCGCCTGCCTCTGGTGGGACCCTATTCAGCGGTTACTCTTCTCGGGAGCCTCTGACAACAGCATCATCATGTGGGACATCGGAGGAAGGAAAGGCCGCACCCTGCTGCTGCAGGGCCACCAGTGCGTGACTGTTGGTGGGGGTGGGGAAAGAATCTGAGTGTGGGGGAGGCGGGGCAGTATTAGTATTCTGATACTCTGTTTTCCAAACTCCCATCTGTGAAGGCAGCCATATGCTGGGGCTCACTCTGTCCACTTTTAACTTGGACTGCTTTTTTGTTAGCCCTGCGTGTCTGGTGTTATAGACGCCCCCCCCCCCAAAAAAAAAAAAGCCCAGAGTCGTCTTCCTTCTTTGTCCAAAGAGCACTTGCCACATGTCTGTCCCAAGGAGTCACCCTCTTGAAATATCTGCTTAGGGCACAGGTGGGTTAAGGACTGCGGGTGAGAACTTTGGCCGGGGAAGCTTGCACGGAATGCCATGCTAAGCCAGTCTGGAACTGGATGCCTAACCGGTTTGGTTATTCTGAAAAGTAATGTGCGGGTGTGGTTTGACACAGGCCCCGTCACCTGAGCCATGATGTCGCATTACTCAGGTTCTTGCCTTCTAGTGTTCAGAGGAAGAGGACACTGGCCTTTCCTTTCCTCGCTCTCGGGTAGGCTGTTGCTGTCCACTGTAAGCAGAGGCGGGTTGCACAGTAGCCGAGGAACAATCCTTCACACAAGTCTGTAGGTCAGGAGATTGTTTCCGGGTTGGGTTCCAGTAAGGGCGTCACCCCTTCTTGCTCTTCGTTATGAACAAGTAGGTGAATCTTGCACCCCCGAAAAGGAATGGACCACAGGGATTGGCCCAGAGGACTGTAGCCATCGTCTTCTCTGTGGCCTGCGATGCTGAATGACTGATTTGAAAGTAGTGTTTCTTTCGTGGAAACTCTGGTGCCGTATAGGAAGTTACAGAGTCATTACACATCATCTGACTAAAGTGTATGCCAGAGGCCACATTACCGTACCTGAAAGTGGCAAAATGCCGGTTGCTGGTTCCAACGAGGGGCGAGATTTGAGCCTGTGTTTTTCCACGTCGAGACAAGTGACCGATGTGTGTTGTTTGCAGTGACAGGGTGCAGTCCCTGTGTTACCTTCAGCTCACAAGGCAGCTCGTCTCCTGTTCGTCGGATGGCGGAATCGCAGTGTGGAACATGGACGTTAGCAGAGAGGAGGTAAGGGAACGAGCAAGACGAGGCTGATGTGGAAGGGCCCCCCCCTCCCCCCCCCCACAGGCTGGCTTCTTGGGTTCCCACCCTGCCGGCTGCCAGTGCCGACTAGCACAGCCCCGCTCTGCGCCCTCGTCCTCTTTGGTTGTCGCCTGACGGGCTCCCGCGTGTCGCTTTGCACTGCACCCCTGCCCGGTAGAGGGTTTCCACGGCGACCAGCACTGCCCGCAGACTGCACGAAGGCTGTTTTCAGCCTGGAGACGGTCCCCGGTGCCGCTGGGCGCGAAGTGGGCGCCACAGCGTCCCTGTCAGTGGATGCTGGGAGAGGGATGCAGCAAGGTGCTTTTCGTCTCCCTGGGGAAGTATGTCACTGTTCTCTGCTTTTATTTTCTACCGGGTGGTTTCCACGTAGTGTTGTTTTCAGCAGACCTGAGTTCTGATTGGTTTGCGCGGCTAACGAGTTGTGGGGCCTCGTTTAGAGGAGTGTCGTCGTTTCTCTGTTCACTCTTCCGTGAAGTAGAGTCATCCGATGACACCTTCTAAAGCCGCTTCTGGTTCTTTAGACGGATACTCTGTCTAAACAAACTCGCTGTCTTTTTTTTTTTTTAATTGAGAAATAGTCAATGTATATCACTGTATTAGCTTCAGGGGTACAGTGTAGTGATGCGGCATTCGCACATATCGGGAACGATCACCGCACTGAGTCCGGTTAGCATCCGCCACCGCAGTTGCAAATCTTTGTTTCTTGTGACGAGAACTTGCGCGAGTCACCCTGTCAGTGACTTCAAAGTACTCAGCGCGGTTTCAGCCTCCTGGCTGTACCTCAACTCCCCAGGACTTGCTTCTTTGACAACCTGGAAGTTGGTACCTTTTGACCCCCGTCACCCATCGCACCCTCTCTCCACCAGCTCCTCTGGCAACCGCCAGTCTGTCCTCTCACCTGTGGGCAACTCTGTCTTTTTTTTCTATTCTAAACAATGCTGCAGTGAACATTCATGACCTCGTCATTGTATGATTGTTCAGCTGTTTCGTTCAGACAAATTTCTGAAAGTTAGACCCTGCGGGACAGGAGATGTGTACGTTCTTAATGCTTTTTATGGATGTTGTCAGATGACTTCCAGGCAGGATTTCCATTCTCACGTCTGCCAGCGTGGGTATTACCTGTCTTTTCCAACCTGTGATGTAAGTAGCAGAAGAGCTGACTTTTTGTTGACTCAAAAGAGAAGATTTTAGAGTTGAGGGACCGAGGACTCCGTTTCAACTTCAGAAACATTTACTGAGCCCCTCGAGGGTGGCTCTGATGCCTGGAAACGAGGGCTTGCCGCTCCTGCATGGCACTGCCTACTGCGTGGTGTGAGGTCACGTGGTTTGCTCAGGGCGCTGTCCTGTATCCAGCGCGGAGGCCCGTGTGCTGGGCCCCGTTGGTTGGGATGCCACCGTGCCACCAGATTCTGCGCGTGACTTGTACCACACGTGCCACAGAAGACGTAATCCGGGGGGTTCAGTTTATTAAAAAAACAGTCACGATGTGACTCATTTCCAGACTTTACGGCTACCATGCTCTCGATGTCTTCTTGCCTGCAAGAAGCTTGTAATCTCCTGAAGGAAACAGACTATCCCCGTAAGTAATAAAACGGAGTTCATAACGTGAAGTAGTGATTGTCACCTTTTTTAGTAAACTTGTGAGACCAAACAGAAAATCTTAAGAGTCGGCAAAATATTTTGGTAAGGCTTAAGCTGACTTGTTATTAATTATCTATAACGTTGGCATAATATTACATACAGTTTTCCTTGCAAAGATTTATTTTAACTGTGTTTTCCAGTAGCTGCTCTCGCGGGCATCAAGAGCGAACACCTAGCATACTGCTCAATTTCCTGGACTCTTGGCCCGTTGTATTTCAGTCTTATTCTGAGCGCACAGACCAGAGGCTGTGTTCCCGGGGTCACGTGGGAGGGCGACGCCTGGGGCCAGTGCTGCCGGAGCGTCTTCTAAGAGCTCACCCACTTGGATTTCAGTCCACTATTCTCATCCTTGGCAAATTCTTTTAGAAAGAAGTAGTTAACAAAATGAAAACAGGATTCTCCCCTTCAAGGGTACACGGTTGTGGAGTTCATTTGTACGTCTAGGGAAAGAAAAGACATCGCCCAGGATGCTTCCTTTGTAGGCGCGTCTCTTTTCAGTCATTTGTGGAAGATTCCCCCGATCACATGCATGCTGGCGGGTTCCACGTCACGCTCTGCAAGCTTCTCTCTCTCAGTAGTTGACAGTGTTGGTGGGGAAGCAAATTGGGTCAGAAAGATGCATTGTTTTTAGTAGTGTCTCTGTCTCTTTTTTTTTTTTTTTTTTTTAAACCAGCTGAGTATAGTGCAAAGGGAAACAGCCCACAGATACAGAAGGTTCTGGCCCTGGAGTTAGGGTTTGTACAATTTATAAGTCTTCCTTAGGCAGGGGCACACAGAATTAGTCCCAGATTCTCTAGCCCCACGCTGCTTGGAATTTCTTACTGAGTCACTGGGAAATACTGATTGGGGCAGGCTGAAAGGAGATTTGCCCCCTTGCTAGCTCGTAATTAGTGGGGCTCCTTTTTGGAAGTTGACCTGCAATATAAACGAGTAAGTAATAATTAGAATGAACCCACTTCAAAAGAGAACCTTATTTTAAACTAGTAGATCGCAGGATGTTCAATATGGTGCACATTAGTACCATGCAGATTATTGCAACAGTTGGTAATAGCTGCGTCGGGGATTATTCTCGTTACGTCGCGCCTTTTGTGCAGCACAGGCAGATGGAACAGGATGTAAGGAAGAGCGAAACAGTGCTTGATTAGCGTTCTCTTCTGCTCTTCTCAGGAAAGAAAAAAAAATTCCCTTTAGAGAATAAGCACAGAACAGGATGGTTCCTGATAGCTTGGAGCATAGCACTGTATCCTATTAAAAGAAAGAAAGTTGCGGGTGCTTCTTACAACAAAACGCTCCAGAAAGCCTGTTTACTTCTGATTTTGTCTTTTGTGTGTCATCTGAAGTTTCGGAAAGCATACCTTTCTTCCCTGGAGCCCCTCTCCCCACCCCAGCTCAGTCAAGGAATGTTCTTTCCTAAGCCCCTAGACAGAATTGTATGTTCCTGAGGGTAAGGGCTCGGCTGGAGTGTGGCCACGCCCCAGAACCACGTGCGGAGAGCCTCACGTTCAAAGAGAGAAGACCCATTCGGGGATGCTGTGTCGAGTGCGGCGGGCGAGCTAGGGTGTCCTAGATGGCCAGCTATGCACTAGTCCCCTACGGCCGCTTTGCCCCCAGAGCCACGGTCTCTTTGCTCACACCGTGGCGGTGTCGCTGCTGCGTGTCTCCTCGGGTTGTGTTGAAAATCAGGTGGCGTCAGGCACAAGAATTACTTGGTGCCCCGCCCGGACTCCTGGGGCACTTGGGACGCCAGGCCCCATGCACATGCTTCCCACACGTGGACTCGCCCCCCTCCCCCACCTCAGGAGGCGGGTGCTCCTGCGGGGATATTGGATATTGCTGCTGTCAAGACATCCTGAGCTTTCTTCCACGGGTGTGTGGTGCCGCGTACGTCCCGGACCCGAGCCCAGGCAGCGGCACCTGCTTCCCCTCCCCGCGGACAGACATCGCCATGCCGTGGGTGGCATGACCCGCCGTGTCGCCCGTGTCCTCCCTCAGGGGCCTTGCTCCCGAGCAGTGTTCCCCAGCCACCGTACCCCCGCCCCCACTTCTGTTGATCACAGAAGCGGAAGAGGTAATTCTGCAGCAAGGCCGTCCTCCTTCCCACGTGGGTGCACATCTCTGTCACCCTTTTCTTCGCCTTCCCTTCTTTCCAGTATTTCTCCGGTTATCCAGAGAAACCTGTCTTCTGTCCGAGCCCACTTCGTGCTATTTGTGGTGCTCCCCACCCCCCAGAAAGTCCTTTGCAGAAGTTATTTCTCGCGACGTATCTAAAGTAAGAAACAGGAAAGCCCAAAGTCCTGAAGCAATAGGAAGCAAAAGAAGGATGCAGAGGCACTTGTTCTTGGCCCCCAGAAGTCCCGGCTTCGATCTTGGAGGCTCTCCGTCTTACTGACTGCTTTAGAAGGGTCGGTGGGGCCGGTGCAATGCGGGGTCCGCCATTCTCCCGTCATGGTCTCCTCTCACCAGGTGTATTTTTCTGGAGTGTGCACTTTCTTTTTTTTTTTTTTTTTTTTTTTTTTAATTTTTTTTTTTTCAACGTTTATTTATTTTTGGGACAGAGAGAGAGCATGAACGGGGGAGGGGCAGAGAGAGAGGGAGACACAGAATTGGAAACCGGCTCCAGGCTCTGAACCATCAGCCCAGAGCCTGACGCGGGGCTCGAACTCAGGGACCGCGAGATCGTGACCTGGCTGAAGTCGGACGCTTAACCGACCGCGCCACCCAGGCGCCCCATGGAGTGTGCACTTTCAAGATCAAGAAAGAATCATTTTTTCGCAGTCTTTGGCCTGACAGAAATTCGTGTTCTCTCCTCTTTGTATCGCACATATGTAATGACAAGTGATTGAGGTTCATAAATGGCTTTTAACAGTTTCATCCTGTAATCGGGTACAATCTAATGGTTTGTCTAGAGCAGTACTTTCTAAGTTCTGGTTAAAGTGACATCAAGACTGTTAATCATCCTGTTTTAATAAAAATTCATTGGGGACCTGCTCTGGGACAGGCTGTCCATACATCAGGACGAGTAAGAGCAGTGAATGACAGGCTCATGGGGAGAAACGAGACGTGCATATAGGATTACAGTCCAGAGAGCACGGTGCTGGGGCAGAGGTGTGCCGACGGTGCGTGTGCCTGCGGGAGGGTAGCCGCTCATGGGAGCGGCTGGCAAATCTGCCTGACAGGAGCTGCCCCCGGAAGATGTGACCCCACAAGACTTCCCAGGTGGTCATCCCCCAGATTCTGCAAGAGTGGGTTTTCGCTCAGTGGGATTTCGATATTCAGCAACTCTGGCACAGAAATCTACGAAGACATCCCTTAGGAGTTCCCAGTGAAAACTGAATTACCCCTTCCTGTCTACAGATTAAAAACCGGACAGTCCTGTAAACGTTGCCAAGATGATAAAGATTACTGAACGCAGGTGGTATTGAATATGGCAACCGCTATGATGTACTGAGGAATTTTTTTAAAATTCCTTGTTGGCCAGCACCAACAAGGTCTAGAACTGTTGTATCAGTAACCTGAGAAATCCTAGTCAACATGGAGATGCTCTAATGGTGGCTTTGACTTTCTCCTCCCCCAGGCTCCTCAGTGGTTAGAGAGCGATTCTTGTCAGAAATGCGAGCAGCCCTTTTTCTGGAACATAAAACAGATGTGGGACACAAAGACACTGGGGTTGAGACAGGTGAGTAGCCAACGCTGAGTTGTCGCTAGGTTAATCGTGCATCTTGTTATTTGCGGTATTAGTCCGTCATTTTGTTTGGAATCCCGCTTCTTCCTGTAAACGCTGCGAACCCCTGTGTTTTTGATATCACGGTCTCTGTGTAACTCACAGCGAGTGGGACCTTTCCTGGGGCCAGCTGTGCTGTCGCTTTATCCTGCGTTGGAAAATCAGGAATGCACAAGAAAACACTGAGTGCCTCTTGCAGCTACACGAGAGATCCTTCAGTCTAGGAGAATTGCTTGTTAACGTCAGCATCCCATGCGAGCCAGGCACAGAATTAGAATGAAGCAGGTCATATGACTGGAAGCCTTATGCTTCTGCGGTTTGTTAAAGACATGTGACAGTTTGGCCCTCGTTGGAATACTCCGACACTAGGAATTTAAATTAGTCATAAATTGTCCCATATAAGTGTACCCGAACATTTTTACTAAACATGTTTCTGGTACTTTTTTTTTTTTTCTAATTAAAGAAACATGTCCTGAATAGCCTATAGCTTTCTTTTTTTTTTTATTTTTATTTTTTTTTTAATTTTTTTTTTTCAACGTTTATTTATTTTGGGGACAGAGAGAGACAGAGCATGAACGGGGGAGGGGCAGAGAGAGAGGGAGACACAGAACCGGAAACAGGCTCCAGGCTCCGAGCCGTCAGCCCAGAGCCCGACGCGGGGCTCGAACTCCCGGACCGCGAGATCGCGACCTGGCTGAAGTCGGCCGCTCAACCGACTGCGCCACCCAGGCGCCCCCTGAATAGCCTATAGCTTTCAAAGATGCTCTTATCACTGAGTATTCATGTAATTCTAAAGTTCCACCAAAAAAAAGCATATTTCTACAGCAACCATGAAGGTAGTGCACAAAGATTGAATATGAATTTGTGCGGGTAAGTACAACAGAATGCTGATTTTATTTCTTAGCACCTCTATGAGGGACTGGCCTAAAGTTTGTGTGTATTAATGAACTTTCTTTAATTTTACTTAGAAAACTACGCTGCCGCAAGGTCTAATATGAGACTGGCAGGTAACACGGGTGATTTTAGCACCTGGATAACATTCTGATACTTTGAAATGGAATCTGATATTCCATCTTTGGCCTGTTTCCTACAACAGGTGTCTGGTGGTAACAAGTGCGTTGTAACTGATGGGGGAGATAACCCCTCCTTCTACAGGAAACGTGAAGACATTAATTTCCATCTTATGAATGGAGAGAGGAAAGGTACAGGTCACTAAACCTTTAGTAGGAAGAGAATATGTCGAAGTTAATAATAACTGGTCTGTTTTGCATGTTCTCGAGCCTTATTTCCAGAATCACAGTTTGGAAGATTAAAAGAAATAGTAAAACATATGATTACGGATATTTATTTCTTAATGAGGGCACGTTACCTTATTTCAAAGCTTTCCTCTGACTGACGTAGGAATAGATTTTGTTTTTCCTCCGACACCTCTAGTCGTTTAAGCTCCTAAACGAACTTGAAGTTGGTTTTAGTAATGTCGTTTGTTGACATCCAGACAGATGATATGACTGAATCGAAAGCTGTATTTGACCAGTAAAGCAAGGAGATTTGGAATTCCTTGACAAGTGTCGAGATTGGCCCGTCTACCCCGCTCCCATCCCCCTCCCCCGAAGGGAAACCGGGAGCCCCGAAGCGGAAGCAAACGTTAACCTCCTCCTTTTCCTCCTCCCGGTCCCCCCCAAGCATCACTGCAGGAAGTGCGGGCAGGCTGTCTGCGGCAAGTGCAGCAGCAAGCGCTCCAGCTACCCCGTCATGGGCTTCGAGTTCCAAGTCCGCGTGTGTGATTCCTGCTACGACTCCATCAAAGACGAGGAGTGAGTGTTCGCGTGTCTCTGTCTTACTGTGCACCTGCAGGGGGAAGCAGTCTGAGAGATGTTCGCCCCTTCCCAGCTCCGTGAAGAGTTTCTGAGGAAGCCCGTCGGCCCTCGCCCTACGGCCCTAGGCAGATTTCTCCCAAACACCGTGGGAGTTGAGCAGTTGAGCAGAGGGACGTTCTCGAGCCCCCGCACCACGCAGGGCGGTGCGCAGGGTCAAGGCCACGCACGCACTGATGCGGTGGCTGAGCCGGTCCATCCCGTGCTCCAAGCTTTGCTCTCCTGTGCTTGGAAATTTAATTTTCTTTCCCTTACCTTTGAATCATCTTAGAAAGTTCTAGACTGGCAAACCGTGGCAGAGCCCCAAGTTGAAAGGCGAGTGCAGCATTGCTGGGGTCAGTTCGTTCCCGAGGAGACTGAGGCTGCGGGCGCAGGGGCAGAGTGAGAGCCACCGCCCGAGGGCTGCTCCCGGTCGCAGAGAAGCTTCGACCCCTGCAGCCTCCCTGCCAGGGTCTTACCCACAGGACAGGATCTCATGCAGTGTAGTCCCTCTGCGTTATTTAAAAAAAAAATAATAAATTTTAACGTATATTCATTTTTGAGAGACGGTGACAGAGCGTGAGTGGGGGAGGGGGAAAGAGAGAGGGAGACACAGAGTCCGAAGCAGGCTCCAGGCTCCGAGCGGTCGGCACAGAGCCCCACGCGGGGCTTGAACCCACGCACCGTGAGATCCTGACCCGAGCTGAAGTCAGACGCCCAACCGAGGTGCCCCTAGTTCCTCTGCCGTTATTAAAAGTGCTTTTTTAGTGCCTAGGAATATATAAGCCTTCCCACTAAAACAATACATATCCATTATCTGGGGAGTTCTGCCAAACCTTCTATAGAACAGTCTTGCAGCTGATCGTGCCTTCTGTCATCCTTTAATTATAAACTTCACTGTAGGCACATTTTGAGGAGCAAATGTGGACACTATCATTGCGTTTCGTTTCCTTTATGTTGCTAAGAAGACGCTTCCCTTAGCTCTAGAAACAGCTGAGCTTTCAGTGGTCTCTTTTCTCTTGGTCAGTCGGACTTCTCTAGCAACCTTCCATGAAGGAAAGCATAACATTACCCACATGTCCATGGACGTTGCCAGGGGACTGATGGTGACCTGTGGGACCGACCGCATCGTAAAGGTAACCTGCCTGGTTGTCCCGACGAGCGTGTGCGTGCAGATGGCTCCGTGGTCGTGCCGTGGACGGAAGACTTCTAGTCCGTCCCATTTCTGGTCGGCCGGCTCGCCTTCCCTTTTTACAAGCAGCCATGCCACCTGCAGCCGGTTGAAAACCCTGAGTAACAAGTCGCGTGTTTGTGAGTCCCCAGGCCCTTGGTGGTGGCTCCTTCCGGTGGTGTTTCCCTGTACCACATCCATCCTCGGGGTAGCTGGTGGGGCCTGGCGCCCAGTGTGGCCATCTGCCCAGGGTTCCTGCCTCGCAGCTCCTCTGCGCCTTAGCCGACCCCTTAGCCGACCCCTTAGCCGACCCCTTAGCCGGTCGTCCTTCCCTTGCTGGTGGTCCTGGGATCCTGGACAGAAGGTTTCCTACTTGTAAGAAATAACCACACGTTGTTTCTTTCGATCCCTCGGTCACTGACACAGATACTAAAAGCTAGCGTTTTAGACTCAGTGCCGCTCTGGAGTTGTGAAATCATGACACGCTTTATCTCTTAATTCTTCAGAATAGGGGCTTTCCCCAGTCGGCTTTTTATTAAAAATGAAAATAAATGTCTAGCAAACATTGTGATGGAATCTTCAGGTGACAGGATAGCGCTTACAAGCTTTTTTCACATTTTAGTGAGCGGTTTGTGTGCTTTTGTCACTGTAGATCTTGAGAAGGTTTTATAGCAGAAGAACGAGAGAGTGAGTTCCTTTGACCCCTTTTCCAGTTTAACAGCCGTTTGCAGCGTGAGCTCTGCTTTCGGAGCCCGTGACGCGCACTGCCTCGCTGGCGTCTTCTCTCTCTTGCAGATTTGGGACATGACGCCTGTGGTGGGCTGCAGTCTGGCAACTGGGTTTTCTCCGTGTTGATCCGGGAGCCGGGCGAGGCCTGCACCTTCCCAGAGGCGCCCTTCACCAAATGCAGCCGTTCCCCATGGCGCCACCGTCCCCGTCACGGGAATGGCCAGTAGCCGCCAAAACGACAAAGCAACATTTTTTTAAAAAAGAAAAACACGTCACCTGTGTTTGGGGGCACTTGTGGCACGACCTGTGGGGACGAACATGGAAAAAGTTGGTCGTAGTTGTTCCCCAAAGAGAGGAGTGACCTCGGTAAGGCTCCCTCGTGAACAGGGAGCTGGTGTGTGCTGAAGGAGCGACTGGGCAAATGCGAGTTTCAGAGGAAAAACTATTGAACAAAAGAGCGCCAATGCTTAGAACTTTGTTAAAGCAGTTCCGGGTGCAAGCCCCCTTCCGTCAGACTCGCGGGCCCTCCGCGGGCTTCGGTGGCTCTGTCGGCTCCGGTGGCTCTGTCGTCAGAGCAGGGAGCAGGGGGAGGAGAACATGCTCTCTCCGTCTTGAGGGGCGCAGCAGGAGCTCAAGAGCCCAGAGGGCCCCTCCTTCCTTACTGTCCGCGTGGGAGGATCCTGTGCACTTAGTTCTGGACAAACTTCTGACGGATCCCTGTTCTGGGCAGGTAGGGCCGTTATCTGCCCTCGGTGTTTGGCACATTCGTTGCTTCCTCTTCCCAGACCGTACGCCACGGCCAACCTTCACGGTTGTTACTAAGCGAGCTGTAAAATTTCTAGATTAACCCGGGCAGCCCACCTTCTTCCCTTTCCCCCAGACGTGCTCTGAGGACAAAATGTATTTATGGTGCTGTTAACGTGGGAGTCACACGAGCCGCCTGACTCCCTCACTACAGTCAGAAACGACCAATGGAAAATGGAAAACCCCACCCAGCTACCAGCATGACTGTGAAGGGAAGTGATCGTTCTGTTCCACGGAACGGCGCAGTCCTCCGAAAAGACACATGCCTTCGGTTTGTAGTTCCAAGATGAGCCCCTGTGATATTGTGGCAATTTGATATACACCGCAGAAAAGAACTCCAGAGCTTTTTAAACTGTGTTGACTCTTTGCTGTGAGGAATATCGTTAATATTTCCTAGAAGGGAATGGGCAACCCAGAGCAGCAACTGTTCACCAGGTCCTGCACAGTCATTCCTACCTTGTAAATCACGTTCATGACAACCAGCGAATTCTCTCGTGTCAAATGGCATTTTAAAAGTTTGTGGCCACTTAGTACCGGGATGGGGAAGCGGTGGGGAAGGGGGAGGCTGTCTTTTAATATTCCAGTATTTATTTCTTGGACTGTTTGTTTTTACAGTAGTACACGTACCTGTTCAGGTCTGTGCAAGTGAGTGGAGAGAGGCCCACTCTTCTGAAAGACAGATTTGAAAGTAGAGAGCAACAGTGTTTTTGTTAGTCTTACTGGTGGATACTGATAAAAACTACTGCGTCACTGTGTTGGGATCATATCAAGACAGCGTGGTTGTTCTGAGCGATACCACGAAGGGACTAAATCTGTTTTTTCACAACGGCCGAGAGGGACTATAATGTTTAAGGCAGGCAGTTAAACTAAGATATCTTAATGGCCAAGTGACGCAAATAATAAGGAAAGGATTCTAGAATGATCTAGAATGATCTGCATTAAAAATTGACTTGCCTTCAGAAATACGACTGAAGGATTTTGTTGCTCCTTATAATTTTTGTGTTATATCACCTTTAATAACATTTCTTAAGCTCTTTACAAAACATATGATACACAGCCTGGAAGAAAGCTTGAGGGGTGGGATCTTAAAGGGCAGCATTGAATGTTAGATTTCGTTCAGTTAATGGTCCAGCTCGTACAAAGGTGCTATCCTGGGGATTTCATGAAGTCCTGAAAGGAAAATAGTATATGATCTGTTTCTGGCCGTGTTAAAGAGTACTGAGCTGTGGTTCTGTTTGCCTTTAACTTCTGTCCAATGTGATTTTTATCGTGTCCATGGTAGACGGCACAATATCACGCCGTAGCTTTCAGCCTTTTTTTTTTTTTTACTGTAAAAAATTCTTAATGGAAAACCCAGTGTTCTATAGAGAATATAAGGTTGTGAGAGCACCTGCTAAGGGGTTAAGCTAATAAACACCAAGGAGGAAAGGCATATATAACAAAGAACTAGAGAGGGGTATCCAGAAAAGGAAGGAATGTTTCGATTGACTTCTGTCTCCATCAGAGCCTGTTAATCACTTTTCTTTTTAAAAACACACATGGCAGGCTTGTCTTGTCTCTACTACTTACTAGGGAGCAAATGGGGTAATATTTTTATAGAGGTGGGCAAAAATTATTTTCTCAATTCTGCTGACTGGGCACATAAGGAAAATACCGCTAGACTTCTAGTTATTGCCTTATTTTGACTGCGTTGCTCTTAAACAGGTCATTTAAAATAGTTCTTCAAGTAACAGTTTATGGTTTTTCCATTCCTGAATATTCACGCTAATTTCTACAAATAGGGATTAAAAAGTACAGAATGTTAGAGAAAATCCTCACGTTTAGATCTAGTTATGTATGTGATAAGGAAATGTCAATTCTTCATTCTAGATGTGTTCTAAAATTGCCCTTTTTAACGCAAATGATAGAAACACCGGCGTAGCATTAGCCGGAAACGTTATTCAGTACGCTGTAAATCTCTGTTTACTATGTCCTGCTTCTGTCCTGCTGCCTGGAGGATGTAAACAAAAAATAGTGCTCTCGAATGCGTCACTTGGTTCTCTCCCTAAAGAATTCAGTTTGCTAGTACCTACATTTTTCAACTGTTGAAACTGGCCTGAATATGTAATAAATACCATAGTGACTCAGACCCAAGGAAATATTTTCTTAAATGAGTTTTCATTAAATTACTTTCTACTTCCGTTACTGGATCTGGTGTCTCCTAAAATGTAAGGAACCAGTTACTATTCATGATAAAGCATCTGCTCATTATCAGTGTGAGGTTTAACAAATAAGTAATACATGCTGTCTTTATTCGAGTGTCTATTGCTTAATTGTTAATTGTGAGCAGATTATTTGAATGCCTACTCTATTTTCTGTAGTTTACTATACAGTAACTCTTTGAGTAAATTGAGGTTTAATCGTGCAACAAATTTATATTAGAATACAATTTAAAGTGTTTTACTCTATAGCCTTTTTGACTGGGGAAGCAAAGGGCAATGTTGATTAGTACATTTTGTCTTGTACTAGCTACGTTTCTCTAAGACATGGTGCCCTGTGTGTCCCAGAGAGTTAGAAAACTTTGTCCTTTGCTCCTGTTTGTGGGTTCTGTTTTTTTGTGTTATTTTTGAGAATAGGCATACACAATAAAATGTTCCTTGCTTGTTACCCTGTTGCTTAATTTAGCTTTTGTTACAGTTGATCTGGACATAGGGCAATAATGCTACTTACTAGCACACTGCGCGCGCGCGCGCGCGCGCGGGGAGCTCTGTCTACGTTACGCTCTTTGATCTGCCAACATTCCCGAAGGGCGTTATCATCCCTGCTTTACAGATGAGGAAACCGAGAAGATCCTGTCTGTCTGTCTGACTCGAAAGCACCTGCCTTCTCCATACCGCGTGCTCTGATGTGCTAGCGTGTGACGAGTGTGTCAGGTAAGCGTTAGGGGTTAGGTGTCATCATCTCTTTTGAAGTTTGCGCGGCCTTGAAGTCCCACCGCTCAGCATAGCTAGACTCCCTGGAGACACCGGCCTCCGGGCCCTAGTTCTCCACGTCAGCAGCTCAGTTTTGCGAAGAAACAGCGTGGTTCAGACCCGAGAGAACTGATGAGTTGATTGAGAAACCAGCAAGGCATTCATTTACTGTGTTTTTTTCAAAGCAGTATACCTCTATTGAATAAATCATATGTAATAAAATAATATATAATAAAAAGGAATAAACAGAAAAGGAAAATAAAAAGACAACACCAAAAAGTCTAACAAAGATTTTTTTTTTTAAAAGCCTCTGTCCCACCACTGCCCAGAGAAAACACGGTCAACCTTATGCTGTACGTCTTTCCGGTGTTGTTGTTTTTTTAAGTTTGTTTATTTTGAGAGCGAGAGTGCGTGCCTGCGAGCAGGCGGGGGAGGGGCAGAGAGAGAGAGGGAGACGGAATCCCAGGCAGGCTCTAGGCCATCAGCACAGAGTCCAACACGGGGCTCGAACTCACGAACGCAAGATCGTGATCTGAGCCGAAGTCAAGAGTCCCGACCCTTCACTGACCGGGCCACCCATTTTCAAGGGGCCATGCCATTTTCCCACCTGCTGTACTGTGTTACGGACAGCTTATTGTATCAAAAGCAGAGTCCCACGTTAGCCTTTTTGCTTGCCGCACAGTTGGGGTGGACAGGCGCTCTGGGCCGTGGGACACGTGGGGCACGCCCCGCGACTGCGGCCTAGGTGAGGCCGCATGACCTGCCTCAGCTGGCAAAGTGCTTGCAGAAGCATGGGACTGCAGGTAAGCGGTTCAGCCCCCGTGGGTGGCCCACGGTGGTCGCAGAAGTACGTGTTGATGGAGAACGTCCCGTGGAGCCATTTGATGAGGGAAAAATAAATCCTTGTTCTAGTCCTCCGAGGTCGGGGGGGGGGGGGGTGCGCGTGTGCAGTGGAACATCGTCCAGCCTGGGCTGCAGTATCCCCCTTGTTCCATCATGCGGCTATTTAACCAATGTTTACCACGCTGGAGTTACGTTACGGATTTTTAGAATATAATTTTCATGAATACGCTATTTAAAAACTTTCAGGCACCTGGGTGGCTCCGTCAGTTGAGCATCTGACTTCAGCTCAGGTCATGATCTCGTGGTTCCTGAAGGTGAACCCTGCCTGGACCCTGTGCTGACAGCTCGGAGCCTGCTTCCTACATCCTCCCCCCCCCCCCCCCCCCCCCACTGGCTCACTCTCAAAAAATAAAACATTAAAAAAAAAAATACTAAACTCTGCACGCTTGTATGCTCGTTTTTGCCCACTTTTGCAAGTATTTTCCCAGGATAAATGCTTAAAAGTAGGAATTACTAGGTCAAAGAAGATGCATATATATTCTTTTAAGTTCACCTATTTTGAGAGAGAGAGCATGGGGGAGAGAGGCAGAAAGAGAGAGGGAAAGAGAGGGAATCCCGAGCAGGCTCCACGCTGTCAGCACAGAGCCTGACGTGGGGCTCAAACCCGCGAGACAGAAATCATGACCTGAGTGGAAACCGAGAGTTGGACACTTAACCTTGGCTGAGGCACCCGTGTGCCCCGAAAGAAGATGTAAGATTTTAAGCTTTTTATGCTTCTTTTTTAAGTTTGCTTATTTTGAGAGAGAGAGAGAGAGAGGAGGAGGGGCAGAGAGAGAATCCCAAGCAGGCTCTGAGCTGTCAGCGTGGAGCCCAACTTGGGGCTCGATCCCATGAACCATGAGCCCATGACCTGAGCAGAGATCAAGAGTTGGACACAACTGACTGAGCCACCCAGGCGCCCCGTTATTGTATTCCTATTGCTAATATCCTCACGCCATTGCCAACATTTGATTTTTTTTTCCCCTTTGAATAGGGAATAAAAACGTGTATCTTAGTGGCTTAATATGTGGAATTTCAGTTTGTTTACAATGAGAATTCTGTCTGCCAAGCAGACCATCTTTCTTTAGGACGGTCTAGTTAGAACCCACATCACCACTGAAGGCTGCTTAGCAGCCAAGGGCACAGAGGAAGAGAGGTCGGCCGGGATGACTGTAATGCCATCACGACAAGCTGATGTCACGGCTGCTGGGGAGTCGACTGATCTCTTAGCACTGGGAAAGTAGAGACACCAGCCCGTTTTCGTTGCTGGCCTCTTTAGACTTCACCTAGCTTACCGTTATGTCAAAAGCATTCTCAGGCAGGTAGTTCAAGTACTTGATTTCCGGCCTTCCTCTCCTTGACTCTTCAGGCCCTGAGTCTCCTTGGCCATACCTGAGATCTCTCTAAATCTTTGCGCTGGGCATACAAACCATCCCTCAGGAGGCTCATTACATACTGGCCCATACGGTTTCTCATGAAAGCGGAAAAGCACATTCTGGGACCACCTTCAGGGTCATCTGTGGTATAAAGTGGGGCCTGGGACGATGCCCCAAGGCAAACCCGAGTGCAAAACTGAAGGTTCCAGCCCAGTGTGTCTGGCCTCAAAGCCCAGGCTCCTTTTGTCTTACCCCATCTGGCTCTTTCAGATTTGAAGACATTTTAGATCCTGAATTCGACATTCTGGAGAAGGAGTAATGGAAATTTCTTTACAGCATCAGCAGGGCAATGTGGCATATCTTCCCACAGCCTAGAGTCCAAGTGGAACTCTATAACAGATAACGACATCTAATATTTTGCTTCTGGAGTTCTATCAGCTATTAATCTATCAAATGGATCCCAACTTGCACATGTGTGCTGGAAACATGGGCAAGTTTGCAAACGCAAACCTCGGTACAAGCTTATGGGCTGTACCTTCAGAATGTATCCCAACATGGCCCCTTTGCATCACTGAGCTGCTATTGCCATGGTTCAGTCCAGGGTCATCTGGATGATTCCAGCAGCCTCCTAACCAGTCTCCCTGCTCCTGCCCCGGCCCCTGTCGGCCTGTTCCCGACACACTTGTTAAAACGTGACAGATTTTATCATGCCATTCCTGTGCCCCAAACCCTCACAGCTCTTCACTCAGTAGAAGCCCAGGTTCTAAGTCCAGGTCCCGTCATTCCTCCCCCGGTGTCTGTGTTCTTGCTTACTCCTATCCGCCCCCACAGTTCTTGCTTTCCTCCTCGTTTCTGTTGGGACGAGGAAGTTGCTCATACAATAGTCTTGAGCTCAGTGTCAGGCGCATAGTAGGCACTTAGCAAAGGAATGCCCGTATGTGTACAATTCAGGAATTATGTGCAAAAATGAAAAGGAACGTGTGTGAATCATCCTCGTGAGTTTGTGGTGGGGGATGGCTGTTCCCTCCACCACCCTCACCTGTACCCACCCCATCCCATCTACCTAGCCACTGTTCAGTTTCCAGAGGCTGAAAGGAGCAGATGGAGAAAAGTGTAGCGAGGGTATAGTGGATATACACACAAGGGGTGCGATGCGATGTGCTTGTCTTCCTGAAACATCAAGCACTCGTTCTGGGTGTCTGATCATCCTAAGGCCTACTTTAAGACAGCCTCCTTCACAGCTTCATGGTTGATGGGTGTAGGGGTTTTAAATATTTCTGTAAATTTATCGAGCAGTGGGACTTATGTTCCCTCCCCTTGAATCTGGGCCAAACTTAGTGACCCACTAATAGAATATGGCAGGGGCATCTGGGTGGCTCAGTCGGCTGAGCGTCTGACTTCAGTTCAGGTCATGAGCTCATAGTTCGTGAGTTCGAGCCCTGCATCGGACTCTCTGCTATTAGCACAGAGCCCACTTTGGATCCTCTGTCTCCCTCTATCTCTGCCCCTCCCCGTCTCTCTCTCTCTCTCTCTCTCTCAAGGATAAACATTAAAAAGAAAATATGTCAGAAGTGACTCCGCAATGTCTTAGGCTAGGTCAGAAAATGCCAAGCAGCATCTACCTGGTTCTCTGTGGGAAACCAGCCGCCTGAGGGGTTCTGGTCAGCAGCTGCACTGACCTTGCTGTGAGTGCACCATCTTGGATGTTCAGCCCAGTTGAGCTTTCAGATGCCTGCAGACCCAGCCCACAGCTGTGAGAGGAGAGGCCCCGGGTGAGGCCCCAAGCTGCCCAGGTGAGCCCTTCCTGAATTTCTGACCCACCCAAATTCCAAACAAAATAAAATGGCTGTTTTAAGCTGCTAAGCTGTGGAATGGTTTGTTACATGGCAATGGTAACCTGAGCAGAGGGCCACCCACTGGACTCAACTCATCCGGGAGCCAAAGGGCAGAGCACAGCCCTTCCCCACCATCTCCAAGCAAGAGAAGTGATGTGAACACAAGGTGATATCCTACCAGTGAGCTTCTTCAGAAGCAAGTGATCTTTCCATAAGGGTACTCTAAGAGCCTATAGCCAATGGGTCACGGTCCTCATTATCCACTTCAGACTTCCTCCATGTTTCTGTCCACCAAGGCCACCCCCCCTACCTCCTCTACAAGTTTTTTTTTGAGCGTTTCCTTTTGGCCACATTGAATTTGGTTTGAACTAACCCAGTCTGGACTAAGCATATTAGATTCTTATTTTGGCCATATTTAAGGGTGCTCAATTTTTTCCACATTTCTGCCCATTATGCAGATGCAAGTTGTGTACCACGATTAGGGCACGGAAACTTCGGAGTTGTGGAAATTTTCAGCTTCCAAGCATTGATGTATATGATGTGTATTATTTCGTTTATAGTGCTTTTGTTGATGTAACGCCATTCATCGAAAGATTATCAAGGACTTCTATATAGGTACCGTTTGAGATTCGTAGAAGAACATCAGTGAACAAAACAGATCCTCATTCTGGTGGCGTTCGCATTCTTGCACAGGGAGGAGGGCGATACTCCATAAGCCTAGGGAAAAGACAAGTTATGTAGCGTGTCAGAAGGTTATGAGTGCTATGGAGAAAAGAGAAAGCAGGCTACCGTGAGTGGGGCCAGTTTGCCAAATAGAGAGATCGGGGTGATACATGCTCTCAGAATTTGGAAGAGGTGAAGAAGATAACTGAGTGAAAATCAAGGAAAGAGGTCCCAGGCGAAGAGAATAGCTACACAAAAATGCTCCAAGACAGGAGTGAGCTTGATGCGTCTGAGGAAAAACAAGGGGACCAGAGTGGCTATAGGAGAGTGAGGGAAGGCAAGAGTTTTAGCACAGAGTATGAGACCTCAGTGGGGGCTAGATCATGTAGAACCTGGTAGGCCATTGGAAGGACCTTGGCTTTTACTAAGAGTGAAGGGGGGAGCCATGCAAAGGCTGTGAGTAGTGGGGTGACATTATCTGACTTGCACGTTAGGAAGGTCCCTCTGCCCTGCTGTGCATACCTTGTAGAGGCAAGAGTAGAAATAGGATGCCCACTGGAGAGGCTGGGGGGGTAACCCAGGAGACATGATTGCAGCTTGGCCAGGAGTAGTGACGGTAGAGAGGGTGAGAAGTGGTCATCTTCTGGACATACTTTGATGGAAGAGCCAGCGTGACTATTCATGCCCAGGGTGTGAGGTACAGGGGAAATCAGCAAGTCAAAACCGATTCCAAGGTTTGCCCCAAGCACCTGGAAGGGTGGAGCCGCCATATAGCTCAGAATGATTACAAAGATCAGTTGTTGAGCTAAGTAGATGCCTTGGAACTCAGGTCTCAACCTGTACTAGGAAAAGAACCCAGCAAATCCAGAACCGATCAAACACCAAGCTGACATTCCACTTCTCCACATGCATTTTTTTTTTCTTTCTTTCACCCAATGAATGAATGAGGCTGGATCTACCATTTACAGTGAAGGAAAACTACATTTAGTGAGCTTCTGATACGTTCAAGCTCAGAGAACTTGCCTGACCTGGTACGTGGAGGGACCAGGACTCAATTCCATTTGTTCCCCAGCATCTGTTATTCTTCACTCCTTGTTACTATTTGCTTGTTTGTTTCCATAATATGTTACTTAACTGTCTAGCTGCTGTAGAAGACAAAATTATTGCTGTCTCTCAAAGAGTGTCACTGCTTTCTAAAGTTCCTCTCTCTTGAATCAATAGATACTTCAGTATCTTTATACCTACAAATCCACTTGACTTGGTTTTCCTTAGTCATTCAATCTGAATGGCCTCTGTTCTTTTGTTTATCATCTGATATAGCTTGAACACCGTTGCCGCCAAAGACTGTTAAGGCCGATAGCTTTCGGTCCTATCTATAGTTTTCTAATTATAGATACAGAATTTCTTTTTTTTTTTTTCAACGTTTATTTATTTTGGGGACAGAGAGAGACAGAGCATGAACGGGGGAGGGGCAGAGAGAGAGGGAGACAAAGAATCGGAAGCAGGCTCCAGGCTCTGAGCCATCAGCCCAGAGCCTGACGCGGGGCTCGAACTCCCGGACCGCGAGATCGTGACCTGGCTGAAGTCGGACGCTTAACCGACTGCACCACCCAGGCGCCCCTTTTTTCTTTTCTTTTCTTTTCTTTTCTTTTCTTTTCTTTTCTTTTCTTTTCTTTTCTTTTCTCTTCTCTTCTCTTCTCTTCTCTTCTCTTCTCTTCTCTTTTCTTTTCTTTCTTTTTTTTTCTTTTCTTTTCTTTTCTTTTCTTTTCTTTTCTTTTCTTCCTTCCTTCCTTCCTTCCTTCCTTCCTTCCTTCCTTCCTTCCTTCCTTCCTCTCGCAAGCAAGCGCAAGCAAGGGAGGGACAGAGGGAAAGAGAGAATCTTAAGCAGGCTTAATGGTCAGCACAGAGCCCCATGCTGAGCTGTAGAGGTCAGTTTCGCCACCATAAGATCATGACCTGAGCCGAAATCAAGAGTCGGATGCTTAACCGACTGAGCCAATCAGGTGGCCCGCAAATATACCATTTTAGATCCGAAGGGTCCCCGGTTCCTTGATCATTACTGACTGATAACTTAAGCACTCTTTGGTTCCTGGGGTGCACGCAATGTCACAGCTGCTCCAGACTGTGCCTGCGGGCTTTTTAATCTTGGTTCCCTGTTTCCAATTATAATTTAAATGAAATGGAAGCTTGTTGGCCTTCAGTCACTTTCTGGTGTCATTAAACAATGTGAGAGACGCTCACCCCCAGGGCCCGGCAAGTGCAGGATTGATACTTAACTTGGCCTTGACTCCTTAAATTTTCTGTCCACCAAGACTCACAGGCTGCACCCTAATCCCACCCCGAGTCACATTATCCTGATTTTCTTTGTATTTGTCGTCATCTGAAACTATCTGCTTCATTTATTCATTGATGTGAATAATGGGAAATAGTTCTCTCTCCCATCAGACTACAAGGCTCCATGAAAACATAAACTCTGACACACAGGGCCTCCAAATCCAGTAGGTTTCGGGGATACAGTGCACAGAGTGCGTGATGCTTTCAGGGGCTCACACGAGCATCTGAATGTTAATTTCTTCTAATATCAGAAACGCTATTTTCATACGGCTTCATTTTTGTTACACTGTTACGCTCCTTAATTTTTGTTTAATTCTTGTTAACCTAACAGGTGAGAAATGGCATCTCTGTAATTTTAATCTGCATCTCTCATGTTCTGAGTGAAGTTGAACATCTTTTCATATGTTTAAGGGTCACTTAAGCTTGTGTGTGCGCACGTGTGTGTTTATGCCTTTTGCTCATTTTTCTATCAAGTGTTTTGATCTTTTCCTTCTTAAATCTGAGTCCTTTGTATGTCAGAGAACTAGCCCTTTATCTATGGCATATGTTGCAAATATTTTTTCCCGTTTTTCATTTGTCTTTTGACTTTGACTAGTGGTGGTTTTTTGTTTCCTGTCATAACATTTAAAAAAAAATACTTATTTGTCAAATTTATCAATCTTTTCCTTGATCGACTCTAGCTCTTTTTAGAAATCCCTTGGGACGCCTTGGTGGCTCAGCTGGTTGGGTGTCCGACTTCGGCTCAGGTCATGATCTCACGGTTTGTGGGTTCGAGCCCAGAGTCCGGCTCTGTGCAGACAGCTCAGAGCCTGAAGCCTTCTTCGGATTCTGTCTCCCCCTCTCTCCGCCCCTCCCCCGCTCATGCTCTGTCTCTTTCTCAAAAATAAATAAAAACGTTAAAAAAAAGAAAAAAAAAAAGAAATCCCTTCCCTATACACAGGTTAAAGAGAAACCTCTATGTTTTCTTCTTTTATTTATTTATTTAAAACAATTTTTTTTTATTTCTGAGAGACAGAGAAATGTCTCTGTTTTTTAAATGTTTTTTTTAAATGTTTCTTAACTGTCCTTGCATGTTTATTTTACATATAAACTTTATTTCTACTTGTCCTGCTCCATAAACAATGTCTTGGTATTTTTATTGGAACTGACATTTTTATAATGTTGAGTAATCCTATGCAAAACAGAGTATTTGTGCCCTTTTGTTCAAATCTTCTCTTGTGTCTTTCAGGAAAAATTTTTTTTCTCCAATAAGGTTTTAAAACACTTCATGCTAGGGGCGCCTGGGTGGCTCAGTCGGTTGGGCGTCCGACTTCGGCTCAGGTCATGATCTCGCGGTCCGTGAGTTCAAGCCCCGCGTCGGGCTCTGTGCTGACAGCTCAGAGACTGGAGCCTGTTTCAGATTCTGTGTCTCCCTCTCTCTGACCCTCCCCCGTTCATGCTGTCTCTCTCTGTCTCAAAAATAAACAAACGTTAAAAAAAAAAAAATTAAAAAAAAAACAAAACACTTCATGTTAAATTTATTCCCAAGTGATTTTTCCCCCCGTTTTTGTTGCTGTGGTAAATAGAGGTCTGTATACTTGATATGATATGATATGATATGATATGATATGATATGATACTATGATATGATATGTGGCTCAGTCGGTTGGGTGTCCGACTTCAACTCAGGTCATGATCTTGCGGGTTTGTGAATTCAAGCCCTGTGTCCAGCTCTGTGCTGACAGCTCAGAGCCTGGACCCTGCTTGTCTCCCTCTCTCTCTGCCCCTCCCCTGCTTGCTCTCTGTCTCTCTCTCTCTCTTGAAAATAAACATTAAAAAGAATTGAAAAAAAAAAAGAAAGAAATGCACTTTCTTGAAAATAAACATTAAAAAAACTAAAAATCTCAAATCTTCATATTTAATTATGGTAAAAAGTTTCAAAGTCCTTATTATGCAGTGAAGTCAAATTTGTGGCTGGTATCTGGTAATGTGAGGTATACTTTTTTCACGTGTCTCCTTACCAGTTTTCTTAGAACAACTTGAAACATTGTTTATAAACATCAAGTCAATTACACTTGTGTAGCTATGAACCATTTAAAACTTTAGTGATGTATTTGTACACTTTTCTGATTTCCAAAAGCAATAAGTAGACGAAAGTAGCTTCAAAAAAAAAATCTGATGTTTAATGTATTGAAATGTATTAACTAAGGCTAGTACCCAATGAAGCACCTAACTGTGTTGAGAATGCAATTGCACATTTAGGAAAATTCTCCCAAGTTGCAAAGTTGTGTCTGTGCTCCCATAATCGTTTCAATTGCCCTTTAATCTCCTACTGAAAATATTCATCTCATTCCTAATGAACGCAGTGGAAGCTTCTAATTAAGTGCGTAATTTATTTACACCTATGGCCTGGGTCTCCGAAGCGAGTCACAGCAGGATCCACAGGGGCATATACATCTCACAACATAAAATACCATTATAGAACTGATGCCAGTTTGCACCTCGTGCCTGGAAATCGAATGTTGAAAGGAACACAAAAGGAAGGGTGAGAGCCTCGTGTAAGCCTTGCAGCCGCTGTCTTTCTTCTGGCATCATGGGCTTTCTTAGAGTTAATTCAATGAAAGAAATATATCTCGTTATATTTTTCTATGCATCTCTGGTGAACTTTAGGAAAATTGGGTTATTACTTAGAGCCGATTGGTTATTTCAACACAGTCAGATTAAGAGGTAGAGTATTGGGGCGCCTGGGTGGCGCAGTCGGTTAAGCGTCCGACTTCAGCCAGGTCATGATCTCGCGGTCCATGAGTTCGAGCCCCGCGTCAGGCTCTGGGCTGATGGCTCAGAGCCTGGAGCCTGTTTCCGATTCTGTGTCTCCCTCTCTCTCTGCCCCTCCCCCGTTCATGCTCTGTCTCTCTCTGTCCCAAAAAATAAATAAACGTTGAAAAAAAAAATTAAAAAAAAAAAAAAGAGGTAGAGTATTGAAGAACCGGTTTCAAAGAGGATAAATATTGATTCATTTGTTCATTTACGTATTCATTCGGGTATTTTCTTCACCGTTCTCGGTTCTGGTTTGAGGGGAAGGATCGCTTATACGCAGCGAGTGCCTATTTTTTTTCTGACCAAGGTGCTAAATTCTTCACCGGGGTTATTTGATTTAACCTTTTAAAAAATATTTTATTTATTTTGAAGAGAGAGAGGGCAGGAGGGGCAGAGAAAGAGTGGGGGACAGAGGATCCGAAGCGGGCTCTGTGCTGACAGCAGAGAGCCTGACGCGGGGCTCGAACCCACAAACTGCAAGATCGTGACCTGAGCAGAACACTTAACCGACTGCGCCAGCCAGGCGCCCCTGATTTAAACTTTTTAAGGGCTCTGTAGAAATGGTCCTCAAATTCCAGATTTTCTGCTTCTGAAACACACCCTCCCACTTCCTGCCCAAATGGTGATTACAGAACCCCCAGAGGAGGCCAACAGGAAGTGCTAATGAATGCCTTCAGGACAGCGTAGGGTAGAAAGAGCATGGACTTTGGCTCCACGCTTATCTGGGTTTGAATTCCAGTGTGGCTACTCACTGGCCAAGTTAACACTTGCAACTTACGCAAACATTCTGGGCACTCATTGCTTTCATTACCTGTCACATGAGTACAATGATATCGTGTATGTAAACATTAAGGTACTTAAAGCAGGATAGCCTAGTATCCACAGTAGATAAAAAAATATTAGTTCCTTCTTTCTGCCTCCCTTCAATTAGAAATGATGCAGATGAAGCAGGGATTGAACCCACTTTGGGGACGTTGATGGAGGAAAAGAGAGCGCTGTGTGGGATGTGCCCCTTGAGGCAAAGCTCACTGTGGGGTGGAGTTGGGGTGTGTGGCCTGATCCCATTGGAGTTCCTGGTTCACGGCTTTTAAGAAAGGCTGATACTGGGCAATACCAGTTCTCTGGCCCAGTCTCTTCGGCTCTTGTTACCGGTTAAAGAAGGAACTTACAAGAAGGTCTGAATGAGCAGGATTGGGGATGTGGGTAAGGCTGACTTCCCAAGGGAAGCAAAGAGTGCTCTGTAGTCAAGGAGGGGAAAATCGCCCCAAGGGCCAGGGATAGAGCTGCTGACCTAGAGTCTCCTAATGTCTAGAAAGGAAGGGAAAGTGCTAGAAGAATCTGCAGCCTGGGAATGTTTCTCAGTGGGATCTTGAAGTGAGTTCTATTTTGATTCATACAAGCCTTCACTGGACACTGATTCACTGAGCCTGTGTTCGTCGGGCACCCGCTGTGCAGCAGCTACTGGAATGACCCTTAGGAGCTGTGTGGCCCCTGAGCAGCCATTTAACCTCTGGATTCGGATTTGCTCTCTCTGTGAGGTGGGGAGAGTAGTGACCTCTAGAGAGTCTCATGGTGAAGATTAAATGAGTCCATGCGTACAACGTAACACGTACGCTGCCTGCCACATACTCAATGTCCAGTAAATTTGACCTATTTTGATATGTCAAGCTGGGCCAGAAAACGGAATTTCGAAGACTGGTAAGTTCCAGAGGGCTGCAAGGCACTTAGAAGTCCCTCATCCCAGCAGGGGGAATCTGGGTATCCTTGTCAAGGCAAAGACAGGGTCGGGCCGATGCCAAACCCAGTTCCCAGCCCTGCTTTGATGAGGTGCTGTTTGAAAAGCCCAGGTGGCACCCCATGGCTTCAGGTCAGAATCATTCTCCCCTGGTTCCTGACTGGTCTTTTGGACCCATATCTTTTCTACCGCACACAGTGTAATGGGAGGGCCGAGCTTGGGGGAGGCTATGGGCTTGGATGAGGTGATATGGTGACTCTTTCAAGCCTGTGAAGTTGGGTGGAAGTTTTGAAAGTTACGAGCTTAGGGGCGCCTGGGTGGCGCAGTCGGTTAAGCGTCCGACTTCAGCCAGGTCACGATCTCGCGGTCCGTGAGTTCGAGCCCCGCGTCAGGCTCTGGGCTGATGGCTCAGAGCCTGGAGCCTGCTTCCGATTCTGTCTCCCTCTCTCTCTGCCCCTCCCCCGTCCATGCTCTGTCTCTCTCTGTCCCAAAAATAAATAAACGTTGAAAGTTACGAGCTTAAAGTAGCTGAAAAGTGCCCAAGAGAGCCCTGAATCCTCTCCTGTGCCTCTTCTGTGACCCTGGAACCTGGTGATGGTCAGTGACTCGACCACCCAAGCCAAAGGCAAGGCCAGAAGCCAGTCCCCGGTTCTGATCCCAGTCTCCTGGGATTATAGAATTGAAAAGGCCCCTGGGCTGTGTACTGTCCAAACTTTCTGGTTTTTTGTTTGTTTTTTAATGTTTATTTATTTGAGAGAGAGAAAGAGAGTGAACAGGGGAGGGGCAGAGAGAGAGAATCCCAAGCAGGCTCTGCACTGTCAGCAAGGAGCCCTACATGGGGCTCGAACCCACGAACCATGAGATCATGACCTGAGCCAAAACTGAGCCAGACACTTAACCAGCTGAGCCACCCAGGCGCTCCCAAACTTTCTGTTTTTAGAGATGATAACGCTAAGGCTCAGTGATGTTGGAAGACGCTGCTTACTGGTCCAACTTCCTAGCTCCACTGAATCTAAGCTGACTTCTTGTTAATTAAGTTGCATTGGGAAAGGTGGCAACTGATTATAGAATAAATAAGTTCCTAAGAATGGGCCTGGTGCATAAAGGACATTTTCCCACTTAACACCTTTAGATAGGAGAAAAAAAGGTTCATTCTGGTAGCTATTACTCAGACTGAACACAGGGGGTCTCCACTGTCTGGGCCTACAAATAGCTCAGTTTTCTGGTCTTCCTTGAAAACCTTACTACACCTCTCACAAAACTGTTAGGATCTAGTCTTTAAGTCTGGCAGGGATAGAAGAGGTTACTTACTGCTCTGGGAGCTTCATGTTACCAGAAATGAAGCTCTGAGTTAACATTCAGACTTTTCCTTTTGCCTGAAAGTATATAGGTTTAACGCCAGAGGACTATCTAGGCAAATGTTCAATAGTTATTAAATGGGAGCAATGGAAAATGTGGAACACTCCTAATCCACCACATTCCAAGGAAAACGATTT
The DNA here is from genome assembly GCF_016509475.1 of Prionailurus bengalensis. NCBI lineage: Eukaryota > Metazoa > Chordata > Mammalia > Carnivora > Felidae > Prionailurus > Prionailurus bengalensis. The sequence continues at coordinate 208,374,958 of NC_057345.1, read as the reverse complement.
CTGGTGTTGGGGGGCTCAGGTAAGCAGATACCACGCTGCCATGACCTGAGAAAGATGACACCATTTATTTGAGGGGTGGGGGGCACAGTGAGCAAAGGGCAGAGAGAGAGAGAGAAGCAGGGCTCACCTGAAGCAGGGCTTATGTTTACCCAAAGCAGGGCTCGAGCTCACAAATTGTGAGATCATGACCTGAGCTGAAGTCAGAAGCTTACCCGACTGAGCCACCCAGGTGCTTAAATGACACCATGGAACATAGGATTCAGAGAGGAGAGAAGGGAGTATTGAACAAGTGTTCTGTTCATTCATTCCTTAATATGGGGAGCTCATCAGTGCCAGTTTGCTTAGAAAGCTAAAAGACGGAAGGAGGTTCTTTTCCTTAAAACATTCCAAGTCTTTAGCAGAGCCGACAAGACTTGCCCCACCTGGAACCAAGATCTTCTGGAGTGCTCTGCTCCCCATATGCCAACCACTCACCTGTCCTCTCCCATCTTGGTCACCTGGCTGACTCCAATCCAAGTCTCTCCCAATCCCCTTCAGCCTTCAGATTCAACGCCCCTTCCTTTAGGCCCCTTCTAAGTAGATTCCCCCTTATTCTCCATCACTGGTCCCTGGTTTTATCCACCATGGAATTCCTCCTGGTTTCCAATTATGCTTTATTACTGCTTTTGCTGGGGTACTGGTTTCCTGCTGGTTACTTCTCACAACAAAATCTGAGTTGTGCACCTCCATTTACATATCACCTCCGTATCACCTCCATTTACAGCTCCTCTACTGGCCTCAAGGGAGACAACAGTCCGAGTGAGATCTTTGTTTTTGCCTCCGACAAAGGTTCACAAACTTTGGTATCAACAAAAACTGTTAAATTTTCTTAAGCACTTACTACGTATAGGCACCATGTAAATAATTTTTGGGTATTCTTAAATTTTTTTTTAATATTTATTTTTGAGAGAGACGAAGAGAGTGTGAGCGGGGGAGGGGCAGAGAGAGAGGGAGACACAGAATCGCAAGCAGGCTCCAGGCTCCGAGCCATCAGCACAGAGCCCCCGATGCGGGGCCCCAACCCACAAACCGTGAGATCATGACTTGAGCGGAAGTCAGACACTTAACCGACTGAGCCACCCAGGCGCCCCTTAGGTATTATTGTTGTGGTTAATTCTCACTACAAAACTTTGCATGTTAATAGTATCTCCATTTATAGGTGAGGAAAAGGCACAGAGAAGTTAAGTAATCAGTTCAAGGTTGCAGAGTTAAGAAGTGGTGAGGTTACTTATTAAATCAAAGCCCTGTAGTAGAATCTATGCTTGCACCTATCTCCTTAGAAGCCCTTGAAGAGATCTTCTGGATCAGCATTTCTCTGGGCAGGGCTGGGCGTGCCTATCTTTAGCATGCTCCTTGGCGATTCTGTGCGCACCCAAGTTTGAGGCCCCCCGGCTCTAGTGAGAGGGGTCTAGAATTCTAACAGCTCCCATGGTCTCGGCAGGACTTTTGTCTAATCAGTGGGACCCCAACCCGTGTCGAGGGTGGTGACTCTAAACGTCAGGCTGGAGGCAGAAGTGTGAACACTGTGTGCAGGACAGAGAAGCCTCTTCATCCTCTTTTTTTTTTTTTTTTAATGTTTTATTTATTTATTTATTTATTTATTTATTTTTAATGTTTATTTATTCTTGAGAGCGAGAGAGACAGAGCGTGAGTGGGGGAGGGGCAGAGAGAGGGAGACACAGAATCCGAAGCAGGCTCCAGGCTCTGAGCTGTTAGCACAGAGCCTGACGCGGGGCTTGAACCCACAAACTGCGGGATCGTGACCTGCGCCGAAGTCGGACGCTCAGCCGACTGAGCCACCCAGGCGCCCCTTCCCTCTTCAGACTCTTACAAATGTTGCAAGGTTTGGCCAGAATAAATGCAGCCCAGTAAGTTGGGAATGCAGAGGATGAGAATAAAGGAAAGTTTGATAAAGTCTAGCTAAAGACTTTAGCTAGGTCTGGGTGCTAGGGTGCTGGGTGCTGAACGACAACCATAGTGGAAAGACCATGGACTTCAGGGTCCAGATCGCCCATCTGAGTTCCAGCTTTGCACCTTACGAGGGGGGTGACCTTCACAAGCTTAACCCTTCTGAGCCTCGGTTTCCTCCTCTATGCAAGAGGGATAATGACTTGTACACAACATCGGCAGCAACCTCAGTATTTTCTTTCTTTTTTTTTTTTTTCAATTTATTTTGGGGACAGAGAGAGACAAAGCATGAACGGGGGAGGGGCAGAGAGAGAGGGAGACACAGAATCGGAAACAGGCTCCAGGCTCCGAGCCATCAGCCCAGAGGCGGGGAGTGGGGCGCCTGGGTGGCTCAGTCAGTTAAGTGTCCGACTCTTGACTTCGGCTCAGGTCATGATCTCACAGTGTGTGGGTTCGAGCCCCACATCAGGCTCTGCGCTGACAGCACGGAGCCTGCTTGGGATTCTCTCTCTCTCTCTGCCCCTCCCCCGCTCTCTCTCTCTTAAAATAAATAAATGAACATTTAAAAAAAAAAGTTTAAAAGAAAAGAACGAGAGGATAGACCTGCACAGAAAACCTCCACTGCTGAGTGAATTCCTGCCAATTGTTTGCAATTCTAGATCAAAAGGGCAGAATGTTTTGCTTTAAAGATAAGATTAACAGCTAGTATCTATTACGCATTAACACTGCTTTTAGAATACTGACCCATACTAGAGAAGAGCCAGTATGAAGCTGGATGTTTATGATGGCAAAGTATTTGTTAAGGACAGAAATAAGAAGGAAATAAAGTTCTTGAGCTTTCAGCAGCAAAAGAGGAAGTATTGTCTCACACAGGATTCTGAATGTAGGAGGCAGCTTGCTGTCATTTTCTCAGGTGACAATTTCTGCACCCGTGTGCATTCACATGACTCCCCCTGCAGAGCCTTGGGACCATCTGGTCACCCATGCCCCTTGCTAGTATGTGCAGATCACCGTTCTGCACCATTCACTTCTTTCTCGAGTTTCGTGTGCCTCCCCTGGCCTGTGGCATGCTGGGGCCATCAAGCTACCTTGCCTTCCCGCTCAGCTCTCTCCCTTGCTTTGAAACATGGGAGTCGCGTTTTAACACGCTTTGGAAAAAGTATTTAGGTCCGTGAGTATGCAAGGTTGCCTTCTAAAAAAAATTTTTTTGATATTTATTTTTGAGAGAGAGTGAGACAGAGCGCTCGCAGGGGAGGGACAGAGAGAGAAGGAGACGCAGAATCTGAAACAGGCTCCAGGCTCTGAGCTGCTGGCATAGAGCCTGACGTGAGGCTCGAACTCGGGAATGGCGAGATCATGACCTGAGCCGAAGTCAGACGCTCAACTGACTTGAGCCACACGGGTGCCCCAAAGCTGCTTTTGTAATAACGTTAACACAAATGAAAATTTACTACTAATAGTGAGAAGAGCTGTAATTATTCAGTAGTGACTTTTAAATCCTGGCAGCATCTTTAGGAAGCATAAGAATTATCATTTCCATTTTACCGGTGAGGAAACTGAGGCACAATGAGGTTAAGCATCTTGCCCAAAGTCACGTGGCTTGTAGGAGGAGGAACCAGACCGGCACTCAGGACTTTTGATCGTAACTCCTCTCCTCCTGTAAGTCAGTCCCAGCACTCAGGCAGGTCTGCGGCCACGTTTCCATGGGCAGGGGTGAACTCTCAAACTTTGCCTGTCCCAACTCACTCGAGGTCTAGGTTCTCCATCTGTTCTCCATAGCCCTTCCTGCTCCCTGCCCCAAGTTTTGAATCACCAGCCTAGAGGTTTAGTTCCCTTTCCCAACATATACATTTATCTAGGGACTCTGTACTTATGCTCAGTCTATGCATGGTCACAGGATTGCATGGGGAGTTTACAACTAACAGCTATAGAACCAAAGACTGCTGTTCATCAGGGGCACCAGGGCTAACAGTTCTCTGGTTGACGTTGAAATTTAAGTATCTCGCAGGGAGGGGCACCTGGGTGGCTCAGTCGGTTGAGTACCTGACTTCAGGTCAGGTCACGATCTCATAGTTTGTGAGTTTGAGCCCCGTGTCGGGCTCTGTGCTGACAGCTCAGAGCCTGGAGCCTGCTTTGGATTCGGTGCCTCCCTCTCTCTTTGCCCCTCCCCTGCTCATGCTCTGTCTCTCTAAATTAATTAATAAATTAATATCAACCAGGGAGTTCAGCATATTCTGTAGGAGTCCGGAGGCTGGGAACATAGGACACCAGTGTGGCCTCAAGTTTCGGACCAACCTGAAGGCTTCTCGAATACGAGGGTATCTCCTCCTACCCAGCTATAAATCAGGCCCCCTCAATGTCACATCTCTGCCTTGGGTAATTCATCAGTGTCAGCACTGCATATGCTGAGCAGCCGGGGGTGTGGCCATCGTTTGCTTGTTTGAATCTTCAGAATTCCAAAGTAGGGTGGATATGAGTAGGGAGGAAATGGTGGCAAAAACCAGACAAACGTGGAATGCACCAGCCAGGAATGATGCCAACCCTTTTCCGCCAGGACCCAGAGTGGGGAAGGCGAGCCTAAGAACCCGGACTGATCAAATCAAAGGCTAGCCCTCACGTGAACGTCTCGGTTCTTTCGGAGGTACCCAGTCTCACCCGTGCGCTGACGTAGTCTGCGTTTTTCATGGTGATTGTAACTGCCAGCCAGTATCAGGGTTCAGCTGGATTCCATTTTCTTTCTGGTGTAGCAACGATAACCATCAGCCTGCCTTGTTGAAGTATCTCATATCTGACAACACAAAAGAGAAACCCAGGAGCTGCCCCATCCGACCCATTTTAGTTCAGTTGGCCCTTAACCAGATAACCATTATGATTGGAGAGAAAGACCTTGTTGGCTTCCTAACATGCGTCGTCTGATATCTTCAGTGAGTCTTGTGTATTCCCAAAGACTACGGCTCAGAAGGCAAGAGCCATCAGGAAGCATTTTGCATAATCACACACACGAGATGCATGCTTCACGCTCGTTTTCTAAAGAAAATCTGGCGTCTACAGTGTGAGGAAGTAACACTTGAAGAGTATGCATTGGTATATACATCATCTGGATAGATGATTACAACTCTAAGGCGGAGACGCAGGTCACTGCAGAGACATTCGTCTCATTCTGGAATAACGTCACATATGGAGCGAGGTGTTGACGTGTCTGTATGAATCCTTCAGCGTGTCCAGAAAAGATGATAGGGAAGACCACTCTTGGTACTATGTGTGTAGTGATGCTTTTAAAGCCAATTTGTGGTCTCTGGAGATAATGGATATAATCTACTTATGGATGGACCAAAAAGGCTTGGCACTCCAGAGCTTTCCCCAAAAGAGGGCGGGACCTACTCAAGGTATCTGCCAAGAAGAACACGGAGGAGTGACGATAAGCCTGCAGCATTTGACTTGGTGGCTTTCCTACCCTCTCAAGGCTCTGTCCCGACCCTGCCACATCTCTGGGTCTGGGGTTCGCACCCCTCTTTCCATAAACCCCACTGCACGAAAACCATGCCGGAAATACGTTCATGTGGAGATGGAAACAATTTGACAGTTCCCATACTGCCTTTCCTGGTGATTCAGTAAGTGATAAAGCCCATAACGTAAACGAACTGCATCCTTGTGGAGTTTCTGCCTTAACAGCAACGTGTGGGCGTGTCTGTGCGCGTGCACACGTGTCCACGTGCGCGTCTGTGAATCAAGTGACACGCACACTCTGAATTTCTTGGCCAGATTACTAGCTTCTTCTCAAATCTCCAGAAGTACATTTAAAGTCCCACCTGATTGAGCATGTTTGAACAGTTCCTTCGGACAGCGTGCCCTTATGCCCTGCGCCCAAACACCTTCTCAGGTTAATCTCCTTCAAGCACAGCTGTGTCCCAGCCACACGCTAACCCTTTCCGCTACACTTCCCGCCCCCAACATCCTCACCCTGCCGGAAAAAAAAACCCAATAGCACCTCACTGCGTCTAAAAGTAAAACAAGTTTTAACCGGCGGGCACCGGTGCCCTTCAAAACTTGGTCCAAACCTCCATCAGCAGCTTTAAAACACCCACTATCCTAACTCATGCCACTTCTCGGCCACCCCGGGGACTGAGGGTGAACACCGACCCTGGGTGGGCCAATGCTGAGAGCACTGGAGGGTGAGGGGGATTTAGCAAAGGCAGAAGGACACGGCCAAGGAAGTAAGAGAGCAGAGCCGATGGTGTCCCGGAGGCCAAGTACACAGAGTCCGGGAGGGGGTCGTGAACAGTTTGATTCCACGTTGCTAATGGATGGACCTGAGTGAAGATCAGAGCTACCCCAGTGGGTTGGACACTCTGAGCTCACTGGCGATCTGGATCAAAGCCGCTTGGCCAAAACCCTAATGGAAGTCGGTTCAAAGGAATGTGGGATGAGTAGATAGGAAGACAGAGCAGGGGCGAACTGTTTGAGGCATGACTGCACAGAGGAGCAGAGACACAGGTGGAGGCTAGCAGGGCATGTGGGGCCAAAGGAAGTTTGGGCTTATTTTCAAAAGATGGAGTATATTACCGCATGTTTAAACATTGCATGGGAGTGCGTCCGTGGAAAGGGGGGATGTGTGACACAGAAGAGGGTGGCCGTTGCAGAACCGGATCCTTGCTCTGTTGGGTGGGGGGCGGGGACCTCGTGTCCCAGTGGACGCCCCCCGGGGGCCAGCCAGCCAGGTAGTCACAGAGGGATGAGCAGGTGGCGGAGGTGGGGGCAGGCGGGAAGCCTGGGATATTTGGTGTTTGAAGGATGAGGAAGTTCTCTTTTGATTGCTTCCGTTTTCTCAGCACAGTAGGAGGCTGAGAGGGAGGCAGGAGGAGAGGGTGGAAAACATTCCTTCAGGAAAGGGCAGCCGGGTGACAGGGGAGCCTTCTCTGGACCCCAAAGGCCTATTTACATTTGTGAGCAAGAATCGGAGGTGAGACCAGCCAGCCAAGTTGCGAGTTTTCTCCAGCTAAATTCAGCTGGAACTTTGCTTACACTGAAATTTATTCTTCATTCAAGAGTTACACTGGGTATTTATTATTGCCAGGAGTGCATATCAGTGTAAATTGATACAATCTTTCTTGATGTATGTATATATACATCGTGTGTGTGTGTGTGTGTGTGTGTGTGTGTGTATATATTTCCAGAGAGAGAGAGAGAGAGAGAGATTGAGAGTCCTGAAAAAAGGTTTACTCTTTCAACGAGTAATTTGAATTTTATGGATTTATCCGGATTTGACCAGAAGCTTGGACCAAATTTGTATGTGCAAGATTTCCATTGTGATATAAAAACCAGAAACAATGTCAGTATTTAGTTGTAAGGACTTAGATTCCGAATATCAGTATGTATCAGTTATAAGGAAATAGAATATAACTAGTCCAAGAATGGACTCTTTATATGTCCTCTAAGTATCGTTGAAAAAGATTAGAAATTGGTTTTGAGAAATTCTCACAAAATAACACGAAGTAAAAAAAAACCCACCATCCTGGTAGGAGTCACAATATCATCTCTCACCTGAAATATTGCAAAGGCTCTTAAACAAGCCTCCCTGCGTCGTCTCTTGTCTGCCTCCAGTGTTGTTCTCTACACCGTCACTGTAGCAAATGGGACTATTCATAAATATCTATTATTTTATTTTATTTTATTTTATTTTATTTTATTTTATTTTACTTTTGAGAGAGAGCGTGCACACGCATATGCATATGGGAGGGATAGAGGAAGACAGAGAAAGAATCTCAAGCAGCCTCTGCCCCTAACACAGAGCCCGACGCGGGGCTCCCTCTTAAGACCATGAGATAGTGACCTCAGCCGAAATCAAGAGTCAGATGCTTAACCAACTGAGCCAGTCAGGTGCCCCCAAAACATCTTTAAAAGGCAATCTGGACAGTTCTCTGCTTGTAAGCCTTAAATGGTTTCTCATTTCTTGGTCTCATATTCGGAGCCCCTAAAGTGACCTCCAGGGCTCTATGTGATCTGCCCCTCCCCACACTCAAGCTTTCTTGCTCCAATATCATCCAGCTTCACCTGCTCCAGGCCCCTTGGCCAGCCACATGCTATCCTATCTGCTTCAATTGCACGCCTAACCTCCCTCCAGGCTTCGGCCTGCTTAACTCCCATTCAGTCTTTAGGTCACACCTTACACCTCCTGGCCTCAGGAAAACCTTTATACCCCTAATCACCTTAATTACCCCAAACCCTGATAATCCAAACTAGCTCAGATAACTATAAAACCCAAGGTCAGTTTCAGGTTTGATTCAGGTCAGAAAAAGTCACCAGCACCTGATTATCTCCCTACCTCTAGGCCCCATTTCCTTAGCGTTGCCTTCATGGAGAAGCTCAACCTTCATGGTGGCAAGATGGCTGCAGCTGGTCCGGCCTCCTCATTCACCTTCAAACCCAGTAGGAAAAAGCTAATATACTGCTTCGAGAGGATTCCAAACAGTGTCCCAGAATTCAGTCTCATTGGCTTGGGTTACTTGATTCCAGGTATTTGCTTATATTAAAACTAAACATTGTCACTGTGACAATGCAATGCTCTGATTGGCTAGGACTGGGTCATGTGTCACCTCTAGGGCTACCAGCTCGTGTGTGGGAGTACAGAAGCAGAGGCATGGATCCAGAAGAGGCAAACAATATACGTCCGACAGGAATTTTTTTTACTACAGGTTTGCATAGCACCTTATCCTTTCCTTTCACAGGATTTGTGATAACGGTATATTTACTTATGGTATTATTTGTTCAGTATTTGTCTTTACTATGACCCTCTGCACTTGCTTTGAGAGGGACTGCGCCTCCTGTTCTAACTCTCTAATGCCTGGGAGCCAGCATAGTTCTTGGCACAGAGCAAATGCTCAATTAACATTTGTTTAATAACAATGTTACTAAACAACCCCCAAAACAGCAGACTGTAAAACAGTATATATGCTAGGATTCCATTTTTTGTTTTAGCAACTACGCCTTTCCCCTCCTCTGTCTCTACAGATTGCAAACCTGAAATACACCAGATATAATAGGAGTTATTTCTTGATACAAGAATGGGGTTTTAAAACAACGCTTTTCTTGATTTCCCTAATCTACAATGAACCTACATTATTTTTAGCTGAAAATTTTCCTGAAAATATTCTTTAGAAATACGTTGGGTAAGGTTCTTCCTCTTGGAATAAAAAATGTCCTGTTTTGACAAGAAAAGGGATTTTCCAAAGAACATAAGGCCTTAAACCAACTGTTTAAGGACAAGGTGAATTCCTGTACACTGCAGAAGGGATTATTGGAGATGTTGATTACTTAGGACATTAATAGGAGGGCACTGGGGACCAACAGGGCCAGGCTCCAATCAAGTTTGTGTGCTGCAGTGGAATTGTTACATAAGATGGCTTTGAAGTTGGCCTCTCTTTCATTGCTTCCTTTATTTTTTAACCTTGTAGCTTGACCCCTCCCAGTTTCTGGAAAGTTAGTATTTTGGCTTACGGACTATCATGGTTTTACTTTTATTTTCATGTCCCTAATTTCTCCCCCTCCCCCACCTCCCCGGTTGGTGGTGGCTTTTACTGCTTTCTCTCCATCTTCTGTCACCCTGTAGTTCCGGAGCGATCTGAGAAGTGAAACTCATAAATCGAGTCGATCTCTTGCCAGGGCATTGTGTTGTGAATAAACGTGCACGTACAGAATTGCGTTCGCCTGCTCTCAACCTCATCCGAAGCACGTTAGCACACTGTGCACGCTGGTCTCTTTCTATAACAGTAAATTTCGAATCTAAAGACCCCATCTGGATTGCAGCAGGGGGCCTCTTTCTACAGCGGAACGTCTTGAGCTATAGGCCTCTGGGTCGTCCTTGGGGTCAGTCTCATTGTTGGCAGACCTGATGTGGAGTTCAAAAGGGAGCAAAGATGGGATAGAGAAGCAAGACCCCCAAACGCAAGTTATTCCTCAGGGGCGCCTGGATGGCTCAGTTGGTTGAGCATCTGGCTCTCGGCTTCGGCTCAGGTCGTGATCTCACGGTTCATGGGTTCCAGCCCCACGTAGGGTCTGTGATGGCAGCGCAGAGCCTGCTTGGGGTTCTCTCTCCCCCTCTTTTCGTCGCTCCCCCACTCGCACGCACTCTCTTTCTCTTTCTCAAAATAAATAAGTCAGCCTGAAAAGATGCAAGTTATTCCTCTGAGACACGTGGGCGTTCTGAATAAACATCGCTTACCACCCACTGCTGTGTCCCACTGTCACGTATGAGGCTTCGGGGGGAACCAGCTTGAGGCTTGGTGCCGTGAGACCAGCCTTAGCTCTCCCTCTTCTTTGCCGCCTGTGCCTGCTTCGGTCTCACCACGTCTGTGTTCAGGCTCTCATCTGGACAATGGGCACAGTACCCCCCAGTCCCAAGCAGCATCAGAGCCTGACATGGGGCTCGATCTCAGGAACTGTGAGATCATGACCTGAGCCAAAATCAAGAGGCAGACACTCAACCAACTGAGCCACCCAGGCGCCCCAAGATGAGTTTTGAAGTCAAACTCCCCTCATTTTCTAATCAAACGTTCCCTAACACAGGCTACTCTGCGAGGGAGCTTTCTCTCGCTCTAATCTTTTACCTAACCCTCTCGGCAGGAGCACGGGGATTTATCTTTCATGTACACCATTGATACTCCAGCTCTTTCTACTAGCAACAAAACCCTCAAAGCAGAGGGCGCTGGGTGCTTTTCATAGGCTCAGCAAGGCAGGTGGGGTAGGGCTGTGCGCCGCCCTGAAGTCAGTGGAAGGAAAAAGACCCGCAAAGGTTATGGTTGAACTGGGTGAAGTCGAAAGGCCAAAGATAGGCGGAAAGCACACCTCGGGGTGACAATCAGAAGTTCGAAAGCAGCTCTCCTGAATTCACAGTAAATCGTGGAGCATCTGTCAGAAGGCACACTCACCCCATTGGGATGGGGCATAAATTGTTATATATCCTCTTCCAGAATCCTCTGGAAGATGCCACAACACCAGGGAAGGAAGCCAACAGGAGGCGTGAAGCGTGATGGAGGTGAGCTTTCTGAGAACTTTGCAGTTGCTGTCTTGGGGGCTGTAAGCCCTGTACGTGATGCCCTAAAGCAGAGAAGGCCCACAGGCTTGTGGTTCCTGCCATCTCTCTGACGTCCTATCACTTAAGTCCAGCCACAGAGGTCCCCTTTGGGGTCTTTCGAAAAGGACAACTCTCTTCTTTTCCTTCCGAGCACTGGCTTTTCACCTCCAGGTCTTACATCACTGTCTCAGGGGCATCCTTCACCTGCCCCCCTAGGCTCAAGGTACGTAGCCTTCCCTGAGCCCATCCCAGCCACCTGCACCCACCTTCCTTAGAATCCTTTCACCCACTTAACACTCATCTTACTTTATAATTATTATCTTGAATCATCATTATTTATTTACCAGTTTATTATGTGTTGTCCCACAAGAGACTATAAGCTTCCAAAGACTGGCTGGCTCAGTCGAAAGAGCAGGTGATTCTTGATCTTGAGGTCATTGAGTAGGAGCCCCACGTTGGGTGTAGAATTTACTTAAATAAATAAAAATAAAAATAAAAAGCTTCATGAGTTCACGAGCCCCACATTGGGTGTAGAGATTCCTTACATAAATAAACATTAAAAAAAAAAAAGCTTCAGAAGAAAGACAGCTTGTTTCTTCTCAGCTGGCCCCCCATGCTCCTTCTGTAGGACCTGGCACAGAGTTAGCACTGATAAATGTGTCACCAGTGCATGGACGGATGGAGCATGCCTTCTAACCCATCTTCCCAGCCCACACCCCGTGGAAATTACACAGTAAATCCTAGGAAGGTCTTTTGGCCTCCAGGGAGCACCCGGGCAAAGGTTTTTAACCTTTCCGCACGGATCTCTTCAGGTATTTGATAAAACCAACAGCCTCTCCCAAAAGAACATACACACACACTAAAAACTCTGCTTACAACGTGGGGGTCTGGACACTCCTACCGCCCCAGGTAAACACTCCAGGCTTAAGAAACATCAAGCGGGGAAGGGATGAGACTGGACATTCGACGCCACCAAGTCTTAGGAGAGACGTCCTAAAACCGGGCCTGTATAAAATGACCTATGTCCTTGGATTGCAGCATTAAAAAAATACACAAAGACGGGAAGAAATCGGGAATGGGTGGGGTGGGGGGTGGTGGCAAGCGATCGCTTCTAGTTCCGGCTCTGCCAGCCGCTCCCTCCCTTCTCGGTTTAGGACAAGCCAGCAGCGTCTGCCACAGTTCCCTAAGGGTATCTGCAAGTGCTGGGGGCAAATGCACATTTCTGGAATACAGGAATAACATATTCCCCGGGGCAGAATCTGGAAAGCAGCCCCCTCGGGGGGTCCCTGCTCAGGGGTTCCCAGTGGCCCAGGGTGCAGAGGCGGGGGCAGGTGCTTCTGCACCTGCCGCAGCCTGCGCGCCGGGCTGGGAGGGCTGGGGGGGTGGTGGGGAGGAGGGAGAGGAGGTGGAGGAGGGAGGGGAGGAAGTAGTGGAGAGACGGAAGGAGGGGAGGGAGAAAGCAGGGGAGGAGGGAGTGGAGGAGGGAGAGGGGAGGGGAGGAGGGAGAGGGGAGGGGCGGAGGGAGGGAGGGGAGCCGCGCGGGGAGGAGTCTGCAAACTTTCAGTTCGAGGGCATTGTGGGAAGCAGCCATGGTCTGAGGCGGGCGCCTCACCTGTCAGCCTCCGGCTCCTGCGCTCGCCTTGCGCCCTGGTGACCCCCGCTCCACGCTCGCCGCTCGCTCCTGGGCGGCCGGGGGGAGGGGGCGGCGGAGGCCCGGCCACCATGGTGAGTGACCCGGGGCGCGCGCCGGCGGGAGGCACCTGCGGCGGCCGCCTGGGGGACTCCGGGGTCCCGGTCCGCCGCCCGACGGTGCGGACGCGCGGGCCACCGGGACGCCGGCTCCGGACCCTCGGGGCCACAGGCGCGCTCCTTCATTCATTGGCTCGTTCGCTGAGCGCGGGGTCAGTGCCAGGCGCGCGCGGCCAGGTGCAGGGTGTCGCGGGGGACGCGGGGGACCTTCGCTGGCAAGGGGGTTACCTTCTCGGAGGAGGGTGTGGAGACGAGATGGGGAGCCGGGTGGCAGACCGGGGAAGTAAAGGTAACCGCCGCGAGTGAGTGCTCCCCAAGTCTCCAGTACCACCGGATGGCGGAGGGGAGAGGCCACTCGGGAGGAGATCGCGGAGAAGGCCCTTTGCGGGAGGTGACATCTCAGATGCCGGAGATCCCGCGGGGGCCATGCAGGTGGTGGGAGCCGAGAGAGAGCAAAGAGGAGCGAGAAGAAATCCTTGCTTGTGGCAAAAAGAGAGAGAGAGGGGCCAGGTCCAGTTGAGGCGGGTTGTTAGAAGCCAAGTTAAGGAGTTTGGGTTTTATTCTAACTTAGTTGAGCCCTGGGAGCCTTTTAGCGAGATTACTGGTCTCATCTCATCCCTTCTACACGCAAAAAAAAAAAAAAAGTGCCTGTGGCTGTTGGCGGAGAGTCGCCTGAAGGACACGTGTTCGAGGAGGGGTTTCCATCAAAGTAGAAACAAGGCGACCAGTTCCAGAGCCCCAGGTGAGAGGTCGTGACCTGCCCTCGGGTGGAAGCAAGAGCTTCAGGCGCCTCTTCCGTTGCCTTCTGTCCAGGGCTAGCGTTTTGACAGTGAGGTGGCCTGAACTGTGCCAGTGGCACTTCCCCAGGTGAGCTCAGGTCCCACATTTAAGTAGGAACAGAAGCGACCCCCAGTCTGAGGGCTTGAGGGCCCGCTGCGGGCTGGGCAGGAGATAGTCAAGGACAGTGTGGAATGCTAAGCCCCTGGACGCAAAGACCACAGATCCTGGCCCCAGGGAGAGGCCTGGCCGCACAGGCCGGAGATGCCTTTTGTTGTTTGTTGAGGATTCCTTGTAAATACAGCACCTTGTAAAAAGGAGGCTGTAAATAATGGAGCAGCTCTGTTCGTTTGCTCGGGTTTCCCAAGGAACAAGGTGACAGCGTGCGGAGCTCGCCAGCATCACTTGCCTGCTGGAGGGGTGGAAGTGGGAATGAACTGGGGCAGGGTCCTCACTCTAGACAGCACTTGCCGTGGAGTTTTGTTTTTTTTTTCTTGCTGGTTTCGTATGATCAGGTAGTCAGAAATGTGTGCAGAAATGTGTGGCTTTACCACCAGGCCTCGCCCACCAGAAATGCTCATGTGATTGAGCACTTCGGATAGGCCCAGTGGGATGCTCAACCCTACCATTCACCATCTCGGGCAAATCCTGATGAAAGTGAGTGTTCTGCTCTTTGCACTTTACCTGCTCCGACCTGTTTTTAGCAATGTGGCCCTGGACGGTCTCTTGACCTCTCTATGCCATTTGGCTTATTTGTAAAGTGAAGATTGTAAGTGTTCCCGACTTGTTAGAAGGGGTTCTCCACGTGCAGTCTGGGGACCCTAAGGAGTCCCTGAAACTTTTCAGAGATCCACAAGACCCGAGGAATTTCATAAGAGTTTATAACAGCACCATGATATTATGTGCCTTTTTCACATTCATTCCTACATGACCGTGTGTGGAGTTTGCTTGAGACTAACATGTCCCGGGATTATGTGACAGATTGAATACGGACACAGCTAGGAGAGTCCAGCTGTCTTCTACTGAGCCAGACATTGAGAAGATTCGAAAAAAATGTACAATAGGGGCACCTGGGTGGCTCTGTCACTTGGGCTCAGGTCATGATCTTAGGTTCGTGAGTTTGAGCCCCACATCAGGCTGTCAGCACAGAGCCCATTCTGGATCCTCTGTCTCCCTTTCTTTGCCCACCCCCCCCCCCCACCATGCTCTCGCTCTCAAAAATAAAGAGAAAACGTTTAAATTTTACAAAAGAAAAACTATAACCATACATAACCTACATAAATAAAAGGTCTTTGGAGCTACCTATTTTTAAGAGTGTGAAGGAGTCACAGGCAGGTTCTGTGAGTCAGTGCAAGTGAATGCATTTAGGGCAGTAGTTTTTTGCCCCCGTCCGAGCTCGGGGACTATAACGTCTGCTCTGTTATCACTGCCATGTGCTGGGAAGAACCTTCTTGGTGAGGGCCACTTTGTGACCCTCTGTCTTTCTCCTGCTCCGTTCTTGACTCCTGCCAACTCTTCCCTTAGGAAACTGAAAGGTGCTTACGCTATCCTACTTGCTCCCTCCGCACGGGAGATGGTTCTTCATCCCTGTGCCCGCGGGCCAGGTTTCTAGCACAGGGATTCTATACCTCCTGAATCTGGGGACTGTTTTTTTTATCCGAATTGTCTTGTTTGAATCAACTTTGTACCTCGGCACCCTGTCTTTGTTTTAGAAACCTCTGCCCTGGGAAGCAATGAGAGGGTTATTGTGTTCCAGGCATCCCCGTGGCTTCTGAGCACAGCGTATTTAAACATCTTAGTGGGAAGCCTTTACTGTTGGATGGTTGATAATGTTGGTGGAGGAAGGAGGATTTTCTTTTATTTGTTTGTTTATTTATTTTTTTCCCTGGCAGAAGATAGCAGTGAGGATTTAGAGGGTGAAGTTTGGGGGCGCCTGGGTGGCTCCGTCGGTGAGCCTCCGACTTCAGCTCAGGTCACGATCTCGTGGTCCGTGGGTTTGAGCCCCACGTCGGGCTCTGGGCTGATGGCTCGGAGCCTGGAGCCTGCTTCCGATTCTGTGTCTCCCTCTCTCTCTGCCCCTCCCCCGTTCTTGCTCTGTCTCTCTCTGTCTCAACAATAAATAAACGTAAAAAAAAAAAATTAGAGGGTGAAGTTTGAAGGGCTGTGGGGACGCCTTTACTAAAAATGCAAGCGGACCTTGCTTTATGCAGTCCACATGCTTCGGATGAGCTGAAATGGCTTTTAAAACCACGTTGCAAACAAAATAGAGGAATTACCCATTGAAAGAAACTCCAGGGGTGACCCATTTTTGAAATATGAAGAATCATCTTCTTGTGATGCAAATGATCATAATGGACGCTGCTTATATCTAAAGGGAGATCCGCTTACGCTAAAAACAAAAAGACCGAAGATTCTTTGGTGTGATTTTAAATCTTAGTTTAGAGAGAGACTTTCCCGAGCTGAACTGGGAAGCCAGTTCTTGATCAGCGTTGACGTCAGTCAGTTTGAAACAGCACGAGGGCACCTTCTCCTAAATCAAGTACATCAGAGTTCCCCGTGTTCGTCCTAATCTCACTGTATCGCCTGGAAACAGGAAGGATGAAGAGGGTTGCAGAGGGCTGAGGAGGGAGAAATCTAACTATGAACCTGTAGATCCTGCCACGATCCCGCCTCCCTACCCAGTATATCAATTTAATCGTCCAAGGCTTAAGTGAACTGTAATAAGCACGTAGTTATTTAGGCAATTTAAGTTCTAGTTCCAGGGTGAAGTAGTTTATTACAGCAAGGAGCACTTTCCTGCTCCAAAGCCTCGTGTGAGCTGCTGGGCAGCCATTCGTGTGGGGGGGAGGGGGTTGGGAAGAAGGGAGGGAGGGCAACGTGGCCTCGGTGGTGGCCAGTTATCCCCAGAGGCGAGACCACAGACAGCCCTTCCCCCAGGTCTCCCAACAACACCAGTGAGACTTGTGTTTACCCCACCCCAGGACTGTGATTCCTGAGTTCCCATTCCTGAGTTTCCCATTCCCATTCCTGGCCAATAGTGTCAACAGCTTATGATTTTTGTGTGACATTTTACAAACAGCTGGAAGGAAATGGTCAGCAGATTGTGTACTCGCCACAGGGTATTTTCGATGTGTGTCTGTTTGGGACCCATGAGTGATTTCATTATTGACTGAGACGTAACAGATAAAGCGAAGCCCATCCCCCAACACAAAGGACGAAAACTCCTTGAAGAGCCCCCAGAGATAAGCATTTTGGGATCTCCCCATGACCCATTCCTTTGATGATATTTTGTTGTTACTATGGCCAGGCCAGAGGTTCTTGCAGTGATCGGAGACTTCACTGGGGTTACTTCTTCCCTGGGGCCTGCCCGTGCCTATCCTAGCCATTTACCTGGGAGAAACTCCCTTTGGACCATCTGGAGCCCCCAGATCCTGTGCTGTGAGAGAATGCACTGGGAAACCAGAAGCCAAGCCCCTCAGGCCTCCCAGGGCAGCTCTGACCTGTCTCGCCAGCACCCTGACCGGCCAGAGGAACTGTGCTGATTACGTGGTTGCTGATAGCAGGATAAATGGTGACTTTTAACAATGAAAAGGAAGCGCTACAAATCATTTAAGTTAGAAACGAAATGCCGTTGAATGTTATGAGGAAACTGGCCTTCGAAAAAGCTCCGACCACGTCCCGAGCCCGGGAACTTTCCGACAGGTAGAAGTGAGTTCTGAAAAAGCTCTGACTAGTTTCTGCAAAGCGCCCGGGGGAAAATGATCAAGTGTCCGGGAGTCTGTCAGTGCGATGGGCCACTGACCTGCAGTACAAGAATAAGGGCACTCAGGATTTCCTATGTTCGTGTCCTTGTGGGATCCTCTCTTAGTAGGGCTTCCGGGCTGGTGACAAAGGATGGGTGTGTGGTGGGGTTCGCTGCGTACTTAAATGCTGCAGGAGGCTTCTGGCCGCCCTGGGTTATTAAAGACGAGAAGCTAAGGCCATGGTTTGCGAGCTGGGGCGCCTTGTACTTGGTCTTGTAGAGAGCGGACGTCAAGGGATAATCATGACTTGCACAGATCATTTTAGATTTAAAACTTCTTTGCACTAAAACACGAATGGGGGTGCCTGGGTGGCTCATTGGTTAAGCGTCCGACTATTGATTTCGGGTCAGGTCACCTTCTCACGGTGTGTGGGATGGAGCAGCCCATGTCGTGCTCCGTGCTGACAGCACGGACCTGCCTCAGATTCTCTCCTCTCTCTGCCTCTCCCCCACTTGTGCGCATGCGTGTGTACGTTATCTCTGTCAAGAATAAATAAACATTAAAAAAACTCACAAATGCGTTTGAGTCCACGCTGCAGAATTCATACACACTTTAAAGATAGAAAAAAAAAAAAACCTAAGAAGTAGCTTGTGTATGGCTAGTTGCTTAAGACTAGCACTCTACATCTCACGAGGCTACCTGCCTTTTTTGCTGTTTCGGTGATTTGGGTCGAAAAGGTTGAGATGGTGTTTGAAGACGGGGTCAGAAAAATTTTTCTGCAAAGGGCTGGATCATAAGTATTTTAGGCTCTGTGGGCCCTAAAGTCTCTGTCCCTGTCACTTAACTCTTCTATTATAGAGTGAAAGCAGCCATGGACGAGATGCAAATGGGTGTGGCTATGTTTTAATAAAACTTTATTTATAAACACAGGGGGTGGGCCAGAATCCGGCTATCGGCTGTAGTTTGTTGACTTACGTTCTAAAGTAACTTCCATTCATTCACTATATATTTGACAAGTGTATTGGGCATGTGCCCCAGGACAGGCAGTGCACCAGGTAGGACAGGCTATATAATTTGTCACACCTAATACAAAATGAAAATGTAAGGTCCCTTGCTCAAAAAACTGTTGAGAATTTCAAGATGACTGCAGAGCATTAAACTAAGGACTTGCTCTAGGCAAGAACCCTGTGTCCACGGAAACCAGCCCTGGGTCTAGGCCTCAGGGCTTGTGTTAAATAAACCAGAAGCTCCTTGCTGTCCTGGAGCCCATGTTCTTGGTAGAAAGTTCTTGAAACTTTCTAAATATTTTGTACCAATGACACAGAAGAGGATATTATAAAGCATTCATAAATCATCCTCTCATTTTTTTTACTTGATGGAAGTTGCAGGTGTTTCTGATGTGGGCAATGTGGGACCCTGTGGGAGCATGTGGAATTGGGGGCAGTCCTGGTGTAGGTGGCCACTTCAGGCCCTGCAATTTGACCCCTTCTCAGCCTGAGGAGGTGGGTCCATTCATCGGGCCAACTCAGCTGGCCCTTGGTCACTTCCTGAAGCAGTTGTGACTGGGCAGAGAGTTCAGGAACCATGTCCTTCTCCCATATCCCCTTGGGTACAGGATATCGAGGCTTCCCCAGCCCGTTCCAGGTTTGCCCTAAAAGTCCAGGTGTGGTGTAGTTTGTCAGTGTAAATCCTGTACGTTAGTTCCCCATTTGTGGAAAATGAGACCGATACGCCCATGTATAAACTGGAGACTTCCAGGAGGATATGAAAGAAACAGTGATTATTCCTGGGAAGGGCTCTAAGCATCCAGTGTGATACATTTTCACTTCGTATTGTATGTTCTATTAGACACTTCAGTTCTCTCTATTTGAATGTTAATTATCTTCTAAATTATATGAAAAATCACTTTTAAAAATTCTCCATTTACATTAGTCCTCCAGCAAGACTCTGTTTGGTTTTTCCCTGTGTTTTGTGACTTTTTCTTAAAGTTTATTTATTTTGAGAGAGAGAGAGAGAGCACAAGCAGGTGAGGGGCAGAGAGGAGGGGAGACAGAATCCTAAGCAGTCTCCGTGCCTAATGGCACAGAGCCTGATGCGGGGCTTGAACTCATGAATAGTGAGATCATGACCTGAACCGGAGATCAAGAGTCAGACACTGAATTGACTGATCCACCCAGGTGCCCTGCGTGTTTTGGAACTTCTTAAGGTTGGATGTGTCTGGAATTGGGATGTAGGCAGAAGTTTCCTGAAATCTCACACACACACACACACACACACACACACAGGCTTTCTCTCTGACTTGAGCTCTTGGCCAGCCTTCTGAGACTCCTATTAGTACCTGTTTTCATATGAGAACTGAGAAAACCTGAGGGGAAAAATGTGAACCATCTTTCTCACTTCAGTAACTCTGAAAACTTTTGGTAACGACGTAGAATAATGTTTCTAGTCACTTCATAGAGGACTGAACGATTCAAGTACAGAGATGGGTTGGCAGATCACCTAGGGTTGGCCTTCCTGCATTCAGTAAAGAACTGAACATTCCAGCAAGATTAAGAAGTCGCGTCCCTGAAAAAGTCAGGAAGGCCCCATCAAATGTGGCATCAGATAACGACTGTCACTGATTTGTTCTGCCCCTGATTTCAGTGTCTGCTGCATATCCCCAGCTTCCCAAGCCTTCCTTAAAAAAAAAAAAAAAAAAAAGGACAAAAAAAAAAAGGCAGCAACTTTTCGTTATATGGAGGTGAAGCTGTAAAAGGCTTGAAAAAAAGGTTTCTTTGAAGAGAAATGTCCGAATTTCATCAGGTGACAGAACGTGTTATTGGAAGACACATCTCTCTTGTGAAAACGTTCAGCTACTGGTTCCCTGTAGAAGTGACACGCGGGGCATTTTGCCCAGCTTCCCCCCCACCCCCTAAAGCCTTCATGTGTTCATTTCCAGAGGCAGGTGTCAGATGTCAGTGCAATGTGTCCAGGAGGAGCACATGATGAGGCCGACAGCCCCAAGCCCTGCATGTGTGCCCTGTGACCTTGACCACTTGGTTTATCCCTTTCACACGGGGCCCACTTCCTCGGTTTACCTGCAGATTGGATGAGATAATCCAGTTCAAGCCCTTTGCACGCGGTCTGGCACCTGGAACACATTCCATAAACGTTAGCTAGGCTATTTTTAAGAGAAACAGGAAAAAACCCTAACAAAATGTTTAAAAAGGGTTATAAGTTGATTCCCGCCTCCCCCCCACCCCCCCAGGAAACTTATCTGAACCAATGAAATGAAGAAACAAAATATCATAGACTGTAAACACTGGGGAGATAGGAGAAGGTAAGGGTTTTTGTAGTATCACAGTGTTTTTCCAATGTGATTCAAAACCCAGTGTATGTATAGGACATTTTTCTTTTATTTCCTAAACAAGTACTTTCAGTTTCTTTACTAAGAAGCCGAAACCTCAATTCTAAGTGCACTGCACATGCATCCAACCTTTTAAAGTTTATTCGGCCTCGTGACTTTTATACTTTAAGGATTCAGATAATCTAGTCTATGTCAACAGTCTTGGTAAAAAAAAAAAAAATAAGTAAGTGGGAGAGGGAAGACTTGACTATATAGCAAGCCAGGTCTTTCTCTCAGATTCAACCTGAGCTTTGAAAGAGGATGATGGATGTGCCATTGCCCACCTCCTAACAAATTTTGTTCACCGGTGTAGACCTTGTTGTCAAGGTATAAAGGCGCGAGGGACAGCTTTTTATTGAGTTCTGAATAGTCTCCAGTAGGAGGAATATGGAAGTTCTTAATAAACATTGAAGTGGTCATTACCATCGAGGTTAGCATATTAAGCATAGCCTCTTTTTTTTTTTTTCAACGTTTATTTATTTTTGGGACAGAGAGAGACAGAGCATGAACGGGGGAGGGGCAGAGAGAGAGGGAGACCCAGAATCGGAAACAGGCTCCAGGCTCTGAGCCATCAGCCCAGAGCCCGACGCGGGGCTCGAACTCACGGACC
Organism: Prionailurus bengalensis; assembly: GCF_016509475.1. NCBI lineage: Eukaryota > Metazoa > Chordata > Mammalia > Carnivora > Felidae > Prionailurus > Prionailurus bengalensis. The sequence goes on along the minus strand of NC_057345.1, from coordinate 208,353,677 downwards.
GCGAGATCGTGACCTGGCTGAAGTCGGACGCTTAACCGACTGCGCCACCCAGGCGCCCCAAGCATAGCCTCTTAAACAAAGTTCCTGATCACAAAAAAATTCACATTAAGAATGACTGAATGAGCATCACTATGAAATACGAATAGGGTCCAAAGTTATTCATGTTTCGCTGGACTTCAAAGTCATACTGAATGTTGCCTGGAATTTCTACCCACTATTTCCAGTTATCTTTTTGGTCCTTAAATGATTTGAAACAGAACCAAAGGCCGGTCTGCCTCTCAAAAGACTCTAGAAGAAAATCTAATGGGAGTTATAGTTACTCTATGACAAAAATGAAGCAATTAACAGGTATTGTTGGTGTGTTCTAAATTGATTACTCTGCCCAGAGGAAGTAATAAATGGAGAAATCATACGTGCATCACTTCTCAGGCTTTTTTTTTTTTCTCCTCACTTGTGAACCCTTGAGCTCTTTTAGCTGGGGAGGTTATTAGAAAAGAAAACCCAGGGACTCCTCGGTGGCTCAGTTGGTTGAGTGTCTGACGTTGGCTCAGGTCATGATCTCACAGTTCACAAGTTTGAGCCCCGCATCGGGCTCTGTGCTGACAGCTCAGAGCCTGGAGCCTCTTCGGATTCTGTGTCTCCCTCTCTCTCTGCCCCTCCCCTTCCCCCCGCCTCGCTTGTGCTCTGTCTCTCTGCCTCTCTCTCTCTCAAAAGTGAGTAAACATTAAAAAAATAAATACAAAAACAGAAAAGAAAAACCCACAAGTGTAGATCTGTTTCTTGATTGCAAGATATGTGTGTTGTGGGGAAGAAATTTCTCACATGCACAGGAGTGGATGATTAAGCACTGAAGTATATTGTTCAGATTATATAATTGCTGCAGAAGCAGGACACAGTACGAGCTCATGGGAGACATGGGCACTGGGCTGAGACCAGAAGGGCAGGACGATCCTGCCTGCAGCTTTTCAGAAGAGCACGTACTGTAGATATGCTGGATGTGCATGTGAGTGGGAAGGGTTCGTAAGCAGACCGTAGAGACAGGCAGTTTGAGGGAAATGCAAGTCCTGGAGGAGAGCCTGGTTTCTCATCGACTCCACCTTCTCCAACTTTGCTCGTCCATCAGCCCCAGTGGGACAGGATTCATCCAGTATCATCTGGGAATGAGTGGATTTTCCAGAGAGCAAAATGGACAAACTTTTTTTTTTTTTTTTTTTTTGGTTGTAGAGTTCAAAAAGTGTTAATACCCTCCTCAAGCATTTGGGGAAGTTCATCAGAAGTAGTTTGAAGCAGCCTCACTTCCCTGCTTGGTTTTGGGGATGAGTTAGTTGCCTTCTAAGCAGCCAAAGTACAATGGTACAGAAATTGCAGGTGTATTTAGGATGCATGTGTGTGCGTGTGTGTGCGTGCGCGCGTGTGTGTGTGTGTGTGTTTTATCTCCGAGTGGGTTAGTTCCTTTAAAATACTGGGGTGCCTGGGTGGCTCAGTCGGTTAAGCGTCTGACCGGCTGAGGGCATGATCTCTCGGTTTGTGAGTTCGAGCCCCGTGTTGGGCTCTTGTGCTGACAGCTTACAGCCTGGAGCCTGCTTCGGATTCTGTGTCCCCTTGTCTCTCTGCTCCTGCCCCATTCATACTCTGACTCTCTCTTTCTCAAAAATAAATAAACATTAACATACCAGCTGCTGTTCCTTCCCTCCACTACCCTGTATGTCTGCCCCCAAACTCTCTTCCTCCAATCACTTTCATGTATGTTTCAAGAAGGAAAGTTCATTTTTTAAAAAAGTTTGTTTATTTTAAGAGAAGGGAGGGGCGGAGGAGAGAATCCCAGGCAGGTTCTGCACTGTCAGCATAGAGCCCAATGTGGGGTTCCGTCCCATGAGCCAAATCATGAGATCATGACCTGAGCTGAAATCAGGAGTCGGTCGCTTAACTGACCAGGCCACCCAGGCACCCCCAAGACAAGGGAAGCTCATTATAATAGCAGCTTAAGACAGACATCACTAGGAAGACAGAAGAACATAGCACTGGTAGGGGTTGCCGCATTGGGAATGAGAGAGCTCAGGGCCGTCACCCGGCTATACCAATGACTGTGACCTTCACTGCTCTCCTGCCTTCCTGGCTCTGTTCCTGCTGTCACGTGAAGCAAGCTTGGACCTGAGGCATGATCTTAAAAACTCTTTCTGGCTCTCACAGTCTGTTACCTGCTGCAAGAAAATCCCATGTCTCTCTAAACCTAACGTACACTGTTTTCTGAATGTGTCAGAACCAGAAGCAGGGCGGGGGTGTGATGTTGAGTTGTTGATCCGTGTGTCTTTACGTTGCTGTTGATGCCTGACATGTCCTAGGTGCAACTTGCAGGTGCAGTTTCCATGTCGGCAGCTGGCCTGAAGGTCTGATGGCCATCCCAACACTGAGGGTACATAACTAGGTGGTGAGTCATTGCATTCCTCACACATCTGTCTGTTCACAGCGCGTAAACATCACGAGTGCATCGTTAAGTGCACGATCGTAAGTGCAATTTTGGCTTCAGTCAGCATAAGTGTAAAAGCACAGCGTTATTATTCTGCTTTAGGTACAAATTTACTGAATACCTACTGTGGTCTAACCCCGGAAATGGAGATTATTAAGCGCTATAAGGGAAACAGAACTGATGATGCTTCTGATCCCATGGGGAGGGAAACCTATACATCGAGCAGCTTGTACTGCTAAACCGTGGGTTTCTTCAAAGAACGTTGAAAAATGAAGATGTGGTCAGGAGGCACTAGGGTTCAGAGGGAAGTGTGAATCTGGAGAGAGGTTTTGAAAGGATGTTACAGATGTGCTTTGGTGATGAGTGTATTTCAGACACGGGGCTCGAAGGAGGAGCCAGCTGCTGAGGTGGGTCCCAGTAACACATGTTCTAGGGCCTGTAAGCAGATTGGCATGGCTGCATGGGGGAATGGGTTGGAAAACACACACACACACACACACACACACACACACACACCCCAAATACTTGGGAGCTAGATATCTCCCAAGAAAAGGTAGAGTACTTGGGTGCTTTGGTGGAGGGCATTGAAAGACAGGAGATTTTCTCTGTGCCATTCTGGAGGACAGTCCTGAAAGGTCTGTCTTTTCTGTTTTCTGTTCAGAACCATCATTTCACAGATGTGGAGTGTGAACAGTGGACAGGCACTGCTTGAGACAAACACCTAAACGAAATCTCCATCCCTCTGTAGTATTTTTAGATGGTAGGGGGTAGCGTGTGCACATATAGGTGTAACTGATTTGAAGTTTTAAAGTGAAACAAAGTTTTTTGTTCATCTTGTTTGTATTGGTAACCACACCCATTTCTGGGAAGAATTTGAGCCTATCTTTGCCAATGATCATTTAAAAAAGTTTTTTTAATATGAAATTTATTGTCAAATTGGTTTCCATACAACAGTCAGTTTAAAAGAAATTCAGGCAATAAATATTTATTGAGCAGCTGTTTGTCCATACCTATTAAAATTCAAGCCATTACACTTGCTCAAAAGTAAAAAAAAATGTAATTTTATTTATTTTTATTTATTTTGAGAGAAAGAGGGGGAGAGAGAGAGTGAATAGGGGAGGGGCAGAGAGAGAGATGGAGAGAGAGATTCCCAGGCAGGTTCTGCAAGGTCCATGCAGAGCCTGACATGGGGCTCGAACTCATGAAACCATGAGATCATGAGATCATGACCTGAGCCCAAGTTAAGAGCTGGATGCTTAACTGACTGAGCCACCCAGGTGCCCAGGCACATAAGGGACTGAAAGTGAAAACTTCAATTCTGGCTCCTTGTGTAAAGCTTTGGAAAGGACTTTTATTCTTTGTCAGTTGCAAGATAAGTAACTACTGGTCTGAGAAAAAAAGTTTTTTAAAGTGTCCTTCTTTAAAATAATGCGCTTGTCTGATTAAGTGATGTTTATCCATATTTATCAGTTTCAGGGTCAAAATGCTGATACTCTAAAGACCACGCAACTAAATCTTTCCAACACAGTAATGGTGAGACTTTTTTTTTTTTAAATAAAACTACCCTTTCAATCCCATTTTCCTGAGCTCCTTCTTATAACCAGTGAGTTTAATCATATTTTATCAGTAAGAGTTCAAAGAACAGAATATTTAAGATCAATAGGTTTGCAATAATTATTATATTTTTAGCAAATATTTACAACGTGAATGTTTCTAAAATATACTTCCAATTTAGAATTATATTCTGTACTACAGTCTTGACTATGGAAGCTAAAAATTTTAGACCTTGAGCAAAAGCGACCAAAAAAAAAAGGTCTAAACTTCTTTTTTTGTTAACTGTGAAATAAGATAGTCATAAACACAGTAGGATTTCCTTTTTCTTACAAAGCATCTTTTTTTGCTCCGCAGTTTTATTGAGCTATAATTGACCAAAGCATCTTGGGGTGGTATTTTTTTTGTAACATCATAGAAAGATTTATAATTAAATATCAGTTTTACTGAAAATGCACACAATTATTTATGGGAGCCAATGACTTTAGAGTTTATTCCATAGCTACACGTTGCTAAAATTGGGTTTGATTTCTGAATTTTAAAGTAACTATTTAAAATGTTGCACAAGAAAAAGAAATGAGAAAACAGACTGTACTTATCTTACATTGCCGGTTTCTCTACTGAGTGGTATAAGGAATGGTGATTTCCAGCAAAAGGGACCGCAAAACATCTATTGTATTCTCCCGTAATAAAACTTTATGCTACATGGGAAGTCTAATAAAAAAGAAACAGGTGTTCAAAATGGAAGATGTTAAGCCCATCTTCAGCCCTACCTGCACATGGCTGATTGCTATGACCCCAAAATGGGCCAGTCCAGTGCAGGCTGTAGTCTGATGCTCCCTTTTGGGTAGGGAACTGAAGGCCACCAAGTAGAGAATAGAAGCACTTTGGCCAATGCATGTGCGTATCACCATCCACCCTTAATTACTCACGTCTTAAGAATAGAAGGAACCCGGAGAGGAATCATATAATGAGCTCTGAGCAGAGGTCAGGTTCACTATCAAGTAATTAGCACTATCAGCAATTAATATAGCGTTAAACTATTTGCCTGTGACTGAAACTTAAATTGGTAACAATTAAGTAATGTCACCTTAATGCATGCAGCCTGCACAAAATACCGTGCTGGTGGTTCTTAAAGTTTTCTGGGATAAAAATCCTTCTTAAAATCTGCTAAAATTTCTGGACCTGATTTCTAGAGTAATTGCTCATCTAAAAGTTTGCATTTAAAAGTTTGCATAGACTTTCAAGTCTACCAACACTCCTTTCCCTTTTAAATTACCCTTAGTTAGACCTTGGGGATTTATTATAAAGGTATAGAATCCTACCTGAATTCAATACCTAGCCCTGCCACCTATATTTTGAAGACTCCACGAAAGTCTTTGAAGTGTCAATAACTAATTTTTTTTTGTATTCAATATGATACGTCACCTAGGTATGTGGATTAAACAATACAATAGGACACACATATAAATGTGCCCCAAACCGTGTCTGCCATGCAATGGATTGTCTTTATTGATAAATAAATAAATTTGTCATGTGGCATAGTATGTTCATATGGGTTGGTCTGTTAATAGACTGGAGTCTTCCTGGAGAAAAGGGACCCTGAGAAGTTAGATGGTGATCAGAAAGTTTCTTGGGAGAGTGCAGGATCAGAGTAGCCACATGGGGGGCCAGTGACAGTGTCTGTAGGGTGATCCCCCTCATAGCTGTCGTATCTACCTCCACTCTAGGTAAACAAGTCAACAGATGCTACTTGGAGAGGCCACACAGGTGCCTTTGTCCCTAGAGATGTGTTCACAGATTCTTCCAAATTGTCCTATTTTTTCAAGAACTCTGAGCAGACCACTGCTGCTAACACAGCTTTCTTCAGACCAGCTCCTGTAGAATAGGAGCTGGAGGCCCTTTCTGGTTGTCATCCCAGCCGTGTCATCCTGTGACCACACTGTGGCTGATTGAGCTGTGTCTTCTGTAGAGAGCTAATCTCACCACTATGGGCTATTTTATTTTCATTGCCAGATTATGAGGGTTACCTGTAGTCTTTTGTGAACAGGCTGCAGTCTTGTGGACCAGAGTGTTATGTATCTGTTTAACAGAGATTCAAAAGCATCATGTAGTATGTCCAGCAGTCTCACGGGCGCTGTGCACGTTTGAAGACTGCCTTTGACTGGTGGATTGTGTGAGAAAACCTCAGGCTTTAGAGTCGGACGTATCTGTGTGTTGGAATCCCTCTCTGCTATTTACTGGCCTTTGAGCTGAGTCCCTGACATAGGTATCATAGAACATCTATCCATGACCTCATATGAGTACTATCTGTTCCTTGCTGGTGGTTATCATGATTGTGATGGCTTGTGGCTACTCACATTTCCTGCTTCTCCTAGCAACACTGCATGTTCATGGCCCGGAACCCTGGCTTTGCTCGAAAAGGACCATCTGATCTCTTGATTTGTTTTTGATGGGTTATCAGTTGAAGTAGTTTTTTTCCAAATGTATGGGGATGAAAAGAATAGTCATCCACTCTCTGTCATAGAGGCTTATCACCACACACGTCACACTACATTCCTAATTTAACCAATTAACCTGAGATGATAAAAGTTCACTCTGACAGTATTGTGTTCTGTGGAATGCAAAGCGATGTACCTATAAGATTGGTTTATGTGCTTGGATTTGCTGTGGTGTTAAAACCGTTTCAGATTTCTTAGGAACCTAGGACCCATTGCTTTAGGTTTTCTTACAAGGTTCACATGTTAAGTTGGTTTTACAAATCTGTGCATCATTTATTTTAGGTTAGTACTGCAGTCCTTAGGAATCTGATGTCGGTTCATAAAGTTAGGGGGAAAGTGATTGTTATCTGACCCTTAAAGCAGAAGCTAAAGATCTGTTACTTTGGGTCTTTCTGGAGTTAATTAACCCAGTCTCTCTGCTTTCCTTGGGTTGAATCCAGCATCAGCCCTGGACGGTTTTTCCCAGACTTACCTTCCCCAGACTCTCCCTCCCGAGGAATACGTGTCTTACACTGGAGCCCAGGACTAAAATTTACCATGCAAGGTGAATCCGAGACTGTCCTTAGTTTTATAGCAGAAGATACCCAAATATTTTCCAATGTGGCTTATAGAACATTTACAGAATCAATGGTATTGTTTCACTAACTCAGTCAATCCCACTGGTAAAATGGTTTAAAAGTCCAAGTCAAAAATTATATTGATGTTCATTTAAAATAAAATTGGGGGGGGGGGCGCCTGGGTGGCTCAGTCCATTGAGCGTCTGACTTCGGCTCAGGTCACGATCTCGCGGTCTGTGAGTTCGAGCCCCGCGTCGGGCTGTGTGCTGACAGCTTAGAGCCTGGAGCCTGTTTCAGATTCTGTGTCTCCCTCTCTCTTTGACCTCCCCTGTTCATGCTCTGTCTCTCTCTCTCTCAAAAATAAACAAACGTTAAAAAAAAATTAAAAACAAAAAAATTAAAATAAAATCGGGTCTTTGTTATTACTGTCAGCCTGAAATATCTTGCACAGTCTTAGAATTCTTGCTATAGTTTTTAGTTTAATGTGCAAGCCTCATTTGGATTGAGGTACAGCTAGGAGTTGCTGTGTTTGAAGCCTCAGATTGTTTTGCAAACGGTGGATGTTCACATGATCAGTGAGAATTTTATTCATGACGTTTGTTGGGGTCTTTGGAGAATCCGTCCTGGGCACCTGCCTCTGATTATTTTGGCCTAGGATGGTGACCAGGGATGGTTTAAATGTGACTTTTCAAGTACATTTGGTTTCAGAATTTGGTAATGTCAGTCCCTAGGCTGTAGGCTGTGAACCAGACAGAATGAAAAACAAAAGCAGAGAAGGGCCATTTCCTATTGTTAACAGAGCAGAGTGTAAGATTCCAGCTATTACCAGCTGTACCCACCACAGCTTCTTATCTATGATTTTTCTCAAACTTAGCATAGCCTTCCTCCTAGCGAGAGTCACAGGGAGTCAGGGCATGGATTGCGGGGGGTGGGGGGGCACAGGAAACGCAGGCTACTTCCATATTCTGAAGCCACCTGCACATGAAAAGAGAGTGCCCGAACAAGGCTGTGAACATTGTGGCACCTTTTCAAGCCTTAGGCTTAGCCAGTCAGCACAGACAGCATGCATAAAATACCGCGCACTTTCGTCTTGCCTTTTGCAAAATGTTTGAGGGATTTGTAAACAAAACAAAACAAAATATATTGATTCACTGTGTATGCCAGGAGCTTGGACTGGTAATGGGCACAAGCTTATGTCCTTATGAAGAACGTCTCTGCCTTTTGACCTCAGTGGGCCTTTTCTGTGACATCCTGAGTAGTATCCAATTTTAAGTTTGAGATCCTTTGTGGATGTGAGGCCTGCCCCTTCCTTCTAACCCCTTTCACTGAGATGGGTACCTCTGATTCTGAGGATGACTTGTGTGTCATTGCTGCCCCACTCATTGCCACTTAGGGTCCATGTGTTAGAAAATGGCTTACAGGAGGTCAGAATGGCATACATGAGGCGAGGGTGGAAGACAAGGACACTTTTTCGTTGGCTTTTTTTTACTAGTTTTGATTCCAGTTTACTTGTTTTTGTGACTTTGTGGCACATTCCTGATTTCACTCCCCCTCCTTTCTCTGTTATTTGAACAAGTAGACAGTAGTGGTCAAGCAAGGCTCCATGGAGACCCCCGGAAGCCTCCCACATCTCTTTCACCATAGCTGCTCAGATTTCTCTTTGACTCTTTGTAATGAACTTTTATTTCGATCTAGACACTCTGTGTTTTAAATAAAAGCACTCATGGGGCGCCTGGGTGGCGCAGTCGGTTAAGCGTCCGACTTCAGCCGGGTCACGATCTCGCGGTCCGGGAGTTCGAGCCCTGCGTCGGGCTCTGGGCGGATGGCTCGGAGCCTGGAGCCTGCTTCCGATTCTGTGTCTCCCTCTCTCTCTGCCACTCCCCCATTCATGCTCTGTCTCTCTCTGTCCCAGAAATAAATAAACGTTGAAAAAAAAAATTTTAAATAAAAGCACTCTTGAAAACCCCTTCTCTAAGGGCAAAGGATAGAAGAGAACTAAATTTTGTTGCACTTGCCTTATACCAGGTCAACAATGGCTCACATACCTACATGCATAAATGAGGGAAGACTTTGGTCAGTGAATGGGAGACTTTTGTTTTTCTATAACATTTGATTTCCGAAAAGTGTGCAAATATGCTTTATGGCTGCTGGTCTGAGAATCACTTTCTGCATTCCATTGTTTTAAATAATGTATGGGTATCATTGCCTTGTGTGATAGATAGATATCTAACGTCAGACTGTTGGGGTTGAAGGGAACTATGGAAATTATTTTAGGTCTAGCACCCCAGAGATACTGGTCAAGTTGCATAATCACATGGGACTAGTTCTTGGTTAAACCTGGGATTGTAACCACATTTTAAGCCTCTAGGCCATGCTGTTTTTCCTAAGGCTAATTATTTTACTGGCTCAAGAGTAAATAGGTAGAGAATAAGCAAGCCTTAAACTACTTACAGGGCACCTAAAAACTACCAAATCATGTATTCCAATTCCTACCGCTTATGTCCAGGAGACCCCAAAACATAAACACAACTCCCAAGTCCCAAATAACCATTGAATCAGAATGCTCCCACCATCTACAATTATATGTAGGTGGAATTGTTAAAAATGGAGCCCAAACAACTCAATGAAGAAATAGATAAAGACCTTGAATAGACATGTCTCGAAAGATGACATCCACGTGACCAATATGCACATGAAAAAAATACTCAGTGTCATGATTCACTTCACACCCATTAGATGGCAACTATTAAAAACAAACAAAATACCAAGTGTTGGCGAGGATGCAGAGGAATTAGAATTTTTGTGCAGTGACGGTGGGAATGGAAAACGGTACAGCTGCTTTGGAAAACAGCACGGTGGCTCTGCAAAAAAATTAAACATAGCATTACCATATGACCTAGCAACCCCCTTCCTGGATATGTACCCCCGAAAAATCGAAAGCAGGGACTTGAAGGGATTTGTGCACCCATGTTTGTAACAACATCATTCACGAAAAAGTGGAAGCAACCCAAATGTCCATTGATGGGTGAATGGATAAAATGCACTGTATATAAATGCAATCGGAATGTTATTGAGACTTAAAAAAAAAAAAAAAAAAAGAAGGCAATTCTGACACATGCTACCACGTGGATGAGCCTTGAAGATATTATACGAAGTGAAATAAGCGAGTCACAAAAGGAAAAATACTTGGTAATTGCACTTATGTGACATCCCTAGAGTAGTCAGATTCGTAGGGACAGAAAGTAGAATGGTAGTTGCCAGGAGCTGGGGGAAGGGAGGAGTGGGAAAGTGTTGTTCAAGAGGTACGGAGTTTCACTCTGGGAAAATGAAAAGGTTCTGGAGGTGGGTAGTGGTGATGATGAATGCACAACATTATGGATGCATTTCATGCCGCTTGAACTATACATTTAAAAATGGTTAAAATGGCAAATTTCAGGTTAGGTATATTTGACTACAATAAAAAATTGTAGATCATTAGAAATGGAGCCCAAATTTAAGCCATAAGAAAAGGATAAGGTACTTCTGGAAAGCATATTGCAGTGAGTGGATCTGTAAGAGAGGAATCTTTAATGGTTTATTATAAATAATGGCTGTCTAATTTATTGGGCATTTTGTATTCATCACAAAGTATTTGTGGAGTGTTTTCTGCATAGTAGTTTTTTGGTAAGTGGAACAGCAGATCTTTGCATTTAGGTAAGTAGACATTACTTCATGGGCTATTTCTTCTTCTTTTTTTTTTTAATGTTTATTTATTCTTGAGAGAGAGAGAGAGAGAGGGAACGAGAGGGGGAGGGATAGAGAGAGAGGGAGACACAGAATCCGAAGCAGGCTCTAGGCTCTGAGCTGTCAGCACAGAGCCCAACGCAGGGCTTGAACCATAAACCTTGAGATCATGACCTGAGCCTAAATCGGACACTCAACCAACTGAACCACACAGGCGCCCCTTTCATGTGCTATTTCAAGAAAGGAAATTACAATGCTTCCTTGGGCCAGCTGCAAACTTAAGAGTAGTGTATTTCAAAAACTACGAAAGAGAGGAGTTGGGATGGGGTCAGGTATCATTTACTTTCCCTCTGTCATGTATAAGCCACGTAGTTTAAATTTTCACTGCCCCAGCTGCATTTTGCTTTGGTCAAAAGACAGCTGTGTACTGGAATTTAAAACACACACACACACACACACACACACACACACACACACAATGGTGTTTGTGGTCACGGTCTCCAGGCCATGATCCTGAATCATCAGCTTATTAGTGATGCAACTTTGGGCAGTGGCCTCTCCTCTAGAATTGAGTTTCTATTAGACTGTGTCCAATAGGCTATTCAGCTTTAGCATTTTGTGAACTCTGTGCGATTTTTTTGCGCATATACAAATTTTAAAACGTCTTGCCCTTGACTCTTGATCCATCTAACTCTTTTCTCATTTCGCAATCAAGAAAGTTCTTGAAGATTGCTTTTGAGTTAAATGTAGGACACCCAGTGGACTCAGCTAATAGCCCAGACCTGAGAAGAGGTATGGTCAAAGATGTAAAAGCATCTGGGTGTTAGGAGGATTCTCAGTGTTGTTAGAGAAACATTTTCGTGAAAACCCCTCTTAAGCCCCCTTGATGCTAGTGCTGTTGGGATCCATTATTAACTCCCTCTCGAGTCCCGTGGCGGGTGGGCCCTGCCACTTTTCTGCCATTCAGACGACACCTGGAAAATTCATAAGCAAAACATGAAGGGATGGATGGCGACAAAAGCTTGGCTCTCCATTCCGAAAATACTGGCTCGGAAATTGAAACAATTTTTTTTTTTCCAGGGAAACAGAAAAATGAAATGGCTACCTCTAATGAGTGGTTTTAAGAAAATTCTTTTATTTCCTCCTTAGCTAAATTTTCACATGTCCTTAGAGGCTTCCGTTGTGCTGGCTGTACAACGGTCATTCACACAATCTAGGTACATGTTAGACAGCACGGCCCAGTGTACTTTTGTGTTGTCAAGATATTTCCTTTGGCTGTTTAACTGTTTTTTTCTGATAGTTGATGTCTCATTTTCTGGGAAGGGTAACGTTGAATGTCCTGGAAGAAGAGATACTTGGTTTCCAGTTGAAAAGTTAAATGTTAATCAACTAAATGTTACATCCCTCTGGCGGTTACTCCATGATAGTCTCTCTCTCTCTCTCTTTTAAAACATTTCTTTATTTTTGAGAGACACAGAGAGACAGAGACTTGAGCAGGAGAGAGAGAGGGAGACACAGACTCTGAAGCAGGCTTCAGGCTCTGAGCTGTCAGCACAGAACCTGACGTGGAACTCGAACCCGCAAACTGTGAAATCATGACCTGAGCTGAGGTCGGACGCCCAACCGACTGAGCCACCCAGGTGCCTCTACTCCAAGATAGTCTTGTCAGTAAATGCACTAAGGGAGATTTTCTTTGACTATATGTGATGGATTCTTCTTTTTTTTTTTTAACTGTAAAATTTATAGGAAGAAAAATTCATAGTGTTCTCATGTTGCTTTCTCATCTGTTGTCCTAGGCTTATCCAAGAAGATTGGCACCAAATCTTAGGCTGGTTAGTAGATCAACATCCCCTAGAAGAAATTAATTTATCTTCTCTCCCACAGGCACAATTCTGCCATTAAAATGTGAAGCAATGATTGATTTAGACATAATTATATAATAATAACCCATCAATATTATACTAAGCATTAATCTTCTAAATCCTCACAGCTCTATTGCGAGTTAACCAGATAATTACATTTTACACGCTACCTTTTCTCTTTTGTATTACGGAACTACTATTGAGTGAATTACTGCTTCATCACCTACCTACAAGAGCAGATCTGCCATAATCACTCATTCATTCAAAAAGTATTATTTGAGGGCCTACTATGTGCCAGCCACTGTTCTGGAAGCTTGGGATACATCAATAAACAAAAGACAACATGACTACCTCATTGGGCATATATTGTATGATGCGTATTAAGTATAATAAAATAATAAAGTAAAATATTAAGTCACAAGTACTTTGAAAAATAATGGAGTAAGACTGGAGGATTAGGAGTATTGGGCCAGGCCAGTGATGGGGTAGTACGTTTCCTGTAGAGTGGTCAGGGTGGCTTTACTGAGAAGTAGATTTTTGTACGGATTTGATGGAAGTGAGGGAGTGACCCATGAAGATATGTGGGGGGCAGAGTGTGCTGGGCGGGGGGTACAGCTAGTGCCCTGAGGTAGGGTGTGCCAGCGTGGCTAAGGATAGGGCGAGTTAGGGGACAAGTGGCTGGTGACGTCAGAGGTAGAGAAGGCCTCATTGAGTAGGGCCATGTAGGTCACAGTGAAAACTTGGCTGTTTCTCGGAGAGAACATGTTGAGCAAGGGAGTGGCCTGTCCTACGATTGTAGTCTGGGTGCTTTATTAAGAACAGATGGTAAGGGAGCAGTGGATGAAGTCATTGTTACCACCTGGCTGATGAAGTCTCTTAAAACTTCACCAGCCTGTTAACATTTATTGAAAAGAAAATGTTGAGTATTCTAAGGAAAGGCAGCTGTATGGTTTTCCAGTGCTAATATTAGCCTGGTGCATTCTGGTTGATTGACCATCAGAGTATGAAAATTGAGGGCTCGTTTTTGGTCTGCCTTTTAATGAAAAGCTGAGCTATTTAAAAGTGGAAATTATACATCATGCAACTTTGTAATGTAAATGTGACTGAAAAGAGTCCTTCCTTCTGCAGTGTTTCGGGGGGCCTATGGAATAACCAGAAGAAAAAACATGCCCCTCACTTCCATGTAGTATTAGATTAAATTCTCCGTAATAGCCTAGGTTTTCAAATGTATCCAAAGGGAGGGGGGCGCAGAGCGGGGGGAGCAGAGACTTCATCCCATCCTGGGTATCCGGGGCCTTTGGGACGGTGTTGGCTCGAAGCTGCCAGTGAAGTCATCGCAGCAAGATAGGGGTCTCTGAATCCTTGGAGCTCAGTTCTAACTATGTCACCTCCCTGTGTTCTGAGGTCTTACTTGCCTCTGAGAAGAATTTACATTAACGATTTTTTCACTTCTTAATGAGGGGAATGCTTACAAATACTGGGTGGGCTATTTCTTGACCTAAAGCCCACATCAGCAAAGCCGTATTTTCTTGGGCAGGTGTGTTGGGCAGGGGTGGGGGTGTGTGTGGCAGAGTCCTTGCTCTGATGTCCCTGAATAACAGCTCTGCCTCCAGCTGCCCAGCACCCCAGGAAGCCCCTTCCCTTGTTAGAGTTGCTCCTGCGTTCTGTGTTTCCCTAGCAATCTTCACTTCAATTTTTAAAACTTAAAAATTTGGAAAAAGCAGAAATACAAAGGGGGAAATGCGAGCGAAGCTTGCAATGTTGTTTATACAATTACTTTTTCATTCAGATATAAAAAAAATAAAGATGAACAATATTTGATATTATTGGCTCCTCCCCAAAAGCACAATTACAGTCTCAATCACGTGTATGTAAATGAATACACGTATGTTCTAAATACTGAAAGTGTAAAGTCAACTTCCTTTTTTTTTTATTAAAAATTTTTTTTAATGCTTTATTGATTTTTGAGAGAGACAGAGAGAGAGAGAGAGCAGAGTGAAAGCTGGGGAGGGGCAGAGAGAGAGACACTGAGTCTGAAGCAGGCTCCTGGCTCTGAACTGTGAGCACAGGGCCTGACACGGGGCTTGAACTCACGAACCGTGAGATCATGACCTGAGCCGAAGTCAGATGCTGAACCGACTAAAAGTCAACTTTCAAAAGTAAGATACATAAAAGGGAGAATCTAAAATGATGTAAAACGATATGCAGCAAAAAGATATAAAACACGGGTAAATGATGTGATATAAAAATAATCAGCCAAGTGATATAAAATATCTAGGTAAAATGATATAAAATAATGCTTTGTTTATATCAGAAACTGAAATGTGACCGTGAATTTTACAAAGCGTGCATTTCACTTTCCTGGGGTGATTACCAGGAGTGGTCATTGGGGTTTGGCACATTTAGTAATGAAAGCATGTGGTCATTTGGAACCTGTCTGGTTTCTTTTTAACTTGGCAAGCATGCCTGCTGGAGAGCCATGAAGTTTTTTCTAGTGTTTGTAACCAAGTCTGTCTGTGTTTTTGTTTTTCTAGAAGTTAGTTTGACATTCTTTCTCTCTCTCCAACCTTTACTTGGAACAGTACCAATTCTCCTGTAACATTTGTGATTCGGTCCTTGATCAATCATTGTTAGAAATGGAGGTTTCTGGTGTACTCAGACTAGGGAAGGCACAGAAGGTGCCTTCAGATTTAATCTCAGAATCATCATCATTTGCAAAAGTTCTGAAAAACATTATAACTAAATTATGTATGCTGCTTGGGCAAAACGCATAAGGCAAAAGGGAAGGAAAAAAACAACCTCAACTCATCCAAGCTTGCAAGCAGCCTAGGTTAAGGATCAGCTGGCAAGATCAGACTACATTTTTTTAATGTTTTAATTTTTATTTTTTTATTGTTAAAGTTTTTATTTAAATTCTAGTTAACATAATGTTAGTTTATATATTATTATATATTTATTATATTTATATAATATTATTTTATATTTATAAAATACATATTATATATCTTTATAAAATATATATATTATATATAAATATATATTTATAAAATATATATTATATATAAATATATATTATAAACTATATATATTTATAGTTTATATATTATATTATATATTTATTATATTTATATAATATTATTATATAATATTATTAACATAATATTAGTGTAATATTAGTTTCGGGAGTAGAATTTAGTGATTCATCACTTACATATAACACCCGGTGCTCATCATACCAAGTACCCTCCTTAGTGCCGTCACCCATCTAGCCCATCCCCCCCCCCCACCTCCCTCCAGCACTTCTCGGTTTGTTCTCTATCGTTCAGAGTCTCTCTTAGGGTTTGCCCCTCTCTCTCTTTTTTTCTTTTCCCTGTGTTCATCTGTTTTGTTTCTCAAATTCCACGAGTGAAATCGTATGGTGTTTGTCTTTCTCTGACTTATTTTGCTTAGCATAATACACTCCAGCTCCATCCACATTATGGCAAAAGGCAAGACTTCATTCTTTTTGATGGCTGGGTAATATTCCCAAGTAGAAGAAGGGAGCTGTAATTCTGACCTACAACAAGGTATTAGCATATGCTTGTTCAAGTAACTTACAACGGTGCCGGATACACACCTGAAGCTTCTCGTAGATCGCTTACTTGGCAGAATAAACTTTGAGACCAAATGCTTTTGTCTTGACTTTAGCAATGTATGTTGGAAACGTAATGGTAGAGAACAAAACCATCCCGAAGCATTTCCGGAAATTGCTCGTAAACACGTGTTAAAGCTGTAGTAGTCACAATTGCCTTCTTCCTAAGCCCGCTGACAGGTGTCCAAGGCTTCTGTTCAATGCTGGCCTTTTCTTTGCTGGGCCATTCAGAGGCAAGTCCTTTCAGTGGTGGTTTCTCCTTGACTGTTTACTCCTGAGTTCTTTTTACGTGACTTGCATTTGACACGTGTTTCAAGCCTATATAATTTCAGGAGTTAGCGATTTCCAACTAACCAGCACCAGAGTGCCCATTCCTGCAGTGCTGCTGCAAAATTAAGTCTTCTAAGATGCAGTATTGAAGATGGACATACAAACACAAGTTGCAGATTTTACCATTAATATCCTTACTTTAAAAAACCTCTGTTTGTTTCATTTGATCCAGAAGATCCTGTTTTTTTCTGTCATCCCATAGTTTGGAATCAGTGGGCCGGGAAACTGGAAGAAAGGGAATTATGGAATTGGCAAAGCGGGCGTGTTCACTTGAGTGTGCATTGTGACGTTAATTAGTGCTTACACCTCCCAGTGGGCAGCTCAGATCCACAGCCGCTAATTTGGGGCACTTGGGACGTGTGCTCAGCCCCCACCTGACGGCTGTTCTGTCATGCTTGAGCCACAGATGGGACCTAAATTTAAGTGTGTGAACATAGACATCGATTGGGAGGCTCTAACTTTCCCTGGCTCTCATTGCAATAGTTTTTAGTTGTTTTGTTTGTTGTTTTTATTTTCTTTAAATGTTTATTTATTTTGAGGGAGAGTGCACCTGCACATGCATGAGCGGGGGAGGGGCAGAGAGAGGGAGAGAATCCCAAGCAGCACGGAGCCCAACTGGGGGCTTGGTCTCCTGAACCCAGAGATCATGGCCTGAGCCAAAATCAAGAGTCCAGATGCTGAATGACTGAGCCACCCAGGCACCCCTGTTTTGTTCTTAAAGGCTGTTGTTTAGCCTATAGGAAAGGGAGATGCAGAATAGGCATCCTATTTGAACTTGAATAATGACAGCCTTGCATCCCACGTTGCTTCTGTCCAGTCCTCCTTTCAAAGGCCGAGAAAATTATATCCATTATTAAATACCTTTTGGAGCTTTCTGTCATCATGGCTCCTCTCTCTTGTTTTAGTTACGTCAACTTTCCTACATGTTTTCTGAATTCAGGCACACAATTTTCACCCCAGTGGTAATAAGTGACCTGCCACCCTGGGACTTGCAAGAGCAGTTTTCTTTACGTACACAATATGGCTGGACCCATCACCTTTACCCTCACGCTAGGTGCCGTGCTGTTAGGATAAAACCAAGTAATTGTCGCACGAAGCGAAAAGCACTTACATACGGAATTCTGAGAGGTGATATTTAGTAACACTAAAACGCATCGTGAAATTGGCGCATTATAAACCTGATGGCATCGAATTTTTGTATGCCATTTTGGCTCCTCTTGACTCATCTTGGAGATAAGTGAAAAAACCCACTGGCTGCATTTGACTTTGAATAAAGCTTTGGCGCTCTGAAAGAGGAAGGTCTCTACCTGAGTTTGTGATCTCTCTGAGGCTAGATCTTAGAGGTGGGGTGAGTTGTCCACACCGAGCACGAGTGATTTACAAGAAAGAAGAAACTTGACGGCTGATAGATGTATTGGTTCACAGTTGATATCATTGCAGTTTCAAGTTGCTTTAAGCAGGGTTCAGGCAGTCATAGAAGAACATTGCCTTCTAGTGACAAATGTGCTTCAGTATCATATTGACTTTAAAAGTGGTGAAGGCCAGCCCAGTGGGTGCCCACGGATGTGTACTTGGTGTCTTCAGGGAGGCGATGTTGTAGAACCATTTAAGGGGTGAACTCTAGAATCAAGCCGAGCTCTGGAGTCTTCTAGCTGATTGACCTGGAGCTAGGCACTTCACTTTTTGGGGGGCCCCAGTTCCCTTATCAGTAAATGGGGGTAATAACAACATGCTGACGGGGATTAAATGAGGTGCTGCATGGAAAGTGCTTGGTGTGGTTACAACCACATGTTCCCACGTGTCAACCATCGTAAATAGGTTTCTGGTGTTAGCATGAGACTTGCTTGCTTGTCATTATTTGCACAAATAGAAAAAAAATGAAGAAGAGTAATAATTTTAGCTTTGCCGGAAACCAAAAGGGGTTGAATGCATCGAGTGCAAAGAGCCTTGGGAGGGGAGACAGGAGATCATTTTAACTCTGCTGCTCAGTAGCTACCCAACTGAGGGTCCAGCCCCCTAGCTCTCTGGGTCTGCATTTCCTCATCTTCAGAGGAGAAGGTTTGCCCCAGCCCAGCTGTGTTGTCCTTGCTAACGTCAGCATTTCGTGCGTCCAGGAATGAGCGATTATTTCATTTAAAATACCTCACTGTAGTAGACACTGAATAAATATTTGCAAAGTTGAGTGGAATCTGCCAACTTTATCTCTGGAATGTAGATGATGTGGTTTTAGGATAGGCATTATAATGGCGTAGAAAACAGCAGTCGTGCTTTTTGAGATTAAAAAAGAAGACATAAAATTCAAAGCCACAGAGAAGCTGCTGTAATCAAGTACCACAGACTGAGGGGCCTACACAAGAGAAATTTATCACCTCAAAGTTCTGGAGGCTAGAAGTCCGAAGATCAAGGTTTCCGCAAAGCTGGTTCCTTCTGGGGGCCCAGAGAGAATCTGTCCCACACTTCTCTCCTAGCTTCTGGGGGGTTGCTGGCCATCCTTGGCACTCTTGGTCTCTGCTGTATCACTCCCGCCTCTGCCTCCATCCCCCTCCCCCCTGCATGCTCTTTGTGTGCGTGCCTGTGTCCAAATCCCACCCCCCCCTGCCTTTTTTAGAATGGTGCCTATCGTGTTGGAGAAGAGGCTCACCCTCTTCAATACGACCTCATCTTAACTCGTGACATCTGCAGTGACCAAGATCACATTCTGAGCTACTGGGGGTCAGGACCTCAACATATGAATTTTGGGGTGATGCAGTCTACCCCCAATAGGTTACTTGTTCCGTCTTCTAATGCTGCTCCCCAGCCAGCCATCCTTCCATCCTTCCCCCCCAGTAAACACTACTGCTCAGTACAGGTGGGTGGATACCAGACAGTCTTATGAGGAATTTTCTTCACAGAAGGATCTTTAAAGTCCTACATAAATGGTCCCCAGCTAGTTCTCAGCAGTGAATCCTTTAATTCGCGGCTGACTGGTGACTTTTGTTTCTATCTCATTCCTTTTGCCTTTTCTCTGGCTGTCCCTCTCATTCTGCTCTTCCTGTCTCCTCCTCACCCCGTTCCCTTCTTCACCGAGCATGTCACTTGTCATAAGCAGACCATTCTGCCACCAGATGGTGTGCAAGGATTGGGAAAAGAATCGAAAGATGTTGGCCAACGTGGCCGCTTTTCAATATTTTGTTTCCAGGAAAAGGCTAGCACTGCCAGCCCCAAATGAGATTCTGAGATTGTGTAGATTTGACTTTCCGTGTAAATTTCATCTTCTTTTATTGTGGAGACAGAAACCAGAACTGGAAATCTTGCAGAAAAGAAGCCTGTATAATTTGATGAATTAAGTTCATAGGAGATTCTGATTCAGAATGGATTTGACAGTATTATTAGGCTGAGATGTGGGAGCAAGACTGTCGGGTCGGAGGGCCACCTCCTCAAACAGACAGATTCAGAAATCGCAAGGAAAGGGAAATCGATTGAGGGCACACATGCTATGGAACGACATTTGTGACTTGAGCTGTCCCCTCATTCAACAGTGTCACATGAGGCCTGCGGCCTGAATGCCATTCGAGACTGCAGCCACTCACAGTCTGCTTTGCTCAGCTTATATAGTATTTTCTTAGAATTATGATTATTAATCGCCAATGTGAAAATAATCACGGTATTTTCCATAATCACCCAGATTTCGGGCTTCTTTTGGAAAAGAGAAAATCTGAAGACCCAGTGAGACTGGCTCATAGTTTTTCTTGGCAATACTTTCGTATGGCTGAGTTATGCCTGTCCCTTTCGTCGGAATGTGTGATTTCCAGTTTCACTCTGTTTCCTCCACCCCCTCTTATGTTACCCTGAACCTTTACCTTTGTTTAAAATGTTACCTGCCTCTGCCCAGCCCTTGAAAGGTATTTGAATATGTGACCCTGCTCTCCTGTTCCCTAGGTGAAGACACGGGGCCTGGAGAGGGGAACGGATGGCTGACTCAGTGCCACACAGTTCTTGCTAACCCAGTCTGCCCCTGTGACTACCCGGCACAGAGGAGCCCTGCCTTTCAAACAAAGAGCTAGGAGAGAAGGCAAACACTAATAATTAAAACATGAATCGCCAGGGGCCCCTGGGTGGCTCGGTCAGTTGAGCATCTGACTTCGTCTCAGGTCACGATCTACAGTTCGTAGGTTCGAGGCCCGCGTCGGGCTCTGTGCTGACATCTGGGACCCCGGAGCCTGCTTCGGATTCTATGTCTCCCTCTCTCTCTGTCCCTCCCCTGCTCACGCTCTGTCTCTCAAAACATAAAATAAAAAATGTTAAAAAAGGTTTTTTTTACAACATGGGCTGCCATTACTCGGGTGTAGAAAAGGAACCTGGAGACACACACACACACACACACACACACGAAGAAATGGGGAACCCTAAAGTAAACACCTTACATAGAACTTGGAGAGAATGGGTAGATACACGATCAGAAGACCATCGGTCTCCAGAAAGAAAGGAGCTCTGAAGGATTTACATGCAAGTTTGGGCTGTCTTTGGGGCAAACTCATGATTAAGCATTAGGCAGGTTAATTAAGGAGACGAGGTAGCAAGTCAGCTAGAAACTGGATGGTTTATCATGACGCCAGGAATCAGCAGAATGCCTTTGTGGGTGCCTGGCAGAGACTCTCCATATCAACGTGGGGACCAAGGAGGGAAAATAGATGGGGTAGCAGTGATTCTAAAGGAGGGAGCAGAGAATTTTTGGCCCCAGTGAAAACCAATGGCAATATCAGCGGGTAGAGCTGACTCCTGGGTGATTTATGGCAATAGCAAGACTTATTGAGAGTTTACTCTGTACTAGACTCTGCACTGTGGTTGATACGTGTGTTATCGTTGCAGCCCCCGGAGGCTCGGCCTGGTGATAAATGCCCTTAATCAAATTTGGGCTGGCCGAGCCGTAAATGCACAGCATACGTAGGATGTGATCCCCAACAGTGGCTGAGACACATGGTTTTGGTTGGATGACAGGTCACAAGTTTTATTTATTTGTTTTTTAGATGTTTACTTATTTTTGAGAGAGGGAGGGGGGAGGGGATGAGTGGGGGAGGGGCAGAGAGGGAGGGGGAGAGAGGATCTGAAGTGGGCTCTGTGCTGACAGCCGAGAGCCCCGTGCAGGGCTCGAACCCACGACCACAAGATCATGACTTGAGCCAAAGTCAGACGCTCAACGACCAAGCCACCCAGGCGCCCCAACAAGTTTTAAAGAAGTAAAATTTTGGGGTGCCCAGGTAGCTCAGTCGGTTAAGTGTCTGATGCTTGATTTCGACTCAGGTCAAGATCTCGTGGTTTGTGAGATCGAACCCCATGTTGGGCTCCGTGCTGAGAGCACGGAGCCTGCCTGGGATTCTCTCACTCCCTCTCTCTCTGCTACTCCCCCACTTGCATGCATGCGGTCTCTCTCTCTCTCTCTAAATAAATAAATATACTTAAAAAAAGAAGTACAGGGGCACCTGGGTGGCGCAGTCGGTTAAGCGTCCGACTTCAGCCGGGTCACGATCTCGCGGTCCGGGAGTTCGAGCCCCGCGTCAGGCTCTGGGCTGATGGCTCAGAGCCTGGAGCCTGTTTCCTATTCTGTGTCTCCCTCTCTCTCTGCCCCTCCCCTGTTCATGCTCTGTCTCTCTCTGTCCCAAAAATAAATAAACGTTGAAAAAAAAAATTAAAAAAAAAAAGAAGTACAGTTTTAATTTCTGGCATGTAACAAATTGCCAAAGGGTCACTAAGCTGGAGGACTGACAGATTGTCAGTGAACCTTTATCCTGAAAGCACGATGTAGCTTTTGGGAAAGCGTAGTCTGGCAATCTTATTGCCACTCAGGGTGTGCTGGTAAAATCTGTAAAAAGGGCACCTCAGTAAAGAGCTAAGCAAATGACCTTTGTGGAGAGAGAGAGAAGATTGCTGGGCTTCTAGAAGAGGGAGCTGTGTGTGGCTGGAGCCCTTTTGAGGAGGGGAACGCATGGGGCTGGTAAAGAAACCGTGGATGTCCCGTCCCACCTTCCAGAAGCCCCTCTGATGCTTCAGAGGCGGCAGCTCTGAAGGAATGAGTGCCCAGACCCGTTGTGTGTAACGTGGTTATAATTGATCTAGAACAGTAGCTGGATCTCTCTGTTTGTGGATGCTGTTAAGCTCTTTGGACCAGAGGACTACTAAACCAGTCGGGAAAAGCTGCCAGAATTCCTGGAAGATACAAATCCTAGACGCATGTATTGCATCTGGAGAAGAGTGATTCCAGTTGTAAACTTACGATGCCCCATGAAACCCCAGGCTTTTAAAAGGTCCGCTCGAGAAAACCATAATGTTCTCTAAGCCTTAAGAAAACTCGGTTCTCAGAATATTACTACAGGACTAGTTGCCGTTTCTCAAAATCCAACAGTCCCACCGATAGGTATTGAGTCCCTGTTATGGGCACAGAATGGAACTGGACATAATTCGGGAAGAAACCTGCCAACTGATCTTTCCTCCTTGCTTTCTTACTGTGTCCAGTGGTTTGCTTTCTTTTTCTATTTGTTCTAAGGGCAGAGTCACACCCACGGCGGAGTGAGGCATTTCCCTCCATTTTACCTGCTGTTTTAGTTTGTCTGCATTAAGAAAAAAGAAGTTTGAGTTCACTCCTACTCCAAAGAGGGCATCTTCCTGTTGTCACAAGCGGACTTAGTTATTTGACCTTATGCTGCTCTTATCAAAAGTCGGCTTTCTCACTGTTTACGATATCATGGTTGCTACACCCAGAGATCCACTCCAAATGGCTGCTTCTCATATTTGGGGAAAAGAAAAAAAATTTTTTAATTTTAATTTTTTTAAATAATTTTATTTTTTAAAATGTATATCCAGGGGCGCCTGGGTGGTGCAGTCGGCTAAGCGTCCGACTTCAGCCAGGTCACGATCTCGCGGTCCGGGAGTTCGAGCCCCGCGTTGGGCTCTGGGCTGATGGCTCAGAGCCTGGAGCCTGTTTCCGATTCTGTGTCTCCCTCTCTCTCTGCCCCTCCCCCGTTCATGCTCTGTCTCTCTCTGTCCCAAATAAATAAATAAACATTGAAAAATAAACTAAACTAAACTAAACTAAACTAAACTAAAATAAAATAAAATGTATATCCAAATTAGTTAGCATCTAGGGCAACAGTGATTTCAGGAGTAGATTCCTTAGTGCCCCTTCCCCATTTAGCCCATCCCCCCTCCCACGACCCCTCCAGTAACCCTCAGTTTGTTCTCCATATGTATGAGTCTCTTCTGTTTTGTCCCCCTCCCTGTTTTTATATTATTTTTGTTTGCCTTCCCTTATGTTCATCTGTTTTGTCTCTTAAAGTCCTTATAGGAGTGAAGTCATGTGATTTTTGTCTTTCTCTGACTGACTGATTTCACTTAGCATAATACCCTCCAGTTTCATCCGTGTAGTTGCAAATGGCAAGGTTTCATTCTTTTTGATTGCCGAGTAACACTCCATTGTATGTATATCCCACATCTTCTTGATCCATTCATCCATCGATGGACATTTGGGCTCTTTCCATACTTTGGCTATTGTTGCTAGTGCTGCTATAAACATGGGGGTGCATGTGTCCCTTCGAAACAGCACACCTGTCTCCCACGGATAAATGCCTAGTAGTGCAATTGCTGGGATGTAGGGTAGTTCTATTTTTAGTTTTTTGAGGAACCTCCATACTGTTTTCCAGAGTGGCTGCACCAGCTTGCATTCCCATGGGGAAAAAAATATTTGTATGTGAGTATTCTTTCTGGTACCCCGCATTCTCTAAGAGCTTAAAATATTAATGATGAATAAAGGGCTATTTTTATGTTAACATTCCCTTACTGACTAGCCTCGCATAAAAATATTTTTTCCTTATGTTTTTACCTTCAGTGGACAACCTTTTCACTAGGCTCAGTGTCTTTGTATTTGTCTCCTCCTCCATTTCCTCCTCCTCCTCCTCCTCCTTCTCCTCCTGTCCCTCTTTTAGCCACAACCAATAGCAAGAAATGTACTTTACACGACTACTCAGTATAAGTATACACAATAGGAACAAGTTTCTTGAACCACAGACCTTTAAGATATGTGGTGGCTCTGCTATGTTCTGTTCTGTCCTTTTTCATTAAAAATATACTGATTGGGAACAAACAATCCCAAAGACCCCACAAGCAACCACAAAAGACCCCAAATAGCCAAAGTAATGTCGAAAAGGAAACCAAAACTGGAATTATCACGGTCCTGGACCTTAACCAGTACTACAAAGCTGTAATCATCAAGACAGGATGGTATTGGCACAAAAACAGACACATAGGCCAGTGGAATAGAATAGAGAACCTGGAATTGGACCCACAAATGTGTGGCCAACTAATCTTTGACAAAGCAGGACAGAGTATCCAGTGGAAAAAAAAGACAGTCTCTTTAGCAAATGGTGCTGGGAGAACTGGACAGCGACGTGTAGAAAAATGAAACTGGACCACTTTCTTACACCAGACACAAAAATAAACTCAAAATTGATGAAAGACCTAAGTGTGAGACAGGAAACCATCAAAACCCAGAGGAGAAAACAGGCAACAAACAACCTCTTTGACCTCAGCTGCAGCAATTTCTTGCCTGACGTGTCTCCTAAGGCAAGGGAAACAAAAGCAAAAATGAACTATTGGGACCTCATCAAGATCAAAAGCTTCTGTACAGCAAAGGAAACAAGCAACAAAAGTAAAAGGCAACCGATGGAATGGGAGAAGTTATTTGCAAATGACATCGTATAAAAGGTTAGTATCCAAAATCTATAAAGAACTTACCAAACTCAACACCTGAAAAACAAATAATCCAGTGAAGAAATGGGCAGAAGACATGAATAGACACTTCTCCAAAGCAGACATCCAGATGGTGAACAGACACATGAAAAGATGCTCAACATCACGCATCATCAGGGGAAATACAAATCAAAACCACAGTGAGATGCCACCTCACACTGGTCAGAGTGGCTAAAATGAACAACTTAGGAAACAACAGATGCTGGTGAGCATGTGGAGAAATGGGAACCCTCTTGCACTGTTGGTGGGAATGCAAACTGATGCAGTCGCTCTGGAAAACAGTCTGGAGGTTCCTAAAAAAATTAAAAATAGATCTACCGTATGACCCAGCAATAGCACTACCAGGAGTTTATCCAAAGGATACAGGAGTGCCGATTCATTGGGGCACGTGTACCCCAGTGTTTATAGCAGCACTTTCAACAATAGCCAAAGTTTGGAAAGAGTCCAAATGTCCATCAACTGATGAATGGATAAAGAAGATGTGGTTTATATATACAATGGAATATTACTCGGCAATGAGAAAGAATGAAATCTGGCCATTTGCAGCAGTGTGGATGGAACTGGAAGCTATTATGCTAAGTGAAATAAGTCAGTCAGAGAAAGACAGATATCATATGTTTTCACTCATATGTGGAATTTGAGAAAGTTAACAGAAGACCATGGTGGAAGGGAAGGTGGGCGGGGGGGGAAGACTTCAAACAACGATGGAGGCAAACCTTTGTATTAAGAGACTCTTAAATACAGAGAACAAACTGAGGGTTGATGAGGGAGGCGGGGGGAATGGGAAAATGGGTGATGGGCATTGAGGAGGACATTTGTTGGGGTGAGCACTGGGTGTTGTATGTGAGGAATTATGGGAATATATTCCCAAAGCCAAGGGCACACTGTATACACTGTATGTTAGCTAACTTGCCTATAATTATATTTAACATACATACATACATAAAACAAATGCTGGTTGGGTCCACTGAGTTTGTCAGCCTGTCGTAAAAGCAATATTCTCATTCGTGTGAGCAAAGCTTAACCTGTAGGTCCAGTTTTCTCCCTCTCCCTTTCTTCATTTCGTTGTCAGAGTTAAATAGCATTGTTTTGAAATTAGAGAAAAATAGCTATCAGGGCCCCCCATGTCAGTATGGCAACAATGATCATTTCGCATATTCCTTCCCTACCATCCTTGTCCTTATGCTTGTAAAGTTGTGTGGCCAGGACACCAGCTGTGAGCCCCACTTGTCTGATTACATAGTACTGCAGGGTCTCTTGAGTAGAGTACGGTCTCCTTGAGGTATCGTTGTATTTGTTGCAATCACCTTGACATTTATGTAGTGTTTGGCCGCCAGATAGAATGCTGACTGATTTTTATTGAATTTGCTAATATTCTTTGCATTATGCATTTTTTTTCTAATTATAAAATCACGCGTATGAATTTGGGAAATTCCAGGTGAGTACAAAGCAGAAAACAGCATTTAGAATTCCACTCTTCCAGGATAAACACCATGAGCCATTTAGTGTCTTTATATAATTTCTATGTGAGTATAGTTTGAGATTGTTGCTATAATACTTCATGTACTATCTTATATTCCTTTTTTAAGCTTGACATTGTACTATAGACAGTCTCACTTACTGAAATCATTTAACAAATACCACTTAAAAATTTCTCTATTATTGCTAATTTAGGTAGTTTATAGTTGTATTTGTTTTGTATGTATGTGTGTGTTTCTATAAAGAACTACAGTAAGCATTAGGACCTAAATACTTATCTGCATTTTAAGGCACATCCTTAATATAGATTTAAACAGTAGGCTTATTGGGCCAGAAGGTATGGGCACTTTCTGGACTCTTGACACTGACTGCTGAGTCCAGGTTGGGATTCCAGAGTGGACCACTGTGTTTTTAATTTTTTTTGGTAATGTTTATTTATTTTTGAGAGAGAGAAAGGCGGCGGGGGTGAGGGGGTAGCAGCAGAGACAGGGAGACACAGAATCCAAAAACAAGCTCCGGGCCCTGAGCTGTCAGCACAGAGCCCCATGCGGGGCTGGAACCCACGAACTGTGAGATCATGACCTGAGCTGAAGTTGGACACTTAACCGACTGAGCTACCCAGGTGCCCTGAGGATCACTGTTTTTTTTTTAAACATGAGAGGGAACTTGGAATTACTCAATATCTACGTGTAACGTGTCTCAGAAGGGAGGGCCAGTGTCAGAATGACGGATCCACACTCCTGAAGACATCGGTGAGGGTTGAAAGCCAGGGCAGAAGATGATGTCGTGTCCTCTGACCCAGGGAGAAAATAAGTTGGCAGGGGTGGGGGGTGACCGAGTTTGTGCATGTGAGTATACAGGTGTGTTGGGGGCGGGAGAGCTAAGGAAACCCTACAGAATGGTTTTTATCCTCTCGACTTTTATCTTCCCAGAGTCAGGGAGTAATGGTGGAAGTAGGGAATAGGAGGGGCATTAGGGTGACTTGCAATAACCCCCTTGAGAAATGGAAGGGGGAGTTGCCTAGCAACCCTTTATATGAAGAGGTGGATGGAGAGTTGCCAAATAACACTGGGGAGTTCACTGAGCCGGACCTTCATACATCTAAAGTAGTACCAGTCTGCAAAGTCCTCTGATTTTTCTATGATCGGGAGTGCCTGATGCTTCAGCAGGGAAGCAGAGAGGAGAGTGGATGGGCTGATCTGGGCTAGGAGCTTGTAGAGTGGCTGCCGAAGTTGGGAATGAGGCTAAGGAGGCAAGGACTGTAGCAATAGTGTTGTTTAAGTGAGGCATCATGGGATACAGGGCACTAGAGGGCCTATCAAGTTGATGGAATTGGAGGAAAGGAGCGTATTCTGTGTATTTATATTTGCAGCTCAGATCCTGAAATACAGGCTAGCCTGGGGTAACGGTGTTGGAGGTAGGAAGAGGTTCCTGGAGACCTCTCTCCTTAGAAGCTAGTTTTGAGTCTACTCCATGGGTTCAGGTCAAGAGCAGGGAGATTTGAAGACATTAAGAACTAAAGCTGCTATCAGATGCTTTTGCCTTTTATCTTCGACTAGAAGGAAAATGCTAACAGTGGCTCAGAACAGCAGACTAAATAGTTCGGTGCTGGTCTGCTTGGCGCATCCTTAAAAGGCCAAATGGTGCCTCCCTGGACATACTTCAGAAATAAAATTAAGAAAGTGCCCAGAGCAGTTTGCATTCTGGGTCAAAGTGAGAAATTCGGGCTATCTTCCATCAGGTCGAGGATTATACCAGTGGACACTCTGAGGACCGGGCATTCTTGGATTAACCTGACATGTTTGGATTTAAAGGATCGTTTGGGACAGAACCAGACCCCTCAGAAGGGCTTCTGGGGTAGGGATGAGAGATCTTGGTGAAGCAAAATGGCCACCCGCCAAGATATTTGGGCCAAATGTAGGAAGTCAACGTTGCTCAACACACTTCATTGGATTGTGTGGTTATTTCTGGAGTTGGCGTTTTCCGAAAGAGTATTATCAGTCTGCCTCTCCATTACTCTTTTTGTCTCAGCAGTATTAATGTCTGGGTATTGTATTCTGAAGTCAGATGAAGTTTGTTTATGACATTAACTGAAATGTCAGTTGGCTCTTTGTAAATATTGGAAAAAACCCTTCCAGCTGCTCTTTTTCCTGCTCTCAAGCTAATGCTAATCAATGAAGGTATTTGATTAACCTCTTGAAGCCTATTATTCAAATAGGCCTTGAATGACTAGACTGATAAATTGGACAAAATTAATTGCGGGAGGTGACGAACTCTTGTGCGTCACTACAGCTCATACAGCTCATTCTGCCGGTTCTCTCAAGCGAGACCATTAACTCTGGGGTGTGATAGACACCAGACACCGCAACACAAGCCATGTTTCGTTTCAGAGCAGAACTTGAGAGGACTAAACCTCTCAACACTGCCTTATGCAGTGCAATTATGGGATAAACTTGAATCAATTCGTTGCTTCTTTTGAGTTTGGAACGCATTTCCGTATTTTATACGGGCTTTATAGATGTGTGTATCACGTTCCTAATCATCCTTCTCTTCGAACTCATGGTTAGAGTAAGGAGTTGCTCTTTGTTCATTGTCCTACATCGGTGATCCATGTTTAAGAAGGCTGGCAGGGGCTCCTGGGTGGCATTCGACTCAAGTTATTTAATGTTTATTTATTTTTGAAGGAGAAAGAGACGGAGTGTGAGTGGGGGAGGGACAGAGAGAGAGGGAGACAGGGCATCCAGAATCCGAAGCAGGCTCCGGACTCTGAGCTGTCAGCACAGAGCCCATCACGGGGCTTGAACTCACAAACTGTGAGATTATGATCTGAGCCAAAGTTGGATGCTCAACCGACTGAGCTACCTAGGCGCCCCGCATCTGACTCTTGATTTCAGCTCAGGTCATGATATCATAGTCATGAGATCGAGCCCTGAGTTGGGCTCTGCTGGGCATGGAGCCTGTTTGAGATTCTCTCTTTCTCTCTCTCCCTTTGCCCCTCCTCCGCTCATATTCCCTCTCTCTCTCTGTCTCTCTCTCTCTTCCTCTCTCAAAGATAAAACAAAGGCAGGCACCCAATCTTGAGAGAATGTTGCAACGTAGAAGAACTAGAAGGGAATCCACAGTTAAACTCAGACCTAGTTCCAGCCTCTCAGCGGAACTTTGGACATAGATCTGAGCGCCCCCAGTTAAAAGTAACATTTAGCCTATGGGGAAATCTTGGAGGAATCACAAGAGTGATTTCGAGATCTGCAAATAGAACCAATATGAAGACAACATGAAACCAGACTTATTTCTTCTGGAAGGAAAAAGATTTATGGTAGACCAAAAGGCATCTTCAAATATGTGAAGGGTTAGCTATTACTCCTGGGATAGCGTGATATTGTGTTTTAATACACTCTCTGGATAAAAATCAGGGAAAATTGGTGTAAATGGTAACAGATGGGAGGAAAAGAATTTTCTGACGGGAAATGCAAAGTGAACACTAACAAAATGTGTGGATTTCATTTCTCTAGTGAAGGTCTGACCATTTTCTAGACATTGGATTGAATAGATTTTTCCATTGGTGGTGACCCACAGCTGAGTCTTGTTCTCAAGATGCTGAGGTTTTATGATTCTGTCACCATTCAACTTTGCCCTTTTAGAATGTCACTTTTACTATGATCTCTTCTTGGAAGTAAAAATATCTTTCTCAGGTTAATTCTTAGAAAACGGTAACGGTGTTCCATTATGGAGTTATTTATACCTGTGTTGACAGAAAAAGCTGTGTTCGGGGCGCCTGGGTGGCTCAGTCGGTTGAGCGTCCGACTTCCGCTCAGGTCATGATCTCGCGGTCTGTGAGTTCGAGCCCCGTGTCGGGCTCTGTGCTGACAGCTCAGAGCCTGGAGCCTGCTTCAGATTCTGTGTCTCCCTCTCTCTCTCTGACCCTCCCCCATTCATGCTCTGTCTCTTTCTGTCTCAAAAATAAATAAACATTAAAAAAAATTAAAAAAAAAAAAGAAAAGGCTGTGTTCTCAACAGATATTTAAAACTCCAGACTGAGGGTGACTTTTTTTTTTTAATTCAAATCCAAGTTAGTTAACATATAGTGTAATAATGATTTCAGGAGTAGAATTTAGTGACACGTCACTTACATATAACACTCAGTGCTCATCCCAACAAGTGCCCTTCTTAATGTACTTCACCCATTTAGCCCATCCTCCCACCCAACATCCTGAGGATGATTTTTCTTAAAGTTGCTAGATGAGGAGGGCTTTTACATTTGCTTTCTCCTCACTTGTGATGTCGTGGCCCTCAAGTCCTTGCTTTCAGAGATGTTTTCTTTGTAAGACAGAATATAACCTTATTAAGAAGACCTCAAATTCTATAGGCTGGGGGCAGGAGGAGCTCTGGGGAAAGAGCCTGGTTTCTTTTGGTCCTCAGCTATCACCACCTAGTGAGTTTTTATGACTTATGCCCTGACATTCAGAGCCAAACCCCTTCAATAAGAGAAGGTGAATGTTTTATTTATAAAAATTCTTTAAAATTATAAGAATTTTGGTTTCTAGTATATATTGTTCTTCCCTCCCTGACACAATTAACCTCCACAATGAATTTTATCAAAAAAGGATAAAGCAAAAAACATGATAAATTATGATTCTAAACTTCTTCTCATATAGTACATGGAGAAAACGTCATCTCCCATCAGATAAAGATTATATACCATGTGACAATTTCCAGGAAGCATAGTGACTATACCTCCAAGGTAGCAAAGTAAATTTCTACACGTTGTGGTGTTTTCTAGTTATTTAAAACTTTTAAAATTCATTGAAATGTGGGCATTTATTTAAAATTGAAACTTCACTGAAAATCAAGATTAGGTTGCTTCCTAACGTGGCCAACACACTAAACTGTTAACAGTCTATTGTGGTGACAAAGACAATTGTTACTTGAGATGGTTGATTCTAAAGCTCTCAGCCAAGTTACCCACAAAGTGGAGTAAAGAGCTTATATGTAAGACTTAGTTTGAGGGGCACTTGGGTGGCTCAGTTGGTTGAGCATCTGACTCTTGATTTTAGCTCAGGTCATGATCTCTTGGTTCATGGGATTGAGCCCCCTGTTGGGTTCTGCACTGACAATGTTGAGCCTGTTTGGGATTCTCTCTCTCTCTCTCTCTCTCTCTCTCTCTCTCTCCCCCCCCCTCTGCCACTCACACTCTCTATGTCTCTCAAAATAAATAAATAAGCTTAAAAAAACCAAACAAACTTAGTTTGATCTTCAACAAAGGTGCCAAGAACACACAATGGGAAAAGGACAATCTCTCGATAAGTGATGCTCAGAAAACTGGTTACCCATGTGGAAAAGAATGAAATTGGACCTTATCTCACTCCATTTAAAAAATCAACTCATGTTGTATGGAAAACAATTTGACAATAAATTATATTTAATATAAAAAAATCAACTCAAAATGGATGAAGACTTAAATGTTAAGATCTAAAACTGTAAAACTACTAGAAGAAAGCATAGAGAGAAAGCTTCATGACATTGGTCTGAGCAGTGATATTTTGGATATTGCCCCGAAAGCAAGGGCAACAAAAGCAAAAACAGACAAATGAGGTTACATTAAACTAAATAGCTTTTTCACTGCAAAGCAAACAATCAACAGAGTGAAGAGACAGCCGAGGACTGGAAGAAAATATTTGGAAACCATCTATCTGTTAAGAGGTTAATATCCAAAAAAATATAAGAAACTGAAGTCAATAGCAAGAAAATAAATATCCTGATTTAAAAATGGGCAAAGGCCTTGAACAGATACTTCTTCAAAGAAGATACACAGATGGCTAACAGGTATATGAAAAGATGCTCAACATCATTAATCATCAGGGAAATACAAATCAAAACCACGAGAGGAGATCACCCCCCACTGATTAGAATGACTGTTCTCAAGAAAACAAAAGATAACAGTGTTGGTGAAAATGTGGAGAAAAGGGAACCCTTGTACACTGTTGGTGGGAATGCAAACTGGTGTAGCCATTATGGAAAACAGTATGGAGGTTCCTCAAAGAATTAAAAATAGAACTACTATATGATCCAGCAATCTCACTTCTGGGTATATTTCCAAAGGAAATTAAGTCAGTATCTTAAAGGGATACCTGCAGTCCAACTTCATTGCAACATTATTCGCAACAACCAAGATACGGAAGCAACCTAAGCGTCCATTGATAGATGAATGGATAAAGAAAATGTGGTATATATGTGTGTGTTTATGTGTGTTTGTGTGGGAGGGTGGGTAATAATAGAATATTTTCAGTTATAAAAAAAAGAAAGAAATCCTGGCATTTGTGATATCTTGGATGAACCTTGCTCAGTGAAATAAGCCAGGCATAGAAATAGAAATACTGCACGATCTCACTTACATGTGGAATCTAAAAAGTTAAACTCATAGAGGCATATAGACTAGAACAGTGGTCACCAGGGGTGGGGAAATGGGGGAAACGAGGAGATGTTGGTTGAAGAGTACAAAGTTGCAGCTGTAAGATGAGCAAGTCTAGAGATCTGCTCTTCACGATGACGACGATAGTTAATAATGCTGGGCTGAATACTGGGAGTTTGCTAAGGGAGTAGATTTCAGGGTCTGTCGTCATACACACAAAATGGTAACTATGTGAGCAGGTGAAATGTTGATTAGCTGGACTATAGCAATCACTTCACTATAGACATGGATATAAAATCATGTTGTACACCTTAAATGTATACAATTTTTATTAAAAAAAAAAAAGACAATGTTGTCCCTTTCTTTCTTTCTCGCTCTTTATCCTCCTTCCCTTCTCTCCCCTTTTTTTTCTCTACTATCATTACATTGCTGTAGTTGTGATGGGCAACCGGGGTGTAATTTTTAGAGCAAACTCTTCTGCCATTTTTAACACTATTTTTGGCTTGGGAAGGAAGATTTTGTTGTTTTCTCAAAAGAGTTACATGCTTCCTCAGTATCTTTTTCTCCGTGTAGTACATTTGTGACTCCAGAAGGGAGTACTTTTTACAAATCCTATCTTTCCCCACGAATATAAGTAAGCCATGTCTGTAATGTCCCCATTTCTTTATTCTTTAATGGGTTAAATGTAATTTGCAGATGAGATCGTTTTCACGCTGGTGAGAATTTTTTCGTTTGTTCATAACTAGCATCCTTTGTAAGCCCTGCCGTTTAATTTCCAGTGTCTATGTAGAATGACATAGCTGATAAAGCTCTGTTTTTCTCTGTGCTTTATTTGTTCTAGATACATTTCATATTGCTTTTCAGTCGACAGGGGAAATTACGGCTGCAGAAATGGTACACGACTCTCCCTGACAAAGAGAGGAAAAAGATCACCCGGGAAATTGTCCAGCTTGTTCTCTCTCGTGGTCAGAGGACAAGCAGTTTTGTTGACTGGAAGGAACTAAAACTTGTTTATAAAAGGTGTGAGTAACTTTATGAGAATTGCCTTTCTCATTATGGCTTTGGATTGTTTTAAATACTGGGCGTTTTCGATTGCAACACCAATTCCATCATTGACTGAAAGTTTTGGAGGCTGGAGCCCAAATATTTATACCCATAGACTAACAAAAAAGAATTCTCATTTATTGAGAGGCTCTCCCTGTGCCAGGATGGCTTCTAGGTACTTAATCTACAAGTGGCTAATATACAGGTGCATTCAAGGAATAGCTTATGGGCACCTATTGTATTTCCAGCACTTCTAATGGCTGTGGGCTCAGTAACTACCCGGCAGGGCTCAGTGCCGCTCTCTTGGAGCTTACTCATTGGTCAGGTAAACAAAACCTCTGTTAATAACAGATGCTGCGGAAAAAAATGCAGGTTAACGTGATAGAGAGATGGACGGCTGTTATTATTACTCATATTTGCAGATGAGGAAACTGAAGCCACAGAGAATGCAAGTAATCAATTAGTCTTCAGCCACAGTAACTAAGTGGCAGTTGGTAGAGCCAGGCTTTATTTTTTTAAGTTTATTTATTTATTCTTTTGAGAGAGAGAGAGAGAGAGAGTGCGCGAGTGGGCGAGCATAGGTGCATATGTGGGGGAAAGGCAGAGAGAGAGAGGGAGAGAGAGAATCCCAAGAAGGCTCTGCACTGTCAGCTCAGAGCCCCATGCGGGGCTCAAACTCACGAATCATGAGATCATGACGTGAACCAAAGTCAGGGGCTTAATCAGTTGAGCCACCCAGGTGCCCCCATATCTTTCTGGCTTTAAAGCCTATATATTCTCTCCTGATAGCACCTGCTTGCCATAGCAAGACCATACTGGAAAGGGACCTCAGTTTATGGATGAGGAAACTGAAGCGCTAAGACGTAAAGCACTTTTGCCCATAAAGATCCAAATAACTGATGCCTAAGCCAGGGCCAGAACCCAGCTGACCCGACCCTGCATCCAACATCCCACTGCCACTCCCAGAAGGAAAATGCACATTAGGAAGGTTCTTGCACGGGGTGTTTATAAAACCTGAAAGGAAACGACAGAGGCGACCTTGTGGACCATATTTAATGAAGTCAGTTACCAGGAAGTGCCTGGGCAAAGCTTCTGCTGCTGAGTCCCAGGATTAAAGCTTTCAGTACTAGCATCCAGAGAGATGTCAGTGAAGGCCTCTTAAAATGAGCATCCCAGGGACAGTAAGGCAAAGTCCCAGGAAGCACTTGCCAACAGGAAGCTTGCCCTTACTCTCTGCCTGCTGGTTTTTTAAAACTTTAAGTTCATTTGTAATTGAAACCATTGTATAAAGAAAAGGCTTTAGCAGTTTTCTCAACAGATACTTGCAGCTCCTGGGTTTATGATGCTGAGCAAGGCAGACTGAGGACCTGCCTTTGGGAAGCCACTGACCTCGTGGGGCAGAGACAGGCCACTGAACGGGCAGTGCTCTGATGGGGGAGGCACAGGAGTGCATAGCAGGGCATCTGGTCCGGTCGGAGAGGTTGGAGATTTCCCAGAGGAAATGACATCCAAGTTCAGAGCTAAGGGAGATGTAGGGAGTTATCCACACAAACGGGATGGGGAAGAGTATTTTAGGGAGAAGAAAGAGTTGCAGAGGGTAGACTGGATAGACTAAAGGCGGGACACATACAGAAAGAGGGCAGCACAGTGTGAGGCGAGAGCCCTGGTCAGGGGGTTGAAGTTTAGAAAGGACAGTTCACAAGCGGGAGAGGGGCGTGAGCATACCCCCATTCCAGTGGGCCAAGGACTCTGTCCCCACTGGACTGTTTCCCAGGGGTAAAATGGTGTTGAGAGTCTTCATATAATTAACAGAAAGAACCCAATGGCCACCATGTTTTTACATATTCTATTTCACATTTTGGGAACATATTGGATGTGGTGAATGATGATTTCCTTTTTTGATTTGGATGGTTGGGGGAGACTCTCTGAAGAAGAGGTAACTTTGTGTATTCACTGCGGAAAACACCAACTTCAGGTTATTTGATGTGTCATCATATTTTACTTTTCTTTCTTTCTTTCTTTCTTTCTTTCTTTCTTTCTTTCTTTCTTTCTTTCTTTCCTTCCTTCCTTCCTTCCTTCCTTCCTTTCTTCCTTCCTTCCTTTCTTTTTTTCTCTCCAAGGTATGCTAGTTTATATTTTTGCTGCGCAGTCGAAAATCAGGACAATGAGCTCTTGACGCTAGAGATTGTGCATCGTTACGTGGAGCTGCTGGACAAATACTTTGGAAACGTAAGTGTTGTTCTCGTCTATTCAGAATCAGTCCCTATTTCAGTTCTTACACCAGTGCTATCTTTCCTTGCATTGCTTCTCCCTCTCAAGTCTAAAGCATGAATTGCATGGGTGCAGGGTCCAGAATGTGAGGCGTTCCCCCACTTCCCATGATTCTTTGTAAACAAAAGACCCACAGCTTTCAAGAGGCAGGCCGTGTCTCTGTCTTCAGACCACAACCGCACTAGAGACCCTGTTCAATGAACTGGAGTTTAGTGGTGAAGGATTCCTCGATCTTTTCCTTCTCATTCTTCATTGACTGTCATCTCCCTTCTGTTTTGACTTTTCCATCCCCTCTCCAGCTTCTTTTACTACGTTCCAAGTGTTCTTTTATATTCTTTATATGTTAAAAAAATGCCAAACAAATCAACAAGAGAAAACCCAAATCCCTTTCCTTCCTATTGTTATTTAGTCTCCATGCATTTATTGCCAAGTAGGATTCCATACACAAGGGGCAGCGTCCTCAGAACCCATGTGCTCTGGGGCCGCTTAGAGCTTGGGTTCCACCTTTCCTGCTCCAAGGAGATCACAGAGTTACCGCCGGCCCCTTCCTAATGGTCAACACCAGTGATGCTTCTTAAATCTTCACCTGCTCACCTCCCTGCAGTGCTGGATCCTTGCTCGTCACCACACCTCTTTATTTTGCCACAGCCCCGAGTTCTGATTCTCATCCCGTTTCTAAAGGCCCCTCCTTGGTTTCTGCCCCCAGCTCCCTTCCTCGCCCTGCCCTTTCTACTCTCCTTGAATGTCTGCCTGTCGCTTCCAGAATCCATGACCCTATGGCTCTCTTGCACTCTGCTGAGGACGGTCTTCACTGGGCTTCCCACAGCCGTCTCAGTCTTTTGTTTTCTTCTTACAACCATCTCAGCCTCAACACGTCAAGAACTACAGTCACCTTCTGCAAACCTGTTCTGTCTTGTGATTGAGTCTATTGTGTCCCGGGATCCTCCAATGCTTCCTTCTTTCTTCTTTCTCCACGCTTTGCTAAAGGCGGCCTTTGTCTATTCCGATTGGACTACGGTCCATCTCTTTGCTCCCACTCCCACCCGGTACAGGTTTACTTGGGATGGCAGTTTTCCTTTCCATTGAGACCTCACCTCTGGCCCTTTCTGCCTCTGGACTCATCTCTGCCTCCCTTTCCTGGCTTGTCAGTTGCCATCTTCCTTGCAATGCACAGATCCAGGGTGACAGACGTCCTCAGTCACTTTCCATCGTCTATAATGAGTAACAGCCAAACATTGGAGCCTGGCACGTGAGCTTTCTAAACATCCATCCCAGGCCACTTCTCTGACCTTCTTGCTTTTCTCTTTTTATCCCTGATGTGCTCAGTGCCCCAGCAACATGGAACAGCCCGGTATTGCCCGTAACTTGTGCAGGGTTTGTGTGGCCCCCAAACAGCACATCTCTTGAGATCATGACCTAGGACTTAGTCGTTTGATTTTTCTTTTTTTTAAAAAATTTTTTTTTTCAACGTTTATTTATTTTTGGGACAGAGAGAGACAGAGCGTGAACAGGGGAGGGGCAGAGAGAGAGGGAGACACAGAATCGGAAACAGGCTCCAGGCTCCGAGCCATCAGCCCAGAGCCCGACGCGGGGCTCGAACTCCCGGACCGCGAGATCGTGACCTGGCTGAAGTCGGACGCTTAACCGACTGCGCCACCCAGGCGCCCCAGTCGTTTGATTTTTCAACACGTGTAAGCAACTCTGGGCCAGATTTTAGCAAATGTTCCAGAAACATGTCATCCAGTTCACAGTCTCAAGAAATTAAGTCATTGGATTTGGAGTGTTTTCTCTCAGTAATGTTCTCTTCCCCATTCCCCTGCCCGCTGGTTTTTATTAAGCGTTGTTGGGAGAGTTTGCTTCCATAAGACATTTTGTTCTCTGTCCAATGGAATGAGTAGCGTGTGCGGTACTGGTTGGGGTTTTATCAGATTTCTTGCAACGATTTTCACCAGCGTGAGCACTTGAAAGGTTTTTGAAAGAATTTTCTCTCCCTCCCTCCCTGTATCCTTTTGACTCTCCTTTATTCCCTTTATAAATGATGTTAGAAGATGACCTTTAATGTTGCTTCAGAGATTCAGGTTGTTGGTCAGTATACAGAGTAAGACAGGCAGACCATTTTTCCTTCTCTTCCTCTTAGGTTTTCTCGAAGTTTTTATTTATTTATTTATTTATTTATTTTTCAATATGTGAAATTTATTGTCAAATTGGTTTCCATACAACACCCAGGGCTCATCCCCACAGGTGCCCTCCTCAATACCCATCACCCACCCTCCTCTCCCTCCCACCCCCCATCAACCCTCAGTTTGTTCTCAGTTTTTAAGAGTCTCTTATGCTTTGGCTCTCTCCCTCTCTGACCTCTTTTTTTTTTTTTTCCTTCCCCTCCCCCCATGGGTTTTCATTTTTTTTAAAGAGAGATTTGCAAACATATAATAGCATGTTTTCAAACTTGAGATTAGTTAAATCTATGCTTTCCATTATTCAAATGAAGTCTGACATTTTGAAATCCACTGCAGACCTGGCCTTTTGTAAAGGCCTGCAGGAGTTTTTGTGAGGCCCAGGCTTCCTTAGTTCCTTCTGCCCCTAATTTCTGCACTCTGGTTTGAACTATATGTTTTCCTAGATTTACCCAACTGTGATAACGTGAATTGGGGTTAAATCTCGGTCTTAGTCTTATCACGACACATTGCTTTCTTAAGACAATCTAAATCACCTTCACCAATGCTAAGCTCAGTTAAGATATAAGGAGAATCCGAATGAATTCCCATTTCTCTAACATTAATTTTTCATCCTATTGTGGCGTACCTTTAGAAGCTCTGTCTTTGCCACGGACCAAAATTTAATTCACTAAAAAATTCAATGAATCTTTTATTAAGCTAAGAGCAGCTAAGAGCAATTCAAGGCTATGTGCCCAGTAGGTGTTCAGTTCTTATTAATTAACTGTGATGAGCAAAGGCTACCAGTACTGATTCTCATTGACATCATCTCAGGAATAATCTATTTCTCTTTGGCACTCTTTTTTTCTTTGTTAATACTGAAGGTTTCCTTGAATTCTGCCCTTGATATTATCCAAGAGAAAACTTTGTACTGTGTTTCTCTTACAACAGTGGAAAATATTACCTTCCTATGGCAGATCAATCAAACTCTCTGGCTACTAACTTATGTATTTTTTGAGCATTTTTCCATTCCAGGGAGACTTACACGGATTAACTAGTTAATCTTTCAATCTTCCGTAAACAGCATTAACCCCAATTTACAGAGGCTACGAAGAGATGCCCCAGAGTCTTAGAGTAGATAAAAGTCTGTTTGAGGATTTAGCCACCTGCCGTATTTTCCCATTACAGGCTGTGGTGTGAGTTTTTGCTGATGTGCTCAGAGGGTATGGGTGTTGCTATGCCAAAGAGGCTTGATCTTGATTTAGGAAGTTTTCTTCTAGGAGGAGGAAGGCTCTGAGTCCTGCTAGTTCCTGAGTGAGTGGTGCCCAGTCACCCACTAACCAGACCCGTGATTGGGCTTGTGATAGATCTCTAATTTCACAGATAAGAAAATAACACTCCAAAAGGTCAACAGAAATATTTACTTTGCTAATCTCATGGGGCTGTTGTGGGGATCAAAGAGACAGTGTGATCGACAATACTTTATAAACTGTCAATTGCTATGTCGTTGTACCTTAAACTGTATTATTTTATATATGGTTTTATACATTTGCTATATGTAATTTAAACTTTTTGTACTTACTTTAGAACAGAATTCAGTAAGAGAAGGCTCTTCTTAGACTCTATCCAAAAGTATTTAGTTAATGAAATGTCAGAAATAATCTTACGAAGTCATGTATCCTGCTCTAAGAGAAGACCCTCAAGCCGAATTAAAGCACAGGCTAAGAGATCAAGGGTGAAATTAAATTATCACTGTTTCTGCCTTCTTAGAAGCTTTCTTCCAGAGTCTATATATACACAAGAAAATGTGAAAAAAAAATTCAGATGCTCACGTGTTTATAAGCACGGAAACCATTTATTTTTACATAATAGATGAAATGCGGTAATTTAAGCATCGAGGGCACATTCCTGATGTACTGGGACAGTACCCTTAAGTGGAATCACCAGTATTTGAGTAATTGGGCAGTTTGCTGAAGAAACCTGCATTTGGTCTAGGGTGCTCCGGGAGGTGTTTCCTATTTCTGCTCTCAGATACAGTAACCCCTTGCGGTTAGGCTCAAAGAATAACCATAGAAGTAGGATTTTGGAGTTGCTGTATACAAAATCGTTGCTCATATGTGACACTCCCTACAGTTCCCATAGAACTTGTACACCTGTTTCCTTATAACCTAGAGATAGTCACTGTACATCCAAGTTGCTGCTCTGTGTGTGTGTGTGTGTGTATGTGTGTGTGTGTGTGTGTGTGCCTGCGCGTGTGTGTTCTCTGTCGACTTTGCGTGCCTGCGACTTTATTCCCTTCCCTTGAAACTAGATGCAGTCAATTAACCACCCCCATGGCTGTCTGCGAGTGGGGTTTGAGACGTTCCTGAAAAACTTGCATTAGTATCTGCCAGGTTCACCTTGCAGGATCCCAGCTGCTGGTGTCTCCTAATGAGGCTCCCGTCTGTCTCCGATTCCTGTCTACGCCTGCCTTGAACTCTGAGGTTCCTCAGCTTTTGCTACTGTTACTCCTGACTTCCTGCCTCTACTGACCTCTGGTAACTGCTTGCTCCTTGTGTCTTCTTTAACCAGACATACGCAGTTTTATTTCTAAATGGGATTGCATTACGCATGGTAGTCTGCAACTTGCTTTCTTTTCCTTCCCCTCTCCAAATGTACCTTGGAGTTCTTTCCCCATTTGTCCATGGAAATCTCTCTCATTCTTTCCAACTTCTACGTGGAATTTCCACACCGTCACAACAGACAGAGAGGCGGACGGACTGTTGCGGGAGGGAGGAGGTAGACATAGATGTATACGCCCACTTGTTGTGGATTTACCCGCTTACTGCTGTTTTCTAGTGAAGGAGGAGACCAGGACCTTTGCAGGTAGTTGGAAGAGTTTTTCTGAGCTGGCCATTTATGGTGGTGATAGTTACCTAATGATTTACCTCGTAGAGTCTGCAACTTCATTGACCTAAGCCCTAAATACGTGAAGCAGTTTGCTAAAACGTTGACATCCGCTTCATGTAGCGTTATAGCCCTCAGTAGGATCAGAGAATCAGTGATCTGGGAACCCATTAATTCCCAGCCTCATAGAAACAAGGCCTAAATAGTGACTGACTCATTTATCCTACAGATATGTCCTGCATCCTATGATGTGCTGGATACCGGGGATATTAAGATGACTGAGGTCTGTGCCTGAGCTCACGGTGCTGGGGGAGAGATCGATAAGTAAGCATACACTAGTGCCCACAGATGTAAGAGAGAACACAGAGCAAGTGGTGTGAAATCTGAGTGGGGGAAAAGAGGCTTTGGTGGAATCTCTGGACCCCTGACTTTTGAGTTTGGCCTTGGAAAAGTGAGCTTCATTTTGCC
This sequence comes from Prionailurus bengalensis, assembly GCF_016509475.1. Lineage (NCBI taxonomy): Eukaryota > Metazoa > Chordata > Mammalia > Carnivora > Felidae > Prionailurus > Prionailurus bengalensis. Next base: position 208,311,567 of record NC_057345.1, on the reverse strand, counting down.
AGCAGCGTAAAGAAAAGGACATCTGGGGTGTATCCCAGGACTCGCTCATATGTGCAAAGGTAAAGGCATAAAAGAACACAGTGGACCGTGGCTGTACCACGGGGGTGATGCTGACACAGGAAGCTAGAGAGAGGGGGGCCCAGGCTAGGTGGTAAAGAGTCCCAAAAGGCGTGTAGAGGAATTAAAACTTTGTTCTGGACATAAGACCTTACACAGGAGAGGAACGAGATCAGCGCTTTAGCAGAGCGTTAGTCATTGTTGGCCTTGAGTGGGGACCGACGCCACCTAACAGGTCACTGCAGTGGCCTCGGTGAGAGAGGTTGCAGGCCTGAGAGAAGGCGGCGAAAGGGTAGCAGACAGAAGAGGCGAAGGGGTGTCGTTTATTTACACGATGGAATCAACAGGAACTGATGACCAGACTGAGCGGCGTGAGACCCGAGGCGGGGGAAAAGAATGACGGGGAGGGAGAAATCAGTGGCGCTGTGGAGTGAATTCGGTCAAGCCCCAGATCGAACTTTCAGCTACTAAGCAAAATGGTCTGCGGGGAAGAGAATATGCTTAACTTCAGTTTGGCAGATGGTGACTTGGACTGAGGAATGTCCAGGCAGACATGTCTCCTGAGCAGGTGAAGATATTGGACTCGCTCCAGAAGGAGATCAGGGCTACACATCCAGGTGATGGGACCCTGGAGGCGAGACAGCCATAGAGAGTCTGTGAGGTTGTCTAGAGTATATGTATCGCAAAGAGAAGAAGCTCTCATGAAACACGCCAATGCCGAAGAAGAAGGTGGGTCACTAGAAGGTAAACGGCCTGAAGCAGCGGTGTTGATTTTGCTGGTGTCCCAAGCCCCCCTCCAGAAATACTTCTTCACCGAATGCAAAGTAGCGGGGGAGATAAATCATCCAGCGAGTCTGAGAAGGAATCACGAGAGATGTTGGGCAAGAACAGGCCTTGAATGGTATGGCCCAGGTCAGGGAGCAAGGGAGAGATTTTTCAAGAGGGACATGGTGGAGTGTATCCAGTGCTACTGAGAGGTAAAGGAGGCGGAGGGCAGAGGGCGAGAAACTGGCGGTTAGCAGCAACCTTCCAGAGCGTGTGGAATAAGAATGGGGATGTCGGGGAGTTGAGGAAAACGTGAGAAGGAAAACACCAGGAGAGTGCCAGCGTGGCCAATCAGGGAATTGGAAACAAGCCCTATTGGGATCCTGAGGGGCGGCTCTCTTGCCTCTGGCTTCACTTGAACCACGAAATCTATTAGGCTCTGCTTTGGTCTGTGACAGTGGTTCTCCCCCTGTGGTCCCCAGACCTCCATCATTAGCATCGCCTGGGAACCCCTCACACGTGCAGACTCTCGGGCCTTACCCAGACCCGCCAAATCCCAACGTTCAGGGTGGGGGCCCAGCAGGTGCCTTCCGTGTGGATTCAGTGCGTTCTGAAGTTTGAGGACCACTGGCTTGTGGCATAATTTTGAGAAAAATTAGCACAGGTGAGCTGATTTGCCTCTGAGGAGTGAGCTGCTGATAGTCCTGTAGCTAGGAGCCCAGACTTATGGACCAGAGAGCCGGAGGAAGGAGGCGAGGCCCTCGTGCCTGACATCACTGGGGACTCGGCTTCCATCGGGGCAGGTGGAAATAGGAGCCATGCTGCCCGATCCCTCTCCCGAGTTTCAAATTTCTTGTTGTGACGTCAAAGAATATTATTTAAGGACATGGTCTGCTTAATAGAATGTGGTTTTACTTTGGCTACAGGGCCTGGGATTCCCCACTTCTATTTTTCCGTCCTTAGAATACCATTTGATAGTTTTCCCTTTGGTGCGCCTCCTGGGTGTGGCTGCTGGAAAAGCTTGAGGCTGATACGTGTTTCCCCTGCTGCTCCTGCAAGTTCACCGACACGTTTGTTTTTGTCTGACCAGGTCTGCGAGCTGGATATTATCTTTAATTTCGAAAAGGCTTATTTTATCCTCGACGAGTTTATAATGGGTGGAGAAATTCAGGAAACGTCCAAGAAATCTGCTGTCAAAGCCATTGAAGATTCTGATATGTTACAGGAGGTCAGTACAACAGGGACAGATAACGATGGGGACGATGATGATTGTGTGCTGGCCGACACTTCTTGAGGCCTTGACGCTGTGCGGGGTGCGGTTTTTAAGCAACTTACCAGTGTTCGCTCTTTTAAGAAGCGAGTGAACGGAGACACAGAGAGGTTACACAACCTGCCTGATGTCACACAGCTGGGAAGTGTGGAATAGAGAGTTGAACCCAGGAACTTGGGCTCCAGAGTCTTGGCTTTTCGTGTGCGGCTGAGCTCTTTAGTGAGGGTCCCTCAACTGTCAACAAGGAACCAAAAGCTGGGTGCTATTTTTTTTTCAGACATTTAACGAGAGGTATAAAAAGACTTTCATTAAAATATCTGTGCTCCCCTGGGAAAGGAGAATAGCAGTGCATTGTCACTCCGTTTGCCAGGGATATTAGAAGTTTATTATCGAAGATGGCATCTATCATTGTAATTAAAATTCCTTACACCTCCTGGCGAGGCTGCACGTGTGCACCTATTTGCATACATAAATTGGGAATCCTGTGGTTTGCTTGCCAAGGTATAAATGGGCCCTGAAGCATCCATGTGGTCGTGCTCCTGACTCTGTGATATTTACATAAAATACAGTGGGTCTTTTATTTTATTTTTATTTTAGAGAGAGAGAGAGTGCCCATGAGTGAGGGAGAGGGGCAGAGGGGGGAAGAGAGAGAGAGAGAGAGAGAGAGAGCAAGGGAGAAGGGCACAGGGAGAGAGAGAGAGAGAGAGAGAGAGACTCTCAAGCAGGCTCTCTGCTCAGCACAGAGCCCAATGTGGGGCTCGATCCCACAACTCCGGGAAGGTGACCTGAGGCGAAATCAAGAGTCAGACACTCAACCGACTGAGCCACCCAGACGTCCCACGTGGGGCTTCTAGAAGCAGTGCAGATTTGCACCATACATCACACCTAATAAGGGAACTTACCTACATCGGCCCCTTGACTCCTCCCAAGGACACTGACGGGGAGCACGGCACCCCGCTGACCTTTGGCTTCCTAATGAGGTGATCCCACCAACCCCAGCACAGGCCACCTCTAGGCACTTCTTCCCACAGCGTCACTGGGTCTTTCCACCTGCCTGTCTCACAATGGCAGGTCATGAGATTCCAGAGGATTACATGCTCTCTTTTAAAAAATGGCGTTAAAGCCATTCTTCCTGCTGTTCAAGAAATAAGAGACTGGGTTAATAAAACAGCATCAGGCATGGTCTCCCAGCAACTTTTCTGGCACCTCGCTGAGCTGATGACTTATTCCAGCCCATCTGGGGGGAAGCAGAGCTCAGGTGAATGGACTCTGAGGAAGACACCTGTTGGAGTAGGTGCCCGGAAGCATCCGCGTGTGCCTTTGAGGAGACTGGTTCATCTCCCTCTGGAGGTGTCCTCACTGCAAGAAATGCATTTAAACCTTCTGATGTTTGCTTAGCTCTCTCCAAACGCCAAAGGAAGGGAATTTTACAAGGTGCTTGAGAAATCAGGGGTTTGGAAATTCCACAGGACAACCTTTCTTAAAATATGCCAAGGGTTATTTATAACCCTATCCTCAGGGCCCTTACTGTGGAGTCTACTTGCGGGAGAAAGAGACTTTTTAGCAGGGTCTCGGGCACTAACGGTAATTGCAGCTTTCTGAACTGGGGCCAGGACACAATCTGGGTTATTTTGAATTCCTGCTCTGGAAGAAATACAGGGTTTTAAAGAGCTGGGAGTGCATCTGATGCTGCTAGTTCCACAGAAATCTGGGAAGCAGGTTATTTCAAGAAAGAGCCCTTCCACAATTAAACGCTAACTGGTAGTTGGCGTTCTTGCTGATCGAGCGGAAGGTCTTGATGGGCAGGGCTCACGGGCCCCTCCGTTTAGCCTCTGTGTCCCCATGGTGACCAGGCAATGTCATGACTGCCCTCTAAATCTCTCTGGGTAGACTAACAGCACCTGCCAAATAGAGACAACGTTATCAGCATTCTCTTGGGCTCCGGGTACGTCAGCTAAGTCAGTGAACGTTTGGGGAGCTGGCTGAAAAATGGGCTGTGTATATATCCGGTCAGAAAAGTGTATAATGACTAGGCACAAGCCCTGTAATTACATAAAGAAAAAAAAAATACTGCTTCCTTTTTTTCCCTGTCCTTTGGACCTAAGCACATATTTTAGCTACTAAAGGTTAAGGGAGGCCTTTGTAACATTGCTTTCGCTTTTAGCCCCTAGAACTTTCCCTGACCCCTAATTAATAAAGGTTTCTTAGAATAAAAAGGCCATCCTCGCACATTTAGTAAGAAGACACAGAGTCTTAAATTTGCAAATGCTCAAAGATTATTCTGAGTGTCCTGGGGCTCGGTGTTAGTGATATGGATTAAAAAAGAACAGATTAGGGGACCTGGGTGGCTCAGTCGGTTAATGTCCAACTTCGGCTTGGGTCACGATCTTACGGTTCGTGAGTTCGAGCCTCGAGTTGGGCTGTGTGCTGACAGCTCAGAGCCCGGAGCCCGCTTCGGATTCTGTGTCTCTCTCTCTCTCTCTCTCTCTCTGCCCCTCCCCTGCTCATTCTCTGTTTCTCCCTCTCTCAAAAATAAATAAACGTTAAAAAAATTTTTTTTTAATAAAAAAATGCAAAGAACAGTTTAATTGGTTGGGGGTGACTTTTGGAGGTATCTTATTTTGTGGGTGACAACCCGTGGACAGTGGCTTGAAGTGATAAGAAAACAAACTGAAAGAGGAAGGTAGTTAGCTTATTACCTGCAGGGGTTGCAATTCCTGGCATCACCAGTGGGGGCGACGGACAGAAGAGGTTTCCCCACAAAATGAGGAGCCCGAGTCAAAATGGTGTCTCATTGGCTCAAGCGAGAGAATACCTTGCCTGTGTATGCGTGGAGGCATGAGAATGGCATAGGTGCATCCCCACATTGTCACCCTGAAAAGCACAACCCACGTTGGGGTACCTCGGTGGCTCAGTCAGTTAAGTGTCCTACTTCCGATCTTGGCTCAGGTCATGATCCCGGGATCCTTGGGCTCCACACCGAGCATGAAGCCTGCTTGGGATCCTCTCTCCCTCTCTGCCCCTCCCCTGCGTGCGCTCTCTCTCTTCTAAAACAACAACAACAACGACGAAAACAAAACCCACAACCCATGTTAACTGCTAAGCAAAGCCATAAAGCAGTAAAAACTTACAGTATGTACAGTGCGAAATCCACAAGAAACTTGGTGGTGCAAGAAGGGGTCCTGAGGGACAGATCCTGGTCCTCTTGTGAAACACAGAGCTCTTTAAGGTTGTGCCAGCCTTGAGTGTCTGTTCCAACGTTGAAAGCAGGAAGCTCAAGAAAATACCAACCTTGTACGCTATTGATTCATGTAACTTGAGTAACAGCATGGCCCAGAAAGGGCAGTCAGTGTCGTCTGTAGCCGACTGAGGTAGCCAGTGGTGGGAGGTGGTGCCAATAACTAGAAGCCGGCAAAGTGACAATTCCAGAGGCTTTTGCTGGCCCCAGCCCCTTCCGAGGCTGCAGGCTCACGTGGTGGAATTTATAAAGGTAAGATATCGTAGCCGCAAAGCACATGTTAGCCATACAGTGAATACATTATAGAAGCATGTCAGACACTTAATGAACGAAAACCTTAGGCTATGGTTCTGGATTTGGGGATGCTTGTCCTTTAAAAACGCATAATCTGTTACTGCCTTCCTCATTCTAAATCAACTTCATACCCAATTTTGTATTTGCAACTTTGTATTCCTTTTCAAATGGTATAAACTCTAGGTGCTAGAAGACAGGCGTGGGCCCCTGGCCAGTGTGATAGCCCTGCTAAGTTTGAAGACACCGGCAGCAATTGTAAGAGGAGATGCAGACAGGGCAGAGGGCTGGGGGTGTGGGCTTCTCTTGGCCAGTGCTCATCTGGAGGCGTAAGAGCTTTATAAGGAAGTGTGGGTGACCAAGCGCAAGTGTTTCAGCATAGGAGCCCTGGAATTCTAAACAGAGCTGGTGAAAGCCCGTTGGAACGCCTGATTTCTAACCTTGGTTCCCTCTGAGTGATATTGCTTAGCCATGGCCTTGCCGTTTGGCCCATGAGGATCAATTGTCTTCCCAGCCAGGTGCAAGTGAATTATGCACCTTGAGGTTCAAGGTTAAGCACAGTTTGATCACTACTGATGGAACTGACTGGGGCTTGCACGAAAGAGGCAGGAGCGTTTCCCCAAGGCTGCCCCCTTGAACTTTTGTATTGATTCGACACAGGAGCCATTGTGTTACACAAATATATAAGTCTACAATAGAAGAGAATGCAAGAGACAACCCATTTATCTTGCATAGTAAAGGGCTTGCCCATCACGGTGTATTTCAACTCTACCTGTAATTGTGAATCTGGCCGAACGTTTCTTCAAAAGTAGTGGCAAAAAAATTATGGCCTTCTGGCATGTTGACAAACTTGCTAACTGGTGAGGAGGATGAAGGAAGTTCGCATACTTTGGAGGAAAGCCTTTTCAAAATACATGGAAGAAATCCTTAAGAATCCTAGTTTGTGTGTGCTTTTTATATCTTGCCAACAAGCGTAGAAAGATGATTTGCACAGTATCTGTAGCAATTCTGACGTTACAGAGATACAGTCGAGATTTCTCTACTACGTGGGCCTGGAGGTGGGTGCTCATGATCATTTAGGCACGTTTACCCGAAGTCAACAGTGGCATATTGGCAGCTGTTGCTTTAGAATTTCTCTTATCGGACATTCTTTTATGGGATCAAGCGTAGCCTTTTCCGTGGAAAGTTATTAAGTTCCAGCCACATGGATGCGTATGCACGTTACGCTCAAACTTTGAACCGCCGTTCTTGATCAGAATGCAAAGATTGGTGTCCATCCCCGTTTAGATAACTTCTGTTCAAAAACCGCAAACAATAAGGAAGTAAACGAATGACAAAGGTTTCACATTCTGCTAAAGGCTGTCGAAGGGGCTCTTGTTCTAATTTCTCGTTCTCTTTCAGACGATGGAAGAATATATGAGCAAGCCTACGTTTTAACCGCGCGTCTACTTGAAGACTCCCGAGTCCCCCACGCTGTGAGCCTGTAAATTAGCAGAACCTGCCGTCCAGTTCCTTGACGAGCTTCTGGCAGCATGCCAAAAATAACCTAAAAGGGATCCTTCGTTAACTAGCAATTAAGTTGTTTCACATAACATATTTATCGTTATTACATATCTGTATTATGCTGTACGTAACTACTTACTGTGGCTCTGGATGTTCAAGCAACTGCTTTTATGACTCAGTAGACTGGGTATGTGTCTACAGTGCTTTAATTCCATGTGATATTTTTAAGCTAATTTAAGTAAAGGTGTTGCAATATGTTTATTGTTGCATTCCATTCTCTACTGACAGCTGAATAATAACCCATGGTTTTGAACGTGAAATACATGTTGTATTATGAGTAATTCTTTTCTAAATGTTCAACTTTTTAAATTGTATAATAATTCAAAATTATGTTAATAGTTCAGAGTTCATACATAATGCTAGACATTGTTTTGTTTTGTTTTTTTTGGATACACTTAGTAAAATGTAAATTTCAGTCCAGATACAATGTATCTGATTTTAATGTCCTGCATTCTTTATTTTTTCAGGGTTGGAATTAAGGAAAATAACCAAAGATAGTAAGGGACGTAAGTGGTTTTGATATCATGGAAGCTGCTATCTAGTCGAGATTTTCATTTTACCTTTTAATTGAATATAAAGGGCATTCCATTATAAGGTTATATTTTCCTATAAACTCTCTGTATTTATTAAGGATTTCAGACTTCTGGAGATACAGTGTCTATGACTTCCCTTATTATAACAATAGTATAATAAAGATGAATAACAGTAGCAGTAATTATAATAACTACTACTATTTTAATAAGTTTTAAGGTTCCAAGCACTTAGCTGCTTGAGAGATTTTGCTTCAAACATGTTTTAATGTGTATCTACTATGTTTGACGACTGATTGTTTATTAGACTTACTTATTATAACAGCCTATATAGTAGATGCCCTTCCTCCTTTTTTACTTCCTCATGCCCCGAATTAAATATTTGCTGCTGATCACTATTATTCTCAATATATTGCATTCCTGATTTGCCGGAATGAAACTTCTCTGTAACCAGGTAGTAAACGTGATCAGACATTACAGGAAATAGCTCGTAACACTCTGTGTTGATGCCCCACCTCTGATGTCCTACGTGTACATTTTCCATGTTCATTTTGAGGTCTGGTATCATTCGGGTTGGCGTGGTTAGGGATCCCTCCTGGCTTTTTCTAAGAGAGCAGTGTGCTGGCTGTTGTATTCTTTCCCTAGAAGATCCTATATGGTGGACCTTTAGAGAACATGAAGGAAAAATGCCCTCTCTGATTCGTCTTGCCAGATATATTGAAGGAAAAATAAGACATGAACAGAAGAAAAGCTTGGCCAATTCCTCAATAGAGCCGTTACTAAAAAGAAGGAACTCAGATTAGTATATGAAGGAATTATTGGGCTTTTAATATCTATTTACTCAGGCTAATCCTGTGATTACAATGATGGCTTGGATTGAAGTTTAACTGCCATTTTTGATCACTCTGTTTATTTGATGTCTTCCGATTTGTGTTGTCGATATGGTGGAACTCTTTTATCTTTAAAAAGGTTTGTGGGGCCCCTGGGTGGCTCAGTCGGTGACGCGTCCGACTTCGGCTCAGGTCATGATCTCACGGTTTGTGAGTTCAAGCCCTTCATTGGGCTCTTGTGCTGACAGCTCGGAGCCTGGAGCCTCCTTCTGATTCTGTGTCTCCCTCTCTTTTTCTGCCCCTCCCCAGCTTGTGCTCTTTCTCTCTCTCTCTCAAAAATAAACATTAAAAAAATAATAATAAAAAGTTCTGCAAAGGTAGACTTTATGTAAGTCATTGTGTTTTCCTGGTTCTTTTGAAGTTTTCGGCCATTTTTGGGTGAAGGTATTTATTCATGTATTCTTTCAAATGGGCTAATCCCACGTTAGACATTATCAAGCTGTATACTGGGCTTTCAGACTCCGTGTCGGTGTCTCACATAGAAAACGAGCATAGGGGCGCCTGGGTGGCGCAGTCGGTTAAGCGTCCGACTTCAGCCAGGTCACGATCTCGCGGTCCGGGAGTTCGAGCCCCGCGTCGGGCTCTGGGCTGATGGCTCAGAGCCTGGAGCCTGTTTCTGATTCTGTGTCTCCCTCTCTCTCTGCCCCTCCCCCGTTCATGCTCTGTCTCTCTCTGTCCCAAAAATAAATAAACGTTGAAAAAAAAAAAAACCGAGCATAATGATGGAGCACACTGGGTGAATATGAGGTATTTGGGGGACATTTTATGTGGGTCTCGGTGAAAGCAATCATTATATTTTCTTTATATTATACAATTATAATAGAACTACCAAGTGAAAGATAATAAATACTAAATTTGTATAAAACTTCCAAATAAAATGTTTTTACATTTTTTAACGAGGAATTCGAGTGTGTTTTTTTACGAATAGAATTGGTTTTTGATCAAATTTTATGCTAGAAGTTTCTACTCATAATTCCTGGTGATAGTCCCTTCAATGTGATCTCTGTGGTTTCTTGGCACTTACCGTCAGGAAGCAGCTTCGCAAGCAGGTGAGAGCAAATGGAGGGAAGAGTCTGAACTGCTTTGCTTCGACTGACTTCTCATCATTCACCCACATTTTGGTAATCTGATCTCTTGGCGTGTAGTCAATGATGCATTCTTTAAGTCTAGTAATTTCTTTCATGAGCAAACGTTAAGTTGGGACAAAGTAAGGGAATTTTTAATTCACTCAAACTTTTTTTTTTTTTTTTGCCAAATCAAGTCTCCTAGAGTAATGAAAATCCTTTTCATCAAACACACAGATGTTGTTCCACTAGGCCTAATCATACCTCCTTAAGATTCATATTGTAACACCTAGGAAACATCACTGAGGAACTGTGTTTACTTTTCTGAGATTGAATCAATGAACTTCGTTGGTAAATGTTACCGTAGTCTTTCACGTGGTCTCTGCAATTTTGGATGAAGTCCAGTCAGATGCTCTGGGAAGTAAGTAACATAAGCCAATGACTGTTTTTCAGTAATTAGCAAAGTGTGGGCCATTAAAAAATCTTTCTCTCCTTCCAAAAAATGGGGGGGGGGGAGTGCTCAAATTACTATTGAAGTAAAATAAGGGTTATCTCACATTTAAAATCAAGCAAACTCATAATTCCTTTTCTTCAGCATTAATGTCTTATTTACTTCCAAATATTATCAAGTAAATCACGCTGGCCTCTTTCTACTAAATATTCCTTTTACACACAAGATTAACATTTTAAACGTGCAAATTATCAAGTAAGAAGCAGCATTCCAAGTTAGAACAGTACCAGGTGTAGCTCGGAAAGTCAGTTGGAAGTCAATGCTAATAATAAAAAAAGCTCACAAACTCACACAGTGCAGAATCGCTCATTTTATCAGCCTCCGTGGAAACTCTCAACACTTTCCAAAGGAAAGACGAACGTGCTTTTTGAATAATACTATGAGTGTATGGATAAGAGGCCGTGTCAAACACATGGAAATCATTCTAATCTGGAAGATGGTTAGGCTCCAATTTTAAGAAATTTTTTTTTCATTATGGTGGGAAAATATCTATAAAATTTAAGACCATATAAATGTGAAGAATAATTAGTGTACTCGCAGGGGTTTGCGGTCCGAAAATGAAGTTTGAAAACAAAGTTAGGTCATTAGCAGTTTTGAGAATGGTATAAAACTAAATTGAAAAATGAAAGTATGATGATACAACTTTGCAAGTTAATGCAGTCAGAATTGGAAGTATTGGAACATTAGTTTTCATTAAATAAAATAATCAAACTTCTAAAAGCATCTTAAAATATAATTACTTTTACTTACTTATGAGTAAATATATTTTGGAGAAACTGTCCAATGAATTGATTAAATTATGGTTTTCTGGGTTTAGAAATAGGCATCTTTTTATTTCTGGAAACAAGTTTTTAAGGATACTTTATCAGGAATCGCACTGTGGCTAATTGTAGCAATTTCATTACTATGTATTCATCCAAAGGGTACAAAATTACTAATTTGATGGGCTACATGCACCCCAATGTTTGTAGCAGCACTATCTACAATAGCCTAAGTATGGAAAGAGCCCAAATGTCCATCAACAGATGAATGGATAAAGAAGGTTTTATATTATATATATAATATACAAAGTTGAAAAAATATCTCATGGAATATTATTCAGCCATAAAATAATGAAATCTTGCCATTATGCTGAGTGAAATAAGTCAGAGAAAGACAATTAACACATGATCGCACTCATACATGGAACTTAAACAAAACAAATGAGCAAAGGAAAAAAGAGAGACAACTCAAGAAATAGACTCTTAACTGTAGAGAACAAATTAATAGTTACCAGAGGGGAGGTGGGGGGGCGAAGGGTTAAATGGGTGATGGGGATTAAGGAGGGCACTTGTGATGAGCCCCGGGTGTTGTATGTAAATGTTGACTCGCTAAAGTCTACACTTGAAACTAATATTACACTGCATGTTAACGAATTGGAATTTAAATAAAAACTGAAAAAAAAAAAAGCCAACACTGACACAATGGATGGATGAATGAATAAACCAAAGCATATTATAAGAAGAATGAATAAAATCAATTATGTTCTACTTGGAATACCTAATCTCATATGAAAATAGTAACAGTTGTAAAGAAAGCAATTTTCACGTTCTTTCTGTAGTCATTGGAAACTTTACTTCAAATATAATAAGGGCATAGAACCTATTAAGTTGGAAGAAAATTTAAATCTTTAGCCTACACACCCTCCAGAATGATAAATCGTAAATGAGACTAAGTCATTAGTTTAGAACGTGCTACATGTGTGGACACTTCTTCCAGCCTTCTGCCTTCTGTCAGTGTGTTCTATATTCAAAATTGTAGGAGCCAAAATATACAATTGCTAAATTTCCCTGAAGTTGTTTTTCTGAGGCAGCCATCCAAATACTATTCAAATATAATTTCGACTCTTGGGAGCTTTTGAATCGGTGGGAAATAATGGCTTGATTTTTAAAAATCTCTCTCTCTCTAGATTTTCAGCCATCAGTCTCTGAGCAAACAAGTCGATCACCACTCGCTGACTGTGGACCACAACTCTCTGATGGGATTGTTTGAGCCACAAGACTGTCCTCATTTGTGGTCAGGGCATCAGAATGGACTAGAAACCGGGAACCTTTATGCTGGTCCCGGATGTACCGCTGAAAAGGCCCACAACCTTGCCCTTTGGAATGGATGGAAAGTTAAGAGTCAGAGGGGATTTTGGAAGTGAGCTAGTCTGCGCTGCTCATTATATGAAGAAGACGAGAGTAGTCAGTGCATTAACATTTATGCTTTGATCAAGTCTCAGAGCTAATGATTTGTTTAATTAAACCTTGTCTTGATCAAAGGTGTTACCTGATGAAAGTATTTGATGAGCTTGTTTTCCTGGTATGAACTACAAGCCTAATGACATTTAAACATGTTTTTCACCCTTTTAAATGATACAAATGAAGTACATTGCGGGCACTTTAAATAAGGGATGCCATTATAAGAGTAGAAAAAAAAGGTGGTGTTGTAACAGGTAAAGGGTGAATTGCCAAATTAGTGTTGTCGAATTTTAGAGGTGGGAGATCTTACATGTTTCAGAGGGAAGGGAGAACAGAGGAGGAATAGTTTTGTTTTTGTTTTGGGGGGTTTTTTGTTTGTTTGTTTTCTGCTGGTCTTGAATCAAAGGGACTGATGATCTGGAAAAATCCCTGAATTCAGTGACTGTTTCCTGCATGTAAGGAAGGTTTGTCGTTTCAACACTGTTTGTACCTAACTGTGAAAAAAGACCTTTCTTTGCGTTTGGTTGTGAGCTGTGAGGCCCCAGTGCTGGATGAAACCAAACGCCGCTTGAAAATGAGGCAGATCCCAGCTGTTCATTTACCAAATCATTTCCTGTTTCCTCCGGGGCACAAGGCTAGGCTTCATTCCCCAGCCTCTCTTGAAGTGTGGTTTACCCGTGGCGAAATCGTGGCCGGTGGAATGCGGGTTGAAATAACACAGGCCCCACCGCAGGTCTGGCTCATCAAACATTCCCCCACAGGACCCTCCATTTTCCGTCTTTCCCTGTTTACACCTGAAGGAAAACACGACAGCATCCAGACAAGGCAGAGCCATGAGACGGCAGGAACCTGAAAAAGGTGGTCAGGAAAGCCAACCAGGGAAGAACGGCCACACTGGGCCTTCACCTGCAACAGAAACAATTGCATTAAGCCGTGGAACGCCTGAGGTTGTTTCAGCAACGAGCCCACCCTGAAGCAGGAAACAATCCTGCTCCCATCAGGAGGATCAAGATATGTGTAAACACGTTTCTTTTCAGGCAGTGGAAAAACGTAGCCCCTTTAGAGCTAATACAAGCAACTAATTATCCGGAAGAGGGTGCCACCATTACACCTGCCCCCGTCACTGAGTTACAGATTCGCCTACCCAGGGGACATGTTCTTTTTGACCCCTGTACTAAATTTTCCCTGTGCTTCTGCGGTGGCTGATGCAGCTTCTTAGTCTGACTTTTGAGACCTCTCATGATCTGACCGCTTCTGGATTTTTAAGTCTCATATTCCATACTCTGATAACACAGGTCAGTGTGTTACTCTCTCTCTTCTTTGCTGAGGCTTGTTCCATTTATTTCTTCACCTGAATTGTTATTTGCGCCAATTGTATCCCGATTCTTTAACACACAACCCAAGGTGTCCCTTTCTTTATGGCTCTCGCCTCCTTCCACGCTTCCTCCCCTTCTCTGCAATCCCTTGCATTACATAGGTTCCCACGGGGCACTTGCCGCTTTAATATTCTATTGTAAATATTTAAATACATGTCTTATCGCTTGCTGAAAAATGCTAGAGAGCAGGATATGGGTGTGTGTGTGTGTGTGTGTGTGTATGAGGAAAAGAGAGAGAAAGATCACTTTTTTGGCTCTCCTAAAGGGCCTGTCAGGGTATTGCATACATGAACACAATTACTGACATCTACTGGATCAGGCTATGAAAACCTCCCCTTTAAAAAGGTACATATCCGGGGCACCTGGGTGGCTCAGTCGGTTGAGCGGCTGACTTCGGCTCAGGTCACGATCTCGCGGTCCGTGGGTTCGAGCCCCGCGTCGGGCTCTGTGCTGACAGCTCAGAGCCTGGAGCCTGTTTCAGATTCTGTGTCTCCCTCTCTCTCTGACCCTCCCCAGTTCATGCTCTCTCTCTGTCTTAAAAATAAATAAACGTTTAAAAAAAAAAGGTACATTTCCTGGGGTGCCCGAGTGGCTCAGTCGGTTAAGCAGCTAATTCTTGATTGTGGCTCAGGTCATGATCTCACAGTTCGCGAGTTCAAGCCCCAGGTCGTGCCCTGCACGCTGACCTGAAGGAGCCTGCTTGGGATTCTCTGTCTCCCTCTCTCCGTGCCTCCCCCACTCACACTCTCTCTGTCTCTTTCAAAATAAATAAAAAGGTACATTTTCCTTAACACTCCCTGACTGGAATGTTTTTGAAGAACCATAAGAAGTTTATGAGGCCAATGAGCAGTCTGCCCATTTCTAGAGTATATCCCCTCAATAGTTTATTTTTGGCCAAGAGGGTATGTACTATCTCGTATTGTCTTAAGTTCTGAAATAACATTAAAATCTTCTACTTCTTTAAAAAAATTTTTTTTTAAATGTTTTTATTTTTGAGAGAGAGACAGCATGAATGGGGCAGGGGTAGAGAGAGAGGGAGACACAGAATCCGAAGCAGGTTCCAGGCTCTGATCTGTCAGCACAGAGCCCGACGCGAGGCTCGAACCCATGAGCCACGAGATCATGCCCTGGGTCGAAGTCCGATGCTTAACTGACTGATCCACCCAGGCGCCCCTAAAACCTTCTATGTCTGATGTATGACTGGATCCCAAAACCTCAGGCGGCACTGTTCCAGGTGACTCTTTCAATCTCACCTACTGCTGGGTCCCCAATGCCCTTAGTGGTGCCCGACAGAGACTAAAATATCAATACATGTTTGCTGACTGGAAGCTTAGTGATAAAAGACTCCATGCAACATGGCAACGAATTGGCCGCGGCTGTTTCTGTGATAGCAGCAAAGTGATTAAAATTAAAACTGAGCACTTAGCGTTGGTGCCATATGGATCTGTTTTGTTTCTTGTGAAAGAAGAAACAAGAGAACTAGTGGGCTGGGACCGGGCCAGCCTTCACTCAATATACCACTTCCGTGAGGGGCACACAAAGATTTTATGTTGGGGCCACTCATCTGGTGGCAAACCTGTCGTCAACTCTTAACCGGGGTGATGAAAGAGAGCCACAAGGTTTGCTGATGTGGCTGTGCACAGAGGAATAACTTCTTGAAACATAGACGAATTTACTTCTACCCAAAGATGAGGACTTTCAATATGTTTATTTTATTTTATTTATTTATTTTATTTCATTTCATTTCATTTCACTTCACTTCACTTCATTTTATTTCATTTCACTTCACTTCACTTTATTTTATTTCATTTCATTTCACTTCACTTCACTTTATTTTATTTCATTTCATTTCACTTCACTTCACTTTATTTTATTTCATTTCATTTCACTTCACTTTATTTTATTATTTTATTTTATTTTTTTTTATTTCATTTCATTTCATTTCACTTCACTTCACTTTATTTTATTTTATTTCATTTCACTTCACTTCACTTCACTTCACGTTATGTTATTTTTATTTTATTTTATTTTATTTTATTTTATTTTATTTTAAGTTAACTATTTTGAGAGTGTGAACAGGGGAGCAGAGAGAGAGGGAGATAGAGAATCCCAAGCAGGCCTCATGCGATCAGTGCAGGGCCCAACATGGGGCTTGATCTCATGAACCGTGAGATCGTGACCTGAGCCGAAATCAAGTGTCTGACATTTAACCGACGGAGCCACCCAGGCACCCCAGTACTTTTTATATTTTTAACTGGGTCACGTGGATGATGACCCTGCTACATGATTATGCCAGGGCGTGGCTTTTTGTTAGAATGGAAGTTCCCTTTTCGATAATGTTTCCTACCTCATGAAGTAGAAGGCAGTGATGTGCTCGTCCCTCTCTGTCTCTTCACGTCCTTCCTCTGCCCTCTGCTACGAAAATGAGTTGGCCTGCTTTTTGGATCCTCTGTAAGATCTGCACGAATTCAAGCTATATGAAAAGAAAGCTATGAAGGCACACTTATAAACAGAAGTGAAAGAACGCCTTTTACAGACGCTTACTGTAGCAGAGAGCGGTATTTGCCATAGGAATGATTGACTACCAATTACGTTTCACAGCAAACCTAGCGAAGATAGTACTCACAAGGGACAAGAAAAGCAGTTTCTATTTTAACAGGATCTTTTAAGTTTAGGACAGATGAGGAAGCATGGGGGAACAGAGAGCGGTAGAAGAGAAAATGATCATTTTCTGCTGGCCAATGTAAAGATTCCTTATTTATTGAATCTCATTTCACGCTCCTGTTTATAGATGGAAAAGTAGCAAAACAAGAATTTAGAATGCACAGCCATTGTACAGGAGGTCTGAGAGCCAAATTGGATAATTTTTCATTAGTGCCATGACATGAAAAGGTTGGGAAACTCTGTCATAAACTACTTGGTAACAATCAGCCTTACAAACTTTCCCTTACGGAGAGGACTTAGGAAAGGAACCTTCGCAGTACGATGGTCCAGAAACCCCAAGGCACCTTGCAAATCCTGTCTCCAATGCGTGTGTTGAACCCTTGACCCGAAATATCCTACCTTTCTCTTTCCTGCTCTGAGAGTGCCCTGCTCCCTGTCGACCTGGCAATTCTTGGTCACCAGCCAGTCCCCAGTTCAGGTGGCAGACCCTGTGAGACTGTGTCCGTTACCCCCTTTCCCCAGGATCGATGGATTATGTGGGATGCTACAGAGCTGAGAACGTTGGGGCTTATCCGTATGTGACCGCACACTGACAGCACGGGGCCCCTTCTGCGCGACTGTGAGCTTGTCGGGGCAGAGGCTCTGAGATTCACGCTGCTATCTCGATAGCTGCTTGACGTTTGTTGCATAAATAAACACGTCACACTTTTCATACTCAGGTGGAAGGAAGAAGGTGGAAACCTTGGCCCACCCACCACATCCCCCCCGACACAGCTCCTGGAGAGTCAAGGTCCCACTGTTCCTTTTTATTCCTTGATATTATGGATGAGATCATTTTAGGAGGTATAACTTTTTCTCTGATCATAATGTGTACAGGAAAGGTTTAACTCAACAGGCCTGGGGTGCTCAACCCTTCACATTCTAAATAAAAACCTGCCTCCAGAATGGGCTGGCTCTTGGGGAATAACCTCGGACTCTTTGGAATGTTCTGCCTGATAAGAGTGGGTTTTTTTTGCACGTCTGAGAACTTGAACCATGCTTTACCAGTGTGGCCAGGTTGGTTTATCCTGACAGAGTGATTTACGGCGAACGCTTGTTTTTGCTCTGGGTTAAGGGCTGGAGCGTGAGTACGTGGGATCAGTCGCATGGGCCTTGCATACCAGCAGGACTGGTTCTCAATAAAACTGGCCACCACGACTTTGGGCGCTTCCCTGATTGGTACCCTTGGCACATCGTTGCTGGAGGACTGAGTGTGTCCCCGTGTGACACCACCGAGAGGGACACTGAGAAGCTTGCCCCTGGTTCCTCCTGGACTTTACCCCGTGTGCCTCGTCCCTTGGCTGATTCTATTCTACAACCTTTGACCGCAATAAGCTGTAACAGCGTTCGAGCCCCGTGAGTCCTAGGAAATCATCGCGGGGACTCCCAGCATGCCACCCATTCAGATGCCATCATCCGGGAGGATGGTAGGTGAAAATAAACAATTACGGAGGCGCCTGGGTGGCTCAGCTGGTGAAGAGTCTGACTTCGGCTCAGGCCATAATCTCACAGTTCAATAGTTTGAGCCCTCACGTTGGGCTCTGTGCTGACAGCTCGGAGCCTGGAGCCTGCTCCGGATTCTGTGTCTTCCTCTGTCTCTGGCCCACCCCCACTCATGTTCTTTCTCTCTCTCTCTCTCTCTCTCTCTCTCTCTCAAGAAAACAAAAATAAATAAAGAGATAAGTAAATAAATAAACAAGCAAATAAATAAGGAGACCAGAAAGGAGGAGAGTCCGGAAGATGTTTGGGAGGCCAAATGCAATGGGTTCTGTGACAAGTGGGTCTTTCCACTTTACTGGGATTACGTGCCTAGAGCCAGTGTGGACATGGCCGCGGTAAAGACTCTCCGCTGTGTGTCTTTTGACACAAAAGGTATCTCCATGTTCCCACGGGAAGGAAATGAAGCGAACAAACGGTACGTATCCACAACTGGCAACTCTCCCGATTTGGGGGGCTCTAAGTCCGCCCAGGACAGCTTGTCCATCTAGCACTGGTCTGTCCAGGGGGCAGGAAGGGCAGACAGACGTGCATGGGAGTTGAGGGCACAGGTGGCCAGTGCTCTAAGACCAGGGAAATGTCATTTCACAGTCCTTTTTATCAACCCTTGAAATTAGCACCCAGAATCCCTGAGTTGATTAACAAGGTGGGTTTTGCACCCGGAGTCTCAGAGCTCCTCCCCCGATGCTGTTGCTCGCCTGTTGTGTGACTTTGGCAGGTAACTTCTGCCTGCCTCAGTTTCTTCATCCGTGCTCAGGACAGGGTCAGGAACCTAGGAAATGTTCATTACATGGTAACCGCGGTCTCTGGCTTCTCTTCTGGATCTCTCTGAGAAGAAGCAGAAGAGCTCTCCTAATGGTATTGTTGGGAAGAGGGTTTGTGGTTGTTTAAGAGAGCTTTCTGGGGCGGGACTGGAATCGAGTCAGCATTTTTTTGAGTTGATTACAGAGATTGCACTTGAATACTATTTCTTCCTTCCTTCCTTCCTTCTTTTTTTGGAGAAAGAGGGAGCAAATAAGTGAGGTGCAGAGAGAGATAGAGAGGGAGAGAGGGAGAGAGAGAGAGAGAGAGAGGGGGAGAGAGCTATCTCAACTGGGGGCTCCAACTCACGAGCTGTGAGATCATGACCTGATCATGATCTGAGTCGGTCAGATGCTTAACCGACTGAGCCACCCAGGAGCCCCGGAAGAGGATTTCTTTATGACAAATCGGTTGGGATGTGTTCCCCTGGTGACCCTTCCTCCTCCCCTCTCCCCTAAGGCTCCTTTCCTGACACCCCCCCAGCAGCAGTGATGGGACCTTGGGCATGCAGCTGGCCAGGACGAATTTCTTGCTTCACCAGACAAAGCAAGTAGGAGGCTAATATCACCCCGGAGGCCAAGAGGGCAAACTGACAAAATAAGAACTTTAATCATGGGGCGCCTGGGTGGCTCAGTCGGTTGAGCGTCCGACTTTGGCTCAGGTCATGATCTCGCGGCTCGTGAGTTCGAGCCCCGCGTCGGGCTCTGTGCCGACAGCTCGGAGCCTGGAGCCTGCTTCCGATTCTGTGTCTCCCTCTCTCTGCCCCTAACCCACTCGCATTCTGTCTCTGTCTCTCTCAAAAATAAATAAACGTTAAAAAAAAAAAAAAAGAAGAACTTTAATCACAAACAGGTTTAAAATAGTCTCTTTCTTTGACATATCCAGGATAATCCCCAAATGATAAAACTTATTTTCTGCACACATTTGAAAGGCCACAGGTCAACGTTTTCCGGAGCATAGTACCCTCAGCGTGCTGAGGGTCTGATGTGACACGATGCCTTAGGTGACCTGGCGAGGCTGTCCCTCCACAGGACAGGAAAACAAAACGAAACAAAAGGCATAATGAGGCATTTTAATTCTCTAGGGTTATGGGCTCCGTTTCCAAACCTCTTCAAAGTTTCAGTAAGAGTGGCATGTTTAAAGAAGTGAATAAGAATTCCTAGCAAATCCTGCACACAAATTCAAATTATATTTGGCGGAAAAAGAAAAACCAAACATAATACCCAATATTGGATGACACAGGTTACCAGCATAGACTGCTACAAAAGAGGTTGCTAGTGTGTGTAAATGACACCGTAATGATCGTATCCCTTGACCCGGGGACTCTGAGAATCGAATGCAGAGTTTGGCACGTGGTCCGTGGGCCAAATCCAGCCTGCGACCCGTCTGGGTATGGCCAGCCACGTAATGATGGTCTGTAGGGTTTTAAAGAGATTTCAAGGGGAAAGAGAAGAAAGGGAAGGAGAATGAGCTGGAGGAAGAGGAGACAGACCGCGTGGCTCACAAAGCCCGATATTTTTACCTGGCCCTTCGCACAGCCACCTTACCTTAGAAATAACCCCAAACGTGGAAAACCTGCACGAACGAGGGTGATCTCTGCGGTGGTTTTACGGTAGTTCAAAAGACCGGGAACAATCTCCGTGCCCAGGGATAGAATAGTTCCACAACTAGTAGGTACTTTGAGTAAGAGGATATTTTTCCACTACTAACGTGATGCTTCTCCAGGGCCACGGGTCTGTGATTATGTATTTGCCCCCTTTTGACGAAGGCTTTATGGACTTCTGGGCTCACAGACGCCTTTCTCACTCCTAAACGCTCAGGGCAGATATTTTATAAGCTGCACATTTTAAAACTTCATGATGTTCTGCCTTGAGTAAGGAGGTCCTGGCTTAAGAAGTCCACCCTGACTGGGGCTCCTGGGTGGCTCAGTTAAGCATCTGACTTCCGCTCAGGTCATGATCTCAGGGTTCGTAGGTTCTACCCCGCATTGGGGCTGTGCTGTGCTGACAGCTCGGAGCCTGGAACCTACTTCAGGTTCTCTGTCTCCCTCTCTTTCTGTCCCGTCCCCCACTCGCGCGCGCTCTCTCTCTCTCTCTCTCTCAAAAAGATAAATAAACATTAAAAAAAAATAAAAGAAAGAAGTAGACCCTGATGGCTCTTGATACCCAGACTGTTAGGAGGGAGATTATGCCCAAGGTCACTTGGGAACATGTTCTAGCTCAGGCCACTCTTTTCTCCTCACTTAAGGAAGCTTCTCTTTTTCCTGGCAGCTCCCAGGGCCCCTTCCTCTATATTTCTGCAGACTATGGGGTGGGTGGTGGGATTCTCATACTCTTTAATTGATTTATATGTCCTTCTGAAGGACATATATAATATATATATAATTATAATATATACATAGATAAATATATAATTATAATATATACATAATAAATATATTTATAATTATATATATTAAATATATATAATTACATGGAACTTTTGTGGTTATTTCTCTAAGAATCTGGCTTCAGAGCCTTGGCCAGGAATATAATCAGGGTCACATTTTTGTTGAAAGACATCAGATATCATTTACATTGTTTGCTCTTTTCAGAGAGAGAGACAAGTGTTGATTGTGTCTGTCTTTCTAATGAAGATTTGAGAGGAATTCCCGAGCCCAGGCTCTGCCCGGGCCATTTCTTTGTGATTGAACAAAGCACAGCTGAGCTCCAGGTCAGATCCATGTCCTGCATTGCCCTTAATCCTGCTGTGGGTCCCTGGTGCCCGTAAGATAACGTTCAAGCTCCCCGGTGTGGGGCTGGGTGTTACCACGGTCCCTCCAGCCTCACCGAGTGCTCTACCCCTCATTCGCCTGCGCCCCCAACGTGTGATGCACTCTCGCTTTCTTCTGCAATCTTGGATGTTCAGAAACTACAACTTCTGTGTCCCCTCCGCAGAGTCCTTCACAGATCACTCCAGTTAGGTGGCAACCTGTCTCCCCCACCCTCGTCACGTTGCTCCCATGGTCCCGTTTTGTTTTCTTGCATGCTTTGCAATTATCCCAGTGCTTTGTTCGGTTGTTTGCCTATTTATCTACCTGTGTTTGTAGGTATTCATGCATTTACTTTCCCCCTCTTCTCCCTCATGAGAACGTATGCTTTTTGAGGGCAGGGACTCGTGTTCCCAGCCCCTAGAGCACATCTTCGAAGAGAGCTTGGCACGCAGTGGGTTCCCTAAATTTCCATCTTCCGTCGTGTACCAGAGGACATCTTCTCATCTGTCGGGTCACCCTCCTGGACCTTCCAAGGTCGAGGAGGGTGCCTCGTCCTCTGCATTTCTGCCAACACCGTTGGCACGGTCAAGATATGCATCAGATCCCCCACTAAACTCTGAGGAGCCCGGGAAGGCAAAGATTGGCTCTTTGAGCCCATAGCTCACAGTCTGGCATCAAACAGGGCCAGGTTTTTATTTCGTGACTGGGCCGTGAATAAATCCATAGTAGTTTCCCGATGCTGAGTTGACTTGAGTCTACAATTTCTTGGTTCCCTTTTCTTGAAAAGAAATAAAAAAAAAAAATAAAAAAAACACACCTTGCTGTACCTGTTATCCTCATATCGTGCTGTATTTATTAACCTACCATTATTTTCACTCACGTTTAAAAATATGTGCCTTCGTGGAGAATGCTAGCTTGGTTTATATTTGGCTTAGCCTTTGTCTACCTCTGCCTCTCCTCATTTGACGGACAACCAAAAACTCTAGAAGTTATGTGGAGGCATGATACTTCCGGTGATTATTTCGCCATGTTCCCCTCTTTCTCCCATTTACAGTGACGTAGAAAATAGAGTCCGTGAAGCAGCTTCGTAGAGTTCATTTCATGATTCCATGCGACGAGACTGTATTCGGGCCGGATACCTCCCACACAAAGAAAGAGGAATCAATCACAATCAGGGCTGCATAGTGGTGGCATAAGGAGCACACGTTGTCCAAGTGTTTTAGATCCCGGAAATATGGGAAGACTGTCCACTGATTCATTTCTTTGTTCGTCCTTTCGCCTCTTACTTAGTAGCGCCTCACCTGAATACGTAACGAACTTGGAGCGAATTATGTTCGTGGACAAGAATCAAGGAGCTTGAAACAGAGCAACTAGCTTGGGCTAGGAGAGATCCATGGGGGACCCAGTTCAGATCAGAACTGGTCCCAAGGACACAACCACAGAGCATTCATTCTTCCCTCACTTGCCTGACGGCTGGTAGGGCACAACCGGAAGAACAAAGCCAGCTCAGGTGAGAGGTTCAGCAGAACCGGGCTCAGCAGCCACTCTGGGCGCCTCTGAGTTTCTGGCCGCTTTTAAAGCTGAAATGCCAGGGCCTGAGATCCAAATGAACACTGGCCTCATGCGGAAGAGATGTGCGCTTAGTCCAATCTGCTGCCACTGCTCGCACCCACATGGGAATCCTCTTCCGGAACGCCCCTCCGGAATGCCACATTTTCAGCCACTTGAGAACTGAATGAATACGGAGCTCCCACCACGTGAAAGCTGTTTGTGTTCTTACTTGCTGAGTAGGTATTGTTCCAATTTTACCGCCAAGAAAACTGAGGCACAGAAAGTGATCGACTTGAGCCTGGCACCTCGGTATTAGGAGGAAGAACTGGGACTTCCGGCCAAATCTTCTGACTCAGAATCACTGGCCAGCAATTTGATACCTGGAAGTTTTGGGATGTCAGGTCTGGTGACTGTGGAGGAGGGTTGGCTTGGGAGTAAACCATCTAGGTGAAAATAAGGCATGCCGATTTGATGAGACTGGTTTTGTTGTGGGAGTTATAAAGTGAGTTCGAAGGCAACTTCAAAAGGGTCGTTCATTCAGAAAGAAAAAGAGTGAGAGAGGAAGGAACAGAAAGAAAAGTGATAGAACCGGAAGGAAAAGGAAGGAAAAGGAGAGGAGGGAAAATGATTGGCCGGTCATCCAAGAGCACACCGTACTGATGGGCAACACAGGAAACCAGCCTGGGGAAAGACAGAACCCAACAGGAAGAAGCGGCCGCTCAGAAGCACCCCCACTACCCAGACTGTGCCCGGGGCCACGTGTGGCAGAGTAGGAATTGCCCACAAAGAAATGGAGAGACCTTTGGAGAAGGGGAACGAATCCTGGGCATGCAAGGGCAAGGGACGGAAGGGCTCCAGCGAGATGTCCAAGACTGCCTCGAAGGGATGAATGGGGAAAAAACATCCAGAGCATTCAACTGCAAATATTTTCAGGAAGAAAAATGCCATGAGTTACGCTTTTATCTATGGATTAAATTTGGAAACACCAAGCACAAGGACTACAGACTTACAGTTGATAGGATTTTGAATACGATCATCTCGTAACCCCTTGTCTGTATTATAAATCAATTTAAAATAAATTTATTTTCAGCAAGTGACTTTCCCATTTAGGTAATGAATTGCAGAGTTAGAATTGGACTCCGCATCTCCAGATTCCTACTTTAGTGCTGGGGTTAGGCTAGGGTTTCTTGTTCAATGTCATATTCAAGGCTGTTGAGTTGGAGCTGGTTTGAATCCCAGCTCCGCCACTTACTCTCAATGGGACCTTGGATTTTGCCCAACTTCTCAATTCTTTTCGTCAGTAAAACTAGGGGGCAGTGGGGGCAAATCCCCTCCCCTTTGTTAAGATTCTTGTGGGAGTTACATTAAATAAATCTTGTAAAAGCTTGGTTCAATGCCTGACAATTAGAAAGCGCTCAATTACGGGTGCCTGGGTGGCTCAGTTGGTTAGTGAGTGATCTCTGTGATCTTGCGGTTTGTGAGTTCAAGCCCCGTGTCGGGCTCTGTGCTGACACCTCAGAGCCTGGAGCCTGCTTCGGATTTTGTGTCTCCCTCTCTCTCTGTGCCTCCTCTGCTCGTGCTCTGTCTCTCTCTCTCACTATCTCAAAACTAAATAAACGTTAACAAAAATTAGAAAGTGCTCAATTAATGTTAGTTGAACCCAGTTATGGGGACTTGAATGAGCGGGATTGATCTGTTGCAGTGACATCGTCCTGAGATATCCATTCCGCAGTCAAAAAATAAATTGATTCGTGATACTGGTGAGTGGGTGGATGATAAATGTGTTAAGGAACTTGCCAAAGAAACAGCTGAGTGAAAGACCAAATTCCTGGCTTGTGATGGTTTAAAAAATGGCCAAGAATATGTTCCAAACAGAAGAATGGAACTTCGAACGTAGGAGGAGGACAAGAGAGGAATGGGGCTATGTTTTTTTCAGGTGCTTCAGAGTTCTGGATGTTCTTGGAGATATCCAGGTGCTACACAGGGCTCCTCTGTGAACTTGTGACCTAGAAATGGGAGCAATCACGACGGGCTCCAGCTGAGCCTGTACAACACGGGGAAATGAGCTCTTCACCCTTCGAGCCCATCTCTGGTTCCTCTCTGCACCATCCTGCTTGGAGCCCCGCCCCCCAGCCCTCTTTATGGGCCTCTACACGTTCGCTGCTCCAAAAGACGTAGCTGCTTTGCACCTGCCTTGACCCATTTCTGTCCATCGACAAATCCATGCGAGCCTCCTAATCGTCTGATCTGTCCTTGCCTCTGAAAGACCTTGCCGTCGGTGCAAATAGAAAATACCAAGTCAGGGCCACCTGGGTGGCTCAGTTGGTTAAGCATCCGACTCTTGATTTCAGCTCAGGTCATGATCTCAGTTTGTGGGTTCAAGCCCCACTTGCTGGCAGGACAGCGTGGAGCCTGCTTGGGATTCTCTCTCTCTCTCTCTCTCTCTCTCTCTGAAAATAAACATTAAAAAAAAAAGAAAATGCCAAGTCAAAGATAGGGCATGGGCCACAGTTTCATGGTCACGAAGCTCGCTGTGAGATGCTGCCCCCATCTCTGATGCCCTGTATTCAACACTCCTCCATTCTCCCTCTTCTCTTAACTTTGGGGCTCTTAGAGGTGGGGGTTCCACCTCTGACCTCTGACCTCAGACTCCCTGGTTGCATTCCCCTCCCAGTTCCATGTGGCCCCAGTACCTGCTCTGGTATTTGGCCTCTTGGAATTAGCCTCAGAATCTGCTCCTCGGAAGCGCCTGCCCCTCCCTCGTCACACCCACTTCCCTCCAGAGAGTGAGTGGGTTAATGGCTATTTCTGCCGAGTGTTTACCAGGGGTCCTTGGGAGAGGACTGCTTTTATCCCAGTGCTTCCCAGGGTGTGACACATCCAAGTCATTGCAAAAGATATTCAAGAAAATAAGGTCCTGTGCTGAAAGCTGCTTTAAAAGTCACAGTACAAGGCTCCTGGTGGCTCAGTCGGTTAAGCCTCCGACTTCGGCTCAGGTCATGGTCTCATGGTTTGTGAGTTCGAGCCCGGTGTCAGGCTTTGTGCTGACAGCTCAGAGCCTGGAGCCGGCTTCGGATTCTGTGACTCCCTCGCTCTCTTCCCTTCCCCCCACTTGCGCTTTGTCTGTCTCTCTCTCTCTCAAAAATAAAGATTAAACAAAAATGTTTTTTTAAAGTCACAGTGCATCTTATTCTATTGTAGGCTCTGGAAACCCCAATTGTGAAGAGGCTTTTTTTTTTAAGTTTATTTATTTATTTTGGGAGAGAGGGAGAGAGAGAATCCCAAGCAGGCTCCGAGGTGTCAGCACAGAGCCTGACGTGGGGCCCCCATCTCACAAATTGTGAGATCGTGACCTGAGCCGAAATCAAGAGTTGGACCCTTATCCGACTGAAACACCTGGGCTCCCCGTGAAGACACCTTTTAACTTGGTGTTTTATAGCAGTATTTGAATATAGGAACATTTTCCCAGAAAGTACTTACCAACAACCCAGAGAACTAGTTTCCTGGAGAATGCTGCCTGCACTTCCTGTAACGGTGGCCCTCCGAGGGGAGGATGTTGCCCCATGGAAGGAGCTCGCCCTTATAGTTTTTTCCTTTGGTCTCACAGCAACCCTGTAGGGTGGATGTTATTGTCCTCGTTTTATTTTACTATTTTGTAAGAACTTATTTTATTAGAGCATTTTCAGGATTACAACAAAATCTATGGTGTTTTCCACATACTCCCTACCCTGACGCAGGTATAGCCTCCCGCCTAAATTAGGAACATTACTCACCAGAATGGTATGTTCTTTTTTTTTTTTTTTTAAATCAAGGAGAAACCTATATTAATACATCATAATCACCCCAAGTCCATGGTTCACCTTAGGGTTCACCCTTGGTGTTGTACACTCTGTGAGTTTGGACAAATTTATAATGAGACGTATCCATCATGATAACATATAGAATATCCTCATTGCCCTGAAAATTCTGCCCCGTGCTCTGCCTATTCGTTTCTCCCCCACCTCAACCCTGGCAACCGCTGATCTTTTACCGTCCCCATAGTTTCACCTTTTCCAGAATGTTGTATGGTTAGAATCACACAGTACGTAGCTCACATTGGCTTCTTTCACTTAGTAACGTGCATTTAAGAATCCTCCGTGACTTCGTGACTCGACAGCTCGTTTATTTTTAGTACTGAATAATCGTCTGTTGTCTGTATGTACAGTTTGTGTACCCCTTCGATTACTGAAGGACGGTATACTTAACTTTGTTTAAAATAATTTTTTTAATGTCTACTTATTTTTGAGAGAGGTAGAGAGACAGAGCACGAGCAGGGAAGGGGGCAGGACAGAAAGAGGGAGACACGGAATCTGACGCAGGCTCCAGGCTCTGAGCTGTCTGCACAGAGCCCGACGCGGGGCTTGAACCCACAAGCCACGAGATCGTGACCTGAGCCGAAGCTGGACGCTTAACCGACTGAGCCACCCAGGCGCCCCAGTATGCTTACTTTTTAAAGAAACTGCCAGACTGTCTTCCAAAGTAGTTGTACAATTTTGGATCCCCCATCAGTGATGAATGAGAATTGTTGGTTCACATTCTCACCAGCATTTGGTG
This sequence comes from Prionailurus bengalensis, assembly GCF_016509475.1. Taxonomy (NCBI): domain Eukaryota; kingdom Metazoa; phylum Chordata; class Mammalia; order Carnivora; family Felidae; genus Prionailurus; species Prionailurus bengalensis. The sequence continues at coordinate 208,283,893 of NC_057345.1, read as the reverse complement.
CTGTTAGTGATTACTTCCATTTTATTTATTTATTTTTTAAAATCACTTTCCTGAGGTAGGATGGACCTATGAAAAGATGTGTACGTTTCATGCATACAACTGAATGAGTTTGTAGGTAAGTATACACCCATGAAGCCATCACCACAACCTATGCCAGAAACATCTCCATCACCTCCCAACGTTGCTTCAAATTCTATTTATTATTACTATTTATTTATAGTATGAGATAAGAACACAGCATACAATCTACCCTCTTGGCAAAATTTTTTTTTTAACATTTATTTATTTTTGAGACAGAGAGAGACAGAGCATGAACGGGGGAGGGTCAGAGAGGGAGACACAGAATCTGAAACAGGCTCCAGGCTCTGAGCTGTCAGACAGAGCCCGACACTCATGGACACTCAGGGCTCGAACTCATGGACCGCAAGATCATGACCTGAGCTGAAGTCGGCCGCTTAACCGACTGAGCCACCCAGGCGCCCCACTCTTGGCAAATGTTTAAGTAGACAACACAGTATTGTGTTTCTTTAAATTTTATTTTTCATTTTAAAAAAATTTACATCCAAATTAGTTAGCACCTAGTTCAACAGTGATTTCAGGAGTAGATTCCTTAGTGCCCCTTCCCCATTTAGCCCATCCCCCCTCCCACAGCCCCTCCAGTACCCCTCTGTTTGTTCTTCATATTTATGAGTCTCTTCTGTTTTGTCCCCCTCCCTGTTTTTATATTATTTTTCTTTCCCTTCCCTTATGTTCATCTGTTTTGTCTCTTGAAGTCCTCATATGAGTGAAATCATATGATTTTTGTCTTTGACTGACTAATTCCACTTAGCATAATACCCTCCACTTCCATCCACGTAGTTGCAAATGGCAAGATTTCATTCTTTTTGATTGCCAAGTAATATTCCATTGTGTGTGTGTGTGTGTGTGTGTACCACATGTTCTTTATCCGTTCATCCATCGATGGACACTTGAGCTCTTTCCATACTTCGGCTATTGTTGATAGTGTTGCTAGAAACATGGGGGCGCGTGTGTCCCTTCGAAACAGCACACCTGTATCCCTTGGATAAACGCCTAGCAGTGCAATTGCTGGGGCATAGGGTAGCTCTCTTTTTAGTTTTTTGAGGAACCTTCATGCTGTTTTCCAGAGTGGCTGCACCAGCTTGCATTCCCAAGTATTCTTAACCATAATCACTAAGCTGTGCGGTAGAGCTCTAAGACTTACTCATCGTGGGCAGTTGGAACTTTGTACCTAATACCTCCCCATTTTCCTCTCCCCCCAGGCTCTAACCACCACCATTTTACTCTCTGCTCCTATGAGTCTGACTCTTTTAGATTCCTCATACAAGTGGTACCATGTAAGACTTGTCCTTCTATGTCTGGCTTATTTCACAAAGCATAGTGTCAAATGGGAGGATGCCTTTCTTTCTCTGAGGCTGAACAATATTCCACGGTACGTATGCACCACATTTTCTTTACCCATTCATCCAGTGGGGAGCATTTAGGTGATTTCCATGTCTCTGCTGTTGTAAATAATGTTGCAGTGGACACGGGAGTGCAGCTGTGTCTTTGAGAGCCTAATTTAAGTTCCTTTGGATGTATAGTTGAGAATTGGAGAGGTGAGGTTTTACGGAGCTCATGTTTAATGTTCCCACTGGCAATCAGGGGTGAGGAGCACACCATCTTACGTCGAATCTGCCGGTGCCACGAGAGTGGCAGAAGAGGGGTAGTGTCACCTCCCTGGACACGTGTCTGGGGCAGCAGGCGGAGTGGTTAGTCCAGCTTGCAGAACCTGCCTCTAGAGCTTATCTCCCTCTCTTTCATTGACCCACCTCCATCCTGTCCATCTGTAAGACATGTTGCGTCATCTTCGAAAAGATTTTCAAAAATCTTCCTTCGCTACCCCAGATCAAGCCACCAGAATTTATGGTCAGGAGATCGTAAAGGCTCCTTAGCCAATCCCTTCCACTCTTGCTTCACTACAGTCTACCCTGCAGTCGCGAGTGATCTTTTTCAAATAATAATCACATCGTGGCACTTCTCTCAAAAGCCTCCAAAAGCCGCCCATTACGTCTTCTATCAAATCTGTGTGAATCTGGCCCCTGCCAGCATCTCTGTCTTCAGGTTGCTGTCTTTTCGCTGTGGCCACGTGGGACTTCACTCCCGGTTTGTGAGCCCAGCCAAGGTCAGCGGAGCCACCTAGGCAAACCCCCAGATGTGTGGGCAGCACTAGCCCAGTGCGGTGTTCCGGGTGACTGTTCGTGATTTGTTACAGGCACCGTTTGGCAGGAAAGCCAGTTGTCTGGCTTCCTCACTTTGCTCATTTATATTTGGATGCCTGCTGCTTCGAGTGGCTGTTCTTGTCTATGGGATCACTTTCTATTTCTTTATTTTTTTATGATTTTATTTTTTATTAAAACAAATTTTATTTTGTGGTGGTTCACTGGGTTGGGCATCCAACTTCAGCTCAGGTCATGATCTCGCGGTTCGTGAGTTTGAGCCCCACATCGGGCTCTGTGCTGACAGCTCGGAGCCTGGAGCCTGCTTCGGATTCTGGGTCTCCCTCTCTCTCTGACCTTCCCCCATTCATGCTCTATTTCTCTCTGTCTCAAAAACAAAGAAGCATTTAAAAAATTTTTTTAAAAATAATAAATTTTATTTTGTGCTGGTTCAGCGGGTTGGGCATCCAACTTCGGCTCAGGTCATGATCTCTCAGTTCATGAGTTCGAACCCCACATCAGACTCTGCTGACAGCTCAGAGCCTGGAGCCTGCTTCAGATTCTGTGTTTCCCTCTCTTTCTGCTCCTCCCCCACTTGTGCTCTCTCTCTCTCTCTCAAAAATAAATAAATAAACATTTAAAAAATTAAAATAGGGGTGCCTGGGTGGCTCAGTCAGTTAACTGTCCTACTTCACTCAGGTCAGGATCTCTTGGTCTGTGAGTTCGAGCCCCGCGTTCGGCTCTGTGCTGACAGCTCGGAGCCTGGAGTCTGCTTTGGATTCTGTATCTCCCTCTGTCTCTTTCTCTCTCTGCCCCTCCCCTGCTCACGTTCTGTCTGTCTCTCTCTCAAAAGTAAATAATTAAAAAAATTGGTTTAACAACACAAAAAATTAAAATAAATTTTATTTTAGGCATATGATCACTGTATTCCTATTTCTTCATTTTCTTTGCTTTAGTTTCTGTTAGCAGTTATCACTACCTCAATCAAGACTTCGTATCTGTCTCCCTATTTATTGTAGGTCTCTCTCAATACGCTATGGGAGGGCAGGAGTTTTGTATTATGCATCACTGTCTCCCCAGGATCTAGAACAATGCTTGTGCAGATGGGGCGCTCATTAAAGATTTGTGGAATAAAAGCTGATATTAAAGTCTTTATCTCAGCGTATACGTCACCTTTAGAGGCCTCCTCTTATCCCCGCCTGCCCCCATTCAGTGCTGACTACTCAGGTTTGGTACTTTTCTCCTCTCTACTACTTTCTTATCTTAGCAGTTTCATTTTGCTCGCTTATTCATCTGTATTTCTCTCTAGACTCTACGTTCCTGAACACCAGGGTCTCTGTGTTGGTCATCTTATTCTTAGAGCTTAGTATAAGGGCACACTCCATGGCGAGGGTCACTAAATACTTTCTTTTTTTTTAAATTTTTATTTATTTTTATTTTTTTTAATGTTTTATTTATTTTTGAGAGAGAGAGAGACAGAGTGCCAGCGGGGGAGGGGCAGAGGGAGAAGGAGACACAGAATCGGAAGCAGGCTCCCGGCTCCGAGCTGACAGTACAGAGCCCGTCACAGGGCTCAAACTCACGAACCGTGAGATCATGACCTGAGCTGAAGCCGATGCTTAACCGACTGAGCCACCCAGGCGCCCCGGTCACTAAATATTTTCTGAAGGTGTAAGCATATATTCAGCACATACTCAGCCCATTCTGGGATGAATGACTTTGGCTATTGCGTTGACAGGAAGCAAATAGAATAAAAATACCCCCAAAGAAGAACAGGATGTTTTTATGGCCACTTGTTTTATTTGTACAGGATCTGTACTTTATGAAAATTTAAAAATTTTACTTGCAGTTGGCTGAACCGTCTACCCACAGATAATTTAAAGCTGCCCCTGGAGAGGGAATGACGCAGAAAAATAAGAATAACTGGGGTTGACGTGTGAATTACACCCCTGGAAGGCAACAGCAGCCTGTATATCAGTTACATCAGGCATCAGCCTCCTCTTAGTGACTGTATTTATGATGTGGACTTATTCGGAAGGCTAAATATAGAGGCGACAGCCCCAGGCAGTTTATAGGAGCCTTGGCCAAAAGTTTATCTCATGTTTTCCATCAAGCTCCCACTTGAGCTCGTCCCTCTTGTTTTGGCTTTTTATCTGGTTTTATCTGGATAAACCAGGAGCAAGGAACATTTTATTCAAGATACCCTATTTAAGGTTAAAAAGCACCCCTGCCTGTGACATATTCAAAGCAGGGTTTGATTTTTGTTTCTTGTCGCTCTTTCTTTTCTTTTTACGCTTTCACTTTTTCCTCCCTTCCTTCCTCCCTTCCTTCCTTCCTTCCTTCTTTCTTTTTCTTTTTTAGGCTTTGTCAGCTCACCTACTGTCTGCTGGAGTGTAATCCGCAGAGATGTTGGTCATCTTGACGCTCCACAGAATAACACACTAGTCTATGACATTGATGGCATCGTGTTGATTGGACTCAGGGAAGCCACCAACCTCTTTAGGTGCCTTACTCGGACACAAGTGAGCCAGGGGATGGGAAAGATTCCTATGTCTGGTATCAATTACTGTGTCTTTAGACAAGACGGAGGGTTGAAAAGGCTAAAAGGGAATTCCGATGAATTGCAGAGGCACTAGCTGCAGGAAGCAGTTCTCACTCTCAGAGAACAAAGGAGAGACATTGGAGTTATCAGAATCTAGAGTATTGGAGAAGGAACCTTCCAGAGCTGGGCCTGGTCCTCTGAGGAGTTTCAGAAGAAACTCCTTGGAAGGAGGCCCTGCAGAGTCACTGACATTCAGACCTCTGACGAGACAAGAACGAGAGAGAGAACAGTAGGAACTATGTTGGATGAATTGTGTGGCCAGAAAATGAAAATTCGTTCAAGGATGTAGGAACATCAGTTTCTTCTTAACATGTTGGTTAACTTATTTGACTGGATCTATTTTAGGAATGGGCTAAGGAAGTAAACGTGTAAGATGGGATAACGTTCAATAAAATTTGGGATATATTGCATGCAGGTACCTCTGACTTTCACTATTCACTTTAAAATCAGTATTAGCAGAGATGGAAAGCATATAGAAAACCAGTAGAAAGTCAACAGAACTATAGTGGCTGAATCCCGGAGCTGAGAAACAGAAACATTTGGGCTCAGCCTACAATGGGAAGCTCAGGGAAGCATGAGTCAGAGAGAATGTAGTTCAAATCTCAGCTTTATTGCAAATTGTAAAATCACTCAGGTTATTTCACCTTGGGTTTCTTTTTATAACTGGGATTATAATTATACCATTGTACCTTGACTTCTATAGAGTTAAAATCCAAGTGTCATTATGCCTCCTACATTATTACATACTTCCTTTTAGGCCTTCTCCTCCCCACCCCCCCCACCTCCCGCTGCCCCCCATTAGGGCTCTGTACTTAATAACCATAAACCATTTGTGTATTCTGATCTCCACCGATTATTTATGATGCTCCTTTTCTTCTCCAATAGAAGCCTGGAGTTTGGATCTACTAGGAACTGCTTCACTTTCTTGATGTACCCCCCAAATTGGGAGATTCAAGACTGAACATAGAAAGAGAGGGCTACCAGGCAGGGGTCCTCCAAGTGTGAAATAGACAGAGTCCCACTGAGAGTGATGGTAACAACTAGCACAGAAAGGCTGCCCTGGGGACAAGGGAGAAAGGCAGAGAGTTTTGAAATAGGATGAAGATATAGTATTCAGAGGATGCAGCTTCCCATAAACTTTAGAAAAGAAAGTCAGAGAATAAGAATTTGTCATGGTGCCTCTAGGTATTTCCCAAAGGATTGGGGTTCCAATCCAAGAGACCACAATGTGATCCTTCTAGAGAAGGGAAGGGCCATGCAACAGCTGTCCAAAGTCCGTTTATTGAACGTTATCCCATCTTACATATTTACTTCCTTCACTCTTCTCCAGTATTCACCGGGCATCTACTTCTCAAGCAATTTGCTTTCCTTGGCAGACTTGCGCCATAGGAAGGAAGCGCCCTCTGCTAGTGTCAAGTTCATAGGCCAGGTCCTTCTCACTATAATTTGGTGAATTTCTCATTTGTTTCCTATTACACACCTGTGTGCATGTGGGTGATGATGTCACGCTGAGGCAGTAAAAAAAAGCGAGACAGTGATAAAGTCAGTTGATCTTCCTCAAGAGCCACAAAACAAATCATAAGAGAGGATGGAAAGTTACTATATCAAAAAATGTTCAAAGAGTAATAATGCTTATGCAATAAAAATTCGAGGAACAAAGAGATCGGTGGATACGGCAGTGGCCAGACACATGACTTGAATGGAGACATCACAGGAAAACCAAGAAACCCATTGGTGGGCGTGAACATTTTGGGTTAGGGAGAGATCCAGTCTCCTTGGAGAGAAGGTACTGCCCAGGGGATAAAGCCATGAGACAAGCCCGGATGGGAAACACTAGGACAAACACCTTGGAAGCAGAACTACTACATAGCCAGAACGTTTCTAAGAGAGTATCTGTTTGACTATTTGCACAGGGATGTCAGAGCGTTGTTGGATTGTGACCCAAAGGTCACCTAACACACTTGAAGCTTTGCGTAAGTGTCAGGGTGAGTGGTGGCATGGCCCCACGCGTAAGCTGGTAAAGTCCTTGGAAATCTTGCCGTGAAAAGGCACACTGAAAGTGATCACTGTTACTGTTGTAAAGAAATCGTTGTCGACTGCATGTTTGGTCTCCCCCAAATCATATGTTGATACGTGATGGTATTTAGACATGGAGCCATTGGAGGTCAGTTAGGCTCAGATAAGGTCATGATGGTGGAGCCCTCATGATGGGATTAGTGTCCTTTAAGGAGAGAAAGAGACCAAGGGGCGCCTGGGTGGCTCAGTCAGTCGAGTGTCGGACATCGGCTCAGGTTGTGATCTCATGGCTTGGGAGTTTGAGCCCCACATCGGGCTCTGGGCTGACAGCTCAGAGCCTGGAGCCTGCTTCAGATTCTGTGTCTCCCTCTGTCTGTGGCCCTCCCCTGCTTGTGCTCTCTCTCTCTCTCTTTCAAAAGTAAATACGCATTAAAAAAAAAAAGAGAAGAACAAGAGAAAGAGACCAGAGCTTGCTCTCTACCTTGTGAAGACACAGCAAGGAAGCAGCCATATGCAAACCAGGAAGAAGGTCTTCGCTAGACGAGAAATCTGCCGGCACCTTGATCTTGGACTTCCCAGCCTCTAGAACTGTGAGACAGAAAACGTTTGTTGTTTCGAATACAGTATTTGCTAGAGCAGCCAGAACCAAGACACACGTCAGTACAAAACACTGTATGCCTTCAGCATTTTCCGAAGGAAAAGAACTCACAACACAGACTGGGTCTTGCTTGACAAGGAGAGACATGCCTTTTGCCAGTTTTTCAGTCAACGTGACGTTGAAATTGTGGAAGGTTCACAGTTTAAACTTTCTTTGGGTTGAAATCATCATCGCCGGGCGTGGGGAGGAGGAAGCTGTTATGACCCACAGGGGACTCTGGAGGGCATCTGGGTCATTCTACCCGGGACGTTACTGTGCTTTTCCTACTCTTCTGAAAGAAGCAGAAGCTTGGCGTCAGGTGCTGGTGAGTCATCTCTCCTCACAGGGGCTCTGACTGGGATTTGCAGGCTGCCTTTGCCGCAGCCACTGTTAGTCATTCACCAAAAAAAAAAAAAAAAAAAAAAAAAAAAAAAAAGCATATTGGAAAAGCTGAAGGGAAATGCTTGGGTGAACAAGTGATTAAATTTCTATTTTCATGGCAGTGAATCTGCTTGCTTGCTCACAAAAGCAGCTTCATCCAGTACCAGGCGCCCTGAGGGCACCCAGTAAATACTTGTTGATTGACTGACAAAAGGATCTTCTGGGTCCTGGTAAATGGGGGTGCTGAACTGAATTGTCAGATATGATTACGTGGTTGGTACACAGAAGTTTGTGCCTATTCGCTTCTCCGTGGAACGTCAGCTCAGATTGATCAGATTTACATAAAGAGGTTAGTAACCCTGCTGGCCCCGCTATCGTGAACTTCCTGAAAGGAAAATGGATCGGGCCCTTTCTGGAGATTCATCTACAAGGGGATTTATACAGGTGGGATTCCCATACAGGCAGAAGGAAGGTTGAATTGTGCTCTAAGTATTATGCTTTGTTTTGCTCTAGGAGGCACCGCGCCTCCTCCCCTCCAAATCTTTCAACCAACTTCAGAACCTGCGAGGGAAAAGAACAAAAATCTCTCCTTCCTTGCCAGGAATGTAGAGGAACAATCAAGAACGAAGGAAAAGAAAGAGGGTTAGTCCTGGATTCCTTCAGCCCGAGGCAGGAAATACCATTATGGCTTAACTGATAGAGAATCTGACAGCCATTCAGAGAGCGAATCTGAGTTAGCCAACAATGTCTAATAGCCAACAGTGTCTAAGAACTATGGCCCGTGCCTTTTTGTTTCTTCCCTCTCTTAGGTGACCTCCATGGCTTTCTGCATCGCCTGCGTGTCGGTGACCCTTGCGTTCCCCTCCTCTAGCCCTAAGCTCCAACCTCACAGGTGCAACTTTGTGCTTCACACCTTCATAGGAAAGTCTGAAAGGTAGTTCAGACGTCACATTCACGCTGGAGCTTGTGACTTTCCCCTCCGAATTTGCACCTCCCTTCCCTCCCTGGGGAGGGACCACCATTTGCGGTCCTCTGAGCCAAAACGTCTAGGAGTCATCCTTGGTTCCTCTGTTTCTCTCATTCTCTACGCCCAATGCATTAGCAAGACTTTTCATTTCTATCCCTTCTCTCTCCCCCCAATGTCAACACCCTACCATAAACCACGGTTATTTCTGTATTGATAGAAGTCACTCTGACCTAGTCTCTCTTCTTTCACTCTTGACTCCTATTATCTATTCTCCAAACAGAAGTTCATGGGAAAAATTAAAAATATTAATCAGATCCTTTTTATTCTGGTCTTTGCTTTAAAAAGCCCACTGGCTTCCTGTTCCCCTTCAAATGACACTCAGACCTCCTGCCGGGCACAGGGTCTTACCTGATCTGCTTTCTCTCATTCCACTTCATCTCCTTGCTCTGGCCTCTCTTGGTTCCTCCCACATGCATCTTGCCCTCCCTCAAGATCTGTGCACTTGCCTCTTCACAGAGCTCTCGTCCACATTTGAGATCTCAGCGCTAAGGCTCCTCGCCCGAGAAGCCATTTTTGAAAATGCTTTTGTAAGTGGTATCCCTTGATCACTCCCATTCCCTATGCATCACATCACTGTTTAATTCCTTTGTAATGTTAATCACACACCCTAATTATCCAGCATATTTATTTACTGGTTCATTGAATTTCCACCATCATCCTGCCTCTTTGTAAGTAGGTTGTAAGCTCTATGGGAGCAAGGACTTTTGTCCTTACAAGATACAGGATGGGACAGTGGTTAAACTCGCACAGTCTAGAGATAGATTTCTTTTCTTTTCTTTTCTTTTCTTTTCTTTTCTTTTCTTTTCCTTTCCTTTCTTTTCTTTCTTTCTTTCTTTCTTTCTTTTGTCTTTCTCTCTCTCTCTTCTTTCTTTCTTTCTTTCTTTCTTTCTTTCTTTTTTGCGAGAGAGAGAGAAAGCATGATGAGGGGAGAGAGAGAGAAAGAGAGAGAGAGAGAGAGAATCCCAAGCAGGGATGACCGTGAACTCAAGACCTGAGCCACAATCAAGAGTCAGATGCTTAACTGACTGAGCCACCCAGGCGCCCCAGATTTCTTTTTTTTAGTTTATTTTCCCCAGTTTTATTGAAAAATAATTGACATGGATCTGTGTATACTGAATTAAAAGCCCACTGGGAAATTGTCTAACCTCTCTTTCCTCCTAGGTAAAATAATAGCAATAAAAGGACCTACCTCCCGAAATTGTTGGGAAGAGGCCACTATCCACACAACACTGAGGACACAATGGTAGGTACTCAGCAACTGTTAGCTGTCACTACCGTTAACTCCAAACCTGCCTAACCTGTATTGGTTGAATGGCCAATACATTAATTTTACGTATTCAAGGACCCCTTCTGCTGTGTCACAGATCAGATTTTAGAACATTCATTGAAGGCGGCCTGCTGGAAGCCGAGCTATCCCAGCCTGAGTGGCAGGGCCCAGGCTGTGGACGGATTGGTGACTGCAGGGCGGCCTGTGGACCGCGAAGCTTCTGGTCCTCCCGCTTTTAGGTAATTTGGCCTTAATAAGAGTACCTGGGGTATTGTCTGTTGGGGAATTGCCCTCGGCAGGCCCCCTGGGAAAAGAACCATTAGGGAAGAAAATAAGGCTCGGTGAGAAATTGTGCGTCCTTACGTTTAGCCCTTGCCATCCCCTAGGGAGACCCCTCCACTTACAGGAAGGATAGCCTCATGCACATGGAGGATAGCCTCCATGTCAGCAAAGGAGGCTGACAAAGGAGAGACGTATGGATTTGAAAGCCTCACTCCGGCAACTAAGGAGTGTATCTCTGGGCCCAGGTGACTTCAACCCCTAAGCCCCCCTGGCCCCCCGGAGGCATTCCAGATGATGACTGAACCTAGTCGGTTAAGGTACAGAATGGTTCCTTGGTCCCTAGGTGCATTGTGTCTCTGAGAATGTACGAGGCATGGGTTTCTAAGGCCCTTTCGGCCCCTTCCTGGCACCTCGGACCGAGGCAAACACATTGTTCTTCTGGCCTCAGGTGGTCAGGAGGTCATGTCCCTGTAACTGTTCCACTTGAGGTGTTGAGAAATGGGGGGCCTTTCACGAGAACAGCAAAGCAAGTGCTTCGTGGATTATAGATAAACGCAGATGCATAATGGAATAATGTAAGAAATTAATCTATAATCAAAGGGTATGCGGGAAAGTTAGGGGAAGATCGCCGTGTTATTTCTTAAAGGTTGTTTACACACAGGAACATTTTCAAAATTAGGTAACGTTAGAAAACCATAGATGACGTGCGTTACAAGGAAATCACTAGCACATCTAATGCCACATTTACTGCAATAAATCGGCCAGTTCAACACACTGCGGTTGTCTGTGTCCATTTTTATTTTAGTTTTAGTTTTTTATTTTCTACTTTTTTTATTTTAGCTTTGTTTTCTTTTCACTGACGCCGTTCTTCCTTGGGGAACCCCTGGACCTCCCGGAGCTGGACTCCGGCAGGGGCCCCTGCCTGGGGACTGAGGGATAAGTTCAGAAACTGGCTGGGTGAGCAGCCAGTGATAGTCATAGAAGCCGGAGTTTATTTAGCACTTACTCTGCGCTAAGCACAGTGACCCATTTTTCTTTTTTTTCCTCTCCAAAATTTTTGACGCATCACTATGAAGTTATCTTATGAGGCACTTCGTGTGGTTCTTCGTTATACCAGAAGGTTCTTCCTCCTCTTACAGAGGCTGGGTACCATCCACTCACTCCCCTGTGCAATTACCCTTCCCATCCCCTCCCCTCACGCCTAGTTACAACGTTCTCTTCTTCAGCTCTCAACTATAATGCCACTTGCGTAGAGAAGCCTTCTCCGAGCCTGATAGAATGTTCCAGATCTCCCTGCAGCATCTCATCATACACCTACCTTTCCTTTCTTGCGGGTACCGTTGCTTACATTAAATTCCATGCTTATTTTGGGGTGCCTGGGTGGCTCAGTCAATCCGAGTGTCCGAGTCTTGATTTCAGCTCAGGTCGCGATCTCACGGTTGGTGAGTTCGAGCCCCGCTTCAGGCTCTGTGCTGACAGCATGAAGCCTCCTTTGTATTCTGTTTCCCTCTCTCTCTCTCTGCTTCTCCCCTTCTCTCTCTCAATAAATAAATAAATAATAAATAAATAATTTTTTTAAATGTACCTCATTATTTAGTTAATCTGCCTTCCCGACTAGATTCTATAGTGGTGGGGGCCAGGTCTCTGTCTTGTTTTTCTCACCATGGAATCCCCAGAGTCCAGCAACATTCCTTTCTGATGGTTGGTATGTCAGAAATATTTGCTGGATAAGTAAGTGAGCATCGGTACAGCAGCCGAATGAGGGGCCCCTCAAACCTAACTGTCACTCTCCTTTCAAGATGGCAACATGCAAAAACCGTTTCAGCTGAATTGAAGTTTTGTGCCTTATCACTTTCCATGCTTCTCACTTTCTTCCCACCTGAATGTAACCTGAGATAGTGGTGAAAAATGAAAAACAAAATTTGGCTTGAACTCTAGAAGAAAGAGAAGTCACTAAAAGAAGGAAACGGAAGACGGCTGTGGTACATGAAAGATAAAACCAGGATACTTTCAGGGCACTTGGGTGGCTCAGTGGGTGAGGCGTCAGACTCTTGATTTCGGCTCAGGTCCTGATCTCGTGTGAGATTTAGATTCCCATCAGGTTCTGCACTGTCAGTGTGGAGCCTGCTTGGGATTCTCTCTCTCTCCCACTTTCTCTGCCCCTCCTCCACTCACACTCTTTTTCTCTCTCTCTCTCTCTCAAAATAAATAAACATTAAAAATAAAACAGAATACTTTGAATTTTTTTTTAATGTTTATTTTTTATTTTTTGAGAGACAGAGAGACAGAGCACGAGCAGGGCAGGGAAGAGGGGGAGGGGAGGAGACACAGAATGTGAAGCAGGCTCCAGGCTCTGAGTTGTCAGCACAGAGCCTGACAAGGGGCTTGAGCTCAGGAACCGTGAGATCACGACCTGAGCCGAAGTTTGGACGCTTAACCGACTGAGCCACCCAGGCGCCCGAGGATACTTTATAGCATCTTTCAACTTCTTATTCTATTGAGAATATTTCAGAAAAAAAAATTATACGTAATTGTGTTTTCCTCTTTGAAGCTAAACAGTCTCATCTGACTTCTGTACAGTTATCAGTACGTTCATTACAACCCCTCTAGAAGGAAAGCTTGATTTTTCTTTTAATTTTTAAGTAGCAGTAGAAAGAACTTCTGCTGATATCATCAAATTTATAAATGAAAAAACAGCACTGATCTGATTAACATTATTTCTTAAGAGTCTGGCTCAACAAAAACCCAAGGAAATTCAAGACAAAAAGAATCATCAAGTAGAAGTCTGTTTAATTATCTCTTGGTAGCACAGGGCATTCAGCACTTTATTATTCTCATTAAAATAAGAATGACTAATTCAGCATGACCCATACAAATTGTTTGCAACTTTCGATTATTCAGGTCGATAATTTCCATTGGGGTTTATTATGAAACTAGACGGAAGCCTGATGGAATCCAGAAAAAAGAACACAAAATAGTATAGCGATGATAGTATCTCCAGATATGCAAAGAGCAGGGTAATGACAAAAAGAAGCTATTGTTTGACGGTTTATAAAACAGTGCAATGCTCCTGAGGGGAGAGATCAGAGCACTGAGATGGCTCTTCTAGGAGTTCAGAAGGAAACGTGACAGGTTTGAACTCAAAGACAATTCATAAGACATTTATCAAGTTGGACTGTGAAGACACCTATTTCAAATTTAAAGACAAATCTCTTGTCTGGAATTTGATGTTTTTTTCTTGCCTTTAACAAATAAATAATTCAAGCAGGGGTAAGAGTTTTTAGGGTGTGTATGAAAGGTATATTTTCCATTTGGGATGAGGTGGAGGCACCATGAACTGAAGTTACATCATTGATGAAGTTACCGGAGATCTCTCAACATGAACTGGAGCCCCAAGGTGATGTTTACATAAGAATGTTCTTTTTGAAACAGAGTTCAACCTACAACCTATGGACTTCTGTGAATGGAGGGAAACCGCGGAAGAGAGTAACAGACAGGAACGAAATAAAACAAATCGAAATGTGAACTACTGTGGAATATGTGGTCACCCATCTTTTAAGTTTATTTTAAAATTTGTTGTTTTTTTTTAAATTTTTATTCCTTAAATTTGAATTTGTACCAGCAAGTTTAGGAACTTTCTCTTTCTTCTACAGAAGTTTTATCTTTTTGAAATCTATATAATGGGGTCAATTTTGAAAAACTGTGTTTTCCTATTTTTCTAGAACACTATCCATTTATCCAGGGTTTCAGGCGTATTTGTATAGAGGCCTGCAAAGTAGACTTACCTAAAAAAGAAAAATTCTTCTCTTTCAATGTCATTAATTTTGTATATTTGTGCTTTCTTTGCTCAAATTAGTTAGCTAGTGCTTTATTTTGTTGTTTAAAAATATTCATATCTTGTTTTACTAATTAGATCCGCTATTTTCCTGTTGTCTTTCTCATGAATTTGTTTTTATATTACTTATTTCTTTCCTTTTGTTATATTTTGGTTTACTTTGTTATTGTACTGATGGATGTTTTGTTTGGCTTTTATGAAACCAAAATTGGAAATTTATTTTTTTTTTTATTTTTTTTTTCAATGTTTATTTATTTTTGGGACAGAGAGAGACAGAGCATGAACGGGGGAGGGGCAGAGAGAGAGGGAGACACAGAATCGGAAACAGGCTCCAGCCTCCGAGCCATCAGCCCAGAGCCCGACGCGGGGCTCGAACTCACGGACCGCGAGATCGTGACCTGGCTGAAGTCGGACGCTTAACTGACTGCGCCACCCAGGCGCCCCCAAAATTGGAAATTTAGATTATCTTTTATTCCATTCAATGTATTGATAAAGCATTTAAGGCTATGAATTTTCCCTTATAATCAGCTTTAGATATATCCCATAGATTCTGAATTGTAGTGTTTCAATCATCGTAAAGATTAAAAAGGAACAGTGAGTCTTTTTTGGGCTTCCTTTGCTTATGGCTCTGGCTATATATCAAAAGCATTTGAGCCCTCAATTTTGCCATCATAATCCTTTAATAGTATGGCTTTTAGTGTTGGTTTTGGTATACAGACTCTAGAAAGCATAATACATTTTAGATATTTATGAATGATAAGTAGGCCCATTTGGTCATGCCTTTCAGAGTAATTAATAAATATCTGAGTTAAAAATAATTTTCAGAAATTCTGTTATATTGGTTGTATGTTTATTTCCTTCTACTTGATAGCTATTTGATAGAAGTGTTTTTCAATTTAAAGGTTTTCAAAACAAACTTTTGATTTTGAAATAATTTTATGTTCACACAACAGTTGAAAAGATACCATGGGGTTCCCATATACTCTTTAGTAAGTTTCTCCTATGGTTAATAGCTTATATTATCATGATAACATCTAAGAGCCAACATTGGTACATTACTTTGAACTGTACTCTAGACTCTATTTGGATTTCTTCAGTTTTTCCATTAATGTTCTCTTTCTCTTCCAAG
Organism: Prionailurus bengalensis; assembly: GCF_016509475.1. Taxonomy (NCBI): domain Eukaryota; kingdom Metazoa; phylum Chordata; class Mammalia; order Carnivora; family Felidae; genus Prionailurus; species Prionailurus bengalensis. The sequence goes on along the minus strand of NC_057345.1, from coordinate 208,268,501 downwards.
AATCGATCCAGAGTATCGCATTGCATTATATTATGTCTTCTTAGTCTCCTTTAACCTGTCATAGGTTCCACAGTAATTTTTAAATTTCCAGGGTGGGGAGGGACTTTCAGCTTTTTAAAAAAATTTTTTATTAATAATTACTGACTTTGTTGCATTGTCATCAATTTTTTATTTTTTAATTTTATATGCCTTACTTTACTTTCCTTTTGACTTAATATTTGATCATGTTTGTAAGAATTCTATGTGTGCTCGAGAAGAAAGTGTATTCTCTATTATCAGGGTCAAAGTTCAGCATAGATCCATAAGATCTGTCTCGTGCTGGGAGTGGTCTGTTAAAGTCTCTTGTTTTTAATAGGTTTCCACTTATTTCTCTTTTTGGGGGGTTTTGCTTTATAAAGGTAGCTTCTGATTCCTTTGGTGCACTAACATTCATAACTGTTTGAACTTTATTGTGAATTTTAACACTTAGTACTTAACATGTTACCTTTGCTACCTTTAATGTCTTTTGACTTGGACTCTTTTTATTTGATATATCAGAGTCTGAAAGCTTGCTTTCTTATTATTTCCATTTTCCTGGTTTATCTTTGCCCATCACTTCATTTAAGCCTTTATGAATCACTTTATTTTAGTTGTGTCTCTTGAATACAGCATAAAGTTATGTCTTGCTTTGTGAACATAATTGACTTTTTTGTTTTTGTTTTTGTTTTGTTTTGTTTTTAATATGTGATGAAGCCCATTCACCTTAATTGGCATGTTTTTGTGTTTGGTCTTTTTCAAATTATTTTATAAGTATTATGTATACTATATATTTTTTATGTGTTTTTTTTTTCTCTATATGATGTTCTGTCTTTCCTTTTTAAAAAATTTACTTTGGGGCGCCTGGGTGGCGCAGTCAGTTAAGCGTCCGACTTCAGCCAGGTCAGGATCTCGCGGTCCGTGAGTTCGAGCCCCGCGTCAGGCTCTGGGCTGATGGCTCAGAGCCTGGAGCCTGTTTCCGATTCTGTGTCTCCCTCTCTCTCTGCCCCTCCCCCGTTCATGCTCTGTCTCTCTCTGTCCCAAAAATAAATAAATAAACGTTGAAAAAAAATTTACTTTTATATTTAGGAAGTTTTTATTTTTCTCTAGCAGTTACTTTTTCTGCTTTTTCTGGTAGCTATTTTTGTACTTTTGGGAGGATGGTATCTTTTTTAGTTCCTTTTAAAAATGTCTCTAGCCCATGTTTCCTTGTTTAATCTTTATTATCTGGTTTGTGAGTGTTTTTTTTTAAATGTGTCTCTTGGCATAAGGATTATTTTACATTATCATTTTATTTTATTTTTTTAAATTTCTTTTTTAATGTTTATTTTTGAGAGACAGAGCATAAGCAGGGGAGGGGCAGAGAGAGAGAGGGAGACACAGAATCCAAAGCAGGCTCCAGGCTCCAAGCTGAAGCACAGAGCCCAGTGTGGGACTTGAACTCACAAACTGTGAGATCATGACTTGAGCTGAAGTCAGTTGCTTAACCAACTGAACCACCCAGGCGCCCCTGGTTTGTGAGTTTTTAATGCTTTCCTATGACGCCCACCAATTGTCTATTCACCAATCAGTGAACTTACTCTGCTTTCCTCTTCCTAGTCCTCTCGTTTTCATTGCATGATTTATACCTTGTCAGAATGGACAACACTGAAATATCATTCTTCCATCTTTTAGTCCCAAATCTACAACTATATATTAAATGCTCACCATCTACTCTATTTCCACTGCTTCCTTAATCCTCTTGGTTGGGCGAAGCTCCTCTTCCAGGAGATCCTCAGGAAAGGCACCTGTATATTGCACCCAGAGTTCTGACACATTCAAAACTGTTGTCTGGATCCTTGACATACAAAGGACATCTTGACTGAGTATAAATCCCTCACTTCCCACCTTCTTTCCATGAAAGTAGTACATGTGGAGGGGCACCTGAGTGGCTGTCAACTAGTTTTATGCCCAGAATTCGTGATCCTCAAAGACCACCAGGGAGCCGAGTCCGATGCAAAAGCAAAGAGCCTTTATTCGAGCTAGCTTGAGGTCAGTCTCCTACCTGCACCCACGCAGTGGTGAGATACCGGAGAGAGAGAGCGAGTTTCAAAAGCACAAATGTTTTATAGGGATCATGGCCTTAGCCGATTGGCTGGGAAAGGGTCGTGGCCTCAGCCGATTGGCTGGGGAAGGATAGAACAATGGCTGTCAAGGTGTGGTCCCAGATCAGCAATTATCAGTGTCACCTGGAACTTGTTAAAAATGCAAATGTTGGGCCTGGTGGTCACAGACCCACTGAATCAGAAACTCCGGGGGTGGGGCTCAGCAATCTGAGTTTGAACAAGTCTTCCAGGAGATTCTGATGCACCTGAGATTTAAGAACCACTGTGTCTGAGGATCTCTGACATGTTTGGCCTCAGTGTATACAGAACGTTTCTCACTGGTCCCCTATTAACCATTGGCTGTCAGCCTTGCTGTGCTGTAGAAATACCTAGCATCAAACACCATCCCCAGAGACTCTGATGAATTGGTTTGGGGAGGGGTAAAATGCTCCCCGGTCATTCTAAGCCCGGACAGGGTTGAGGGCTCTCGCCTCTGGCCCCTTCCTGAGAGAAGGCCTCCCTCTTCTGCTCACACTTTCCACGCCTCTCACACTCCCCTTCCTCCCACCTTAGACTTCAGAAGAATGCATCAATCAGTAGCCTGCTTTCTTAGAAAACAGAAGTTACTCAAGGGGAGGAGGCGTGGTCTGAGGTGGGAGCGGGAACCTCTTTCTGCGGCCATGTCAGGGATATAGTCACTAGTCAGCCGGCCTAGGTCTGCTTTTTCACTAGAGAGTTTGCCGGAGGTAAGGGGGTAACCAAAACCATTTGTGTCATCTATGCATATTCTCCAGGCTGGCAAGAAAGTCCCAGGTGAATAGGTAACTTCAGTTACGCTGGCCTAGGTACTTGTTTAATATTAGTTCTCTTATGTTATCTTTACCTTAAGTTATCTTTGGAGAACTTTAGATGTCCGAAGCTATCTTCAGATAACTTAATCACACAACCCTCTAGGCGTGTATAATTATTTGCACTTTCTGATGGAGCTCAGAATATTATATGTCACACATTCACACAGCTGAAAAGTGACCAACCTGGGACGTAAGCTCTAGGTCAGATGGTACCCAAACCTAGACGCGTTGTGCCGTGAGGGGTTATCGAGTGTAGTGGTTGGGGTCACGGACTATGATGCCAGGCTGCCTGGGTTCAGACCCTGACTCTTTTTCCTCATCTGTCAAATGAGGATGACTACAGCTTCTGCCTCATGGAGATGCTGTGAGAGGGGGTCTCCAAGTACATGTCAAGCATTTGGAACATTTGTCTCCGTGAACTAGTTCAACTTCCTCTCTGCTATTAATTGCCATCAAAATTCATCCATCTATCCACAAATCCACCCATCTATTTATCAGCCTATCTATATAATGATTATTCCATTTCATGCGATACCCAAATACACCATGCTCTTTCATACCTCTGTTGTTTCCTCTGTGCTCTTCCCACAGATCGAAGAATACCCGTGCCGTACAAATTCTTACTTTTCATTCAAAACTGAGCTCTGAGGGCGATTCGTGTGAAATTTTCCTCAGGCCCTTCAGGCTGGATTAGGTGACCCTCTCATACTCAGCCCCTCAGCCCAACGCTTGAAGCCTCCCAGAAAACCTCGTCCCAAATTAGTTTCAGGCTTTGTCTCTCACCATGGCCCATCACAAGTTCATAGGCAGAATTGCATAATAGTCAAGAGAGAGGGCTCTGATATCAGCATGCTGGGACTGAAATCCCGCTTCTACTAATGTTATTTGTGTGACCTTGGCCAAATTTCCTAACTCTAAGCCAATTTTTTGTGTGTAATACGGAGATTTTTAGAATTTTTTTTTTTCAACGTTTATTTATTTTTGGGACAGAGAGAGACAGAGCATGAACGGGGGAGGGGCAGAGAGAGAGGGAGACACAGAATCGGAAGCAGGCTCCAGGCTCTGAGCCATCAGCCCAGAGCCTGACGCGGGGCTCGAACTCACAGACCGCGAGATCGTCACCTGGCTGAAGTCGGACGCTTAACCGACTGCGCCACCCAGGTGCCCCAATACGGAGATTTTAATATATCGCCCACCTCCTGATAAAATCAGGTGTCATGATAAAACAAGGCAATCCACTTCGTAAATTGTCCCACTTACTAAGCACTTTTCATTTATTAAATATTGTCATTAGCAACTGTAATAGTGTGTCTCATGCTGAACTTTGTTTAGTTTTTCTAAACTCTGATTGACATTGAAAGAATCTGAGGAACAAGAACTTTCACCATATTAAAAGTTCAATCAAGGGGCGCCGGGGTGGCTCAGCCAGTTAGGCGTCCAACTTTGGCTCAGGTCATGATCTCACGGTCTGGGAGTTTGAGTCCCGCGTTGGGCTCGGTGCTGACAGCTCAGAGCCTGGAGCCGGCTTCGGATTCTGTGTCTCCCTCTCTCTCTACCCCTCCCCTGCTCACACACAAACACACACACACATACACACTCTCTCTCTCTCTCTCTCTCAAAAATAAATAAAACATTAAAAAAAATAAAAAAAGAAAAGTTTAATCAAGAGAAAAGTACACAGAAAGAAGGAAGTCAAGATGTGTTTGGTGATCTAGGGAAGGCAGTGGAAATCAAACCTGAGAAAACGTACCAAGAATGAATTAGGGCTTAGAAAGAAAGTGATTTGTGAGGCTTATTATAGTGGTGGAGAAAATTTTAGTCTGGCCAGAGGTGACATTTGAATCAACACAGGAATAGTATAAATGAGAACTTTACATCATGAGCTATTGCAAGGTATCCTTAGAAGAGGCTTTGGATTAGATTATACTGACTTTTATTTTAAAGGACTAAAAGAAACCATTAAAATTTGCATTTTATTTTATGTCATAAACCAGATTAGAGATATTACATATTGCATATATTTTATTTTTCAACTTAAAAAAAAAAACCCGTAGGTAATTCACATATCCCGATGAATTTTCTTTCTCTTTATATCTAGCATTTACAAAATAATGTAGTTAGATGGGAGGATCTCTAAGGCAGACTATAATCTTTAAGATTACCTCTATCGCTGACCTTCTGTGATATTCAACAAAATTGTTTTCCTAAGAAGATTTCTATGGTAGAGAAGGGACAGTAATATAGCAACAACCTTCCTTTAGTGAGCTTTCTTCAATGGGATGCTATTTAGAGTTTAATGGGATTAATTTGGCCGACATGTTCCATTTTAAAAGAAATTTCTGTTCTTGTGCCAGCCAGCATGGGTTTCGACAGGCAAAAAGCTCCGATCCTGCCAATTTCACCCAGGAGTATGGCCCTTGAAGCCATGCCTCTGGCTGAAAGCCACTGGCAGACATTGGTTGCTTGACAAAATAGACAGTTGGATGAAGTATTCTGGTGCTCTCAAAAAGATCAAATTCTCCTGGCCCCCCAGGCTCTCCAGCCCAGTCTCCAGGACCTTCTTCCCGATCTGTGCTAAGAGGACAATCAGATTCAGAGGGAACAGTATTCCACTACCCCAGGCCCCATACGCACCTGAAGATTAATTTCATACTAGGGAGGTTCATTCCAAAAGGCAAAGCAAACCCTTTCTATGCGGGAAGCAGCCTTGGCAGCCATATAATTTCCCTCTCCCCTTCCGGCCTTCCCGTCTATGTGCCTTCAGGCTCACGCAGATAGAACTTCCTGTTAGCGACACGGGTGTTTTCAACAGCAATGGCTCCTTTACCTTCCTCTGGTGCTAACAGGGCCATTTCGTGTTAAACTCCAGCTCCTTTTCATGCATTTTGCACAAGAGGGATGGTCTTAACGACTGAGGGCAGGGCAGCTATAAATAATTAGGGCCAACCCAGCAGAAGCTGAACCCACCGGGATTCCAAATAGATCTTCCCCTTGCCCAAGAAAGTATCACCAATTAGCTAGATAGATTCCATTTTTATCTTTCCTCTAAAGCTCTGGGTGAAGAAGGGCGTGTGAGAATAGACCAGGTATTGAATCCCGGAACACATTTCTGCGACCACCGTGTTTTCGCACATTGGGTTTAATTGATTTGAGAGGACTTGCCCTGGAGCAGAGGCACAATGATGCCATCAAGCTGCCAATGGGCTCGCTGCCCAGCCCCTGGAAGCTGTTATTTGCCGCAGTAAAGGCTTATACTTTAGACTCGGACTTGACTCAGTCCAGGCCCCACTTGGTACCGTATGTATATCGGTTCCATGGGCAAGTTAATTTCTCTCTATAGAGTTCTTCCCCTCTCTACAACTAGGGTAATAAAATGTCTCCTTCCTAAAGTCGTAGTAAGGATGAGACAAATTAATTGAAAATAATGTAAGTGCTCAAACCTCACCAGTTATTGAGTTATTTGCAATATCTTCTTTACTTTTATTTTCTTTTTTTTAATGTTTATTTTGTTTTTCAGAGAGACAGAGAGAGAGCATGAGTGGGGGAGGGGCAGAGACAGAGGGAGACACAGAATCTGAAGCAGGTTCCAGGCTCTGAGCTGTCTGCACAGAGCCCGACGCGGGGCTTGAACCCATGAATCGCGAGATCGTGACCTGAGCCAAAGTTGGATGCTTAACCGACTAAGCCACCCAGGTGCTCCTCTTCTTCCTTTTATATTCTTTATCCTTGAACCCAGGCTTCTTGGCCCCAAGTTAAAGGTCTTAAAGCCTGAATCAGATTGAAGGCAGGGGGAAGGGAAAGACAAGGCTAGCTTTCAGAGACTTTGCAATGAAAAACTTGTCAGGACACAGGAAATACTTTTCTGGGAGATGAGAGTGAACCCAAAGATAATTAATAGGTTTAAAACTTCAGAGCCAAAGAAGATAGCAGTATCAGGGAATGGGAACTTAGGAGAGGAAAATGTTTTAAGACTGAAGATAAGGAGTTTAACTGCTGATACAGAGACACTGAGACCGTGGTGGAGCGTCCAGAAAAGCTGTCCAGCAGGCAAATGCAAACATTGGGAAAATAAATTTTTTGTTACTTCTAGAAATTATCTTAAATGTCTGAGTATGACTTTGAGGACTTTATTTTGAAGATTTAGCTCTATATTTAAAAAAATGTTTATTCAGGGGCGCCTAGGTGGCTCAGTCAGTTGAGCAGCCGACTTCGGCTCAGGTCACGATCTCGTGGTCCGTGAGTTCGAGCCCCGCGTCGGGCTCTGTGCTGACAGCTCAGAGCCTGGAGCCTGCTTCAGAGTCTGTGTCTCCCTCTTTCTGACCCTCCTCCATTCATGCTCTGTCTCTTTCTGTCTCAAAAATAAATAAACGTTAAAAAAATAAATAAAAAATAAAAATTTTTATTCATTTTTAAGAGAGAGAAAGAGAGCTAGTCAGGGAGGGGCAGAGAGAGAGGGGGACAGAGGATTCCAAGTGGGCTCCATGTGCGGGGCTTGAACTCGAGAACCATGAGATTATGACCTGAACCATGAGATCATGACCTGAGCCGATGTCGGATGCTTAACTGACTGAGCTACCCAGGCACCCCTCACTCTCGATTTTTAGTAGTATGTAATGTCCTTTTCCTGTTCATCATTTGAAGTCATTTTTAACGTCATTTTTAAATTATACTTTTCTTTTTGGAGGAGTTTTACATTATAATTTGGGTGACAGGGTTTAATTGTTTCTCCTTAAGAATTTTGCCCTTTAGTTAATATGTTTTGGTCTTTATTTTAACTAAACGTTATCACAGTCAATGCACAAAGTACATTTCCTGGAATCCAGGAATTCTAACCACACTAGAGAAAGTTCATGGATTAGCAAGAAGCCCATTAGGAAAATATCTCCCTTTTAAGAGACGTTCTGAGAATAATCCTATTAAGCCAGAAGCTTGCTAAGCTTATCAACTCCAGACACATTTCTCTACAAAGGGGAGGAAAAATCCAAATAGAATTTAATGTGACAAGTAAATGTTGATAGAAAATAGATATTTAACCTCGGAAAATAATAATCACGTTATATCCAAATGTCGGTTTCACTCCAGGAAAAATGGATGACCTTTTAATATCTAAGCTTGAGAACATGAAAATGTTAAAATGACGCACTTTTCACTTTAGGTGAAAAACAAAGAAATCAGTCTATCTTTAAAGAGTTGGATTGGTGTGATTCCTTAGTCATATGTATTTTTTTTTTTAAGAGGAAAAATGTCTTTTATATATTTTTTTATTATTTTACCAATTCTGATGCTTTTCATTATTTCCTGAAGATTTGGTTTTCCATAGGACCTCATTCCCCTTCAGCCTGAAGAACTTCCCTTACCATTTTTGGCAGTGCAGGTCTGTCGGTTGTGAAATCTTAATATTTTCTTATCTGAAAATGTCTTTATTTGACCTTGATTTTTGAAGGATATTTTTGCTGGAGATAAAATTTTACATTGATTATTAAAAAAACATATTTCAGTACTTTAAAGATCATCCTTTTTTTTTTATTTTGTTCAATTTATTTGTAAAAATTTTAAGTTTATTTTGAGAGAGAGAGAGAGGGAGAGAGATGGAACAAGGCGGGGGGAGGGGCAGAGAGGAGAGACGGAATCCCAGGCAGGCTCCATACCATCAGCACAGAGCCTGATGTGGAGCTCAAACCTACAAACCATGCGATCATGACCCAAGCCGAGCCCAAGATTTGGATGCTTAACCGACTGCGCCACCCAGGCACCCAAAAATCGTCATTTCTGATGAGAAGTCAACGATCATTTGAGTCTTGTTCCGTTGTGTGCAATGTGTTATTTTCCTTTTTCTGTTGGTAAGACATTTTTCTTTACCTTCGATTTTCACCAAATTGCGATGTGTCATCGTATAGGTCTCGTCATATTAACACCTGCTTGTTGCTCACTGTAAATTTATGTCCTTCCTTAAATTTGTAAACATTTTAGCAATCACTTCCTAAGAAAATTTTTTCTATCCCATACTTTCTCTCCTCTTATACTGGAACTCAGATGACACATACAGACTTTTTGATATTATCCCACTGGTGTTCCTTTCTTAAATTTCAATCTTCTTTTCTACTCTTTTTTTAGATTGGATTACTTCTGTTGATATATTTTCCAGTTAGCTGGTTTTTCCTCCGTCGTCTCTGCTCTGATGCTAAGCCCATCCAGTAACATTTTTATTTCAGATATAGCATTGGCTAGGTGTAGAAATTACATTTGATTCCTTTTTATAGCTTCTATTTTTCTGTTGAGACGCCGTAATTTTCACACACTATGAGAATGTTGTCCTTTACATCCTTGGGCATAATTGTAACAGCTGGTTGAAAATCTTAGTCTGCGAATTGCCCAACACCTCTGTCATCTCAGAATTGGTCTGCACGGATTGTCTTTTCTCTGGAGGATGGTGCGTGTTTTCTTATTTGTATGTTGAACAATTTTGTATTGTATCCTCAACGTTGCAGAAAATGTTATAGAAATTCTTGGTTCCATTATGTCCCTTTGAAAAATATAGATTTTAAAAACCATCAGGCTGATTGATAACTTGACTGAGCTGAAATGGAAAACTTTTGTTTCCTCTGTAGTAGGCAGTAGCTGAGACATCAATTCACTTCTTTTGCCCTTGTGACTGCCTTCCATCAGAAAGTCATAAAAACTGGAATTTTACCCAGTGCCTCTCTGTTTTAATAAATATTGTCTCCACTCCATTTTCTGCCTGCTTTTGTTCACTCTCTAGTACCTTTGGTTGGTTGTTTTTCTATCTTGTCCAGAGTTTATAGTTGTGATTTACTGGAGGGTTGGTCTGATAGGAACCACTCAACCTTAGCAGAAGTTGAAGTACACCATTTCTTTCCTTACTCTCTTGAAAATGGAATGGCTATTTCCACTAATTCATTGTCTTGAGCACTCTTGATTTTTTTCCATTGCCTTCCTGAAAATAGAGCGTGGTCTTGCATAAGAGGATAAAATGTTTGAGCAGATGGCAAGAAAATATCTATTCTTTTAGTCTCTGTTCTCTCCGTATCATTAAGCCACAGGGATTTGGCCTATGCCTCTGGGTAAGTAACACTCCAGAAGGGAAGCATTGAGAATATTAGGTAAATAGAAGTAAAACGTAGTGCAAGTCTGAATTGCAGAGATTTGAAATCTGTTGCTTTTCTTTATGCTGGGCAGGCTAATAATACGTCTTTGACTAGAAAACCACAGGCGATGAGTATAAGAAAATGGGTTTATAAAAAATTAAAAACAATATACTAGTCACTATTATCTTGTATAGCATTTCACAAATTTCGTTTCGATGAACACATACCCCAAGATATTTTTTTTTAGGAAGGGCTATGTAGTTGAATACATTTGAAAAAAACTATTTGGGGGAATAGAAATGTGGTTTTATTACCACCCACAAATTATAGATTTACCAAGATGGAGAGCACAATAAAAGTACTCTTGGGGCGCCTGGGTGGCGCAGTCGGTCAAGCGTCCGACTTCAGCCAGGTCACGATCTCGCGGTCCGTGAGTTCGAGCCCCGCGTCAGGCTCTGGGCTGATGGCTCGGAGCCTGGAGCCTGTTTCCGATTCTGTGTCTCCCTCTCTCTCTGCCCTTCCCCCGTTCATGCTCTGTCTCTCTCTGTCCCAAAAATAAATAAACGTTGAAAAAAAAAATTAAAAAAAAAAAAGTACTCTTAGCACTGGTTAACTAAGCTGAACATGATTGGTTTATTCTTGGATGATTCAGAAAGAACCGATCTTTCCTTGTCTTGTTTTTCCATTCTCTATTCTCTGCCTAGGTAATTTCATCCATTTCCATGGCTTTAAATGCCATCTATGAGCTGATTACTACCAAATTTATCTTCTCTGAGTACATTCAAAGAGCCTGACTGGCAGTTCTTTTTTGAATTTTCATAACACTTCAATCCAGAAACTTTAATTCTACCCCTCATCTCCAAATATGCTCCTACCCAGTCTTTCCCATGTCAACAAATGGCATCACCATTTACTTATGTTGGGAAGTCTAGAGTCATCATTGATTCCTTTCTTACATCCAACTCATTAGTGAGTGTGTTCTGTTTGGTGTTGATTTTCCTCCAAAATATATTTTTAACTCATCTGCTAGTCTACGACATTACTATCAGTTATAAATATGGAGAGAAAAATGTTTCTCGTATTATTTCCTGAAGAACTAAAGCCCTGTGAATGATTCTCATGCCTAAGATTTACAGTTTCATATTTTTTCACTTCTGCATTATTACCTGGGTTATTAGTGAAGAGTAGGAAGATATTAGTAGGATTCTTAGTGAAGAGTAGGAAGCATAAAATCCCCTGTGGTTATTTAGATCAGGGGTCAGAAAACTATGATTCTGCACCATTTTCAACCTGCCATATGTTTTTGAAAATAAAGTTTTATTGGAACACAGATGAGCCCATTCCTGCAAATACTGTCCATGGTTGTTTTCATGTTACAACAGCAGAGGTGACTAGTTGTGACAGAGGCTGTATGACCCCCTAAACTGAAAATATTTACTATCTGATTTCTCTCGGAAAAGGCCAATTTGCCAATGCCTGATTTAAATAAATGCCATGATACTTTGAAGAGAGTGAATATTTAGTAAAAACAGCAACAACAACAACAACAAAAATTAGTGAATCTTTAGGTCATTATAATTTTCTTTTCTGTACCAGACAAGGCTAATCTCTCAGGAGATGTCAAAACATGAAGATAATAAATGGAAAATGAAAATCTGGGCTATTTGATTTTCTACCTGTGAAAGGTAACTTGTATATCCTGCCAATACCTTTAGGTGATGATGGTTGGTGAAGGATTTTAAAAACCATGAACATACTCAATGTTTGATGTTGCATATTGAAGCCAACTTTTCTCTCCTTTTCCAATTATACTCAAAACCTTATATAAAAATAATTGATGGTAGAAAGTGTGTGGGACGTGGATCAAAAGTGCTACCCACCAAATTCAAACATATCCTTTATAGCTAACGATCATGATCACATTGAACTTTCTGACACTCCATTTTTCCATCAGTTAGATGAGACTAAAAACCAGTCATAGGTTATATGAAAAGGTTCTTGGCAAGAAGATATATTTTTAGAATCTTATACAGTTTTTCCCTGCTAGTATGATTTCTCCTAGCCTCTCCCAATTCCTCAGCCACACAGATCACCTCAATATTCCTCTTCAGTGGACCTATTCTCGAATATTTTGCTTCACTGGCATGCTGAATATTCTCTGCTGGGTTCCCAGACTCCTACAAAGTTACTCTCTTCTGGGAGCGAATGCTGACATTAATGCTCTGCAGTAGAAAACTCCTGGCTTGCCATTTTGCTGATGTCACTCTTCAATATTGCCCCTTTCATTTCTAGCAGAAATTCTCATTTTCTGTATAGTTTCAGCAATTAGTGTCTTTCCTCATTTGTGACCAGCACCTTCCTTTAGGGCACTGCCTGGGGAAAACAAAACATGATGGAAGGATAAAGACTTTCCCAGACAAACAAGAGTAAGGGAGTCCGTCACTAGACCTAACTTATGAGAAATGCCAAAGGGAGTTCTTCAAGCTAAAATTAAAGGATGTTAATTAATAATGAGAAAACATGAAAGTATCAAACTCACTAGTAAAAGTAAGTACACAGTCAAATTCAGTTTTCTAATACTGTAATGGTGATAATATGGCATTTGTGATAATATGAATGAACCTGGAGGATATTATGATAAGTGAAATGATCCAGACAGAGAAAAATGGTGTACTATAAACTCCTAGAAGAAAACTTAGGGAAAAAGCGCCTTGACAGAGGTCTTTGCAATGATTTGTTTTCATATGATCCTAAAGGTACAGCCAACAAAATAAAAAATAAGCTAGTCTGAATCCACCTAACTAAAACCTTCTGCACAGAAAAGGAAACAATCAACAAAATTTAAAGGCAACGGACAGAACGGGAGAGAATATTTGCAAACCATCCATCTGTTCAGAGGTTAGTATCCAAAATATATAAGGACCTCAAACAACTCAATAACAAACCCCCAACTAATCCCATTAAAAATGATCAAACTGAATAGACATTTATCTGAAGAAGACATACAAGCGGCCAACAGGTACACAATAAAGTGCCCAACATCACTAATCGTCAGGGAAATGCCAACCAAAACCACAATGAGCTATCACCTCACACCTGTTAGGCTGCCATTATTAAAAGATGAGAGATAACACGTGTTGGTGAGGATGTGGAGAAAAGTGAATTCTCGGTCACTGTTGGTGAGAATGTAGATTGTTGCAGCCATAATGGAAACCAGAATGGATGGTCCTTAAAAGATTAAAAATAGAACAACTATATGATCCAGGAATCCACCTCTGGGTACCATAATTCTACCATAATTGATGGGACCTTTATGTTCATTTCAGCATTATTCACATAGCCAAGATATGGAAAGAACCAAAGTGTCTCTTGACAGATCAATGAATAAATAAAAATATGACATATAGCTATAGATACAGATATAGATAATGGAATGTTATTCAGCCAGAAAAAGGAAGCAAATCCTGCCATTTGTGAATGTGAACCTGGAGGACATTATGATAAGTGAAATGATCCAGACAGAGAAAAACAATATGATTCCCAATATGATTTCACTCATACGTGGAATCTCATAAAGCACTAGAATGATCGTTTTCGGGGATGAGGGAAGGGAAATGGGGAAATATTGGTCAAAGGGTCCTGACTTTCAGTGATGAAATGAGTTAATTCTGGAGCTGTAATGCACAACATGATGACTATAGTTAATAATATTGTATTGTGTATTAGAAATTTGCTAAGGGAGTAGATATTAAGCATTTGCATCACACACACGCGGTAACTGGGGTGATGGATGTGTTAATTATCCTGGATATGGTTATCAATACACAATGTATACATGTATCAACTCCTCAAGTTGTACCCTTTAAATATGCACAATTTTGTCAATTATGTCTCAATGAAGCTAGAATAAAAGAAAATATACTCTCATTGCCTTCCTGGTCTTATTTTGTTTTAAAAAGAGATATTTATTTATTATGAATATGAATCCAAGTGTTTGGATGGACATAAAAGGACCAAAGGCAATAGAAATTTAAGATGATTTTTCCCTATAACAAGAACAACTTGGTGCTTTGTACTTCATTGGATACATTATCAAACATTTTCTAGACCCTGAGGTTATACGTTTTATCATGTGGCTGCCGCAGAGCTGCCCTGATTGGGTTTTTCAGATAGTAAATTTAACTCCTTTCTAATACCTATGAATCTATATGCCCCACAGGGAGAGAGCATAGATTATATCCTTGCGTTGATGAGTTTCCTGTTATTTGAATAATTCCACGATCAATGCAGATGTTTACTTGGAAGAAGGTAGAAGAAAATCAAAGCCTCTTGGCTTTTGGGATTGGACTTCATAATAAGGTTAAGATCCAAAGTTATGAGATCAAGAAATATATTTTATGTTGGAAAATGAATATGCTGGCAATAAAAATAGTCTTCAGTAAGTTTACTTCTCAACTTTCAAACAAACTGTGTGTCAGATTGGCTGAGTGTGATGCTGAAACTCACACGGCTAAATACACCATCTTATGACTCACTTCCTCTAGTTAGCCCCTGAGTCATAACTCATCTTTTTCATCACATCTACGCAAAAGGTCTCAAGATGAACCCAAAGTACCTTATGTTCTTTTTAACGAGTTGGGGGAGGTATCTAAGTACATTCCCAATTTTTTTCCCAAATATGTAGTAAGTGACTTTGATGGGTAGCCACATGAGATATCAGTAAACATTGGCTAGATAGCTCATGCTTTTTTCTCATTTTCCTTTTTTGTAAACTTTTTCTCCTCTAAACTTTCTCTAGCCTTTACATCACCCCTTCGGCCTCTAACACCATCCAAGTAAACTAACTTTGTTGGTTGGAGATGATTTGAAATTTGTTCATGCCTGAGATCAAGTTGGAAAACTGAGTCAAAAATCCCCTCCCTTTCAATGGCTACTTTCTTTTTAGCTACCTGACAGTTATCCCACCCACTCCTTAGGCTTATTTTCTGTACCGAAACAATAATTTCCCCCTCTGTCGCCACCTAACACATTTCTACCAGCCAGAAGGGTTAGTTGCTGAGATGGGATGATGGAGCCATTCCTGAGAGCATGTAGTGGCTGGATCCAAACACCAAGGTCAGAGAGGGAGACTACTTGAATTTGTTCTTGTACTGTTATCAGGATAATAAAGAAATCCATTTGACATGTGTGCATAGACTTTATTACTCTGGTCCATCTCTATGTAGTGGACAGAAGGAAAACTTAGAGAAATTCTGAATAACCAGGAAAAAGCAGCAAAAAAAATGTGTGCTGGATTTTATGGAACTGGGGGGCCTCAAAAGATGCGAACACTAGATTTGAACATATTTTGTAACAGTATTTGTGCTTGTTTGTAATGAAAACGTCTGCCTTCTTAATTAGGGTGAATGTAACCTGGAGGTAAGAAATTTTCCTCTGGGCAAGGAAATGACTTTGGGTCCGTATACCTTAGAACTTGGCTTATTCCAAGAGTGTATACAAAGTCATTTGGAAGAATACATCTCCTTCTTTAGGAAAGTCATGACATTACTTAGTGATCATATAAAATCTGCAAATGAGGGGCGCCTGGGTGGCTCAGTGGGTTAAGCGTCCGCCTTCAGCTCAGGTCACGATCCCACGGTCCATGAGTTCGAGCCCAGCGTTGGGCTCTGGGCTGACGGCTCAGAGCCTGGAGCCTACTTCTGATTCTGTGTCTCCCTCTCTCTCTGCCCCTCCCCCGTTCATGCTCTGTCTCTCTCTGTCTCAAAAGTAAATAAACGTTAAAAAATTTTTTTAAAATCTGCAAATGACAATCAGAAGCCTTTCCAAGGGAAGATCAGGGTAAGCCATCTTTCTCCTTAAGTACATTCTACGAATGTGTGTTTTTGTTCCAGCAATATTAAAAAAAAATATTTCAGAGAAAGAAAGAGTGGGAGAGAGGGGGAGAGAGAGAGAGAGAGAGAGAGAGAGAGAGAATCCCAAGCAGGTTCCATGCTCAGTGTGGAGGTGGACATAAGCCTCGATCCCATGACGCTGGGATCATGACCTGAGCTGAAACCGAGAGTTGGACGCTCAACTGACTGAATCACCCGGGTGCCCCTCCAGCAACATTTTTAGCAGCACTGTATTATGCAATCACAAATGTGTTATTAAAAAATTTGTTAGGAGGGTAGAGCTCATGTTAAGGGCTCTTACCTAGCTCCCCCCCCCCCCCCCCCCCCCAATAACAACAAAGAAGAAACTTTGGTTTTTGGAAACTTTTGGAGGTGATGGGTATGTTCATTACTGTGATTGCAGTGATGGTTTTATGGGTACATGCATATGTCCAGACTTATCAAATTGTATACATTAAACATGTGCAGTTTCTTGTATATTAATTAGTCTTCAGAAAAGCGGTTCAAAAAAAAAAAAAGAGTAACATGTTAACAGGGACAGCTATGCCGAGAGCATGTTAGACAAAGCAAGACTGTACCTAGGAGGTAATTATGGGGGGCTATAACATATGTTGTCCCACCAATTAAGGACACAGATCCCCTGCCCCTCACCCCCACCTGATCCCAAGTATTGCTCCCCTGGAAGTGAGAATCTAAGCGTGCCTTAATGTTGATGTAGGTACGTAAGATGTTAGGTGATCTATTGCCTGTATCAGGAGTAATACAGGAATATACACAGTAGATCTATTGCCTGAATTGGGAGTCTGTAGTCCCAAGCACAGGTGGCAAAATAGTTCTTGGCTTCCCTTTCAGAACTGACCTTGGATGCTGCTGTGTTAAAGCAAATTCGTCTCCTGGCCTTCTGCAGGCCCAGAAGAGTGTTATACCATACACCTTAGCAGACAGCTTCTATTATCTTGGGGTGTGTGTGTGTATGTATTTTGACTCTGCAAAATGAATTATTTGTTTTTCTTTTCTGAGGAAAACCAATCTGTCAGCTTCTCCAGGGTTATCTCAATATTGATGAGAAAAGTAGGTTTTTAAAATTTTTTTTTATTTCAAAACCCCAGGGCCAGATCACAGCGTTCCCTAGACTGAGTCATAAAAAAAGCTAAATGCATTACCTGTTCCTTGATGAAAAGCATGGGTGTGAGATCTCCTTGAAGTTCATATGATTCACAGGAAATAAATGAAAAGGACAACCTTATAGAATGGCATCGATTCAATTTATCTTTCCCCCTGGTAATTACAAGGCCTCATTTTCATTTGGGTTCAGCATGTTTAATCAAGAAAGATCAGTTTCTGTGGAGAATCATCTCACTTGCATAGATGAACTAATAACTGTTGCCAACGACAAATATCTTTTAGCTGTGGAAATTATACTTCGTCCTTTACTAATCTCTAGAAACATGCCATACTCCCCAAAGTATTCAGTGTCGCAAAGTGCCGGTGAGATGGGAAGCCTTGATGGATGTTCATCCTTATTGTAGAGACCGAGAGCCTGAGGAAAAGAAATGTTGGAAAATTGTATCCAGCAGTGACATATTGGGGAAGGACCAAGATATAATGGCTGTGAATTCCATTGACTCCTATCCAGGCCTTTAAAAAGATACATTTCATTTGATACATTCCTATGACCTCCTGCTGGTTTTCACCAATTGCTTCCTCTTGCCAAGATGGCAAGATGCCAAGACTGGGTTCTTCTTTTGGGTAGCGGGAAGTGGAATGATAGACTTCCAGGACTAGACAGGGGGGAAATAGAGGTGGAGACCGGGGTACAAGATTTTTGTATTCCGTTTTACAGACTAATTCTTGGATGATATTAAATATTTGAAACGGAAAACAAATGGGGACTTTGAGCTAGGTCATGTTTCCTTAAATGTGTTTTTCTCTGGAATGGATTAGGGAGGAGGGTGCTTTCTCAGGTAGGAAAGCTGAAAGCATTGGTGAGCATTTCAACGATAGCAACGATCCAGGCTCTTTCCACTGTTCTACTTTGTCAGCCATAGAGTGCCCGTCATTCGTCTTTATACTTGCCCCTCCATGGTCCCAAGATGGCCTCACATCCAGTTTCAAAGCAGAAAAAATAGGGTAGGGCTGATGCCAGGAGCATGTAGCTTGCACAAGTCCTGGAGTTTCCCAGTCCCACTAGTAAACGTCCCTGTGACTTATTCACCAAATTGGGGCACAGTGCCATGTTGCTAGTAGCTCTGTGGGAGCCTACGAACATGGGTATTTAGCTTCTCTGGCATCTACAGTGAAACACAAAAAGGGAGAAAGGGGCTAGAGCTGGCTGCTGAGTAAGCCAACCAACAGAGTATGTCACGGCATGTCACAGCCTCACAGGGCTTGCCCTTGATGACAAAAAGGAACTGAAAAACGAGTCCTGGCAAAAGAAATTGAGGCAACGACTGTCTTAGAGTAGTAATTTCCAAGTTTTCAGGATCATTTAAGACTTGTTGAAAGCAGATGTCTAGGCCCCGGTCTCTATATTCTGATTCAGTAGGTTGGGGATAAGACCTAGATATTTACCTTTTCATTCATCTTCTCAGATGATGCAAGAAGTCTATGGATCAAAACAATGGTTTTGAGGGGCGCCTGGGTGGCGCAGTCGGTTAAGCGTCCGACTTCAGCCAGGTCACGATCTCGCGGTCCGTGAGTTCGAGCCCCGCGTCGGGCTCCGGGCTGATGGCTCGGAGCCTGTTTCCGATTCTGTGTCTCCCTCTCTCTCTCTGCCCCTCGCCCGTTCATGCTCTGTCTCTCTGTCCCAAAAATAAATAAACGTTGAAAAAAAAAGAAAAAAAAAAAGAAAAAAAAAACCAAAACAATGGTTTTGAGACACGGGCCAAAGTTGGTGCAGTGGTTCTGAAACTGGCTGAATGTTAGAATCATTGGAAGCTTTTTAAAAATATCAAAACAATGCTTGTGCATGGGCCTGTTCCCAACTAATTAAATCAGAAGGTCTGGGTTTGAGAAATCAGGATCATTCAGAATCTCCCAGGGTAATTCTAATATGCAGTCAGGGATGAGAATCTCTGACTTAAAGGTTCTGGTGACTAACAAGGTTCTTGCACACATAGGGAAGCCGGGGACAGTTGGAGTGGCAGAAAGATGTACCAACCTCTCCATGCTGGCTCTTGGAAATCTGTGAGGACAATGGATAGACATGAGAGTAAAACAGGCTGGCAACCTTAGGTAAGGTAAATAACAACTGAAATGCAAGAAATAATAGTACAAGTGAGGCATTTCAAATGCATTTTTGCTTTTAAGTAGTGATTGGAAATATGAGTATTTATTTATTTATTTAATTTATTTTAATGTTTATTTGTTTTTGAGAGAGAGAGACAGAGACAGAGTGCGAGTGGGGAAGGGACAGAGAGAGAGGGAGACACAGAATACAAGACAGGCGCCAGGCTCTGAGCTGTCAGCACAGAGCCCAAAGTGGGGCTCAAACCCTTGAACCGTGAGATCATGACCTGAGCTGAAGTCAGCCACTTAACTGACTGAGCCACCCAGGTGCCTCTGGAAATATTAGTTTTAGATGCAGGCATCTATCTATCTATCTATCTGTTTATTTTTAATCTTTATTTTTTTAATTTTTATTATTATTTTTAATGTTTATTTTTTAAGAGAGAGAGACAGAGTGCGAGTAGGGGTGGGCAGAGAGAGAGACAGGGAGACAGAGAACCCGAAGTGGGCTCCAGGCTCTGAGCTGTCAGCCCAGAGCCTGTCGTGGGGCTCAAACTCACAAACTGTAAGATCATGACCTGAGCTGAAGTCGGATGCTTAACCAACTAAGCCACCTCGATGCCCCGATGCAGGCGTTTAAATACCATTTTTAAGGTATGGTATCAGTTGCTGTAATGTGCCCATGAACACAAATTTATTAATATTTAGGTAGATATTGTGATTAATCATTTATTTTGTCCAGGGAAAAGCAATACTGTTAGAAATGGCAGTCTCTGGAACCTCTTCAATCTTTATCCGTAGACAAACTCCCTGTTTGTCCATGATGATGCCTAGTGTAGACTAAATAAGACACTGGTTCCTTGGGATCTGAAGGCTCTGGCCTTCCGCAGCAAGTTTAGCAGATTAAATAGGTCAGTTTCAAATTCTCAACAGTAAACCCAGTAGCTTTGGGCTCGTAGAGCGAGAATAAACAAAATACACGCATAACTACCTATGTAAGACACCAGCCTGGTATTCTAGAACAAGGGCTTTATTTGTGAGAAATGCTGTCTGTGCTGGTACACGGAAGCTTCCGCCACAGTGTTGAGGAATGTGGTTAGTTTATGCATGTTACCAGACCAGCTCTGTGGTCAGGGAGCGAATACCTTTTTGGGTGTTTCCAGTGGCAGCTTCTTGGTAGGAAAACAATGAAAAAGTGAGTACATGAGAAAAACTAAAGGAGGAAATTCAATTAAATTCTGTTCTGCAAACATGGATCAGGCACCAGCTGGGTCAAGGAAATGCTCATGAAGAAAATGTGAAGATGGAAAAGAAATAAACCCTACCTGCAGGAGAAAACGTACGTGGCGAATAACTAGGAAACAAGTGTTTGATGCACCATGAGAGACATTCAAAACTCATTCAATGTAAATCACCTTTGTAAGTTGGGAGGAGAGCAATTTATATTCCACCTTAGAATTTGAAGATGCTTAAAAAATTTTTTTAATGTTTATTTCTTTTTGAGAGAGAGAGAGAGCACAAGGGAGGGGCAGAGAAGGAGACACAGAATCTGAAGCAGGCTCCAGGTTCTGAGCTGTCAGCACAGAGCCCGACTCGGGGCTTGAACTCACTAACCACGAGATCATGACCTGAGCAGAAGTCACATGTCTAACCAACTGAACCACCCAGGCGCCCCCCTGGGGATGATCTTAAATGAAACGGTAGTTTTTGATCTAAGAAGTAGGGCATGACGTTATAGACTGAATTGTGTTCTCCCCCCAATTTATATGTTGAAGTCCTAAGCCTCAGTATCTCAGAATGTGAACTTAATTTGGAAATAGGATGGTTGCAGATGTAATCAGTTGAGGTCATAATGGAATAGTCGGTCCCTAATCCAATAGCATTGGTGTCCTTATAGAAAGGAGACATTTGGAGACAGCCACGCATAGGGAGAATGCCAGGGGAACGTGAGAGCAGGGGTTGGGTGGGAAGCATCCTACAAGGCTAGGGACGTCTATGAACAGGCAAACCAGCAGAGGCGGAGAGGCCTGGGACAGATTCTCCATTACAGTCTTCAGAAGGACCCAACCCTGCCGACACCTTGCTCTTGGACTTCCGACCTACACAGCTGTGAGACAATTTCTTTTGCTGAAGCCACCCCATTTGTGGTACTTGGTTACAGCAGCAGCAGCAAGCTAATCACATGGGTGTTGTTTTGACAGACAACAATTAGGGAAGGGCATGCCTGGAAGAAGGAACGGTATGAACAATGACAAAGAGGTAAAGGCATCTCCTGGTAACGGGGGTGTGAGGTCGTTGTGACCGAGACTCAGTGTATGTGATTGGGGGAAAGGAGAAAAGTGGCCAGAAAGGCATGTTGAGGCAAGAATGTGGACGTTGTGCAGGGGTATGGACCTTTTTCTTTGGGTGTTGAGGAACTGCTGATGGTTTCTAGTGGGGGGAGAGTGAGACGTTTAGAGCTCTCTAAGTTATATCTACACGAAACGCTTCTAGAGGAAACCATGTGAGGAAATGCTCGAGGAACCCAGTGTAAAGAAACTGAGAAACTCCCTTTAGCCTGTAAATGATGGAGCCTTATTTCTGTCCATTAATTCTGCCTCATTCTAATATTCACATGCTATTGCCTTACATCTCGCCTTTAGCAAATGTCACTGTGCTGCTTGGCAGGAGGGCTTTCCTGACAGACCCACCGTCCCTTGCTTGTAGCAGAAATTAATTACACAGGCATTTCAGACTCCTAGCTTCCTGAATAGAGTTGGCCGATGTAGATGTAGACGTAGACCGTATAGATGACATAAGAATTGGCCATCGTGCGAATTTAAAAGGACTCAAATTATTCGACGGGCTGAAAGAAACACTCTTCTTGTTCGCCTTATTTTTCCTCAGTTGTGCAATCCAGAAATCCAGGGTACCAGTTTGGTAGAAGCTCTCTCATGTGTAGGTGGTGAGACTAAATGGAAAGATGCACGTCGTACATGTAGACAGTGCTCAACAATGTGAGGTGTCTTTTCTGGCACTAGAGGAGCTAGGATTCAAATCCCTGTTTTTGACTCCAAATTCTATGCTCTTTCTACCCCTCTACTCTGCTTTCTTTCTTTTTTTTTTTTTAATGTTTATTTATTTTTGAGACAGAGAGAGACAGAGCATGAACGGGGGAGGGGCAGAGAGAGAGGGAGACACAGAATCGGAAGCAGGCTCCAGGCTCCGAGCCATCAGCCCAGAGCCCGACGCGGGGCTCGAACTCACGGACCGTGAGATCGTGACTTGGCTGAAGTTGGACGCTCAACCGACTGAGCCACCCAGGCGTCCCTACTCTGCTTTCTATATGGTGCTGATCTCTAACAATAATAGCCTTTATGCTTCACCCCTACTGACTTCTTATCATTACTTCTCTCTCCTGACACATGTTACATCCCTGTCTCTCCGTGCAAACTCCTCACCTGTGACAGACGGTGTCAAGCCTCAAGGGGTCCTCTGGGGCCTCAGAGAGGAGGGGTTGAGGGCTGCCAGTGTGCGACTCACGCAGTCGCAACGCTGATGGATCTGAGCTGAACAGACTGCCTTCTAGAAAGGCTATCATCCCAGGGAGGGGGGAACCCTTGCCTTCAGTCAGGAGACTACACATTGCTGTAGACAGCGTATTCTTGAGTCATTGAGAGAGCCTTTCTCTTATGGCATTGAGAGAAGATCTCATCCTTGAGCCTGCTTGGGATTCTGTGTTTCCCTCTCTCTCTCTGCCCCTCCCCCGCTCATGCTCTGTCTCTCTCAAAAATAAATAACACTGAAAAAAAAATTTCAATGTGCAGATTCCCTGATGCACTTTGATAATTGTAGTTTAATCTGCTATCCAGGTCATTGTTACGCAAACAATTTAGGCCTCAGACTCACACTCCCCGCCTAGCGGTAAGTTAAGAGCTCCCAAAGAGTTGACAGTCTCACCCCTTCAAGTCTTGGAATATTTACCTGTAAGAGTTAGGTTAGCTAGATTCTGTCTCGGCCTATAGAACTTCTCCATCAGAGCAAACGTTACAGCTTTTTATTTTTTGATATTCCCAAAACTCTAATTTTGCTCTTCAAGTGGCAAATACCACAAAGACACCATTGTGAATTAACATGCACAGTTGCTCCTTGAAATTAAAAATTTTTTTAATGTTTGTTTGTTTTTGAGAGACAGACAGAGCATGAGTCGGGGAAGGGCAGAGAGAGGGAGACACGAAATCAGAAGCAGGTTCCAGGCTCTGAGTTGTCAACACAGAGCGGGCCGTGGGGCTCGAACTCACGAACCTTGAGATCATGACCTGAGCCGAAGTCAGACACTTAATCGACTGAGCCACCCAGGTGCCCTCTGCTCCTTTGAATTTAAACGAGATCATGCATTTCCGTGTACAGGAGACCAAATAGATTAATGAAGGGAAATTTGGGGAAATGAGACTTTCATCCAAAAGACACATACCTTGCTGGGTGACTATCACGAGTGGAGTGGATATAATCTGCACAACAATTTAGCTTTACCCTTTTACATAACAACTTGTTAGGAATATCACGGCTTTCTGCCTTCTTGATACTTTGCCATATTAGGGAGATGAGGCATACATGATTCCTCATGGGGGAAATCAAAAGCAGCTCACACCCGTAACTTCCCTAATTCTTTCAAGGATATCAGAGGAGACTCTTCAATCACTGGCTTCATATTTTAGAAGCACAGTAAGTCACTTTCTCAGACATGGCTTGATGCGCATGGTTTAATTTTCTTAAACGTCCACAACACCAAAATAATTAGAACCCATTTTTTTTATATTGATGACCTAGAAATTATACATATAAAAATAATATAATAGGTAACAAAATATAAAATGTTAACATAAAATATAATGTATAAAATAACATGATAATAGGGGCACCTGGGTGGTTCAGTCGATTCAGTCGGACTTTTGATTTCCCGAGGTCTAGGGACTGAGCCCCTCGATGGGGCACTGGGCGAGGAAGCCTGCTTAAATTCTTTTTCTCTTCCTCTGCCCCTCCCCCACTCGCTCTTGTTCTCTCTCTCTCTCAAAGAACAAAAATTAACATGTTATATATAACATAAGGTATACAACACAAGATATACATATATGTTTATAATATGACATTATTCTGCCCCAGATTAGAAATAGGTTACAGTTCACGGGTTCATTTGGAAGTCACTTACTTGGAACTTGGAAAAATGCCTGATTTCTGATATGATATTATTTATTGTTATAATATGCGTGTATTTTAGATTATAAGAAAATTGTATATCTTAAATTACATAAGAATTTATATTTGGTTATAGGATATCATTATGTTATTGTTTTCTGACATTACAAAAAGTGTCGGGGCGCCTGGGTGGCTCAGTCGGCTGGGCGGCCGACTTCAGCTCAGGTCACGATCTCGCGGTTTGTGGGTTCAAGCCCCACGTTGGGCTCTGTGCTGGCAGCTCAGAGCCTGGAGCCTGCTTCTGATTCTGTGTCTCCCTCTTTCTCTGCCCCTCCCCTGCTTGCTCTCTGTCTCTCTCTCTCTCACACACACACACTCTCTCAAATAATAAACATTAAAAAAAAATAAAATAATGAAACAAAAAGTGACGAACTCCATGGGTTTTTGTTTATATTTGGCAATGGCATTTTCCCATTATTATTTATTTCTACTACCTAGTAGCACAGTTAAACCACTAGCTAAATATGCTTTGCTGTGCACAACTGATGGTTTTCCAAAGTTATAATGAAAAATGTCCCACAGTGACAAGGGAGTGTGGTGGCTGATGACTTTTCTCCCTTTGGAGGGGAACTGGCAGACTAAAGGGAGCCCTGCCTGTGGCATGGTTCGGCCGTTGCTATATGTGGATATTTAAATGCCCTTACTTACAAGACGATGGAGACTCTGCCTTAATAGTAATGATGTTGATGAAAATAATAGTCATAACAAGAATAATGTCCACCAAGTGCTTATGATATGCAGGCACCTTGTTAAGACCTTAAGGTATGTCGTCTCACAAATCACACATTTATGAGATGGTTACTGAGGAAACTGAGCCGTGGGGATGTTGAGTGACTTGTTCATTATCCAAAGATCATTGAGCAAAGGTCATTGAGCAAAGGTTACTGAGCAAACGTCATTGAGAAAAGGTCATTGAGCAAAGGTCACTGAGAAAAACCAGGACTTGATGTGGACTGCCTCAGTCAAAAACATGTTGCTTCTCCAGTGTGCTCTAATATCTACATATACTTCTATTTAAGAAAAAAAATTATGCAAGTTATCCATTTTATGCCAAAAATGGTAAATAAAATCAGCATATAGGAAAAAAAATCACAATGTTACCATTCAAAGATAACTACTATTAGAACCCTTTCCAATTCCCTGAGATGCAGCATTAAGTGTAGAATTTCTGCTTAGGGAGTCAGTAAGAGTACATTCGATTTCATCCAACTTGGCATTCCTTCTCTCATGATCCCACAGCCTTAGTGTCCATTCCCATACATAGTTCCTAGATTTCTGCTTCTGCATATTAGAAAATTTAAGTAGTTCTTTTGGAGTGTGTCATACTTCCTCCTGGGTCACATTTTGCACCTCATCTTTAGGGACGTACTGGGTCTTGAATCTAGTTACAGGTCCGGAAGCAAGCAGCAGGTCCTGAGCAGACGTAGCATTATCTTTCACGGCAACTACCTCAGGGGAGGCCATTACTGTTTCCTCAGACGCTGCAGGGTTAATCCCTTCAGAGGGAGGTGAGAGGTCACTTTCCCTGTGGGTGGAAGGACTGATACCACTGGGGTGGAGAGATTGCATCTGCTGGCAACAAAGACTTACCAGAATTTATGAGAAAGTTTCTCCTTACTCTAGGATTACATACATTTTCTCCTATATATTCTTCTAGTAATTTTTGGTTGCGTTTTTGGCATTAACATTTTAATCTCTTCGGGATTTATTTTGGTAGGAGATGAGGTAGGAAACTCCTTTCCCATTTAATACTTTTCAGAGCCTTTTAACTCCAATGAAGGTATTTTGTACTTGTGAAGAGGACGAGAGCTATCTCATTTCTTGTATTTTATACACAGGAACACAATAATTCAGACATTTCAACTGATGTGCCTGTGGTAACAAATTTAGCAAATGGCAGAATCAGGCCTGGAATCTAGATCATAGGCGTCTGTCCAGAATTCTTCATACCCTGTTAACTTGCTTCCTGTTTGGTATTAGAGACAGTTCTTTTTCTGTGCTACTTTTATTACTCATTGAAAGTAAATTTGGTCATCACATTTCTCAAATCATTACTGAATTCAGTTTATGACATTTTTGTTGAGAATCCCCGCTTCTTTGAAGTCCCTGGTCTATCACTAACAGTGTGAGTTTAGGTAAGTTCTTTCACCTCTAATAACAATGACAATAGCTGTTGACATATGTTGACCTTTTCCATGTGCCAGGTTCCATGTTAAATTCTCAAAATAGGTTATCTCATTTAATCCTCAAACCCGCTCCCCACCAGTGGATACTATTACTGAAATGCATACTCTATAGCATAGCAGCCATTTCCCAACGTTTGGGTTCCCGACGCTCCCTTTATACTCCTAAGTATTGAAGGGGTGCCTGGGTGGCTCAGTTAAGTGTCCGACTTCGGCTCAGGTCACGATCTCACAGCTCGTGAGTTTGAGCCCCGCGTCAGGCTCTGTGCTGACCTCAGAGCCTGGAGCCTGGTTCGGATCCTGTTTCTCCCTTTCTCTCTGCCCTTCCCCAGCTCATGCTCTGTCTCTATCTCTGAATAAATAAATAAATAAATAAGTAAATAAATAAACATACATTAAAAAAAATTTTTTTAAAGTATTGAAGACCTCAAAGAGCTTTTGTTTATGGGTTACATCTATGAATATTTATTTTGTTAAACAGTGAAACAGAAAAACAATTAATATTTATTTACTATTTCCTTTAAGGAAGGACAATAATAAATGTCAACCTAAATACCATTTTTCAAGTAAAAATAGCTACATCTTCCCAAAGAACAACTTTCTTTTTCGTTTTTGCCATGTGCCTTTAATGGCTGCTTTCATAGATGGACTACAGGTTCTCATGTTTTTTCCTACATTTAATTTGCAGCAATATCGCATACCACACGGCCTCCGGAAGACTCCCAATGTAATACTCATGACAGAATGACAGTAGAAAGGACAATTAATGCCTTGATATTGTTATTAAAATAGTTTTGATGTTGTAGACCTCTGAAAGGCTCTTGTCTTTCTCTGAAGAATCATTGTGCTATGACATGATGGGTGAAAGGGTCGGTGCTGCCGTGGAGCTAGCTGGGTCCTTGGGTTTTAAAAAAAACATTTGTTTTTTAACGTTTTATTTATTTTTGAGACAGAGAGAGACAGAGCATGAATGGAGGAGGGGCAGAGAGAGAGGGAGACACAGAATCGGAAGCAGGCTCCAGGCTCTGAGCCATCAGTCCAGAGCCCGACGCGGGGCTCGGGCTCACGGACTGCGAGATCGTGACCTGAGCTGAAGTCGGACGCTTAACGGACTGAGCCACCCAGGCGCCCTGGGTCCTTGGGTTTTAATCCCAACCTCACTGTTCACGCCCCATGTGATCCTGGGCAAGTTATCCCGCCTTTTTTTTCTTTCTTTTCTTCCTTCCTTCTTTCCTTCCTTCCTTCCTTCTTTCCTTTTTCTTTCTTTCTTTCCTCTTTCTTTCTTTCTTTCTTTCCCACAGTCCCATGTCTATAAAATGGGAGTTGTAGTGGTAAGAATGAAATCAGTTAAAATATCCAAAACATGTAATATTTGTTTTTTTAAGTTTATTTATTGACTTTTGAGGGAGAGAGAGAAAAAGAGAAAGAGAGAATGCAGCATGAGACAGGGAGGGGCAGAGAGAGGGAAAGGAAGAATCGCAAGCAGGTTCCTCCGGGCTGTCAGCACAGAGCCTGATGTGACATGAACCGTGAGATTATGACCTGAGCCAAAACCAAGAGTCAGACGCTCAACTGACTGAGCCACCCAGGTGCCCCAATATCCAAAACATATAAAACAATGCTTGGAAAAACATAATCACTTATATGCAATAATAATAATAATAATAAATTAAATACTTGTATATTCTTCTTCTTATTTTTATTATTATTATTCCCTTTCTATACTGAGTAACCTAAGGCTTAGTGAGGAAGTCCCTAGACTGAGATTTGGATCACATCTCTGTCGGATTTTAGCTTTACAATTTCTTCACCTTTGGGAGCCTTAGATGTCTTCACCTGGAAGATGAGAGTAACAAAATTAGCCATCCCAAGAGGTTGTACTAAGCTTTAAATAAGACAATACATGTACGATACTTAGCATAATGGCTGTCATAGAGGAAACACTCATTATGTGTTTGTGGTAATGATCCATAACATTGTTACTTCCATTAACTATGACATATATGTTTATGTATATATAGGCCCACACACACCAAGAAGATATTTAGTGGCCTATGGGGATGAGCAAATAAACCGAGCCATGGCATGGCCAAAAGAGTCGGGTCGGTCAAATTAACTAGATATCTGGACTATCAGTTTGTCATTTTAGCTGAGATGCTTTGAAACCAACCGTGAACCTTGTCTTTTATTCATGAGTATTCACAGGCAGGAATCTATGGGTGCATATCTACGAGTAATCCCCTAACAATTATAAGTTTTTAAATACTAGTAGATCTCCACAAAGAGCTCTTTTTATTTCGCGTTTTATTAGGAAGCTCTGAACGGTTGCCTACCAACAGCCAGAGCTGAAAAATCCAACTCTGACGGGGCAGAGTGGCTGGTTGGTCTTTTGAAGTGACAGCCTTTGGATTAATTAGAAATAAAGCAGCCTAGTACTGCACATGTAAAGCTGGAAGTGCTCTATCTAAACATCCTCCTCTGATCATTAAAATGTGATGTGTAATCCCAGTTGATTGAGTTTGAGTTTTTGTTGTTGTTATAGATCATACCTCAGGAAGGCTTTCTTCCGTACAAATTATGATTCCATATAAATTTTAACCTTTATATTATAGCTGTTTAACAAGAGAAGGAAATAAACCACCATATACTCTGTACCAATCACCTTTGTTTATGAGTAAAATAAATTCTCTATAAAAATATCAAGAATTAGGGGCATTTGGGTGGCTCAGTCGGTTGAGTGTCTGACTTTGGCTCAGGTCAGGATCTCACGGTTTGTGGGTTCGAGTCCCACATCCCACTCTGGGCTGACAGCTCGGAGCCTAGAGCTTGCTTCGGATTCTGTGTCTCCCTCTCCCTCCACACCTCCCCCATTCGCGTTCTGTTTCTCTCTCAAAAATAAACCTTAAAAAAAATAATAAAATATTAAGACGTGTGTGTGACTCTTTATGAAAAACACCAGGATAATAAACTTCTGTAAACATCTAGAGTTTTTGGATAAAATTAAAATAAGAAACGTAAAAAAAAGCATGGCTGTCTTAGGGTTCTCCAGTGAAACAAAACCAACAGAGTGCGCGCGCGCGTGCGTACGTGTGTGTGTGTGTGTGTGTGTGTGTGTGTGAATGCTCAGGCAATTGTGGAGGCTGGCAAATACAAAGTCTGCAGGGCAGGCTGTCAGGCTAGAGACCCAGGGAGGAGTTGAAATTGCAGCTTGAATCTGAAGGCAGTCTGTTGGCAGAATTCCCTTTTCCTTGGACGAAGTCAGTCTTTTCCTAAGGCTTCCACTTTACTGGATGAGGCCCACCCACGTTATGGAGGATAATCTGCTTTACTCAGAGTCCACGGGTTTAAATGTTAATCTCGTCTAAAGAATACCTTCACAGTGACATCTGACGTGGTGTTTGGGCAAATATCTGGGTACCATGGCTTAGCCAAGTTGACATGCAAAATTAGTTATCACAATGACTAATTTTACCAGAAGGAAAAGGAAACTGCACGTGCCTTAGAATTGCACGGAATGTTGATTACCACAGCATAGGAGCCATCTGGTCCTGGTCATGGCATGGGCTATGCAGGAGCAGAGGACAGTGCCTTTTTTGTTTGTTTGTTTTTGCTACTATCACCTTTGATTCCATTTTTTTCCATTTAATTTTAATTTTAATTTTTATTTCTTTTTTATTTTTAAAATGTTTATTTAGTTTTGAGAAAGAGAGAGTGCGAGTGGCAGAGGGGCAGAGAGGGGGAGACATAGATTCCAAAGCAGGCTCCAGGCTCTGAGCTGTCAGCACAGAATCCGGTGTGGAGCTCGAACCCACGGACCACACATGACCATGACCTGAGCTGAAGACCGACCTGAAACTTAACCGACTGAGCCACCCAGGTGCCCCTCCATTTAATTTTTAAATAGCTTTATTGAGATATAATTGATATACAAAAAACTGCACTTACTTAATGTACATAGTTTGATGAGTCTTGACTTACCATACATGCATGAAACCATCACCACAAAGTAATAAACATATCCATCACCTTTCCCATGCCCACCCATTTTTTTTGTTTGTTTTTTGGTAAGAACACCTAACGTGAGCTCTACCTTACCAATTTTTTAAGTGCACACTATACTATTGTTAACGATAGGCACTATATTGTGCAGCAGATCCCTAGAACTTACTCATCTTGCATAACTGAATCCTTGTACCCATTGAAAACAACTCCCCATTTCCCCCTACCTTCAACCACTGGCAGCCACCATTGCATTCTCTGCTTTCACTATTTTAGGTTCGCCATATAAATGGAATCATACAATATTCGTCCTTCTGTGATTGTTTATTTCATTTCACCTAATGTCCTTCAGGTTCGTCCATGTCATTGCAAATGGCAGGATTTCCTTCTTTTTAAAGGCCAAATGATATTCCATTGTATGTCTATACCACATTTTCTTTACCCATTTATCCATTGATGGACATTTGGATTGTTTCCATATTTTGGCTGCTGGGAACAATGCTACCATGAACATGAAAGTGCAGATATCTCTTCCAGATCCTGGCTTCCTTTTTAATATACACACAGAAATGGAAATTGCTGGATCATATAGTAGTTCTATGTTTAGTTTCTTGAAGACCTTCCATACCGTTTTCCAGAGCAGCTGCACCAATTTATTCTCTCAAAACAGTGTATAAGTGTTCCAACTTCTCCACCAACATTTGTTATCTTCTGCTTTTTCTTGTAAAAGCCATCCTAACGGGGGTGAGGTGATATCTCACCGTGTTTTTAAGCTGCATTTCCCTGATGGTCAGTGATGGTGAGCACCTTCTTATCTGTTGGTCATCTATATGCCCTCTGTGGAGAAATGCGCATTCAGGTCCTTTGCCCATTGTTTAATTGGGTTATTAGTTTCATTTATTTATTTTTTGCTATTGAACTTAGGAGTTCATTATATATTTTGGATAGTAACCACTTATCAGATATGCAGTTTGCAAATATTTCCTCCAGTTCTGTATACCGCCTTTTACAACACAGTTGATTGTTTCCTTTGCTATGCAGAGCCTTTGAGGTTGACATAGTCCTACTTGTCTATCTTTGCTTTTGTTGATGGTGCTTTTGGGGTCATGTCTAAGAAATCGTTACCAAGACCAGTCAGTGCCAAGAAGGTCTCCCTCATGGTGATGGTTGTTGTTGTTGGTTTCTAGAAATTTTATAATTCCGGGTCTTATGTTTCACTTTTTCATTCAGTTGGAGCTCATTTTTTGTATATGGTATAAGCTAAGGCTCCAGTTTTACTCTTTTGCATCTGGATACCCAGTCTTCCCAGTAACGTGTATTGAAAATACTATTCTTTTCCATTGTTATTCTTGGCACCCTTGTTGAAGATTAGTTGACGTATATGTGTGGGTTTATTGTAGGCCTTCTATTCGGTTCTATTTGTCGATGGGTCTATCTTCGCTCTAGCACCAGACTGTTTTAATTACTTTACAGATTCGATGCAATCCCTATCAAAATCCTAATGCTGCTTTTTTTACATAAATAGAAAAAAATTCTAAAATTCATATGGCACCATAAACACTGGAGGACACAGCATCTCCAGTGGGTGTGGGTTAAATACTGACCCTGAAGCTCTTGCATAAATCTGGATGGGGGGGTAGTTCTAAGGAAAGGGGAACTTTGAAAAAGAAAAGCCATGGAAAGCCAGGAGAAAGCTTATCTGAGGTAGAGATCAGAGTGGGGAAAAAATCAGTCTCCCTTGAAAAATAAAATCTATGATCTCATCGATTTGGAGTCTGAATTTTAATTACCTTCGTGTTGGAGAAATCTCAGGATAAAAGATTAATGTAAAAATTAGACTCAGAAACTCTACTGGGACAAGAAGTAGAAATAAGATGATAACTTCCCCAGAGGTACATTTCGATAACCCTGACACGACAGAGAAAAACAAGTGTCACTTATAATGAGGGCACAATAAAAATTAGAAACCATGCAAAAACACTCTAGTAAGATGGCAAAATGTCTGAAAGAAAAAGAGAGAGAGAGAGAGAGAGAGAGATTTCCTCCAGGAACTGGAAAGTCTATGAAATATGAAATAATATGAAATAATACAAACTTTGACACATATTTAAAATGATTTAAACAGAGAAGAAGTCTAAAATGCATGTGGATATAAAGGAATGCATTATAGTCAGGTTTTAGAAAGAACCAAAGATAAATTACAGAAAAAACAGTCATTAAAATTAAGAACTCAGTGGGCAGAATACACGTCAGAGTAGGCACAGCTAAAAGGATTAATGGACTAGAATAAGAGCTGAGAAACTTACCAATAAAAATAATAACAATAACAATAAAAAGACTAACACGGACTGACCATATACTCTGTACCAATCACTGTAACTGCTTTATAGTCAGGTTTTTTTAATCCTTACAAATACTCTTTGAGGAAAGCAGTTCTGGATCCAGGTGGGTGAGAATAGCAGATGTCGCAGTTTTAGCTTAATCTAGAAATATACAAATATAAATTTGGAATGTATTAGGATCCCAAAGTAAAATTATAGGCTGCAAGCAGTAACAGTTGTGTCTCGGTAAAGCTCTGTGTTTGAACTACCCAGTCCATAGGCCTGAGTATTTAAAAGTTCTTTTTAACATGTATTTATTTTTGAGAGACAGAGAGAGACAGAGCAGGAGTGGGGGAGGGTCAGAGAGAGAGGGAGACACAGAATCCGAAACAGGCTCCAGGCTCTGAGCTGTGAGCACAGAGCCCGACGCGGGGCTCGAACTCACGAACCGCGAGACCATGACCTGAGCTGAGGTCAGACGCTCAACCGCCAGAGCCGCCCAGGTGCCCCCATAGGCCTGAGTATTTAAACTTTAATATCAAAAGAAGGAAAAAGATGTATAGAAAAGAAATACTAAGTCATTTAAGAAACAGATTAAAAGTTAGGACTCTCGAGTCAAGTTACCTGTATTCCAATCTGGATTCTCTTACACTTATTCCTTCTGTTTCAGAGTCCAGGCCAGGTTTACTACATTGCATTGGGTCATCACGCCTCCTTGATCTGTTTCAATCTTGTTTGTAATTTAATTAAAAGCCGTTGACAGCCAACTGTCAATTTAAACTTTGACAGCTCAGAAGCACAATTGTTCTGTATTTTGTAGAATGTGCATGAATTTGTGTTTGTCTTGTGTGTTTCTCATGATTAGCCTGGCGTTATGGTTTTCTGTTTCGTTGTTCTTTTGTTTTTGTTTTTTGTTTTTGTTTTTGTTGTTTTGAGAGAGTGCAAATGGGGGCGGGGCAGGGAGGGGGGACAGAGGATTTGAAGCAGGTTCTGTGCTGACAGCAGCTCACTGTGGGGCTCGAACTCACAAACCATGAGATCATGACCTGAGCCGAAGTCTGATGCTCAACGGACTGAGCCACCCAGGTGCCCTCGTTTTTGAGAATACTACAGGGGTAGTTTCTTAACTTATTTATTTTTTCTTATTTTTAAAAGATGTTATTTATTTTGAGAGTGAGGGGCAGAGTGAGGGGGAGAGAGAACCCCAAGCAGGCTCAAAGCTGTCAGCCCAGAGTCCTATCGGGGCTCAATTTCCAGAACCGTGAGATCCTGACCTGACCGAAATCAAGAGTATAGAGTCAGACATTTAACCGACTGGGCCACCCAGGCACCCCTATATTTTCCTTTTGATATACTCTAGTCTTTTGAAGTGGGTCAAGTCCAATCTACTCTCAAGGAAAGAGAAATGAAGCTCCACTTCCTGGGAGGGGAGGAGGGCATAGCCCTCATATATTATCTGGAATTCTTCTGTAAGGAAGATTTCTTCCTTCTTTATTTATTTATTATTCAATAATTTATTTATATTAGTGTGAACTAAACCTTTAGTTAATTTTATGGTGATTTTATATATAGGGTAACATTCTGGGCTCCAAAATCTGGGTTTCTGGCCTTGGTTATTTGATAATTACTTCATGAAAGCAATTAAAAAGTCTAAATCTCACTGGCTCCAAATAAAATCTAATACATTTTACCTTGTAATATGGATTTGGAAAGGCCCCATAGTTCAAACTAATATTTTATTTTATTTTATTTTATTTTATTTTATTTTAAGAGAGAGAGAGAGAGAGAAAGCACGTATGAGCATGAGCAGAGAGGGGAGAGGGAGAGAGAGAATTTTGAGCAGGCTACATGCTCTGAACAGACTCCCGTGTGGGGCTTGGTCTCACCAGTGTGGCATCACGACCTGAGCGTAAATCAAGAGTAGGATGCTTGACCAGCTGAGCCAGCTAAGACCTCATTTTTTTTCCCCTTGGAAACTAATATTTTAAAATATATATGCATCTAAATTCCCTGAACTTTTACTAACCTGACAACTGAAGAGTTGAGTTAATGATATTGATTTAACATTTTTCCAAAAAGGGGCACCTGGGTGGCTCAGTCAGTTAAGCGTCCGACTTCGGCTCAGGTCATGATCTCATGGTCCGTGAGTTTGAGCCCCGCATCGGGCTCTGGGCTGATGGCTCAGAGCCTGGAGCCTGTTTCGGATTCTGTGTTTCCCTCTCTCTCTGCCCCTCCCCCGTTCATGCTCTGTCTCTCTTTGTCTCAAAAATAAATAAACGTTAAAAAAAATAAAAAAATAAAATTTTTCCCAAAAAATAGTTTAAGATCGATTACTTGACTGTAGATTCAAATACCCTGTTATCTACTTCATTTTGAATTTAACAGTGACTAAACAGAACAGAGGAATGTGCTGCCACAAATACAAGTTTCTTTTGTTGAATCTGCAAACCTGATTATGAAGCTGTTTAATGCTGTGTAACCTAGTGTTTTTCCTCCTTATTTGCCAACAGAGATATTTTGCGAGTGTGTGTGTGTGTGTGTGTGTGACTGTGGCATTAATCTTGTCAACCCAGTTGGGAAAATGCTTAAGGTATTTTCCCAAATTATGTTTTTCTGCCTGCTGTTTCTAAATGTATGCTCCTGTGAGTAAAGGATTTTCACAGCGTGCAGTGTGAGCACGGCTATTCTGAACACTTTTTTTAAGTGCATTAAAATAAATAAAAATACATTATCTGTATAAAGGGGATAATCAGCTTCGGTCACCACAAATACAGATTTCCCCCGTTATCCAGAAGTAGAGCATTTCTATGAAACCTTTCATAAGTCAGAATGGCGTATGACAAAGAAGCAATTGCCATTAATTTATAGGGAAAAAATGCTGAGCGTCCTCAGACCCCAAAATAACCTCTCTGAAGCTTTTCTGTTACCTGAGGGCACACCTTGCTGACAGCTACACAAAATAAATTGAGATAAAACACAGATGCTCCAGGACACAACTCAAAGCGCTGGTGGCCCGATGCTGAGATGCTGAACGTGGTTTCCGGGGACAAAGCTTAGCGGGGCCACTCTCCCTGCTCCCAGCTCACGGTGTATGCTGCCTTTATGATAGCTCCCTGAAACAAATGCTGAATGCTGTTTTTGCTTTTTTTCATAAAAGCAAAAATCCTTTTTTTTTTTGTTTTTTTGGATTTCTTCTGGTTAGCAAAAACAGATACTACCGTAAGTCTTTCCTAAAAGGAAAGTGGCATAGCACAAACTTCAAAGAGCAAGGAATACCCGTATATTCTTGTCACATTCCTTAATGCTATTGCTAATATGGAGGCAAACAATGTCATCCTTGTCAAGGGGAAATTTGAATTAATAATAATGATGATGATGATAAAATGATGATGATAATGATAATGAGGCACCAAGCATTGTTCTGAGAGGCACTTTTCCATATATTACAAAATTTAATGCTCTCGCTAGCTCACAAGTTAGGTACTACCATTTCTCCCATTTTGTAAATGAAAAAAAAAAAAAAATCAAAGCCAAAAGAAATTATGTGATTTGCCCAGAATTAGAAAGGTGGGGGGCGCCTGGGTGGCGCAGTCGGTTGAGCGTCCGACTTCAGCCAGGTCACGATCTCGCGGTCCGTGAGTTCGAGCCCCGAGTCGGGCTCTGGGCTGACGGCTCAGAGCCTGGAGCCTGTTTCCGATTCTGTGTCTCCCTCTCTCTCTGCCCCTCCCCCGTTCATGCTCTGTCTCTCTCTGCCCCAAAAATAAATAAACATTGAAAAAAAAAATTAAAAAAAAGAAAGGTGGTAAGTGGCAGAGTCTTAAGTGTGTGTAAGTGTGTGTTCCAGGGACAGGAAACGCTCAGAAGTCACACAGAAGAGAGGAAAAGTTGGAAGAAGTGCCAGGAAGGAGTTGGAAATCAGACCCGTGGGGAAGACCAGCTCCCCCTTTGCATCCTCCAAAGTCTCTTCAGTTCTGAGAGTTCATTTTTTATCTTATTTGTAATTGGCACCTAAAAGAACTCTGAAGACTTCATGGCTTTTTAGGCAAGTGAAAGCCTAAGGGACTTTTTCATTTTTGATGAACTGAATAAGCCTGACAGGGTTTCGTGATATCCACAACCTCTTTCCCATAGTGTATCAGTTAGTGTGCCTCCAACTGCTAGAAGCATTAAAATTCAGGTCCACATAACTTAAACACTTAAAAGGGAAGTTAACATCGCACGGAACAAAGAATCCAAGGTAGGATGACCTTAGGGTTTGTTAACTGAGGAGCTCCAGAGAGTCATTGAGGATTCAGGTCCTTTTCATTTGTCTGTTCTGCCATCTTCTTCCGGTTCCTTCATCTCCGAGTTGCAAGATGGCTGCCCCAATTCCCCGCATGAGACCCTGACGTGACAGCTTCCAAAGAAAAAGAGGAACTGTCTTTTCCTTGATCACCTGATGAACATATGCCCACCCTTAAAAGAATCACTGGCAAAGGGAACGGGACTGTTACGGCAGGCAGGCTAAGATCGATCTGGATTTACCCTTGGAATGAGGACTGGGCCTCCTTCCTTGGGCACATGCACAGAAGAGGGTACACGCTCAGAAAGAAAGAATTGGAGGATGGATGTTGGAGAGGCAACCAGAATGCCTTACAAATGCCTTCGTCTTATATTTGGTACTTGTTGAGATTGCTGGCACGAAATTATTGAGTTTTCAGAGAAGCATGGGATCCTTTTACTAAAAAACAGAGTTAGAGCTCCTTTTCGTATTCACGCATGGCTAACTGCTCTCCTCTTTTTGTCCTTATTTTTCTTATAACTGTTCTGGCTTCCCGTGGTTTTGTGTTATAATCTATTATCCTGTCTTTGCTAGCATGTTTTTTTTTCTTCGTTTTTTATTTATTTAAATTAATTTTTTTTCTGATGCATTTACCTGCTACTTTGAATATATTTCAGAATCGTTTTCCCAACCTTCAATGAAGAATTGTGGTAAAAGGAATCAATAGTTTTTGACGGGGCCCATTTTGAGGAAAATTTGCAGGTAATCCTGATGTAGTCTATTTGTGATTTGTACCTTTTTATTTTTAAATTTTTATTTTTTTTAATTTTTTTTTCAACGTTTATTTATTTTTGAGACAGAGACAGAGCACGAACGGGGGAGGGGCAGAGAGAGGGAGACACAGAATAGGAAACAGGGTCCAGGCTCTGAGCCATCAGCCCAGAGCCCGACGCGGGGCTCGAACTCATAGACTGCGAGATCGTGACCTGGCTGAAGTCGGACGCTTAACCGACTGCGCCACCCAGGCGCCCCTGATTTGTACCTTTTTAAATGATATGAATGAACATATCCAAGCTACTGAAAAGAAAATATGTAACGGGCTTCAAATATTTTCAACATTCAGGGAGTAAAAATACAATCCTGTACCTTCTGCTAAATTAAAGAGAGTGATAAGGAGATACCAGACCGAGAACCTCTATTCTCCAGGAGTTACAATTGGAAGAGAACATTGAATCTTTACAAATGTTGTAGACTAAATTCTCTGCCAACTGTCCTGTTTTCAATTTTGGTTATACTAAAAAAAACTAACATATGTGCCCTTTGTTGGGCACTGGGAATACTCAATGAATTTAACATTAATGATCTTTTTTTTTTCTTTGCCTTGATCAAAGATAGAACAGCAATTAAGAGCTGTTTCAAACCCTTAGAAACAAATTGGGAGTATTTTAGCAATTAGCATTACAAGATCTCTTGCTTTTTGAGACCCCCTGCAGCAAGGAGTTAATGTTTAAACTATTTAAAATTCAGTGGTGGTTAATAAGGCAGTTCCGCAGTCTGATTTTTCTTATGCAGTTTTTCAGTTATTCCAGCCATTTTGAAAGAAATGACTTCTGATTTCACGGGACTATTTTAGCACCTTAATCCGTGGCCTACATTTGGATTTATGCTGTGGCCTACCTTTGGATACTGCCACATTTCCAAACTAAAATGTTAGAAACGGGAACCCCAAGTTTCCTTTATTTCTTAAAACACAAATTCCTCATCTCTTTTGAGACCCTTCTGCCAGTCACAAGGAAAATGTGGGCTCTCTAATTCCATTCATTTCTTGTAATAAATGATGTAGTCTTAATAGAAATTGCCTCCATAATCCACAAACAGTGGAGCTCATACTTAGGTGTGTACCCTTGGACTTGAAGGGGAGTGTCAGGGAAAGTTCATGATGGAGGAGGTCATCCAGCGGAGATGAAGGCTGGTTGACCCAAGAGCTGGACCTGGGCAATCTGGTCAGTATATGTGACTGAGCCCAGCTAAGTCCTCTACATAAACTCTTCTTCTTCTTCTTTTTTTTTTAAGCATTGTATTTTTGAGAGAGTGCATGCAGGGGTGGGACAGAGGTGGGGGGGGGGGGGACAGAGGATCCGAAGCGGGCTCTTCACTGACAGCTGTGAGCCCAACATGGGGCTTGAACTCACGAGCTGTGAGATCATGACTTGAGCTGAAGTCAGACGCTCAACCGACTAAGCCATCCAGGCGCCCCCTCTACACAAACTCTTAAGAGGAAATAAGATCTCAGTGGCGTCTTGAAGAAATTGAAAGGGTTTGCCAAGCAGGACATGAACCAAGGGCACGGAAAGCCAAAGGAACTGCATGGGCTTCGAATCAGATACTTATTTTAGGGTGTTTTTCTTAATACCGAGAGGCATTTTGTGAGCCAGGGCACGTCCCTCAACATCACTTGTGGTTTTGTTTCATCAGCTCATTTCCCCCTTATTACTTTTTCTCCCCCACCTCCCACAACAGCAAGTACTTGACACAAAAGCTCTTCAGAATGTTTTCCCCTGTGCATTTTTTTTTTTTTTTTTTTTTTTTGTGGCACCATCCCTGCAGGTAACATGGCTCCTGACATCTTCTGTGCATTGGAAAGGTGAAAAGCCAGCAGGATGTCACTTCAGGAGCCTCCAGGACTGGTACTGTCCTCATCTTATAATACTGTGATATTCTCCTTCTGGTTGTTTGGCCACCCTCAGTGCCTGCTCCTTTGAGGATGCTGCCTGTGATTCCTGTGTCCCCTCAACCCGTTAGCCTTCACCGAAGTCATGCATTGAGTGTTTTGATGATTGACAAAAACGGTTTTGCCCTCTTCCTAAGTAATTCCTCCTCTGGGAATTTTTTTCCCCTTCCCGCGTGGTGGAGCTGAGCTCATCCAATCAATATGTAAATTCATTCTGTTTGTTCTCCCGGATGCCAAGCTAGTCTTCCTTTGTTAATTAGAGGTTAGATATCACGTCGCTTTCAAAGCTGAGCAGCTCTCTGTTTTAAAGACTTGTGATTCTATTCTCACAGCACTTACAGCCAAGAATTCTGAGCCAACCTCAGCCAGTTGTACGGTAACAAAGATAAGGGCTGCTGAGGTCTCTCAAAGACCACAGAGTACACAGTGGAATGTACTTTCCAGATTGTGCTCTTCCCTCCCATGGATCTCTGAATCTTCTGCACTGACTTGAACGACAGGGAGAGGGATGTTGACTTCCCTGCGAAGACTTTCTTGGTCCTTTATTGGGTTGGGACTCGATCCACATTTTTTTATACACGACGCATTTAAGAGAAGGGGCCACATGACATGCTCGAGGTGTCACATCTTGTGCCAAGTAAGCGAGTCGTGACCTTGGGCTAGATGTTTCACCCTCCTTCTCGGTTTCCTCATCAGTAACATGGGGACGAAAATAGGACCTCCCTCAGAGGATCAATCAGCCTAGAATAGCCGTGTCTACCTGGAAAATCCAGATTGTTCTCTGGGATTTGCTCACAGACTTCCTGGAAAGTCACTGGCTTCTCTGCTTTTTGTGGAGACGTCGCTGACTGAGAGTCTAGCCCAGGGCGGTGGACCTACTAACCAGTCAGTATGGATTGCTTCCGTGATGGATTTGTATTTGGGTATGAAACCAGCCAGCCACACACAGCGTTTTTGAAACTGTTCTCATCTTTTTCACTCACGTCTGGGAAATCTTGCACACTTCTGCATTCACATTTTGGCTCAAACGTTTAAAAAGTGCAGATTAAAAGTACACTCAAGTCAGGTCGTGCAGCTTCCTGACTAATTTTCTGAGATTAAGAAAGATTTTAGTAGCATGGTAGCGATCAAATTTGTTGGAATGATTCAGCCACAGGTGCTCACCAACTCCATTTAGTTAGGTCTTTGAAATTTTTAAAATTTATTTTACATTTATTTATTTTTGAGAAACAGAGTGAGACAAAGCATGAGCGGAGGAGGGGCAGAGAGAGAAGGAGACACAGAATCCGAAGCAGGCTCCAGGCTCTGAGCGAGAGGTCAGCACAGAGACTGATGTGGGGCTCGAACCCGCGAACCGTGAGATCATGAGCTGAGCCGAAGTCGGACGCTCAACTGACTGAGCCACCCAGGTGCCCCTAGTTAGGTCTTTAAAAAATGACCCCTATTTCATATTTCGTGTATGTATGTGTGGTGTCTTTCACTCTAAGGATTGGAGGATATAATAAGGAAAGAAATTCTTTTATTGTTAATTGCAAAATCAACTACCTCGTGTAAAAAGTAGGCTATACTCAGCACTTTTATTCCTAGGTGCCTTAGTACGCATCCATTAGAGCTGCCTATGAAAAGGTCCCATAACTTACAAAGAGAAAGCCAAAGTGTTATTAATTTTTGGCTTGGTTCAAGAACCTGACTCATTTTATAACCTTGTTACTGTATCTATTACCACCTGGAATAATATTCTCTGGCTCAGAAGGCCAATAGTTAAGTTCCATAGTAATCAATTCAAACATCCCCTTTAA
The DNA here is from genome assembly GCF_016509475.1 of Prionailurus bengalensis. Classification (NCBI taxonomy): domain Eukaryota; kingdom Metazoa; phylum Chordata; class Mammalia; order Carnivora; family Felidae; genus Prionailurus; species Prionailurus bengalensis. The sequence continues at coordinate 208,226,797 of NC_057345.1, read as the reverse complement.
AGAAACATTGACCTGTTTGGTTTAGACTGATTGAAAATCGCTCTAAGAACTCTTCTTTTTCTTGTCTTTTATTTTTTTTTCTTTCTTTTTCGAGAGAAAGAGAGAGCACGTGAGCAAGGGTGAGGGGCAAAGGGACAGAGACAGAGACAGGGAGAGAGAGAATCTCAAGCAAGCTCCACACTCAGCATGAAGCCTAAGGAGGGACTCCATCCCATGACCCCAGGATTACCACCTGAGCCGAAATCAGGAGTCAAACACTCAACCCACTGAGCCACCCAGGAGCCCTGCCTAAGAATTCTTAAAATCGCGATCCTGTATCTCATTTCCTGCGCTGTTTTCCCAGCCCTAATTCAGACTTTGGCAGTCTGGTAGGTGAGCCATTGCAATGATCTGCTAAGAAATCCTCGTGTTTACCTTTCAAATTAGAGTTGCCTGATAGAGAAGGAGACAGAGAGAATCCCAAGCAGGCTCTATACTGTCCCTGCACAGAATCCGAAGCAGGCTCCAGGCTCCGAGCTGTCAGCACAGAGCCCGATGCGGGGCTCCAACCCACGAACCGCGAGATCATGACCTGAGCTGAAGTTGGACGCTTAGCTGACTGAGCCACCCAGGCACCCCTTAAAAATTTTGTTTTGACTAGAGTAGAGCCGGCTGATAGAATCGCATGGCTTTAGGATTAAATTGGCAGTAAAGGAGAGATTGAAAATAGAGTTGAGGGGTGGGGGGCGGGAGAGGGCTGCTAGCAGAAAGATCCTGGAAAAGAGAGAAAGGACAGGATCTGTAAGAGAAGCAAAAGGATTTAGTATATTTAGGATAAGAAGCAATTTGTTTTCCATCCTCACAAGAAGGAATAAAAGGTTGGGGGCAGATGTTGTAAAGCTGGTTTAGAAAATTCACAAAGCGGGACGCCTGGGTAGCTCTGTTGGTTAAGCATCCAACTTCAACTCAGGTCATCACGTCGTGGCTCATGAGTTTGAGCCCCACTTGGGAGTCTGCTTCAGATCCTCTGTCTACTTCTCTGTCTGAGCCACTCCCCCCGCCCAGCTCATGCTCTTTTTTCTCTCAAAAATAAGCATTTTTTTAATGTTTATTTATTTTTGAGAGAGAGACAGAGCACGAGCGGAGGAGGGGCAGAGAGAGAGGGAGACACAGAATCCGAAGCGGGCTCCAGGCTCTGAGCTGTCTGCACAGAGCCGGACATGGGGCTTGAACCCACGAACTGTGAGATCATGACCTGAGCCGAAGTCAGACACTCAACTGACTGAGCCACTCAGGTGCCCCCAAAATAAATAAACTTTTTTGAAAAAAGAAAAAGTAAAAAGACAGAAGGAAGATTTATTAAAAAAGAAAAGAAAAGAAAAGAAAAAGAAAGAAGAAAGAAAAGAAAAGAAAAGAAAAGAAAAGAAAAGAAAAGAAAAGAAAACTCACAGAACTCTTGTCTGGTATCATCCATTTTCCCTGTGATTTTCAGAGAGTGAGGGGAGATCGGAGTGTCAGGGAGGGAGAAACATGGAAGTTTAAACTATCCCTTCCCCTCTGGGAAGATACAACCGGATGAACAGTCAGGAGGTATTACGGTCCTGATTGTCAAACCGACCTTAGTGAACATCCCTCACACATGCATCCCTTACACTAGAGCCTAGTGGTGGGACTGAAGGAAAGGTGGATGGTAGGGTTGTGCTAAAATTCAAACATGATTGATTGCTTACATCATGTTCACCACCCTTCTCCCTTCTTCCTTCCTGATAGAACCCTGTTTTTGTTTAGGTCACCAAAGTCCTCAGATTAGACATGTTCTTCAAGGGATGCTGGCCTGTCCAGCATCTAGGGAGACTGGCCCTGATTCGTGTTAAGCCAACCATCATGGTCCCTTTTTACCAATGACTGATTCGCATAAGGTTGTGAGCATGTGATACAAGCCCAGGCAGTGAGCGGGATTCCACAGACAAGGAAACGTTTTTCTTGCTTCCAGAAAGAGATGGAAGGAAGAGATGGTCTATTTCCTACCTTGGGATGCTGACCTGCCTGCCGGGGATGGTTGGTGAACTAGTCTAAAGTCAAGGTGACGTGTCAGGATGCAGGGTTGGAAGACAGAACTGGGCGCTTGAACTAGTGGTCTTGTTCTGTGACGTAATTACCTTATTGCTTCTGTCAGTTTGGTAGGTGTGGTGCCATTTGCACCTGAAAACCTTTTACCTGATGCACTAAATAAACACATGGGAAAGACAGAGGCACAAAAGGCACTGAGGATATTGGTTCGATCCAGCTTGAGGCGATTGACCCTCCAGTTTAAGACAGAGAAGGAAGGAAATGAGAGGAGAGGGTGATTTGGAGAGAAAGTGGAGGGCTCTTGGCCTGTAAATCACAAAGAATTCAAAGAAGTAATGTCTGGAGTGTAGCTGAGTGAGAAAAAAGAAGAAACTGGAGACAGGAAAAGAACGACACTTACTCTGATTCTTTGGGATTTTCCTACCGTTGTCATTTTGAGGATCTATTTGGCTCTCTATTTCAGAAACGGTGAGTATCTCTCCAAAGGAAGTAACACAGACTCCTGTCAGCAGAAGTGGGCGAGGCAAGAGTATCTGGGCACTTTTTATATGTTTTAGAAATAAAGAAGGAAATGGTATGTTTCGGAGAACATTTGTGGGAGATTCGCTTTTCATAGGGAACTGCAAATTGTGTTTTCTCCCAGCCAGGCTCCGAGCCAACTGGAGAAGATGGTAATTAGCAAGGCCCACTGTTGTCTATTCTTATGCATCTCATAACCCAAGCTTGATTCACAGAAGCTACAAAACAGAGTAGTCGCGGTGAAGCGGAACATTTTTATGTAGGGCATTTGCTTTTAATGGAAAAGTGTGTGCTATGCCATTCGTCGTAGAGCTGCCTGACGATCCTGTCTTCCCTGGTTCCTTCACGGATGCCACTGTTACTCTTCTGGAAGAAGCGCCCACTGTTTTATTCATGCTTCAGGTGAAACGAGGAATACTGAGTTCAGAGGGAAGCTGTGTTTCTGACGCGGGTCCTGTCGCTGTACCTGGCGACACGGCCGCCTTTTCTATCTTCCCACTGCTGTTTGGTTGCCTCCTTATCATCGGCACGTCTCGCACCCTCTTTCTTCGTCTGGACTTTTCTGAGTTGTAAGATGAGTAGAGAGGACTAGTAATTTTCCATAGACAAAAGCATTCAGTGCAGTCTCTTGGAGAGACTTGGAATCTTTCCTAACATTGTGAAGACGTTTTGGCTTTCTTCTTTTTAACATTTCTTTTTAATGTTTCTTCATTTTTTGAGAGACAGAGACGGAGCATGAGCAGGGGAGGGGCACAGAGAGAAAGGGAGACACAGAATCTGAAGCAGGAGAGAGACAGAGAGAGAGAGAGAGAGATTGAGAGAGAGAGAGAGAGAGAGAGAGAGGCTATACCAAATGGAACAGTCTAAGCTATGCTGCAGTAACAAATAACCCCCACAATACTAGATCTATTTCTCTATCAATGACCCTTGAGTAGAAAGTCTCTACTGATCATAGTCACTCAAAGACCCTCAATGATGGGAATTCTATCAACAACATGTGCTTTCATGATCACCCCAGTTGGGGAAGAGAATGAGGTATATCATGGCCTGGCTCTTTTCAATGGCCAGATAAATCCTCATGACCATGTCTAACTTCAAAGGAAATAAAATCACGCAATTCTACACGTGCTCAGAAGACAGAGAGCCAGAAATATTTAACGAGCAGAACTAATAACCTCTATAGAAGGAATGCAACTCAATGAAGAAAATCTAGGAAAAAGAAAAATAGGTAAGAACAAATTGTCTTGCATTGCCAAATCCAAATGGGACAGAGTGGGTGGTTTAAACAGCAGACATTCATTTGCTCACAATTCTGGAGTCTAGGAAGTCCAAGTTCAAGGTGTGGGTCAATTTGGTTCCTGATGAGAGCTGTCTTTCTGGCTTGCAGATGGCCAGCCACTTCTTGCTGTGTTTTCTCATGACCTTCTGTCAGTGTGTGCATGAGGTGGGAGAGAGGGGAGACCTTGAGGGGTCTGGAATCTCTTCTTATATGGACACTAATCCTATCAGAATAGAGCTCCTACCTTATGACTTTATTTAATCTTATACTGTATATGAAAATCAACTCAAAATGGATTAAAGACTTGAGCTTAAGACCTGAAACGTTAAAGCTTTTAGAAAAATACATAGAGGATTAATCATGATATTGGTCTTAGTAATGATTTTTTTTTTTTTTGAATTGACACCAAAAGCAAAGGCAGAGGTCAAAAATAGCAAAACTTAGCAAACTCAAAACCTTCTGCAGGAGCAAAATAAACCATCAACAAAATGAAAAGGCAAACTGTGGTTTGGAAGAAAATATTTGCCAACCACCTATGTAATAAAGGGTTACTATCCAAAATATACAAGAATCTCAAACAACTCAATAGTGAACAAAAACAAAAAAACACTAACCTAATTAAAAATGGGCAGAAGATCTGAATAGACATTTTCCCAAAGACATACTATGTACCGTGGCTGACAGGTACACAAAAAGGTGTTCAACATCACTAACCATCAGAGAAATGCAAATCAAAACCACAATGAGGTAACAGCACGCACCGGTGAGGATGTTTGTTGTTAAAAAGATAATAACAAATGCTGGCAAGATTGTGGAGAAAAGGGAACCCTTATACATTATGGGTCAAATAATTATATTGTGTATTCTAAATACATTATAATTTTATTTGCCAATTATATGTCAAAGAGTTGAATGAGGGGAGAGAGAAAGGGAGAGGGAGAGAGGGAGGGAGAGAGGGAGAGAGAATGAATTCAAGACTAAAGGGGAAGCTTGAAGAGAAACTGATTTCCCAGATGTAATATCAGCCTTGGAGTAAGCCCTAAAGTCTAGGGCTTGGAATTTAATGCTCACCGGGGAACAGAAGACAAGGCTTAAAGGTAGAACTGTGACCTGACTGAATCCATCTATGAAAAAAGGACAGAAAATCTTTACCTATCAGACTGGCGAAGTGAGAGGAAACTAGCTGTCCGCATGGCTGGCGAGGTGAGCACTTTGCCGTAACAAATGGAAAGTTTAATTCTGCACTACGGACGGATATTACTACCCTCTTAGTTCAGGATCTTAAGCAGAGAAATTGACTTAAAAATTGGTCTTACTCAGAGGATCTCTGGGTCCCCAACAGAGTGATGTGTAAATTACTCTAAGGGACGTAGCCCAGTTACCTCAGGAAGTCACGGGGAAATCTTATCATCCAAAGGCAATACTGGTTAATATGTTGCCAACAGAGCCACTAAGGAATTTTCTACATACACGTCTCATTTTCTACATAGTTGCAATCCTAATATTTTGTATAAACAGAAAGCAAGATTTTCCGCAAAGGAACGTAAGTCGTTGAACGTAACTGAGTTACTGCAGTAAGTGTTTTCCCCCCAGTTGCTGCCCTCCTTTCTGACATGGGAAATGTTTTGTTTCTCCTCTATGCCTCAAACATTTGGCTATCTCCCGCTACCAAAAGGGGAGAAGAAGAATTCAAAGCAAGAGATGAATTTAGAGGACGACAGAGAGAAAATACGGCTCCATATGAACCCCCCAGTGATGCCATTGTTCCCAACGTGGTGTTAACCAGTATAAAGTTGTTTCCATTCCATTGATTCCTGTAGGTATTTCTTGCAGCAAAGGGCCTTCTCATCAACTCACCACCCTCCACGTCTGTGCTTCTTGAGTCCCTGCTTCATGTCTCATTGGACGAGAAGATGGATTGTTTCTCTAGGGTATCTTGCGGGAACTTGTCAAAGAACTTATACATCTGGAGGTTGTTTGGAAAAGTTGTGTGTCAACACCTCTCTTCTTCCTGTGCGGAAGGCGTAAGGAAGGCAGGATGAAAGGGCAGACAGTTTGCTATTAAGTTGAGTTTCTTTTCAGAAGTGTGAACTGCTAATCCTCCATCACTAGGCACAGCCTTTCCTTGGGCAGGACGGACAACTTTCCTCCCCGGACAAGAGCTACCTCTGCCTTGTTTCTGGATGTGGATGGGTGGGCGGAGGCCAGACATCCATCTCTCTCTCCCTCTCTCTTTCTCCCATGAGCTCTAACCCATTGGGGGCAGGCCCAAGGAGCCAAGTAAGGATTAAAAGGCAGGATCTACTTTTTTAATGATAAAGTTGGTCTGAAGGATTTCACAGAACCCCTTCTGTCTTAAAATTAGGGTTCCGGACTCACAGGACTCTGATCTCTCCGCCCAGTTGGCAAAAGAGAAATGTGACTAGAACGTGCCGACTGCTGGGTGGGGCCCACTAAGTCTGCTTACTTTGCGGTGGGTCGACCGTCCTGGTGCTCAGTGCTTCCCATTCTCCATCTCTTCCTTAGCACCCAGAAGACTATGTGCCCTCAGCCTCTCTGAAGTTGAGCAGGATGATATGACTAACTCTGGCCAATGGGCTGTCGCAGGAACTGAGATGTGTCACTTCTGGGCTGAGGCAGGAAAGGTACAGTTGTCTACGCTGTCTGTGCGATCCAGCTTCAGACTCAAATCCCACACAAGACAGTTTGGCCCAACCACTGGCCATCCCAAAGGATTTACCTGGGCAGGCTTCATGGCGGTGGCGGAAGCTGCCTTCCTTTTTACGTGAACTTCGGGGCACACACATCTAGGGCACTGCTGTCCCTGGAGGAAGCTGTATTTGAGGAATAAAGCCCTCCCTTCCCCGGCCCCCAGCTGGCCTGCTTTGAGGCAGATCTGTGTCCCCAGCCTAGGCATCTCCTTTGGAAGGCCTCCTCAAAGAGGTCAGAACTTGAAGACACTTTTCTCTACTCTGACTCCATACTTCTCCCCTTCCAGTCCTTCCCTTTCCCCTTCCCAGCCGGAGTCCAAAAGACTGCAGTGGTCTTTCCTTCAAGGATTTTCTTCCCCCCCACCTCCCCACCCCCAACCTGTGATGTCTGTCACGTGTCTCTATGATGCGGTCCTGGAATGGTGGGGGTCCGGTGTTGATGGCCAGGAAAGAATTCTTGAGACATCTTTGGTGCAAAAAGGTGATTTTATTGTACAGCACAGGGACAGGACCCGTGGGCAAAAAGAGCTGCCTTGGGGCTGTGAAGAGTCACTGGTCATATACTAAGGAGCTAGAGGAGGTAAGGACACAGGGAGGCCTCCAGAGGGACTTTGATATGCTAATGAGGACTCCTAAAATACCTGAGGCCTTGCTGTTGTCAAGCTAACTTTGTTCCCCTCCGGTAAGGCATGAACACTAAGACAGGAGGGAGTTCCTGGAGAAATGTTTTAGCCTGTATTTGCCTCAAGTATTTGCAAATGGGCTGCAGGTTACAAAGTAATTTAATTTTACCTGCCATTTCCTTCTTGCCCTTGTTCCCCACATTTCCATGGAGGGGAGGGTGATGTTGGGGCTCCAGGAAACTGAGTCTATAGGTTTCTGGAGATTAGGCTGGTGGTAAGATTGCCTTTTTTCTTGTAATTTACTAAGATATTTGCAAACTGATGGCCAACTCTCGACCTGCTGGACTGTGATCTGTATCAGTTAACCATTTGTTTTTCCCCTTTCCTTTGTTTTTGGGCAGCCTGGAATGCCTGAGAAATAGCTCCCCCCCCCCCCCCCCCCCCCCCCCCCCCCCCCCCCCGCCTGGGGCTGGGGTGTGGTTAGCTCCTGCTCTGTCCTCTACTTGCCTTATGCCTCCCCCATCACCCAGCCTGGTGCTGCTCCCTGGGGAAAAGTGGAAGCCAGCAGCACCCTTTCCTGTCTGGCCCCTTGCTTGTAGCCTCACAGTGAGTGAACAAAGTCTTAATTGTTCCTTTCAGTTTGGCTCATTGTCTTGTATTTTAAAACCTCTGTTAACTGGAACACCCCGGGGCATGGAATATTCTGTTTACTAAACTTTAATTTACCACCAAAATCTTTCTCAAGTACATGTGGATAAAAGCATGCACCCACTTCTCTGCTTTAGTTTTAATATAGGTAATCATTCAAATTAAATCTTTCCTTGATGATTCAGAGCTTTATCTTAAAGTACTCATTTTCCCCCCCTTGAACAGCCATATAAATGTAGGTGTAGAAAACCAAGCTGAATAAATACTAACTGCTAGAAGAGTCCCTGAAACCTATTTTAAAGAAATCTGTCATAACATCTTTAGCTGTTACTTTTCTTTAAATATAACATTTCAGAAACAAAGCTTTTCTAAATTACACGTTTTTAGAAGACTTGAGATTAAAAAAAAAAATCCAAAAGGGAGCCCCCTAGAGGTCTGGGTGTGGGGCAACCTTTACTTTTTTTTTTTTTTTTTCTACCCCTCCCCTCCTATCCCTTCCCCCTCTTCACCCTACCTCTTCCCTTCCTTCTTTCTTAAATGTACAGGTACATTTTCACTTCTTACTTGGAGACTTTGGTAAGCCTGTTTTCACAGAGCTACAGCTTTTAGTATATGTCTAGTGTATTTCTCTTGTTAATTATTGCGCTGGCTTTTCTTTTTTTACTGGTCACTGTAGGTTTCCTTTGGACACCTGCAGGGCTGGTTGAGTTGAGGTGCAGAAAGTGTTCTGTAAGTTCCGATTGTTTGATCCTCAAGAAGTTTCCTTGGGGGGTTGCCTCTGGAACTCCTACAAAGAAAGATTAAGATTTCAGAAATTGACACATGTTTTCATTGTCAAGAGGCAACACTGACTCTATTAATATTTAATAGATTCCAAAGTTTATGGAAAGTTTATTCTTTCAACTCTAAATCTTTGGCATTTCGTAAAACAAAAAAAAACAAATTTTGTTGTTGTTGTTGTTAAACATGCAACTTTTATAAAAGGAAAGTAGCATTGATAAAAGAAAGACTTGGGGCGCCTGGGTGGCTCAGTCGGTTAAGCATCTGACTTCGGCTCAGGTCATGATCTCACACTCCGTGAGTTCGAGCCCCACATCGGGCTCTGTGCTGACAGCTCAGAGCCTGGAGCCTGCTTCGGATTCTGTGTCTCCCTCTCTCTGACCCTCCCTCGTTCATGCTCTGTCTTTCTCTGTCTCAAAAATAAACACTAAAAAATATTAAAAAAAAAAAAAAAAAGAAAGACCTAAGACCTGTTAAGGTGTGACTTGTTGGAGAAAGAAAAAAAAAATGCAACAAAAAAGTCAACTCTGAGCACCACAGGTTTCTACCAGATAGCTGGGCCACCCCTACTTGATTTAGCTTTGGGAGTCCCTTGATTTATCTTCCCATTTTATTTTAGGGATTTCTTCCGAGACCATTTAGGCTTTCTCTGGAGTTTTCTCACACCAGGCCCCCAACCTCAGCTGATGGCTGAAAACCGGTGGCCACTAATACAGCCCTTTGAACCATTTTGTTTGGCCACCCCTGAAAAGTAACTACTTTGTATTTGAACGGCCTTGGGGAAAAAACAAAAACGAAAGTCCCTGAGAGTTGACAATGGTTCTCAGAATTCCTTTACTCGTTAGAAAGGAGCAATGAGTTTGCAACCCCTATTTCTTGTATGGGATAAGCTATTCCAGCACGTCTTAAAAACATAGACTATATGGAATATTAGCGGTGGGAGGGGTATCATTGGAGTGACTCACTAGTGGGGACACGTGAGGAATCCGAAGAAAGAGAAATGAGGCCCAGAGGGGTTAAGCAAATTAGTCTCGGCACTATTTAGAAATCTGGTTTTCAGGAGAGAAATCAGCTCACGGCCCCATGCGCAAGACACATACATCGTCCTCGTCTAGCGAACTCCAGCGTCAGTGCCACTGTGCACCGGGTATGACAGTTCAGAGCATGGATTCTCGGGCTACGTTGCGGGCTTAAAATGCAATCCCATCACGTACTATGTGTGTACATTTCCTGTTCTGACAAATGGGAATAATAGCTCCATCAGCCCCAGAAGCTTTGGCAAGGACCGAGTGAGCAGTTGAAAAGTTCCTGGCACTCAGTAAGTAGCGGCTGAGTCTTGACTGTTATTGACTCCTTGGGGCAGTCAGTCATGCAGGAGCTTATCCAGCTAGAGGGACGTTTTCTATGTCGTAGGCACTGTGGTAGTTCCTGAATATTCACCGGAGGAACTCGACGCAGGGCCATCCTTGGAGACGCTAACAGTCCAGCGGTGTGGGCTCTCAGCACTGGCACGGGAGCCGGATCTTTTTACATCGGGCTTCATTAAAAAAATTTTTTTTAATATTTATTTATTTTTCAGAGAGATAGAGCGTGAACAGGGGAGGGGCAGAGAGAGACAGAGAGACAGAATCCGAAGCAGGCTCCAGTTTCCGAGCTGCCCGCACAAAGCCCAAAGCGGGGCTCGAACTCACGTAACCAAATCGCAAGATCATGACCTGAGCTGAAGTCAGAGGCTTAACCAGCTGAGCCACGCCGCGCCCCTGGCATCATTTCTTTTAAAAACAACTATAAAGAAAAGCGTTAAATTGGCAAACGTCTGTTTTAGTAATGAACGGTATTTTTCTGTGTGTCTGATGAGATGGTTGAAATTGCGTGTCTGATTTTGAGAAAATCACCTAAAAACTCAGGGCACATACTGACTTGAGAAAGCTCCTATTTCTAAGGACGTGGCCTATTTTGCATGCTGAAATGCAAAGGTCAGTGAGGGCCTGGCTTTTTTTTTTTTTTTTTTTTTTTAAAGATCTATCCCTTTTTTGTGCAAAGCTGAAATGGGCTTAATTCCAGGTTGTCATATTCAGTTAGGAAATGTGCCATGGAACAGAGAAGAGCTTATCCAGGCCTTACAGCCTGAGGTCCTCACAGACAGTAGGCACCCCTACCTCCCCACAAGGCTTGGTGCAAGCAGGTCATGTGACTCCAGGCAGGCCAATCAGGGCTGACGGGATTCAGTTCTGGGAGTTGGTTTGTATTCTCAGAAAAGCCCTGGGTCTGTGGGGCTGAAAGATGAACTCTAGTAAATGTGAGCTGGGCCCTAAATGAAAGCGCGCTCGAACCCTTGGGACTGTTCCGTTCCGAGTCAACATATTCCCTCTCTATAAACGTATTAGGATTGGGTTTGATGTTTTTTTGTAACCACCTTTGGCAGACTCCCTGAACTTAATAGGTTTAAACAATGTTTTAAAGGTAAACATCTAGTGGCTTGGATATAGAAACCTGCCCATTTGCAAACAGACTCACTTGCAAACAGCTGGACAGACTGCCTTATCCAGAGAAGAATTCGAATCCTTGGCTTCGACTTGAGGTAAGGAGAATAAATAAAACTGTTTCCATTATTAGGCCTACTGCACCCAACATTTGAGTAGTGCTGAAGGCACAGCAAGAAATTAAACGTGGAAGTATATGCTATGACACGATACAATACTCTTTGGCGGAAGCAGCACGCGCAGGCAATTATGGACTGGCATAACGGAGTCTGGAGACACCTCGCCTGGGCGTGCATTTGCAAAACGCCTAATAGATGCCATATGATTTAAAAAATTACACATGTATATGGTAATGAACTAGACTGTAAATGCTAACCCATCTTTTCTCCAACCTGAACTATTTGGCCTGAAGTAGAACGTGAAGCAGTGAGCTCAAAGTTCTATGCTACTTTGACCCTTCCTTCAGACCGCTTGGGCTGTTGAGGATCTCGAACTTTGGGCTCCTGTGAGGAACAAAGATGGTTTCAAGAGGTCGGTCAAGTCACGCCACCACATTTCTGCTATTTTAGACATATAATTTGCAAGGCTTGTTTGCTCGTGAAAGAACCCTCAGTTGAGACCAATGGTCATTTTTACCTGCCAGTCTTGGTAACCTTATTTGGCTCAAAAGTAATAGAGTCAATGCTCAAAAAATGTTTGACAAGAATATTTTAGGGTTTCCCGGGTGGTTCAGTCAGTTGAGCGTCCGACTTCAGCTCAGGTCATGATCTCACGGTCTGTGAGTTTGGGCCCCGCATCGGGCTCTGTGCTGATGGCTCAGAACCCAGAGCCTGCTTCCGATTCTGTGTCTCCCTCTCTCTCTGCTCCTCCCCCGCTCAGGCTCTCTCTCTCTCTCCCAAAAATAAATAAACATTAAAAAAAATTTTTTTTGAAAGAATATTTTAACAAGTTCTTTAAAAGATTTTTTTCTTCTGCTTAGTGTGACTTGGGGAATAATAGACGTTTTTGTTACCATATGCATGTTTGCAACATGTTTTGACATTTCAGTTCCTTCTAGGATCCCAGAACCCATCTGGTATTTATAGTTAGGCTCCCTTATCTTTCTATTTATGTGTGTCATTTTCCTTTGTGGGTGTCAAATCCCATTTGTTTCAGCCATTGAAAGAGAACAAAGCATAGGTGACCATGAAAAGCAGCCTGAAGCTATTTTTAAGTGTCATTTTATTACTGTTATCGTCAAGGTAAATAAAATGCAACACGTACAATAGTATTAGAAAGCATCTCATAAGATTAGCTTCTTGGTGCAACACATTGAATTGAACTCTTTTCATGAAGGGCAAAAAATAAACAAATGTGTTTGCAATTAAGTTTTTGTATCAGACCTTTAAAATCCATATTTATATATAAAAGAGCTATCAGTTTGTAAACCGAGAAACTGTCCAGTGAAATGGAAGTAGATAGTATGTTTTTCTTGTTAATAAATGGTTTCAGATATGGGGTCAAGATATTCTTTTAGTCAAAGTGACTAATTTTTTTTTTTCTAGTTGTTCAGAGTGGCTTTCTCAGTCTTCATTTCCCCCTCCTTCTATTTAGAGAAGTTAGAAAGATGAAAACATGACATTACTCTGACTCGCTTGCAGCTAGAGTCCTGAATGGAGAATAGATTTAGTCATTTGATGGAGTTTTGTGAGGTCTGAAAGAGGGGACGATGGGACATGTCTTCCTTCAGCACAGCGTACAGGGACAGTGACATCTAACAGAAATGAACCTTAGCAATGGCTGCATTCCACATCCCAGCCTGGTCACTGGCTTTGAAATGAGCAGCAGAAGTGATGGCTGTGGCAACTGCTAACCTCTGCATCACATTTACGATGATAGAACCTTGGAGCCAAACTTCTCCAGTCTTTAAACTATTTTTTTTAGGCACTTAATCTTTTTAAGTATGTAATTTCTGTCTTTTGCACTGAATCTTGACTTGATACCAAGCATCAGGTCATGTCCATAACCTGGGCATAATTCAATGCAATATCCTTAATTTGTCCTTCCTGTCCTGGAATTTTTACATGAATGTCACCTGCCAAGCCATTCAAAATGCCGTGAGGAATGTATAAAGCTGCGGCCTATGTACATCGTTGAGAATGCTCGCCTGTGTGTTTGGAACCGATGATCTTTGATTTCAGTCACCCCACAAATACTTCTTAAATTCTTATTCTTTGTCAAATATTGTTTTAGTGGCTGGAAATGCAGTGGTGAACAAGGTTATCACCTTTGACCATGTATGGTTCACAATCTCGTGGGAGGGCCCAATGAACAAGTAATTACAACCGTGATAACAGTAATAGCTAACGTTTATAACAATTACCCCGAGGAGATTCTGATGCAGGTGGGCTTAAAAGAACTCTGAACTTGGACTTAATTAATATGCTCCATATAATCGCTAATCTCAGGCAAGAGTGGACATAGAACCAGAAGGCACTAAATAGCATCCTCCACACTGGAAACTGTGGGATTAAAAGAGTATATGCTGGGATATTGCTGGAGATAAAGGATTTCTTTGATGATCATATCCCAGCATCTGCTTTCAAAATTCTCTCCCCACAGGGGCGCCTGGGTGGCGCAGTCGGTTAGGCGTCCGACTTCAGCCAGGTCACGATCTCGCGGTCTGTGAGTTCGGGCCCCGCGTCGGGCTCTGGGCTGATGGCTCAGAGCCTGGAGCCTGTTTCCGATTCTGTGTTTCCCTCTCTCTCTGCCCCTCCCCCGTTCATGCTCTGTCTCTCTCTGTCCCCCCCCCAAAAAAATAAATAAATAAACGTTGGAAAAAAAAAAATTCAAAATTCTCTCCCCACAGTTTTAAGCAGCCATTGTCTTCCTCACTGGCGAAATGTTACCTTTAACTTGAAGAGTAAAATGTTTTGTTTTTGAAAATACATGTTTGCATAATATTTGCAAACAGAAACCAACATTTGGTCTGACCCAAATGGAATTTTACAGTTGATCCTCTTATTAAATGTTAGTAAAGTGTAATGCATTATTTTATTTTCTTTTTTTAAGTTTTTATTTTAATTCCAGTTAGTTAACATGCAGTGTGATATCAATTTCAGGTGCATGATATACTGATTCAATAGTCCCATACATCATAATGTATGATTTTAAACAAACATATATAGAGGTTCTGCTATTTTCCCTCCAAGTGCAAATTGATTCCTTCATATACACTGTTGGATGTGTCCACCTATCATTGGAAACCCATGGCTTAGAGTGCAATCTCTGCTGGCTTTCATCCATACAGAATACCCCCTTCTTAATAATCTTAATTTCTTACCTCTAAGAACCACTGTTATCTCAACATTTATTCATTCAACAAATATCTATTAAGACCCTACTCTATGCCAGGAGTAATTATGGGCTCTGAAGATATGTCAGTGAACAAAACAAAATTCCTGCCCTCCTGGAGCTTGTGTGGTGTGTGTAGAGGGGGAAATAGACCATAAATACCTAAACAAGCAAATATGCAATATATCAGGTGAGTGTAGGTAACTGCAGAGGAAAATAAACAGGGGAAAGAGGAAGGGAGTGCTGAATGCAGAAGTTGCTACAGCCACAGGTATGGGCTCTTAAGATCCAAGTGTATGCATTTCTTCCCAAGTCCGTGTTCAGTGATGTCAGGTTGGCAACTCGGTCTTGGCCAGAGCCGCGGTGTTTACGGCAATGAAATTAACAAATGCTGGAAATCAGGACTTTTTTTTTTTTTTTTAAGAGAGTCAATAGTGAAACATGTACCCGCACATTATTGGGTGAGAGTGAGAGTGAGGGGTTCTATGCTCTACAGGGTGATTGGAGAACGCCTCCCTGGGCAGAGAAGTGAAGGAAAAAGTGAGCCATATGGTCGTCAGAGGTCAAGAAGAACAGCATTCTCCGACGGGGAAACGATGAGACCTTTGACATGTAATTGGAGAAAGCAAGCAAGCCAATAGAACCGTAACAGTGTGATCCCGAGGACAAGTGAACATGCGGTGGGCGTGGAGAGAGGATAGCTACATGGAGGCGGGGCTATGTGGAGCCCTGCAGGTCAGGGTAAGGAGTGTGATGCTTCAGAGCAACAATTGGCTAATGCTGAGTAGCAGAATCTTCTTTTAAAAGGACGTCTGCTTTTCAGTTTGTAGCCGTCCCCCACCCATGGCTGTTTCACCAAGCCCTCCTGCTTCCCTGGTGTGAGCTTTCTACCCGGCCTCCCTCTCTAGGTATGTGTATTTCACACCCAATTCCACAGCGTTTGCTTCTCTGTATACTATAGCACATGTTTTATGTTGCCTCGTCTTGTATTTTATTTTTTAAATCCGTGCAAAGGGTTTCCATGGTCACATCTCACATAGTAGAAGAACCTCGCAGTAGTGCAATTCTTTTTCTCCCTTCCTGATCCGGGTGCTCACGCTACCGTTTACTTTTACGTGTACTGTAAACTCCGCGCTATGTTGCTAATGTTTTTGCTTAAACATCAATGATCTTTTAAGGAGATTTAAGTAATGAGAAGATATATGTGGTGCATTTATTCGTGTAGTTACTATTTCTGGGCTTTTTATTCTTTTGTGTAGATTCATCCTCTACATTTCCATCTGGTGTCACTTTCCTTCTGCCTAAAGGACTTCCTTTAACATTTCTTGTAATGGGGACCTGCCCATGGAAAGTTATTTCAGCTTTTGTAGGTGTGAAAAAAGAAACCTTTATTTTGCCTTTGCTATTTCTTGTCTTAAAGTGGCTGAGTTTCATCAGGTGCTCTGGTATGAGTAGTCTGTTGGATTTAAAAAAAAACTATTGCATGGGGCGCCTGGGTGGCTCAGTCGGTTAAGCGTCCGACTTCAGCCAGGTCACGATCTCGCGGTCCGTGAGTTCGAGCCCCGCGTCGGGCTCTGGGCTGATGGCTCAGAGCCTGGAGCCTGCTTCCGATTCTGTGTCTCCCTCTCTCTCTGCCCCTCCCCCGTTCATGCTCTGTCTCTCTCCCAAAAATAAATAAACGTTAAAAAAAAAAATAAAAAAAACTATTGCAGAATATCCATAACAAAACTTCCAGTTTTAACCATTTTTAAGTGTACGATGAAGTTGTATGAGGTACATTCACATTGTTATTAAACGATTACCACTGTTTCTAGAACTTTTTCATCTTCCCCAACGGAAACTCTCTACCCATTAGGCAACAAGTCCCCATTCTCTCTTCCCAGCAGCCCCTGATAAGCTCCATTCTACTTTCTGCCTCCCTGAATTTGTTCTAGATATTTCATATAGGTGGAATCGAGTACGGTTTGTCCATTTGTGTCTGGCTTATGTCTTTAAGGTTCATCCGGGATGTAACGTGTGTCAGAACTCTGATGTGGGAGGACGTGTGTGTGTGTGTGTGTGTGTGTGTGTATGAGGTACTGTCTTAGTTCATTCAGGCTGCTATGCCAGAATACCATAAACTGGGTGGCTTATTAACCACAGACATTTACTTCTTACAGGTCTGAGGTCTGGAAGCCCAGATCAAGGCCACAGCAGATGTGGAGTCTGGTAAGGGCTTGCGTCCTCGTTCATGGATGCCGTCTTCTTCCGCATCCTCACATGGTGGCAGGGGTGGAGTTCTCTGTGATAAAGTCATTAATTCCATTCATGACTGGTCCACTCTCTTGATCCCATCACCGCCTAAAGGCCCCATTTCCAAACACCGTCATTGGGAGCGAAGTTTTACTACATGAATTGTGTGTGTGTGTGTGTGTGTGTGTGTGTGTGTGTGTGGAGGGGGAGGGACACAAATACTTGGGCTACAGCACTCCATCCCCAGTCCCCTGAATTCTTGTCTTTTTCACATGAAAAATACATTCATTCTATTCCAATAACCACCAAAGTCTAAACTTATTCAAACATCAACGCAAAAGTCTGTTAAATCCAAATTCTTTAAAAAAAAGTTTTTTTTAATGGTTATTTATTTTTGAGACAGAGAGACACAGAGCACGAGTTGGGGAGGGGCAGAGTGAGGGAGACACAGAATCGGAAGCAGGCTCCAGGCCCTGAGCTGTCAGCACAGAGCCCGATGCGGGGCTCGAACTCACAAGCTGTGAGATCATGACCTGAGCTGAAGTCGGACGCTCAACCGATTGAGCCACGCAGGCACCCCTTGAGATCATCTTTCTTGACTACATGCTCCAGTTTCTGGATCCACTAAGGGTGTGGCCTTGCGTCCACAGTTCTCCCAGCTGGAAATCTCAGAGGGGCAGGAGAGGAGGTTCTGCCCATCTATCCTCTTGACCTAATTCCCTCCCGAAGCACCCGCCTCCAAATACCATCACATTAGAGATTAGATTTCAAAATATGAATGGGACGGCAGGCATGGTGGGGGTGTGGGTGGGGAGCACAGAATTTCGGTCTATAGCAGGTGCATCTTCTAAGGAGACTTCCTGCTTTCAGATTTTATGTTTTCATCAATGAATTATTAAGACTGAAATTAAGGAAGATCATTCACAAGACCATGCTGCCTGTGTCTTTGAACGTTATTCTTGAAGTATGAAGATGTGCGATCATGTCAGTAAGTGCCACCAAGTGTAACATGTGAAACAGATTGATTACCTAGTGAGAACACAGGAGCAGCACAAACAATCTAGACAGTCTGGCATGAAAGAGTGGATACATCAATTTCCCATTCCTGTCTTACCAGAGGAGACAGTTGGAAGGAGATACACAACTCTTCAGGATCGAAGGCAAGCAGCAGCTCAGAGCTCAGTGCCAGAAAAAAAGCTTTGTCCGATCACTGTCCTGGTTGGCCAGGAAGTTAGCTTCAAGCTGAATTTACTCCCAGGCCCTCACCATGCCACCCAGCCATGGGCGTAGGCTCTCCAGAGCTGGCGAAACAGAATGATGTAGAGCCTCCCAAGTTGGACAGTTTGGGCTCAGGCTCTGGCTTCATCACTCACGGCCTTTGTGGCCTAGAACTGGATACTCACTTCTCTAAGCCTCAATGTTCTCAACTGTGTAATGGGGTGATATTAATATTTTCCACAAAGAGTGATTAGGAGGGCTAAGTGAGGCAATCGACTAAAGGGCTTACCGTAGTGCCTGGCATGTGCGAAGAGCTCAGAAAACATTAGTTGTGAATCAGGAGTGATATTTGAAATGTTCTCAGTGGGAGGGCATGAATCGAGACCAATCTGAATTGTCACTGCCTAGTGGTCCCTTCTGTGCTGCATATCATTCAATCCTGGATGGTGAGCAGGACTAGGGGTGCTGGGGGTGTGGGCGAGGCAGAGAATCTTTGAGAGACTCGAGGGAGAGACTGCTAACCAACCGGTATGGAAGTGTTAAAATACTTTAGGGGCACCTGGGTGGCTCAGTCGGTTGAGCATCAGACTTTGGCTCAGGCCCTGATCTCGCGGTCCGTGAGTTCGAGCCCTGCATCGGGCTCTGTGCTGACAGCTCAGAGCCTGGAGCCCGTTTCAGATTCTGTGTCTCCCTCTCTCTCTGCCCCTCCCCCACTCCTGCTCTGTCTGTCTGTCTGTCTCTCTCTCTCTCTCTCTCTGTCTCTCTCTCTCTGTCTCTCTGGAAAAAATAAATAAACTTTATATTAAAAAAATACTTTAATAACTTGCATGGCCATACCCCTGAGTACCAGGCCTGGTTGTTATTCTGGTGATTATACTTGCAGAGGAGTATTCTTCCGGAGGCATGAATTTGCTCATCACATTAAATAACTTCTTTATGCTGCTGACTCACAAATTTACATCTGCAGCCCTCTTCTGCTCTACTGCCTGCTTGACGTCTCCACTTGGATGTCTTACGGGCATATCAGACTTCACATTTCCAAACCAGACTTCTTGATCTCCCGTGCAGAAACCCTGCTCCTCTTCTTTTCCATCTCAAGCCATGGTGCCAGGGACCTCGTATGTCTCTGATGTCATGATGCCTCCACATAAAAGGGGCTCAGGAAGGGAATAAATGGATATGTGCTGGCTCACAATAAATGACAGCAACTCACAGGTGAAGTGCGGAGTTCTGTACGGCAGAGTGAGTCAAGTTCAGTGGAACTAGACAGAGCTAGACTCATTCGTTGGCAGTGGCCTTGAGCAAGCCCCCGAACCTTCACCACCCATCCTTTCCCTGCCTAACGGGAAGAATAAAACGGTAGGATGACTGTGTGCATTCAAGGCAATACATACAAAGGGACCGACACACAGTCTCCGTTTGCTATTGGCATGTGATCGATTTCCTGAGTCATCCAAATAAAAGGCCAGGAAACTCCAGGATACTCCGCTGGCCGGGAAGTGAAGACTCTTCTCTGTTCCGTCTCTTCCTCATTCATAAACTCACCATGTCTGACCTCAAATCTCTCACATTGTACTTAATTCACCTGTGCTTGCTCGGAGCCTGCTTCCTCCAGCGTGTTCTCTCATAGCTGTCTCCAGGGTCTTAATTTCCTCACCTTTGAAGTGGAACAGACAGCAGTTTCCACTTATCAGGCTGAGATGTTTGGAGAGTTAAAAAACATTACTTGAAACTTGGAAATCAACAAAACGCATTTGTTATGGAATGAACTTTTTCATCCGCCCTTCCCAAACTCATGTGTTGAATGAAGCCTTAACCCCCAATGTGATGGTATCTGGAGCTGGGGCCTTGGTGAGGTTAATTGGGGGTAGATGCAGTCAAGCGGGTGGAGCCCTCGTATTGGGATGAGTGCCCTTGGAAGTAGAGATGCCAGAGAACTTTCTCTCTCCCTGAATGCACAAAAAGAGCTCCTGTGAGCAAGGTGGTAGCTACCTACAGGTCAGGAAAGCAGATGAGGCCTTGAAACGAAACCTGCCTTGTTGTCACCTTGATCTTGGACCTGTGGCCTCAAGAACTGTAAGAAATAAATGTCAGTGGTTTAAGTCAAATGTCTATAGCTGACTTTGTCTCTTTTCTTTCACTCAACGTTACCAAGTGGTCTTTCCGCGGACAGTTACGTGTTTCTACGAGGCCCACCCATCCTGGGGCTTATCTGATTTTCCAGGGGGTTATGTCTTGTTTGATTTCCTGTTTAACATTTATTAGGCACTTTCACAACTCTGGAAAGGTAGAAACTAGCTTAAATCAGAAAACTGACAGCAGTGAAAATTACGTTGGTTTGGGGGCACAGCCAATAATTCTCATCCACAAATTAGGCCGCCCTAGTGGTTGCAGTTTGTTGACTAGTAGGACACTTACCAGTTTTGCAGATGCGTTTCAGCTTGGCGTGGACGGTCTGACTTGAATTCCCTTTTGAGCCAGTCTTAATGTTTTACCTGATCAATCAATTAATTAATTAATGAGTTGGATGGAATATTTGGCATGTGCTCGTTTTGTGTCTGTATGAGAAGCATGTCTTAAACTTCTTTTTGGAAATTACGCTGTAATAGTATTAATGAGTTGGTGTTTCGTTGAATCTCTAGCTGGACTATGTTGCCGCTTTGATATGCATTGTAAGAAAGGGCACTTATAACAGCCAAGATCCCTTCCTGAAGGGGTTCTACCTTTCTATTTCATGGCTTAGTGTCTCTCATGTACCTCAATAGCCATTCTAGAGATTTTATGTTGAGTCACGCAGAATGAAAATGTAGGTCATTAAGGCATGTTCTCTTATAATAGGCAATAATGTGGATCAGTTGATTTTGACTTTTGAAAAATCACCTTTGCATCAATGGTTGTTTTTTTTTTTTTCAGGAGAGATGAATTTAGATTTAAATTAGATTGAGTGTACTAAAATAGGGCATTCTGTTCACTGCCAATCTGCTAAAATGCTTACCAGATAAAATGTCGCCAGAGTAATTTGTGGTTGTTAAATTTTTTATTTATCTAGTCCCACAAATTAATGGAAACAAATCAAATGTCAGCCACCCTTCAGGCACCTCATTCCATCCCAGTCAAACTATGAGATGCCTGTCGGGATAAATTGTAGAGAAAAGTAGTGCTTGGTGACGTGATAAATTATGATGATTTTAGATGTTGTTTTTCCCCCCCGCATTCTTTATAAGCAAACTGAATTTATAGGTTCCTGCTGTGTGTCAGAAAAGAAACAAATCTGTGAAGTTCAGGCAGAGAAGTTAATTCCTTAGTGCTGAATTTCGGGTCTAGGTTACAAAAAGTCTCTGGAGTTGAGGTGTTGTCAGAGGGTGTTTTATTAATCCTGCATAAATAGTCCTCTTTACACAAATATAACTGTATAGACTTCTGGTGATTAATAGTAAATTAGCTCCTCTCACGCCCAGGCTATTCTGAACCAGCACATGAACATCATAACTGTTGGTGAGCAGAGGCATTACCAGAGTGATAGGCACATACTTTCAGTTAAGAACCGTAGAGCAGTAGGAACCCATTCCCTGAAATATTGTTTCCCATGTAATCTTAGTCATGATCTTCACCTTTATGGAGGTTACATTTTATTTATTTATTTATTTATTTATTTATTTGAGAGAGAGTGTGTGTGCAAGCAGGGCAAAAGGCAGAGAGAGAGGAGGGAGAGAGAGAGAATACCAACCAGGCTCTGTGGACCTGGGGCTCGGACCCAGGAACCATGAAATCATGACCGGAGCCAAAGGCAAGAGGGGGACGTTCAACCAACTGAGCCACCCAGGTGCCCCGGAGGTGACATTTTAGAAGAAGATACAATCATTCAACAAATGATTTAAATTTTTAGGGATGGTCTGGACAGGTTGTCCAGAAGGCTAGGGAATATGACCTAGTGTCTCAGGCTCAGTGCTTCTTATATTTTTCTGTCATAGTCTATTCCTTTGTCTCTTTGCTTTTGCTCAATTACCCACACTTATTAATCAATATTTATCCAATGCCTACTTCATGATTAGCACTGGGCTGCCTGGGAATTATGTGTGTCCTGATATTTGATGACTAATTAAAAAAAAAAAAAAGGCCATAACAAGGATGTCTACACTAGGAGAAATGACAAGTGACTGGGAGACACAATGACTATAGCAGACATGTATCAGTTAGGGTGCAAAAGTCCACCAATTCCATGTGTTATTTGCAGCTGAGAAAGGGAAGAACCACTCTGTGCTGATGTGATACAGAAGAGATTCATGGACGAGCGAGGGCATGAGCCAGCAAAGAAGCATGGAGAGAGCCATCCAGGGGTTCAACAACATTTTATTGCTTTTCTGTTCTTTTCTTTTTTAACAACATTTTATTTCATGAACACTGTTCGAATGCCTGTTATGTGCCAGGAGTTGGTCTAAGTGCTTTAGAAATGCTAACTTCATTTAGTCCTTATAATAATCCCATGAAATAAGTATTATACCCATTTTATAGACGAGGAGATCCAAAGCACAGAGAGGCTGGAAAGCCTGGTTAGGTCATGTGTCTGCAAGTGGCAAGTCCGAATTTATACCCAGAAGTTAAAACTGGGTAGTAGGGCTCCACTGATGTGTTTTTAACCCTTACACCCTCCTGTCTCCCCAACTTCAACCAAGGTGCAGCATTTGGAAAGGCAACCAATCTGGCTACGAGGAATCATCTAAACTGCGAGTGGGTTGAGTGGATGGGCCATCTAAATTCACGTATCAGGTGGCCACTTTGGCCTGCAAGCTGGGGCTTGTGCTGAGAACGGGAACTTGGAGTCACAGATTCAGAAGTGAGTCATCTGCCAAGAGGCTGTAGGCAAAGCAAGGGGTATCTTGTATTGAGAGCAAGTCCTAACTATTCTCAACGGGGACACTTGTTGAATTCTACCTATTTGATCGTCCTTAGCCAGAAAGGAGCTTTTTCCTGGTCTCCTAGTGGCATGCCACTAAGTTAAGGGTTGCGAGTCAAAGTGACGAAGAATGCAAAGTTATTTGCAGTTGTGACATATACCCAGGTCTCCGCTGCTTTTGTACATCGGAAGTCATGAACACAACACCCACCGCTGGGGAGAGGATCAGAGAAGCCTCTATTTTGGATATGTCTCATTTTGCTTTGGGGGGCAGAGCTTTCAGCTGTTGAAGGAAATGACTTTAGAAATGGCTTTTTCAAACCGACTGCGAGTCAGATTGTTACAGAGTGTTGAGCTGCGGCTAGGCTATCGTTATTCCGATTAACAATTCAAAACCTGATTTTGAATTATTCATGGTGTTTAAATAACGATCAACAGGAACAAAAGTGATGTGAAACTGTGGCAATTAGAAAAGCTTACTTAAGGCTTGTAGACAAACATCCTTAATTAAGTAATATTGCCTGCTGGAGACGGCATTTCTGGGAACCAAAGAGGAACTGGAGAGATGGAAGTCCAAGGGGGCCCCAAAAAGTGTGTTTGGGGGGGGGTCTGGGGGTGGTGTTAGAGTAACCTCATGATCTTAGAATGCTTGAGGAGGCACCAAGCAGGCCACTTAGTAGCAGCTCTTTGCCACTGCCTTAGGAGAGTCTAGTTTTAAAAAAAGGAAAGAAACAATGTAGAATATGATACATTCAGCTTTCCATTTCTTGCTACAAGACTGACAGGAATAGTGGTGTTGACCCAGAAATAATCAAAAGTAGCAGAAGAAGTCATCACCTGGTGGCCGGAAAACTAGGCTAAGGAAGGGCAGGATTGGAGCCTCAAGCCAGCTCAGGAGTGGGGCGTCTGAACCCCAGGGAAATCCTGAAGACTCCTGGTTACGTTTCATATGCTGTTCCTACATTTGCTCTCGGAACCCTATTCTCAAATCCGCAAAGGCGAGGAAGAGGTTTAAGGTCTCATCCCCCCTGCTTTGCGAAGTATGGCTCCTTCCCAAACCTACTTGCCACTTATTTAGGAATTCTCTCAAATGGTAAGGATGTTTGGCTGCTGGGTGGCCAACCTTTTCACCAGCACCGTCCTCTCCAGGAGAGAAACAGGTATCCTCAAGAAGTAGAGTGCGTACCAGATACTCATGGTTGAGGGAGCATGGCCCGTGTAGCTACCAGGGCATCTTTGACAAAACTCTGTAGGATTGATGTCTAACAGATCATGTGTTACAACAATAATGCCATAAAATGAGAAATTAATAAGAAAAGGATATGAAAATAAATCACATATATAAGGAGACTGAATATCTGGGTACTAAAAAAGGAAGTCATAATGGAGTCAAAAGGAAGTCATGAGGAAATGAAGAAACACCTTGATTTAACTGATGATGAAAGCATTAATGTCAAATTTGTCAGGCACATCTACAGAAGTACTGAGGGAGAAATATTTAACTTGAAATACATTTATCAGGAAATATGAAATATTTAATATTTAATATGAAATATTTAAAAATAAATGAGCTGAGCATTACGGCATTGAAAAAAAGAATACCAGAGCAAATAAATAAAAAAGGAAAAGCAGCAGGGAAAATACATTAGATGTCAATGTAATGAGGATAAAGAATAATAAAGAAGATAAATGCAAAATTGCTTCTCTGGAAACATTAATTCAAAGGAGGCCTTTGGCAAGAAAGATGAAGGAAAAAAGGGAAAACATTAAAAAAAAAGGTTAAAATGCAGAAGAAAAAGAAAGAGAAGCAACTACAGACACAACAGAGATTTAAAAATAATAAAAGACTGGGTTGGGGCCCCTGGGTGGCTCAGTCGGTTAAGCATCTGACTTCAGTTCAGGTCATGATCTCACAGTATGTGGGTTCATTGCATTGGGCTCTGTGCTGACAGCTCAGAGCCTGGAGCCTGCTTCAGATTCTGTGTCTCCCTCTCTCTCTGCCCGCCCCCCCCCCCCCCCCCCCCCCCCCCCCGCTAGCACTCTGTCTCTCTGTCTTTCAAAAGGGAATACAATTGTTAAAAAAAAATAAATAAAAGACTGGGGGCACCTGGATTGCTCAGTCAGTTGAGCCTCTGACTTCGACTCAGGTCATGATCTCATGGTTCACGAGTTCTAGCCCCACACTGAGCTCTTTGCTGTCAGCACAGAGCCCACTTTGGATCTTTGTCCCCTTTCTTCGTCTCTCCCCTGCTTGCGTGCTGTCTCTCAAAAATAAATAAATCTTTAAAAAATGATAATAAAGACTGATGTGCTATTTACATTTACGTTTAATTCATTTGGTAAACCGGATGTAGTCAATGAATTCCTAGGAAAAAACAATCAAATGCTAAAATTGCTATAGGAAGAAATAGAGAAATTAGTGCACTCATAACTATTAAAGAAACTCTTCCTAGGGTCCCGCCCACCCCCTGTCCCCAATTCAGGCGCAGAATGCTTCATGGAAGTGCCACACGCTTATAAAGAGCACTAGACTCCTAGTTTATGGAAGTTCGTTCAGAAAATAATAAGACAAGGGCAATCCAGCCTATTTTTATGAGACCTGTCCAATTTTGATTTCAAAATCAGATTAGAAAAATGTAAAAAATAGGCTTATTTCTCAATAAAATATAGCTTAACCAAATCTAATAGTGTATTTTATTTTATTATTTTTTTATTATTAAAAAAATTTTTTTTAATGTTTATTTTATTATTTTTGAGACAGAGACAGAGCACGAACGGGGGAGGGGCAGAGAGAGAGGGAAACACAGAATCGGAAGCAGGCTCCAGGCTCTGAGCCATCAGCCCAGAGCCCGACGCGGGGCTCGAACTCACGGACCGCGAGATCGTGACCTGAGCCAAAGTCGGACGCTTAACCGACTGCGCCACCCAGGCGCCCCTTATTATTTTTTAATGTATTTATTTAAATTCAAGTTAGTTAACATACAGTATGGTATTGTTTCAGGAGTAGAACCCAGTGATTCATCACTTCCGTATAACACCCAGTGCTCTTCCCATCAAGTGCCCTCTTCAGTGTCCATCACCCATTTAGCCTACCCTCCCACCCACCTCCCGTCCAGCAACCCTCAGTTTGTTCTCTGTATTTGAGTCTCTTATGGTTTGCCTCCCTCTCTGTTTTTATCTTACTTTTTCCATCCCTTCCCCTATGTTCATTTGTTGTGTTTCTTAAATGCCACATGAGTGAACTCATATGATATTTGTCTTTCTCTGACTGACTTATTTCTGTTAGCATAATACCCTCCAGTTCCATCCATGTTGTTGCAAATGGCAAGATTTCATTCTTTTTGATCGCCGAGTAGTATCCAAAATCTATAAAGAACTCATCAAACTCAACACCCAAAACACAAATTATCTAGGGAACAAATAGTCAGAAGACATGAATAGACACTTTTCCAAAGAAGACATCCAGATGACTAACAGACACATGAAAAGATGCTCAACATCACTCATCATCAGGGAAATACAAATCAAAACCACAATGAGATACCACCTCACACCCATCAGAATGTCTAATAATGTATTTTAAAGACCCCACACAATTAACTAGGGATTTCTCTCCAAAGGCAAGGAAGATAAAACATAAAAATATCAATGAAATAGTCTACATTGATAAACTAAAGTAGAAAAATCATATAAGTATTGCAATATATACACAAAAAAACATTTCATGAGATTTAAAATTTATTTGTGAGAAACATTCCTCACAAACTAGAAATCATATAAGAATTTCCTTAACTTGATCAAAGTTCTATTCCAAACACCTACGACAAATATTATATCTATTAGAGAAACTATAAGATATCATGTCTAAGACCAGAAAAAAGACAGAGATCTTTATGCCAGCACTTCTGTTTTCAGAGTACTGGAGGTCCTGGCCCAGGTAAAAGTGATGTAAGGATTTAGGAAAACAAGCAGAACTATTGTTACTTGCAAGTGATATTACCTCTAATCTAAACCAATCCAACAATATCGAATACAAACTCTTTGAACTAACAAAAGGATTCAGTAAGTGTAAGGATATAAAATTAAATCCCAGCAATAGAATTTCTCTATACTAGTACCAAATATAATGAAAAATTAAGATATCATTTATAATTGCAACAAAACCCATGATGTATTTAGGGATTAACTCGTGCAAGAAGACATACACTTTATAACTCTCAGTACATTGAATGTTATATAAATAAGTGAAGAGACATTTATTTGGATGTAATGAGTTAAACTCTCAAAAAATTAGTCTTTAAATTTGATCAACATCATTCAACATTCCAGTTGGACTTTAAAAAGAACTTGATAAATCTCTAAACTTTATTTGGGAAAAGGAAGATCCAAAATATCTAACTTTAAAAACATTGCAAGTGGGAGTCGGTCCAGATAACAACAATGAGACCTTTGGGGTGTCAACCTATGAAGAGAGAATCACAGTGACACTCCTAAGGGTTAGATCAACCCAAACCCTACAGCTTTGTTGTAATCCCCCCCAGGACTTGAGGAGGGACAGCCTTGCCATCCAGTGGGGCTGGATGGAGCCAGACTGGAAAGGGAAGTGGGATCAGAGGGGTCTATGACCCCAGGAAACCCTGGAAGACCTTCCATCAGCCTTTGGCTTTGGGGTCCCCGGGTTATGTTCACTGTTCCTGATCGGCAGAGTTTGGGGGTGTCCCCAAATTGGAGCTTCTTACTCCAATCCCTGCCTATGACATCAGCTTTGGCCACCTCGATGATGATATTTTCTTTGCACACAACTGGACACCCCGCTAAAAGACTTTCTCACAATGTTTTCC
This sequence comes from Prionailurus bengalensis, assembly GCF_016509475.1. Lineage (NCBI taxonomy): Eukaryota > Metazoa > Chordata > Mammalia > Carnivora > Felidae > Prionailurus > Prionailurus bengalensis. Next base: position 208,199,187 of record NC_057345.1, on the reverse strand, counting down.
TCTTTTCGCCAGACCCATTCATTCATTTCATCATTTCCCAGTGCCTGCTATGTGTCAGGAACTGTGTTTCCCCACAGAGGGGAGTCAGGCTACTGTAAGTCTTTCCCAGCTGAGATGGATGTGGCACAATTTGAGTCTTCAGGCAACCTGGAGTGACCTACACTATATCTGATATTTCCAGAGTTAGATGGAGTGTGAGAGGAGTGATCCAGAGTCTGGAGAAAGAAGACAAGAAACATCTGAGTGATAGCCATGTTGCCTCTGTTCTTGGTGATTTGCTCAATGAGGCTTGCCAGCCTTGTGAGGTGTTATTAGCCTCATTTGAAAAATGAGCACTCCAAAGGACAGAGAACTTTGAGAATTTTCCCAGGGGCACACTTCTAGTAAATAGCATAAAGCTAACTTTAACTTGAGGTGCCTGGGTGGCTCAGTTGGTTAAGCAACCGACTGTTGGTTTTGGCTCAGGTCATGATCTCACTGTTCTTGGGTTCAAGTCCCTGAATGGGGCTCTGCAATGACATCATGGAACCTGCTTGGGATTCCTTCTCTCCCTCTCTGTCTCTCTGTCTCTCTCTCTCTCTGCTCCTCCCTCTCCCCTCAAAAAATAAATAAACATTAAAAATTACTAAAAATAGTTTTAACTCTACTCTTCTGATCCCAAAGCCCATTATATTTCTATACTAGGTCCTCCACAAATTGTTCATTCTCTGTCTTGGACAACTGCTGGAGGGAGGTAGGAGACATCCTAGAGACAGAATGGTGGACCAGTTGTGTCTGCAGGCAGTGTGGGCTGAGTGTGACCAGGAGTGTGCCCAGCCTCTTAGATGAGCAAAGCTAATCAGAGCTGTGATAGTTCTAATCCAGGTAGGGAGAAGTTTCTTCCTAGGGGCTGAAGAGCAGTCTCCAGTGCAGAGTCCTCAGGCTATGGGGAAGCAGAGGAATAAACTAGCCCAGGGGGGAGGGACTTGCGATTCTGAGATGGGTGGGTGAAGGTCAAAACCGATAAAACGTGAGGTTGGCCAGGGGTGGCGGACTAGCTAAGGCTCCTTCGTGAATTCTCTACTATGAAGCATTGGAGCCACCTGCAGAGAGTTTAACCACTTAAGCCTCACCCTTGCACCCTGACCACAGACAGGGTTTTACCCCAGCACTTGGTTCTGCCTCCTTGGTTCTCAACAGAACGCCAGATTTTCTGGAATCATGCTGTCAGTGATGTAGGTTTTAGGCACTGGGAGCTGCTCAACCATGGCTGACCCATTCTCTTCAGAGGTGTGCTCCTCACTTAGGCCTTCAGCCATGGTGTGGTATCTGTCTAGTGTCTTCTAGGGCTCTCCATCTCTTCCTGACCCTGGCCCCACCAGTTCAACTTGCATACAGTGAAAAGTCTGGCCCAAACCAACCAACCAACAAACAAGTACCGTAAAACCTCGGATTGTGAGGAACTTGTTTCACAAGTGTTCCGCAAGACGAGCAAACATTTCTAATAAATTTCAGCTTGATAAACGAGTGATGTCTTGCAGTACGAGTACATCACATGTGAACGTCACATGACCACGACTGAGCCAGTGGTTCTTGAAATTCGCTTTGCGACACAAGTGCTTTGGATTGCAAGCAGGTTACCGGAATGAATTATGCTCGCAAACCACGGGTTTACTGTAACAACAACAACAACCTCCCCCACAAATGTTAAAAGTATATGCTAGCCCTTACAGAAATCAAAATAGCATACAAAACCATTGCAAAATAGAGTGTGGCATATGTTCAAGAACAGGTATATAAATATATAGATCAATGAAGAACTCAGAGACAGTTCTGTCAATGTATAGAACTTCATATACAGTAAACGAGATGCCACAAATCCATAGGGTATTGACAGTGGGTTTAATAGGTGAGATTGGAAAAAGTGGCTCACGATGGAGAAAAATAAACCTGGGTTTTTACTAATGCCACAATTAAAGGTCAATTTCAAAGGAATTAAAGACCTAAATATAAGTAGTAAAATGGTAATAGTAAAAAAAATGTAAAATATCTTTGTGACACAGAAGTAAGGAACATCTTATTACTTTTTTTTAATGTTTATTTATTCTTGAGAGAAAAGGAGAGACAGAGCATGAGCAGGGGAGGGGCAGAGCGAGAGAGGGACAAACAATCCAAAGCAGGCTCCATGCTCTGAGTTGTCAGCACAGAGCCCAACGTGGGGCTTGAACTCACGAGCTGTGAGATCATGACCTGAGCTGAAGTCAGACGCTTAACCGACTGAGCCACCCAGGTGCCCCAGGAAAATCTTTTGAAATACAACCTTGAATGAACACTTTCGGGTAAAATATGATGAATTTCATGACATCCACATTAAGGATTTCTGTTCAATAAAGGACATGGCACGATGGGAGAAGGTAGTTAGAGCATCTAAGTCTGATAATAAGGAGATTCTGCAGAAGAGTAACCACAAAAGAAAAATAGGCAAGAGATATAAACAGACGATGCAACCAGAAGAGGAAATCCTAAAAGCCATCAAGCTTAGGGAGGGTTGCTCAAATTCGTCAGCAATTGGATAAACACAAATTAAGTGAATGAGCTATCCGTATATACATACTAGTTTGGTAAAAAGTGGGAGGCTGGGAAATGCCAAAGAGTTGGCCAGGATGGGAATTCGAGAATAGAAGATCTCTCAAGAGCCTCTGGAGAGCAATCTGGCGCTTAGAAAAACAAGAATATGCACAGATGTAAGGGGTCATGCACAGGGAGGTCTTCTGCACCATTGTTTACAATGGTGGAGCTGGAAGCAATCGGAAGGTCTGTCCCTGGGTCAGTAACCTGGAAAGGTGTGGGCTTTCATACTGTGCACGTTAGATGTACCTTAGCGACCAAACTAGAGAGGCATAGTGATGAATGACGAAAGGCGTAAGAAATGAGAGGAGGCATCTGCCACAATTTACATAAATGAAAAACACATGCACCTAGAACAACAAAGCCCATTTTGCGAGAATACAAACAAGCCAAAAAGATACACATTAAGCACCTTAGCATGCTTGCCTAGGGGGAGGTGGTTACGAGTTGGGGAGTGAGAACGGGAGCATGGGGATAAACGGGAATTTTTTCAAACTTGCCTTCCAGGACAGGCAAGCTACTTAATTGGGTTTGGAGGGAGGCTCATTTGATGCGATGCTCTCAGGCTGTCAATTAGGAAACAACAGGCGAGGTGTTTGGATGCGTCAGATCCCTGGGCTCGTCGTCTCCGAGGCTGGAAATAGAATCCAGAGCTGGAGAGGCTGCCTCCCGCAGACGGGGTCAGAGGTGCTGGATGCTGGGCTTCTAATTGGACACACTGTGTCAGAGAGCAGAGCGGAGGCTTCCAACACAAGGCACAGGATGCCCGTGGAGCCTCTGTGACGCATTTGAGAGAAAAAGCGAGAAGCGAGAAAGCGGCAGTGACACCCTTGCATCCTGTGATTAAGCCTGGGGGTTGGCCATCAGTGCTGTTCTTTTACAGCTACAGCTGTGTCAACTGTCACCCCGACTGTGTTCCTAGATGCCCTTGGGCGTCAACGGACGTTATTTCCAAAAACACTTTGCAATGTCCTGAGGGCGTGCTGAGAACACAGACGCCTTCTTTCGGACAAAGATTAAAAGTAAGCTCCTCTTACCGACAACCGGGCTGCATTATAAACTTCAAAGTTGCTAAGAGACTGCGTCTGAAATGTTCTCAGCACAAAAAAGAAGTGATAATTGTGGGACTTGATAGGGGTGTGGGTTCTGCTGTGACGGTGATCACATGACAATGCATCAGCATAGCAAATCAGCACGTGGTACACTTTAAACTTAATGTTCTGTGTCAATAATATCACAATAGATAAACTAGGAAGTAAGTAAGTAAATAAATAAGTAAAAGCCCATACACCCCCACACAAAGCTCGCTCCCGACCACTTACAACTGTCTCCCTGCCAAGGTGGAGCAGCCCCCATTTCCGGCTCCTTCGTTCATGTTCACGTACAGTTTTACCCTTCTTACGTGGCCTAGGTGGTTGAGACCCTCGGGTGAAGCATGTGGCCTATTTGGGGCAGGGCGGACCAAAATGCTGATTCACCAGTCCATCTGAGCATGTCTCTCCAAGCCCCCAGACCCCTGCACACATTATTGATGCCTATGGCATACATGCTAGTGACCCAGACTTAACTGGCATTGAACTTACCTCTCCAGCTGAGGGGCTCTGAAGCTGGTCCTGCTGGCACTCCCTTGGCATCCTCTGTGTTAGGGGGGCCCTGGGTCCCTGCCCGATCATGCTTCTCTGTGTCTACCTGGTTGTTATGGCGACGTTTCTGCCTCACTCTTCCTGTGTAGTTCTGCTAGTCCTAACGGGACTGGGAAAATTTGTGCTTTGTTAGAGCATCTCTCAAGAGCTAGGTATAGGGCTAAACAGGTAAGCCCAGAAAGATATGGAACCTTCTTTCGGGGAGCTCACAATCTAGTGTGGCGGGGGTGGGGGTGGGGGGGTGAGGCACATAAAACAGTCACAGAAATGACTGAGGGAAGTCTGGTGATCCTGTGTTGAAGGATACTGGGGATTTGCTTTCACCAGTTACGGTAGGAAGACAGATTCAGAAAAGACTGTTACGAAGGAAGAAGTTTTTTTCCCCCGGTTTTATTGAGAGATCATTGACATACAGCGCTGTAAAAGTTTAAGGTGGACAGCACAATGATCTGACTTATAGATATCGTGAAATTATTACCACAATAAGTTTAGTTAACACCCATCATCTTATATAGATCCAAAAAAAAAAATAGAAAAAAAAAAAGATTTTTTTTGAAAAATCTAAGAAGGTTATGTTTACAGAGCCTCAGAAATAGGAGATACCACACACCACACGGGGCCACATGGAGAAGGATCAGGGTCAGGGAGGAGGCAGAAAGCGAGAGGGAGCAGGCATGGCCCAGACCCTTTACTGGGGTTTTGGTGGGAAGCAGTGGGCAAGGCAGGGCTGGCATTCTGGGTAACTTTAGATAGTCTGAATAACTTCAGTGGACTCTCGATGGTAGGTCCCTAACTGTCCAGTACCTGGCCCTGGGCTGATTTAGTGTAGGGGGACTATAGACTCGGTGTATGAAAATTTGGTCAGAGACGTAGTGGGGTGTGGGCTCTGGGCTGGTTGGTTTCTATACCAAAGTCAGCCTTCTGAGGGGAGTCGTTTGCTTTCTTTGGGGAAAAAGCCAGCCTCGCAAGAACCAAGGCCGGGACCAAGGCCTCAAATGCCAGAGCATCAAGAATACAGAAAATAAGAAAACACTGTCGATTCAGTAAGCAATTACGTTCTCTGAGAGTCTGTAACAAAGGAACCTGCTTTAACCGGTGTCAGGGACGGCTTCCGCGAGGACGTGATGAGTACGGCGAAGGCTACAGACTGAATGGAAATGAATTGGGAGGGGTTAGGAGCCACATTTCACATTTCGGAAGTGGCATGTGCCAAGGTCCTGGGGTGGCAGAAAGCGTTAAGTGACTGAGGAACAGAGACGTATGACTGGAGTGGGAGGAGGTGGAACTTGGGAGATGAGCAGAGGCAGGCTCTACAAGGATTGTGAGCAGTGCTAGGGATTGGGATATTAATTTGAGAGGAGCAGCTGGCCCTTGAAGGACTGTAAGTAGGGCGTGGTCAAGAACCCACATCCACCTGCTTGGCTGGTCTCTCACACGTCACCTGGATATGAGCAGAACCCTCCTCTGGGTGGGTGGGTCCTGTTGCTATCCTCCAGTGGCTAGGATCACCATCAGTGCCGCCACCTTCCTGATTGGGAGGGTCCCTGCTCCCCTACCTTCCCCAGCAGGTGGAACTTCCTCCGACAGACAGCTGGACAGCCGTGCCTGCGTTGGCTCGCTGCTTTGTTCGCATAGCCTGGGCGGGTTCCTCGGTGTCCATCCTCCAGCTCTCGTCTTCCTCTCTTGTCCATACAGCTGCTGGTCCAGTGAAGGAAGGGGCCTTCTAGTGGGGTTTCCTTTAGCCAGATTTTGCAAAAAGTTGAAAGATTTGATGAAAAGTGGCCCTTCTGCCAGCAAGCACTCTCTCCCTCTAATGAATGGGAGATTGGTATGCGGAGGGGCACAGAGATGAAGTCAGGCTGGCTTCTTCCCATTAAAAATGCAGGAAAAACAAGTCAGCAAGGCTGTAAGGCAAGGAGATGCAAAACCCAATTTGGAGCAGTTAGGTGTAAGGTCCAGGTGTCCAACTGGGAAGTTGTCGGAGAATTAGTCCCACAGTGGTCTTGGGATTAATGTCTCCTCCTTAGAGTCCTGTGTTTAAAATACAGAAGGAACTTACAGAATGAGTAGTCACAGGGATGCAAGGTAAAGCATAGGGAAAACAGTGGTATTGTCGTATGCTGTGCGGTGACAGATTTATGGTGAGAATAGCATAACATGCGGATGTGTCCAATCACTACGTTGTACACCTAAACTAATGTAACATAGTGAGTCACCTAAACTTCACTCAAACAAGAAGTGCCAAGGGGTGCCTGGTGGATCGGTTGGTTAAGTGTCCGACTCTTGATGGCAGCTTGGGTTATGATCTCATGGTTTGTGGGATCGAGTCCTGAGTTAGGCTCTGTGCTGTTGGCACGGAGCCTGCTTGGGATTGCCTCTCTCCCTCTCTTCCTGCACCTCCCCTGTTCTCTCTCTGTCTCTCAAAATAAATAAATAAATATTTTTTAAAAATACCAAAAAAAAAAAAAAAATACAGCAGGAACTTGATCTTCTGCTTCTGGTTCACTTGCCTTCCCAACCTGATTTGTTTTGTTTCCTTTGACTCTTCCCTGGGTAGCTTTAGAGGACTTGCTTCGGTCCAAACTTGGAAGAGAAAACCAAAATGAACCAGTGGGCAAGAGTGGGGGGCAGTCAGGCAGTGGGGGAATGCACTCTGAAGTAGCCTGGGGGGACAAGGGGGGGCAGATCACAGAGTAGCCTCAGGAACTGCCCTGCTCCCCGGCCTGGAGGGATCCAGGAGAGGTTGGGGTGCAGGGAGGCTGTCGGTCCGCTCTGCTGGTTTAAGTATCCGGAAGTTTAAACCCGAGTCTCGAGTCTCGGCAGTGGAAGGAACGCGGGACTTGGAGACCAACGACCCGTGTTTGGATCTCTGTTCGGCCACATTCTAGCTGCGGGGCTTTGGGCAAAACAACTCAGATTTTCCCTTTCGTTGTCTGCAAAATGAGAAGATTGATCTAAATGACTTCGTTTGCAGGAGATGGGGGTGGATTCCTATCCGTAGAGCTACCTTCGCAGGATGTGTGAAGAAAGGGTCTCTTTAAACTGATGCTCCCATCCTGTCAGCTTCAACGGAAAGCTCTTCATTAAAGGCTCTAGCTTGAGGCAGTTAACGTTCTCATTAAAATGCAAATTCATTCTCCACGCAGCTGCCCTGGTAGTTTTCCTTGTGTTGTCATCTATTTCCTTTCTCTACTTAGAAAGTGTGACGGTAATAAAACCCAAATTCCTTAACCTGGCATTTCAAAGCACTCTCCATCAAGACCCCAGCCTTACTCTAGCACTATCTCAGCAGGCAATGTGGGGGCGTGGTCGGGAGGCAGGTGCTGCGGGGGCGTGGTGAATAGGCTGGCCCTGTGGGGGCGTGGTCAGCAGGGATGGGCTGTGGGGAAGTGAGAAGGCTGACGGTGTGGGGGCGTGGTCGGGAGGCAGGTGCTGCGGGGGCGTGGTGAATAGGCTGGCCCTGTGGGGGCGTGGTCAGCAGGGATGGGCTGTGGGGAAGTGAGAAGGCTGACAGTGTGGGGGCGTGGTTGGGAGGCAGGGGCTGTGGGGGCGTGGCTAGGAGGGGAAACTGGCCTGGGGTCCTCTCAGCTTGGCTTAATCCAAACGCGAGCTTGGCAAAATTATGAGGTATTTTGCGCCTTCAGTTTCCTTCTCTGTCAAGAGAATAACAAGGGTACCTTTCTCGTGAAAGTATTACAAGGATAAGTATTATAATTTGTTCAAAACACTTAACCCCGTGACTGGAACAAAGTAAACATTTAGTAAATGTTAACTGTTTTTGTGGCAAACCGATATCCGTTTTCTCCAACAGATCTATTTCCTCCCCACTCTGCACGTTGCTCATTTCATCCACTCAGTAGAACATGTTCGTACATCACCTTTTTTTCTACCTGAAATCTTTCTTCAAGGTCCTGTTCGAATGCCACCATATCCAGGAAGCCTTTTTTGAACTTTTGGGAGAATTAATTACCCTCACTAACTCTTGGCTCTTTCCTTGTGCCTCTCTTGAGAATGTATTTTATTCTGTTTTATCCAACAGTGATTTATGCATGTACCCCTTTCACCCCACCTCCATGCAACCACCTTCATTCTCAGCCACCAGCCTGTGAGCGCTAAGAGGGCAGAGAAGACAGCTCATTCCTCCTTGAATAATTCAATTAGTTCAATAAACATTTGATGAATGAGCAAATGATGGGATGAATGCATGAGTGGAAGGTTACTCAAATGGCGCTTTCTGTCATGATTACAGATTGGTTCTATCAGAGAGCAGGACTTCAAGAAACTTGAGTTTCAATATGGTTGGTGCTCATGGGATGTAAGGCTTGAGGTTTGAGATGCAGCCATGGAGAGGCAGGACTGTGTGGGGCCAAAGAAGGTGTCGGGTCCCCAGACAAGTGCTGCTTTCTTTTTAAATTAAAAAGAAAACTAAAAAGCTCTGTGGCCTTGGTCTGAGTTGATGGTGACACGTAATTACATGAGAGATGATGAATAGACAAGAACAAAATGCTGTAAATCTGAATGTAGCAAAGCCCATATCCATCTTGCCGGATTTTGCACCTCTAGGTAAAACCCCCTGAATTGATAGTGGCTCTTGAAGGAGGCAATTGCTTCTCTCAAAGATTAATGGAGTGATGTGGGAGGCCGAGGCAGAACATATCCTGTAAGACCCAATTATACAAAACTGGGTTCCAGCAATCCCAAAATTGGCTTTAGATTTGTTTAGTGAGGATTCTACTTATTTAAAAGATGATCACCAAAGTCTCAGGTTTAACTTCACTTCACTTCACTGATCACATTTTCAAGTGGGATGGAAAAGTGGGATTATTCAGGTGAAACTGTAATCTCAGGACCGATAGGGGGTTGAGAGTTCCTATAACTGTCCAGCACGATCACCGGGTGCTCCGCTGGCCCTGGGGCAGCAAAGACAAAAGTGGAGGAAACTTTCTGGGGAGTCTGTGGAAAGCTTTCCATTGCCATGGCCTCTGGGAAATGACCATCAGTGCCACCACCAATGGGATGCTGTTGACATTGTATCCCTTTTACTTTCTATGTTTCTCTCATGCTCCATTCCAGTAGTTTCTGTCAGCTTCTCAGGGTTCTCTTTAATCAAAACTAGCAGGCCCATCCCAAGTCTCCAGAAACCTTGGGCCTCCCTCACAAGTTTTCTGACCTTGAACTTAATGATTGCTCTAGGTTCTACCCATCAGTCTTTAGCTACTTAGAATCTCTCTCGTGTCCAGTTCCTTGGCATTCATGATTGATTTAGGATAATTTGTGGGAGTGGGGAGGGGCTTCCTTTTATCTAGCCCTATGTTGAACTACTATGTCCAAATGCATCCATATCTCCAGATTCTGGAACTGGGGCGAGCAGGGCCAGATCTGGTATCCAGCCCAGGATACCAGGAGGCCAAGTCCTGAACCCCAATCACCCCGTTGCCTTGGAAATGGGGTCAGTCTGTTTGTTTTCTTTTTCTCCCTTAAGGAGGAGTGAGTTGCTATAGAAAATTGTTAAGATCTCGTAATGTACCAGGCACTTTACATTTATTACAACTTTCCATTTAATTGTAAGGGTAGGAAATACTACTAAGAGGTACAGTCACAAATCATACCCAGGTAATCTGACCACAGGCCATTTGTGTTTATCTATGATACTCCCTGAGATTCAGCTTCCTCACCAACAAAATGGTGATAATATTAGTTTGAATCACAGAACATTGTCTATTTTCAATATTCTCAATATAAAAATGACAGTTTCAGATAGTTCAACATGTAATATTCCCTGCCTTATAAGTTAGTTGTAAAGATAGTCTTTGTCAAATGTCTGACAAATAGCAAACTTAATTAACATTGGCTGTTTTAATTGTACTGTTTGCTTCATTTCTTACTTTAACTGTGTGTGTGTGTGTGTGTGTGTGTGGTTTTCTGCTCCCTGTGTTATAGCTATAGTAGTGTGTCTAACACTTGACAGATAGTAAGCCCTCAATAAATACCTATTGAATTGAATGGGATTTAACGGAACTTGTAAAGAAAAACAAAACAAAATGTGTGCCGTATCCTATGAATTCCAGAGTGGATGTCATTTGTAACCAATAATTGTATCCATCCCATCTGTGCTCTCCTTTTGTTTTTTTATTGGTTTCAGGGGGTAGAATTTAGTGATTTGTCACTTACATACAACACCCAGTGCTCAGCACAGCAAACCCCTCCTTAATGCCCATCACCCATCTAGCCCAACCCCCTGCACACCTCCCCTCCAGCAACCCTCAGTTTGTTCTCTGTATATAAGAGGCTCTTATGTCTTCCTCCCTCTCTTTTTATTTTACTTTATTTTTCCTTCCCTTCCCCTATGTTCATCTGTTTTATTTCTTAAATTCCACATATGAGTGAAATCATATGACGTTTGTCTTTCTCTGACTGACTGATTTCACTTACCATGATACACTCTAGCTCCACCCATGTTGTTTCAAATGGCAAGATTTCATTCTTTTTGGTTGCCAAGTAATATTCCATCGTATATATAAACCAGATCTTCTTTATCCATTCATCAGTGGATGGACATTTGGGCTCCTTCCATACTTTGGCTATTGTTGATAGTGCTGCTAGAAACATTGGGGTGCATGCGCCCCTTTGAATCAGCATTCTTGTATCCTCTGGATAAATACCTAGTAGTGCAATTGCTGGGTCGTACAATAGATCTATTTTTAATCTTTTGAGGAACCTCCATACTGTTTTCCAGAGTGGCTGCACCAGTTTGCATTCCCACCAACAGTGCAAAAGGGTTCCTCTTTCCATTTGAGCCCTCCTTATTGGTGTATGGTTAATAGGTCCTACTTTAACTTTTCTCACTGAAGACTTCTGAAAAGTGGTTGTCTCGTTGTCCTGTCGTGGCTACTTGATAAAAGCTACAAGCTCCTAATTTCAACACCCAAAGACCAGGATATCCTGACAATAGAGAAAATCTTGGCCTTCAACAAGTGTCTTTCTTGTTTTAAAAATAGATCTTTGTTTTTTTTAATTTTCAACGTGTATTTATTTTTTAGAGCTAGAGAGAGACAGAACACAAGCCGGGGGGGGGGGGGTGGGGGGCGGGGGTGGTGAGGGGCAGAGAGAGAAGGAGACACAGAATGTGAAGCAGGCTCCAGGCTCTGAGCTGTCAGCACAGAGCCCAAGGTGGGGCTCCGACCCACAAACCATGAGATCATGACCCGAGCTGAAGTCAAATGCTTAACTGACTGAGCCACCCAGGTGCCCGTAGACCCATTCTTTTACTAGGCTTAGTGTCTTTGGGTTCAGGAGACACAGCTAACCTCTGGAGCATGCAGTGTCTTCTGGAGGAACACCGGTGTGGCGAAAGAGGCTCTGGACCTTGAGATGAGGTTTCAGAACATCCGTGCATCTCACGTGACTTAAGTCACGCACGACGCGTGGGACCAACTTGGGTTTTGGACAACTGAAGAAAGCGGTGTATAAAATCTCCACTGTCTGGGAGGTAAAGATGACACAAATTCTATTCTTCTCTTGGCTGCTTCCATCCATCGTTGGCAGCCACGTTCAAAGTTTCCCGGCTACCTGGAATCATCTGCATCCCCCCTTGTGAAGAATTAATCAAGATCTCCTCCACTGCCCCTTGAGTACACATTTATGACAGCCCATTGCATTTAGGTTTGTATAGATGGTTTTCCAAAAGCCATTCTCTCCCACTAGACACTATGCAGGCAGCCCTCGGATCTTAATCGTGTTGTACCACTGATGCCTAATGCAATGCTTGGCACAAAGAAAATAGCCAATAAATGCTTGTTAATAATAATAGCACTATGCTTACTGTTCTGATTGAATCTCACAAAACCCAGACCTACTATGATGATTTCTATTTTATGGACGAGGAAGCAAAAGCAGAGAGAATAGCCTGATCAGGACTCACAGCTACTGAGGGGCAGAGGCAGATTCGAACCTGGGCAGTCTGGAGCCAGAACGTGCCCATTAACTGCCTCCCTCTCCTTTTAATAGATGGAGGCTTCTTGACTTGTGGCTAAAATGAAGAGTGATGAAGCATGGTTCAGAAGTTAGGAATTCACTGTTGTGGGAAGAAAACAGCATTTCCTCTCCTGGGCTTGTGACTGCTATTGTTCAAAGACCCCACACCCCACTTCAGCTGATGGGTACTGGTGAGACACGCGGCCAATTGAGAGATTTCAGAGTTGAGGTCAGAGGGGAAAAATGCCCAAAAGGGACTCTGAAGAGTCTCATTCACCCAGAACACTAATTGGCTCAGCAGCCGAGAGGGCCGGGAGCCTTCGGGGTTGGCTTGCGAGGCCCCCTGGCTGCTCTGACCCGCGGCTGCCGGTTGCTTCAGCAGCATCTGGACACCCAAGCGTCGTGACATTTCAGCCTTGTTCCTGAGGCTCATTAGGACAGAGCCAGGGGATGCATGTAATGAATGGCTGCGCCTCCATGAATGCCTAATGTGCACATTGCTTCCCCCGCGCGCCCTCGTGCAGGGCTGCGCGGGGAGACTGATGATTAAACCGTGAACCTGGCCCCGGGGCTAGGGCGGCGGCGGCGCGCGCCTGAAATGAGGTGTTCGCTTCCATTCACGTCTGCTGCGGATCCGCCCGAACCTCTGCGCCCCAGCGGACCATGACTCACGTCTTATTCCCTGTAGCCGCGTGTGTTTTGACTTTCAATTCATCCGTCTGACGCCACGCCGGGCTGAAGTCAAGACAGCTTGGGGCAGAAGCAGCTTTCCCAGAAGAAACGCCACCTCCGCCGGCTGGAGAGCGGAACTCGGTGCCAGCAGCTACGCAAACTCTTGCCTCCGCTCTTTCTCATTCCAGTGGCGGGGATGGGGGGCGGGGGGCGATGCTTTGCCTGGCAGGGGCGTCCCGAAAGCAATTCTAATCACGTTGGAATAAAGGAAATGATCTTTTAGCTGGGTTACGGTTTCAAAGCTCAGCTATTGCTAGCCCGGTGTCAGTGAATTCCCAGGGATTGGGAGGTGGATGATAATCAGGCAGGATATCTCTGCAGAGGGCCGCAAACTTTCCAGAGCATTTTTACGACTGTTATATAATTGGGCCCTTGCAGCAACTCTCTAAGGCTCTTCTCCCAGATAATATCACGTCTTTTGGCAAATTAAGAAACAGGGGCTCGGAGGGGCGCGTGGGTGGCTCAGTTGGTTGGGCATCCGACTTTCGCTCAGGTCATGATCTCAGGGTTCCTGAGTTCCAGCTCCGGCAAAGGTCTCAGTGCTGACAGCTCAGAGCCTGGAGTCTGCTTGGGATTCTGTGTCTCCCTCTTTCTCTGCCCCTCCCCTGCTAGCTCCCTTGCTAGCGCGTGCAAATATATAAACATTAAACATAAATAAACATATAAAAATAAATAAATATGATTTATTTCTCTCTCTCTCAAAATAAATAAACATAAACAAAACAAAACAAAACAGGGGCTCAGAAAGGTTAAGTAATTTGCCTGTGGTCACACAGCCAGACAGGAGCCTAGTAATATACCTTCCACCATATTTAACTCCTGCTTGTTGAATTTGTTCTGAGGCTAACTTTACTGCGGAACTAAAACATCTTTAAAATTTAAATGATTTTTTTTTTTTTTTTGGTTATTGAATATAGCATTTTTGGAGATGAGAAGAAGGGAGGGGGATGTGACTTATACAACCAATAGTCCTGGACCCCAAAATGAAAATTAAGCCCCACTCAAGGTTGAACTACAATGTAACACAAAATTTCCAAAAAAATTAGTCCTTTGAAGAATTTTCTTGTTATCTTTAAGGATTACTTCTACTCCTATTTTCTTAATATTTTTCTATACTGAGTCTTTTGTTAAGCTTAAATGAAAGGAAGTTTGTATCACTGCCTCAACTTAAAAATTTTATCACCTCCATAAATAGGCAACGCAAACCATAAATTCAATAAAGTATAGAGATGTTAATAAATTTCTGTTTAGGTCCTGCAGCCTATAAAAAGCTCTGAGCCTAAGGCCAAAAAAAAAAAAAAAAAAAAAAGAAGACTTTCAAGTGTCAGAAAACTGTTCAAAACATACTAGCCCCAAACTGAAAATTTCATCTTTATATAATCAGGAGAATGGTACAAAGAATAAATTTCAGACTGTACAATTCAGTTATACTTTTGCCATGTCTATGCCTGACATAAAATCACTTTCAATGGTGCTGTGGCTATGCATTCTGTACTTTGAGAGACAGATGTATCTGGTTGACTCTTTTGATAATGGGAGCCCCCAGGGGAATGCAAGACAAAATCCTCATTGCCAACTTATCTCACTATTCTTCCCCAGGTAAGACTATGACTGTTACTCAAGTTGTAGTAATATTTTAAACCACTTGATCTCAATATTTGTATCAGTCAGTTTGGGCTAAGTGAGATACAGTAACAAACAATCCCCCCAAATCAATTGCTTAAAACAACTTTATTTCTTGCTCACTCTGCAAGCCACGGAAAGATCTGGAAGGCAACACTCCACATTGCAGTCAGTCACTAAGGGACCAGGCTGTGTGGGCAGTCACTATCCCAAACCTTGCCTGTCACTGTGGTGAGGGAGAGCGAACTCTGTGGTATGTCCACTCTAAGCTCACGGTCTAGAACTTGTCACATGGTACCACCCAATCAGGAGTCCAAGAGGTGTAGTTATATCATATGGCCAGAAGAGGAGAAAATCAGAAATATTTAGTAACAGTACTAAGAGTTACAACAAAATTTTAAGATTACATATGCATTTGAGCATCTGTTTATGGCTCTGGAGCTGTCTGATAAAAAGAATACTATAATATACACTTAAACAGTTGCGTTCAATTTCATGGGATTCAATGGACTTCACCTTAAAACTCTATGCTCTAATAAAAGGAGTAACTGCATGCAGTGGGGGTAGGGATTGATCAAGGGAGGCTTCGCTAAGGAGACAAATCAACTAAATTTTTTTCAAAGAGTCCAATTGGTGGAGAAGAGTGGTAGACCATTTTCAGGGCAACGGGAATGATGTGTGCCTTTGAGAGAGCAGGACACACACAAGAAAGAAAAAAAGAGAGAAAGAAAGAAAGAAAAAGAAAGAAAGAAAGAAAGAAAGAGAAAGAAAGAAAGAAAGAAAGATAAAGAAAGAAAGAAATGACTAAAGATGGGTCTGATGACAGTAAGTATACCTTCTGGTAGAGAAGTTTACATAACTGAAGCTGAAAAACCAGGAAGTTAGGACTGGAGAGGTATGGGAGAGCATTGAGGAAAAAAAAATCAGTGAAAGATCTCAAACTGTGGAAAGTTAATCCAGTTGGTACCAGTTGAGCAGAGGAAACTCATAATGGAAAAATGTTGAAAGATAATTTGCTATTATATTTTTAAGCATCAAGCCCTGTGGTTTCCATTTAGTAGGCAATTAATATAAATTGACTTTTATTTTTTAAGTCAAACACTCCAGTTATTCAACCAATAGTATTTTCTGAGTGCTGGCTCAGAATAGAAATAGAAACTATTTCCCCTAAGTTACCAACTTCCTGGAGGAAAAATGCATAGGAGAAAGGAGATTAGTGATAAACACTGGAGAGGTTGGAAAGAGATTCTGAGAAAGACCAAACATAAGGGGATGTGAAGAGGCTGTGGAAATGGACAAATAAGAAAGGAGTAACCGGGAGAATTAGCAATGGATAGGGAAGAAGGGGGTGGAGGGAGTATAGGAATGAGCTAAGGAATTATGATTCCGTGGTTGGAACTGTGGGTCAGAGATTATTATTGATCATGTGAGGACACATAGGAGGAGATAAGAGATTGGGAAGGAATTGGGTCAGCTTGGGTCTTGATATGTTTCTTTGTAGATGTGAGTACTTTTAAGATTGGTTTGGATGGCTTTGGGGTATAGAGTGAAAGAAACAAAACAAGATCCCTGACCTCATGTCCTCAAAGAGATTATAATCAACGGGGAAGAGAACAGTCTAAGAATCTTACAAATAAATACTACATTACAACTGCAATAAGTTCTAACCAAGAGAGATATATGGCCCATGAGAGAATATTCTGGGGAGAATTTGCCGTGTCAAAGAAGTCAGAGACGCTTCTCCAGAAGAAAGGGTAACTGAGCTTCCTTGGAAGTAAGAGGTTGAATGGGAGAAGCAGTGGGGTTGGGGAGATTTCCTAGGGAGAGAGATAGGATAAAGGATGTTTGCTCTGAGTTAGATGCTGTTTGGAGTCTTGAATTAGGACAAAGATGTGCTTTGGGGATGGGGGACCAGAATGAGGACTCATGAAGAAAATTCAGTCAAGCAGTTTCACTTGGGAAAAACACGGGGGCGGGGGGAGGGGGGTGGGGAGGCACAATTCCCATCATAGGGAAGAGGACTGAGACCAGCTCTATGGAGCCCTGGAGTTCTAGCATCCATGGTCAAGCCTACAAAAGTTCACACGTCAGGCCAGTACAAGGGAAACGACCCAAAATTTAATAATAAAGTTGTTCAAAGATGGAACAAGTGAAATCATAAGGTAATGAGTTGCTTGCCATTGGAGGTATTTAAGTATATGCTGGAAAGTTGTTGTTATAAATGTGACGGAATAGATGAAAGTAATAGACTAGGTTAGAGTAGATGTGCCTTTCCAATCATAATAATCTATAAGCTAGTTTGTACTCCGATAAACTCAACTGTATTTATTCAAGATTCAATTTAAAATGAAATCTTTTTAAGCTGAGAAAAAGATGTTCTTTACAAATGTCAGCAGCATTTTCATAATAAGAGTAAATAATGGACTGGTGAGCAAGTCTCCAGAAAAGCTGTAGGAAAGGTCAAATGTATTTACATTTAAATCTAGCTTTATGTTTAATGAGAAGTTGGGATATGAGGAAAGTTTAAAGATGTAAGAAATGGAAAAATTAGTGTTTCATTATGCCATTTAAGAAAGGTATGGAAATAACCATATCTTTTGAAGGAGACAGAGAATCAAATTTACTGTAGTATTGATATGACTTCTCTTAACTAATCATATTTTTAGTATTCTTCTTTATAACAGATGTGATTTATGAAATGGCCCTGGAGTCACTGCTTCTAGTTCTAAGCCCCTTGGGCAGCAATAATGGGGATATTTCATTTCCTCATGTTTAAAGCTACTGAAGCAACTTTTCCAAATACTCACAAAGGACAATTGGTACAGATGCATTTCATTCTGCTAATGTTTGCTTATGGGACTTGAAGTAGTTTAGAGTACTCCAAAAGGGGCTGGTTAAAACCAAACTGGAACTTTATCAATCATGTCTCTCTTTGTTGTTTTTTACTTCAGTTTCCCCCCTACACCCCCCACTTTCAGGGTTCTTACCTCTAGTCTACAGTCTTTGTTCTGGCTTTTGAGGATTCTTGGGGTTCACCGTATAGTCTTTTTCTCAGGCTTGCTTTCTTATGCTGCAATTCTCTGTTTACCAAACTTAGGATCCATCAGAATCACATAGAGGGGTAATAGGACCTCAATCACTAGGATCCATCCCCAACGTTTCTGATTTGATAGATCTGAGTGGGGTCTGAGAATTTGCGTTGCTATTCTCCAGGTGATGGCTGATATTGTTGATCTGGAACCACAGAGAGAATCACGGCACTGTCACTGTAAATCCCCTTACCTGTAGCATATCCTCCTTTCTTCATTGTCAGAGTCGTAGATGATTTGATTTGTGTGCTATTTCCTAGACTCCATAATGAAAGTTCAAGAAAAAAAAAAATTGCCTGACCTGTGGGATACAGCCTCAGTGTCTTTCTTTGGGGGAGGAGATTTTAGGTTGGGGAGCCTATTTTCAATTCCCGACTTCATATTACACATGGGAGTGCCCTGGCTCCAGAAGTGATATACTTGTTTTACCAAAATAGCACTCTGAACTCCCAAAAAAGACTACGTGAACTGTGAAAGTCATCTGGTGAATCAGTGGGAGCCCTGAAGACACAATGCTAAACTTGACCATAATGATGCTAAACTTTGACCTTGAAGACTCTCATGCAACTCCTTGGGCTTCTGGTTAAAAGGAGGCATAAAAATGTGTACTTGGGTGATTTCCAAACAGAAAATATCCTTGTTAAAATGTTTGCATGTATGCACTCAAAATGTTGACTCACAAAACAATTATGCCAGGAGAATCTGAAAGATTGAGACATTCAGTGTTGTTTTAAACAAAGTAATTAACTTCTAGGGCACAAACTTCTTTTCCCAAAATCCACTGAGGGAGCAGATGCTCAGACATGCATGGCATTCGATTAAGGAAATGGTACTTTCTTTTCCTCCAATCACCAGATGGTTCTAGAATCCAAAGGCAATGGAAAAGAAAGCCTAAATTTATCTAAGTGGCTGTCATTGAGGATTTATGGGAAAAATCATATGTTAGTACCTAGTAGGCAAAGGCAAAAATAATTTCACAGCCAAATCCCATTTCACAAAGAGAAGAGGCACGGTGTCCAAGGGTTAGAAGAGGCCTTCAATGTTACGTAGTTTATCTAGGGCCGCCAATAATGTGGTACCTTGATAAGAAGGAGAGGCAGAAGGAGAAGGAGAAGGAGGAGAAGGGGAGGAAGAGAAGGGGGAAGGAGGAGGAAGAGGAAGAGGAAGGAGAGGAGGAAGAAGAAGAAGAAGAAGAAGAAGAAGAAGAAGAGGAACTACCACCCCCCAAAACAAAGAATAAACAAATACTAGAATTATATTTATATATATATTTAGAATTTAGAATTTATACATATATTTATATATTTAATGTATTTAATATTTATATTTATATATTTTATATATATTAAATATATATTAAAATATAAATATATTTTATTTAAATTTATTTTAAATTTATTTATTTTATATATAAAATAAAAAAATATATTAAATATATATATTTATATATTTATATTTATATTTATATTATATATTTTATATATTTATATATATTTATATATATTTATATATATAAATATATATTATATATCTATATATATATAGAATTTAGAATTATATATCTATATCTATAGATATAGATATATATATCATTTTTCTTACGTGCAATTTCAAATTTTAACTCAAATACCAGGAAAATGTTTTACAAAATAAGGGAAACAGTAGAAAAATATAGTGAAAGAAGATCTCCTTAAAAAAAATATCAGCATAATTTGTTAGCAGCGCCTGGAGCTCACATGAATCAGGCAGTTCATTTGCCTAACCACACTCTGAGAGGATGAAAACTTTCCAAAATGGAGCTTTGATAGTAGGAATGAGGACGTCTTAACTCAATTCAAGACAGCATCATTTGGGCCAGCCATTCAGTCTAAGGCAATGGGGTCAGTGTGAGGGTACAGTGGTAGAAAACAGAGTTCCTGCCTCCCAGAACTAGTGAATTTTGTCTGAGAAACTAGATAGTTACAGTATTAAGCACACCCAGTTTCTGATTTATATGTTCTCTGAAAGCAATTTGGCAGGCTCTGCCTTTGCAAGGGAAGGTAGAAAAACATTTCATTCTTCTTTGATAGTGAGCTTTTTTAAAAAAAAAATTCATCTTATGACAGGAACATTTATTAATAAAGTATACTATAACCAAGAGGAAGAAGCTTAAATAAATTTTGGAACCAGGGAGGCAAAGAGTAAACAGGAGTATAAAGAAGGAGTAAACAGAAGAGAAGGGAGGCAGACATGTGAGGAATGAGCAATGAGAAACAGCCCAGACCTTCAGACGGGACTCCGCCAGGAGTCTTATCTTCCAAGGGAGAGAACAATGAGGGAATTAAAGAGATGGGGGAGAAGGAGATGACACAAAGAGGAGACAGAAGACACATTGGCTTCTCTATCTTAGTTGCTGTCATACAAATTGAAACAAAATGGGAAGTGTAATGGAGTGGAGGAGAGATACATTTCGAATTGTGGGATAACTAAGAGTGCTTGTACAAATGACAAAATCAAAGTCTGGTCTAAATGAAATATGAAATTGAGTAACAAAGAATGAAATGGCTGAGATTTAAGAAAATCTGATCATAAAAACAAATTAGCCCATTCTGATTACTTAGATTGGAATTGTGAATGATTGGCTTTATCTTCACAGCACATGGTAAGGATCCAAGCTAATTTAGTGAGAACTATTACCATACATGGTACATAATTATTTTGAAAATGGTCCAGATATAAAGCTTCGTTTCTCGGAGGCAATGATAGTTGGCAATTTGGACCTAACAGAAGATTAAAATTTTGTAAGGAACCTTTAAAATGATTTTATCTCAGGCTTAGTAATAGAAAGATTTATCGGTTATCTGTAATATATTGTACATGCTCTAAAAGACTTCACATCAACAGCAACACTGCTTTCTCTCTACATATTAACTTTGAACTTCTTCAAATAGATCTCTATTTGAGCAAATAGTTTCCTTTAGAACAAAAACTACTGGCAAAAAATTTAGTGTTTTCTAGAGATATGTTAAATATTAAAAAATCGAAAAATTGAAAAATCTATAGAACACAGCCTGCTGGTGCATAGAATTTTCCAAATTCAATAACTACTCTCTTGTTTAAAAGACATTATAATATGCCACACAGCATCAATGAAGTGATCTAATGTTGACTCTTGTTTTCCATTTTAGTTTCCCCAGATGGGAGTCTGGGCCTAGGCCATCTGGACAGTGACCACAAAAAGCAATTGGGACAACCCCTAAGGACTTTTGTCAAAGTGACTACATTCTAGACTTGGATCTTTAAGGGTTGGATTCCTGCCATATTCATTTCTCTATCCTGATAACCTGGCAGAGTGCCTAAATCATAGTCTTTATTATGGAAATGCCTTTGGAAAGAACTAGGTTCAAATCACACCTCTACCAGTTATGAATGAGGAAACAGTGGCCAACTTACTTATTTCTGAATTTCAGTTTCATCATCTGCAAAATGGAGATAAAAACAACTATCTTTCACAGTTGTCATGAGCATCAAATCAGGTTGTAGAAGTCCAAGTACAGTGCTTGGAACATCCTGGAACTCTATACATGATATGCATTTATCGTAGTGTCATACAGAGGCAGAAATTCAGTTACCCACATATGGCTCATTACTCTACCCACACCTGTAGCTGATGAAGCCAGTCCATCCCAGCAGCTGCCTTCTGACATCTCAATTCTACTTGGAGTTTTTGAATGAAGGTTTATATGGATATTGGGTGATTAACCTCAGGAAAGAGATTGACTTTGGGATCTTAGTTTCCGGTCCTTACCAAAAGAGTTCAATTCCATATTTATGTACTAGCCTGGTCAAGAGTGACTTCCTTGAGAGCTGTTGAGACATATGTTGAACTAATTCAACCCTTTAAGAGTAAGCTTGCAGAATTTTCTGGGGAAATATTGATACTGGTTAGTTCAGCTGGCCACGCAGAGCTACTGGAAAGCAAATTAGGTCAAACTCAGAGTGGCTTAAATATTTGTCAAGGTTAAAGAAAATGTTTTTATGTGTAAAGCTAACAAAAACATCAGCAAAAGAGCTGATATCATTGAGACGGTAGTGGAGAAATGGGATTTTCAACCCTTTCTCTTAAACCTAGCGCTTGACCTTGCTGTAAAAACTCATTATGAAGCATAAAACTATTGGATGAATTGGCCGTAAGATTCCCATCTGAGCTGTATGACTTCCATGTCAATCCACAGATGATAGTGCTTCTGGTCATTTAGAACAATCCAATATTTTCAATAGGAGAGCAAGGAAGGAAAATCAAGGGTTATTTTTCCCAAGGTTTTTTTCCCTAATATTTTAAACGATTCCTGTCTCCTTGAGGATTTCAAGAGTTCTGTGGTTTATCTAAGATAGTTAGAAATCACTTTAATAAAACCTGATAATGAAATATCTTAGTAAAGTCTTCTTTTCCCAGGAGGTTTCTTACCCATGAGTTTTTCCCTTGAATTTCTAGAAGGAATGACACGGCTGTCCACAGTGCTTCCCAAACACCGTTGGCTAACCTCTTTCTTAGTGCTTTCCAATTTATATCAAAATAATCTGTTTGTCTGTCATCCCCACTAGACTAAATAGACTAAAGAATCCTCAAAAGCATATATATATATATACATATATATATATATGGCCATATATATGATGTGATAAAAAGCTATCATATATATGTGTGTGTGTGTATATATATATATATATGGTATCATATAAAAGCTAACACATGTATATAATTCATGTATGTATCTGGCACTTAATAGGCATTACAAATTATTGAATGGATAAATCAGTGGCTGATTATTCATTGAACAGAGCTATAAAGGCATCTCTTATATGGCAAGATTTTTTTCATACTTAAAGTATATTTCAAAACATACAGTTTTTAAAAACTCACATCTTTAATAAAATAGTTAAAAATTTAGACTTATATAAATTATTAAAATATATAATCATATTATCTGGCAAAGCAGAGCAATGGTCATGAATTACAAATACGAGAGGTTGGGAGTTAATTGGTATTCCAATTATTCCCTGGATTATTCCCTGGATAAGTCATGTGTATGGAAGGTATTCAATTCATCTGATTCCATAGAAAAGGAAAAAATATTTATAGCTCAACTTGCTTTCAATTGCAAATGAATTCCCATTACATATGTATCACATTTTTCTCTAACAGTAAAAGAATCCGTTTTTCACTTAATGGAAGTTTTTTCATTAACACTCAACTTCTGAGCTTCCCTTTTTGAGACAGGTATTGTAAAAGATAATGACAGATTCATAGAAAATTATTGGGTACTAGACCTGAAATCTTATGACTACCCACTTCAAAACTATATTGAAGCTCTAAAACAAAATTCCAACTCATTAGAACTTTAAAGTTTACTCTCAAACAGAAACCAAAAAAAAAAAAAAAAAAAAAAAAGAAAAGAAAAGAAAAAGAAAAAGAAAACTTTCTTTTTTATTCAAATAAATGTGAATTTAAAAATAATGCTGCTTGTGGTCGTGATACAAAATACGACTTTTCATTATAATAATGTGCCTTCCATTCCTTTCAGAATATACCAGGGAACTTAGGTAATGTAATTTTCTTGTGGGCAATGAAGAAAAAAATTCCTTGTGTGTAAAACTTTTTAAAATAACGACAAAAACAACAGCAACAGGAAACACTTATCACAAGATATTAGAACATAGATGAGATTACGTTTCAATTAGCCGTCTGTCTGACAGATTTCGTTCTTTCTAAGGGAAATTGTGCAGAGCCAGTCTCAAAAATTTTGATGAAAGAAGAAAAGAAAACTGCAATTTTTGCCACAAAAAGACAGGTGGCGTAAGCATGCAGCATTTTTTCCCCCCTTAAATATATAAAGTGATTATTTTCTCTCGGGTTCTTTGAAAAAACTCGCCTGGGCTCCGGTTTGTGGCTGAGCCGGGTGACGTCAGTGTGGCAGTGCGGAGTCAGGCTCGGCGGCTCCCTATAAGCCGAGGAGCTGTCCGGGTGCTGAAACGGCCCGAGCAGCTCACCAGGCGGACTGGGAAGGACATGCTGTGGACCTTCTCTGCCATATAAAAAAGGGGTAAGGCTGCTTTACCTTCGATTTACTGGAAAGTTCTAAACTGCGTGTTCTTTCCTTAAATCCTAGCTGAGAATAAAAAGACCTTTTGACAACCTTTTATCTATAGAATAACTGAATAGCAACCTGCTGCTCTTCAACCAATACAAGGACATATACTTATATATAGATAAATCTATATTTACATATAGAATTGAATCTATGATGTATACCATTTGCTGTTGGATATTTATAACCATTATGCTATTTAGATAACCATATGTAAGAAGTGTGAAAAAGTTAAGGATTATAGTGTCAATACCCATATTAATGTAAAGTTAACTAAACCTGATATTTTGTTTCTTTCCTTAATGTATTGTTTGTTCTCTAGAACTAGATACAAAGCCAGAGATATAATTTATATGTTTAATATTCTTAGCAGTAGGTTTCCAATCATTCAAGGGCTGTTAAACACATTAGTCATAGAGGCAACCAATTTTGGAACTAGTTTTTCTTATTTTCTTTGACATTTACCTTACAAGAGCTCAAAATGAATAAATTATCTAAAATTATTTTCTGAATTGATACTCTCTGAAAGGGCTTACATTGTCATTCCCCAGTTTTAGTCCCAGGAGAGTAAAATTAGAATTATCCTGAGTACAGGCTTTTCCTTTTATTCAGGGTGCAATATTATCTTGGGGTATAGGTTGGATGTGACCACGAATTATAGAGAGATGATAATTTCGAATTTCCATGAGGAAAACATTCATAACTGTGTAAGATATTTTTATTATGTTTGAATGAAAGAGGTGGTACAATATTTTACTGTAAATTTTTAATGGGACTAGTGTTTCTTTTTTCTCTGTCCTAATTAGTAGAATTGCTCAAATTAGATATACCCATCTGTATTTGTCAATGCTCCAGTCTAATTTCAATAGAAAAGACATTTTAGCTTACGAAGCTTTAGTTCAAATTGTACATAGGATATTAGAGCTGTCGAAACCATCTTTAGTATGTAGAAGAGCTGCTACCTGGGAAAGAAATCCCTCGAGTCTTACTCAAAGGCAATAACTATGTCATCCGAACTGAACCTTATAAATGACCAAAGGATAGCATGTGTTAGGCTGTGGTTTAAATAACCGCATGATGTATTCTTCCCCAATTCCACAGCAAAGCCCATCTCCAAGATAATGATTTCAAAGACAAACACATAACTCATATGTTAAGACTACTTCTGGATACTGGTTTCAAAGAAAATAAGTTCATTAAGATTCTTAAAACTACTATTTCAAATGCCAATGTTGGAAATAGATCATCAAAGCTAAATTAATCCTGAAATAATATAAAGAAGAAATTAGAATGTACTTTCATTTAAATCTAAGAATTTACACTTCTTTAAATGTTACAGTTTCTTACAGGAAACATTAATTCATAGTAAACATTTGAAGAGTTTTCTCTGACATGCCTTTAAAGGTTTTTTTCTTTCAGTAAATTAAGTAGTCTGATTAATGGGAAACATTTTAATAAATATGCATTTATGGTAAAGAAATTTCTCTAACTACAACCATTTGTAGGTCTAAAAACTGAAAGTATTACTTAAAAACCAAAATGCTCTAGTGAAAAATGCTATTTTCTACAATTGATGTCTAAGCTAACAGAAAATTGTGCCCATAAAACTTAGCTTATATGTCACAAAATCATGATGCAAGTAAGATATGAACAAACATGTGATCTTTCCTTACATTTATTTGCAACAAAATTGCAAATATTAAAATAGTTTTTCAATGTTAGCAATGTTAATGTAAAACATGTAAAAAATAATCCCCTTGCTAATTCATATGTGAGATTATGAAGCATTGGAGAAAAAAAATGAATGAAGATTTTTAAGTAGGAAGAATTCAACATATTGTCTGTGTTTATCTAAATGGGGAGTTACATAGTGGTTATTTTAAGATTTTCTAACAGTATGAGTCATTTAAGATTTCACAGGTCCACACCAAAATAGACACAGACATAAGTCAAGCTGAATCTGAACACTCACAAATTCAGAAATAGACTGGTTAAGAAAACTTATGTTCTCTCTGAAGCATCTGTTATTATTTACTATGTATTCTTAAAGGCTGATGAAAAATATAACCATGATTGCATTTTGCAAGACAGTCATGAACAAAATTATTAGAAGAAATATGGGACACAGGCATTTTAAAAGTTTACTTTCTTAGCGTGTTTACACAGGAAGAAACTTCACTAGGTTAGCCTGCTAGCTGGGACCAGAGAAGATCCATAT
This sequence comes from Prionailurus bengalensis, assembly GCF_016509475.1. Classification (NCBI taxonomy): domain Eukaryota; kingdom Metazoa; phylum Chordata; class Mammalia; order Carnivora; family Felidae; genus Prionailurus; species Prionailurus bengalensis. The sequence continues at coordinate 208,173,173 of NC_057345.1, read as the reverse complement.
TCCGGAGATTATTAAGGTATAGAACTTTTAAAATTGACAGTTGGGTTTAGTGTCAGTGTAAGAACAAGTTATTTCTGAAAAATATATGTAAGTAGGATTCATCCATAAGGAAATTCAGTATGATTGATGTTAAGATGCTGTATTACTTCATAATATATAATGTCACTGCTGTGGTGTTTCTACAACAAAATTAGATGGACAGTTCAAGAACTAACCCACATGGTTTCTTGATACAACCTTAAGGAAATAATTCAGTGTGCGTGTGTGTGTGTTTGTGTGTGTGTGCATGTGTGTGTGTGTGTACACGTGTACATACATACATCATGTTTTAAATTAAGGCGACTAATTGTTTTGGCCAATGATTTTGGTAGGAATGCTCTACAAGAGAACTAAAAGTCACCTTGGAAATTTTTTATTAATGCATACTTTAAAAACATACTTTAATGCATTATTAATGCATACTTTAAAGACAATGCACACTTTAAAAAAAGACAAACTACATGTTTTTCAAATTAAAAAACAAAACCTCATATCAGTCTTTTGGTTATTATTTTAACCAAGTGAATGCCGTGCAAAATTGATGTAGTTGGGTAACAATTTCACTGGATTCCTGCAGTTAGCTTGTGAGGGGTTGTATAGGAAATATGTATGGCTTTTAAAAAGAGTCATCCTAAGTTTAATGTGAAACAATCTTTGCCATGTGTTTTCCCTCAATGGTCAGTTACTGCTTTTGCTATAGTGACTTCTAGTTTTCCATTTGTGTTAATTCATATTTTCTATGCTTTAGGGACATCTTTCAAACATGGCAGAAACTAAGACTCACCGGCTTGGAGCAGCTCTGTCTCTGATCCCTTTAATTTTCCTCATCTCTGGAGATGAAGCAGCTTCATTTCAGCGAAACCAGCTGCTTCAGAAAGAACCAGACCTCAGACTGGAGAATGCCCAAAAGTTTCCCAGTCCTGAAATGATCAGAGCTTTGGAATACATAGAAAAACTCCGACAACAAGCTCACAAAGAAGAAAACAGCCCAGACTACAATCCCTACCAAGGTATCTCTGTTCCTCTTCAGAAGAAAGAAAATGGTGATGAAAGTCGCTTGCCAGAAAGTACAAGGGATTCTCTGAGTGAAGATGAGTGGATGAGGATAATACTTGAAGCTTTGAGACAGGCCGAAAATGAGCCTCAGTCTGCACCAAAAGAAAAGCCCTATGCTTTGAATTCAGAAAAGAACTTTCCAATGGACATGCCTGATGATTACGAGACTCAACAATGGCCAGAGAGGAAGCTCAAGCACATGCGATTCCCTCCTATGTATGAAGAGAATTCCAGGGATAACCCCTTTAAACGCACAAATGAAATAGTGGAGGAACAATATACTCCTCAAAGTCTTGCCACACTAGAATCTGTGTTCCAAGAGCTAGGGAAACTGACAGGACCAAACAACCAGAAGCGTGAGAGAGTTGATGAGGAGCAAAAACTTTATACAGATGATGAAGACGGTATCTACAAGGCCAATAACATTGCCTATGAAGATGTGGTTGGGGGAGAAGATTGGAACCCAGTAGAAGAAAAAATAGAGAGCCAAACCCAGGAAGAGGTAAGAGACAGCAAGGAGAATATAGAAAAAAATGATCAAATCAATGAAGAAATGAAGCGTTCAGGGCAGCTGGGCCTCGAGGATGAAGATCTCCGGAAAGAGAGTAAAGACCAACTCTCAGATGATGTCTCCAAAGTAATTGCCTATCTGAGAAGGTTAGTGAATGCTGCAGGCAGTGGGAGGGCACAGAATGGGCAAAGCGGGGAAAGAGCAACCAGGCTTTTTGAGAAACCACTTGATTCTCAGTCTATTTATCAGCTGATTGAAATCTCAAGGAATTTACAGATACCCCCTGAAGACTTAATTGACATGCTCAAAACTGGAGAGAAGCCAAATGGATCGGTGGAACCCGAGCAGGAGGTGGAATTTCCTGTTGACCTAGATGACATCTCAGAGGTTGACGGAGACCGTCCAGACGCTTTCCCAAACAAAATGCTCTCCAAGAATGGTTATTCTAAAACACCCGGTCGTGCTGTGGCACAGGCCCTACCAGAGGGGCTAACTGTTGAGGACATTTTAAGTCTTTTAGGGATGGAAAATGCAGCAAACCAAAAGCCTCCATATGTTTCCAGTCAGTACAACCGAGAGAAAGTTCTGCCCCGGCTCCCCTACGGTCCTGGAAGATCTGGAGCGAACCAGCTTCCCAAAGGTGCGTGGATGCCAGATGTTGAGAATAGACAAATGGCGTATGAAAACCTGAGTGACAAGGATCAAGAATTAGGAGAGTACTTGGCCAGGATGCTAGTGAAATACCCTGAGATCATGAATTCAAACCAGGTGAAGCGAGTTCCAAGTCAAGTCTCCCCTGAAGATAACCAACAGGAAGAGGACCAAATTGAGCAGGCCATCAAAGAGCAGTTGAATCAAGGTAGCTCTCAGGAGACTGAAAGACTGGCATCGGTAAGCAAAAGGCTCCCTGTGGGGCCCCCAAAGAATGATGATACCCCAAACAGACAGTACCTGGATGAAGATCTGTTAATGAAAGTGCTGGAATACCTCAACCAAGAAAAGGTAGAAAAGGGAAGGGAGCATATTGCTAAGAGAGCAATGGAAAATATGTAAGAGTTTTCATCAATTGCCCTACTTTCTTCCTTGAACCCCAAGAAAACCCCAACATTTCTCTTTAGTGTGTTGACTTCTATCCTGTTAACACTGTAATATCTTTAAATGATATAAAGGCAGATGATTCCATTTCACTGGGGTATCTGCTTCACTTATTCTGAGTTGTTCTCTTGTGTATGGATATGTGTCAATGTTATGACTTCTGGATAAAAATTAATCATATCCCTTAATCAAGAAAGATATGTGTGATAGTGTTTAATAGTGTATTTAATGGCTGTGGCCTTGTTGATGCTCACATATTATAAAGAGTATCCTATAATTCTCTGGAAAGTTTTTAATAATTATTGAATTATTTTGTTACTGTCTGTAGTGTTTTGTGAAGTATTGGATCAAAAAAATAAAGCATTATAAATATATAGTTTTATTCATAAGGCCTTTTCTATTGTGTGTTTTATTGTTGATTAATAAATGTTATTTCTCGACAACTGTGGACTATTCATTCTGGAAAGCCAGAGACAGCGACTATGGAGCACAAAGAGAAATTCCTTACCTTCCACTGCCAACCCAGGTAAGAAATAAGAGCAAATGTATTATTACGCTGCATGCTTATAGAATGCAAATCCTCCAACAGCCCAGAGCTTACTGCTTGCCTATGGCTTTTCTCATATATATCACTTATGGAATAAGCCTTTTATTGTCATAGTTATACCTTGTACCCCTGATTTATAAATAAATAAATAAATACACTTAAGTCTTCCAGACCCATAACCAGCATTGAAAAACAAACAAACACAAACAAACAAACAAACACACCGTGTTCAGGGCAATCAGAAATAACTACAGACTTGGAAGCAACTTACCTATTTCCAAATCACTCTGGTCCTCAGAAGACAAGGCTGATGCCTCTTTTGTATGATTTGAGAAGGGCTAAAGGACCCCCGGACTGTCAGGTAAGTGGGCGCAGGAACAGTGGAAAACATCAGCTGCCCTCTCTTTTGCCGCTGGTTCTTGAGAAAATCCTGAGTGGGCTAGGCAGTGTCTACTTGTTACAATGTGTATCACGTTGGGAGAGTGATATCAGCATTCAGCCTGCTAACAGATCAACAGGGAATCAACAACAGTAGCAAAAACAGCAACCGCAAGAAAATATATACGGCCACAAAATAGTCATAGTTGTAACAGAAACAAGGAAATAAGTAATTACTATTTACTGAATGTTTATAATGCACCAGGCCCCAAACACTTGACCTCATTTAGTCTGTACTGTAACGTTGTCAAGGGTCTCTTATTATCCTTCTTTTTACATCAGGGAAGGCAAAACTCAGAAAGGTTAAATAACTTTCCCAAAGACACTTGGTTTTATGAGTTACCAAAGCCTGGTTTCTTCACCACTTCACTACTTTGCCTCTATGGGAAGTGCCCTATCTGCTGAGTTGGGACTTTGGAGACGGGATGGTGAGAGGCTCATGAGGATCTAGTATCAGTTATTTCCAAGTGAGGGCACTTGTGGTGGTGGTGGTGGTGGTGTGTGTGTGTGTGTGTGTGTGCGCGTGCACCAGGTGTAGGGAGGGGAGGCAACCCTTGAATGGTCAGAAGGCAATGAGAAGGCCTGTATACCTTAGGGAAAACACAGAATTCAGGTTTTTCTTCTTTACAATTTTGTCCAGACGTCCTTCCCTTCCCTTCCCTTCCCTTCCCTTCCCTTCCCTTCCCTTCCCTTCCCTTTCCTTTCCTTTCCTTTCCCTTCCTTTTTTCCGGTTTCTTTTTTCTTTTCCTTTTCTTCTTCTTCTTCTTCTTCTTCTTCTTCTTCTTCTTCTTCTTCAGAGAAAGAATTGAGACACAGAGAGGCAGAGGGAGAAGGAGAAAGACTCTTAAGCAGGCTCCATGTGGGGCTCAATATCACGACTGGGTGATTGTGACCTGAGCCAAAATCTGGAGTCAGATGCTTAACTGACTGAGGCCATCCAGGTTCCCCCCAGACTCTTTTCTAATGATCACACAAATTTGTGTAATTCTGGAATCCGTTAAGTGGAAGAGACCTTAGTGGTAAATTGTCTCTACAGTGTTTCTAATTAATAATTAATTAGTACTCAATTCTCTACCCCACATCTTTCAAAACGGAGAGCTACAAACTTAGCAGACAGTATTATGGGGAGATCCAGGATATTTGGGTAGTTTAAGGTCTAGGTACAGTCTACATGTCATGCTTGGCGGATGTCCACATATATCTTCTGCCCTTGGTATATTTTCCTCAACTTCTTGTTGCATGCAACAAGCCACTCTTAGCATCCTAAATCAACCCTGTGACTATTCCCAGGCCAGCCTTAAGCAGGAATGAGAACTTGGCACATGTCTCCACCCAAAAGAAATGCCCTCACTGTGATGTTTGGACATTCTACCCAGAGGTTAGGAATTGAGCCCAAGTTAACTGAGATGATAACAGCTGATGAGTCTCCCGGCTGGGATTTATACACAAATCAGGGGGGATGTCAAACCCTGTACTCATTTTGCTACAACATAGTACTTCTTTCTTAAAGTCTCAGACTTGAAATTCCGTGATTCTCTAAGGATGACGTTGCAGGCATCAGGAGTGGCCACTGGGGAGCTACGTGAATTTTGGATGCCTAGTCTTTGCCTGACTTCTCTCCAACACCAGCCAGCAAGCATCTCTGCTTTTTTGCAGCACCATTGTATCCCCAGCTACTGAGTCATCTGACTAATTTCTGATCCAAAGATTTTTTTCCCCCTAAGTGCTTTAGTACATTGCTCACTAGCATAAGAAAGAAAGCTCTAAGTACCATTTAAGGATGTGAATGACAAATCTGTTGGAATTAGAGTAACACAACCCCTCTCCCTGCCTAGAAGCTTCCTTCAGCAGAAGTCAGGGAGTAGCTTGAACCCTCCAAAGAGATGCCCTCTGCAGGCTCCCACTGCAAGGAGGAAAAAAACTGCCTGGGCACTAAGACTGCACCCCTGATAGAAGTCCATATCTCCCTCAGGAGTCAGATAGGAGCTTAGCAATCTCTATGCTCTTGCCAAGATCCTCACTACCAACCTTAGCACTCAAGTTTGCTCCACCCTACCCCACCTTGGGGACAATCAGGACTAATGTGACTGTGCCTTTTATGACAAAACTTCCAAGTCATTCCTCATTTCCCACGCTCAAACCCCACTATACCTTGTATATCACCTTTTTTGGATCCCAGTTCCTACTCTTTTCCATATTCTACAACATTTTTTATTATGTCCTTTTTTTAAAAAATTTATTTTTGAGAGAGAGAAAAAGTCTGAGCAGAAAGAGAGGGAGACAGAAGATCCCAAGCAGGCTCCACACTGTCAGCACAGAGCCCGTTGGGGGCTTGAACTCACAAACCAATGAGATCATGACTTGGACCAAAATCAAGAGTTGGAGGCTTAACCAACTAAGCCCCTATTATGTTGTTTGATACTCAAGGTGAGTCATCAGCAAAATCCCCTGCATCCTCAACCTCTTCTCTGAGTATTCTCTTTGCGTCCTTGCTCTAAAGGAAGCCTACCCCTCCTTTGAAGTTGCCACTGTCCCTGAAACTCTTCCTTGTTCCTTTTTGTTCCTTATGGAGCATTTATTTTTCAACTATTTTTGAGGGGGGTGTATATCATTAGTGAAAATAATCTTAGATGCAAGTGAACGTAAAACCATTTCAAACGAGATGTATTAAACACATGAATTAAAGAGAGGGTCACAAAACCCCAGTAAAGGTCATGCTAAAATGTGGGGACATCCAGAATAGCCAGAATAATGGCCTTTTAAAAAATGAAATATATTTGACACATAGCATTGTTTAAAGTCAAGGTGGACCACATATTGATTTGGTACTTTGAAAAAGAAAATTTTAATGTTTATTTATTTTTGAGAGAGAGAGAGAGAGAGAGAGCAGGGAAGGGGCAGAGAGAGAGGGAGACCCAGAATCCGAAGCAGGCTCCAGGCTCTGAGCTGTCAGCACAGAGCCCGATGCGTGGCTCAAACTTGTAAACCACGAGAGATCATGACCTGAGCAGAAGTCGGACGCTTGACCGACTGAGCCACCCAGACAACCCTGAGTTGGTACTTTGGATGCTAGGTCTCGCTAAGGACCCACCCCTTACTCCCTGCTTTTGGGTTCATCAGGTGCTCTGTGTCATTTCCCCTCACTCATCAAAGACAGTAACTCCTGCTCACTTCCCTCTATTCAGCCCTGCTCCTTCATAATACTTGTCAATTTCAATATCCCTGAAGATGATCTTTCCAGCCCTTTCCAGGCACCATCCCCCATCAGCTGTTTACTTGTCTGTCTTTTTCTTACCAATAACTGTGACCTACCTTAAATCTAAATCCTAAACATTTCACTCTAACAACGACCTTCTATATTTCCAGTGCACTTCCTGTAGTAGCTTAGTTCCCATAACCGCCCACACCACCCAAGAGATGTTATCCGTGGATCCTCCCATCTTTCCGCACTCTCCCATCCCTTTTCTTCTTCACCACCACCCACTTTGCCAATCTTAATTTTCGTGGCTCATCATTATACTTCTGAAATCATTCTTACCTGCCTCCGGTCTCTCACGTTTCATTGTAAATTCTTTGTTAGTCCAGGAATTCTAGTTAAGTCCAAACCTTTACCAGCTCTTACCTTCTTGCCCACAACTGAACACAACAAGAGAAAGACACACAACCACGCTGACTGATTTCACTTTAAATTCATGCCTACTGCCCTTAAATGGTCCACAACGCTGTGCTGGAATTCGAACATACCCGGGCTCTTTCCTCTTAGACAATAATTGCATACTTTCCCTCTGTCCAAAAATATTCAACCCTTTCTCCACACTCCATATGCACATGACTATCTAGTGTCCTGTTTCACCGAGGAAAATGAAGCCATCTGAAGAGGTCTGCAGACTCCATTTTTACCACCTGCCTCCCTCTGTGGCGATACATTCCCTGCTTTCCTGTTCTTGTGGGTAACTAAGTCTTTATTAACCTTTCCATTTGTGCACTCAATTCTGCCCTCTTGCTTACTTGAGAAACTGGCTTCAGAAATTCTCCCTTTTTTTGTGCATCCCCTTTGTCCTCTCTACTGAATGATCTTCATCAGCATACAAATAGATCGCAATTTCTTTCATCTGCAAAGCCAACAAAACAAATAAAGAAGCAGACAAAAACCTCTCCTGACCCCGCGTTCCCTTACACCTGCTGCTTCCTGTCTGTTCTTCGCTTTACAGGAAAACGCTTTCAAGAGTTGTGTGCCCTTAGCCAAATTCTCTTCTCACATCTCAAACTCCTTTCAGCTAGGGTTTTGCCCCAACTTCTCCACAGAAATGGCTCCTGTTGAGATCAGCAATGGCTTTCAAGTTGCCAAGTGTGTCGATCAATTCCAAGTCCTTATCTAACTTGTTCTAGCAGCATTCGGCACTGTTAAACACCTTCTTTTCTTGGTGTCCAGGCCACTGTGCATGCGTGGCTCTCCTTCTACTTCATTGGTTACTCTTTCTCTCATCCTTGACTGTCCCTTTTTTAATCTCTTCACCCTCCGAACATTGGAGGCCCAGCCATCAGACCTTGGAACCCTTCTCTTTTCTGTCTGCACTCATTCCTTAGGTGCAGTATGTCCAGCCCGTTATGTTACCCTGAACTCCACACTCGTTAGTTCAACTGTCTAGACGATATCCGCATTGGATGTCCAATAGGTATCTTATATGTAACTGGGACCTGGTTTCCCACTCCTTGACAAATTTCCAGCTCCTTTCACAGACTTTTCTCTCTGACTTCATACCAAAACCCATGGTTTAGTCCTTGACTCTTCTCTTTATCTTGTAAGTCATTCATGAACTGGCATCCAATCCTGTTGTCTCAACTTCAAAACATATCCACTCTGTCTTCTTACCACCTCCGCTATTACCAACATGCTGCAAACCATGATCATCTCTCACCTGGGTTATTGGAATATCCTCCTATTGGTTTTCCCTGCTTCCACACTCCTTTCACTGCAATCTAAATACAGCAACCAACAGGAGCCAATTATAATCCAGATCAGACGATACTCAAGAGTGAGAGCCAAAGTTACTGCGATGATCTACAGGCATCTATATGGTCTGGCTCTGAACCCATTTCCTAGTACTCTCCCTATTATGCCCTCCCTTCCACCTGCACCGGCCTCTTCACAGTTCCTTGAATAGGCCAAGCCTACGCCCCCTCCCCCCCAAGACTTTTGCCTTTACTGTCTCCTCTTTCAGAAGTGCTATTTCCCCTAAATATCTGCCTAAGTTTCTCCCTTACCTTTTTCAAGTCTGTTGTGCCAATATTTACTTCTCAATGCCACTCTTCCTCAAATGTCAACTCGTACACGCTTTTCCTGTCTCCATTCCTTGCTTGACCCTTTCTCTTTACCACTCACTACAGCTAGCATTCTTAACTACAGTGTTATCTTACATACTGCCCACTCCTCCACCACTAGAAGGTGATCTCCTTGAGGGCGGCTATTGTTTGTTTATCCGTTCTTGCACCTCTAACTCCCCAGATTCGTAACTGGGACACAGGAAGTGCAGAAAAACTAGTTATCGATGCAATTAATGATTTGGGAATGTGGGCCAAAAGTCTTGAACAGTACAACAGGGTAGATCCTTGTTGAAAGAATAGAGAAACCGCAATTCTATTGCATCAACACAGATTCAAGGCCCATTTAAAATGTTTATAGAATGAAATTCATGAAATAAAATTCCTCATCCAGATTTCAATATCCTCCTCTGCCAAGCCTTTCATCTTTGCCTGAAGGGAACATAGCGGGGGTCTGGAAGCTCAGTTACCTTTGTGACTTAGGAAGGGATGGATAGACGTTGTCAGCTTGTGACAAGTGGGTCCAGTTTTTTTTTTTTTCTAACTTAAGCATTATCAGAAGGGCCTATGCCATGATTAGGCAATCCTCTAAGATGGCGTAGTTTTTCAGCACTACGAAATTATAGCTATTTTGGTATTTTTATCAATATAGGTGAAAATTATAGTTATTGTACCCCATAGAAGAGAAAGATTACTGTTATTAGAAATGCTATGGAGATTAGTCACACGCTGGCCTAAGCTATGCCAGCACGAATGCATAGCTACCACAGCTAATGGTATTTATGCCGTGCCTATTATTTCTTGACGGTTGGAAGGCTAGGACGCCCCATGGGTTTTGCTCAGGGAACTTCTGAAGGTTGAGAAGAACCAGGGATTGAAAAGCCAGTGGAGTTTTCCTGGAGAGCTGAAGCCTTTCGATTTGGAACAAAGATGGCAATTTGTCTGCAAGTGTTCAGACAGTGCCTTCTAGAGGGTTTATTGAAACAATCTCCGGCAAGTTTTTCTGGATGGCTAAACCCACATGTGTATTTATAGTTAATTTTCATATCATTTACATATGCCTATATCCACTCTGTCTACTGTTCTCAGCACATTTTCAAGTAAAAAATGCATTGTTGATACTTTTGAGGTTTGTCCTTTTCTCAGACTCTTTTTTTCCCCCCCTTGAAGTCCTCTCTTTAATCATTATCACTGATGTGACTTCTGGACATCACTGGGCAAGAGTGGGTGGTGGGGTGGAAGGACTGGATGAAGAATGGGCTACAGAATCTGTGCTTAAGACATAATGATGGAATAGCCCCTTGCTTCTTCCTGTTACTCCAATACATATTTATATCTTGATGCTTTTGCTTCCTCAGTCTGATGGACTCTTCCAATATCGTAGTCCTTCTTCAAGGTTTAATGGACATGATGCTGCCTCCATTAAGAGTTTACTGATTACTCGTCTTCCTCGGTTCCCACGGTGATTTTCTCTTACCTTCACTGCAATGTTTATTTCTTTTGTTGGCCACATAGCCACGGTTAGTCATGTTGACCTGTCTGCCTCATCTGTTGAATTGTAAGCTCTGAAGTTCGGAAACTGCTCTGAATATCCTCTCAATATCCTCTACAATGCCCAACCTCTGGCTCTTTCCAGTGAACTACTCAGTAGACACGTGGTGGATACATGAGCAGATGTTATTAAGCACAGTTGTCTTGTGCTTTATGAAGTCTCCCCAGGTGTTCCTGTACCCCCCAGCTCACTTAATAGAAAGGAGTGACGTGAGTTGTCTGCTGTGAATCCCACATGGTCATCTGAGGGGACTCTTTGACCTTGATGTTTTCAGCACATCTGAAATCTCAGAATGCTGCCACGGGTTATGCTTTAAAGAGGATCTTATTTAACATTTGGCCTAAATTGAGGTTGAACCCAATCCTAGATTCCCACATGGGCATCCCTTTTAAGCTGACATTTTTCTAACCCTGACATCTAGAGACACTCAAGAGCTTGCTATGTTAAACAACTAAGTTTTCACACATGTATTACAGGGTGAGTTTGGACCGCCACACAATACTCGAGCTTTTCTAATGTTGACTGGTGTATCAATTCCAAGCTTGAACACCATTCAACTTTCAATTCTAGAAAGTCCTCTGACCTACCTAATGCATTGGAACATTTTCTTGGAAGAGGCTTTCAGGATAATACACAAAACAAAACTGAAGAAAATTCTGGCTTTGCTCTTTTATTTGGCCGGGTACTTAATCTACCTGGATCTGAGGTAGGGATTATGCTTACCTTTAGGGCTATTGCAAGGACTTATTGGTAAAATGTGTGAAAATCGGTAAAGCGGTTTACAGTGCCCAGAACAAAATAGCTTCTGGATATAAGGCAGAACTTCCCAATCAATTAATCAACAACTATTATTAACTGTTTGCATTGTTGCAACCTAGTATCAGACATTATGTAGAAAGAGGGATATAAGGGATGTGCGTAATGTATTTCTACAAAAATAGACCATGTTGTGAAAGCACTTTCCCTCCATTTACAAACAGGATTATGTCCCATGCTGCAGCTATTTTAGGAAAGTGCTTTGCGATGAAGCAACAAATCCTGATTCCATCTGTCACGGGTTCCAATTTAACTGGGGCCATTTCACGGGAATTGAAATGTTCAGAAGTCTGTAGGTGGCATAAACCAACACTTCAGGTTTATTTTAAGCTTAAAATCCCAATCCATGCTAATGTTCAGGGAAAACTGATGATATCAAGTTCCAATTTCATATGATTGTCCTTTCTACACACTGCCCCAAATCCCATCTTTTTTTTTTTAGAATGAATTTTCAAAGAGATGATAAAGACTTTAATTTTTCTTTTATTTGTTCTCTGCATTCCGATGATGCAATGATAAATTAACCTCTGTAGACTTTACATGAATATCTAACAAACACAACGTTTTAAAATGTAATATAGATTTTAAAAGAAGCAACAGAATCATTCCTTCCCGGTCTTTCCATTCATAGGCACTGTGCAGTGAACTGACTAAAAAATAAATAAGGCAGAAGCCCATTTCCTCTCTCCCTTAGTGATAATCCCACAGTCTCAATTCAGTCTGAACCAACAGGTTGCTATGGCAGCAGGAGAGTCAGGGTTACGGCACTGAACGTTTCTGCAATGTGAAATCAGCACAGTGCACGAGGTGCTCCAAAATTCATGAGACTGGGGGAAGCAATTTTGTGCTTTAAACTCCAGGCTTTCTGCATCTTTAAGAAAATGAAAATAAGAAGGTGGAGGTGCCAATCTGAGCCTCTGTGATGGTTTTGCAGCCTTTCCAAAGTTTTAGATGAAGCAAGCATGATCTGTGCTTTTTATTTATTGAGCTTGAGATTTGGTTCTGATAAGACTCGTTATTAAAGGAAAGTTACAGGTACACAAAAATGAAGAAGAGTTTCTAATTTTGCGTTGTGCATTTCTATTCATTTCCAGTGAGAGCTAATCTAAAGGTTTAATTTAAAAAAAATATAAATGTTCAGATATACTCAGGCTGTATTATATAACTGGAAACCTTGAAGCACAGAATTCAGTACCATAGAAAATATTTTCTTTGGAGTCTGTCCTCCTTATGTGAAAAATGCCTTTTTAATAGGATATGTGTAAATATTTGTGATATATGATATATATGTGATAATGTGTGTGAATACATATTATATACATGTACATAATATATGTTCATTAAAAAGGCATTGTTCACATAATGAATAGACGCATGGGATGCACTCCCCATATGTTAGTCTTACAAGTATCCGTATGTAAATATACATAAGTATACTGATAATTTATTCTCCATATTTAAAATCTTAATAAGTTGAATGATTGCTGCTATCACCTACTATGCCCTCTCCCTTCTTTCTTCATAAGGAATGTTTCTCTCCCCTTTACCTGGCTGAAATAGTAACCTGCATCCTATGGATGAAGCTGTGACTATAAAATTAAAGAAACATAGCTGCAAAGAGAGGTAAGCCAGCAGATCAGCTTCATTTCGTAATTTCACAGTTTCTTCTTATTTGCCGTAACCTGCGAGTATTTGGGAACGAGGGGTGCATTAGGGTGGGAGATGTGTGGTGTATAGTCCATTCTGAAACCACATACCTCCATGGAGATGCTCCAATAGGGATTTCAGGGGAGGAAGGATGTTCCACCATGATGTTTCATACCTCGGCGACCTGTCAGATACCATTCCTTCCATCTGGATGGCCCTCCGTCTTGTCTTTCGGTCAAGCTTTTGCTCAATCTTTGAGATGCAACTTTGTGAAAGCTTTTCAGATATTGCTTTATTTTATGTCCCTCCCTGTACACTCTGCCTTCACCATCCTCCCAGAGTTAGTCTTTTTCTCCTTTGTGGTGACTATTCCTTCAACAGTACCTGCCGCCTGCTGTCATAATTATCTGCTTATGAGTAACTCTGTGATAAAATACTGAATCTCTTGAGCACAGGGAGCAGGGAACAGTAGTGAAAAACTATGTATTTTTTGGCTTTTGAATGCTCAGCATCCCGCTTCCTCTTTCCTCTGGTCACACCCCTCACGTTGCTTTGGGGACTGTTTTCTCCGCATATCCTGTATATGTGTTGGGCCTAGTAACTGTGGCACCTCCCCACTTGCAACCACAAAGCCATGTGGAGTTTGGTCAATCATGGTACCCCATCCTCTTGTTTTTGTGATGGCTCAGGGACAGGCATGTGATCCCAGCCAGGCTAATTAGAGCTTTCCCCCTAAGAATTTATTGGACTGCCAGGCCCAAGGCCATGAAGGACACGACAGAGGAATGTGTCCCAAAGGAGCTGAGATGAGACGGAATGTACCAGGGCCATTTATTAACTTCTGACAAACTTAGAGAGATCACACTGTGAGTTAGACCAGCCTGGAAAACCAGCAGGGCAAACGGCCTTCGGTTGGACAAGTGACATCATCCCACAATGCCAGTAGAGTGTTCCAGAAAGCAGACCCTGAGATGGAAGCAGGGGTGCAAAATGTTTCTTGGGTGCTATGTCTTAAAGTAAAAGGAAGCATTGGTCTGCACTCTTGAGAGCTTCCTAGGTAAAATCTGAAACTGATCTCGGTACATGGAGGGCAAGGAGAGACTGAAGGAAGAGGCTGGTCACTCCAGACTGGCAGATGGCAGGTCTGATAAGCAAGGAAACTTACATCCGAGGCTTGTCCTGGGCAGTTGCAAGATGGGTAGGTCCCTGCATCTGCCTGCCAGAATCGTAAAGGATTGTATAGAGGCCTTGACTTGGTTCGGTCACATTCACTCTGGATGGTCTCAATAACACCTTCCGCTCTCAAGGCCATGTCCTGGGAACAGCTCCCACTGAGGCAACTGTGGGAAACGCATACATCCTAAGGGCAGGGGAGGGAGGGAGGAGCCTCTGATCGCTGAGTACACTTGACCTCTCAACTACCTCCTCCAACAGGGCGGAAACAGGATGGGCAGGGGAATCTGAGACTGAGATATGACATGGAAGTCACTGCTGGTCCAGTGAAACATTCCAGAGCAAGCCTTGTCTGTTAGCTTAGTCCTGCATGGGCAGCAATGGCCAGGACCCTATACCTTCTTGCTCTTGCACTGGCAGGAGGCCACCACAAGAAGACCATGGCTAGGTTATCGTAACAGTCCCTTGCTCAGACATTGGTTGAAGCCACCCAAGAACAGCATGACGCCAGCTTGAAAGTTGAGGCAGACTCTGAAGGAGCTAATTGTTGGAGGCTCTCAGCGGATCTCTGACACCAGGGCAGAGTTGTGTTTTGAAGCAGGATTTGAGAGATGCACCTCCACCTCTGCAACATGGAGACCGGAGGGAGATGATGACATCGCTTCGGAGGACCCCAATTCTTTCCTGGGTTTCCTAGAGCACTTGGGCCTTCCCCTACCTCTTGCCTTATAGACCAGACACTACTTTAAGGAGAAACTCTGGGGAGATGGGAGAATATCTCAATGATCCCGTAGTTGTAACACATTGAAGGTCATTTCCTGAAAAGCCTTTATTTTTTTTTAGTTAGTTTGTTTATGTATGTATGTATGTATGTATGTGTGTAGATGACACGCACATGCAGGTGGGGGAGAGATAGGAAGAGAGGGAGAGAGAGAGAGAGAATCCCAAACATCAGCGCAGAGCCCAATACGTGGCTTGATCCCATGAACCGCGCGGTGGAGACCTGAGCTGAAATCAAGAGTTGGACACTTAACCAACTGAGTGACCCAGGCCCATGTATACATGTATTCAGGCACGTGTATCCAGATGCCAAGGGCAGGGGAGAGACTGAAGAGCCTTAAACGATTGTATTGGACATTAGTCTAATTTGTTTTTCTTGTAATCCGGCGATCAGGGTTCAGGAGGATGAGTGGGATAGTTATAGGCAAAATAAAGATTTTATATGTAAATGCAAGTTAAATTTTGTGACCCTGCCATTACTGTGATCACTGTTGGAATTATAATGTGCTGCCAGCAAATGGCTACAAAAAAAGAGCACTTTTTAAACACCTTTTTTTATTTTTTTGGCCATGAGTTTGTGCAAAGTACTGCCAGGAGATGGCTATTTTTAAGATTTTACTTGTTGGTTTTTTTTGTTTGTTTGTTTTTGTTTTTCGTTTTTTTTTTTTTTTTTTTACAAGTGTTGTGGGAAAGAGGGAAAAAATGCTACTCCCTATTGCTTTCTTCTCATAATATGTTTCTTCCCGTGCATATGTATTGTAAATCAAGAACCGAGTGTAAGAAAGAGAATGGGGTCTTTGCAGTAACAGCCTATTGGATGGTGACTCTCGCCTGAGAATTTGAGACCAATGCAATTGATTGATTGCACGGTACAGGTCGTGGCTCACATATTCTTACTGGATGGCAGGACACAGCGATGTTTCGACAGCCTGGGTGTCGACTCTCTGTCATGATTGCAGCCACCCCAAGCTCAGGAGTCATGTGACTACCTCGAACTGCAGGAGAAATCATAGCAGGTTATTACAGCCGAAGCCAGGAGAATGGGAACTCTGCTTACTGTTTTATTCATTCATTCATTCATTCAACCTTGTTCTGCTCCCATCTATTCATTCATCCATTTGCATTTTGCTATTGAAATCATTCCATTCGTTACCAGTTGTTCGTTAAATGTAGGGCACTGTTAGGATGACAAAGATAAGGAAACACAAACTTTTTCCTTGAAGAGGCTCATAATCTAGTTTGGGCAACTGCCTTATACAAGTGCTTGTTTGGGGAAAAAAATGTGAAATAAGAGAAATGAGGCATGTAGGGGATAGTCTGTGAAAGTTTTAATTTGTCTGCTTCACGAAGTCAATCCAGAAAAAAACTTGATATGAATGAACAAGGCAACAAGACACACACATCAAATCAAATCAAACTAAAACGAAAACAGAGCGGGTGCAAAGTAGAACTAATTTACAGACACATCTGGAAAGGCCTAGCAACTTTTATTCAAACTGTCCAGTGTTTGGTGGCCTCCCCCACCTTCTTGCCTCAAGCCTCTCTCTCCCTTTACCCTCTTTGAGGATTCTGGGGCAATATAAAAACATCCTGAGAGTTGCGCTCTTGAAATAATGAGGTGTCCTGTTAGCCCAGGGGCTGGCCCTGGTTTCTGCTGGAGGATGATGCTGGGAGTAGGGTCTATGGCAAGCCTGAGATGCTTCCTGTGGGCCTCATCTCTCCCTGTGTCCTGGCCCAACCAGCCCTGCTCATACTTTGGTGTGCACGTGGAGCCTGGAGAACTTGGTGAAATGCAGCTTCTGGGTCAGTAGATCTGGGGTGGGGCCTGGGGTAACAAGCCCCCAGGTGAGGCCGATATGGCTGGTCTAGTCTGAGACCTACAGTTTGAATAGCAAGGCCCAGCAACTTACTATTTCTGGGTGGGGTCGGGGAGAGCGTAGAGGGGCCTCTGCCACCCTGTCACTCCCCCCGGCCCTGTATCAGCCTGAGACAATTGAGACATAAATGGATTTTCTTTGGCATCACTAGATTCTTTTTATTTTTTGCCCTTTCTCTTTCTGGGCTCCCTTTGTGTCTTCCACCGGTGCCCAGTATCTTCTACACTCACCTTTATCTTCTTCCTCTAAGAACAACTGGTGAGCAATCAGAAGACCCGAGTCCACATCCTGGTGGCAGTTGTGTACGTCGGGCACTTTACGCCCAATCTCAGTTTCCTCATCTGTAAGAGCAGTCAGGGACCAGGTGGTTAATAGACTTACCCACTTCGGCACAAGCATTTATATGTCTATGAATGTCTCGTCTATGAAGACACTGTTGTCATTTTATGCTGCTGTATCCTTTCCTCCCCGGGAGGATCGCACTGGATTTACACTTCTCTCTGATGGTGGAATGAAAGATTTAAATCCCTGATGATGGATGGCTTTACCGCCAAATATGTAGTGGGTGGGAATAGATGCCCTTCTTAATGCCTCTGAATGTTTGGTGTCTCCAAAGGGTACAACTGGTGGTTTTGGATGGGAGTAAGAAAAGAGGAAACAATCATACTGTTTTCTTTTTTTCAGGAATAACATCATTCAGGCTTCTTTAAGAGTGATAGGGGGATGGTGTGTGAAAGTGCCAAGGTCCAACGGCACATATCCAGGGTTCTGGAATGACATCCTGACCTTATGGGAATTTTATCTACTAATTGTAAAAGGAACAAATAGGTGACTCATGCAATCTTTGATAGGTCATGGGGCATTGGGAGCATAGTGTTTTCGGTTATAAAGTTCATGGAATTAGAGGCATCTGGGCAGCTTAGTTGGTTAAGCATCCGAGCCTTTTCTTTTTTAATGGTTTTATTTATTTTTGAGACAGAGAGAGACAGAGCATAAGCAGGGGAGGGGCAGAGAGAGAGGGAGACACAGAATCGGAAGCAGGCTCCAGGCTCCGAGCTGTCAGCACAGAGCCCGATGCGGGCCTCAAGCTCACAGACTGTGAGATCGTGACCCGAGCTGAAGTTGGACGCTCAACCGACTGAGCCACCCAGGTGACCCAGCATCCCACTCTTGATGTCAGCTCATGTCAGGATCCCAGGGTTGTGAGACTGAACTCAGCATCGGGCTCTGCACTGAGCATGAGCCTACTTGCGATTCTCTCTCTTCCTCCGCCCTTCTCCCCCCCATGCACATGTGCACTTTCTCTCTCTAAAATAAAAAATAAACTGATAAAGTTCACCGTATTAATTAATCCAACCACCCACTCTGTGAATTAAACATGGTCTCTGTCCCCAGTCTTCTTTACCTCATTCTGATGAGCAACTTCCTGGGATCAATGGGAACAAAGAATTCTACCAGAGATGAGAAGAGTGAGAACGTGGGGCTATGTAATCTGAAGAAATATTGATTTAAAAAGGAAATAAAGAAGGAAGAATTTTTTTTTTTCCATTCTTTCCCCTATGGTGCGTATATAGTGTCTCCACAAGACATGACTGAGAGCTGCCTCTAGGACAATGACCATGCCTTATATGTGTTTTTGAACATATTAGATCCTTAAGCATTTTATATGCAGTGAAGGATTAATAGAGTACCTCGATGCCGAGGGCTTATAACCTATGCAGCCTAAGTGCTAGCCATCAAAGAGAAAGCAGCTATAGATGCTGGGACAGAGAGCCTAAGTGTGAAAGCCACCAGTGATTCGCCTTCCGGTGGCTTCCATGGCACTTACTACCTAGTTCTACTTCCTGCCACTGGTGCCCCCCGTCTGTGATCTACGTGAACAGATCCAGAGCTGTGGATGGACGACAGGGGCTCAAAATGGAAGACCCTATGTCTCTGCTTACTGAGAGCAGTTCAGGTTTGAGCCTATTGTCCTGGTGACTTGTCTGTTTAACATTTTCTTGAATTTTTCATTTTTTAATGAAACGTTGCAATTAGAAGTTACATTTATATAAATGGGGATGGGGTTCAGTAGATGTCTGCTCTATACTTCCAATTTCTGTCGTGCTTGCAGAGTTTTGAGATCCCTGCGCAGAGAACAGAGTTTTTCAACACATAGTTGCAAGACAATTAGGAAGTAATTCATTTCTCTTTCCCATCCCTTTCTAGATGCGAGGTAACAATTACTTTCCTTTCAAAGACAGCCCAAAGGATGCTTGTGGACAAGCCAAGGACACGCACACAAGAGTTTAGGGGAAGCTAATCTTTCTTCCCAGTTTCAGATGGTTGTGAAGACAGCATTTGAAACTGTTGCCCTTGCTAGCTTTAGTCGTGCTACCCCGTGATGCCATGACCTTGGTTGTGATTCAGAAAGTTGCCCAAACTGCCACATGGTGGGATTTGGGGTCAGTGGGAAACCAGAAATTGGAGGTTCGGTGAATATGAACTATGTGTGGGAACAGAGACTGTTATTCTGTCATAGAGTGTTTAGAAAGTTATTGGAACATTCTTGCTATGAGTTATTGCTTATAATTTATTTATGTTGCAAGTCAACAGCTGCTCATTTTGTCTATTGATGTGTTTTAAACTTTCCCAATAAATCTTTAAAACAGAAATAAGCTAAAGAATGGTAAGAGTAAAATGCTTAATGATAAATTAATCGTTAAACTTCCATTTCTCAAGAAAACTGATGATGAACTTTTACTTTGCTCAAAATGTTGCCCACATTTGTCATCCATCACGAGAACTCTAGTAATAAAACTGACCACATGAAAAGCAGAAGACAAAAATCTTCTGAAGTAACATCAGCTACTATTTCAAAATTCAGTGATTGTTTTTGTGGAAATTGTGCCCAAAGACAATGGTTTCATATGTGTCTGTAGACGACTTAGTTACATATCATGACTTTTCATTTAGATCAAGCTACTACATTTCTAAATTAATTTAACTGATTTTTCATTCCGAGTCATAGTTGTTAATGTGTGAGTTCCATGAACTGAAGGACCTTGTAAACAAACTATGCCAGTTTAATACCCATGTTATTAGGTATTTTGATAGAAAATTAGTTAACTAATTAATTTAATTCCAGTATTTTTTGTCATTTCTGATGCTTTGTTCCCCTCCTAATGCCCATGAGTATTTAAGCCTTCAAAAAACACAGTTCACTCACTGTTGTTTTAGTGGGATTTTTAGGAAGGAACAGAGAGAAACAGATCAGTTTCCAGAGCAAGGAAGTGTAGCTCCGGAAGTGGCACAGCGTCACATCTGTGTCATTCTGTTGGTCAAAGCAAGGCATGGAGTCAACCCAGATTCAAGGGGTGAAGAAAGAGACTCCATAGGTGATGGAAAGGGCTGCAAAGTCACATTGTAAAGGGACCTAGATAAAAAGAAGGCAATAATTGTGGCCACAATTTTGCCTCTTGAAAGTTACACCCAGAAATGTTACAGATTCTGTGTCCCATGTCTTTAATTAATAATCCCCTTTCCATTCCCAGGTAAGGGAAGTCTGATCAATTTCTCCCTTTAATAGATTCGTAGCTATCTTCTTTACCTCCAATTGGACCCACTTCTACCCATCCTCTCTAATGTGAATTATACCTAATCTGAATATATCACTCCATTGTTTAAAAGTTTTTAATGGCTTCTCACAATCTTGGAGATAAAGTTGTTCATAATCTGTGAGATATCTTGGCATTGTAGCGTGGTTCACGGTCTTGTGCCTGTCTCTGTTTCCAAACTTGTTTTCTGCCACTCTCCAAAATGCTTTTTTAGTCTACAGTGGATTCTCCTACCTGCAATTCTCCAAATATGCTATAATTTCTCAATCTACTGAGGCTTTACAAATACCGTCCTATTGCCTTGCAGAAAAAAAAATCCTTTATTATCCCCAACTCCTCACTCCCTTAACTTTTCTGTTTGGCAAACACTCTTCAAGGTCTAGCTCATGTGTCATTTCCTCCAGGAAGCCTTCCTTATACCCCCAGAATGTGAGGACCCTTTTCTATGTGCTCAATAATCCTCTAAATAACTGTATGGTAGCAGTTATCACACTGTACCACAATTAAGATACAATTTCTAACTTGCCTGCTATGCTATGAGATCATGGAGGGAAGGAACCACATCTCAGACATCTGATTAGTTCTTTTTATAGTGTCTAAGCCTGCAGAATATTTTTTGTTATTTTTTTCCATAGAGAAATGAAATTAGAATATATGTAATTACACAAAAGGTAGAAAATTTAAATTATCCCTGCTTTGAAGTCTATCAACTCTCTCTCCTGTAATTAATCATCGCTTCTAGAAATTCACTTAAGATGTATCAAACAAGGCAATAATGCAATTTTTCAACAAAGAAGATTATTGCTTGTACTTGTAAATGGAGCAGATGCTTGACTATTAGTTCAAGTTTAAGTCTACAACATTGAAAATTCAGGTCAGTGCTTTAATTTGTGCACTGGAAGATTTCTGCTATGGAATAAAAAGTGGGCTCTCTAAAGATATTTTTGGTGGTAGGGTGAGGGGGGGTGGCAATTCTTTCATAAGAACAAAAAGTGTTACAGACGTGCTTTTAAAATTTTAATATTAAATCATGTAATACTTGAAAAAATAGAAGAATTCATCATCCAGACTTAATTGATTATGTCATTTTGTTATAAGTACATCTTAACTCCTTTATGCAGAAAATGTTACAAATATACCTTACCATCTCCCCCATCCTATTCCTCTCATTTCCCTCTAGATAAAATAATTTATTTATTTGTTTGTTTGTTTGAAGATAATTATTGAATTCCTACCTTTTATCATCAGGCACTCTTCTAGGTATGTAAATGTCCTCATGAAATATACAGTCTAATTTCTGATTGTAAGCTCCACTCATCAAAGCAGTGTATGCCATATCAATGTGTGTATCTCTATAGTTACCATATGTACATGTATTAATAAATGATTTTAATGATTTTAAATTAATATTTTAAATTATTTTAAATTAATTAAATTAATAAATAGCATCATTTATTATTAATATATGGACTTAGCATAAATTATATTAAATGACATATGATGTAAATGATATGCTATCAGAATGTCCTTTCCAACTTTCTTCTGATAATTATGTTCTATGATTTTCCTTGTTCATCTACTTAGTTCATTCATTTTATAGTATTTCACCGTATATTTTGACTACATATAATTTATCCATTCCCTTCCTGGTGGATAGTGAGGTTGTTTGCACTGTTTTGATATCACAAATAGTACATGTGCATATTTGAATGTGCCTCTGTGCATATAAGTACCTTTCTCCTGGAAAGCAACATAAACATGAAGTTGCTGGGTCAAAAGTCATGTACAATTGGAACAATATACATTCTTATTACAATGTATGACTACTCCATTTCCCTAATCACCATCAATACCCCAGTGATTTTCATCCCAATGTCATGGGTGACTGGGAAATACTTTGCTTCTTTAGCGATGCCTTAATTTTCTCTTCTGAGAAAATTATAGATCTTTTTCAGTCTCTTACAGGATCACTTTCTTTCTCATATTGATTTGTAAGATTTATTTTATTTTAAAAATAAATTGGGGTGCCTGGATGGCTCAATGGGTTAAGCATCCATCTTGGGCCTAGGTCATGATCTCCCTGTTCCCGAGTTTGAGCTCCCCATTGGATTCTGTGCTGACAGCTCAGAGCCTGGAGCCTGTTTCAGATTCTGTGTCTCCCCCTCTCTGTCTCTCCCCCACTCGTTCTCTCTCTCTCTCTTTCAAAATTAAGTAAACATTAAAAAATTTTAAAAATAAATGAAGGATATTCATCTTTGGTGGTTATAAACTTTTAAAACCTTTCAAGCTATGCTTTATCTCTAACTTTCCTTAAAGTCTTATATTGTGCATAATAAGGTTTTTAATTTTTAAGATAGTTTAATTTTAGCGTTTTTCTTCTTTATGTTTTGTACATTTTGCTTCTTCTTTATGAACTGTTTAAAAACCCCAGTCATAAAAATTTACTACATTTTTTCTATTTTCTCCTGAAAGTATAAAATCTTTGTTGCTTCCATTTAGGTTTTCAGTTCATCTGGATTTTTTTTTTTTTTAATGATGGGTTAGACAGGGATCTAACATTATCCTTTCAATTTAGATATCTACTTATGCCAACATGCGTCCTTGACAAATCCATCTTTTCTCCTGTGCCTTGCGATAACACATCAGATGTTCTTGGCTTCCTCTTTCCCCTCAGTGATCCCAGGTTCTAGGTGGTTCAAACTTGAGTCGTTATCTTTTTGTTTTAAATATGATAGAACTGCCTCTATTCTGACTGTAACTCGGGACTTTGTTTTTTAGAGATTTGGGTAAACATAGCTGAAATCCTCTGTGTCTTAACTTGAGTATGTTTTGCGTCCTCTTGATTTCTTCTCTTTCATTCACCCAGGCCCATTTAATTTCTTCTCTTGTCAGTTTGGTGCAAAATTCTATCCCCAAGCCTTGTCCCTTGTACCTTGTTGGTATTTTTAACAGTGGCTTGAGATGTTGAATAGAGAGATCATCCTGTCAGTGGCACAGCACCCTGCCTGCAGGTGAGTCTATTTATTCCCTTGTCTTCTGATAATACATTCATATTCTATTCCCCTTCAAAGCCCCTGACTTGTGACACACAGTTCTGGGACAGGTTGAACAGTTTCCTGTTCTACCTGCTTCCCTCTCAGATACTTCCTTTAGAATTCGGGTGAATAGCATTTTAAAAAATAATCTCATTAGATACATAAAATAGCAAACTGTTTTTTTAAGTTATTAATTTGCTTCTCAGAAATTGCTTTTCAACTCAATGCAATTGGTTTACAAGGGGTTTTTTTTTTTTGATACAACTATTTGAATGGAATGATCAATATTCAATGGTTGTGTTAGTTTTATATTGCTGCGTAACAAATTACCACAAATTTAGCATAATAAACAACACATGTTTATTACATCACACTTACTATGCGTCAGAAGTCCTGGCATAACATAGCTAGCTGGGTTTTCTGTTCAGGTCTCACAGACTGAAATCAAAGTGTCAGCCAGAGCTCAAGGATCATCTGGAGCTTGGAGGCCTCTTCTGAGCTCATTCGAATTGTTTTCAGAATGGAATTCTTTGTGGCTATAGAAGGAAACTCCTTGTTTTCTCACTGGCTATTGGTTATTGACTGGCTATTGTTCTGGGCTTCTAGATGTTGCCCTTAGGCTCTACTTATGTGACTACTCACAATGCAGCTGTTTGCCTTCTTCCTGGTCAATGGTAACATATTTTTTGAAACTTCATTTTCTTTCCTTTTTTTTAATATAATTTATTTTCAAGTTGGCTAACATACAGTATCTACAGTGTGCTCTTGGTTTTGGGGGTAGATTCCCGTGATTCATAGCTTACATACAACACCCAGCGCTCATCCTAACAAGTGCTCTCCTCAATGCCCATCACCCATTCTTTTAATGAGCATACCTGATTAGTTAAACCCAGTCAGAATAACCTGCTTTTGGCCAACTTAAAGTCCATTTATTAGTAAACTAATCACAGGGGTGATATCTTATAATATTTCACTATACCACTTACATTCAAGGGGAGGGGATTATACAGGGTGGGAACTGCAAGGTGGGGGGACCCTTGGAGGCCATCTTGAAATTTCATATACCACAGTAGGCTGGCATTCTAAATCCGGTTCCCCAATATTTGAATACTTGAGTAAAGTTTATTCTACCTGGCAGGGTTTTTGAGGAAAGCCCAACAGATAGAACCCTTACTTCTCGCTTCATTAAAAAAAAAAAAATTGAGGAAATAAACAAAAGAGCCAACATAAGCAGAAACAAAATGTCTCTTTAGTGCTGATAAAATTAATGATAAGAATGTAGTTTGGGGATAGAACCAAATGAGCTCACCCCATTTAGACGTTGGGATTACTTGTCCACAGGCAAGTTTTAATCTGTAAGGAAATCATTGCTTCAGCTGATGTAGGGTGGAGGAAGAAAGAGAAAGAAACCAAATCCCCGTGCTTTTGATAAATTCACTCCATCCAAGACCAACGGGTATTGCTCACTGGTGAGTAACCTGATCTACTTCCAGAGGGTAAGTTTTGGGACAGAGGCTTAAAGGGTATAAGAGAAATTCCTCCTCACGGAAATCAGAGGACAGAAGAGAAAAGTTGCTCTTTAATACTTATGTCTGCTTTAAGTTTGTTTCTAAGGGTCAGATTTTCCCAAACAGAATAATTTAAAGATAACAATAAATGTCTTTTCCCTTCCCACTAGAACATCAGAAGCACTGATCGAGTGAGACAAAGAAAGTTATTTGGGATGAGTTAACCTCAAAGGGCACAGAAATCTCACATAGGAATGAACAATGTAAAGACCTGATGACATCAATCCAAGAGGCACTGAAGCACAACCAGGATTTCTTCGGATGTGCATGAGGTACTTTTTGGGGTCACATGTGAACCCCAAGGGGCCAACTAGCTCATCCCATGGAGCTCAAGGTAGAGGAATCTAGTAGGGTTTCCTTCTCATTGCTCTCCCGTCTCTGAGCAGGGAGCACAATCTCTTTTCTTTTTGTAGAAATTTAGTTCCCTAGTGCAAAATGATTTTAACTTACCACCAAACTGAATTAAAATGACATCGGCAAAAAAAATGATGTATTCTGCTCTACTTCAGGCTGTCAACCAGAGGAAAATTAGATTTCTTTGGACTTAGAGGAAAGAGGGATAAAACTTCTACAAGTCTTGTCTTACTCATTTCACCCTCCTGCTAATTTTCAGTTTCTTTATTGGTTAAATAGAAAAAAAAATATCCTGGCAATGCGACAGGTTTATTAAAGGGGCAAACAGAGTTCATAAATATGAAAGTGCTTTATAAAAAAAAATTCATATAATGACAGTTTTTTTCTTTACATGATGACCGTCCAAATTTCCAAAATCTTTCATAAAGTGTTGATGTGTGAAGGGAATGTCAATTCTATACAACATTGATTTAGACCATTTGTAACTTTCATCTGACAAGGTATGAACATTTCTCTTGAGTTGTGGAATGCATTGAACAGATTCTCTAGTCTCAAACTAAACTGTAATTCAGACTTTTACAAGTCTTTGCAACTTCCTTCCTTCAGTTTTGCTGGTGTAAGACACAGGTACCTACCAGCCACCTTCTCCTGCCTTCGACAGATTTTTTATTGTAAGTTCAAGTTTGTGCACAAAGTAATGGAAAAATAAAGACAGTTTGGACGTGAAGACTCCCAGAAGACTCATGCCTTTTAGATAAGAAAGGAAATCTATTTGCAAAACCCTTATTGCTATTGATGTCAGTATTCACCTTTGTAGTTCAGGGTTAAGTGTTTTCCATTCTATTATCCATCTCTCAAATTTTGAAAATTTAATTCAAGTCCCTTAAAGAATGAGTTTGTTTGGATTCTGCCTTTTCTTTGGCGTCATTTGAATTCTTGAGTCATGACTCAGGTGGTTTCCAGAATGTCAACAGAGTTCAATAATCTTTGATTAAACTAATTCCTCCTGGAGATTTCAGAAAATCAAGGATTGGCTGGGAATAGTATTCACAAAGCAAATGCTCTGTGCCGTTTACAGAAGAGCCTCAAGAAGAGAGAAGAACAAATGGTATTCAGGGCTTCATGGTTTCCTCCACTTTTGACATGAGAATAGAAGATGCATGCAATTCATCAGTCTAAGCAAGACCACAGACCTAAATGCTTTACCTGCCCACATGACCGTCAAAGCAGCTAGTAGAAAAATAAATTAACAGTCAATTGGAAACTGTAGTTAAAGCATTGGATATTGACTACCAAACACACATGCAGATATAAAAAATAATTTTTGAAAGCTGCATTAAATTGGTTGTTAAGCCAAAAAAGTCATGCAAAATCAAGCTCTTGAATATCTGTTTTGCTAATGATTTTCAAGCTAACCTTACAAGTTTGTCTCAGTTTGTTCCCTTTTCCTGATTTATGAGTGAAGACTTCAGGGCCGTATGCTAATGTTGTTAGCAAAGCGTTTTCCCGAGCAAGATTTATTTCGTGCAGCATACATTCAGCCAGCGTTTATTAAGTACCTGTTGTAGATAAGGTACCAGACAAAAAGTTTTATGACGATTTCCATGTGAAAATGTACAGAGGCTTTTTAAAAACAGCTTTGGTAGAAGGCACAACATCACTTTATCAATATCAAATCCTGAAATGGTATAAAGAATTGTATGCTAACTTGCAGCTTCCAGAACAATCTTCAGGTAGTACCCCCAATATGTCAGAATGAACAACTACCTCCCAAAGCAGAATACCTAGAATATTTAGAATCATTCAAACAATTCCTGTTAGCAGAGGTCATTCAGACTCACCCATCAAGGCCAGGCCGTCCTTTCAATCACTCAATTGTTGATTAGCTCAGCAAATAAAAATGGAGGCTGGGTACTTGGCTTGGAATTTCTGGTTGCAAGAGACACAAGGTGACTCCAACAGAGCCCCTGTTTTCAGGCAGTCAGGTAGGTAGGCATTTGTAAAGCCTTTAGAATGCAATCTGGTAAGTGGTACAGCAGGGGTGGGTGTAAGGTATTACAGAGGTGCCCTGCCTAGAAGGATGTAGACCCTAGTCTTGGGTCACTTCCTGAGGAACAGCTAAGTAATAATAAGGAATATCTAAGTCAAGTCAATAGTGGTGTACTCCAGATGATGGGGAGAAAGGGAAAAGTGTAGCTGCAAGAGAGAGTAACAAAGTCCCACACTAAGAAAGAGTATGTATGACACATTCAGACACTGTAAGAAATTCAGGATGTGTGGGACGTAGTTTGGTGAGGCAGGTATTGTAGTGGTGAGAAATGAAGCGGAACTGTTGAATGGTTCAAGGTAGAATGAAGGGTCCTTTTGAGCACGCTAAGCTCTTTGACTTTTATCTTGAGGGCATCAGAGAGCAACACTCTGAATATTGAGGCTGATCAGCTCTTTCATGCCCAGTGCTATCTAGTGCTAGAAACTCCAATAAAGTGGAAGATCTGTCACCCCCATAAAACCTGTAAGTTAGCTGGAATGATAGGAGAAACAAGCAAAATTATTAACCGAGTTTTAGGCCAAAGAAGTGGTCTGACCATCCAGGGTTGATTGCATTGTGGGTGAGAGCCAAAAAAAAGGCAGGTAAGTCGGACTGGTGGGACATATATATTTAGAGAGTTACAGCTAATTGATTTCCATGTGATTAATTCTGTTTACTTTTCTTCAAGCCTGAGAACTCAGTATCCTCCAAATATTTTGGTCTGTATAAAACATCGTACAAAGTTGTCCGTCTCTCCTTTAATGTTGCCCATTCCAAACTGCCTTCTCTAACTAGTCTAACCAGCTTGGACTATGTAGTGTTAAAACATCTCTTTAGTGTTTTATTTTTTTCATTTGTTTTGTTTTAAGTTCCCATTTTCTTTTCGTAGAGGGGTGTACAGATCACTTAGTTGAAAAGTAATTGAATTTGGGTTGCATTCACCTGGAAGCGACCAGGTGAAGGACACCGGGTTTAGGAGACCCCATGGTATGAAAACAGCTGTTACGATTCTCATTATGGCCATTTTTTTTACCCTGATTCACCACATCTCAATACTATTTTTAAGTCTTCGATTCAACAGAAGCTGTTTTCTGATCAAATTAGCCCTCATTCCTCACTGCGTGACTACTTAATAAAATAGAATACAAGGAAAGTAATTAATCAAAGCTGTAGTGGGTGCCTGGAATGCCCCGAGCCATGGTCTCAATGTAGAGACAGTCTTTCCAGTAAGAAGGTTATCTCATATGGGGGGTGTATGCTCTTACATCCTCAAATTATTCTGTGCTATTCAAGTAAAAACCACTAAATTGCCTTTTTTGCAATTACTCAAAAAAAAAAAAAGTTCCATTAGAGGACATTTCCATAAGCTCTGATTCAACTGCACAGTTTCTTTGTAATCTATTATTTTTGAGGAGGACCTGAGGCACAAGTAAATCTCATTTAAAAGACTCTCCATCGTTTGAGTTTTATCTACATTGGGTACTTTGGCTTCCTGCAATCAGTCTGAGTATTAACCTATTGTTTCATTTATGTTCTTTTCTTCATGTACAATTTCTTCATCTTTCCCTAGGAAATGTCAATATCAAATTCTGTTTGATCCGTGAAAAGTTTTCTTTCACTTGCAGGAGGAAATGGTCTGAAATTACTGAAATTATTGAATGTAACTCTAATGAAACCTTGAGTTCATAAAGAGACCTTCCTAGGAAAGGTTATTATGGCCAGACTACTTATTAATTTATCTTCTCAGCATTACAAGTCAAATAATTATATGTTGGCAAGAAAACTCACTTTGTATAAATTATTCAATATTCCTGATTCTAAATCAGGGATGGAAATGTACATATTAGAAGTATAGAGACCTAAGACTCAGCCCTTTCCCTTTCCAGTTCTGGGTGATAATTTGTGCTCACAAAGAAATGAAAGCCCAGTAGGAACCTTGATAAATGGCCAAGCAAGTCTCTTTTCTTCACCAAAGTGCAGGGTCTCTGGTTGGATTAAAAAAGGTGGAGTGTCCTCCTTTCTGACTTCCATCTCAAATTGAAGACAGCCAGACAAATGGGGCAGAGACAGCCCCATTTATTGACCAGTTTATGGTGACTTATGATTTACTCACCAGTTTATGGGCAGAGAGGAAAAGAGGAGAAAGGGGGAGACAGAGAGAGACAGAGAGACAGAGAGAAAGGGAGAGGCAGTGGATTGGAAATGAATAGCAGGCTTTTTCTAGAAGGCAGATGGAAAGGAACAGAATCTGCTCTTTTGTCTTGGATTCCCTCTAAACAATCCAATGAGTTACTCTTCCTCCCACACATGGGAGGCAGTGAGTAATTGACACAGATGATGGAAATGTCCGCTTCAACATGCCACCTGCAGAGAGAAGAGAGGAAGCTCCATAATCTTTAAATGGAGGTCTAGCCATTTATGGCCCATGTTAAAAGAATCAAAGAATCAATTTCACTCCTCTGGACCCTGTGGATTTTCCTTCTTTTTGCAGGCATGGCAGAGCAAAAGAACAATCCCAAATACCCTCGCAGTTAAGCAAAAGATGTATTACTTTTGCCCCAAAGAATGGATATTATAAACAAATACTATATGTATTATCAACCTGGTTTTGTCAAACCTGATTTTGAATTTCATTTGAACAGAATATAATTTTTTTTTTTTTATTTCTAAGGGGCGAATCTTATACAGCATCAGTATATTGCTGGGGAAGATGTGGAATGTGATGATCCTAGAATTCTCCAATTTTCTGTCGCTTCTCGGTCTGACTTGAGGAAGGCAAGCAGGTGAGAATTCCAGAATGGAAGAAGTAACGATAATTCAAGGGAAACATTACCTAGATGGCCTAGACAAAGTCTCTGGTAGCATGAGATGGAGAGAAAGGAGCTGAAAGCTAATTGTGGTCACACTAAATAATAGGTTTGGATTCAACCACAGGCAGAGAATGGGACTGCCTACAAACATGATTTTAGGACTTTTGTAAAAGACCTCTGTGCTCCTTAAATGCTACCTCCATCTATTCACTGATGTTCTATTAGCAACAAAAAGAGCTACGAAGATTTAGACGGTACCTATTTTACGTCAGGTTACATTCTAGCATAAAATGCTATATATATATTCAATTATCATAACCTTGTATAAAGTTGTGGTTATTCCCATTGTATGTATGAGGCAACAGAGAAACACAGCTGGTAAGGGGCAGAACCAAAATATGAACCCATAAGACTGGTCCATTGTCTTAAGTCTTCACCACCTTGGTGTACTTTAAATGGAAATTTCCCCAGGGCAGAGAGCTCATGGTCTGAGATTCACACCAAGAAGTAAACAATTTACCTCAACTTCTTCCCAAAGAGAAGATCCACATCTTGTAGTTCACTTTCTGGTATTTCCTAACATCTGCTATGATTTCTTCTTGGAGCCATAAATTATCTAGAAGTGTGTTTTAAAAGTTCTAAATATCAAAGTTTTTTTTTTTTTTTTTTTTAACATTTATTTATTTTTGGGACAGAGAGAGACAGAGCATGAACGGGGGAGGGGCAGAGAGAGAGGGAGACACAGAATCGGAAACAGGCTCCAGGCTCTGAGCCATCAGCCCAGAGCCTGACGCGGGGCTCGAACTCACGGACCGCAAGATGGTGACCTGGCTGAAGTCGGACGCTTAACCGACTGCGCCACCCAGGCGCCCCGTAAATATCAAAGTTTTAAAAAAGTAATCATTAAAAAAATTAGATTTCAAACTTTATTGCCTTGCAATGAAACTGCAATTCTTGGGCTTTATTGGGACTTATGTTGTAGTTGAGAATTTTATTGAGATTTTTATTCTCTAATTATTTATGCAGGATTCCGTGCATGTTTGTTAGATCAAGCTTGTCAATCATGTTATGGTAATTGATTACTACGAACAACAGTATACATATTAATGCCTATAATTTTGGAAGGTATGTTAAGTAGCTATTTTTGTTTGTTAGCCAGAGGAACTCAGAAATTTAATTCTTCTCCTTTCATGCATAAAGATGAAATATTCTGATACTCTGATAGAATCATTACCCTAAAACAATACATATGAATTGTTTTTATCATATCAGCATGGAATTATTTTCATTTATCCTGCTTGAGACTTGGAATATTCTGAATCTGATAATTCATTGTTTTCATCAATTCTAATAATTGTAAACCATTGTCTCTTTAAATATATCTTTCCCTTATTTCTTCATGTGTCAAACTCCAAGTAGATAGACATATGTTAACATTTTTCTTTTTTCCCTTCTTGTCTATTAATAGTCAAGGTTGTAAACTCAGAGTCTAAATGTCTAGGTACCAATTCCAGCTTTGCCACTTTCTGCTAGTGTGGCTTTGAACAGGGTATTTCATTCATTTTTGTCTTAATTCCACCATCTGTAAAATGGGAACAAAAAAGTATTTAACTTACAAGGTTGCTAAGAGGAGAAGGCATTAATACAGTTAGAGAATTTTGTGTAATACCTGAACATAAAGAGTGCCATGTAAGTATTTTCTATTATTGACTCTGCACTTTGACATAGGTAAATTCTTCAACTTTATCTTCCAGTTCACTAATTTTCTCTTGAGCTATATCCCCTCTGCTGTTTCAATTGTTAAATGAGTTTTTAATTACAATTATTATATTTTTAATTTAAACATTTTCCCCTTTTTCAAGTATGCCTGATTTTGGGAGGATAATCATGTTCCTTCTCATGTTTTACACTTCATTTTTATTTTTTAGACATTTGAAACACACTTAGATTCTATATATAATCATACCAATATCATATTCTCAGGGGATTATATTCTGCTGCTTTTTTTCTTTGATTACTCTCACACATGGCAACATCACATTTCATCTTTTTTGTTTTAATTTTGGATTGAGAGCTCATGGGTAGTGTGAATTCATCCAAGGATATCATGCAAGTCTCACTATGGGGGGAGGTATCCTTAAAGAGTGAATATATTTGTTTTATCCAAAGTAAAAAGTGGCTTGGAGTTTTTCAAGCCACGCAAAAAGAATAAATCTTAACACCAAATCCATTTGAGGGCAACCTACAAAGGGGCCTTCCCTGTCCAGTTAACAGCTAGAGCAGGGCAGACACATTTTTTAATGGTAGGCAGGTGGGCTTTTCTTCAGTTTGGGAAGGGTTTCTGTAATGGTTAGAAGTCCCTATTCCAGCTGTCTGCTTCAAAGAACTCTCCTTTGGGAGCTCTCAATTAAAAGGTACCTAATGGACCACACTGCCAAAAATAGGAGCTGGTTCTACTATCTCAGAGGAGCACCAAAAAGGGGAAACAGGATTCAGGAAGAAAGACTGGAAGAGTTGAACATAAGTAGCAACTTTTTGGCTGAGTCTCAGCTGATCCTGGTGGCCTAAGAATTCAATAGCTCTGACCTCCAAGCACAGGAAGCACAGTTAAGGGACCACCCAGCTCATCTAGTGTTTCATAATCAAATATTAGGTATAATTATAGGTTCTTTGGGTGGCAGAACACAACACGAAGATGCTCAGAAGCAGAATTTTTTGCTCTTTGCAGGTCTAAACAAGACAAGGCTGCCACACAATGCGTTGTCCCTGGAGACAGGGTAACAGTGAACTAGAACTGTAGGAGTCACCTTGTATGGGGAAGTGAGGAGGAGTTAGCTAGGTTTCACAAGGGCTTTTTAGGGATTTTGTATGTCAGTAATGCTACAGAGTGAAAGAAGGTGCCATCCCTCAGGTATCTGGGGGTCTCTGGCAGTTGGGTATGTGAATTTTGTGGTCCAGAAGTGTTAGGAACTAATAAGGGGACGAACTGGGTCGGGAGCTTGGTAAACTGTCCAAGAAGAGGAACTGACAGTCTTTAGACGTGACTTCAAAACTGGGTCAAGACAAGCACATGTGGAATATTATATTCCATCTGAGAAAGCTGGGAAGAGCAGAGGTGTCATCTAAGCCTCGTCTCAAGGCCTGGAGACTGTGAGACAAGGACATTCCAGGCAGGATGATAGCATGGAAAAGGCACAGAGGGATAAGAGGAATGGCATGTTACAGGAATATCAAACAGCTCACTGAAAGCATATGGGGAAGGAAGGGGAAACCGAGACTGTAGGTGTCCACAGGAGTCGTATCATAAAATGCCTTATGATCAGGAGTTTACATTTTACACTCAGTGAGAACCCAACTTTTCAGACTAGAGCAGGAGATTCCCAAGTATGCTATGGAAACTGGCAACCAAAGGAAAAATCTGACACCTATATCAGGGCATGAATTTTGGGTGAAGATTTGGGAAAAGAAAGCGTTTAAAGATATTAAAACAAACCCAGATATAAATGGATAAAGGCCTAGGGGGAAAAAATGCATGCAAGGAATTTCACAATTTCATTAATTTCTCATTGTGTTAGGAGATGCCCTGTTCAGGGCCTGTGTTGATTTTCTGCCACCAGGACTCTCCGCTGCCCTGTTACGTCTTCGTATTGTCACCAGATTGGTGTCCACTGAGAAAATCATCAGTGTATCTGTGGTCTTGAAGTGTTACTTCTTTTAATGACCAAGGGCTGACTGGTTGTGAGAACCTCAGTGCAGGCTACTGCTTCCTGAAACTCTGAAATCCCTGGCCTGTGTCTCATTCATGTTTCCTTATTTCCTGTGAGTCTTTTGGCCATGCATCATTGACATTTTATGTCATGCCATTTCAATTAATGGAACAACTGACATCTTCCTTTAGCACCTTGAGATCAACTTTAAATCAAACAGCCCACATGGGCAATCTAATGTGACAGGGCCCCTAGGGATGAGGGTCTCTGGTGGCTGTTGTATAAACACTCAGCAAATAAATAATAATGGGGAATAATTACCTTGGGAGCTGCTAGGATTCATGGCTCTTTAAAAGCTCTGCACAAGGGCCTGCGTAGGAGGCTTTAAAAGCTCTGCACAAGGGCCTGCGTAGGAGGTGACATGATGAAGTGGAAAAAAGCTGGAGCAGATAGATCAGGTTTTGAATCCTGGCTCCTTGCTTAACTGATGTACGGTCCTCAGGGAAATTAATTACATAAACCACCCAAACTTTACTTTCTTCACCTGTAAAATAGAGATATCATGAGTCTCTCGTAACATTGAAATGAAGAATAAATGATAAAATATATAAGAAATCACCTGGATCATGTTAGTTTTTTAATTAAAAAACTCATTGCGGGATACTCTCTTAGGTAGTTGCATTTCTTTGAGGGATGTTACTTATTTTTCTAGGCCAATGGATGCTCTGTAAAACTTTAAGGTAGAACTAAAAAATCCATAAGGTCTCTTTGGGCATACATGTACACACACACACACACACACACACACAGATACACACATACACACATACACACATATTTACAATTAGATGGCTAATGACTACAACATCATTTTTAGTATAAAAGCCTTTATTTTTCATGATTTGAAATACCACCAATTATAAATTATCATATGTATATATGTTTATTTCTAGGTTCTCTGTCTTGAGGACTTGACCTATTTATTTTTGAGTAAAAATTATATTTACAGAATAATCACATTCTTACAATTTTCTTTGGTATCTATTAAGCTAGTGACTATATGCTTTTATCATTCCTTAACAAAAAATTTTTGGCCACTTCTGTGCATTTTTCTCTTCTAGATGAATTTGAGAATATGCTTATTAAGTTCCAAAACTTGCTTATAAACATGATGTATCTCCTTAGAACATCTTTCTTACTCTTTATAAAAGTATTGTACATATTTACTGGGATATTTTTCTAGGTGTTTCCTAGGTTCTGTTACAATTATGATTGTGATCTTTTTGTTCTGTTACATATTCTGATTATTGCTAATTCTAATGAAAAGCAATTAATTCTGCCCACTTTTAAAACTTTCTTATTAGCTCTTATAGGCTTTTTTGTTTTATTAGATTCTCGAAGGTCTTCTAGGTAGACAGTCATATCATCTAAAACAATGAGAATTTATTTATTTATTTATTTATTTATTTATTTATTTATACAACTAATCCCTTAGAAATACAAGCAATTATCAGGGAATATTATGAAAAATTATATGCCAACAAGCTGGACAACCTGGAAGAAATGGAAAAATTCCTAAGCACCCATACACTTCCAAAACTCAAACAGGAAGAAATAGAAAACTTGAACAGACCCATAACCAGTGAAGAAATTGAATCAGTTATCAAGAATCTCCCAACAAATAAGAGTCCAGGACCAGATGGCTTCCCAGGGGAATTCTACCAGACATTTAAAGCAGAGATAATACCTATCCTTCTCAAGCTGTTCCAAAAAATAGAAAGGGAAGGAAAACTTCCAGACTCATTCTATGAAGCCAGCATTACTTTGATTCCCAAACCAGACAGAGGCCCAGCAAAAAAAGAGAACTACAGGCCAATATCCCTGATGAATATGGATGCAAAAATTCTCAACAAGATACTAGCAAATTGAATTCAACAACATATAAAAAGAATGATTCACCATGATCAAGTGGAATTCATTCCTGGGCTGCAGGGCTGTTTCAACATTCATAAATCAATCAATGTGATACATCACATTAATAAAAGAAAAGATAAGAACCATATGATCCTGTCAATAGATGCAGAAAAAGCATTTGACAAAATTCAGCATCCTTTATTAATAAAAACCCTCGAGAAAGTCAAGCTAGAAGGAACATACTTAAACATCATAAAAGCCATTTATGAAAAGCCCACAGCTAATATCATCCTCAATGAGGAAAAACTGAGAGCTTTCCCGCTGAGATCAGGAACACAACTGGGATGTCCACTCTCACCGCTGTTGTTTAACACAGTGTTGGAAGTTCTAGCATCAGCAATCAGACAACAAAAGGAAATCAAAGGATCAAAATTGGCAAAGATGAAGTCAAGCTTTCACTTTTTGCAGATGACATGATACTATGCATGGAAAACTCGACAGACTCCACAAAACGTCTGCTAGAACTGATACATGAATTCAGCAAAGTCGCAGGATACAAAATTAATGTACAGAAATCAGTTCCCTTCTTATACACTAATAATGAAGCAAAAGAAAGCATCTGACTCTTGATTTCAGCTCAGGTCATGATCTCAGCGTTCCTCAATTCGAGCCCCACGTCGGGCTCTGAGCTGACAGCATGGAGCCTGCTTGGGATTCTCTCTCTCTCCCCTTCTCTCTGCCCCTCTCCCCACTCATGCATGTGTGCACTCTCTCTCTCTTTCTCAGAATAAATTAATAAACTTGAAAAGATGATAGGTTCTGTGACAATGCTAATCACCAACGAGAACCATCTGAAATGAGAGAATGCACTCTTTTTTTCCTCAAATTATTATTTTTGTATTATAGCTCCCTCAGTGGCAGAATTAATTCCCAACTGTTCCCGTTTAGTCTTCCTCATTGCAAAGCTGAGAAGTCAGGGCTAATGGCTCCATGTGAGGTGTTATAGCCCGTAAGAGCTCTTCAGTGACAAAAGTGATGACAGAGGCTATAGGGGACGTACTGTAAACTCAGGTGCTTCAAGGAGAAGACAGAGGCATCCACCTGCCAGGACGCTCAAAATGGGCTATATAAGTCGACTGTAGGGTCTGGGAGGATGCTTAGATATGAAGAGTAAGCTTACCCTAGGGCTTTAGGACAAAAGAGGAAAAGAAGGGAGAGTGTAGTGGCCACTGGGGGCCTGATTTGGCCAGCTGGCTTGTATGAAGCCACTGGAAAGGGGCGGCAGACACAGCCCTGTCAGCCTTAGGGGTCCAACAAGAAAGAGAAGTGAGGCACAGGGACTGTAGCTATAGTTCCCAAATGAGCAAAGGGCTGCCCTTCTCTGAGGCTGAGCCCGGGCCCTCCAGTCCCTCTGTCACATTCTGAGCTGAAAACAACCCCGGAAGCCAAGCCACGTTCAGGTCCCAGCTTGTGCCTTCCCATCAGATTCCGCGGAAACTGCAGAAGGCCGGGCGCAGGCTCAGTATTGTTTAGAAGATTCCTTCTCAGAGGAAATCGGGCTCCAGAAGAAAGTTTTATAGAAAACCTAACTATTCTTTGAAGCCAGCCTAAATGCTGAGGTTCTGCTGAGAGCTTTTCATTTTGACCTTTGAAGAAGACAGTCAGTCCATTGGCAATGAAGGGCTTTCTTTTTTTTTTTTTTTCCAGGGGAAAAGTAATCTGATAAACAGGACCCGAGATGAAGAAGAAAAAGGTCAGCTGAGGGCGCATCACTTGCAGAAGCAACAAAACGAAACACAGAAGCAAGCACTCAGCAGCTTTTCTTTCTACAGTTTTGGAAGCTGGTTGCTCTAGCATATATACCTCATCTGTGTGAATCTAAACACGATTCACTTGGAGTATTTCCCCCTTCCCCATATAATTTTTTTTTTTAGGTTTATTTATTTATTTTGAGAGAGAGAGAGGGAGCGGGGCAGGGAGAGATGGAGAGAATCTCCAGCAGATTCTGTGCTGTCAATGAGGAGTCAGCTGCGGGACTCGAATTTGAACCGTGAGATCATGACCCGAGCAGAAATTAGGAGACAGACGCTTGACCAACTGAGCCACCCAGGCGCCCCTCCCCTAATCTAAT
The DNA here is from genome assembly GCF_016509475.1 of Prionailurus bengalensis. Taxonomy (NCBI): domain Eukaryota; kingdom Metazoa; phylum Chordata; class Mammalia; order Carnivora; family Felidae; genus Prionailurus; species Prionailurus bengalensis. The sequence goes on along the minus strand of NC_057345.1, from coordinate 208,135,176 downwards.
CCTTGTGAAGGAATGATCAATATATTAAATTGAATTGAGTAGCTGAACAGTTCCTCTGCTCTAAGGGCACTGTAAGTTCTGCAACGGAGGGGGTCTCGTGTGCCTGCTTCACCGCCGTATCGTCAGCTCTCGGTACAGGAGGGGGGTACGCAGCTCGATAAATCGGTGCTGATGAGTACTGTGCTCTGAGGACCCCACTGAAGCTCTTCTCTCCAGGCCAGAGTCAGACACGGGGAGTCCCCTGCTGCTCTCCTGAGGAGTGGAACTCAGCAAGCACGTTTTCATACATCAGCTCAGACTCAGAAGGTCTCATTATAACACAGTCTATCATATCTTTGAAGTTTCTCTGCATTTCATCAGCTCAGAGTGGATTAAACATTTAAAAATACTGACAGGTTGTGTGTGTGCTTCTGCGGGTGAGTGCTTAAAATCTATCCTTTCATAGCCTCGGTCAGATTTTGTGTTCTGACCTTCCCTTACTGATTTGTGAAAGCTCTTTGTATATTAAAGAATAAGCTCTTTGTCCTGTGTCCAAAAGGAACAGAGACTACATTTTATTCATGTATCCCCAGGCAGGGACAAGGTGCTGCATAAATATTTGTTGAATGAATGAATGGATTAATATGTACTGCAAATATTTTTCACGGGGAGATTTCCACGTATAATTCTCTTCATTCGCATCATGAAACCAGGGCCATAGGGCTACTGGCGGTAGGAAGATAGAGGTCAAGACTGCGTACATTCTAATCAGCAATCATTATCAATACGCATAAGACAACAATGGACTTCCTGCTTACTTTTATTAACAATAGGGGCACCTGGGTGGCTTAGTTGGTTAAGTGTCCGACTCTTGATTTCTGCTCAGATCAGGATCTCATGGTTTGGGGGTTCTGGCCCTGCGTTGGGCTCTGCACTATCAGAGCCTGCTTGGGATTCTCTCTCTCTCTCTCTCTCTCTCTCTCTGCCTCTCCCCTGATCAGGCTCTCTCTCTCTCTCTCCCTCAAAAATAAATGAAAAAACTTTGAAAAAAAAAATTAACTGGCCTATGACTATACCATATGTTTTTGATCATCTGACCCACTTTGAAAAGGCTTGGAGGTATTTTCTTTTGATCAAATATAGAGCACAGTTAGCCACAGCTCGCACTTACTGAGCGTATGTCCTATGCCAGTCACAGGGCTGAATAAGTGTACAACAAAGAAACTTTACTTGGGGGCTTCCCTTATCAGTAACCTTACCTTCTTGTTCCTCTTTCATCTTTAGGTCCCAGAGAAGCGGGCAAGTTGAATGCCACTTTCAGGAGAAGGCTATGACATTGCGATGTCCCTCCCAGACAAAGAAGTAAAGAACCTGAGCGCAGACGACACTGTTGGAAGATGACGTGTGCTTTGTGAGATCTCCCTGGACCCATGTTCCCAGGAGGGCCACGGTGAGAAGGCTGTTCCAAAAGGGGCTTTGATCACATTCTCTTTTTGAACCCCTGGGAGGAGACTGCTATGTGGTTGGTTCCCTATATGTTCAAGGGAATGATGGCTTAACGAGGAAGTATAGTGCCAGACGGACGAGCCAGCTGTCTTGAGTCACATGCACAACTCCAGCAGTGTTTGTAGGGGACCCAGAGGTTCCTACAAATCCTCAGATTGCTGGCAGTAAGAAGAACGATGAGAAAAATGGGAGTCACAACTAGGTGTCACAGCAAACTGCACACTGAAGCACGGCCCAGTACACCAGGCAAATCTTGACTGACCCAGAGAAACAGATCACAAATACATGAGCTGCAGACTTGCACAGTGAGCTATAGTAGAAGAACTGTGCCCAACCAAGGGCCCTGTCACTTGTGCCTCCACAGAGTTCAGGCCTGGGCAAGAGCAGACCAGCTACTCTGCAGTGTGGAAAGATCAGTGAATACCGGAGCTTAGTACCTGGCCTTGGCGCCTGGGTGGCTCAGTCAGTAGGTTAAGGGGCTGACTTTGGCTCAGGTCACGATCTCGAGGTCCGTGGGTTCGAGACCCACATTGGGCTCTGTGCTGACAGCTCAGAGCCTGGAGCCTGCTTTGGATTCTGGGTCTCCCTCTTGCTCTCTTCCCCCTCCCCAGCTCACTCACTCTCTCTCTCTCTCTCTCTCTCTCTCTCAAATGAATAAACATTAAAAAAAAAAAAAAAGAAATCCATCTTGCAGAGGAGGAGTAGTGGGGAGGACTGGACAAATCATGTTGCCCTGAAATCTGCTGTGCTGCCCAAAAGATTGCAAGCTGGAAAGAACTGAGAGCTTTTCCATAGTACAGGTTAGTATTTTATTGTTTTCTAGTTTCCCCCACCTATTCACGGTGAGTGGGGGGATGGAGATTCTTAAAGAAGAAGATTTCAATCAGTTATAGAAATAAGAGCCAACTTTCCCCCAGCATATCGACATATGCTTATTTGAGACCCGGATACTGATACCTGATAATGAGTATCTCATTGAGTTCTTGCAAAAAAGCCCGTGGGCTGGGTGTTTTACAAATGAAGATACTGAAGTTTGGAGAGATTGAGTGTTTTTGCTACGGCCACTGGGCCAGCCAAAGAGCTAAATCCCCGTTCAAGCAAAAACTGGTAGACCCTTCATCCCTATAGCATTTTGTGAACTGTTAGGTGAAGTTTCTGCAGGAAAATCATTTTCTTAAGGCCTGGGGAGCTTTGGGGGTTAGCACGGAGCAAGCACCTCAGTCTGTTGGGCTCAGAGGGAATGTTTTGAGTCTGAGCTCCACTGCGGACCAACTGTTTCTGGCCAGGCATCAGAGCGGGAACACGTGGGATACACCGCACAGGTTGGCCGGGCTCCTACCCTGGGTGAAGGCGGTGCAGATGGTCCTACTGAGGCTGCAACGCCTGCCGGGGAGATGCTCCATAGGTTAACTGTGCACGTTCTCGGATGAGTCAGCCCTGATTGCTGACATCGATATGTTTGCGGTTGCTGCCTCGGAGGCCTGGTGTGTGAGTCAGATGGTATTGAAATTAGAAGAGTGTTGGCCTTGTTTCCTGAGATTTTGGAAATGGAATAAGTTTTTGAACTTGGTCTGTGGTCAGAACCACTTTGGGGAAAAAAAAACAACAACTATAAGCCAGAATGAAAACTTAGGACTAATACCTCTCTACACATTATGAAGGTAACAGAATTGAGTAGCTAATTATACTGTAACTGGCTATTAGTCTTTATGAAGGTGAATGCAATTAGCTTAACCTAATTTTAAATCTCACTTTCCCTTCCCCAAGCACATATTTGCTACTTACAGCCTCAAAATGCTCCTTGGTAAGCTAAGGAGGTCCTCAAGCCTGCAGGTGATCGTAAGTCACCAGTGGCAAAACAGGTGGGTCCATTCAGCCTGCTGATATTTTGTGAACGTTTTCACTCTTCTTGATTTTATTTTATTTTTTGAATATGTAAAGCACTCATGAAATTCAAAAGAATTCATTAAGAAAGGTATCAAGGTATCAAAAGTATCAAGAAATGTATACCCATAGAATTTTTATTTCCATGCCTACCCCTCCCACCCTGTTCCCACTCACCCCCACAGGTAGCCATTTTCATTTGTTTGATCAGTTAAAAAACAAATATATATATATATATACCCAAAAGTAGCATGAAAATAAATAAATGAATAAACAAATAAGTAAACATTAATTTCAAAATTTAAAAAAATTTTTTAAGTTTATTTATTTATTTTGAGAATGAGAGTCTGCACTGTCAATGCAGAGCCTGATGCAGGACTCGAACTCATGAATCATGAGATCATGACCTGAGCTGAAATCAAGAGTCAGTTGCTTAGCTGACTGAGCCACCCAGTTGCCCCTAAAATTAAAAAAAAAAAAAAATTATGTTTATTTTCAAGAGAGACGGGGGGGGGGAGAGAGAGAGAGAGAGAGAGAGAGAGAAAGAGAGAACACGAGTGGGGGAGGGGCAGAGAGAGAGGGAGACACAGAACCCGAAGCAGGCTCCCGGCTCTGAGCTGTCAGCACAGAGCCCGACGCGGGGCTCGAACCCACGGACCGCGAGATCATGACCTGAGCCGAAGTCAGATGCTTAACCAACTGAGATGCCCAGGCACACTGCCCCTAAATTTTTTTAATTAAAAAAATTAGCATGGAAACATCCCAGGTGTCCATCGACAGATGAATGAGTAAAGAAAATGTGGCATATACCTCCAATGGAATGTTGCTCGGTCTTAAAAAAGAAGGAAATCTTCCCATGCGTGACAATATGGATGAACCTGGAGGACATTACACTAAGTGAAATAAGCCAGTTACAAAAGGACAAATACTGCATGATTCCACTTATAAGAAGTATCTGAAATAAACCCGTAGAAGCAGAGACTTCAATAGCGATTGCCAGGGGCTAGGTGGTTGGGGACACGGGGAATTGTTATTCAATGGGTAAAAAGGTGAAGTCATGCTAGATGCATGAACTCTAGAGATATGTGCACAACATAGTGCCCATAGTTAACAATGTGGTATTGTGCATTTTGAAATTTGTTAACAGGATAGATCTCAAGTTAAGTGTTCTCGCCACAAATAGAATAAAAATGCATGGACACAAAGAAACTTTGGGAGGTGTTGGATATGGCTGTTGCTTTGATTGTGGTGATGGTATAGCAAAGGTGTTTGCATATATCCAAACTCTTCAAATGATACACATGAAATATGTGCAGTTCTTTGTATATCAATTATACCTCAATAAAGTTATCTAAAAAAAACCCCCAAAGTAGCATATTATGCCATGTACATGATTTTTGTCTCTTGCCCTTTTAACTTTACAATATACATTGGAATTCACACCGTTCCTATTTATAAAGTTCTTCCTCTTTTTTTTTTTTTTTTTTTTGACTATTTGGATTGTTTTCATTCTTTTGCAGCTATAAATGCTACCTCAGTGAATAACCTTGTGGACATGTTGTTTGTGGAGGTACGCCTTCAGGTAGATTCCTGGAATTGGGATGGCTAGATCATAGCGTGAAAGCATGTGATTTTGTGAGATATTGCCGACTGGTTTATGTCGTTTTATACAACCACCAACAAAGTATGACCCTAGTGTCTGTCACCCCACAGCCTTGTAACAGGGTGTTTCTCAAGCTTGTGATTTCTGTCAGTCTGAGACTAGACATGGTGTCTTAGAGCTGTAGTATGCATTTCTTTTATTATAAGCAAACTTGGGGATATTTTCTTCCTTACATGTCAATTTGTGTGTCTTTTTGCTTAATTTCTGTCCATTTTTGTATCAGGTTTTTGGTGTTTCCTTTTTTTCTAATTCTTTAAAAAATTTTTTTTAATGTTCGTTTATTTTTCAGAGAGAGGGAGAGACAGCGTGCGAGTGGGGGAGGATCAGAGAGAGAGGGAGTCACAGAATCTGAAGAAGGGTCCAGGCTCTGAGCTGTCAGCACAGAGCCCGACATGGGGCTCAAACTCACAAACTGCAAGATCATGACCTGAGCAGAAGTCAGGCACTTAACTGACTGAGCCACCCAGGAGCTCCCTTTTTTTTTCTTTCTAATTCTTAAGAGTTACTTATAAATTAAGAAGGTTACCCCTTTTGTCTATGTGGCACATATTTTCTCCCAGTTTGTAAATAGTCTATTTTTCTGATAGCATTTTTCTATGCAAAAAGTTTTACTTTAAATTTCTGTAGTTACATTTATCTGTTTTCTTTCTTTCTTTCTCTCTTTCTTTCTTTCTTTCTTTCTTTCTTTCTTTCTTTCTTTCTTTCTATATTTGGGCTTTCTGTTCTGTTTGGTTCGAGTCCCAGGACCATTCTATTGTAAAACTGTGTTTAAATCTGAAAAAAATTGTCCCCTGTCATTGCTCTTCATTTTTAGGGTTTTCCTAAATTTTCTTGAATGGTTAAAATGTAGACTTTAGAATTAACTTATTTAGTTCCAGAAAAAAAAATACTTAGTTTTGTATTGAGATCTCATTAAATGTATATATTATCTTGGGGAAACATGGCAGACTTATGCTAAATGGGTTTGTTCAAGAATAAGAATGTCTTTCTGTTGATCCAATTAACTTCCTTTTGTTTGAAGAGTGGTTTAAAGCCTTTCTAAATATTTGGATTTAAAAAAATTTTTTTGTCAAGTTTTTCTTCTTTCTTTCTTTCTTCCTTCCTTCCTTCCTTCCTTCCTTCCTTCCTTCCTTTCTTCTTTCTTTCTTTCTTTCTTTCTTTCTTTCTTTCTTTCTTTCTTTTATTTTTCTGTTGTAAATAAGGTTTGCTCTCCCACTATATGTTCTAGCTGGTTATTGTTTCCATATATGAAGGTTATTAATTTTTTTTATACTTTTATATCTTCCTAGGTTACTGAATTCTTTACTGCTTTTATTAGTTTTAGCATGGATTCTCTTGGTTTTTTCCAGGACACTATTTCATCATCTGCAGCAAAGAAACAATGTTATCTCTTCTTTTGCAATTCCAGTACTTTCAATTGCTTATATCGTGTTTCTTTTACTTTATTTTTTATTTGAGCTTCTCATGATGAGGCACAGGCTTCTAGTCTGCTTCAATCTCCTCCATTCCTATTATTAAACTTCATCGACTTCACTCATTTATGTTGCTAGCCTGGCTCCTGAAAGCATTAAAATACATGACCCCTGTCCACAGTCAACAACCTTGACATAACATGAGCTGCCCTTATAACACCATTGTGCATTTCTTCTATCCACTGCAGGGTTAGGTGGGTCAAGATGATGGGGGTGGGTCAGCCCCATAAATTGGATTAGTTTTGGGGAAACCAACTGTCCACTGTATCCTTTAGGGGCGGATACTCCGGAAGAGTAGAGAAGGAATCCAAAATTAAGCTGGAGAGATTGGAAGCAAATGCCAAGTCCAAAGGAGCAAAAACAAGACAATAAATTAGAGACAGTCAGGAGTAAGTACTTAAACAAGGTTGGATCAAAATAGGAGCAGACCAGAATTGTACAGAATGATTTCATTACTTATGCATAGGTATTAGGGTTTTACCTTTACAAGCCAGTGGATGCCTGGGCGTATGGGCTTATAGGGTGGATTAAAAGTCTCAAGCTCAAAATGGGTAATGGTCATCACTGCAAAATTTCTAATATTAAGTTATAAATAGGTTCTAGGATATTTTTGCTATATTATTTTCTGAGAACAACGGCATAGCATCTGCCCCCTAGATCAGCACCATCTTTGATTTTCTGCAATGAAAGAAATGTTTTATCACATGTGGTGTCCCATTAGGTAGCCACTAGCCACATGTGGTTATTGAACACTGACTATGTGGCTCGTGCAAATGGGGACACTGGATCGTTAACTGTATTTAATTTTAGTTAATCTAAATTTAAAATTTTTTTTTTTTCAACGTTTTATTTATTTTTGGGAGAGAGAGAGACAGAGCATGAACGGGGGAGGGGCAGAGAGAGAGGGAGACACAGAATCGGAAACAGGCTCCAGGCTCTGAGCCATCAGCCCAGAGCCTGACGCGGGGCTCGAACTCACGGACCGCGAGATCGTGACCTGGCTGAAGTCGGACGCTCAACCGACTGCGCCACCCAGGCGCCCCTAGTTAATCTAAATTTAAATAGACATTGTGGCTAGTGATTACTGTATTGGACACAGTGTAACTCTAGAACTTTATATTCTAAAAAGACAAAGGGTAAAATTCATGGCCTGTGACTTCGGCTCGTGTCAGCCACTTGCAGCATGCATTAAACACAGTATGACCTTATGACGTCTCGTTTGTAACAGATCTGTAATAAAATGGAATAATAATATAATGCAATAATAGTTTTTAATAAAATATATTTTATAAAACTCTTCCAGTTTGTTTATACTGCAATAACATGCCTCTATAAATTATGATAATCCACAGTCCGTTGCAAGGAAATTAGTTTGGAAAAATAATGAACTAACTTTCCCAAAGTCATGAAAATTATTAGTTTCAAATGTATGGCCTGAATCAAGGTCTTTTGATTCCAGATTTAATCTTTACTCTGTTACACAAAGGTGAACTTTTCATATGTACAAGTGAGTGATTTAAAGTGTGTTAGTCTGATAATGTTAAACATACGCTTGCCATATAACCTGGACATTCCATCTCTAGATATTTACCCAAGAGATATTAAACCATATATTATATAAAAAACCTGTGCATAAATGTTTATAGAGACTGTATTCACAATTGCTCCAAACTGGACCTAACCCAAATGACCTTCAGCTACTTAAAGGAAAAACAAATTGTGGCATGAACCCGTAATGGAATACTATTCAGCAACAAAAAGACCCATTGACCCACACCACCGCATGGAGAAGTCTCAAATGAATTATGCGAAGTGAAATAAGCCAGACTCCAAAAGTCACGTGCTCTATAATTGCACTTATTGGATACTCCGGAAAAGCCCAAACTAGTGACGTAGAACAGATCGGTGATTGCCAGAGACTACAAAGTGACAGGAGAAAATTGAAGGGCTAGTGGAAATGTTCTATAGCTTTATTATGAGAATGGGTGACTTTATACACTTGTCAAACTCTTAGAAATTTTCACTAAAATAAGTGAATTGTATTGTATTAAAATATGCTGCAATAAACCTCCTGTATGTAAAGTATGTTAATATTCTATCATAGGCTGGTGGGAAAAGGAGAATAAGATTTGATTAGAGATGGTCAAGACTTAAACAACTGGTCTGGGGTGACTGGCCAGCCTTCTAAAGTGCAGTGACTAAGGTGATGTCACCAGATTTCTAAGAATGCATATCAGGAGGCTGTGGGTCCCGCTATGAGACCTTCAAGACAGTGATGACACCCAGCTGGAACCTTCTCAGTGGGTAATAGGAATGCCTACACCTCTTGCTTAAAATAGGACACAGCCAGGCTCATGAACCAGAAGAATAGGGCTTGATGCGAAGGAAGCCTCACCATCTGTCAAGATCCAGCCCGAATCATGAGACCGAGGTAGGACCACACTCACTACCACCCTTTGGACAATCTGGACTTGCGTCTGGACTTGGTGTACGTCGAGCTTGTTTCTACCTTGGGGCCCATGTGCTGGCTTTTCCTTCCGCTTGGAGACACATGAATAGACCTTCACTGATGGAGTTACCTAATTGGCCCCCACTGCTCTCCTTTCACATCACTTAGTTTGATTCTTCATAGCACCTATTAATACCCGATATTGTTTGCTTCTTTGTTCGTGTCTGATGTATGTATGTAGGAACGGACGGATGGATGGATGGATGGATGGATTTATTATATTTACTGGAGTGCAAGCTTCATGAAAAGTGGGATTCACTACCCGTGTCATTCACTACTGCGTCCTCAGCCTGTCAGCTGAATGCCTGACACTGGTTGGGGCTCAAGGAATAATTGTTGAAAGCATAGATGGATTGTCTCAGAAACCAGATGGGACTGAGTTAGCTCGTCGCAGGGAATTATGCCTGAAGCTCGCAGGGCTGAGCAGGAAGACTGACAAGCTCCAATAATTGTAATTCCAGCTGGTGTGTGATTACAGATTGAGGTGAGCGTCTTTAGACTGGCATCTTCAATTTGGTTTTCTATGCTGAAAATCCAGCATGATGACAAAAGGCTGGCGTAGCACTTGCTGCCGTGGCCTCCTTGTGTATTTAACCAGTGCTCATTTCCCTAGCGTTTCACACGCGGGAGTTGTGTTGTGTCCAGGACCGAGGGTGTTTTGCAGAGGTGCTTCTGTCCTTTCTCGTTTGTTCCTTTTCCTGCTGGTGCTCGTCTTGGTTGCTAAGACAGTTTCCATGGCAAAGGCCCACCAGCTAAGTGAGGATTACATGCAGTAAATATTTTAAACAGATGAACTTGACAGCCGAGCAGCTGCTTTTCACCAAACGGAAGGCAGGAGCGTACTGGGATCAGACTGGCAACTAGAGTCACATTCTAAACCTTTGCTATGGATGCATGACTGGCTTTGAGGTTTTGGCCACTGGCAATCGTGGTGAGAAAAATATCTGAAGCCTGTCCACAGTGTATGTGCACTTAAGAATATTCTAACTTACTGAAAGGAATAGAGGAGCCATTTTATAAAATGGAAGCTTGGCAGACATTTTGCAATAACAGGATGATGTAAAAGCAGCTGGAGTCCTCCTGTGAGGTGCGTGAAAAGTGGGATTCCTGTTAGACTTTAGATGTTAAGAAAAAAAGGCTGTTGGGAGGGAGAAATGCGGAAAGGCTTGGCTTGGCTTGATGGTGTATCATGTAGACCAGAGGGTAAGTTGTTTCCACCAGGCACAGGGACCTTAAAGAGTTTTCAGTCAGATGGTTATCGTACATTCTCTAGAACCATGGACATACCTGCCTATTTTTCTCTATAAAGTAGAAATTTCAATGTTTGCCTGCCAATTCCATGTATTTTTTTCCTGATGCTGGAAGCCATTCAGGCATTGGCCAGACAACCTTTTTCTTGTACAGAAAGAGAAGCTAGTCTCAATGAACATTCGAGAACTTGCAACTTGATAGTCAAGCACTCAACTAATGATGCCCTTAAACTGTGGCTCATACCTTCTAAGCCAGCGCTCACCTTCTCTCCAATGTTTTCTGTCTTCTTCACAGTATTGAGATAAGAGTTGCTTTCTTTGTGTCTTAGATTTTCTTTTGGAATCTCCTAGTAATTTCTGGGATGTCCAGTCATTCTCGTTTGTCTTTATTCCAAAGAGTTATACTTTAAATTCAATTGTGTTATACTTTAAATTTTTTTTTTCAACGTTTATTTATTTTTGGGACAGAGAGAGATAGAGCATGAACGGGGGAGGGGCAGAGAGAGAGGGAGACACAGAATCGGAAACAGGCTCCAGGCTCTGAGCCATCAGCCCAGAGCCCGACGCGGGGCTTGAACTCACGGACCGCGAGATCGTCCGGCGCTTAACCGACTGCGCCACCCAGGCGCCCCAATTGTGTTATACTTTAAATTCAATTGTATGAGTACATAAAGAGAAACTACTTAAACTCGGAGTTCTCCAGCTCATGGCAAGGATCATATGTTTCCACTTCTCCTTTATTCATTTCCAATCAACAAATATTTTCTGATCACCCACCATGTGCAAAACAACCATGGTAGATGTTACAGAAGGACATCTACGATGATTTACAATGTACTCACATTCCAACAAGTTTTGAAAAATACTTCCAGCATTCGGTATACCGTTTAATCCTTCTAACATCTCTGCAGTTCCCCGAGGTCACTGACGCCTTCTCCAGCATCAGGTTATGCCACAGAATGCCTTGCGTTCCTGAATAAGTGTCAACTTGGATTTTGACCAGGGTATCCGAGGAAGTTTAGAATCGTAGTTTCTTTCTGTCATGCTTCTGATGTTTTCTTCCTGATGCTGGGTTTAAATGAATTCTAGGACATCCACACTACGAAAGAAAATATAGCTGTTTGGAAGGGAAATGCAAATGTATATTTAGTGACTTGTAATGTGTACCATGTTTTATTGCTGAGAGAAGTAAAGTTACAAAATCTATTTCAGGGTGATTCCATTTGTTACAAGAATATATAAATAGATGTACGTACAGTCATATGCATAAATGTACACACATGTAGTAAAAAGAAGTCTAGAATATTATAGATGAAATGTTCATAATGGTCATCACTGATAGATAGCATCACAGAAGACTAAGACTTTTCTTGACATTTTCTCCAAAGAAATTTCTGTAATGAACTTGGAGTTTTGTGTAATGGAGGCATAAGCAGGAAATCAGCTTAAAGATATGGGAACATATAGGGATTTGAGAGGGACAATGTCACGGTGAATCTTCTCCTACACATATCTGAGTCCTCCTTAAGACCTTATCCCTAGAGGAAATAAAGATACTAGCATTTCAAAACTTGGCTCTCTTTAATGAAACAATAATATGCCCAGTCTTTGCCAGTCATTACCTTTTCTCTCTAAAACCAACTTTCAAAATTCAAACAATACCCACAGTTCTCTCATACTGAAACCTATGCAGGAAAAAAAAAATAGCAGAGTGTGAAATGGATACGACAAGGAAATCCCTCCGAAGCTCTTCTTGCGAAGTTTTGTTAAGAGTGTCTGCCATGCCCTGTCTTGCTCCCAGCTGGGTCTGCTGTTCTAGTAAATGCCAGCAATTATGCCAGTTTTCTGCAGTATCCCCAGGTTGCCAGAGGAGTTTGAAAGCTGGAAAGGACTCACCAGCTACGACAATGGTGTTCACAGTGGCAAGGTTTATTTCCCCCCAAGACGATAGTCCCGGGTTTGCATACATTTGCTCTTTTCAATGAACCATGTACTCTAAATGTCACCTTGCTTCCATTCGGCCTGGCCTGTGTTCTGACTGTCCGGGGGCCTCCAGGAACAGCCGGCAGATTGATGGCTTGCTGAAACCTCCCTCATTATCTTTCACTGTAAATTCCTTTCATGAGTAATCTCTTGCGCCCTGGATGCAGAGATCCTTTGTGTGCGTGCTGTGAAATAAAATCTCAGAGAATGTGTGAGCTAATTTCCAATACTCGCCCCCACCATTATCCCCGACAATGTGACCTCAGAGCTCATTGTTTATTTAATTAGCAAAGCTCAGTTTAAATGGCACTAATTGGGGAAGAATGAAAAGTAAAGGATGTTAGCAGATTTAAGCAAAGAAAAAGGGGTGTGTGTGTGTGTGTGTGTGTGTGTGTTGCTGTGTCAGAAAAGAACACTTTTGAAAAATTAGTACTGGAAAGTGTATATTATTATCTTGTAAGAGATTGCCTTCATTATCCTTTACCTTAAAAACGAAAGAAAATTGCTTCTTTTCTATAATTCTTACCCAAAAGATGCTCCAAAGACCCATACTTATTTTTTCAAAACTGTAAACATACAGGTTATAATCACCTTTTAAAAATTTTTTTTAAATGTTTATTTTCGAGAAAGAGAGAGAGAGAGAGAGAGAGAGAGAGAGAGAGAGAGACAGCGTACGAGCAGGAGAGGGGCAGAGAGAGAGGGAGACACAGAATCAGAAGCAGGATCCAGGCTCTGAGCTGTCAGCACAGGGTCCGACTCGGGACTCGAACTCATGAACTGTGAGATCATGACCTGACCCAAGTCAGACGCTTATCCAACTGAGCCACCCAGATGCCCCTAGAATCACCTTCTTGATAGTCACTACTACTTAAATTGAATTTGGCGTACTCTTCTCCTTAATTTTGCAACAATCTTGAGCTCATACCAGATCTTTTTCCTATAAATGATATCTTATTTTATTTACTTATTTATTTGCAGTCACAGCTGAGGAACTCTGCATTCAAAACACCTTGAAGAAGGCTCTGGGCTCCACCATTATTGTTGCCTTGATCTCCTGATTGGCTTCTGCCCTTCTGCCAGGATAGGCCATAGTGTAGTCTGAGGCTGTTTTACTGGGTCATGGTCCTTTGGGGAAGAGTACTGACCATCACGGCAAAGGCATCGATCCGGGGCCAGGAAGGCTGTGGACGCTTTGGCTTTCCCGCCCTTTCTCCATGGATGGTTTCTGTCCCTCTCACAAGGACAATAAACAGGAGTTGAATAAGCAGTGTGACACATCCACGCAGTAGGACACTATTCAGCAGTTAAAAGGAATAAAAGACTGGTACCTGCTACAACATGGATGAACTGACTTTATGTTAAGTGAAAAAGGCCAGATACAACAGACCCATGGCATATAATTCCATTTACATAAAATGTCTAGAAAAAACAGTCTCTAGAGACAAGAAGTAGATTAGTGCTCTCCTGGGGCTGCACTGGGAAAGGGGGGGAGGTCCACAAATGGGCACAAGGGATCATCGCGGGTTATGGAACTGTTCTAGAATTGGATTATCACGGTGGTTGCACAAGTCTGCAGGCTTACTAAAATCACCGAATTGTACACTGAAGATGAATGAATTTTAGGGTATATAAATTATACCGCTACTAAAAGTGTTTTAAGAAATTAGAAATAAATTTCAAGTGGTACAAAAATAGGAAAACCTGGAGCCCATCCTGTTTGAGGAAAGTTCCACAGGGAAGGTGCTTGGGATGGGCCATTGAGACCAGCTTTGCTCTGGCTGGGGGGACACACTCCCAGATCTTGCTGCCTCTTGCTGAATGGTGTTTATTTCTCATATTGGCTTTAGGAGAAAATCAGTATACGTTATCCCAAGATGCTGGGTGTTCAAGATACGGCATTGGATGTCTTTGATTTGGTTCTTGTACTTAAGGAGGCCTGTCGGGTGGGAGGGTCAGGTGTGTAAACATTCTGTGAAGACCAGCTAGCACGCAGGCATTCTGAAAGGCTTCTTGGAGGAGGTGATGTCTGAGCTGAGAGTCAATGAAAGGTAGCAAAGGTGGCAAAGGCAGAGAGAGAGGTAGAGGAGAGACATGGTTCTGTTTGCTCTGCATGTTACTCTCTACCGCTTTCACTCCCTGGCCCCAGCTACCTCCCTCCCCCCCCTTCCCCCACAACCTCCTGTCAAGGTTGGGTCATAATTCAAGTTGACGATGAGGGAGAGCCAAGCCCCCCCACCGCGTTTGATTCAGGCATAGGTATAGGGCTCCAGCACTGGTCACAGTGCCTACTGAAATGTGATATAATTGGTTCTCTTTTTTGGCATCCGAAGGTCATAATCAAGCAGTTTTGTGGGTAGCAGCGCACATATTCTTCTCTGCATTAAGAAAACCCATCTGTGGAATGATGTTTACTGACAGACAGAAGCAGAACAGAGGCATGTAATGATATAAACGAAAGGGGGATTAGTTGGTGACATCGTTCAAACTCCGGCACAGCCACACCTTAAGCACTAAACACCACTCCCCTCCACCTTTTTTGAAAAAACCTTATTTACTTTGGGTTGAGTTTCCCCATAATCTGGGAGTTTTAACTAATATAAAGGGCTTATAATTGGGAAGAGCGCCTGGTACATAAACCTGTAGGCCCAAATGGGTGTGGGCTTTTTAGGAAAGGGTGATGTGCAGGTTGACAATGGCTTCAACTGGGCTGATGGATGTAAGGGACTCCGGGATGCCCCATCCCTCTTGTTCTGTTTAACCACCTCTGAAGCCTTCCACTTCCACTATAAGGTACCTTGCAGACCTGAGTCATTGAGGAGGAGAAGGACCTCACTGCCCTGGGAAGCAGCGGGAAGGATATATGATCCTCTCTTGCCTAAGACATGGCTCTTCATGGTGACGGCGCACTGTCCATGGCAGAAACAGCATTCTGTCCTCCCTGTGATATTTAGATATGTTCTCTCTCCTTCACAAGCAGGATCTAAGAAAGAGCTGACAGAGGTTGTCTTCTCCACAAACAAGTTGAAAGAAGTGAAATTTTCTTCTTCGTGACTGGTCTTGGAAAGCTCATGGCAGAAATCAAAGACGTGTCTTTTGCCCTTGAAATCAACCCCAAAGCAGAAGGCATGGCATATTTCCAACGACATCATATGGAACCTAGGAAACGCTAGAGCAAGGTGGTGATAAAGTAGCTCTTCAGGTCAGCCAAGTGGGGGGACATTCACTCCTTTTATAATCTGAGGGTACAGATATCTTGTCTGTTTTCTGGATTGGCCCTCAGTGGGGTTCCAGGGAGTGCTTTGGATTTGGTGTGGAGATATGTGCCTCTCAACCTGGGTTCTGCTGTACGACATTCCCCTTTCTTAGTTAAACCGGTGATGCAGCTTTATTATAGATTAGTGAAGTGTTGACTAAGAAATGGATCATCACATGCTGTCACAGCAGATTTCTGTTACTGCACTGGGATCGGCCAACATTTGCACCGTGGACTGCCTTCATCAGAATCACCAATATCCTTATTAAACTATAGATTCCTTGGCTTTTTTCCAAGAACGACTGCAGGGTGTTCAATGTGATTTATAAGAAATATATATTTCGTCATTCAGATTTTTTATGTATATTTGGTCTTCATCTACTGTTCCTGGCTCACAGCTCCCCAAACCCTTGGAACTTTCTGAAGGACAAGAGTGACGAAAGCACCTTTTGTCATAATTTTTAGTCTCTCCTCAGTTCCCGAAATCACTTCAGTGCCACAAAGACACGAAATGCGTGTCTTGCTCTTTGCGACAAGCCCCTTTCCACCACAAGGGGCCCCTTTTCAGCACAAGGTCTGATTGCAGGAAACGCAGCTCTGAGGCGAGGGTTGCGACTTTCAGTTCCACACCCATGACTTGGGAAGGGAAGAGAGGCTGGAGGTTGAAGCAGTCACCAATGGCCAATGATTTAATCAACCATACCTGTGTGATGAGGTCTCTATAAAAACCCCAAAGTATTGGGTTTGGAGAGCTCTCAGGCTGGTGAACAGGTTGAGGTGCTGGGAGAGTGGCACCCTGGAGAGGGCATGGGAGCTCTGCACCCCTTCCCTGTACCTTGCCCTATGGATCTCTTCCATCTGGCTGGTCCTGAGTTACATCCTATAATAAACTGGTGATCTACTAAGTCAATGTTTCTCTGAATTCTGTGAACTGCTTTAGCAAATTCATCAAACCCAAAGAGGGGATCCTGGAACCTCCAATCTGGAGCCAGTCAGTCACAAGCAGGGGTGATAATCCGGTATCTGATGTTGGAAGGGCACGATCGTATATAACCGAACCCTTTACTCGTGGAATCTGAGGCTGTCTCTGTGTAGATAGTGTCAGAATTGAGTTGACCTGTAGGACACCCATGTAGTGTCAGAACATTGCCTAGTGGAATAGGACCTCCCCCGAAAACACACATCAGAGTTGGTGACCAGATTCTTTAAGATGTATCTTGAAATTACGGATTGTAAACACACTCTCCAGGTGAATCTTACGCACATTAATAATTGAGAGCAACCAGCTGAGAGCCTGATACGGGCTCACGATTCAGGATACAGAGCTCAAGAGATGTTTTCTGAATAAAAATTTCTTCTGTTCACTCACAAAGGGGACTCTGGCACCACATACCCTTTCATTTGAAAAGCACAAGAAGTAGAGGAAATTCAGAAACACCTGTAGATAATTCAGCAACACTTCTACTTTTCAAATAAGATGAAGGGACTCGATTGTTCAGTAAAGCTCAGTCATTGCTGGGGGCCAGCTGGTGTGGCTTTTAAAAATGCGCCTGGCTGGGGCGCCTGGGTGGCGCAGTCGGTTAAGCGTCGGACTTCAACCAGGTCACGATCTCGCGGTCCGTGAGTTCGAGCCCCGCGTCGGGCTCTGGGCTGATGGCTCAG
This sequence comes from Prionailurus bengalensis, assembly GCF_016509475.1. Classification (NCBI taxonomy): domain Eukaryota; kingdom Metazoa; phylum Chordata; class Mammalia; order Carnivora; family Felidae; genus Prionailurus; species Prionailurus bengalensis. The sequence goes on along the minus strand of NC_057345.1, from coordinate 208,118,015 downwards.
AGCCTGGAGCCTGTTTCCGATTCTGTGTCTCCCTCTCTCTCTCTGCCCCTCCCCCGTTCATGCTCTGTCTCTCTCTGTCCCAAAAATAAATAAAAAAACGTTGAAAAAAAATTAAAAAAAAATGCGCCTGGATTTTGGTAGTTGGAGAACCATGCAGGTAGCTAGGATGTGACTGTCCTAATACTTCATCTTCAAACCTTGGATACGTGTGGACGTTTCTGAAATGAAATTTGTTACCCTCAACATAAATGCTTCACTTTATTTTGTTTCTCCTTTTCCTATCAGGGCATGCAGATATGCAAAATCCGGGAACCAGAAAAACAAAAGTACTGAAGTGTTATGTAACTCTGGCCCTCTTATAATGAAGCAGATTCACGGTATTTTCTGTCCATCAAATGAATGAAGCTCTTTCCATCAAGGTAGTATGTAAACAACAATTATTTTCAGCCTCTCAGATAGACACACACAAGGCAAGGAGACAAACAGGTCTCCTCTCCATGCAGCAGCAGCCAAATTCTGATAATGAAAAAGGCAACCGAATGGCTGTCGACACTGCCTTTTCCCCTGAGTTTGCCTGATATATATATATATATATATATATATATATATATATTTGTGAATGACTAATGGGGAGGCAGCTGCTGCAGCAAATAGAATTCAAACCCCCATTAATATTGGTGACTCATCCGCTGGATTCTTTCCCCATATCTGAAAATGTCAGGAAATTAAAAAGGCATCGTGGCATCTCCGGGAGACAAGTCCCAAGTCAGAGCTGTAACCACTTCTAAATATTCCTGGCCTCATTTGGAAATTGGATACCACCTGGGACGTGGCCTGGTTTGTAGTCCCATCCATGGGGGCAGGACAGACTATCAATCTCACTGAGTAAAGCACTCGGCTCGTCCTTCAGCAGAGCCGGAATTTTGAAGCTGGCGATGTCGCTTGTAATTAAATGGAGCGAATAGGGAACTACATGTATCCTGGGCTTGGCTTCCTTAAGAGCTGAAAGAAAGAGGGGAACAGGCAGTGGTTGAAGCTCCATGGACCCCTTGTTTGGTTAAATATATTTCTCTTACGCTCTGTATAAGACATGGGTAGAGATGGACATTTAGAAACATCTGAATGATTCCATTTTGATTTTTAGTCTTTCCCTGAAAATTCAGCACCAACAATCAGCTTCCCAGTCACTTGAAACAAACCCTATAATCTGATTTTAATTCAACTGGATTTTTTCAGCCTATTCTACAGGGGCCAGTTACTTGGTGTGTATGATGAGCAAAAATATATCTTTGGAAAATGAAATTTCAAAGCCTTATTGCAAAACTGGAACGATAGTATCTAGAACGGCAACGTGGCTTATGTGGTTGTCAGGTTCTTTGTTAAGGTGACTCTTGGCAATAATTCATTCAAATAAACTTGACATGAATCACTAAAGGGAGTCCCTGTTCAGAAGAGGGTAAAACATGGATATAAACATCTGTGCCGGGGCTGTGGGAATCAGGGAAGGCTTGGGAAAGTTTCTAGCATGTGGGCCATACTGTTGATGAGGGAGCAAAAAGCAAGCTGAGGGTAAAGTACAAGCTAACATCCTGCGACCCACCCCTGCCCCCAAGAGGGATATTCCTCAGGTCCCCCTGGCGGCCCAAGAACAAAGGAAGGGGAAAAACAAATGGTTAACTGTTAGGGATCACAGTCCTGCAGGACTGGAATCTCCATCAACTCCATCAGTTTGCAATTGTCTTAATGATTTACAAGAAAAAAGCAATCTTCAGAAACCTATAGACTCAATTTCCTGGGACCCTGACATCACCCCCCCCCTCCCCCGCCGACCTCCATAGGATAGAAAATCTTATATAATCAGTCACTACTTACAATCCCAGTGCAGCTCTTTCTCCCCACAAGTCCTGTCCCCATGCTATGATAAAAACACCTTTTTGAACCAAAAACATCTCAAGAATTCTTTCTTGGCCACTGGCTCCTGAACTCCACTTCAAATCACATCACTTTGATGAAGAGATAGAATGGGTGCTTGTGGGGGGTGCTGAGGAAATCTCTCTTGGGGAGAGTGCAGGGGAGAGGCTTAGGTTTCAGAAACTGATCAGGCTGAAGGTTTGGAATGTAGTGGGGAAATGTAATTGGAATGGTGAATCATGGAAAGCCTTGAAAGCTAGAAGGAATGGTTTGTATGCCATTTTGCCGTCAACGAAAGGTCAATAAAAATTACTACTCATCAGGGATGTAAGGGTTCTTTTATTAGTTCATTTATTTGACCATTACTTATAGAGTTCCTACTATGTGCACTAATTATAGGTACTGTTGATACAGCAGTAAAAAAAAATGAAGTGCTTATTATCTCGGATTTGGGGAGAGAGTACAGGAGACAGATAAGCAAATAGAAAATACACACAATACAGCAGAGGAAAGAAGTGTGCCCTTTTATTTTATTTTTTTAACTTTTTAAAATTTATTTTGAGAGAGAGAGAGGAGAGAGAGTGAGAAAATGCGCATGAGAGGGGCAGAGAGAGAGGCGGAGAGAAAAAAATCTCAAGTGGGCTTCACATTTAGCACACGGAGACCAACACGGGGCTTGACCATGACCGTGAGATCATGACCTGAGCCAGAATCAAGAGTCAGACACTTAATCAACCGAGCCACCCAAGCACCTCGGAAGTGTGGTATTTTAGATAGCACCGTGGTCAGGGGAGGCCTTTTGGAGTTGATGTCACTTGATAAAACACCTGAAATCTAGGTGAGTGAATCATATAGGTCCTGGAGAGGTTAATTCCAGCCAATGGCATTTCAGTGATGCCAGGAAATGCTAGGCCCTGAGGCAGGAGCTCATGCTTGAGGAAGAGCAAGGAAATCAGTATGGCTAGAATAGAATGAACGGGAATAAATAGAAAGAAGAATAAATGAGGTCCAAGACTGTTAGGACTCAGATCTCCTACAGTCATTTGGTGGACCTCGGCTTTACTCTAAGAGATGGGAAATTGGAGAGTTTGAGTACAAAAGCCATTATGTCTGAGCTATGTTTCTAAAATATTCCTCTGGCTTGTCTCTTGAGAATAGATTTTAGAAAGACAAAGATAGGATTAAAAAGACAAAGAATAGGAGACGATTGTTATAATCCAGGAAAGAGGTGATGTGAGTTCAACCTGGGTAGCAGTGATGAAGGTGGTCACCAGTAATCAGCAGTGAAGGTGGATCCAACAAGATTTACCAATAGATTGGATGGAGAAAGTGACAGAAAGAGAAGTATCAATAATTACCCCAAAGCTTTGCCTTGAATAATAACTAAATGGGTGACATAAATGAATTGAGGAAAGGTATGCCAGGGTAGGTTTTGGGGGGGACCGAGAATTTAGCCTGAGCATATTGGGTACAAGAAAAAGACTATTAGACACCCAAGTGGGGACATGGAGTAGAAGGTAGAGCGCCTGCATCAGGAGTCCAGGGTAGAGGTGAAGGCTGTGTGTACACATTTAGGAATTACCAGTGTATTCGTAACATTTCAAACATGAGTCTGGAAAGCTCACCTACGGATTTGAGCGATGTAGAAGTTTCCAAAACCAAACTGACAATATTTCAAAGTTTAAAGGCTGAGGAAATGAGGGTTATCCACTAGTGGATATTGAAAAGGAGAAATGTTTAGGTGGGAGAGGAAGCAAAAATGAGGTGAATTCTTTGAACAAAGCATCATTATTTTCATTATCGCCTCTTTAAGAAGTGGGCCCAAAGTTACATAGCTTGTGAGTGGCAGTGCCCATGCTCTTGACCACGTACTATTCTGCACAGAGTGGAAACACACGAAAGCATTTTGCTTTGTAACCAGGTTTTTAAGCTCCATAGTCAAAAGCTATGTTTGATGCGTGAATCTGCTCCACTACTGCTGAAAAGGAAGAAGCTCAACAACTCAACAAGCCTGAAGGAGGGAAGAACTCACCTTCAGAATTTTAATGTTAAATCTGGGACTTTATTCTTTTATTTTTATTTTAATCCCAGTATAGTTAACATACAGTATTATATTTCAGGTGCACAATATAACGATTCAACAGTTCTATACGTTACTTAGCGATCATCATATGTGTACTCTTAATCCCTTTCACTTATTTCACCCATTCCCCACCCCCCACTTCCCCTCTGGTAACTAGTTTGTTCTCTATAGTTAAGAGTCTGGTTTTTGGTTTATCTCTTCTTTCTTTGTTCATTTGTTTTGTTCTTTTAAATGCCACATATGAGTGAAATTATATGGTATTTGTCTTTCTCTGACATTTCACTTAGCATTATACTCTCTAGATCCAATCATGTTTGCTGCAAATGGCAGGATTTATTCTTTTTCATGGGTTGGTAATATTCCATTGTGTATATATTTCACTTCTTTATCCATTCATCTAATGATGGAAACTTGGGCTGATTTCACAATTTGGCTATTGTAAATAATGCTACAATAGATATAGGGATACATATATCCTTTTGAAGTCATGTTTTCATATTCTTTGAGTAAATACCCAGTAGTAGAATTCCTGGATCATCTGGTTGTTCTATTTTTAAGTTTTTTGAGGAACTTCCAAGTTTTCCAAAGTGGCTGTACCAGTTTACATTCCCACCAACAGTGCACAACATTTTTCCCCACATCCTTGCCAACACTTTTTATTTCTTGTGTTTTTGATTATAGCCCTTCTGACAGGTGTGAGGTGATATCTCATTGTGGATTTGCATTTCCATGATGATTGGTGATGTTAAACATCTTTTCATATGTCCATCGTCCATTTGTATGTCTTCTTTGGAGAAACGTCTGTTCATGCCATCTGCCCATTTAATAAGTTCTTTATACATTTTGGAAACTAACCCTTTATTAGATATGCCATTTGCAAATATCTTCCCTCACTCAGTAGGTTGTATTTTAGCTTTGTTGACTGTTTCCTTTGCTATGCAGCTTTTTTTTTTTTATAGTCTCAGTAGTTTATTTTTGCTTTTTTGTTTCCCTTGCCTCAGGGTACATATCTAGAAAAATGTTGCATGGCTGATGTCAGAGAAATTACTGCCTTTGCTCTTTTCTAGGTTTTATGGTTTCGGGTCTCACATTTAGGCCCTTAATCCATTTTGAGTTTATTTTTTGTGTATGGCATAAAGAAGTGGTCCAGTTTCATTCTTTTGCATGTTGTTGTCTAGTTTTCCCATGACCATTTGTTAAAAGACTGTCTTTTTCCCATTGAATAGTCTTTCCGGCTTTGTCAAAGATTAATTGACCACATTATTTTGGGTTTATTTCTGGATTTTCTATTCTTTTCCATTGATCTCTGTGTCCATTTTTGTGCCAGTACTGTACCATTTTGATTACTATAAGATCCTTTGACCTTACCGAATTCATTTATCAGTTTTAACGGAGTTTGGTAGAGTCTTTAGGGTTTCCTATATATAGTATCATGTCATTTGCAAGTAGTGAAAGTTTTATTTCTTCCTTACCATTTTGGATGTCTTTTATTCTTTTTCTTGTCTGATTGCTGTGGCTAGGACTTCCAGTACTATGTTGAATAAAAGTGGTGACAGTGGACATCCTTGTTTTGTTCCTGATCTTAGAGGAAAAGTAGATGGTATGGTTTTCTTAAATGCTCATTTATTCATTTTGAGAGAGAGAGAGTGAGAGTGAGCATAAGTGGAGGATAGGCAGAGAGAGAGAGAAGGAGAGAGAAAATCCCAAGTAGGCTCCATGCTGTCACTGCAGAGCACTGTCAGTGTAGATCCTGATGTGAGGTTCTATCTCACAAAACATGAGATTATGACCTGAGCCAAAATCAACAGTTGGATGCCCAACTGACTGAGCCACTCATGTGCTCCACAGATGGTGTGTTTTGATGAGAGAAATCATGATCTGTCTTAGGGCACCATTTTGCCCAGAATGGAGTTCTGATGCTTTTTAAAAAAATTTGTTTAATGTTTATTTATTTTTGAGGTGGGGGGAAGGGCAGAGAGAGACAGAGAGGGAAATACAGAATCAGAAGCAGACTCCAAACTCTGAGCTGTCAGAACAGAACCCCGTGAGGAGCTCGGCTCCCATGAGATTATGACCTGAGCTGAAGTCGGTCGCTTAGCTAACTGACTGAGCCACCCAGGTTCTCCTGGGGTTCTGCTGCTTTGAAACACAGCATTTTATTTTTTCATTTGGAAGTACATTACCATATCATGCACCTGATGCTTAAAGGTAAATATATAAGAATTCATAATCTTTTTCCCACCTGGTGAAAGCCAGATCATTCAACATTGTTTTACTTTCTAACCATGACAAAGAAGGTAGAATATGTTGCCTTAAAAACTATGTTTCCCTGATAAATCCATTATAGCTCTCCCACCTGAAGTTCTCTAAACAATTTTGGGAACTCTTAGGGAACTTTAAACCAGAAGAAACTGCTAAGAAAAGGGCTTCCATGTTTTGAATGGAAGGTATTATTTGATGACATTTAGGGTACACAACATGAGCGTAGTGTACTTGTGTTTCAATTTAAGCTCTACTCTTAGAGCTAAAAGATCAGACCTTACATCACAGCTAGGCTCGGACTTAGCAAATTAGCTCAACAACTTTTGAGTCTTCATTCCTGAAATCAGAAATTACCATAAGGATTTCTGCCATTCCTGCCTCTTGGATGGTATGAATAATACAGTGACAGAATTTGTTTTGTTTATAAATTTATAAGTTGGTTGGTCAGCTTGATCATCCAGGCTTGCTCACGTGTCCGTGGTCAGCTGTTACAGGTGGAGGAGAGCCTCAGTTGGACAACTCAGCTCCGTTCTCTGTGTTATTTCATCTTCCTTACTCAGGCAAAGGTAGAGATCAAGAAAGAAAGAGACAAGGCAAAATCTTTGGAAGCCTTGGTTCAGAACTGAGCCCTTATCACTTCTTCCATATTCAGTTGGCCATATAAAGTTAAAAGGCAGCCCAGATTCTCCAACCATGTTATGTTGATGATCTGAACCCTAATCTTCACTCTAACTCTATCCCTTCCTGGGCACGATCACTTCTGTGTCTGGTTGTATTCTATGTCACTTCCATCTGTCAAAATTCAAACTCAAATATGGCTCCTCTCCTTCTGCTACGTCACTTTCCCTTCCTTATCCCTTTCTTATCTCCATAGCCACTTTCTCCCTCCCACACCCCTCCCACTCCTCCTGTGGTAGAGGAATAGGAGAGAACTCTTGTTTGGAGGAACTTCAAAGTCATCTGGCAATGAGCATGGGAACAGGGAGAAGTGGGGATTGGGGCCATTTTGTTTTTGCGAAGAATCTACTACAGATAATAATTGAATAGTAAGGCCCATTTTACCTAACGATTTGTGACCACTCTTTTTCTTATGATCTCTATGTATTTAGAAAACACATTTCCCATGATTTGATTCCAGTTTCTTGCCCTTTTCACATGTGGAAACCAAGCAGAAAAGACTTTGACTCGATAAAGTTACTATTTGGTGCTTTTTGTCACTTCTAATGGAAACGGTGCTGCATTTAAAAAACTTGTGAAGTGTGGGGTGCCTGGGTAGTTCAGTTGGTTAAGTGTCTGACTTTGGCTCAGGTCACGATCTCATGGTTCGTGAGTTTGAGCCCCGCATCTGGCTCTGTGCTGACAGCTCAGAGCCTGGAGCCTGCTTTGGATCCTTTGTCTCCCTCTCTCGCTCTGGCCCCTCCCCCACTCACGCTCTGTTTCCCTCTCTCTCAAAAAATGAATAAATATTAAAAAAATTTATTAAAAATTGTGAAGTGTGAGATGACACGGGAAAAAAATTTAAATTGCATTGGGAACTACATAGGACACACTTCATGGTTGCAATATAAACACAGTGAAGACTGTATACTTTATTTTTTCTCTTTCTGGGAATGCCATTATTATTTCCATTTCGTTGTTGTCAAAGTAATTGAAAATGCTCAGTTTCATATTCCTCCACAGTAAACATACTGAGTGGGAAATTTCAAATTTAGGCCTCTCTCCTGTCTGATAACATGATTTGTATTACAAGTCATTGGTAGTGAGCGAACTGTTTGGACTATTAAACCAGAAAGTCACAGAATATATGTATCTGTCAGATAAGATTTAACTCCCAACTTTTTTCCAAAAGAGCTCCTAGTTATTTCTAATGAAAAAAAGTATATATTGTAAGTCTTTTCAGTAACTACAGAAACATAAAGAGGAGGCAAAAGTGAAAATAGAAAAAAATCTGAACGAATGGAAATACTGTTAAATTAGCTTTAAATTAGGCTTTATTCTTCATAATTAGAAAGAAACAATTGAAAGTACAATTTTTTTCCTAGAGCAGTGATCTTATGCGAAGGTTGCTAACACAATAATGTCACAGGTAATTTGCTATTAATGACCGTTAAAGTTGTTGAATTATTTATTTTTTAAAATATAGACAGAATGGATTTACTTTTACTCACCTACATTTATGAATAGGAAAGAAAGGTGTGAAATGTATAGAAGTTTCTCGTATATCCCATTCCCCCACACATCCATAGCCTAATCCATTATCAATGTCCCTCACCAGAGCAGCACATTTGTTAAAATTGATGAATCTACATTAACACAAATTACCCGTTGTCTAAGGTTCACTCTTTGTGTTGTATATACTGTGGGTTTGGACAAATTCATAATGACACGAACCTACCATTATCATATCATACAGAGTAGTTTCACTGTCCTAAAAATCCACTGTGAGCCATATATCCATCTCTCCCCAATCCCAACCCCTGGCAACCACTAACTTGTTTTTCTGGCTCCATAGTTTTGCCTTTTTCGAAATGTGGTATAGTTGGGATTATACAGTGCGTGGCCTTTTCAGATTGGTTTCTTTAACTTAGTAATAGCATTTACGATTCCTCCATATCTTTTCATGACTTGACAGCTCATTTCTTCTTAGTACTGAATAATATTTCATTAGCTAGATGTACATTAGTTTATTCACCCGCCACTCAGTTGCTTCCAAGTTTTGGCAATTATTTACAAAAATGCTATAAACATCTGTGTGCAGATTTTTGCGTGGACCTAAGTTTTCAACTTCTCAGGGTAAATAACAAAGAGCACAATTTTTGGATTGTATGGTAAAAGTATGTTTAGTTTTGTAACAAACCACCCAACTCTCATCCAAAGTGACTGTACCACTTTGCATTCCCACCAATAGCGGATGAGTGTTCCTGATGCTCCACATTCTCACCAGCGTTTGGTATTGTCACTGTTCTGAATTTTGGCCATTCCGATAGATGTGTAGTGATAATTGCATTGTGGCTTTAACTTACATGTCCCTGATGACATGTGATGTGGAGCATCTGTTCGTAGGCTTGTTTGCCATCTGTATGTCTTCTGTGGTGTGGTGTCTTTTAGAGTCTTTGGCCCATTCTTGAATTTCACCGTTTGCTTTCTTATTGGTGAGTTTTAAGAGTTCTTCGTATATTTTGGACAACGGTCCTTATCAGATGTGCCTTTTGCAAATACTTTCTCCCAGACAATGGCTTGTTTTTCATTTTCTTGACAGTATCTTTCACAGAGGAGAAGATTTTAAATTTAATGAAGTCCAGTTTATCAATTGTCACTTGCGTGGCCTGAGCCTTTTTGTTGTTCTGTCGAAAAAGCTACTGCCAAACCCAAGGTCATCTAGATTTTCTCCTATATGATCTTCTTGGAGTTTTATACTTTTGCATTTTACATTTACGTCTTTTATCCATTTTGAGTTAATTTTTATGAGGGGTGTAAGGTCTGTGCCTAGATTCATTTTTTTGAAAATCCAGTTTTTTGCATAAAAATGTTCCAGCACCATTTGTTGAAAAGACTCTTCACTTCATTGTATTGTCTTTAGCCTTTTGTCAAAGATCAGTCAACTATACTTAGGTGGGTTTGTTTCTGGGCTCTGTATTCTATTTTATTGATCTGTCTTTTTGACAGATTGTCTCTTCTTTTGCTAATACCACATTGTCTTCATAGTAAATCTTGAAGTCGGGTAGTGTCAGTCCTCAGACTTTATTCTCCTTCAATATTGTGTAGATTATTCTGGGTCTTCTCCCTCTCCATATAAACTTTCGAATCCATTTTTCAATATCTAGAACATAACTTTCTGGGATTTTTATTAGGATTGAATTAAATTTATAGATCAAATTAGGAATTACTGATATTATGACAATATTGAGTTTTCCTATCCATGAACATCGATTATTTATTTAGCATTTTTAAAAAATTAATGTTTATTTTTGAGAGAGACAGAGTGAGAGCAAGTGGGGAGGCGGGGGCAGAAAGAGAGGGAGACATAGAATCCTAAGCAGGCTCCAGGCTCCAAGCTGTAGGCACAGAGATCCTGACCTGAGCTGAAGTCGGACACTCAACCGACTGAGCCACCCAGGCACCCTTATTTAGTTTTTTGATTTCTCTCATCAGAGCTTTACAGGTTGCCTCATATATATTTTAAATATATTTTGTTAGGTATGCATACAAGTATTTCATTTGGGGGGGGGATGACAATATAAATGGTATTGCATTATTTATTTCAAATTCCACTTATTCATTACTGTTATATAGGAAAGTGACTGACTTTTGTATATTAACCTTGTATTCTCCAAACTTGGTATACTTATTAATTCCAGAGGTTTTTTGTTTTTTTGTTTTGTTTTGGTTTTGGTGATTCTTTCAGGTTTTCTATATAGATGATCATGTTATCTGTGGATAAAGTCCATTTTATTTCTTTCTTCTCAATCTATTACTTTTTATTTCCTTTTCTTGTCTTATAACAACGTTGAATAGCAGTGGTGGGTGGGAATATCCTTGTTTTCTTATCTTAGTGGGAAAGGTTGAGTTTCTCATCACAAAGTATGATGTTTACTATAGTTTTTGTAGGTATTCTTTATTATCACATGAGAAATTCCTCTCTTTCTCATTTTAGTGAGAGTTTTTTCTCATGAATGGTATTAGATTTTATTAAGTATTCTCTCTGCATCTATTGGTATAATCATGTGATTTTTCTTCTTTTAATCTGTTGATATGATAAATTACATTAATTTATTTTTGAACGTTCAACCACCTTTGCATACCTGAAATGAATCCCACCTGATCATGGTTTATAATTCTTTTTAACACATTGTTGGATTTGATTTGCTCAACTGTTTTGGGGGATTTTTGCATCTATGTTAATGAGAAATATTGGTTTGTAGATTTTAAAAAATATTTTTGTCTGGTTTTGGTATTCGGCTCAGGTGGTAGGGTGAGGAACTTGGAGATTTCTCTTTCCCTAAGTCAGTTAGGCTCTGATAAAACCCCAGTTGTTTGGGCTCTGGTTTAATATTTTCTCCTGAAGGCAGACCTGGGTAAAGAACAGAATGATCTAGTATATTTCAAAATTGTTCCTTTTTCTCTACCCCTGCTGAAAGCAGAAAAAGATTTTTCTCCAGTATTTACTGTGAGAACCTGTTAGAGATCCAGATGACAGATTTCACAGAATGTGCGATCCTCCCAAAGACCGGGTCCCCCTGGAGTTTTTATCTACGGGACTTATCTACACTGAGCCTCCAACAATTCATCAATTATAGTTTGTTTTTTTTCTCCCAGTACTGGTTCCTGTGGAGGCTTCAGCTAACGGGTTTCTGTTCCAGTAAGTTGTGATTCTTTGTATTTGACTGTGAGTCACTCCCATTTCGGAGGCAGTGCTTTACCCTATGAACCATGTCTCTTACAGATGTAAGAAGAGTCATTGATTTTTCAGTTTGTTCATTTACTTGTTAAAACAGAGTCGCTACGTCCAAGCTTTTTATACGCCAGACCAGACACCGGGATATATAAGACACCTTTCGAAAGAGGTTGCTGTTCTTGATTTCATCTGAACCTCTCAAATCCATAAGCGTTTTAGGGAGGTATTTTTTTTTTCTTAGTTTCCTTAATGATAAATAAGAACCCAAAGAGATAGAAAACCCAGCAGAAGGCAATGCTGTCTCAGGAATGAAAACCAGTTGATTACGGCTCAGGAAATTCCTGGACTGCTCTGAATAGTCTGAATTTACCTAAGTGGAGACTGCAACCCTTCACATGAGGTTCTTTTGCTTGGATTGACCCCACCCTAGGGTGGACGCATCTGCACACCCATGTTAAATTGTTAGCCATAAGCTTTTCCTGTCGGCAGCAGCTGGTCGTGGCAAGTTGTCATGGCCCAAGTTAGCTCTCTGGCAAGTACTCTGAGCCATTTGTATAAGTGCCAGTAGAGATGTCCTGAGGATATGCCAGGGCTGGACTGGAAGAGATAAGATCATTCCCCAAATGTTCAGTCCTGCCAGAGTAACTGCTCTAAGAGCTGACTAATAATTAAAAGGAACACTTTTTTTATGTCGCAAGTATCTAGAGCTCATTACTGAAATGTCATTAGCCTGAAAGAGACTAGAGTACAAAGAATTACGGTTCCTCTATCTTGTTTTTCTAATGATTCACTGGTCAGATAATTATTGAATTTAAAGCATTTAAAAAAATTTTTTTCAACGTTTATTTATTTTTGGGACAGAGAGAGACAGAGCATGAATGGGGGAGGGGCAGAGAGAGAGGGAGACACAGAATCGGAAACAGGCTCCAGGCTCTGAGCCATCAGCCCAGAGCCTGACGCGGGGCTTGAACTCACGGATCGCGAGATCGTGACCTGGCTGAAGTCGGACGCTTAACCGACTGCGCCACCCAGGTGCCCCTTTTTTTTTTTTAATTTTTTTCAACGTTTATTTATTTTTGGGACAGAGACAGAGCATGAACGGGGGAAGGGCAGAGAGAGAGGGAGACACAGAATCGGAAACAGGCTCCAGGCTCTGAGCCATCAGCCCAGAGCCCGACGCGGGGCTCGAACTCCCGGACCGCGAGATCGTGACCTGGCTGAAGTCGGACGCCCAACCGACTGCGCCCCCCAGGCGCCCCCCAGGCGCCCCTTTTAAAGCTTCAAATGAAACACTTCGTTTAAAGCAATAGAAAGCAGGTGGTGATCGTGTACAAGAGAGTGAACTCAGTTACACACAGGTGTGTATTTTTTCGCTCTACAGATTAGATGAAACTTGATTGTGTCTGTGAGATCCTTTTAAAACGACACATCTTCGGGGCGCCTGGGTGGCGCAGTCGGTTGGGCGTCCGACTTCAGCCAGGTCACGATCTCGCGGTCCGTGAGTTCGAGCCCCGCGTCAGGCTCTGGGCTGATGGCTCGGAGCCTGGAGCCTGTTTCCGATTCTGTGTCTCCCTCTCTCTCTGCCCCTCCCCCGTTCATGCCCTGTCTCTCTCTGTCCCAAAAATAAATAAACGTTAAAACGACACATCTTTAACATCACGGTGTAACACCAAGATTTCAGAGGCAATAAAGCTACTCTTTGTCTTGGAAATAATGCTGCCTTCTACGTACTCAGGAAGTTAATTCCATGACAAACTGGAGTGCAATGTTCTTAACTGGCATCAAGATTTTCCTGGGGAAAATGAATGAGATTAATAAACGTGTTTGTAAAGGTAATCAATGATGCCAGAATGTAATAATTCTGAGACCGTCAATTATCACATCTGTTTTCGGGTGGTTTAAGGGATAATCTCTGGCTTTACCCCGTTTGAATTTAAATTCTTAATTACTTTGTGAGATCAGAAAACTATTTCACCTTTTCTTCTTCCAAATGTTTATCTTAATGTGTATCTTAAACGACTGTTGTGGGAATTAACGAGATTTTATAGAGATCATAGAAGTAAATGTCTCACCATAACACTAGGCATGTAGTAAGCTCTTAACAACTTATAGTGTAAAAATGTAGTCAGGGGCTCAGTCGGGTTGAGCGTCTGACTTCAGCTCAGGTCATGATCTCAGGGCTCATGAATTCAAACCTGGCGTCAGACTCTGTGCTGACAGCTCAGAGCCCGGAGCCTTCGGATTCTGTGTCTCCCTCTATCTCTGCCCCTCCCCGACCTGTACTCTGTCTACCTCTCTCTCAAAAATAAATAAACAAAAATTTTTTTAAATGCAATCAAATGGTGTGAAAGATATAGGTGTCTTACTGAGATATTCTAATTATCACTTGCATAATTTTTAATATGTTCATTGAAATGCAAGATATTCAGGGCTATCATCAAAAATGGAAGATGTAAATGCTGGCAAGGATATAGGGAAAAGGGAACCCTTGTGTACTGTTTGCTAGGACTATAAATTGGTAACAGTCACTATGCAAAACAGTACAGAGGTCACTCAAACATTTAACAATAAAACTACCATATGAATCAGAAATTCCACTTCTGGGTATATATCGAAAGGAAATTAAAGCACTATGTTGCGGAGTTATCCACACCCCCGTGTTCACTGCAGCATTATTTATAATAGCCAAGACATGGAAACAACCTAAGAGGCCATCAACAGATGAAAGAATACGGTTGTGAGATAATACACACACACATACATACATGCACACAATGGAATATTATTCAGCCATGCAAAAGAAGGAAATCTTGTCATTTATGATGACATGGGCATATCTTGAGGGCATTATGCTACGTGAAATAAGTCAGACAGAGAAAGACAAATACTGTATGATCTCACTTATACGTGGAATCTTAACCACCCCCCCCACCAAACAAAACAAAACAAAACAAAACCCAAAGTCTTAGAAAAAGAGGTCAGATTTGTGGTTACCAAAAGTAGGAAGTAGGGGGAAGGGGAATTAGAGAAAAGTGATGAAAAGATACGAACTTTCAGTTATAAGATACTAGGGATGTGATATATAACATAGTAGCTATAGTTAACATTGTTCTACGGTATATTTGAAAGTTGTTAAGGTGGTAGATCTTAAAAGTTTTCAATACAAGGGAAAAATTTTTTTTCCTTTCTTTTTTTTTTTTGTATCTATATGAGATGATGGATACTAACTAAACTTACTGTGATAATCATCTCACAATACATGTAAGGGAAATCAGTATGCATTATACCTTAAGCTTAGACAAAACTATCTGTCAATTATGTCTCAATAAACTGGGAAAAATAAAATAAAATAGGAAGAAGAGAAGCTGCAAATAAACAAAAGAGAAAGACAAGATATTCAAAACTATGATGATACTTAAGCTTAGAGATTATATGATACTATTAACACTAGTATATGTTTCACTTTTGGGTACCTTCCATGGTGCCTTCCTGAATTATCAATTAATGGCAGCAAATACAAATGACAAGGTCAGATATGGCAATTACTGTTCTCTCAATCTCTTTCTCTCTCAATCTCTTTCTGATGACAGATGGCATCCAATGTTCTAGGTCTGCATGAACAAAATGCACTATGTCCAAACTTTGAGCAGTTAAAAGCTAAATCTAAAAAGAAGTGATTAAGCAGCTGGGCTTGGAATTTCAAGTGCAAACAGGAATTTCTAAGACTTGGCAATCATCAATGCCTCAGTATCGTGATTTTTTTATAGAGTGTTATTTTTGTTTTCTGTTTTTGTTTTTGTTGGTTGGTTGGTGTATGGGGACAAAGCTGGTGTTTCAACCTACCAGTCAATACCAAGACTTTCTCCCCTTGGCCTCCCACTGCTGGGTCCCCTCTGTCCCATGTCAGAGGTGGTATTTTAAATGATTACAAGGCAGTTAACAAAGGCATCTGATGTCTGCCTGATTTACTGTTCTATAAGCGATAAATGTTTGGCAAAAAGAAAGCTGGTACTATCTTTTCAGAAAAGCAATCTCAGATATGGAAGCCAGGAGTCCTGGTTTATGCTGGCTTTGCCATTCATGATTTTTGAAACTCTACCTTTGTGATTTCCCATCATTGAATAGTAATAACTGAAGTTTTCTTCCTGAGGAACATTTCTTTTCACAAATTAGCCATGAGATGTGAGGTGAGTGGGTGGGGTGGTTTGTCTCCAGACCTCTCTCTACCTTGTGACGGACACAAGAAGTCACCGGATAGGAAACTTCATATCCTAAGACTTCAGGGTTCAGCAGACTTCATTAAGAGACAGGACCAGTATGACCCTCTGAGCTGTCTGAGGAGGTCAGGTGTATGGACCACTGGGAGGACTAACAGTTCTGTCACTCGAGAGTGTGCTGGCATTTTCAACCTGGTTGCTGCTTGTTCATACTATCTATGAACACTCTTGGATAGCATTGGCTGTTGAATTAACTTTCTGAACAATCTCAGGTCAGATGACAGCTGAACATGAAAGGATTTTTAGGATAAACAAGGTATAAGCAATTCGTATTTCATTAATTGTCTAGACCGACAATATGTAACCACGTAGTAAGCTGAATTGCTTATCGGCTGGTGGCCTGAAATTGATTATCATTTTATTTAAAAAAAAAATCCCCCATTCATAACATATGTAAACTCACTAACTAAATGTCACAAAGGTAAGCTATGTATGTTTTAAATAAACTGGATCCATCACAATCTAATCCCTGATGTCTATATACTTCCTAAAGCAAAGCAATTCTTCCCCACAAGTATTGAGATGGATTAACAGATCCCATGCTCGTGAACCTACTTTGCCAAGATCTTACCCTCTTAATAATTTTTGAACGCATGAAGAAATCCCCATGTAGAGCACTACTATTAAATGCCAGTCTTATAAACCAAAGGCAGTAGATCATAGCTTCTCTGTATGCACTTGCTAGGATTCAAGGGATTCAATTTTTAGCTGTTGTAACTTTAATACTGGCCATTGCTGATAGAATCACCCATTAGGTTCTGGAAGTGTTCCTTTATGTGAATATAGCCAGTGAACCATTCTGAAATCCAAAAAGTATATAGATTTTTAAAAACTAGCTACCTTGACAATACATGCTTGGGATTGACTTGGGCTGAGACTGAGAGCAAATTTTTAATTACCTACAAGTTACTGAGCATTGTAGCTATTTAAGATTTTGTAAATTTTCACTTGGTTTGTTTTCAACAATGCTGCTTACCATTAATTAGCTGGTATCTGTTAGCTAGAGTCTGTACAAATATCCACATTACCAATCACCCCTACAGATGGGATACTTCAGAATATTGAGTCATCGTGTGTTATACAATCCTGATGACATTTTAGGTACCTAGGGTAGCTTTTCTGGACTGAGCTGAGCAAATAGGTGTCTTCAGCTGAAATGAAGGTGGGATTCCCTCATTCCTAGCTGCCTGTCTGTTAGCAGACAAGCTCTCACATCTTTTGTGAGATAACCCCTTTTTGTCCTAAAGATTTATATTCTTTCTGTCATTCTATCTGCCTGTACTAGACCAAAGGAGAGATCAACCCAGCCAGATATTGGCAGATGGATTTGAAGGCCCACCTTCCATTTCTGATGATAACACCGCCCGTGTAATCTGGAATGAATATCTCTTCGTCTTCATCATCTGGGCATCTTCTTTTTTCTAAGGCAATGAACTAAGTATAGCTGGCCAGCATGGACTGAAGGAAATCAGACACCAGTGAACAACCTAGGCAGGCTCAGCATATCCTGAGAAGGGAAAGGACCAAATTTTTAACGCAGAGAGAAATCTTAGTCATAATCTTGTTAACTTCCTCGCACTGAGTCCCAGAGAGTCTGATGGTGTGTCTAAGGCTCAAGGTGAATCAGTGTGACAGTCAAGATTGGAATCTATATCCCAATTTCCTCAGCTATGAAGCAGGGATGACAATAGCCCAGCTCACTGAGGGGGTCATGATGCGTATGTTTTATCTGCAGCACTTTCGCCTGTGGGACATCTTGTCAAATATTTCAATCTAACTGTCTGGTTCTCTTGGTAAGAGATTATACCTAAGTACATAACGTGTACCTTCCCAATCACGATTATCTGAGCCTCAAATCTCACACCTGTGAGAGATGGCTAATTTGCATAATCTCATGTGATTTGAGAGGATGAAGTAGCCTGATATGAAAACCACTGTAGACTGTAATTTTCAAATACTGGTTGGTGTTATTATCTCTGAGTTCTTGTCTCAGGGTAACTTCAGATATCTTCAAGAGAACATCACTCATACGAATTAAATTTGGGATATAGTCAAGGGATTAGATTAGTTAGCAGAAATAATTAACCTAAAAATATACCTTTCTTGAATGGGGAAAGAGATGTTGTTGGGGAAAGAGTACAGTTGAAACAAAACAATACCGATGTTAAGCCATTTTGTAGCTAAAGCCTTCCCTGGGCAGTCCTGTTGAAGTGCTTGGATATATCTCATTCTCCATGGGCCACCATGACTTGAAATTTAGTTGCTACAGATTGCCAGGAAACTATTCTCAGAAACAGAATCAGATGCCTGAATGCTAAAGTAAGATAAGCAAAAATAAAGTTAAAATGTAAAGTGTCCAAAAACTCTTCATTTCAATTTTTTTTAACTTTTATTCATTTTTGAGAGACAGAGACACAGCGCAAGTTGGGGAGGGGCAGAGAGAGAGAGAGAGAGAGAGAGAGAGAGAGATACATAGAATCCGAAGCAGGGCCCAGGCTCCGAGCTGTCAGCACAGAGTCTGACGTGGGGCTCGAACTCGCAAACCGCGAGATCATGACCTGAGCCAAAATCTGACACTTAACAGGCTGAGCCACCCAGGTGCCCCCCAAAATTCTTGATTTTAAAATGATTTCATATGTAAATAGAATTAAGATAATTGATTGCTAATGTACATATCATGAGATTCAAAATATACAATGGTATGTTCTTTTTATATTTGTAAGATAACAAAACTCAGATAATATCTATTTTTTTTTAATTTTTTTTTCAACGTTTATTTATTTTTGGGACAGAGAGAGACAGAGCATGAACGGGGGAGGGGCAGAGAGAGAGGGAGACACAGAATCAGAAACAGGCTCCAGGCTCTGAGCCATCAGCCCAGAGCCCGACGCGGGGCTCGAACTCACGGACTGCGAGATCGTGACCTGGCTGAAGTCGGACGCTTAACCGACTGCGCCACCCAGGCGCCCCGAGATAATATCTATTTAAGCTACTGATTGGCAAAATGTGCTTTGAAAAAGCTGGACATGGTTTGTTTTGCTTGTTTCTTGCAAAGAAGCTGAAGGGAAGGAGCCTGCCGGTAGCAAAGATTTGGGAACTTGTCCAGGTCTAAGGCAACAGTGTTTGGGCTATTTGCTTCAATATGGAATTAATTGGCTCTGATGGATAATTTTAATCCCTGTTTCCAAAGACAATATCAATAGTTCCAGTCACGCTTCCTGGATAAGGATCCTGATTGTTATAACCACAGAGGCACCATACATAAATGCTTTCTGGAATGACGACAGATATAAAGAAACCAAAAGATCAAGGAGTATTTACTTTTCTTGATCATTGCACTCACTCTACATATAGTTTCCATTACTCCCTTCAAAATTATATTCAGTGAAATTCCAAATGTCTTCCATTATGAACGCATTTATTGAATTCTGATTAGTTCAGGATAACAAGCTAAATTAAAAAAGTAGCATTGTGGAGACTGTTGATAATTGCAATCAAATTTGGCCCCGATAGTAACTCCTTAGAAAGTGAGGTGGTAATTGAACCAATTGAAATAATGAACCATCTTCCTCTGATTAGTAGATGTGAAGGAAAGAAAGAGCTGACAAAACCAGTGATTACAGTGGCCTTAGATTAGGTTGGTGCTCTAATCCTTTACCCAAATGAAATCTGTTGACCAGCCTGTACTTTCTTTAAAAATCACAGCATGAACTAAAGACAAGAGATGAGTCACAGTCCTGTGTGGTGTTGAACAAACTGGCTTAAGTCATGATTCATGAGACTTTAGCTCTGGGAATTGCAAATTCTTTTCTTCTTATTCAAAAATTAAAGGGAAGGAAACGGATTGTTAATTGTGATTCTAAGGAACAATAAAAAATGCTTTTATATTTATGTTGTCTTCTGAATGATATTAAATAAATGATTAGACTTTATATCCTACTGACTTTAAATCTAAAAGAGATAATTTTATAGTAGTTCTAGCCCTGAGCCAGAAATTAAAAGTTCAGAAAGACTTACTTACTCAACTTTTTAGAATAACTGCTGTTCTTGAAAAGCCTATGGATACAAGTGCTAAGGCATCATTAAGTATAAAAAATATTTAGGCCAAGAGATGACAGTAGTAATACAGAGAAGAAACCAGGACAGTTGAAAACAGCGCTCAGATAATGATGCCTCATTAGTACATTGAAACAGTCAGATTTTTAAATAATGGTCTAAAACAGAAACTAGGCCACTTGATTCACACTGGGGCAAGGGTTATAAAGACAAGGCTCTTCCATAAGACAAACATTTTCAGGGCAAAAATCTTGGCTTTATTTTCTTGTATTATAAACAACAACAACAAAAATGGGTGGCACAGTGCCACAATGGGAGAACAAATTTGATTTCTGAGGCTGCCAGGATTAAACTTAAAGTAGGTTTTATTTTATTTTATTTATTTTATTTTATTTTAACCTTTATTTATTTTTGAGACAGAGAGAGACAGAGCATGAATGGGGGAGGGGCAGAGAGAGAGAGAGACACAGAATCGGAAGCAGGTTCCAGGCTCCGAGCCATCAGCCCAGAGCCCGACGTGGGGCTCGAACCCATGGACGGCGAGATCGTGACCTGAGCTGAAGTTGGACGCTTAACCGACTGAGCCACCCAGGCGCCCCTTAAAGTAGGTTTTAAATAAAATCAACAAAGGCCTTCCATATATATGGAGAGTATTTGACATTCTTTGACTGCCCAACATCTAATTCTGATAGTATTTTGATTTCTCCTTGGAGAGCTACCTCTCCCTCATTCTGTCTTTTTTGTGGGAGCGTAATTCCTTCTGCACGCCTTAAGCTATTTTGCTGAGAGGTGTGGAACATTCCTTCCCTCCTCCTTGTGTTTCAGTGAAGTGGGTGTGTGACAACCTAGACTGAATGGGTGCTTTCCTCCGGGATTTCAAATCTTGAGAGCGTGAACCAAGGGCAGAAAAAAATGGTTGGGTAGAATTATTTATGGTGACAACCATGGCGAAATTGCCACATAGATTTTTCTCTGAGACATTTGTATGTTTCCGGGTCCTAGCCCAGTTGTGTCCCCTTCCAATTTGGTCCTTCTATTTTCAATTTTGTGAGACTCTGAATTCTTCCCGATTAGATCCCTTTGCTTAACGGTCCAATTCTGTTTCTTGCGCTGTGAAACCACAACGGTTCCACCGTGGAAGTTAAATATAGCCAAGTTGCAAGGTTAAACATAAATGCAATGAGCTTCGAGTTTCCCTGCAGAGTAGGGGTTACTGTATTTTGGAAGCTTATGGAGATATTTTAAGAATGAAAGCGCTTCTGGGGCACCTGGGGGGCTCAATCGGGTAAGCGTCCAACTTCAGCTCAGGTCATGATCTCACGGTTTGTGAGTTCGAGCCCCCTGTCGGGTTCTCTGCTGTCAGCATGGAGCCGGCTTCAGATCCTCTGTCTCCCTCGCTCTCTGCCCCTACTCTGCTCTCTCTCAAAAATAAATAAACGTTAAAAAAAAGGTGAAAGCACTGTGAAAGGAGATGCATAGTATTAGTTTTCATATAACTTTGATCCCTGATAGCACTTCTTATCAGGGGATGAATGGTTCCTGAAAAATTTGACACCACCTGATATACGATACAGCCTCGTCTGGACAGGGGTGAGACTAGAAACCTGCCTTTGTATCCCAAGAAGTTTACAGAAGAGCTTTGTGGTCTTGGTTTTGTTGTTAGCTAGGAGCTCCTACGGATCCTTTCCATACGTCTTTATTTAAATACGACATAAAAGTAGTCAAAGATGGGCAGAATGAATCAATTGTATATATCCAAAATTGGCAAAAGTCTAGAAATCATGCAGTTCAGGCTCTTTCCTTCTATAACATTTTCTGATCAGTTGCACTGTTGACGGGACACCTTTAGGTATTGAATGTTCACTTCCTCACAAGGATGGCTGCATTTATTAGAGTCTTTCTTTTGACTTTGAGTCCAAATATAGCTTCCTTTAATGGTGTGTGTTTGTTGATCATAAAACTGATCTATCGAGAGGTAGAAAAGTTTACTGCAAATATTTGCCCATGAACCCTCATATCCTTTTTTCTTTCTATATTTGTATCACTAATTAAAGATTAAAAATGGGGCAACACAGATGACATAAAAAAAAACAACTCAGGATGCCACTAAAACATGATTGAAAGAAATAAACAAATTCAATAAGGTTGTAGGATATAAGATCAACATACAAAAACCAGTTGTGTTTCTATATTGTAGCAGTAAACAATCCAAAAAGTAAATAAAGAAAACATTTCCATTTAAAATATTATTAAAAAGTTTTTAAATACTAAGCATACATGTAAGAAAAGGGCAAATCTTGTACACGGAAAATTATAAAAGATTGTTGAAGTAAATGAAAAAATATCTAAATACGTCTATGTGGTCTTTCGACATCTCATTTTATGGATCGGAAGGCCTAATGCTGTTAAGATGACAATATTCCCCTAAATGAGCTAAAAATTCAACACAATCACAATCAAACTGCTAGCTGACTTTTTATAGAAATTGACAAGCTGATCCCAAAATTCATTTAAAAATGCAAGGGTTGATAGATAGCCAAAACAATATTGAAAAAAAGAAGAATAAAATTGAAAGACTCACACTTCCTGAAACAAAAATGTACTATAAAGCTGTACTATCAAGATAGTGTGGTATTGGCATAAGGATAGATGTATAAATCAATGGAATAAAATTGGAAGTCCAGAAATAATCTCTTATATTTATGGTCCATTGATTTTCAACAGGAGTGCCAAGACAATTGAATGAGGGAAAAGAATGGCCTTTTAAACAAATAGTGCTGATCTAAATGTCTATCCACATGCAAAAGAAAGAAGTTGGACACCTTAAACTACACACAAAAATGATGTCAAAATGGATCATGGGCCAACATATAAAATTTAAGAGAATAAGAGTTTTAGAAGAAAACATAGAATTCAATCTTCATCACCGTATATTAGGCAACGGTTTCTTAAATGTGGGAGCAAAAGCATGTGTGAAAAAAGCAAAAATAGATATATTGGACATATCAAAATTAAAACGTTTTGTGCTGCAAATGATAGAGTCGAGAAAATGAAAAGACAGCTATTCAATGGAAGAAAATATTTGATCTGATAATAAACTTACATCTAGAATATTTAAAGAACTCTTACAACTCAACCATAAAAGCACAAATAATCCAATTTCAAAAATGAGAAAAGGATTTGAATGCCCATTTCTCCAAAGATGATATACAAGTGGCCAGTGAGCACATGAAAAGTACTTATAAGCCATCAGGGAAATGTAAATCAAAACACAATGAGTTATCACTTCACACCCATTAGGATGGCTATCATCAAAAAAAAGTTTAATAACAAGCATTAGAGAGAGAGAAGGGAAATTGGAACCCTCATATACAGCTTGTGGGAGTGTAAATTGGTACCATTGCTTTGGAGAACAGTTTAGCAGGTCCTTCAGATCTTAAACATGGAGTTACCATATAACTCGACAATTCCATTCCTAAATAGGTATCCAAGAGAAGTAAAAACACGTGTCGGTACAAAAACTTGTATGTGGATGTTCACAGTGGTGTTATTTTCATAGCCAGAAGGTGAAATAACCCAATGCCCACAACTGACAAATGGATAAATAGATAAAATGTGACATATTCATATGACGAAATATAATTTGGCCATAAGAAAGAATGAAGATATTTGTACAGGAACATTCACAGGCGATATTCATTGTAGCCCAAAGGGTGGAAGCAACCCAATGTCCATTGTCCATCAAGAGAAGAATGTATAAACAATATATATATATGTATATATATATACAGTATACACAGTGGGATATTATTCATCATTAAAAAGAAATAAAATTCTGACATATACTACAACATGGATGAACTTTGAAAACATTATGCTAAGTGAAATTAACCCACATAGTATATGATTCCATTGATATGAAACGTCCAGAATAGCTACCACTATGGAGACAGAAAGCAGATTAGTGTTTTTCTGGAGGAGTTGGGAGGGGAATGGGGAGTCTTTTTGTCATGATGAAAATGTTCCAAGATTTGATATTGGAGGTGAAGAACTCTGTCAATATACCAAAAACCAATTGAGTCGCGGCTTTAAATGTGTGAGTTTTATGGTATGTGAATTATATCTCAATAAAGTTATTTAAAAATGTATTAAAGGGGAGCCCGGGTGGCTCAGTCTGTTCAAGGGCTGACTTCGGCTCAGGTCATGATCTCACAATTTGTGAGTTCAAGCTCCGCATGGAGACTGCTTCGGATTCTGTGTCTCCCTCTCTCTCTCTCCCCCTCCCCAGCTTGTTCTCCCTCTCTCTCTCTCTCAAAAACAAATAAACATTAAAATAAAAATAAAAATGTATTAAAAACAAACAAATGAGGCTACACCAAGAACAGATCTTTGGATAGGCTAAATATAGAAAAGGAGTATCTCCATCTCCCTGTGTGATTCCTTTGCAGCGTTCACCGTATTTTGGAATTACTGTGCTTGTTTTCATCTAATTGCTTGTCTTTTTCACTAGCCTCTGAATTCCTTGAGCATGGGGATTAACTTCTGTCCTGTTTACCATTGTATTCTCAGCATTAAATACAGCGACTGGCACTTACAGATATCTAATAAAGATTTGTTATGGTTGGTAAGCCAACTGAAACTTACTTTTAAACTGAAAGTAATCCATTAAACAAGTCATACAGGAATGTTTTCCAAATGGTTAAGAATCCAATTTGCCAATATGAATTTTTCTGTGTTGCTCATGAAAATATTTTGAGAGACCACATCAACAGCCATGTAGAAATCTAGTTACTTGCTATCCACAGTATTGCACTGCAACATTAATAAAGTAGAATGAGCTGAGTTGGCATAAAGTTCTTAATGAGCCTGAAACAACCTAAGAGTTTCACATGATGGGAATGAGTTTATCAAGAGTTCAATAGGCTAAGACTGCATGGAGAAAAAAAAAAGTTTTACACATAATTCCTATGCCAATAATTCCCATAGCACTGACATCCTAACAATGATAGTATTATCTTAAATATATGCAGTATTCTTCTGTTTATAAGGATCTTTCACATGTGTCTTCATCTGGCCAAAATTCAAGTGAATAGAAGTCCACCCAGAAACTTATACAAGAGCCTGTGGCTCTCCTGCTAGTAAAGAGTCTAAAGATTCTTATCACTGTGCATGAAGAAGAAGAAGAAGAAGAAGAAGAAGAAGAAGAAGAAAGAAGAAGAAGAAGAAGAAGAAGAAGAAGAAGAAGAAGAAGAAGAAGAAGAAGAATGCTATCTAATGTCAGGGTTAGGGACTTGTAGTGACTGCCTATCGTTTGAACTCCTCAGGGTTACTATAGACTCTGGAGGGAAATTCCATGCTTCACTCACCCAGAAACATCCTCTTTGTTGTTTTATACTTTAATGGATTCTGTGTATGGCATCCTTTGATATAGATCATCTGTACAGGATCCTCTTCTCTCAAAGTATTTTTTAGGATCTGTGTCCTATTCACCATCCTCCACTACAAAGGTATCTCCCAGTGGTTCCCTTTTACCTCCTATAACCCATGGTTGACTCACCATTATGATGGCTCCAGTCTCCCAGTGGCAGAACTTCTAATTTCTTTGTGTGACCCTACTTTGGAGTCATTTAACCATCCATGGAATGATGTCAAATAATTAATCTCCTAATTGAACAATGATTGCCTTTTAGCCAAGACAGTCCTTAAAATTTTTCTCTTTATATTTATTTTTTTTTTTTAAATTTTTTTTTTTTCAACGTTTATTTATTTTTGGGACAGAGAGAGACAGAGCATGAACAGGGGAGGGGCAGAGAGAGAGAGAGGGAGACACAGAATCGGAAACAGGCTCCCGGCTCTGAGCCATCAGCCCAGAGCCCGACGCGGGGCTCGAACTCACGGACCGCGAGATCGTGACCTGGCTGAAGTCGGACGCTCAACCGACTGCGCCACCCAGGCGCCCCTTCTCTTTATATTTAATATTAATATTGATAATAATTAGTAAATAGGAATGAGACGTGGAGAGCAAGTGGATACTAAGCAGAGATAGATTTTTTTCTCTGCTAATATTAGGAGAAAGCTAATCAAACTGGAGAAAAAATTGGAACATATTCCCATCTCTTAATGAGGAGAAATTTTTACTTCCTGCTTTAGCAACTTGTCGATAACTCAATTTTCAGGCATATTATTGCTTTTGCAATTGATACAAACATTAAAATATTGTCACTTGGAATAAATAAGTACATGAAATGATTAACTGACCCCAACTCTTAAGTGTCACCGGCCGAATGTTACCATTTGATTGACTCGGTAGATGTTTTCCTATGCCAGTGGCTTGACAGGTATAGACGTGTTTGTAAGAAGCTCCACAGAAACCTCCACATTGTCGTAAAACAATAAGGGTTTACTAAATTATTCACTTCTATATAAATAAATGTTCAAGATATGTAGCTGACACAGACTTTGCACTTGTTCCTTCATAATTATTTCAAAAATTAAAGAAGTGTTTTGGGTTTCTTGGGAAGGTGAGGCTCAGAAGCAAATCTCTTCTCTAGTGTGTTGTTTAGATGGTTATAGCCCGACTTGTGTTTGGGCCAAAAGAGATAAGAAGAGTTAGAAAGACTTCTTGATCATAAACTTAAGCTGTATAAAGAATAAAGCTTTAATTCAACCTAGGTCTTCTCCAAACATATTATTAGTCAAGTTTCCCCTTGCTGCCCTTGCCAAATGCTGATGGTATAGACAGGAATCAGTGAAAACTCTCGCTGAACAGAATTATGTGTTGGGTAACATTTGTTGTTAAAAATTTCACTGTTCTCTGCATCATCCCTGCGGTTGTGAAATTGCTTGGTTTTATGGAATGCTTATTTCTTTGCATGGCATTTGACTGTACTAGCCCTCCAATAGTCTTTATTTCTGCTTCGTGGTATTGATAATTCTTTATTTCTAGAGAAAATGTTATCAAGGATAACATTTCTTTAAGTTGCTCTGTGACCTCCAAGTACTGAAAGGTGTCTTGATTTTGGTATGTTGCTGTTTCTTTTCCTGAGTTGGTTATTATATAGTACTTAGGACATTGTTCACTATTTTCTTTCATAGCAAATAAAACAATGACATAAGCTGTAGAAATGAACCCTGGATTTGCATCAGAAAGGCAGAACTTGAATTCTACCTCTGGCACTTACTAATTGTGTGGACTTGAAAAATCCACTTATATTCTCTGTGTTCTGGTTTCTTCATCTAGTCCATAGGTCCTGCCTGAAAGAGAGGGTTTTATTGGAACTCAAATGCAGTAATGAAAGATACAAGTCTGGAAACTAGAAAACACATACTAATATTATGTGGCTTTATTATTATTATGAACAGGTTGCCTTTCAAAGTTTCGTTTTTCAGTTAGTTGTTTGGAACACAGAAGACAGTATTTCACTACACAGGGAGATTCTCAAATTTGCTCAGATTGGGGATCACTTGGAAGGCATGGTGTTTTTGCAAAATACCATGGAATACTGATATGTTTAATTCCATCATGGGACATAGTAACATCAAACTAATGAGAAATATGAATTAAGTATATATATGTAATTTAATTAAAAAAATTTTAATGTTTATTCATTTTTGAGAGAAAGAGAGAGAGACAGAGACAGAGACATAGCATGAGCAAAGGAGGGGCAGAGAGAGAGGGAGACACAGAATCTGAAGCAGGCTCCAGGCTTTGAGCTGTCAGCATGGAGCCCGATGCAGGGCTCGAACTCACAGACTGTGAGGTCGTGACCTGAGCTGAAATCAGATGCCAACTGACTGAGCCACCCAGGCACTCCATATGTATGTAATTTCAAATTACAATCAAGAGCATGTGCCCATGAAAATAATTTTTCCATTTATATATCATGTGTTCTTTGTCCAATCATCACTGATGCCTTGCCATTTGCTAGGCTTAATTGCAGAGAAGAAAGATTTGCAAAGATTTAAGAAATATTAGTGGAAAAATTTTAAATTGGGAATATATTCCAAGTATATGGATGCTACTCTGCCTTCTCTCCTCCCTCCCTGCCCTCCACCCCATCTGTCCACACCATTATAATTAAGACGGAACCAAATTGTGAATCATCAGTATGTGGGAGAAGAGATTGAGAACCACCATCATAAAGGGTGATTCTGAACCCAGGTTAGCCTGTCTATTTAATCCATAAAGTGGCTGTTCTAACAGTAGTAGCAGAACAGGTCATTTATAAGCCGAGTGTTTTCAGATTAGAAAATGCTGTTTTTTGAATTGATGAAGAGAGTAAATTCTAATCATCTTTATGGGTGCTTTTAGGATTAAAGAAAAGCAGCTTATAAAGTTTTTTCTTACATAATAATGAAAAACACTGAGACTGAAAGCCCCAAGAAATCTACTGTTGTGCTCGTTAAAAAGAAACATTTTTACTATTTCAGTGAAGAATTGATAAATGTAAAAATTACAGTTTCTCTTTCTTTTTTGCCCACTACCTCATCTGACACTTAAAAACATGTAGTATTACCTGAAATCTCTTGGCCATTCGGTTAAATAATTCACTGAAATAGAAGAATCAGACTCAAAGGCATGGCCGTGATTTAGAACAACTTAGTAATTAGCTTCTATCTTCTATTGACACATACCAATTAATTACTAAATCATAAACATAAGAAGTCAATTTGGTTTTCCTGAGATTGTTTCCGTTTCCATGGCTTATGCATAAATTTTTCATCAAGCTCTACCTTCTCATGACACAAACATCCATCATGGCACAAAGCATCAAATGTAAAAGGCCATAAAACTCGGGACTGAATTCTGATCCCAACACTGCCCCACTGGACAAGTAAGTCTACTTCTGTGGACATTGACTTCCTCGTCTTTAAAATAAGAGGATGGGATTTAGGGACTCTATCACACTGAGCAAGACCTATGCCCCATCTTACATAAGCATTGGGGCCTTGAGCCTGGAAGAACTTACGTCTCCTCATATCTATTGTCCTCAAAGGCTGGGGCGCATGTCAAGATGTCTCATCTTCCCTAAATAATCTGTAGCCACGTGCCATTCATGAATTTCTCTCATCATAGAAGACACTAGGCATTTGTGTCTTTAGTGCGAAATGATCAATTATACTGGCAATGTCAAATTTGCCAAAAACCCAGCTCTTATCAGGTGGTGCTGAAAGAGGGACAATAATGAAGGTGGTGACCCAGTCATGGGCAAATGTAGTCACGGGACTCTGTTCAGGTGAAGGATACAGGTGTCATGTGTTGCCCTATCCCCCGTCAACCAACTTAGGAGCCGTCAGAGAGGAGACTGGCTCCTGTGATATTCTGCCGATGGCAACAAAAGGGAATTAAGAAAAGCAGGTTTTAAAATGTGAATGTGATATTGTAAGAAACCAAGGGTGGATGACTGAATTATTGTTTGAAAGTCTTCATGCATTCTCTGCATTAGAATTATATAGCCGTGCCTTTTGCCATGGGACTCCACAGTACAACCCACTAGTTTGGTTGGAGTCTATTTTCCCATCCAGTGATGTTGGGACTGGATTTTGTGATTGACTTTAACCAGTAGAGTGTCAGTAGAAGTGACAGTGCCAGCTCCAGGCTGAGCCCTGCACTCTGTGATTTGTCACAAGAATTATCATTGATCCAAGAAGAATGGAGAATCATGTGTAGTAGATGTGAACCCAACCTCTAGTTTTTGATCGAGCCCAAATGACCTAAAGGCCAATGCAAAGCTGCACCAACTATCCACAAATCCCCAAACAAGGAACATAAATGCTCAAAGCTGATAAGCCCTGCATTTTGAGGTGGTTCTCTATCTAGTCTTATTGTGGCCACAGCTGACCAAAACATTTAGGAAATGTTAGTTAATGTGTTAGAAGGTGGAATCAATAAATTAGGTAACAAGCCTACCCACCCTCCTTTTCTTTCTTCTTCCCCATCTCCCTTTTCCCTTTTACCATCCCCCCCTCCATTCTCTGTCTCCTTTCTTTTCTTCCACAAATGTTTACCGAAAGCCAACTAAGTTTTCCGAACTGTGCTGGAATGACAAAGAAGGGATGATTCCTGCCTTTAGGAAACTGGACAGATAGAATACACGTTATGAAGAAGGGCAATGTGATTGAGAGGCGTGCACCTGAGAAGTTAACTTAGTCTGCGGAATTCCGAGGGCACGAGAGTTCAAGATGAGGGGCAAGCAGCATAGAGGGTGGAGAGAGGAAATTTCCAGGAGATACAGAGGCATGCCTGAAGATCCTGAAATAGGGAAAACTAGGTTTTGAAAACAAAATGAACATTATCTTCATCCACAACAATAAAAATGGAGTACAGCAAAAGGCAGATATTACGAGGGAAAGTAATGCCAGATGCAGGGAGGTAGACATCTTCGTTGTTCTCTTTTTAAGTTTGTGAGGAAACGCCATACTGTTTTCCACAGTGGTTGTACCAGTTTGCATTCCCACCACCAGTGCACAATGTTTTTCTCTACATCCTCGCCGGCACTTGTTGTTTCTTGTGTTTTTGATTATAGCCATTCTGACAGGTGTGAGGTGATATCTTACTGTGGTTTTGATTTGCATTTCCATGATGATTGGTGATGTCGAGCATCTTTTCATCTGTCTGTTCGCCATCTGTATGTCTTCTTTGGAGAAATGTCTGTTCATATCTTCTGCCCATTTAATAAATTCTTTATATATTGTGAATACTAACCCTTTATTGGATAGGTCATTTGCAAATATCTTCTCCCATTCAGTAGGTTGTCTTTAAGTTTTGTTGATTGTTTCCTTTGCCGTACAAGTGCTTTTTAATCTGGGGTAGCCCCACTAGGTTATTTTTGCTTTTTTGTTCCCCTTGCTGCAGGGTACATATCTAGAAAAATGTTGCTATGGCTGATGTCAATTTACTGCCTGTGCTTTCTTCTAGGACTTTTATGGTTTCAGGTCTCACATTTAGGCCCTTAATCCATTTTGAGTTTATTTTTGTGTATAGTATAAAAAAGTGGTCCCGTTTCATTCTTTTGCATGTTGCTGTCCAGTTTCCCCAACACCATTGGTTGAAGAGACTATCTTTTCCCCATGGATTAGTTTTTCCTCAACTGTTGAAGATTAAGTGACCATATAATTTTGGGTTTATTTCTGGATTTTCTATTCTTTTCCATTGATCTCTGTGTCCATTTTTGTGCCATTTTGTGTCATACTGTTTTGATTACTATAGCTTTGTAGTGCATCTTGAAATCTGGGATTGTGATGCTTCCAGTTTTGTTCTTGTCTTTCAAGATTGCTTTGGCTATTTGGGGTCTATTGTGGTTCTGTACAAATTTTAGGATTGGTTGTTCTAGTTCTGTGAAAAATGCTGTTGGTTGGTCTTTTGATAGAGATTGCATTATATACGTGGATTGCTTCGGGTAGTATGGACATTTTAATATTCCAATCCACGAGCATAGAATATTTTTCCATTCATTTGTGTTATTTTCTATTTCTTTCATCAATGTTTCATAGATTTTGGAGTACAGGTTTTTCATCTCCTTGGTTAAGTTTATTTCTAGGAATTTTATTATTTTTGGTGCAGTTGTAAATGGGATTGTTTTCTTAATTTCTCTTTCTGCTACTGTTATTAGTTTTAGAAATGCAACAAATTTCTATATACTGATTTTGTCTCCCGTGTCTTACTGAATTCATTTGTCAGTTCAAGCGATTTTTTGGTGGAGTCTCTAGGGTTTTCTATATATAGTATGTCATCTGTGAATACTGAAAGTCTTACTGCTTTCTTACCAATCTGGCTGCCTTTCATTTCTTTTTCTTGTCTGATTGCCATGGCTAGGACTTCTAGTACTATGTTGGATAAAGTGGTGAGAGTGGCCATCCTTGTTTTGTTCCTGATCTTAAGGGAAAAGCTTTTGTTTTTTCACCATTGAGTATGATGTTAGCTGTGGGTTTTTCATATAAGACTTTATTATGTTGAGATATGCTTCCTTAAAACTTACTTTGTCAAGTGTTTTTTTTTCTATCATGAATGAAGGTTGTACTTTGTCAAATGCTTTTTTTGCATCTATTGAAATGATCATATGGTTTTTATCCTTCTCTTGTAAATGTGATGTATCACACTGATCTGCAGATATTGAACCACCTTGTACCCTAGGAATAAATCTCACTTGATTGTGGTGAATGATTTTTTAAATTAATTGTTGGATTTAGTTTGCTATTTTGTTGAGAATTTTTGCATATAGCTTCATCAGCGATATTATCCTGTAGTTCTCTTTTTTTTGTACTGCCTTTACTCTGGTTTTGGTATCAGGGTGATGCTGGTGTCATAGAATAAATGTGGAAGCCTTCTTCTTCTTCTTCTTCTTCTTCTTCTTCTTCTCCTTCTCCTCCTCCTTGTTCTTCTCCTTCTCCTCCTCCTCCTCCTCCTCTTCTTCTTCTTCTTCCTCCTCCTCATCCTCTTCTTCTTCCTCTTCTTCCTCTCCTTGGAATAGTTTGAGAATAATGGATATTAACTCTTCTTTAAAAGTTTGGTGGAATTTACCTATGAAGCCATCTGGTCCTGGCAAAATTCCTTTTTTTAAAGAGAGAATTTAATAGATAATATTTGAGACTGGAAAAAACCACCCTAAGTAGTTTTGTAATTGATTTGAAACTCTTGAGATTCAGACCAGAAGAAGTAGCTAAAAGAGGTGATAATGAATGCCAACAGAGAGAAATAGAGAGAGATGAGGTGAAGGATACTTTTTTTTTAAAGTCATAAACCAGGTAGTATATGACTTCTGAAATTATGTGCATGTATTACTTTTATTTTAAAAACATACATAAAAAAATAAAAACATACATAAAAAAAGACAAAAGCAATTGCCAGCCTTCTGATAGGCACAGCATTCCTTTACTGGAATATTCTGGTAGAGCACAAGTTTGTAATTGAAACACTCTGACAACTTATGTTTTAACTATTAATTGCTTCAGTGCAGGGGTCAACTTCTATTTCAGAAGGACAAGTATGACAACCAGTGAATAGGAATCTTCCTTAAAAGCAGTCAAGGGGCATCTGGGTGGCTCAGTTGATTAAGCTTCTGACTTCAGCCCAGGTTATTATCTCACGGCATGAGTTCGAGCTCTGCATCAGGCTCTGTGCTGACAGCTTAGAGTCTGGATCCTGTTTCAGAGTCTGGGTCTCCCTCTCTCTCTGCCCCTCCCCAGATTGCACTCTGTCGCTCTCTCTCTCTCTTGCTCTTTCTCTCTCTCTCTCAAAAATAAATAAAAACTAAAAAAAAAAAAAAACAGTCAAAATACCTGCCAGAGACCAACTGCTGTCAGTCAAACACTAGAGCTTACATGTCTCCTTTGGTCAGGTCCAATATTCTCTTCTTCTTTTCTACCCATGTACTTGTGAATTTAGTCCAACTGTTCCCTCACTGCCACATCCACTTCTCCACATGGGTCCCACCACTGCTCCACTGCTGTTGTGACGCATGGAAAGCTTCTCCAGCTTCTTGTCTCCCTGCTGTCTCTTATTAAACAAACAAACTCTTTTTTGGTATTTTGAGCTCTTTATATCTTCCTTCTATAGGGAGTCAGGGAAATAACTGGGTTGTAAGCATCTCACAGAGGAACTTCTAGCCCAAATTGTCTTGGTGTTCATTAAACAGTAACAGAACAAGGCTGGTTTCTTCTCCTACCATTTTCTAGGTTCAATTCTGAGAAGGTCCTAAGCTGTGTGCCCTGAAAACCCTTGAGCAGATCTGCACCAATCTCTTTTTGTTTTGTTATGTTTTGTTATGAAACAAATGAATTCTTATTATTCAACACACACTACGTTATTCATGTGGTTCCAAGTGAGCTAGTTTCCTGACTAGCATATCAACACAATGAATACTCTCCTATCTTAAGGTCCTTTCTACTTGGATTGCTCTTCTCATGGATAGCCATATGGTACAATGCTTCATTTCCCTCAGATCTTTTCTCAGCCATCACCTTGCCCATGAGGGCCTTCCTGACCATGCTAGTAAAAGTTACAACCCTCAGAGCACCTGGGTGGCTCAGTTGGCCAAAGGTCTGAGGCTTGATTTCAGCTCAGGTGATGATCTCATGGTTGGTGAGACGGAGTCTTGCCTCGGGCTCTACACTGATAGCACGGAGCTTGCTTGGGATTCTCTCTCTCTCCTTGTCCCTCACACGCATGCTCCCTCCCTCTTTCAATCTAAATAAACAAACATTTAAAAAACTAAAACTAAACAATATAACCCTCACCCTGCTTTACATGTCTTCATGCCGTGTACCGCCATTTAAAGTACTTTACTTATTTGTTTGTTGACTGTCTTTCTTTTCTAGAAGGAAAACTCATGACAGCAGGAAATACTGTTTTCTATCCCAAGTGCCTAGAACAGATTCTAGTCTATGTACTTGATAAATATTTTTGAATGATAAAATAATATTAATTAACAATATATCTTAAACTCACATCCAGGGAACAGTGTAACTTTTTAAGCACTTTCCAACAAATAAAAACCATGCATATGAGAAATACTTTAGATATATTCAAAATAGTAATATTTTTAATCTTAGGTCCAAATCTTGGATGCTGCAAGAGGAGACATGCTTCTTTTCTATTTTATTTATTTATTTTAAATGTTTACTTATTTTTGAGACAGAGAGCACAAGCAAGGGAGGGGCAGAGAGAGCTGGGGACAGAGGATCCAAAGTGGGCTCTGCACTGACAGAGGTGAGCTGGACGCAGGGTTCGAACTCATGAACTGTGAGATCATGACCTGAGCTGAGGTCAGATGCTTAACCGACTGAGCCACCCAGGTACCCCTGCTTATTTTCCAATATAATAGTGGGCATTTAATAAATATTTATTGGAGGACACTGTGAAAGGCAGAGAACATATTTCAAAGTAAAAATATAATCCTAAATTGCCCCCCAAAAATTCACACACTTCCTTATAAGCAATGAATTTTGGAAATGGAACGGGAAGGTGTTTAGGATTGGTAGAAGGGAGTGATTTAGTTTGTTTTGTGTTTTACAAAGAACTCTCTCTTGTGGAAATGGGGAAGATGGGGGGGGAAGACTGGGCCACGCTGGCCAGGTCTTCGTGAGGTAATCGTGGTGGTGCAGGTGGGAGGTGATGGGGATCTGCACTGAAACACTGCTACTGAGACAAAGAACAGGGTGTAGACGCCTGAATATTCCGGGAGTCAAACACTTGTGCATTCCTGGTGGGATTGTGAAATAATACAGCAACTTTAGAATAAACTGTTTGACAGTTCCTCAAAATGTTAATCACAGAGTTAGCATATGATCCAGAAATTCCACTCCTAGGCACCTACCCAACAGAATTGAAAGCACATGTTCATACAAAAACTGGTACACAAATGTTAATCATAATAGCCCTAAAGTGGAAACAACCCAAATGTCCATCAACTGATGAATAAATAAACAAACCGTGGAATATCCAAACAAGGAATATTATTTGGCATAAAAAAGAATGAAGTCCAGATACATGCTACAATATGGTTGAACTTTGAATACGTTAGGCTAAGTAGAAGAAGCCAGGTACCAAAGACCACATTCTGTATGATTCATTTATATAAAATAGATAGAATTGGCAAATCTAGGGAGACAGAAAATAGATTAAAGGTAATCAGACATCATGGGGAGGATGCTGAGAGAGTAACCGCTAATGAGCATGGAGTTTCCTTCTGGGGTAATAAAAATGTTCTGGAAATAGCGTGGAAATGATTGTGCAACTCTATGAATATATTTTGAAAAACTACTGAGTTGTACACTTTAAAAGGATAATTTTACAGTATATGAATTATATCTCAATAAAGCTGTTATTTGTCTTTTAAGTGAACTATTCAGCCAGTAAAATGGACAGACTTTGGTGGCATAATGAGTGTGGGAGACGAAAGTGAGGGTAGAGAAGAACAGCCTGGAATCTCTCAGGTTGCAAAAGTGAGGAGAGGTTGAAGATCTTTTCCCGAAGTAACGTTAGGAGAGAAGGGGGACTAGGCAGGGAGATGCCAAGAAGCAGATAGGTAGCTGGATGAAGGATACCCCGGGTCACTAAACCTATGAATGGAGTGAAGAGTGGAGTCTTCTTTGTTTTATTAAACGAATTTAAAAAATCATCTCAGGAGGAGCGAGGCATGATGGGAAGAGTACCCTGCTCTTTAAAAATATAATCAAATGAAGCCAAAGCTAAGCAACAAGGCAAGTATAAACTGTCCACCCGAGAAATATAAAGACAGAAGAGTCAAACGAAAATGTCATTGGGAAGGAACAGGTTGGAAATGGAACCACTTCAGCATAAAGAATCATTCTGGCCCATGAAACTCGGTTTATATTTTACCACATTCCACTGAATAAACTGCATGGCCAAAACTGAAAAGGGAGTTAAAGCAAAGCCGGATCCTTAAAGATTTCATGGGTGAGAGGCCGAGAAGAAACATTCTCAGACACAAACATGCAGATCTTATGTATTCAGTGCCGATGCCATCACCTTTAAAAGCTGATAAGAGCACAGATTCTTTGAAGAAACCTGACTTCAGGCTGCGTGGTTGCCATTATTGGCTGCTCCTGAGATAGCTCACTGCTGTTTGCATCTGCTTGGCGGGGGGGGGGGGGGGGGGGGGGCGGCGGAGCAAATGGGTAGGAGCTTGGCCTGTCTCCAGTCCCAGACTCTGAGGCCAAGCTGTCCTTTCCAGGACTCTACCATATTCACATAGTGTCTTTCAGGCACCAGTACCCCCGTTCAATTTCTTATAGCATAAGGACGGGTTGTGTTAGAAGATGTCGGCGCTGATACCTCTGCTTTTGTGTTAGAAACTGTGCCCTTTCCAATCAGGTGAGCTCTTCCATGCACTACAGTCCAATCCAGAAGCATGTGGGAGAACCCCATGACTTTAAACCATCACTCTAAACACTGAAGACCTATCTTAAAAAATATATATATTAGCCATTAGCAATGCTTGGATATCTACCACAGGTCAAATGGTAGATGAAAGTAAAGTTCAGTCACTCAGCTTGTGCCAGCTGCATGGCTGGTGAAAAGCGGACTCAGAATTGGACCCGAGAGTACCCACACCCAAATCGCACTCTTCGGTGGGTCATGCTAGTGTCCCCACTGGCAATCCCCCTTCAGTAACGACAAATAGCTTGGTTTCTCCAGTGCATTTTCGCCAGAGCGTTATCCCAACACGGGGCCGCCATTCTGCTCAAAAATCTATGTCCTACACCTCCCAGAAACGCAGCGTTGGTCCGGCCGCCCATTAGCGCGGCTGCCTTCAAGCACCGTAGCATCTAAAACATTGAAGCAGAATTCCATCCTCAGATGGATTTCATCCATCTTTTGAGAAGCAGTAGTTCCCTTTTCTTTCCAAACTGCCCTCCAGCAACCCAACCTTGTGTCTCGAACCTGCTTGGTATCTGGTAAACGGGTGGTACAGCCAAGTTTACATTTCGTTCGGGGATGATGTTATGCAGAAGCATTTGAACTCTGAGCTAACACATTCAGAACGGGAGCCACATGATTGCTCAGAGAAAGTGAGAAGAGGGATCTTTTAAGTTCGAACAGATTTAGAATCAGCATTTTCAAGGTAGCTGCCTTTACAGTCTTCCCATCTCCTTTGGCTCCCACAGATGTATTTCCTCCCAAATCCTTATATTTTCACTTTTCTCTGTAGTAGTACTTATCTTGAGCTGTACGATCATGCCCTTGCTCCTCATTTCTCTACATCAACGGAGAGAGATGAAATAGCTTCACCCCACGGAGCAGTGGCAGAGTAAGTAGCCATTTCGAAGAACAGGAGGTTGTGCCGGGGACACGCAGTTCCAGAAACAGGAGCTGGAGACTGGGAAAGCAACAGGTGATCTAACCCAATGAAAGCCAGGGCCCCACAAGGCCCAGTCTCTGGAAGGTGTTACATACAAAGAAGCACCATCAAGCAAGCAACCGTCGTAAAAAAAAAGAATTATATTACTTATTTACCAATTTTAATAAAATAATGATGAGGGAACTAATTTATAATGCATAACCACACTATCTAATGTCCTTTTTTCTCACATTACCCCTCATTCTAGACTCCTCTTGCTTGTTTCAACTGGATCCGAAACCCTATTTCTCCCTCTATTAATTCTCAATGCCCCTCCCGATAGCCTCAGTGCTGGTCAAATGGTGCTCACCCTTCATTTTTCTCCCTTGTTCTCTAGAATTTCCAACCCTCTCCCTAGCCCCCTCTCTTCCGTTTCCTCCATCTTGCATCACATGTCTACCGTAGAGAAATGCTGTATGTCTACAGTGTTGGGGGTGAAGTCCTTGTCATGGGAGCTGCCCAGGCTCGAGATGTCTGATACCATGCCTCGTCTATTCTTCCCTTCGAATGGACAAGGCTTTGTCTTTACAGAACAAACAACTCAAGGGCTTCCACTCTAACTTTGGGTGCCCCCTTACCAGTAAACAAATGAAAAGTCCAAGGCCCCTTCGCTCAGGTGATTGCCTTGAATCCATACCCCATTCATCTGGTTTGAAGCAGGGTGGGACCTTGAGTGGATGCAGCTGACACGTTTAGAGGGCCTGAAGCCTTTCCTACATTTTCAAGTAACCCAGGTTTGCCAAATCATACACGCAAAAGCTCAGTCATGAGGTGAATTGAGATTTAAGCCAGAAGGTCAAGCAAAGCCTTCTTTTACCCCAGGTATGAGCCCATAATCTTCTGCTCTACGAAAAGATTCAGAAGTCCATTTAAGATATTTCATATATAGGGGCGCCTGGGTGGCACAGTCGGTTAAGCGTCCGACTTCAGCCAGGTCACGATCTCGCGGTCCGTGAGTTCGAGCCCCGCGTCAGGCTCCGGGCTGATGGCTCGGAGCCTGGAGCATTTCCGATTCTGTGTCTCCCTCTCTCTCTGCCCCTCCCCCGTTCATGCTCTGTCTCTCTCTGTCCCAAAAATAAATAAACGTTGAAAAAAAATTTTTTTTTAAAAATAAAAAAAAAAAAGATATTTCATATACGTAAAAATAATATCATAAAATCTCAATAAGCATGACTAGAAACTTACTATGCAATTACCATCATGCCCCAAGACCAAGAACAGTGAAATCAGTTGTTAAGGAATAAATTAGTCACCCATCAGCCATGCAGTCTTGGGCAGGTGACCTCTCTGAGTGTCAGTGTTTTAGCTTTAAAATGAAGGAGTAGATAATCTGGTCTCTGCAACTCTTTTCAGTTCTTACATTTTATGACTTTAACTCACCTGGGCTGTTCTCATCTCTCATTTTCGTATCATCTGTGATCAACTTCTAAAGATTTCCTATTTGTTCCTCTATCCACTCTGATCAGAAGAGACAAAGAGAATCGAATCTACATTTATTAGGCTAGAAAGCAGATCCAGAGGCAACTGTGAGATTAGTATTATCATCTGTAATTCCTTTAACAAATGTTGTTGATTTCCCTTCCAATTTTTCTGAACTACCTTTAACTTTTTATACTTCCAATACAATTTCATTTTAAAGCACCTGACATTTTCTAGGCCTTTGAAGGTCACATTTTCTGTCTGTGTCTTGAAGAATTATTATTGTTTTCATTAGGTGTTCCTGCGATTTAGCTAGAAGCATTAATAACCGCCTTAACTTTGTATGTTCATGAAGCCTCTTTCAAAGGGTCTTGACCCTGTAGTCTGCAGACTGATAGATGAGGTTGCTAAAAGCTGAAATTCTAAAAATAAATCTTAGTAAGATTTACAATACAATTATGTAACCCCAAAAGGGAGGGTTCTAAAGGTACCACTGCAGGGGTCCCTTTGCCCCTGATAATTACACTGTGTGAATGGATTAATACACTGAGTTACTGAAGCGTCTCTCCTGTCACCTCTTTCTGATGTGGGGAAATAGTTTATGAAAGTTGTCTCTCACAGTTGATGAAACTGAAGCAATAGCAATGATATGCAAATATTTATCATCTATATTTTTAAGGAATTGTCAATATATTTACTTAATGGCAGAAAAATTAAGGATCTCTTTGACTTCCCAGTCGTATGGGTTGAATTAGAGTGGACCATATATACAAATTTATTTTGGTGTGACAGTAATTCCACTTACACAAAATATTGCCTCACTTTAGGTAATAGCATGCAACCAGGTACCAGAAAAATAGGATATTTTGAGGCTATGAAGGTCTTAGCCAATTTGCAAGATAGCCTTTGATGCTCTTCTATATTGGGGGACCCTCTTTTTAATCGCCAGCATTCTTTTTTACAATACAGGAATGACATTGACTACCTTTGGTTTGCAAAAATGGCCACAAATTCTTCCCTTGCCTCCACCCTCACTCTTTGCGACGTGACTTTGTAGCTCCTTCTATCTAGCAGTGGACTATATTGCTTCAGCCCTTGAATCTGGTCTTGTGACTTGCCTTGACCAAAGGAATGTTGTGGAAGGAACGTTGTTCCAGTGCTCGGCCTAGAACCCCAAATATCTTTCATACTGCCACTTGCTCTAGGACTCCATGTGCACTGTTTGAATAAACGTGGGCTAGCATGCTGTAGGATGAGTACATATGGCAAATTCAGCCCAGTTGTTCTAGTCAAGGTCCCAGAAATGTGACCTAAAGCAGCCTAAAATGTCCCAAACTAGCTTAGACCAGAAGAACCACCCAATCTATTTTGACCTCCGTCTATTTTGTCAGCCACAGAAATATGAGCTCAGCTAACTCCTGTCGTTCATGCTTATAAGTTTTGAGGATGTTTTAAAAGCAGCAAGTGATAACTGTCATACTCAAATATCACACAGAGTTGGTCTCCCATAGTTTATTTTCACCTAAAGCTTCTCATTTGCAGACTTATATTTCACATTCTTTGACAAACCAAACTCTCTGGATGAGTTAGTTAAAACAACCTGAGTGGGTAAAGTAAGTTCTTGTAAGATGGGCAAGCTGCATTTTAAAATGGAACTCATAGGGGCACCTGGGTGGCGCAGTCGGTTAAGCGTCCGACATCAGCCAGGTCACGATCTCGCTGTCCGTGAGTTCGAGCCCCGCGTCAGGCTCTGGGCTGATGGCTCGGAGCCTGGAGCCTGTTTCCGATTCTGTGTCTCCCTCTCTCTCTGCCCCTCCCCCGTTCATGCTCTGTCTCTCTCCGTCCCAAAAATAAATAAAAAATGTTGAAAAAAAAATGAAAAAAAAAAAAATGGAACTCACTCAAATTGATCTTGTTAGAATTTGGAGCTGATACCTAGATTGTTCTGTCTTCCTCAACAACAAGTCCTGGAAAGTGACAAGTGGGAAATGGAGGGTGTTGGCCTGTCTGCCATCTTGTTTTTCATTCTCTTAACATATGGTCTCCAGTGGGGTAAGTTGAGTATATTTATTCTTAACATCCTATTACCTCTTTCACACCTTTTGAAACGAAAGCATCCTCTCTAATTAGTGCATTATTTTTAATTAAATGTCTTAATTTTTTTATTGAAGAAGTAATGCACGTTCACCCAAGAAAACAAACTAACATTCATTCCTTTTACCTGCATTCATCAAGCATTTATTTTAGGCCGGGTATTATTCTACACTTATATATTTGATTCTGTTTATTCTCACTGCAACATTAGTTATTATTATTACCTTATTATTATTATATTATTTCCATGTTTTGCAGATGAGGAAATGGAGTCACAGAGAAGCTAGATGACTTATCTAAGGTTACACAGGCCCCAGAACCCAAGCTTCAACCCCAGTGCTCTATTGTGTACTCTAAGGGGACACCCAGCATCCTACCAAGCAAATACCACAGTTGTTAGTAGTGCATATTCATTCATCTTTTATATGCTTTGAATTTTTCTAATTCCATCTCCATAACAGATGGAGTTTGATCCTAACCCCAGCCCACCATGTTACAGGCAACGGATGAGGACATTGTGATCCAGCAGGATCATGAGGTCTGCTTGAAGATTTTGGGGACCCATGTAGCCAAGAATGCTATCTTTGCTGTTTGCTCCCAGGTGAACAATTACTGGAGGCTTGTGAACTTAAGCGCTGGGGCCTCTTATCTTGTGTAGTCTTTCTCTAAGAGGTGTGACTCTCATACTCCCAGTGTTGTCCAGAGGCCCGTCACGGTTGCTGTAGGGGAGA
This sequence comes from Prionailurus bengalensis, assembly GCF_016509475.1. Lineage (NCBI taxonomy): Eukaryota > Metazoa > Chordata > Mammalia > Carnivora > Felidae > Prionailurus > Prionailurus bengalensis. Next base: position 208,075,926 of record NC_057345.1, on the reverse strand, counting down.
CAAGGAAGGTTCCTCATCCCTGGAAGACATCTGGCTCTTCTTGTGGTTTTGCAGTCACTCCTAGAGTTTTAACTGTGTGTTCTAAGCATAAGCTCTCTGGTTCTCAAAACAAACAAACATATACCCACCCACCGTCTTAGACAAACACATAAAAAAATGTTGCAGTATTTGGTACATGACCTTATTTTTTTTTTATACATCTTTTCGTAATAGAGCCTTGTGTGACCTAGATCGTTTCTGGAGCCATTCTTTACCCACCTTAAAGCTTGATTGTGCCTTTAATTGATACTGGAGTAATAACTCTCTGCTACGTAAACGTTGGAGGACTGATGGAATGAGTTGACCCACGGTACTTCTGAAGAACAGAAAAATATAGTGTTCCATTTCAACACGTCTTATCCTTTGTACTATTTTTATCACTGAGACTGAGCAGCAGAGAGATAATGAACTCACTCTTAAAATGGTGAAACTCTATCATGTATTTTAGGCAATGAATCGGTCAATCCGTGATGTTCGATGGGTAACTTAAATGCAGTTTGCTGTAGAAGGAAACTTGCTGTGCTTTTATGAAAGGAAAAACATTTACCAGTAAAATGGACCTTTTATGCAAGAGCTGTAAAGCAAAGAGATTCACCAGTGTTGCGGCATCATAATATTCCTCATGAGAAAAGGTGAATTCAGCTAATTGGTTGCATTTACAGTCCGGGCAACATCGGCACTTACATTATTAAGCATCACCAACGTTCCAGAATCTCCCCCTAGAAAGTCAGGAACTTGGATGCTTTACGGGCTCTCAGTGATGACTCATCTGAGACCTAATGACAGAAACACAGAAGCAAAAATTTGGTCTCATTATACCTGCTCTAGGTCCTGCTGCTGGAGTGATCTGCCTGGGTTAAAAGTGATACCCCTCACAAGGATTCACAGAAACTGATGGCCTTGGCAAATGCCATCTGCATTTCCCAGCTGGCAAGAGTCTGCGGGTATTTGGAAAGCTTGAAGTTTAAAACAAGACCCTACCTGATATCGATATTTAGAATGGGCCACATTACATAGCTGTTGCATACATAATGCCACCGGTTTTCTAACCAGACCAGACCAGGACTGGCAATGGACAGCACTGGTCTTGTTCTGTTTTGAGATATTTAAATTTATTTTACTGACCCCTTGGTGAGGATGGACCAATGCTCTTGCGGTCACTTCTCCTTTGATCCTTAAGTGTTTCCCTTGACATTGATAAGCTTCAGTGCCGCAGTGGCCAGCCGTGGTTAACACTGAAGGCTCTGGAAATTTCCTGAGTTGCATCTTGGCTTTGCCACTGACTAGCTGTATGGGCTGGGGGAGGAAAAGTAAGCTCAGTGTCTGTTTCCTCATCTGTGAAATGGGAATAATAATAATAGCACCTACCTCATAGGTTCTACCTCCCTACCTCATTGTTTCTGCATTAGTTCATATGAAGTTCTTGGGAGAGTAGTGAGCATGTAGAAACTGATCAGTATTTTTTGTATGATCATAGTTAGTATTATAGGCAGAGTATAAGTGGTAATACCTCCATTGCAATGTTGGTTTGAGGATTAAATGAAACAATACATGAAAATGTTTAGCGTTGATGCTGAACAGGAACTATGCACCCAACGGAAGTGATTAATAACAGCTGCCATTGGTTGTGAGTTTACCGCACAGCTGGCCTTGTGAAAGTCATTTACGTACATTCCACCAAGAACTCCTTGAGGTAGGTATTAGTAATGTTTCTATTTTACTGAGGAAATAATTGAGGCATAGTAAAGTTAAGTAATTTGATCGGTCAGGGAAAAACTGGACGTATTTGTTAAGATAATGGGAGCTACTATAAAGAATAAACCCATAGCTCTTAGTGGCTTAACATAGAGTCTTTCTCACATCAAATCCAAATGGACGTTCGGGGTGGCCGGGGTGGTGGGGGGGAGTGCACTCCTCCATGCAGTGCTCCCAAGATCCAGGTCTTTCTGTGTTGTAATTCTAGAGCCTTTCAATGCAGCCTGCAAGGTCACTATGAGTTCAGTTTCAGGGATGCAGAAGGGAAAAGAACATGAAGAATTACACAAGGTTTATGGGCAAGGCCAATGTGCATAGTATTTATGTGCAGATTTCATTACTAGACTTCAGTTATGGCCACACCCGAATGCAAAGGAGGCCAGGATAGAGAGAGTTTAGTTCTGTGCCAAAAAAGCACAGGGTTTAGTGAAAAGCAAACCATTTCTGCTATGGTGACGGAGATGGAACTCACACTCAAAACTTCTGACTCCAAGAAATTGACAGAAACACTCTTCCTGTGTTTATGTCCCCTCATCTTCCAAAAACCCACTTGGAAGCTATAAAACATCATAAAAATGCAAGTGATTCCCTATTTTTAGCTCAGCTTCGATAGAGCTGAATCCTTTGACCTCTGACACCATTGGCAGATAATTTGAATTAAAAATTTAGGGGCGCCTGGATGGCTCAGTCGGTTAAGCGACTGACTCCGTCTCAGGTCACAATCTCACGGTTCGTGAGTTCAAGCCCCGCGTCGGGCTCTGTGCTGGCAGCTCAGCGCCTGGAGCTTGCTTTGGATCCTGTGTCTCCCTCTTTCTCTGCCCCACCCCTGCTCGCACTTTGTCTCTGTCTCTCTCAAAATTAAAGAAACATTAAAAAAATTTTTTTTTAAATCAGTTGATCCTTGAACAACGTGAGGGGTAGGGACCCTGACTCCCCCTCTCCCATGCAGTCAAAAATTCACATATAACTTTTGACTCCTCCTAAAATTTAACTACTCATAGCCTGCTGCTGACCAGAAGCCTTATTGATAACATAAACAGTTAACACATATTTGGTATGTAAATGTATCACATACCATATTCTTATGATAAAGTAAGTTGGAGAAAAGAAAATGTTAATAAGAAAATCATAAGGAAGAGAAAATTCATTTATAGTAATAATGTGTTTGTCTTAAAAAAAATCCACATATAAGTGGACCCATGCTGTTCAAACTTATGTTGTTCAGGGGCCGACTGTACTTTCCTATAGCTGGCATCTAAAAGAACTTTAATAATCTGATTCATAAACACCTTATTTTTTTGGCCCCTAAAACTACTTGGTATGAGGTCAACATCTTCCGTTCACCAAAATTCACTCTTTGGATCAGCCATCTACTGGGTATTTCTGTATTTCTCAGTTTATATCTACCAAATATCAAATTAACTAAGTTGACCTCATCCAAATTTTCACTTTTTAAGACTTTGAAAAGTAGCAAGCAACCAATAGTGACTGAATTTGTTATTATATATTTTAGAAACTTGTATTTGCAGCCTATGACATTTAGGTTTGCCCAGAATTAGATTGTCCTTCAACTGAAATCGCTTCTTTATGAAATTGTTTTGGCCCCAGGCTGCCTTAGCTTGTTTGAACATGCAAAAATGGCTCAAATACCATGGGCAAACCATGTCATAAATCAAATAAGAGCATAATACCCAGCCGCATGTGGTGCCAAGTCTCCCCAAATGAGTTTTACTTACCAAGGCTCTGCAAGATTATCTGGAGTCTTGTGGGTGAATTTTCAGTCATCTGATTCCTCTAGCTTTTCTCTGTTACCTTGTAGTAAGAATCAGGATCATCAGGCTGATATTTTGTTCTTGGTAGAAGGTCCCTTGGTTACCATTTCACATAAAAGAAGGGCTTGAGAATATTGAAAATGTCTCCTCTTGGTGTCTGTGACATTTTGGAAAAGGTTACTCCATATGTCACAATATAGCATAACATTCTCCCAAGGAAGAACAGGCTCAAAACTCCATCTAAATAACGAATAAAAGTGAAAACTAAGAGAAATGGTTCTTCAAGGTTAATCCTAACCGCTGTGGCTGGTTAATTTTTTTTTTTTTATTTTAGAAAAACAAATACTGATCCGGCAGCTTTCAGTCCCCACTGAGGAAAGAGATGGAATCATGAGAGGTCAGGGAGACTGTCTCCCCCTCAGCATAGACCAGGGTTTCACCCTCAGTGTTTGGTCCCCACTGCTATGAGGTGTTCACCCTCTTCTGGAGTGCGAGGGGAAAACACCATATCAGCTATGTGGCAGCTGACAGATTTCTTTCCTGGAGTAGAAAATGAGACCAAGAGAGACCTGCCCATGCATAGAACATTGCCCTTAGGAACACTGAAGAAAAAAAAAAAATCAATGTGAGAGTCAAAGATAATTTTCACATATGCTCTCTTTTTTTTATCTTCAATTGTTGCTACTTTTTAAAAATAATCAAAAGTGAGGTTGGTTGAGATCCGGAAAGAGGACTATATCACACTGTCATCTATCCTAGAGATTCTGACATGCTGTCCTGAATTGGGCTCTCTGCCTGTCCTCATCACTGTCATTCCACGCTCTTTAACAAGGTCACTGTTACTGACTGCCTCTCAGGAAAATAGAAAAGAGGTAAGATCACTATACATAGCTCTTACTCTCATTGTTAATTCAGAATTTTTCACTGTTTCCCACTCGAATAATAAAATTCTTTAAGAGTTAGTATGAGCGGACAATATACCGTGTCTTCTGGGCCCCAGCCCATCCTTGGCAAAAACAGGGAGAATGGAAGTAGGTATTAATCATCCTGTATTCACAGTTCCTGGCCTGGTTTGTCAGACAGACGACCTATTTTCAGCACTGGCTACAGGACGATGTGACCTTAAATGCCGTAAAAGTTTGGCAAAGGGTGGTACTAACTGAGGCACAAGTATTTGTGGAAAACATCAGAGAGGAGGGTTTGAGGCTGAGATCTTTGAGGGGTACAGTGAAGGAGGAGGACCCTTCAAACTCACTCTTCAAATTCATCTCAAATCCATTTGTCCTTCATGGCTAAGGCCATAATCTTCAATGGACAGGCAATGCCTGCCTCTCAGACAAAAACAGTGAAAAGCTTTCTAATAATACCTAAAACTAATCTTTAGTCATTAAAAACACAAGACACTGTCACCATCTCATTTTTATATTTCATAAAGTGTCACCCTTAACATTATGGAAAAAACCAACTTCTGTCACTAAGCAAATGATGTCTACTAAGCATAACTGAGCCAAGCTCCTATTCTCTTTTACCACCCCCCTGCTTTATAGAATTAAGTAAGTTCAAATAAGAGCTCCAAATGCAAAAACCTTCCTGTCTCCCTCACTTCCATGTGGGTATACCAGAGAGCACTCCGCCATAAACGTTGTGCAGGCAGTCTGTCTCTAGGAACTCAGCCTAAGAAAACAGCCTGTAACATTTGGATATATTTTCCCAGCGTATATTTTAAAAATTAGGATCACACTAAATCTATGATTTTGTACTCTGTTTATTTTTTAGTTAATGTTATTGTTGAGCACTTTCATTGTATTGATTTCTTTTTAAGTATATGCTATTCAGAAACTTCATCATATTTCAATGCATGACGTGCCGTAATTTATTTAACCACTCTTATCCAATATGTGTATTGTTTCTAATTTTTCCATATTATAAATAATACTATGATGACAGCGAAGAGTTTGTGCATAAATCTTTGGCCATTTCAGTTTATTTCATGAGAATACATTCTTAGAAGAGGAATCACTGAGTCCAAGAATGTGAGCTTTGTTAAGAAACTTCACATACGTTGCTAAATTGCTTTCCAGAAATATATTTGATGTTGTATTTTTAAATGGATTTACATTTCCACTGTCACTTAGGATCGTATTGGTCTTACTAGGTTCTTGCCAGAATTGAATCCTTATTATTATACCTTAATTCAACTTCCAGCAGAGTTCTTTAACACCAACATGCTATTCCTGGGTGGAGGTCTAAAACTGATCTTTTCATCCAACTGTACGATCTCCTCTGGATTCCTACACATTGCTCTCCCCACTATTTCAGTACCTTGTAGGGGCCCACGTGATAAAGTCTGCATACCAATGTCATGCTAAGCAGTTCCCTTTACCTCAGATGAGAGTTATTTGTAATGACTTTGATTATAAATTTCTTGGTCTTCGTAATTTCTGTATCTTTCCTCGCCCCTAGTATGGGTCCTTATATATAACATGTGTGTGTTAAAAATGCTTTCTAAAGTAATTTATAGTCAGTCACCATTCATCAGCTTGTCAACTACACAATTTGCCCCCCTTGTGGTTCAAAGAACCAGTCCGTGTAAGACACCAAAGTAACTACGGGTCTTCCTTCCTTATAGAAGCAACAGAAGCAGCAGTCAACCATTTTGATGGGCAGATCCTTTGATGCTAATGTAGTTTGCTTTCTATTTTTGGCCCTGAGGCCAGTTGACTATTGGTGCTTGAAGAGTTTAAAACAGAAGCCCCAAAGAATATGATTTTCCCATTTATTTGCTTATTTATCTTAACGTGTTTATTTCCATAAATTTGTGATTCTAAAGCTAGGGTCTTGGATTTACCTATTAGCAATACCGAACATATTGTTAACATAGTTGAATAAATATCTAGTGATATTTGGCAGCTAAGTAAAGTCTATTTTGAGCAACTCAAGTCTGCCAGTTTATACCTGAATAAGATTAATGAGTTACCTAAATTGTGGAAGCTGTGTCCTTCAGGCCACATGGAAATGTATTTTAAGTAGCTGAGACCAGATTCTCCCCATATGTGCTTCTCATTCGAAGGGAAAATCCAAAAATCTGCTCTGTTTACGAGAACATCAAATAGCAATTTCCCACCCTGATTCAGACTTCCAGTTTGTAGACACTTATTGAGCTTTTTGTAGAAAATTCATATTGGCTAAAATCAATGAAGCAATTCTAAAACTCCTTCACAATACCCTTTGGTACAAAATAATTAACTCGGGGGCTCTAATGTTTCCGTGAGTAAGCAGACCAATTTTCTCACGCAATACTCAAATCTCTAAAAGTGTTGGGTAGGAGAAATTCATTTTTGAAAGCTAGTGTTGGATCGAGGGTATTTTTATTTACAAACTTTGCAGTGGTTTATATGGCAGTAAAATGAACTTATAGAGAAGAATTTCCACTCTCTTCAGTCCATGAGGAATACAAAACCCCATGGGTCATTTTGTGATAAATTTAAGAAAGGTAGGAGTTTAAGAGCAAAGGGAAAGTGAGGAAGCTCAAGGACTGGAATCATAATCATTTTCTCAAAGTGACTTCTGTGAGTCTGCCAGCACCAAGATTAAATGTCTTTACTGTAAACCCCTCAAGGCTCTCTTTCTTGATTTCCATGCAAATAGAAACAGAGGCAAGAGAGAAACGAGTTGCCTTCAATAATCAAAACAAATCAAAGTGCTGACGAGGATAAGGGTAAAAAACAGAGCATATCCATCCCAGAAGCGTATATGGTTAGAATCATAAAATCAAGAAATGATTGCACTTTATTAATCTAGGCCCATCAGTAAAAATCTTTCAATAGCAGATGACTGCAATTTAGTAAGATAAGCCTTAATACTTCAAACTCTTGCAAGGAGGGTATGAGGTAAATCCAAGGTGGTATTATGAACGCTTATAAATTTCCTCCCATTGGTAAGATTCTAGAAAGATGCTTAAAATGAGAAAGTGATGTGATTATAGAATGTAAGTTGACTTAGAATCAAACAAGGAGGCACAAACTTGTGTAGACACCAGTACTAACCAATAGAGTATCCTATGGGGGATACACCAAAAAAGGAAATAAGAGTTACGAAATTGAGTTACTTCTTAAAGCTTTGGCAATTAAGAAGTAACTACTGGCTCACATGAAGAATTTATAATATTACTCAAATCCATGGTAAACATTATGATATTTAACCAATAGGATTATTATATTTAATCAATATCCTAAAACACTACCAAATTTATTCATAACATCCTGCGTCAGAACACATGAACAAAATTGTACTTGGCAAAAATGAGTGGCTAATCATGGCAAACTCACTAAAACCTGTATGACAGATTTAGTTCCAGTCAACGATCACACATTCTGAACCTAACACATTCTGAACTAATAAGCTTTTACATTACAGGTGATTCTTTAATATCGTTACTGCCTTTCTTAAATTCCATATAAGTCCATTCTTTTTAAGAGTTTCTTATAGGGTGGAGCCAAAAAGAAATAGGAATATTTGAGGGGGGAAAATCTTCCTTCTCTCTTGACTTATAAAAATTACAATACATATCCACTATTCCCCTAGTGGGAATAGAAAATGTTATATCTATGAAGAAAAATCTAAGTATACCAAACTCTCTTTAGAGAGAAAGAATTTGGATGATTATAAAAATAATTTAGATTCTTAGATGTTATGTGAGACGCAGCATTCTCCTGGGATTGACCTTTCAAGAAACCCAAGAATGAGAATTTTTACTCTGATTGCTAGCCAAGATTCAGCTTTCTAATTCTTCTCCCAAAATTTCCTGAGCTCTGCATTACACACACACACATAGAGAGAGGCAGAGAGAGGGAGAGAGAGAGAGATGATATAATACAATGATGACATGAGAAGTAGCACCAAATACAAAGGTTATATATTTCTGGAAATCAGAAAGAAGATCGGAGAGGAGATTTAAATGTGGGGAACTTGGAGCCCTCAACTGTCAATCGGAAACACTCTACTATATCTCCAGGCAGGCCTAGAAAGTTGGGGCTTGGCAAATTTACCTTGTCAACTCCATATTACTTAGTTCTCCACTCAGAATAGAGCATACCAGCCATCAGGAATTAAGCTGTTTGGAAAGATTCATTATAAGGCATTAGTGACTTGGAATTTAATAGAATAGGAGCTATGGTAAGCAGAAATAATGACCCCCAAATATATCCATATCTCAATTCCTGGAACCTGTGAATACATTAGGTTATACGGTAAAGGGAAAATAAGGTTGCAAGTGACTTCATGATTGCTACTCAGCTGACCTAAAATAGCGGGATTATTCTGGATTGTCCAGATGGGCCCAAAGGAATCACAAGGGTTCTTAAATGCAGGAGAGGGAGACAGAAGAGTGAGAGAAGGAGTGAGGATGACAGAAGCAAGGTCACAGTGAGGCAGCATGAGAAGTACTGAATGAACCCCCATTGTTGGAGCCAATGACGGAAGAAAGTGGTCATAAACCAAGAAAGGGAAAGCAGCCTCGAGAAGACAGAACAAATAAGAAACAGATTCTCCACTAAAGGCTCTAGAAAGGAACACATCCTTGTTGATGCACAGAATTTAGACCAGTGAGACCATCAGTCTTCTGACAATTAGAACTGTAAGATGTTCAATTTGTATCGTGAAGTCACTAAGTTGCGGCAATTTGTTATAGCAGCCATAGGGAACTAAAATGAATCATTTTTGGTATTGAGTGTGGGGTGCTGGTGTAACAAACAGCTGAAAACATGGAGTGGCTTTGGAATTGGGCAGGCGAAGAGACTGAAACTGAAAGAATTTTGAAAAGCCAGACAGGAAATGCCCAGGTTGCCTTAGACTATGAACAGACACATTGGGGGGTTAATGGTTCTGCGAGTGAAAGTGTAGAAGGCAATGAGAAATATATTCCTGTAAATAAGAGGAAAGAGGACCCTCGTTATATACTGGCAGAAAACTTAACAGAGCTATGTCCCACGGTTGTGTGGGAAGCAGAACTTGTAAATGACGGAATTCGGGAGTGTTCTAAGCATTGCGTTGAAGGCGTGGCCTGTGTCTTCTTGCCCCTTGCAGTAAAACATGAGAAAGAAGACGTGCGGAGAAGGAACTGTTTAAACAAAAAGGAAGAAAGGAAATTCTGAGACTATCCCTCCTGATAAAGTCAGTGTCCAGTCACACAAAAGGCCATTTGAAGAGGTTAAAATTAGATCCCCTTTCAGCAGAAGCTGAAAACTGAGATAAGATTATCTAGGAAAGATCAGTCAATAAGCTTCTTGTCTGATGGAGTAAATCCCTGTGACATACATAGAAAACCCACAAGTCTGGTAAGAAGTTTTTTATCAGCAGGAACATTGCCACCTTGGACTGAGAAAGACAGAATATGAAGTAGAAGCAAATGAATGGAGAATTCAGTGGCTTTCACCATAACAAGCCAGATCACAGTAGACATTAGTTTGACATTGGTAGGGAAAAAATGGAAAAGTAAGTGATTTTATAAATATTTGGCCAATTATATATTAGTGCTGTTTCAGATAATAGCAATTATGTGAGAATTCTGTGGATAAAAACAAAAAATTTTTATGTTAGAACAGACCATCCACGATGGGACTCTTCTATAATAAACCCAATATGCCAGAATCTAAGGTGACAAAATATTTGTATACATATTAAAGACGTAATGACTTTACATTGCTAAATTTTTCAGTTGATAGAGAGACAATGATTGTTTAAAGGGCCATCGAGTTGAGGGCGATTCTTCCAAATAGTTCTACTTGTTTAAACTTCCCTGGCACAAAAACAGACACACAGACACATAGACCAATGGAATAGAATAGAAACCCCAGAACTAGACCCACAAACGTATGGCCAACTCATCTTTGACAAAGCAGGAAAGAACATCCAATGGAAAAAAGACAGCCTCTTTAACAAATGGTGCTGGGAGAACTGGACAGCAACGTGCAGAAGGTTGAAACTAGACCACTTTCTCACACCATTCACAAAAATAAACTCAAAATGGATAAAGGACCTAAATATGAGACAGGAAACCATCAAAACCTTAGAGGAGAAAGCAGGAAAAGACCTCTCTGACCTCAGCCGTAGCAATCTCTTACTCGACACATCCCCAAAGGCAAGGGAATTAAAAGCAAAAGTGAATTACTGGGACCTTATGAAGATAAAAAGCTTCTGCACAGCAAAGGAAACAACCAACAAAACTAAAAGGCAACCAATGGAATGGGAAAAGATATTCGCAAATGACATATCGGACAAAGGGCTAGTATCCAAAATCTATAAAGAGCTCACCAAACTCCACACCCGAAAAACAAATAACCCAGTGAAGAAATGGGCAGAAAACATGAATAGACACTTCTCTAAAGAAGACATCCGGATGGCCAACAGGCACATGAAAAGATGTTCAGCGTCGCTCCTTATCAGGGAAATACAAATCAAAACCACACTCAGGTATCACCTCACGCCAGTCAGAGTGGCCAAAATGAACAAATCAGGAGACTATAGATGCTGGCGAGGATGTGGAGAAACGGGAACCCTCTTGCACTGTTGGTGGGAATGCAAATTGGTGCAGCCGCTCTGGCAAGCAGTGTGGAGGTTCCTCAGAAAATTAAAAATAGACCTACCCTATGACCCAGCAATAGCACTGCTAGGAATTTATCCAAGGGATACAGGAGTACTGATGCATAGGGCCACTTGTACCCCAATGTTCATAGCAGCACTCTCAACAATAGCCAGATTATGGAAAAAGCCTAAATGTCCATCAACTGATGAATGGATAAAGAAATTGTGGTTTATATACACAATGGAATATTACGTGGCAATGAGAAAAAATGAAATATGGCCTTTTGTAGCAACGTGGATGGAACTGGAGAGTGTGATGCTAAGTGAAATAAGCCATACAGAGAAAGACAGATACCATATGGTTTCACTCTTATGTGGATCCTGAGAAACTTAACAGGAACCCATGGGGGAGGGGAAGGAAAAAAAAAAAAAGAGGTTAGAGTGGGAGAGAGCCAAAGCATAAGAGACTCTTAAAAACTGAGAACAAACTGAGGGTTGATGGGGGGTGGGAGGGAGGAGAGGGTGGGTGATGGGTATTGAGGAGGGCACCTTTTGGGATGAGCACTGGGTGTTGTATGGAAACCAATTTGTCAATAAATTTCATAAAAAAAAAATAAACTTCCCCTCCACTCCTTGGATTTCTAGCTGTAAAGACAGCTGTAAGACAGCTGTAAAAACAGCTAGCATTTGTGTGGATTCATTATATCCCAGGTCTGGTGCTTTACACAACTTGGATAAATTACTTCATACATTTTCACAAGGCATAAAGAGGTCTGACCATTATCACCCTTATTTTTCAGATGAAGAAATGGAAGCCCAAGGAAGTAAAGTAACTCACCCATGTAGTAAAAGGCAAAGTTGCGATTTAAATTCAACTCTATGTGATTCTGGAAACACAGCTCTTAGCTACCAAATTATCCTTCTTTTTTTTTTCTTTTAAATATTTATTTTTAAGAGAGAGAGACAGAGTGTGAGCAGAGGAGGAGCAGAGAGAGAGGGAGACACATAATCCAAAGCAGGCTCCAGGCTCTGAGCTGTCAACACAGAGCCCGACGAGGGGTTCGAACTCACGGAGTGAGAGATCATGACCTGAGCTGAAGTTGGACGCTTGACCAACTGAGCCACGCAGGTGCCCGAAATTATCCTTCTTTTTAAGTATCTGCATATTAACTGCTCGAATTCACAGTTCCCTGATAGACCTTGAAAGCAGCATGTTACTTCTAAAGCACATGTTTCTCAATATGCTAAATATGTATAGTTGCTTCTCCATAATATTCCTACCTGAGTTTAGGGAGACAAACTAAATTAAATAGAAAATGCTCTAAATTCAGATCAATTGTCTATGTGCCTCCAGAAAAGAATCGTAGTAGTTAGTACTGATTGTCCATACATATTATGACCTAAATACTAGGCCAAGGGCTTTCTGTACTTCATCATCTTTAATCTTCACTCATGAGGGAGACTACTGTAGAAGAGGAAGAAGTTATGGCATGGAAAGCTTACCAGTCAGTCTGGTCATACAGATGGTTATAACTGTGAGTCAAGGCTCCAGACCCATACTGAGACCACTAAGATTTCCTGTCTTAGGAATAGCTGTATCTATCTATATCTATATCTATATCTATATCTATATCTATATCTGTATCTGTATCTATATCTATATCTATATCTATCTATATTATCTATATCATCTATATCTATATATCTTTTTGCATAGGAAAAAAAAATGTTGAGTTAAACAATCTGCTCCTTTTTGGTAGTATTTAGATGGTGGGTGGGATTCAGGAGAGGAAAAGTGTAATTTCTCAGCACCGGGAGGGCATGAATGTTTTGTGCCTGAAATATCCTTTGGTGGCTCAAGTCAAATTCCGGATGGTTCCTGACTGGGCCATCACCTCATAATCATTCAATGTTAACTACGTTTTCCTTGCTTTATTTGCCTGAACCACCTTAAAATCCTGGGGACAATTTCCCCTCGTCCATTTTCAACAGGTTGATGTTGCTGTCTCCTCAATCTGCTGTATCAAAGTACAGCTGGTGCCTCAGATCTATGTGGGCCCCTGAGTCATAAAGAGTGGGTACTTAGCAACCAGATCAGATAAGCACAGGATGTTCCATCTTTAATGGTATGATTTATAGTTCAATATGGCCTTCCATATCACTTGTTAACATTTTAGACTATAAACTGATCTAAAAACAGTTTAGCTTAGGGAATAGATGGGGAAGTGATTCCTAATCATGGTCTAACTGACAAATATTACGGTCTGAAATTTACCCTAACATTTTAGTGTGTTTTTCCCCCCTTCCTGGTACTGAGAGTGACTTTAGCTGCATAATAACAAAGTTCTGAGGTTGACTCAATATTTCCCTGTTCTTATTTTCCTCTTCATGTTGAGGGAAACAAAAAATGAATTGTTGCTTGGAAAATACTAACGGCCACCAACTGGTTTCCTGACATTTGAGTGAGCTTAGAAGCCCATCAAGAGTATGTTATGAATCAAAGCTGGTTCTGATAATTTCACAGCCATATCAATCATTGACTCTTCTTGACAAACTATCAAGGGGGAAAGACTCATAATATTCTATGGTGTATCTCCACTTTCCCATACTGAGAATCAAACTTTCTATTAGCTTAAACGTTACTGATATGCACCCATAAGAAGAGAAACCCTGAGAAAATGTCAATATACATCAAAACTGACTTATTGAAAACAAGGTTATTTTCATAACCAGTAGGTAGATTGTAGTATATTATATGTAGTGTTATATAAATGACAGCATCAGAGATTCTTGTCCTACATTCTTTTCTATGTTTTTGACCATCAAGTGTACAATTTCCACATTTCCTATTGGATTAAGTTATAGAGGGGATTTGTTAAAATGCATATATCTGATGGGATAATACCTGGAGTCATGTAATAGCAAATGCCTATGGAGATCAAGTTTTCAAGGGAAGGAGATTGAAGACTGGTAAAAGAATCAGGAGAGACATCACCTAAGGAAATAAGGATGGAGGAGAAACCAGAGGTTGGCCTGAGATCAGTGGCCAACTGGAGGGAGGGCCAGGGGCTGTATCAAAATGGGAAATGAAGACAGAAGGCCAACAGAGGAAGAGACAGGCAAAGGGTAAAAGTTTTGTAAGAAACATTAGACAAACTGGCAAATTAAAAATTTTGCCAAGAGTTGAGCTTGATTACATACAAGTAGAGTTGGCAAGTGGGCAATATTTATCAAGGAGGCCTAAACTTATTTATACCTTTGATTTAGTAACTTGGGAGATGTGAGTCTGATAAAATAATCCTAAAAACAGAAAATTTATACCACTATTTATACTACCAAAAACTTACGAACCACCAAAATGTCTAACCACAGGTTAATCATTAAGACATGTCGATCTACTCAATTAAATCTTGCAGATACTTTGAAAGCTATGTTTAAAAGAATATAGAATAAAGATTTTATGACATAAAGTTGACTCAAATGATAAAAATACAAAATTTAATACAGAGTAATTGTTATAATAGAAATGCATTAACATATTGATTGGGGCATATCAGACTGTTCTAAGTGTTTTGGCGAAGGGAATTGTAGGTGATTAACCTCCCATCTCCATCCCATCAATTATTTCTTTTGACATCTGTATTTTCCAAATACTCTTTAATAAGTCAGTATTATTTTCTGGATTGGAAATTATTTTCATATCAACATACTATGATCCCAAAGTAAGACCCTAAGACTAGCTAGCCATCTATTCCTTTCCTTTTTCAAGTCTGGGTTTTAATCAATGACAGAAATTTCATAGAAAAAACAGATCCCTTGAGTCAATGATATAGGATTAATTCTTCTTCCTTAGCAGAGTCTCTAAACAAGATTAAAAATGTACCACCAACGGATGGAAAAAAGAACGCATTGAGATCATTGTATCAGACCAGTTAGTTGTGTTCTGTTAGATGAAAAATATAAATGTAGTTTCCAATATCTTGAGAATAATTATTCAAGTTGCATAAAAGTTAGCCAGAAAGATAAGCTAAGGGTAATGTGGGGACACTTAAGTCATCTGTCATCTTGAAGAGTCCAATACTGGCTGATCTTGATAGTAAGCAGATGAGCAGTTATTGCCACCATAATTGGATTTTGTTAGGATAGGAGACAGAAATAGAGATGGACCTATTTTCTTTCCTTAGAGATTTGACATTTTAAAAGACATCCCTGCCAGTGGAGAATTTGGTGAAGGCTGCTCTTTTATAGCGAAAATCTTAAAGAAAAACATGTTGCGTGATGATTCATGGGAGGGTGCCAGCCTATTTAAGTGAGGACAATGCATTATTTTAATGTTGAAAGGAATGTAGAAATATATCTGATATTTCAGAGGAAAAGGGACTACATTTGTAAAGTAATCATTCTTTTCAATGCCTATAGGTGGGTTGGGCCGTCACAGAAATGAAGGCAGCACGCAGAAGGTGGTAGACTTTGGCATTAGGTGGAGATGGGTTTGAATCCCTTATTCACTGCCTTCGTATCTTTGAGCTTCACTTTGTTTACCTATAAAAAGTACATAATAGTAATAGTAACTAGGCACAGCACCAAACACTTTATATTCACTAACTCAATTAATTCTTACATTGACTCCATGAGGAAAGTACCATTAGGAATATATATAACCAAGTAATGGAGACAGGGGGTACATTTCATAGCACATATGAAGGGGAACAATAAATTTGATCCTTTTCCCTTACCAGTGAGATTCATGGGGCGCCTGGGTGACTTAGTCAGTTAAGGTCCTGATCTCGCAGTCATAAGATCAAGTCCCGCATCAGCCTGCACTGATAGTTTGGAGCCTACTTAGGATTCTCTCCATCTCTCCCTCTCCCTCTCTCTCTCTCTCTCTCTCTCTCTCTCAAAATAAATAAATATTTACAAAAAAATCCCAATAAGATTCACCATCCCCTGGCCCACAATCTACTGATACGTGAATATTGAGTGGTTTATTAGGGTGAATAGCTGTTGTTGTTTCTATCCATTTGGATGAATTTGAATAATTTTGTTCTACTAAAAGCAGATCCCGAGACAAGGATTTGGGTACAAGTAGTTTATTTGGGGAGTGGAGAAGTAATAAAGAGAAAGGGTGAATTAATAAATGAGTCACTGCTTTGGGCATTTGGGGTTCAGTTGTAGTGGGGGCCTTCTGCAAGAGTGTTAAATAAAAGCTAGTACATCAAATAGCTGTAACATATAGATATATGTGATCTATATATTATAGATGCAACTATTATGTAATATTTTCTATAAAGAGAATAAAATAATTCAGTTATTCCTGTAAAAAAAATACCTCAAAATCCACTTCCAAGTGGGGGAAGGGAGCTAGACAATTTATGTCACTACTTGATGGTCACCCCTGGGCCATTGGTCCCCCTGTTTCTGGTCTTTCCCATGCCCACTTTGAGCAAGATCTCACACCCAGAAGGAGACCAGGCCAATGACCCAAGGGGGGAACAATGGGAACAGTCACAGCTTCTGCTATAGTTACATAACAACCTATTGTCACAGTAAAACATGAGGTTTACTCTGGAAGGAAAGGGTTATCAAATTTCAGTAAATCTACATTGCCTTCATTTGAATAGCTCAGATTCCTAAAAGTGTATACCTTGCACAATCTCAGCAGAAATCACCCCACGTCTTTGGATTTACATGAGACATAGACACACAGAGGGACCATTTAACAAATTATTCTAGCTGCTCAGAACAAACAATTAAACAAATAGAACCTGCTGCTGTTTGCCCCCAGCTGTGCGTACCAGCCAAGGACACAGTTCTGATGTGTTAGCCAAGAGTGTCATCTAGAAGAGAACATCAGCAGAGAAATGGTAAAAGGGAACGAGAGAGAAACCTACAGCTTAAGACCCCAAAGGCAAATAGAATTCAGAGACCTCGAACAACCCAGAAGAACAGGGTGTCTTGTAAGAGCATAGCCATAAAGAGACAGATTCACTTTCCAAGTAACGCAACGGCTTGAAGGCAATAAATATTTGGAACGAGGCAGGTGAACATGCTGAAGCAATGATTCCTGGAGTCTGACACACTTTGTGCTATGTATGTCTCAGGGCGGATGTATAAAGGAATTTGCCAGGACTTTCCCCCAGAGATTCAAACATAATATCCATTACTTTGGTCTTCCAGCAAACTGGATAAAAAGGGCAGACCCAGGATTAAGAATTAGTTAATAGGGCAACTAGGGGAGAGATGTAGGTCCTGGGGAATGAATTGGCAGTCCAATTCATTCATTGGCTCTATAGAAAACAAAGGTATCAGCCTTGCTTTTAATAAGTCCATGTTCTTTTTTTTTTTAGTTTTTTAAAGTTTATTTGGCGAGAGAGAGAGAGGAGGCACAGAGAGTGAGGGAGAGAGAGAATCTCAAGCAGAATCTGTGCCATCAGTGCAGAGCCCAATACGGGGCTCAAACCCACGAGGTGTGAGATCATGACCTGAACCGAAACCAATAGTCAGACTTAACTGACTGAGCCATCCAGGCGCCCTTATGCGCCATGTTCTAATGCAGAAAACAGGTGTGCAAGTAGGTGTGATAAATGCCACAATAAATACGTTGAAAAAGAGGATACTTCAGTGTAATGGAGGAACAATTAATTAGGGCCATAGGAGGTCTGGGAAAGTACCTTCTTGTTGCTAATGCTTTATCAGAGATTAGAAGGAGATTCAGCATCAGTCTCTAATCTGGGCATATGGGATGGATGTATAAGCTTGGAAACAAAGAGTACCAAGTACATGGTGCTGTATAAAATACTCCATTCCTGCAGGGAAGGTAAGAACAACACAAGGTAGAGCCCTCTTGGAAGTGGAACAAAGCACAGCGACATGCAAAACTAAACAGGCTAACAGGTGCTACCATATCCCCTGGATATAAAAACGGCCCCGTTGTTTAATAAGATTTCTTTATTCAAGCATCTGATACTACGTTTCAAAAAATTTTTTGAACATTTTCCAGGAAAGGGAGGAGTTAGCATTACGCATTATTACTTTTTAAAAAATATTTAATATATTCATGTGGGCTTCAAGCTTTGGAAATACTCTGTGAGATCCCTCTGTGACCTAGAGATGTGGACTCAAGATGAAAAGGAATAATTGAGAGGAACATCCGTCTCTGTCTTGAGTGAGCCTGGTGTGCGTGCCTCTGTGTGTGTGTGTGTGCGCGCGCACACACACACACAGCATCCGGGGAGACTTCTTCTTAATCTCTATTTCATTAAAAAACTTCTCTCTTCTCCAAAGGGCACACACGAGAACAAACTTATCTTTGTTGAGCCAAATCTAATTTTCCCAGTCAGAGAGATGTATGGAAAGCTGTACATAATAGAAAGGGACACATTGGTGCACATTTTAATAAAATGCATCATCTAATGGGTGTTAAGGTGTATTCCAGCCAGCTGGTTGGAGTATCAGGACTCCGTTCTTTTGACAAGAATCAGACGGTATAAAAGGACCAGAAAACAGGCTGGCTACAGCTTGAGTGCATTGTGGTGGTATCACCTCATTATATGGAGCAAACCCAAGTATATCTAAACTCCCCTCATATCCTGGTTGCAGGTGTGAAACACCTAGCCCCCACTTTTTCCTTGCCATTGGGAGTCAGAGCAGCCCTAGGAACTGGTTGCTCATAAGGAAAAGCTGAGATTGAACTAGAACAGGGAGAGGGCTAACAATATTTACTTAAAGATAGCATGAAACTAATTGGATAAGCTCCATCTTATAGTCATTTCCTCCAAGTCAACTCAGACCTGTATTTTGGCTGCACTTTGTTATTAGATATTGTGGTCTGGAATGCCCTAAATGTGGATTTGGAGGGGAAAAAATGCTTATAAAAATGTAATTGTCTAAGATTTGTTTAAGTATGAAAAAAAATCAATAATGAGTGAGGCCAACTCCTTCCTTCTCTGGAAAATGTTCCAAAAAATTGAAATGTACCATTAGTGGCTAGAATAAAGGAATTTTATTATTAAAACGATCGAAGATATGTAAAGAGGCACTAAGCAAGCTTGGGGAAAAACACAAGCCCAGCTGAACTTATTTGGGGACCCAGTGTAGATGGTGGAAGAGGTCAAAAGCCTTAAAACGTGCTTCTGAAACGTCAGCGTGTATATGAGCTGCCCGGGCCTCTTGGTAAATGCAGGCAGTGATTCAGGAGGTCATGGAACCTGTGTTCGTAATGTGGTGGATTTCTAACACTCCCAACTGGCCAATGCTACTGGTGGAAGGGCCACACTTTGAGTAACAAGGGTCTAACGCGAGAGCTGGTTTCTGCCTGTCCCCCATGGACTTCCACTTGCTGCCTCGCTCTGAGAGTGTGACTTTGTGCAGATTTGTCTGTTAAAGACAAAGAACTTTGACATCACTGTACTAGTAGGAATCTCTGCAAAAAAAAAAAAAATCAATAGCAGAAAGTACAAGGGACTTGGCATCTGTAAGATATGGGATTGATTCCAAGTTCTCCACTGTTGTGTGACCCTGAATGAGTCATTTAACCTTGCTGAGACTCGTTTTCCTCAGTTGTAAGATCTATTTCTACAATCTCGGTCTTCCTACATCTGGGGATAGTGTAACAGATCAAATGATAGTGGCTAACATTGATTGTCTGTTTAGTAGTTGTCAGTGACTGTGATGAGCCCTTGACATATGTTAATTCACACCCAACAACCAGTGCGGTAAATACTACGGTTATTGAGCCTCCCTGAGGGTGTGTGGCGACCCCTGTAAGTATTCACCATTTGACTGTTTAAATGTCTTACAAAGTTCGCGAAGATTGTGATTGAGGATTCAGAAAAAAAGAGTAGAGAATAGGAACTTGGGTATTGTTGATCGCCCAGTCAGAGCCCACGGGTGTTCTCTGTGCTGTTCAGGCACACTCACTTCCTGCTCAGCCACAGGGACCCTCTCTTCAGGTCCTTTATTGTCAAACATGTCACTCCTGGCAGTTTAATATCTGCCACCACAAGAAAGTATAACAATGCCACCTGTACTAATTGTCCATGCTCCAGAAAAAACTACCTCAAACTTAGCAGCTTAAAACGACACCCATTTATTAGCTTATGGTTCTTGAGGTCACCAGTTTATTACGAGGGATAGCTGAGTTCTGCGCTCAGGTCTCACATGCCACAATTTGAGTGGCAGCTGCACCGTTCTCCTTTCTGGAGGATATGGGGACAAATCTGCTTCCAAGCTTCTGTTGCGAGAGTCACCCAAAAAGAGCGTGCCTTGAAGCTGCCGGACCGAGGTCCTCATTTCCATGCTTCTGGCTACCAGTCAGGGGCTGCTTTGGGCTCCTGGTGGCCACTCACTCCTCGCCACTTGGCTCCTTTTTGCAAGAAGATCCAAGTCACTTCTAAGAATTCACCTGATTTAGGTCTGGCCCACAGAGGATAATCTCCCATTTTTAAAGTCCACTCTGCCTTAGACTATAACCTTATCATAGGAGCAAAATCAGTCACATTTTCACAGTCCCAGTGATTATGCAGAGTGTGTGCACCAAGGGGCAAAAATTGGGAGGCCCAGTCAAAATTTGGTCTATCTTATCACGGTTCTTGGGGACTCTTTGTTTTAAAACAATATAGATCATCTTGCCTTTGCACCTTCCATAAGGCCATTTACTTGTATCGTTACTTATTACATGGCATCATCCACGGGCTATCCAAGAAGAGTTATTTCCAATGGTACTCTCAAATGTTCCTTGTTGATGATAACCACAAGTGCAAATCTTGTTCATAATATGTGGGAAAAAAATGTGAATGGCAATTCATTTTCTGAATATGTTCAATTTACCATTCCAAATGATGTGGAGTAAAAGCAGAAAATGCATCTTTTAACCATTTCCTCTTGGGCCCTTTAGCTTGCAACTCATGGATTCCTAGAATGTGAACTCCTTTAGCATTGACTATATCTCCGTTATCTATACACTATGGAGAGAATGTTATATATACTATGACTTAAGACTGAAAAGGAAAACATGACACTACCACATTGGTTGAAGTCAAGAAAAGACATTGATTGGTAGGATCCATTGGCAGTACAGAAGAATTGCATTAAAAGCCATCAAATGAGATGGCTATGGCCACCCCAAAAATTCATTTTGATATGTGGTGTGAAGATTGCAGAGGGAATAAAGTGATTGCCCTGGGTGCCATCAGTGGGGACACTGAGAGTTAAAAAATGTCTGCCACCACCAGGGCTCCCTTGGGTGCTATAGATCAAAGACGCAAATAGAACACCAACAGGTAAGAGCTGATGAATGAGCCCACACACAGAGATTAAAACCAAAGCTTGACAGTGAACTATCCATAGTCTAGTGTCCTTTCCTTGCATTTTGTTTAATATGAGTCAGAGTCACCCCAAATGATCATGTTGGTATCGTTGCAGTGGTCCAAGCAAAAGAAAATACTGCTTTAGTCAGTGAGAATAATCCACATGCCAGGCCCACCTTCTGGAACTGGAGGTCCAGAGGACCCCCCCCCCCCGCCCCCCGCCAAAGACCACTGGTGAATTCCTAGAGTTTCTCAGGGTATCTGGTCAATGCTATATGCGTGGTAGCTCCCTGGGGTGGGGGGTGGGGGTGGCAAATGGAGCCCACAGGGTACATAGATCCTGGTCTAGATTTAAAGTTCTCTGTCTGATGGCACTGCCAGCCCTGGTTAGTTCTAAGCACTGGAGGTAGACTCAGACAAATTTAAAGAACTTACTGGAAAGTGCTCCTTCCAGTTCCCACCCTACACAGTGCAGAGCACCCAACAGGGGCTTTACTTCTCTATGTCTAACAGTAGAATTGCTTATTATCATTCTTGTTTTACAGATGAGAAAACCAGAATATGGTGAAATTAGGTAAGTTTTCCAAAGTTAAGTTGCTAGTAAGTATCAAGAAATAAAATCAGAGAATTTGATTTCATAGCCTGTATTCATAACCAATTTGCTATATGACCCTTGAAATACTGTAGTGTATGTGAAATCATTTTGTGTGAATGAAAGATGTATTTCTCTACTTTTTATAAAGTATAAAGCATTTGGAAAAATGCATTCCAGCTATAAACAAAAAGTTTTGCTGTGAAGGCTAATTATTAAATATTAAAAAAATACGATCACAAATGACTTAATCAATTAAAAATAAAAACTGGAGGAATTATATAAGGAGAAATATATAGTAGGAATATATGTAATACATATGTAAAATATATATGTAAAACATATACATATGTAATAATATCATATAATATATATGTAATGTAATATATATGTAAAACATAATATGATATGTAAAACATAATATATATGTAAAACACTTCCTATGAAGGCTCTGTCCATGATACATAACGTGAGACAGCTAGAACTAATGAAAAAAGTATGGTCTTATTGACTTAGGTCTCAGATCCCTGAGAGAAGATGGGCAATGTGGTAAGACGCAGAATCCGCTGCTTTGTGCCCGGAGACACTTTCTGAATTGGCCTTTCTGGAGGTGGGCTAACTGGAGCATTATAATGGTCCCGCAGAAGAAACAGGTAGTTCGGGAGCTTAAGGAGGGTAGGAATTTGTGGGACAGAGTCCCAAAGAGAAGAAAGTCACATAGAAAGAGAGCTCTACAAATCTGCATAGGGTTTCCCTTGAATCTGCTGCTCAATACTAAGCCACAAAGGCAAAGGATGAAATACCCTGAGGACAAGCAAAAAACAAGTGGGGGCCTCCATGCGGAATGATTTCTAGAGCTTTCTCTAACCTAGAAAGCACTGAGATGACTATTAAGAGTGGGGCATCCCACTGATCACTTGGGGTACTCAGTGGAGACACCCCCAGAGGCTCATGCCTTAGTACCAGAACCATACTTACCCCCAAATAAAGTCTTATCTAGAACCCACCTTAACAAAGCTAAAATCAAAAGCTTGAAATGATCAAAGTAATAGGAAAAAAAACTTAACTGCTGGCCAGAATAAAGTTCAATACTCTTTAAAATATAGCAACCATAATCCAGATGCTCAACAACGTAAAATCACAAGGTCTAGGTCCTGTTCAAAACAAAACAAGACAAAACAAAACAAAACAAAAGACTAGAAATACCAAAAAATAGGCCTATTGCAGGAGAAAAACCCGTCAATAGCTACAAACCCAGAAATAAGATAGTTGATAGAATTATAAGGCAAAGAGTTTTAAATGTCTGTTTAAATATGCTCAGTGTCACAGGAAAACACGATGATAATGAGAAGAGAAATGGAGGGTGTGAAAACTTACTAGAAATTCTCGAGATGAAAAGTACATTATCTGAAATGTAAAATTCACCACATTAAAAGCGTTTGACTAAGCTCAACATTCATGATAAAATTTCTCAGCAAATTAGCAATAAAAAGTACCTTCCTCCACCTGATACATGGCATTATGGAAAACATCAGGCTTAATGGTGAAGGACTCAAGAATGTTGATTGTCACCACTTTTACTCAACATTACATTGGACATCGTGGCATATGAAATAAATCTGTGACTTACTCTTGCACTGCAGCTCCAACTGGCTCATAGGAAGTACCAAAACGTCCTAGAATGTCCCATCTAGACACAGAAAATCATGAGTTCCAATCCCCTCCTCCTATGTGTGAGGAATCTAGGTAGGATG
This sequence comes from Prionailurus bengalensis, assembly GCF_016509475.1. NCBI lineage: Eukaryota > Metazoa > Chordata > Mammalia > Carnivora > Felidae > Prionailurus > Prionailurus bengalensis. The sequence goes on along the minus strand of NC_057345.1, from coordinate 208,052,126 downwards.
TGTCTTACTGCCCCCCCAAAGAAGCATATGGCATGCGTGTTAGGAAGATAATGTTTTTAAAATAAAATTCAGTGTTCTTTTCTTTTGGTACTGATGTCAGTGTGACCGTCTCCTGTTCCATCCCCATTCTTTCAGAGGCATCCATTTGCCCAGGGAGGATGAGAATCGTTAAAGCAGAGATGCCAAGAAAAAGAGGAGGTATTCCGCTCTTGCATACGAAGTAGAATTTTTGAGGCTGCAACAATCACGTTGTCTTAGAACCCAGGCTTCATAGAAAGAGAAAGCATTTTAAAAATTCCTTTAGATATCATTAACATGTTAGGAGCTAGGCCTGACAGATTAGATCACAGAGTTTCTTCCAAAGTGTAGAAAAAAAAGATGGATGTTGCCATCAAGACTGCACTGTGAGAGGGCACCTGTTGGGATGAGCACTGGGTGATGTATGGAAACCAGTCTGACAATAAATTTCATATTAAAAAAAAAAAAGACTATTGTTGACAGCCATTGCTCTCTGGCCAACACGATCTTCTCCGATACCCTTGGTGCCACAGGCAAAATACCGGCTCGACACACGTGTCTATCAGTTTGGAGGTGCTGAGCCTGGGGGCTTTCCCAGTGCCCAAGTTCCCGGGCGCAGGAGATCTAGCTGCGATGAGCCTCTTCCCTCTTCTCCGAGGGTTCCTGACTTGTAGAAAGATTTTTCAAGCCTGGTTAACTTTTGCACTTCTAGTTCACCCCACAGGAAGTAGGCAACCTGTCCATTCCAAATTGGAGAGTTCAGGCTGCTCTCTCTCTCCAGCTGGCCATTTGTCCTGAATTATTAACTCCCTTTTAGCTTTGATTGGATCAGAGTAGGTTGAGTGTATGTCCAATTTGGAAATGGTGCCACTCTGTCTCATAGGCAGAATTAGATGAGCGATTTTCTTGAACCCTTCTGAGGTAGACAGGATAATACCCCGACCCCCAAATTCATCTATGTCCTAATTTGTAGCACCTGTGAGCATTATGTTCCTGTTACAAGGCAAGGGAGGATGAACATTGTAGATGGATTTATGGTTGTTAATTGGCTGACCTTAAAGAGCTTGTTCTGGATTATCTAGGTGGGCCCAGTGTAATCACAAGGGTCTTTAAATAGGGAAGAGGGAGGCAGGTAGTCACTGTTAGAATGATGCCAGGCCAGAAGAACGTGATTGTCCATTGCTGGCTTTGAAGCTAGAAGGGGCCCACAAACCAAGGAATGCAGGAAGCCTCTAGAAGCCAGAAAAGGCAGGAAAGCAGATTTTCCCCTGTAGACTCCAGCAAGGAATACTGGCCTGCCAACAACCTGACTTCAGTCCAGGGAGATCCGTTTCAGACCGGTGACTTCCAGAACGATCAGATAATAAATCTGTGTTGTTTTAAAGCAGTAGGTTTGTGGTAGTTTGCTACAGGAGCGCTAGGAAACTAATGCACTCTCTCTCTCTCTCAGCTTGGAGGAAGGGTGGAGATCATCCCCTCCACAAAATTATGGACTTCCTTTCTCTTCCTCCATGCCGCCCTCAAATTTCCTCTCCTTTTATCTGCTGGAGGGAATAGAAGGGGACAAGGTAGCTGTTGGACGCTGGCTGGGGGCATCCGTGTCTGTTTTGCTACCTTTTGGGAAGGGGAGAATGTCGAGGGCTCAGTATTTGCAGGTCCTTTTAGGATATCATTACTACTTTCTGTCAGGCCTCACCTTGTCCCCACTTGTTTCTAATTCCAAGGCAACGGGGTAGGTAATACTACAACATGCTGTCAGATTTGCATCACTGAGTGGTGAGATGCACAGTAAAATTTCTCTCTCTATACCACATATGTAATCTACATAGTGGCGGCACAGATTCAAAGCAGCTCCTCCATGACGTTAATTTCTTTCTCATTGTAGTGATACGTGCGCGTAGTTTTTAAAGCCTACTACCATTATGAGGCTGATCGTTTGAAAGAGACGTACCTGGCCTATTTCCGCGAAACGCTCTTTTAATATCCAGCCTGGTTGGTATGTACCCGACAGCTGGGCGGGGCAGGGGGTGGGGGTCTGACTCTTAGGAATTCAGATTTTCATTTATTACCCCGTTTTCAGCCTGGTGACCCCGGGCTCCCTCAGCTCGTCCTTCCAAGAGAGCTGCCTAACTCGGTATCTGGGGTGTGAATAGGGGGATATGAGTGCCCATTTGCCACACGCTGTGTTTTCAGCCCCACTCCATATCCTGGACTTCATTAGGAAGATTCTAGTCCCTTCAATCACTGTGCCTCTGAGGATTCTAGCATGAATCAGCCTGCCTATTGTTGTCATTCCCTGCTCCCCCAACGGACAGTTTGATTTTCGCATTTCTGCTCTGCTAAATCAGTTATGACTCATCTATCTATTTTCCAAGCTTCAAAACCCTGTTGACAATCTGGCCTGCTGTCATCTTCCTCCTGTCTCTTGTCTTGTATAAAGGCTCAAAATTGTCTATCTTATACCCTTTTATTATTATTGAAGGGGGTTCTGGGGTGGAGCTGAGAGACGCATACGGGATCTGTCTACCTTAGGCACCTGCCAATCTCCTTCCTTTGTTTCTTCAAATCCGTAAGTCATGTATGAATATTTCCTTCAGGAAACAGTGCAAAATAACAATTCTACTTCCTTGGATAAAAACAAACCATTTCTGCCATTTGAACTCCTCCAAAAATGCCCACAATTTAATGCAATTCAATAGACCTGTAACGCTTGTGTTTTTCCAGTAGCAATTTAGATAAAGTGGTAAGTGTGGCCTCCATTGGGGTCAGTTTATAGCACTTGGTTGCCATGGTCACAGGTTCTATAAAATGGAGTAAATAATGAAATACTGTATCCTTCTTCTCAGCACCAGACATTTATAGTATTCAAATATTTACAGAGAGAGCAGACTTACTTAGTTTTTTAAAATATCAAAATGGGCCTGTTTTCTAAAGGGCAAATCTTTGCCACTGGCAATAAAGACATAAATAAATGAAATTCTGGCTTTTGAGAAGCAAATACTAAGAGAAAACTAAAATATAATCTTGCAGGACTTAATTTTAGTTTACTTTCAGGGAGCATGTATTTTCCCACCAAAAAAGATTGACTTTCTTTTATTAGGGATTAAATCATTTGGTGAATCAGGTCCTGAGACACTTTCTCTGCTTGTTTATACTTAAAATTAATGATAAGGAATAGCAAACAGGTTTAGGTCACAACAGACAGTGACTTCAATTTGGGGTAGGTAAGACTTAAAATTTAGTTTTCATTTTTATTGTGATAAATTATCTGAGATATACCCTTTTAACAGACTTCTACTATTTTTTTTTTTAAAGTAATCTCTACACCCAGCACGGGACTTGAGTTCACAATCCAGAGATCAAGACTCGATGTTGAACCAATTGAGCCAGCCAGGCACCCAACCCTCTTAACAGATTTTTCAGTATACAGTATAATATTCTTTTTTTTTTTTTCAACGTTTATTTATTTTTCGGACAGAGAGAGACAGAGCATGAACGGGGGAGGGGCAGAGAGAGAGGGAGACACAGAATCGGAAACAGGCTCCAGGCTCCGAGCCATCAGCCAGAGCCTGACGCGGGGTTCGAACTCACAGACCGTGAGATCGTGACCTGGCTGAAGTCGGATGCTTAACCGACTGCGCCACCCAGGCGCCCCATACAGTATAATAGTCTTAACTGCGGGGGCAATGTTGTATGGCAGATATCTAGAACTTATTCATTTTGTATTACTGAAACCCCATACCTGTGATTAGCTAATCCCACCTTCCTTTGTATGACTTATCAGTCACCAACCAGCCAATCATTTTTCTTCCAAGATCTTTTCTCTATACTTTGACTCACAGAGCCTAAAAAATTCTGAGGTGGTGCTTCATTAGGAAAATATAGTCACATTTAAATCAGAGCATGTGAAAAGAGAACTAATTTTAGGGTTCCAGAGGGTACATGAGGAAAATGTAATTCTCTCATTAGTTTTTGCTTGTTTCCGATTGCAAGAAGTCGTGAGGAAGTAATAAATCGGAGAACAAATGTGGTTTTGATTAAAGTTTCTGTGCTGCTTTCAGATACGGCTACAATAGCATAAATCTAAATAAACAGTCCGACATTTATCCCAGGCAAAATTACATAACATATTTTAATACCAAAATCATAGGGAAAATCATGGTTTCTTTGGAGCCTGCTGGTGTGTAGATGAAGGGGATATATGGGCTCCCTCTGGTGGTGAATTTAGCAATAATAATAACTGAACAAGTGTTATTGTTTAACCCAAAGACCAGGTGAAATTTAAAGAATCTTTTCCATTGTCAGCAAGAGGTCTGCTCGAAATCACCGTGTAGATTCTCTCCCAGGCTCTCGACTAGTGAAACAGACCAACATAGAATATGTATCACTTATTTTACTTGAGTTACCTGGCTCTTGAATTACAAAGCTGACTTAGAAACCCAGTGACACTGTTTTGCCATCTTGAGTCTCTCTGAAAATTTGTAGAATCATTCACTCACTCACTCACTCACTGAATGTTTCTTATGGAAAATATTGGGATCTGTGGGTGACAGGGCTGTGGTGTTGAGAATTCCTCCACTACCCCTAGACCCAGACCTGTCTTTGTGGTAGTTGGGGAACAGGATTTATTGCCATCCATTGTTTGCAGCCAATGCGGTTTTATCCTGTTCTCTTGTCTTTGTATAGGGGATAAAATTTTCTACCTTGTGCCCTTCACTGTTCTTGAAGTGGCTTGTGTGATGGAACAGAGATGAACATATGGGATCAGTCTGCCTTGTGTACCTTCTCTGCCCATTTTAATTGAAAATATATCTTCATACAATATCACAAAGAGGCTAGGTTTGTTATGTTTGTTTATGTTTATGCTTATGTCTGGCTTTGAAAAGCATAAATTGAAATATCTGACATAGGCAGTCTCACAAAGTAATTGTCTAAGGGTAAGACAATTACACCCCATACCTCCCACACTCTGCATCAGCTTTCCCTTTTTAGTCCCAAATTTAGAGTCTTGAATGCATATTCAGTCATTCACTTTCCATATGCATTAAAAAACTAGAATGAGGGGCACTTTGGTGGCTCTGTCGGGTAAGCGTCTGACTCTTGATTTCAGCTCTGGTCATGATCCCTTGGTTTGTGGGATCGAGCCCCTTGATGGGCTCCATGCTGACAGTGTGGAGCCTGCTTGGGATTCTCTCTCTCCCTATCTCTCTGTTCCCCTGCCCACTCATGCTCTTTCTCTCTCTCTCTCTCTCTCTCTCTCTCAAAATAAATAAACCTTTTTAAAAAAATTTTTTTAACGTTTATTTATTTTTGAGACAGGGAGAGACAGCATGAACGGGGGAGGGTCAGAGAGAGAGGGAGACACAGAATCTGAAACAGGCTCCAGCTCTGAGCTGTCAGCACAGAGCCTGACGTGGGGCTCAAACTCACAGACTGCGAGATCATGACCTGAGCCGAAGTTGGATGCTTAACCGACTGAGCCACCCAGGTGCCCCTAAATAATCTTTTTTAAAAATTAAAAAAAAAAATACTAGAATAAAGTCTCTAAATTCATTAGAATCAATCATTTTATAGCCAAGCTCCTTGGTTAAATTATTTAATTTACCCCCAAAACGTAGTTAATGACAAATTCTTCAGGATATCATCGAAGGAAAAAAAACCCCAAAATTTAAAGCACCAACATTTTTTCTGAAAACAAAACATCATTGAGAAGCACCTTGCATCGTATGTACACAGTAAGCACTCAATAGTGGTCTTGTTTTAAAATTCAAACAGCAAAACCATTCTGGACTACCTCGATGTTTCTCTTTCTCAAAATAACATTCTTTATGTTACAATGTGATCCTGCCCATATAAGTCAAACAAAAAAAAATCTGTCTCTGATATTATTATGATGCGAAGACTTCAAGGAAATGTTAGAAAACTAAGAGAGACACATATGGGATCATTTGTTTTCAGAACTATAGAAAGAAAAGAAAGTTATTTTAATGGTAATCAAAATGTGGTCTTTTCTTTATTTCCCTCTCTGACAGAGTAAGGAAAAGGTTGAGTGGTACACAATTTAAAATTTTATATACACAACATATGTGTCAGAAAGGTAAACCATCAAGGCTTGAAGTCGAATTCAATGGTTCTTTCAACATTTATTTATTTTTGGGACAGAGAGAGACAGAGCATGAACGGGGGAGGGGCAGAGAGAGAGGGAGACACAGAATCGGAAACAGGCTCCAGGCTCTGAGCCATCAGCCCAGAGCCTGACGCGGGGCTCGAACTCACGGACCGCGAGATCGTGACCTGGCTGAAGTCGGACGCTTAACCGACTGCGCCACCCAGGCGCCCCGGAATTCAATGGTTCTAAGAGCAGGCTGTGCATCAGATTAGCCTGGGAAGCTTATTAAAATTAAAGAAGCCTGAGATCACACCCCTGGAGATTCTAATTCAACAAGTTGGGACAAGGCCAAGGTATTTATGAATTTGACAAGTGCCCTCCGATGATTCTGAAGCAGTGGGTTCACTGGACAATATTTAGAAATCATTCCTCTCCGTGGCTACCTATCCCTGACAATCTCACTTCAAAAAAACAATGTTGCCACTTTGTCAGAAAGCCATTCCTTGACTATCCTGACTGAGGGGCACTCCCTCACCCCCTCTCCTGTGTATCAGTCAGGCAGGCTTGGTTCTGCTGCAGTAACAAACAACCCCAAATTTGTATGGGCTTTAAACGGCAAAAGTTGTTTGCTTGCTGGTTTGTTTGTTTGTTTATTTATTTATTTATTTATTCACAAAAACTTTCCAGGTAAGATCCAGGCAAGTTTTCAGATAAGTCACCTTCTATGGGGTGGCTCGGCCTTCCAGCCTCCATCTACCTATCTCATTACAGATATCTCCATGTCAACGTGTGTTTTCCTGATTGTCACATCAAAGAGAGAAAGAGCTGGAGAGTCAAACACTAGCAATCCGAAACTGCAGCCTGGGAGTCACATAACCATTCTCCTCTATCAGCCAGAACCCGTCAAGTGACCATGCATGACTTCAGGCGGGTACAGATGTATGATCTATAATATACTCCAAAGTACAGGACAGCCAGGTATTCATTAGTAGTATTTATCATACGATACTTAATTTTTGCCTATCGCAATCACCTATTCTGATGACATTCTATCCGTTTGCTTATTCGGTTCTTGCCTGTACCCGCTAGATTGAAAAAAATTTTGAGGTCAAAATCCTTATGTTATTTATCACTGGTGATGTCACTCTGCCTGGCACGTAGTAAATACTCAAACTGTTGAATGAATGAACAAAGGAAGACAGAGAGCCGTCTAGTAGGATTCAGACAGGGGGTCATTTAAATTAGATCAGTAGGGAAAAAACCCCAGACACAATAACCGTTTATTCCGTTAGCCTGGGAGAATTAGATGATTAAATATTTATTGAGCACCTGTACCTTCTAAGACTTACAAAACTGATTGTACCAATATAATCACACCTCAGGTTTACAATATCTGCCAGTAAAGAAGATAATAAAATACGAGAATCTGGACAACTAATGATAAACTGGCAGTGATTATCTGTTTTATGAAAGCTTCATTTTTTTTTTTACAGGATTATTCACAGTAGGACTCTCCTCAATAGCAGTCTCTCCAGGAGAACTTAAAATATGATTCAATTTACACACACGCTCTTAGGAATCTATCTATAAAGTCAACTACTGGGGTTATTATGCCTTCGTTCTGCAGAGCTTCCTAATGGGAGTAAGGAAATCCAGTCATAGAATTTTATGAGCCAGTTTGGTTCTTCAATGTATTTCATCTCATTTCTAAACTCCCTCTAGTGTCCAAAAAGAATAGTCCTTTGACTTTGGTAGTGAATCCCAACGCTGTCAGTTTGAAAGTAGCAAGTGAAACATTTTGAATGGGATTTTGAGAAAGACAGGAGGAACCTTTTCATTGTAAACTATGTGTTAAAAATATGTCTAAGTGTTTTTTTTTCTTTTCTTTTCAGCTTTATTGAGGTATAACTGACAAATAAAATTGCAAGATATTTGAAGTGTAGGTTTCGATATACGTGTACATGGTGAAGAATTTCCTCCATCAAGTTAACACATTAATCACCTCACATATTACCTTTTTTTTAAAAAATGAGAACCTTTAACTTCTACTGTAAATTTTTTTCCACCACAAAAATGTATCTGAAAGAAAATATATGCAGTGACCCACTAGCTCACCGATTGTATACAATTGATGAGCATTGTTAGAAACTCAGGGAGGCACAACATAAAGACAGGAAGCTTCCTTTCTCTCTGCCTTCGGTCTCACTCCTCTGAGTCTCCCAACCAACTTCAGGAAAAGCAGGCAAAATCGTATGCGTTTTCCAGCATGTATATATTTACAAGGAACGTTGCCTTTTAAGAATTTATGTAAAAAGAACGAAGCTCTACAAAGTGATTTGCATTTCGCTCTTTCCACTTGCTTTCAGAAACACTTCCAAAACACTACCCCATGTTTTGACAGTTATGTAATATTCCTAATTCTTTATTCTAATTTTTGACAGTTACCATGGTCTTCCTCCATTTGGTTACTCTCTAATTTATTTTTAAATTTTTGAAAAAAACCCCTGCAATTCCAGTGTAGTTAACATACAGTGTTGTATTCATTTCGGGTGAGTAATAGAGTGATTCAACACTTCTGTGTGTTAGTGTTCATCACGTGTACTCTTAATCCCCTTCACCTATTTCAACCATCCACCCCCCCCTCCCCCAACTGTTTGTTCTCTATAGTTCAACACCTGGCTTTTGGGTTGGCTCTCTCTGTTTCCCTTCGTTCATTTGTTTTGTTTCTTAAATTCCGCATATGAGAGAAATCACACGGTATTTGTCTTTCTCTGGCTTGTTTCACTAAGCAAAATACCCTTTAGATCCATCCATGTTGTTGCAAATGGCAAGATTTCATCCTTTTTTCGTGCCTGCATAATATTGCATTGGATATGTATACCACATCTTCTGGATCCATTCATCTAGTGATGGAAACTGAGGTTGCTTCCATAGTTTGGCTCTTGTAAACAGTGTTGCTATAAACAGAGGTGCATCTACCCCTTTGAATTAGTGTTTTTGTATTCTTTGGGTAAATACCCAATACTGCAATTGCTGGATCGTAGGGTAGTTCTATTTTTAACTTTCTGAGGAAATTCCATACTGTTTTCCACAGTGGCTGCACCAGCTTGCATTCCCACCAACAGTGCAAGAGGGTTCCTTTTTCTGCACATCCTTGCCTGTGTTTCTTGTGTTGTTGATTTTAGCCATTCCAACAGGTGTGAGATAATATCTCATTGTGGTTGTTATTTGCATTTTCCTGATGATGACTGATGTTGAGCATCTGCTTATGTGTCTGTATTGGCCATCTGGATGTCTTCCCTAGAAGTTACACTCAAATTTATTTTCGTAGTCCCATATTGATGGCCTTTTTACTACTAGAAAAGGTCATTATTGTACATATATCTCTTGAAAACAAATTGGAGTATATACAAGGATGAATAGAAATTTCCAGGTCAAAGAGTATAAGAATTCATAGTTATTAAAATATTATTGGGGTTCCTGGGTGGCTCAGTTGGTTGAGCATTAAACTCTTGATTTTGGCTCAGGTCATGATCTCAGGGTCATGGGATCGAACCCAGCTTCAGGCTCTGTGCTAAGCAGGGAGCCTGCTTAAAAATCTCTCTCTCTTTCCCCTCTCTCCCACTTGCTCTCTCTCTCTCAAATATAAAAATTTATATATATTATCAAATTCTCCTCCAAAGCAGCTCAACTAATTTCTTCTTCCTGGTATTAGCTTTTTATTACCAATTTTGGTATGTTAAAAATGGAACTAATGGTAATTGAGAAATAAAAAAAAATACCTAATTTGGAATCATAAGTAAGGTTGTTTTTGTTTATAACAAATTTCACCTGAATTTTTAATGAGAGAAGTCTCATTTTAGATCATTTATTTAGAATTTAGGTACAATAGACTATATAATACAGGGTGGTCTCTTGGTGTGGTAAGGTATATGATTGTCTTTATTATTTAAAGGTACAGACTTTATATGAATAGAAGATATTTTTAACTTTTCAGTAAATAAAAACATTTGATATTAATTTAACTGAATATATGTTTAAGTAGTGATAAGAAACACAATTTCCAAACATGATATTTCTCATTTGCATTTTGCATTAGATATCAACATATTCATATTCAAACTAAAAATGTTTTGTTCACTGGGAACTTTTAACTGCCTAATGTCATATGTACTTCGGAAAATCTTGTTTTAGGGGAAAAACCTAATATACTTAGCTGTCACCAAAAGAAATTTTATAGGGAATACCAACGTAAGTCCAATTACACCTGATGCTTCTCTGAAAAAAAAATTAAACACGTATTACTGTGGTATTTATTTTATTTTTGTTAAAATGGAATACTTATGTAAATATGTAATCACTGCATTAACTAAATCAACTATCAAGGCTCGTATTCAAAATGGGGCCAAGTTTTATTTCAAACAGCTATATATAATTTTTGTTTAGAGAGGTCAATATTAAATGCCTAGTGTAATTATCCGCTATACCTATTGGAAGTCGGTCCCTGAACGCAGAACAATGGTTACTGTTAGAATTTTGTACAGATAACACACACATGCTTATGCTCATCACACGTACGAGTCAATCAAAACCATCAGGCAGTAGGAACTAACCTTATTTACCAGTGGCCTGAGAAACTGGCTTTTATGGGCTGCATCTCTGAAACTGAAATATCAGAAAATATATTTTATAAGATATCCATACATGGATCTGTAAACCCCAAAATTGGTTTTCCCATTGTATTTGTCTCCTCAGGCTGCCATAAGAAAGCCCTGCTGGTTGGGTGGCTTAAACAACAGATATTTGTTTCCTCACAGTTCTGGAGGCTGAAGTCCAAGATCAAGGTGGCATCAGATTTGGTTTCTCTTGAAGCTTCTCCTTGGCTTGTAGATGACTGCCCCTCACTGTGTCCCCAAATGACATGTGTCCTTTGTGGAGCACATCCCTAGCAACTCTCTCTCTGTATGTTCTGATGTCCTCTTCTTATAAGAACAACCTTCAGGGCCGCCTGGGTGGCTCAGATGGTTAAGCATCTGCCTTCGGCTCAAGTCATGATCTCACAGTTTGTGACCGCTTCAGATCCTCTGTCCCCTCTCTCTCTGCCTCTTTGCCCCACTTCTGCTTGTATGCACGCGTGTGCTCTCTCTTTCAAAACAACAAAACCAAAAACAAAAACCTTAAAAAAAAAAAAAAAGAACATCAGTCAGATTAGATTAGGACCCACCCATCTGACCTCATTTAAACATAATTTCTTCTTTAAAGTCCCTATCTCCAGGGGTGCCTGAGTGGCTCGGTCCACTGAGGGTCCAACTTTGGCTCAGATCATGATTTCAGTCTGTGAGTTCGAGTCCCACATCAGGATCTGTGCTGACAGCTCAGAGCCTGAAGCCTACTTCAGATTCTGTGTCTCCCTCTCTCTCTGCCCCTCCCCCACACATACTCTGTCTCTGTCTCTGTCTCTTTCTCTCCAAAATAAATAAACATTAAAAATTAAAAAATAAAATAAAATCCCTATTCCCAAACACATTCATATTCTAAGGAACTATAGGTTAAGTCTTCCACATGATAATTCTGGGAAGGGACACAATACAGTCCATAATACCAATCTACCTCAAAATAATCCATAGTGTTACCAATAATCTGAAGAAAGGATTTGCCTACACCTTTAGGTTTTTCTGATGTCAATAAGCAAGAATGTGCTAGTCTTTGAATAGACTAGGACAGGATACAATAGGATAGGAATCATCTATACTTGTTTTGTAGTGAATGTGTATGTTCTGTATATCATAATATAGCATACGGTATACTATACTTTTAAAAGTGGCAGAAAGCCCAGGCTCTGGAGTCAGAATTTATGAGTGTGAGTCTCAGTTTCACTATTTATTATCCGATCTTAGGCAAAATACCAAGCAAAACTCTTTCTGCCTCAGTTTCCTCACCTTTCAAATCAAGTAAGAATAGGGCCCCCTCATAGGGATTGTGCAGGATTAAGCGAGTTCCTCCATCTACTATAGTGCTTAAAACAGTGTTGGGTATTCGGTGCGGGCTTTACATCTGCTAATTTTGTTACTGTTGCTGTCGTCAAGAATAGGTTAACCTATACCGGATACTTGGAAATTTTCTAGGGATGGAGGAGTGAATGAAGTGGAAAACCATGAGCAGACGAGCCAAAGACCACGGCAGTATATATCAGACAGTGTTTTCTTTGTCAGGTACGTGGTGATATTTTGAGGGCGAAATAGTGAAGTCTTCAAACCAGAGCGATCTGACATGCAGTAGGTCATTTTGACACAGCGTGTTGTCAACAATGACATTTTGATGTGATCATTTGATCTTCATTGCATAAAGCGGCTGCTTCCAAATGTACAAGCCTTGTGCTCTTACCAAATAAAGTGTGCGGACCAGACATCCCTGAATCCTCCCTACCTCTGAGCAGGATTACCCCTGACGCCTCCCCAATCCTCTGAGGAACTCCCCAGGATGTGCATTTCAGTGTTCTTCCCCATCTAACTGAGAGTAAGTACTTCTGCCGTCGCAGGAAAAATAGAAAGACACGCTCAAGGTTCTTGGCATGCTCTTCACACGGTTTTCTCCCAGTATGCACTGGAGCAGGAGCATTATTAGATCCATGCCCGGTGCCCCCTGATTACCTGAGATGAGACCCTTTAAAACAAGACATCCCAAGGACGCTGCGGCGGGTTGAGCTGCAGCTCAGTTCAGATGCAGTAACGCCCTGAACCAAAGATCGATTCTGGATCTAGCCATAAATCGAAACCAAAGACAACTGTGATACCTTCCGTGGCGAATCGTCAGTTACAGTTTGGGGCCAGCAAAATCATTCCATCGGCATGCCAACTTCAAAGGAAATGTGATAAGATACAAGTTCAGAAAATGGTCCTCATTAGAGATTGGACAAAAGATTGATGGGCAGGATGTATTGAATGATTGATCTGTGGGAAGGCTGTCACATCCTGCCTGTGAATTTTTACGGGAAATCATATAGACTGCAGCGTGGATAGTATGCACGCGGGATGGCATTTTTGGACGTGTGCATTGAACTAGTTCTCGTGCAAAATTTCTACACAGCAGCCTTGACTCTAGATACCTGAGTGTGTCTGCAGACCCTCTCCTTGCACACACATGTCCTCACGCCCTTCTCACAAATGGTTTTGTGACGGACAAAGCTGACTAGGAGTGTGAACAGGAAAACTCCAAGTCTTTGGGTTAAGGTGCTGGGAGCCCTTCATACACCAAGATTTTTCTATAATATAGTCAACGAAGTGGGATTTTTTTTTTTTTTTTTAATTAAGAAAGAAATGCTAGGTCAATGTTACTTAATAGTCCCTTTAAAAAAAAATCTGTAGATTCCAGGGCCAAGTTTAGGGCAAAGCTCAGCCATAATGCTTTTAAAAACTTGAAAGCTACCTCAGGACATTTGTTTCTGCTTCTGAAAAGCAAACAAAAAGCTGCTCCTGTCCCTCAAAAAGGGCGAGGGGAGAAAGGCGAGCAAAGACACAGAAGGGGTGGTCCACTTGTGCTGGAATGCACAGCCTTGCCCAAAGCCCACCGTGGGGGCACATGAGCCAAGCAGTTCAACAGCCTGCATGGCTGCAAACAGAAGCCTTGTTCTTTGCCTGAAGAAAGACAGCTTCATCCTGTCACTGCAAAATCAGGTCACATTCCTGTTTGATTCTTAAGCTGGTGTGTCCTAAGCCCTTCCTGACCCAACTTCATTCTCCCTCTCAAATGTGTCTCCCAGCTTCTTCTGGGAGTCAGCCAAAGGTCTGCCCCAGGCCCCGGGACTTTTGACTCATGTTTCTCTGCTCCTACCTGCTGTCCTGCCCCCCACTCCACAAGCACCCCTGTGCCACATGACCTTTGTACAAGCCTTGCCTGGAGAGGACCATCACCTCTGAGGATAACTATACTGATGGCTTCTCTGCTGTTTCCAAATCACTGTTCTCCTGCTTCACATCACAGCTAAAGCCAGGTGTAACTTTTGGCTAGGTTTCCTAAAGGCTGGGAGAGAAAGGGAGAGGGGAGGGTGGAGAGAGAAAGAAGGAAGGAAAGAAAGAAAAGGAGAGAGAGAGAGAGAGAGAGATGCATGCCACTACTCCCCATACCCCCCCCCCCCGAAAACACACACACAAGAAACATGAAAAAGATTATCCATATACTAGGCCATAAAAATATTCTTAACAACAAAGAATCCAGTATTACCTGGGCCCTATTATCTAAGCGCGCTAAAATACACTTAGAAATCAGAAATAAAAAGAAATGGAAAGCAAACTCAATGCATTTGTCTTTTTAAAAATCCGCACCCCACTAAAAAAAAATCCACGAGCTGAACAAGAAGTGACTACAAAAATTAGGAAATATATAGCTAAGTGAATAACGTCAAAACCAGCATACATCAACAGAGAGGAGAGGGAGCCAAAGTAGTTCTTATAATCAGTGCAAGCAATCCTGGACAATCAGGAGGGATCAGGTGGTCAAAGGAAACAAAGCTTCTGCCTCATGACAGAAAGGCACCAAGTAGTTAAGAATTTTTATGGGTAACTTTTAACAAACCTTCTGGGACTAATAATTCCTATTTTATACAAGTGGTTTCTGAGATCTGCAAAGGTCACCCTTCGTCTCCTGTGATTGTCTCTTCTTGGAGTCTTTCAGTGAACTCTTGTTTTAGAGAAGACATAATTTGCTTAATTTATCCGGTTTCATAGAGAACTATTTATTGAAAAATTTCGGTCATTTCAGATAATGCTAATGTGCATCCTTGTCTTGACTTAATGTTTTTCTCCTTTTTTCTTGACATATTTTCCCTTAAGTCCTAAGCTGTTTTATTGCTTTGTTTTGTTTTGTTCTAAATCGTTGCTTCTCACGTTTGAATGTGCTTCTTGGATCAGCTATTTTCAGGAAAGTAGATTTGAAAGGAATCAGAAGGTGCCAGCAGCTTGGACTTTGGTCCATTGGTCTTTTGTCTCCAGACATTTTCCTATCAACATTCTCCACCGGGGAGTTTGGTTCTGCTCAGGGCGGGTAGTCTTCCCAGCTTGGATTCAGGTTGCGTGTGACCAGCCTTGACTAGAGGCAGGGCACCTTCTGTTTCTCCCCCCTGCTTGTCATACTATCAACCTTCTTCTTGCAACAAACCATGTTCTCAACTCTCTTCTTGCAGCCCCACCTCCCCTACCCCTCTGAGATGTCAACCAGGGTTCAGGGAAATTCTCGCAGTCGGCCCATGGCTCCTGATGATGTCAGAGTCTCAGCCCCCAATCCACAGTGGCGGGTGGGGTCCCTTCTCACTCTGAACCACGAAGCCGTCCATCTTCATTGGTGTGCTCAGGGTGAAGGGCGCTTCCTATTTTTAATAAAGAAGAGATTTCATTGTTTGTCTTGTGTCCTCCGGGTTGCTTTCGGTTGCCTTTGGTGGGGAGAGGCAAGAACACATCTTTCTGCCATGATCTAAAACTGGGAGACCCCCTCATGGTTTAGTAACTGAGACTGGAAGGCAAACAGATTTTCTCGCCCACAGATCCACAGCCAAGCAATATGTCTTAGGGAATTGGTGATGGAAATTTCACTTTTCATTAAGTAGAATGTAATATGAATTAGTGCTGGGGGTATATTACCACCATTTTTTTTTACTACCAATATTTTTTAAAAGGTGATCTTAAAGCCAGATCAAAATGTTCTCATAGCTGGGTCAAACAGCCTCATGACAATGTCCTTGACATTAAAGCAGCCACATCAAAACACAGAAGCATCAAAATGTCATGTGCCTGCTGATAAAACGCTGAGCAGATACTGTGGAGGGAATGAACTTTACTCTTCAGTGGGCATGAGCATTTTATGCCAGAAAAATAGGCTGATAATCTCAAGGCAGGTGTCCAAAAGGTTATACATACAAACTTCTCCAAACTCCTATTGGATTTGCACAAAGGTTTGCAAAGAACACCAACTAGGCCTCGGCTTATGCTTTACCAGGTCAGTGATGAGGACTGTTAGGTTTACTGCAAATAGCTACAAAGGATATTTAGAACCACGCCTCACTCTCCTACTGCATATCTGCCTATGTGCATGCTGGAGGTCATTTTGCAGAGCTAATGAAAGACAAGATTAATTAAGGTTGACCTATGAGTGATGACTGTAGCTAAAAACTTGGAAATCAGGATTTCCATTAAGACCCTGGGCTGGCTTTACATATGAGTGATATGGGTAGTTTACTTTCAATGAGGAAAGTGACCCTGCATCAGGCATCTAAATAATTTTTTTAGTCGAATAAAGATAGGATACATGGTGGAAAAGGGGGAAGCATGGCCGTTGGAGTCAGACAGCTCTGAGTGCTAATCCTGGCTCTGCGTTTGATAATTGTATAGTCCATAGCAAGTTACTTAACCTCTTTGAACTTCAATTTTCCCTTTGTGATGATGGGTGGCAATGATGGTGATAACAGCTACCTTGTCGGGCTGTCAAGAGGAATAAGTAAAATAACATAATGAAAGCATCTAGCATGAAAATGGTAGCTTTAGAACTTGAAATATCTGGGACAGCATACTAAGCTATAGAAGAAAAAATGTTATCATCCTAGTTTACCCGTTTCTTGGAGAAGAGTATCAGAGAAGCTGGAATAAAACATAAGTTTTTTAGAAGGAAGAGGAAAAAATTAGTAGGGGACACTTTCAACTATAGGAACTTCTGATTGCCCATTGAGAGCCAGGGTTGTTATCAGACTTGACATCCGGGGCAAAAGGGAAAACATTGACCCAGGAATGAATAAGAGTGCTTTGGGGAATGTCTGTGTAGCACATCATTCTGAGTCTAAAGGGAAGGGAGTAAGCCAGGAGGATTAAACAAGACAGGTTCTGAGAATTCCAAACTTTTGCTATGGGCATTGCAGAACCCAATGAAGTAGGTTTGGGTGACTCTGCAAGGGACAAGCTATTGATGGCAAAGTTCTGCCTCTAGTGTGTGGTGTCCCTGGGTAGAACACTTGGCACTTTCAGATCTTTCTCTCTCTTGCAAGTTCCAATAGGAGAACAGTTGAGATATACAGGAAAACCAATCTAAAGTAGAATCCGCTCCTGTGAATGGCTTGCGAGTCGATAGAATGTATTCAGGAGAGAGGTATTTACTTCATTCCAGATAAACTGCCAGTCTGAAGGCATTGAACATTGTGCATTAGCAACCTGGGACTCGCATTCCATTTTCGCTGTGAATATCCAGATCATCACATTTCCTGACGTTGCTTGGAAACAAATGCATATTTACGACACGGATGAATATATTCATAATATAGATTTACATAATAATCCTGTCCATGAAATACATATTTTAAAAATGTGACACTATAGGGGCGCCTGAGTGGCTCAGTCGGTTAAGTGTCCGACTTCAACCCAGGTCATGATCTCGCGGTCTGTGAGTTCCAGCCCTGCGTTGAGCTCTGTACTGACAGCTCAGAGCCTGGAGCCTGCTTCAGACTCTGTCTCCCTCTCTCCCTGTGCCCCCCACCCCACCCCACTCAAGCTCTGCTTCTGTCTCTCTCTCTCTCAAAAATAAATAAACATTAAAAACTTAAAAAAATTTAAAATGTGACACTATACATATTCATAATTATTTTACAGTCTACACTATTTCCTTGTGATTTGGGATTCTTGCATGTCCTAGGCTTGCAAAAGAACTTTCGTGAAATCACTTTTCTTCTATGATTGCCCGTTCTTTCATCTTTAAAGTGAGGTATTTAACACTTTAATTTCCTATCTTCGAACTTTTGTGCCCTGCACAGCTGAACTTTAGAGAGAGTTAGGCATTTTCACTCCAGTTAGCCATGAAAATATATAAACACGATCACATACGTATATAGTTAAAAGCATAAGCCTTCGTGTTGCCATAGTAATACCAAGGGCACATCTGTACCAAGGTCCACAAACACAATTGTGTTAGCAAAACACTTCAACATGGTTACCCTCTACTTTGAATACATCAAGTTGACGTCCGAAGGTACTTTGAGCAAAAGTACTGGGGAAAAAAAAGCCTCATTTTTATCAGAAGAGCGCAATCTCTTCTGATTGTTCCCCAGAAAAGTCGAGAAATGATTCAAAATATCACATTTTCCTTACATTGTGGCAAAGATAGAATAGACTGCATACCTCGTTTGCCCTTGCCTAGGAGAATAAAAAAAAAGCTGAGGAAGCAAAAGAGTGAAATTATGAAGTTTGAAATAAAGCTTGAGAAAAATCACCTTTCATCATGACTAATTTCCTCTGAAACAAGTTTCTTTCACCAGCTATTCATTCTTTCTTTCAGAAACTCACACCCATACTGTGAGGAGTTTGAGGTTCCAGGCCTACTTGACGTGCCTGAGACAATGACTAACACTTCTTAGTTATTTAGCAAATATTATTCCTTGTACTTAGACCATTTGACTTTATTTACACTTTACATTTTTCTGAATAAAATTTTTGAATTCCATTGCAAAAGAAAGTTAAGGAATTCAATGTTCTGCATATATATTTTCTTGGTTGCCTAATGGTTGACATTTGTTCATGATCTTTCTAAAAGATTGATGATAACATGTTAGGAAAACAGTAGTGTGAACTTAATTGAGTTTAGAAACAGAATTGAGCAGTGCCTGGGTGGCTCAGTCGGTTAAGCGCCCGCCTTCAGCTCAGGTCATGATCTTGTGGTTGGTGAGTTCAAGCCCTGTGTCGGGGTCTGTGAAGACAGCTCAGAGCCTGGATCCTGCTTTGGATTCTCTGTCTCCCTCTCTCTTTGCCTGTCCCCCACTCATGCTCTGTCTCTCTCGAAAATAAATAAACATTAAAAAAAAAAAACAGAATTGAGTTTTTATAACTGAGGATTTTCCAGGGCTCAGGCCATCATTCCAACCCTTACAGCAGTACCTGTGAAGGGAGAAATACAAAAGATAGGGATAAATGTGCACGAATGTCAGAAAATAACCTAAAAACAATAGGATTAAAAAAAAATCAATTCCCGTGGTTTTCTTCATTGGTCTTAGATTTATGATGAATTAAAAATAAATTTTACAGGGACAGTGGCTCAGTCAGTTAAGTGTCCGACTTCTATTCAGGTCGTGATCTTAAGGTCTATGAGTTCGAACTCCACTTTGGGCTCTGTGCAGACAGCTCAGAGCCTGGAGCCTGCTTCAGATTCTGTGTCTCCTCTCTGC
This sequence comes from Prionailurus bengalensis, assembly GCF_016509475.1. Classification (NCBI taxonomy): domain Eukaryota; kingdom Metazoa; phylum Chordata; class Mammalia; order Carnivora; family Felidae; genus Prionailurus; species Prionailurus bengalensis. Next base: position 208,032,810 of record NC_057345.1, on the reverse strand, counting down.
CCCTTCCCCAGTGCTCGCTCTCTCTCTCTCTCTCTCTCTCTCTCTCAAAAATAAATAAACATTAAAAATTTTTTTTACAAAAAGATGTTTAAAAATAAATTTTACAAAGTGAAGCCTCTGATTAATTCATTTTTGTTAATTGATGTTTTACTATATCTAAATAGTAAAATATCTGTTTCATTAGTAGGCATGGCAACAAGAGTGAGCATGCTAATTAAATCTAGAATAAATTTGGTTTTCAGTCATCAAAAATATATATTAAGTATTGACTGTGGCTTCTGGAAAAGAAATCAACTCTAGTGTCAAAAGAAGGGTATATATTTGTTTTATGTATATTATGTTATTGACTGATTTTTTTTTTTACCTATGGTAGAACTTACATGTAAATACAAAATAAGGACTAGGACTGATCAAATAAACCAAGTAATATTTACAAATATCTCTTAAGACTTGGAGTCAATGGTCAAGCAGATTTCTAATTCAAACACACAACACCTATAAGGAGCTACAGTATGGATGGCTCAATCAACTAATTTTTCTAAAGAAGATCACTTTTGGGACGCCTGGGTGGCGCAGTCGGTTAAGCGTCCAACTTCGGCTCAGGTCATGATCTCGCGGTTTGGGAGTTCGAGCCCGTGTAGGGCTCTCTGCTGACAGCTCAGAGCTTGGAGTCTGCTTCAGATTCTGTGTCGCCCTCTCTCTCTGCCCCTTCCCTGCTCACACTCTGTGTCTCTCTGTCTCTCAATAATAAATAAACACTAAAAAAAAATTGTTAAAGAGAATCACTTAAAAAAATTTTTTTTAAGTTTACTTATTTTGAGAGAGACAGAGAGAGTGCGAGTTGGGGAGGGGCAAAGAGAGAGGGAGACAGAGAATCCCAAGCAGGCTCCACACTGTCAGCTTGGGGCCTGATGTGGGGCTCGAATTCCTGAAACTGTGAGATCATGACCTGAGCCAAAACCAAGAGTCAGATGCTTACCTGACTGAGCCACCAGGCACCCCACTTTTTTTTTTAATTAGAAACATTTGTTTTCTTTCTGTCAGAAGGATTAGTACAAATTGGAAACATTTTTATCTATGCATAAATGAGTATGTTGCTAAAGAATACAGAAACACCATAGAGCATTGCAGAAACAATCTTTTAAACCTCTTCAAGATATTGAGGAAAAGAGGGGTGCCTGGGTGGCTCAGTGGGTTAAGCATCTGACTCTTGATTTGGGGTCAGGTCATGATCTCACGATTTGTGAGATCGAGCCCTGCATCCAACTCCGTGCTGACAGCATGGAGCCTGCTTGGAATTCTCTCTCTCCTCTTTCTCTGCCCCACCCACTGTTCATGCTCTCTTTCTCAAAACATATAAACATTTTTTTAAAAAAAGATGTTTAGGAAAAGGAAAACTTCCAAAATGTAAATTGAAGTTTTATTAAAATCGAGAGTATCTTCTTAAAACCATTTTCTGTCTCTGGTCAGAGAAGGCAAGCATGGCTTCATCTATCAAGGTCTGTTTCATCTACTAGACTCAGCCATGGTTGGGGAGGATCTAAAAGTAGATACAGCAGCATCTCACCATATATCACTTCTTTAATAATGTCAATTAGCCAGACATACGCATTAACTGTCCTAAATCCTTAGGACAAGAAATTACAATAAATCACAAAGATTCTCTTAATAAAATCCACTCTTTTTTCTAGAAGGAAAGGGCCTCAGAGACTGTTTAGTTTCAACTTGAATGAAATTCTAATGGTCTTCGAATTATGCACCATAGGAATTTCAGTGGTTAAATGTAATTACGTAATTTAGAGTGAGGTAAATACTAACAACAAAATGATGGTGATGATGGTAATTATGGTGGTGATGCTTTCCTTTTTTGATCTGTTCAAAGGTGGTAAATGTAGTTTACAGAGCTGTTAATTTGCCCAAGGTCATTCAATCAAATATATATTGAGCACCTATCTACTCCATGCCAGATACCCTTCTGAGTGCTTGCATTATATCAAAGTAGACAAAAATCCTTGTTTTCATAAAGCTCACAACTGAGCAAAAATAGAAGATAAATAGGAATATAATAAATAAATGAAATATTTGGTATTCTAGGAGGTAGGAAGTTAAGTATAATATAATATAATATAATATAATATAATATAACATAATATAACATAAATGAATATGATATAGTATAAATAAGATATATAGTATAATATAAATATAAAGGAAAAGTAGAGTAAGATGTGGGAGAGATCATGTGTGTTAAGGTGAGTTGATTTTAAGTGGAATATTCAGGGTGAGCTTCAGGGGTAAAAGGGACATTTGTGTAGACTTGAAATTCATGAAGAAGTTGGTCACATGAAGTTATGGAAGAGGAGCAGTCTAGGCTGAGGGAATAGCTGGGCAAAGGCCACAAGACTGGAATGTGTCTGGAATATTCTGAAAAGCATGGGCACCTTGCTTTAGATCATGGGCAGGGTGGAGGAATGGGAAGAGTCAAGTCAGGTGAAGCTTTGTTGGCCATTGTAAGGACTCTGGCTTTTACTCGGGGAAATCAGGAGCCATGGAGGGCTTGGAGCCAAAGAGGGCATGATTTGACTTATACATTTAGATTATTCAAGGCTGCTGGTTGAGAATAGACTGTAGGGAAGTGAGGGCAAAATCAAGGAGACTAGTTAGGAGGCTGCCATAGTCATCCAGTTAAGAGATGATAGTGGCATGGGCCATAGAAGTGTTGAGTCAGCGTGTGGCTCTGTGTTGAAGTTGCAGGGAACATGAATTTCTAGCAGATTGTATATGGAGTGTGAAGGGGTGGGAAGAGTTGAGAATAACAAAATGACTTTGGCTGGTCAACTGGAAGGGCAGTGTTGCCTTCTACCCACATGGGTTTGTGAGAAAAGATGAGTTCAGTTTTGAGCATGTTGTGTAGAAATGTCTCCAGAACACACAAGTGGGAATGAAAGTTGGAAATTGTATATGTGAGTCTAGAATTGGGCACTGAGGTCTGAGCTAGAGACAGAAATTTGGCGGTCAGAAATTTGGGTGGCATACTGATGCTTTGCCACTCGCTATTTAGTAAATAGAACAGCGATTTAACTGGGTTTGTTTGCCCTAGTCTCCTCCCCTACAATTCATAATCATTTTTCCCAATTAAGAAATAATTCAATGTTATTAGCTCTTTACCTAGGTCCCCTCAACAGAAACTTGAATCGCCAGATGCCCATCTACAAAGTCAGACAGGCTTAACAGAAAGATAGGATGTGCTTATGACACTCTAAGCTTCAGTTTTGTCAAAAGTATGTCTACGTGTTTGTGCCAGTGTGTGCACATTCATGGAGGTCTTTCCTATAATGATATTGACTGGAAAATGGTGTTTTAAAGTCCTTGTAAAATGTCAGATGCAAACAAAATAGGTAACTTTTTCCTAAAAGTTCCTGTCAGTGGCATTGCATCTGTCACTAGACATCAGTAACTTGATACACAAAGTATGTGTACATCCTATACTGCCATAAATACTAAATAGCTCACCAATAAAAAAAAAAAAGAAATGTTTCAAAATGAAGGGTTTATTAACTCTTTGGCTATTAATTGCCACCTCCCCCATCCCATCAGTATTTTCTGATTAAGAAAAGAAAATCCTTTTAAAAGACAGCTGTATAAAAGCAGGAATTATATTCGTGCTAAAACCCTACTGGTGAGCACTTAAGTGCACATTCACTATGAACTTTAGGTTTCCTTAAATTGCTTCTTTCAAAACAGTAAAGAGTGTAGGGTCAGTCAGTCTTCTTCCTGGAACTCATATTATGATTTATAGTTTTTAACCTTAAGGTAAAAATCTAAAAGGACCCACACAAAAGCCTACTGTTCAGCTGCCAGCCTTCAGGAATAGGGAGTTATGTCACTGTCTTGCTTTACTTAAAGCCAGGCACTGGTGCATTTGTGGAACTATTTAAGAAGCAAATCTCAAAGGAACCAGCAGGCATTGTGCAGAGTCCCCATTCTGTGAAGACATCTCTAAAGAGTAGGGCCCTGTCACCTGGTTGCATGAGAGGGAAATTTTCACTTCCTTTATACTATACATGACATAGTCAAATAAGTCAATAAGTCAATGGCTTAGAGAGGGGATATCCTACCAGTTCATGCCAAAGGGGCAGAGAATATAGCACAGTGTTTGGATTGGAGAATGACTGATTCTAACAAAGGTTAATTTCCTCAAGACGGAGAAGTCAGCAGGGCCCTGCAATTTCTTCTTGGATACTTCTGAATCCCCTGGTCATTATAAAACCCCTAAAGAGGTGGCCAGATCTCCATTCGATGGCCCGGAGGTGTCCTGTATACCTAATACAAACCCCAGAAGAAAGATGGTTATGCCTGAGACTGGCCCAGAAGCGGGACAGCTACCAGCATTCTTATTATAAGAAGAATGTATGTTAGAGTCTATGTTAGAATATGTGTTTGATGAACTATGAAATGTTAATCAAAGAAACCAAAGACTTAAATGGAAAGACATACCATGTTCATAAATTGGGAAGCTGGCCATGGTAAAGAAGTCAATTCTCCCCAAATTGATCTATAGGTTTAATGCAATTTCTATCAAAACTCCAGCAGGATCCTTTGTAGATACAGATAAAATTATTCTAAAATTTGTGTAGAAATGAAAAGGAACAAGAATAAATAAAACAAATTTGAAAAAGAAGAATAAAGTTGGAGACATCACGTTACCTGATTTTAAGACATATAGCTATAGTAATCAAGACAATGTGGTATTGGCAGGGGAATAGAAATATAAATCACCAGAACAGAATAGAGAATCCAGAATAGACCCATCCAAGCACAGTCAACTGTATCTGACAAAGATGTGAAAGCAATACAATGGAAGAAAGACAGCCTTTCCAACAAATGCTATTGGAACCATTGGACATTAAGAGGCAAAATAATGAACCTTGAGTTACACCTGATACTTTATGCAAACAGTAATTCAAAGTGGATCATAGGTGTACATGTAAACACAAACCATAAAACTTCTAAGAAAAATTTTCATTGCAAAGGGTTAGGCAAAGTCTTCTTAGAATGGTGCGAACACTCGATTGCTGAAGGAAAATTTGATTAATAGATTTCATCAAAATGAAATACTTCTGTTCTATGAAAGGTCCTATTAAGAGGATAAAAAACACAACTTATACATAGTAGAAGAAAATATTTACAGATCATGTGACAAAGTATTTGTATTTCTAACCTATTAAAAAAACTTGTCTAAATACAAAAATAAGAAAACAAAAATTTCAGTTAGATAATGAGCGAATGACACACGTCACAAAGAAGATACACAGATGGGAAAGTAAGTACATGAAAATGTTTTCAACATTATTAGCTTTAGGGAAATGAAGATTAAAACATCAGTAAGATACCAATACAATCCTGCTACAATGGCTAAAATAAAAAATTTCAAATAACAAGTAAAACAAAACGATACCAAAACCTGGCAAGAAATTCTGCCACTCATATATGGCTGGTGGGATTATAAAATGGCACAGCCACCCTGGAAAATAGTTTGAAATAGTAATTTCTTTAAAAAAAAGAAACAAAAAAACCAAAAAAACCCCACAACATACACTTACTGTATAACCCTGGCAATCACACTCCTGGGTATTTATTTTAAACAAATAAAAACTTAGGTTTACACGCACACACACACACACACATACACACACACACACACACACACACAAAACTGTACATGAGTGTTTCTAGCAGCATTGTTTTTAATAGCTGAAAATTGGAAATTATGCAAATATTCTTCAATGGGTGAGTAAATATACAAATTATGGTATGTCTATGTTATGAAATACTACTCAGTAATAAGAAGGGAAAACCACTGATAGAGGCAGTGGTTTGGGATGGATCTCAAGGACATAATGCTGAGTGCAAAAAGCCCATCTCAAAGGATTGTATATGGTATAATTCCATTTATGCAGCATTCTCAAAGTCACAAACCTATAGTGATGGAGAAGAGAGCAGTGGTTTCCAGGCGTCAAGACTGGAAAACACTGTGACTATTAAGGGTTAATATAATTGAAGTGTGTATGCGTGTGTATGTGTGCGGGTATGCTGGTGCATGTGTGTGCATGTGTATGTGTATGCACGTGGCTGTTCGTGTGAGCAGGTGTAGGTGGGAATGGCGGCGGTGATGGAATCGTTGTCTGTTTTGACATGTTGAAGATGACCCGAATCTGTACATGCAATGCAATTTCATGGAACCATAAGCCAAAATTTTAAAAAGGAGCGCATGCAAACACTGGTGATTTGAGGTCTACACCTGAGTTAATAATATTGTACCAACATCCATTTCCTGGTTTTAATAATGTACCGTGGTTATGGTTCTGTAGGACATTATCATTAGAAGAAGCTTGATGAAAAGTACATGGGAACTCTTTGTACTTTGGTGGATCTTAAAATTCAATTTAAACATTGACTCTACCTTTTTAAGAGTTCACAAAGGTCAGGGGTATATGGGAACTCCCTGCACTTTCTGGTCAATTTTTCTGTGAACCTAAAACTGTTCTACAAATTAAAATAAAATAAGGATAAAAATATGGCTCCAACAATAGTTTAAGAAATGGTTCAATGAAGGATCTCCTCCCCCTAATGGTAAATGTTGATAGCAAGGTATTTGCCTTTTATATTGTTCCAAGAAAAGGCTCAGCTTACACATGAATACGTGCCAGAGAAATAAAAAGATTGCCTCTTAATAAGTCATCCATGACACATGTGCGTAAAATTCTTGCCAACATGGCAAATATCTCACGTCGGAATTGCATTTTCCAGAACATCTGCAGATCGATGTAAGTCTATCAACTTCTGCATGGAGTTAGATTCAGTGAAGCAGTGCATGGATTATAAAATGCAAGAAAGCCCTGAGAAAGTGTTCCCTTCCCACCCATTCAGGTGAAGTCTGAGAATTAGTGTAGCTATTTTCTTTTTATTTTTTTTTAATGCTTATTTATTTTTGAAGGAGAGAGAGAGACAGAGTGTGAGCAGAGGAGGGGCAGAGAGAGAGAGAGACACAGAATCTGAAGCAGGCTCCAGGCTCCGAGCTGTCAGCACAGCCCGATGCGGGGCTTGAACTCACAGCCGTGAGATCATGACCTGAACTGAAGTCAGATGCTTAACTGACTGAGCCACACAGGCACCCCGTATTTTTAAATTTTTAATGTTTATTTATTTTTGAGAGAGAGGGAGAGAAAGAGAGGGAGAGAGGCACAGAGAGAGGGAGACATAAATCTGAAGCAGTCTCCAGATTCTGAGTTGTCAGCACAGAGTCCGATTAGGGGTTCAAACTCATGGACAGTGAGACCATGACTTGAGCCAAAGTCAGTTGCTCACTTAACTGACTGAGCCACCCAGCACCCCTAGTGTAGCTATTTATACAACCTAGCATTGGGAGTTCTTGGTTACTCATGTGGCTGTGAAATTAGCCAGGGATTCTTCATGATTTATATGACTCTTGAGAAATGGCCACAATTAAAATATTGAAGGCATATTTTTAAACAGTAAAGATATCTTTTACAATATTTTCTCAAGGGGAACCTTTGCTAAAGTTATTTACATCTCCGAGTATCCTTCTGGATTACACTGGTCACAGTACAGGGCTACAGGTGTTAGCAGCTATTTTGTGACAGTACTCTGCTTAGCGTCTTTTCGGAAAGTTTCCACTAGTTAACCTGAGAAGTAATAAAAAAAAGTCTCTTGTCAAAGATCTGGCTGTCTCAAGACATATTCACACCATTATAGGAGGCTGTCCATCCATTTTCCGAAGAACCTGTCAAAGCATTTCAGATCTAAGAGAAGAAAATAAAATTCCACCTGGATCCAACCAATAAATCAATTTATTTGAAAGCTAGAACCATAACTTTGCCTACAGAAGAAAATATGGAAGAAAAAATTCAGCACATTTATCATGTAAGGTGCCCTTGTGTTCTTACACAGACCTAAGTTGTTTTGCAAATCATGCTGGTGTTGAAGCTTAATTTTAAAGAGAAACTTTGCAGGAACGACTAAAAACAACACTCATATTAAGTGTCCACAGTCAATACTTTGCTGGAGAAAAGGTCTCAAAAAATTTGGCTCTGCCCAACCTTGGCAGCAGCTGGAGTTTGAGGTTACTGTTCTATTCACCCATGCAAAACAGCCAACCATCAAATGACAACGAAAGGAAAGCATGCTTGGTTCTCGAATCTCTAGCATGTTACATAGACCTTGAATTTAAGGACCCAGATGTAGTAACAGCTTTCAGAATTGGGAAAGACCTTCAAAAATAGTTCACACCATTTTTAAATATCAGGTTTCTGTAAGGAAAAAAAAGATAAATGTGAAATCAAAACTTCTAGTGCCAACTTTTTCAGCCTTTTCATTGATGCTGGACAAAATTCTTCAAAAAAAAAATCAGACCTTTTTAAGGGCACTCAGTGTATCCAAAATAATATTTACTCAAGCACATCCTCATCTTCTGGGAAATGGTGCTTCATAACCCTGGAGCCACCAACATAAAGAGATTTTCTCCCAATATCTAAATAATTGACTCCTTTTGTAGAATGTAAAGAAGTTGTTGACTTCCAAATATTTACCATTATGTTACACTAGACATGATCTGCTCTTTGTGATTCTCAATACCTCTTCATCTTAGGAAATTAGCCTATATATCAGGTTACACTGAGGAATCCTCTGCCTCAATTATGTAAACACATCCCTTCTTTTATTGCCAAAGAAACCTGAATGTCAACATAGGAGCCATAATAATCCACGGTTACCTCTCTATCCACATTTTCATCATCTGTGTCTATCATTTTGGGATATCATCCTTTAAAAAAAATTCACCCTTAATTATATCATCACCAGTGCAATTTGGGGGTCCTGTCGGTAGTGCTCATTCATAACTAAGCCTTTACATATAATCTGGAATAGGTGTTGGTGTTACAGCCATTAGATATGGTTGCGTTATCTTCGCTGAAAATGAGTTGCCTCCTTAGCTGATAAAGTTGAATGACTATTTGTCTAGGCTCATGGGCCAAGTTGGATCTACAGGGAGTGTTTGGTGTCTGGTAAGGACATAGCTTAAGAAATCAAATGACGAATATAAACTCTGTGGCCAGAAAAGTTGAGTCTTGTGAGGCAATCATTGGATTAGAAAGACACTTTTTTTTTTTCTTTTTTCTTTTTTTTTTTTTTTTCTTTTTACTTTGCCGTCATACCAGATGTAACACATTTGGAAAGTGTTCATAATACAAATGCATGTTCAGTATAGATATGATCTCAAGATGTTCTAGAGCTTCCTGCTGTCTAGGTACTAATGTTGATATTGAAAAGGCTGCAAGGGAGTAGACCACGTACTGAACAATGTCTCATATTCCAATGGAAGCCCTTCCTTTACCCCAAGAAAGGACCAAGGAGATTTGTTAAGCTTTGCACCATAAGAATTCATAATTTTTCTCTTAAGGAAATTGAGAGTAGAATAAAATACCAGATTTTTATATTAGTCCACTTATTTACTGTTTCTTGTGCTCTTCATAATTTCTTGTGTATTTGATTTCCCATGTGGTATCCTTTCTCACAGCTTGAGGAATCTTCTCAACTATTTCTTGCAGTGTGAGTGTGTTGGTGACAGATTCTCTCAGCTTTTGTTTACCTGAGAATGAAAGTATTTCACTCATCAATGAATGATATGTTTCCTGGTTAGAAAATTCTGAGTTGAGGGGCGCCTGGGTGGCGCAATCGGTTAAGCGTCCGACTTCACCCAGGTCACGATCTCGCGGTCCGTGGGTTCGAGCCCCGCGTCGGGCTCTGGGCGGATGGCTCGGAGCCTGGAGCCTGTTTCTGATTCTGTGTCTCCCTCTCTCTCTGCCCCTCCCCCGTTCATGCTCTGTCTCTCTCTGTCCCAAAAATAAATAAAAAACGTTGAAAAAAAAATTTAAAAAAAAAAAAAGAAAATTCTGAGTTGATATTTTTTTCTTTTGGTGTTGTAAAGTTGTAATTCCGTTTTTTCTCCTATTATATTTCTGATGAAAAGTTGGCCTTAATTCAAAGACTTCTTTCTCTGCAAATAATGTGTTAGTGTTTTCTGGCTGATTCCAAGATTATTTTGTTTATATGTATATATGTTATATTACATAACAATGCATATATGTGTGTGTGTGTGTGTGTGTGTGTGTGAAAATTGAGGAAAAACATGACACATTACTTATACAGCAAAGAGTACACGATAAGTATATTTCAGCGGCCTTGATTGAAATATGGAAATTAAAGAACCTGACATAGCCAGAACAATTTTGATCAATGAAACAAAATTAAGAGTCCAGAAATAGACCCACATGCATATGAGGAATTAAATTTGATGAAAACGTCAAAACTATTCAGTGAAGAAAAAAAATCTCTTCAACAAATGGTAGCGCAGCAACTAAATGTCCAAAAGGAAGACAATACCCTTCATCACTACAAAATTAATTATACCCGGAGATAAAAGCTAAAAGTATAAAGATTTTAAGAGAAAACAAAAAAAGCCTGCAATGTTGATAAAGGCAGGTAGAGCTAGACAATAAATACACTAAACATAAAAGAAAAATTTATAAATTAGACTTCGTCACAACTAAAATCTTCTACTCATCAAAAAAAACCCCACTAAGAAAATACAAGAGCAAGACACAAATTAGAAAATATTTGCAAAGCATTTGAAATACATAGATCTCGCAAAAATCTTGTGTCCAAAATACATTAAGAGCCCTTACAACACAAAAGTCTGTTTTGTGAACAGATTTTTCACAAAATAAATTACGTAAATGGTTATTGAGGACATGAAAAGATATTCAACGTCACTGTTCATTAGAAAAGTGCATGTTATAACCATAATAAACACATCACACACATTAGAATGATTAAAATTTAAAAGATTAACATCAAATGTTGGGGAAGATGTGGAACATGTGAAAATCTTATTGCTGTCAGGAGTGTAAACGAAAATTATTATTGATAAACTTTGAATGTACTTCTTAAAAAGTTTGTCTTTATCCAGCTTTATCCAGGAAAATAAAAATGTATAAGCCCAAGAGGGGCTTATACATGCATGCTAATTATAGCTTTATTATTACCCTAAACTAGAAACAATCCAAAAACCTATCAACAGATGAATCAACAGACAAACCTTGGTATATTCTATCATAGAATACTTTTCAGGAATAAAAATAAATCGCTGATATGTGAAACAACTTGATTTCACAGACAGTATACTGAGCTCAGGAAATCAAACATTAAATAGTACATGCTGTATGATTTTATTGTTATGGAATATTAGGACAGGAAAGTCATCTAGTGCAATAGAAATTACATTAGCAGGTCTTAGAGCAGAGGATGGGGGTGAAAATGTAGTAACCAATTATAGAGACATGGGGGAACTTTCTGGGTTGAATAAATGGCCTATATGTTAACCAGGTTGGGGGCTATATACGTATATGCATCCCAGATCTCATCACACCTTGTACTTAAAATATGTACAATGTATTATATGTAAATTATACCTCAATGTAGTTTAACATAATGAAAAACAAAAATCACACAATACACAGCACAGAAATTGACATAATATAATGTCATATTACTATAACTAATAAATATTTATTAATTTAATGTCTACCTTGGCCTTTGCTAGGGGCTTAGGGGAGAAAAGATGGAGAAACAAGTCTTCCTTCTAAGTGTCTCCAGTTCTAAAAGTTTTGGGCACAAAATGTTGTCACACATTCTATGGTGTGCTTTTCTCACAGTGTAGAGAGCTATATAGACCCAAAGGAAGAGAGGATTCAGGAAAGTTGCCAGAACAACCTTAACCCACATTTTACCCAGTTGTATTAACAGTAATGTTTGATTCACCTCTGCATTCCTGGCACAAGTCAGAGAGTCCAGCATATAATAAGGCTAATGAATTTTAGTGAATGAATGAATGAATGCTTGAATGAGTGATAGTCTACACGGCTAATACTAACTCCTAACTCTTGATCTTGTAAAACAAAGTCACACTAGTTAGGCCAAATTCCCAAACACCCCTTTGGGGCACGTGTCTAAGACTTTAATCAATTTAGCTATACTCCTGACTATTCTTGTCTATGACAACATATAAGCAAAGGAAACAAGGACTACTTTTTCCTGTGGTAGACCTTCATGGCTTATTTAATATGACCTCCATAGAGTATTAATATATCACATCTGTCTTTGTGCCAGCTTGCTTTGAATAATACCTTTCAGAGTTAGAACAGACCTCAGAGACTAATTCCCACTCCTTCATTTCAGATTAAAATCCTTGGCCTCAAAAGGTGATTTGCTTGGGATTACACAGAATATTGATAGAAAATCCAATTCTGTTAAACTTCTAGTTTTGGTACTTTGGCTGACCTAAGACACTCATCAATTAAGGGGGAAAAAATCTCTTACCAAGGAAGGAAGGAAAGAGAGGAGAGGAAAAAAAGCAAGCAAGCGAGCAAACCCTTCCTTGGCTTGCCAAGACCCTCTCACAAAGATAGAATCAAAGGCCCAGCGAATAGAAACAAGGTGGCCACATCAGGGTCTCGTTTTCACATGTTTTACTTGCTTCCAGCTGCTTTCTTTTCAGACTAGTCCAAATCCCCTTCAGTCCTGTGTGCCTGTGCTAATTAATTGTCAACTTGAGCCTATTAATAAAATGCAGGACTGAAAGCCAAAAGAGGAGTGTTAAAATATTTAAAAGCCCTTAAGCCTGGGGCACAAGCTAATCTGGGCAGGAGGCAGAAAGACTATTTCCCCTGGTGCTGAGTGGCTAAATAAGGAAAGTGAGTTTGCTGCACTCCTTTTGAAACCTTTCTGACTTACTTCCAATTTCAAAGTCTGGACATCAAAGAATCAGGGCCCATTGGTCAGCACCATTCTGGATCATCCAGCTTCTTATTATATACACTCACAGTGCCTTGAGAATGACATGATTATTTCCAAACAAGGCCGAGATGCATTAGGTTAAACGAAAATCCTGGGGCAAGATATATTTAATGTCACCTTTCACACACAGCTGAAGTACAGTTGAAGCCAGGAAAGACCAACAAATTAGGCTCAAATGTGGCCAGTCTCACCAGTGGTGGGTATTACCGAATGACAATAGATTGAGTTTGATTAATTAACCAGGAATGCCATTTGTCTTTTTGCTGGCTGGCAAGCTATAGATCAGAGGAAATTTGGGCGGAGGAAGAGAAACAGAAAACGATTCAGCAAAGACAGTTTAGTGCCCTTTGTTCTCATCGACTAACATGGTTTGAAAATTGTGTTGGGGACTAAGGGAGGTATTTCAATCATATTAAAATGTTGACTGGGCTGAATCATTGTTCTCTGCATGTCATTAAAAGCTAGGGGGTGGAAATATACAATGTGCCCTTTGCCAAAGACAAAAGACTTGAGAGAACTTAGTATGTCCCACTTGTTCTAAAAACAAAGGGAAAAGAAAGTATTGGAGAGATTCTTAAGCAAGTATGTACTATGTTCTCAAAAAGAATTTCTATGAGAATTTTTCACCTCACTTTTGACAATGCCTCTCTAACCGTATTCTGAGTGCATTTATAAATATCCAATGGATGAAAGCTAGTTTATTTTTCAAATGGCGATGTATTCACTTTGACTTGGGGTTACTGGGATGGAGGGGTGCAGTTTTCTTATGAAACAAATTACTCCAGTTAACTACAAGCCACAGGAACTTCTGTGTTAAAATACTTAAAGAAGTATCTTTAAAACATTGTGTATGTCAATTTCTGGACAATAGGTTGTTGGCTCTTTATTGAGACCACTATGCTTCATCATACAATGTATGGCAGACACAGTTTGAAGTGCTTTACAGGGGCGCCTGGGTGGCGCAGTCGGTTAAGCGTCCGACTTCAGCCAGGTCACCATCTTGCGGTCCGTGAGTTCGAGCCCCGCGTCAGGCTCTGGGCTGATGGCTCGGAGCCTGGAGCCTGTTTCCGATTCTGTGTCTCCCTCTCTCTCTGCCCCTCCCCCATTCATGCTCTGTCTCTCTCTCTCTGTCCCCAAAATAAATAATTGCATTTAAAAAAAAAATGAAGTGCTTTACAAAGAGTCCGCCATTTAACTTTCATAATACTCCTATGACATAAGATCTGCTATGATTCCAATTTCATAGACTATACTGAGCCTTGTTGGGGGTAATGAACTTACCCCAGGTGCACAGCGAAGAAGGATTGAAGTTGAGATTCAGACCAGCCTGAGCAGCTCCAGAGTCCATGTTCTTAAGTATACACCCGCCCCATGTCATCCTGACAGATTAAAAAATTCATGTTGGAAAGAAAGATGCTCCTTGCATTGAGAAATTTTGAATCCTGAATGCCAATGATGCCAGTTATTTTTAGAATTACTCATACAGATCTAGATTACTAGAGTTCATGTTTACCCATTGGTAAAATAGGACAGTGATGTCTATGCTATAATATTATTGAGAAGATTAAATAATTTAGTGTGCATGGAAAGTGCTTGGAACTTAATTTACCAAATGTTTAGGTTTGTCATCACCCTACTGTATGTTGGGGATACAAAGACAAGTAAGATAGGCCCCTACTAACTTGGTTCCAATGCAGTGGTCATTAGACCAGCAGCAGCAGCATCATTAGGGGGACTTGTTTGACTGCCTGCCAGATTGGCTCCCGTCTTCTCTATGTGTACAATGACCTTTCAATCAGGATTCTCTGGGAGAGTCCTAATTTCAAATTCTTCTTCCTTTTGTCAGACTATGGGTGTATCAGATTATGTGTTCTGGTCTCATGTTTGGAAAAAATGATCTGTGTATATGTTTTGTGTCTCAACATTTTCCAATTTTTCTATGTTACAAAAATGCCTTTAATTTTAACTAATAATTCCATCATCTGCTCCATCTGTCATGGTTCTGCTTGTCCACATTCCTGAGGGGTTGTTCTGGGGGCAGGCTGTGGGATGCGTTGCCAGGGCTCACAGTGGAGTTGCACAATGCAACGTTCTTTGTAGTGCTCATTCTGCCTCCCAGAGCCCCTCAAAAGGGCAGAGAAGCCTCGAATCAAGTATACACAGAGCTTAGAAAGTTAAAATTTAGCCAGAAGTTGAAACACCTGTTCATATTATTAAAAAATACAGTTGGCTAAGAAGACCAAAAGGCATTAAAAGGAGACATAGAAATAGGTATATAATATGGGATGGAATCTTGAGATCATCAGAGGGGCTGCTGATGATCATAAGAGGGGCTGCTATAAGGCACAGATTCTCAGGAAAAGGAAACAAATGCTGCTTTCTGGTGGGCAATGCTATAAATCAGAATGAAATGAAAGCCACACAGTATTTCTTGGAGGTGAAATTGCCCCATGAATGGGACTGCACTTGAGGTATTTTAATAAAAAAGAATATATGAAAGTTATTCTTCGCAATAAATTGCAATGAATGACAGGTCTACAGACAAATGCACCAAATTCTATAGTCTCTCTGTGCTGCATTCCCGTCCTCGCACCTTTTTTTTAAATGCTTATTTATTTTTGAGAGAGAGCGACAGAGAAAGAGTGAGAGAGCATGAATGAATGCAGAGGGGCAGAGAGAGAGACACACATACACAGAATCAGAAGCTGACTCCAGGCTCCAAGCTGTCCACACAGAGCCCAACATGGGCTTGAACTCATGAACTGTGAGATCATGACCTGAGCCTAAGTCGGATGCTTAACCGACTGAGCCACCTAGGCGCCCCTCCCTCTTTGTACCTTTCAAGTACAGCTAAACATGGCAGTTTGATGTGCAAAGAGGGCAGGTCTGGGAGTCAGGGACCTCGATTCATTCAAGGCTCTACCTTCACTGGCATTTAACTTCTTTGGGTCTCAGTGTTGTCATCCCTTAAATGTGACGGTTTTTGACAAGTTGACTTATAAGATTCCTCCAAGTCTAAGGTTTTTTCATTGAAAGATTTCACAGTCACCCCTCCCTGCAGGGAGGCCGGAGCCTTGGAGCCAGGAGTGATTCTTGTTAAGGAGCCACACCTGTTGTCCACATCTGCTCATTTTGTGCTCAGAGTACTTGGCACACAAAACATCACCACCACTGTTCTTTGACTGCATTTCCGGCTCTCGTAGCAGGGAAGAAGTAAGAATCAGTCAAATCTTTGGGGAAGAAAGAAAACTGGCATTAGGAGAAAAGAATGAGGAGAGAAGGGGAAAAAGTGAAAAAGTAGTCAGGGCATTCCCAAGAACTTTGCCCCTAATCAGAGGAGCAGGATTACCTTTGGGAAGGAGGGAAGGAAGGAAGGAAGGAAGGAAGGAAGGAAGGAAGGAAGACGTGAGGGAGGGAGGAACGAAGGGAGGAGGGGAGGAAGGAGTGGGGAGGGAGTGAGGAAGGAAGGAGGAAGTGATTAAGGAAGGAAGGAGGGAGGGAATGAGAGAAGAGAGGAAGGAAGGAAGGAAGGAAGGAAGGAAGGAAGGAAGGAAGGAGAGAGGGAAGGAAGGAAAGCAGACACCAAGTTGGCAAAGAGGAAGGGAGAAAGGGCAGTCAAGAGCATGGCCAGAAAGGTGCCACCTAAAGGGATAGCCATTTACTTTCTTCCATCCTCATTTCTACCCCTACAGCAGACATAACCTCAAAACCCAAAAAGATAAAGCTATGTTAGAAGACAGTGACCCAAGCAATGATGTTACTTAATGCAGACCAAACTGGCTTCTTCTGTCTGATGTTGTGTTCAGTGAAATAGCCCAATTTTGCTTTTGAAGACCATGCCAACTTCCTTTCTCCCTCCCGAGAGAATTTGCTGTTTTCATTTGGTATCTTGAATAGTCTTTGCTGCTACAAAAGGCAGAGTTCACATTTACTTAAGAAAAGTACTTATTTCATGAGCCTCAATCGATTTCAAGGAAACCTGGTACTATTGACAGAGTGCTTCTTGCTGGGCTTTCTAGAAGCAAGAAATTCAGCTGAAAACAAGATATGTCGGTATCTATCAAAGGAGCAGACAGCAAAGAAACTGAAAAATGATGGAGGAACCAAGATCTGAGATCCAGCCCATGCTTTGACATAAAGTTATTGTTTGATCTTGAGAAAGTCAAACTTGCTGTGCATTAGTTTTCATACAAAGAGATGGAAAAATATCAGTACTTCTTTCCTCAAGGATGTTGCAAGTTTCCATCAATCTCCTTAGAAAAACACATTGTTTTAGTACCTATGACTTTCTGCTTCCTGACATTTCCCATCAAATAAGAGGAAATACTTCTTCACTTTGCAGAGGCTTGAAAATTCCTTTACCTTGATATGTCATTTCCAATTCAATTTGAAGAAAATCAAATACATTTCAATGATATAAGGAGAAATTGGGGGCGGGGGGTGGGGAAAGGCCTTGAAACTCAACTTGGTCTTCAAGAGAGAGACTAATCAGAATTGATACAAAGAATCTCAGAGGAAAAAAATTGGCTTTTTTTTTCTATATTTCACTGCCACTAGAATTTGCCCAATAGAATATTCAATTGCTACAATGACAATTTCGTACCTATCTGGGTACTTCTAAAATATTTTAAATCAGTTGATTATTTTAAAATCCTTGTGGGATGTCTGGGTGGCTCAGGCCAAGCGGATTAAGCAGCCAACTTCGGCTCAGGTCATCATCTCATGGCTCGTGAGTTCGAGCCCTGTGTCGGGCTCTGTGCTGACAGCTCAGAGCCTCGAGACTGCTTCAGATTCGGTGTCCCTCTCTCTCTTTGCCCCTCCCCCACTCACACTCTGTCTCTCCCTCCTTCAAAATAAATAAACAGTAAAAATTAAAAAAAATTAAAATCCTTATTTACATGATAACTTTACTTAGTAAATCCTCCTCCACCCAACTTTTTTTCAGACTAAAAGCAGCAGCAAAATATCAGGCGGTAGTTTGGGAAAATTAATACACATTTTGAATGCGGAGTCTGAATTCCTAAGGTTTTCTCACCAAATCTATAAAGTGGGAAGAGATTTTAGAGGACATTTCCCTCAATTTAAATCCATAAAGCCAAGTTAATTGCCTTCTGTTACATGAAAAATTAGTGGAAAGGTCAGAAACTGAATTCCCTTTTCATTAGACTCTCCTCGTTGAAAGACGTTCATTATTGCTAGTTGCAAAATTGATATTTCCATGGACAGTTCCAAGATAGGTTGTACAATACAATGACTGTAGTCAACTATTGGCACCAACCAGGAGTCAGTTGTAGGTTACTTTGCACTGGTCAAGGATAAAACTGAAGAAAATTTGGCTAACAGTAGAAAGAGGATTTTAGCAGAGGGGACATTGTTGGCCATTTTCCTCATTGCTTGCTGCTCCTTCCCGCCTCACACTAACAACATGGCACTTTAGCGAAGGGGTTTCTGGTTACTGTTCCATTAATGCAGGCAACACCTTCTCTAGCTGCCTACTTTCAACTCTCCCGTTATCATCCAGGACTTCCAGGACACACTCTTTGGCTGAAGTCCCACCTTTCCGGGTCATCTTCTTGGGAGCGGTTCAATTTGGGATAACTATAGGCAAGCTCTATTCTCGACGTCCATATATGGTGGCAGCGAATCACACATCTTTCGTCCACTTTCCATAGAGGTACAGCTCATTCATTCCTAATGCAACCTTCTCTTTGCTCAGTCATCACCAACTAGCCTCCTGCCTTCTTCTGTCTGGAGTGGAAGCAGTACAACCTGCGTCCCCCAAACTCAATGGGAAATTTTGAGCAGTGCTCTTGCTGCTTTCTTTCTCACTTGACCTAAGTTGAAAGAGATGCATACCCTCATCTATCTCCCTGGGGTGAGGTTGCTCTGCTGGAAGCCCTCTCTGTAAAGTGCTCATTGCAGGCCACTACAGCTTCTTTTCCTTAACTCCTCTGAGCTTCAACTTTCCAGTGTACGAAATGAGAATAGCCATACCATGAAACTTTCAGGAATGTTGTAAGGATTCCGTGAGATTAATAACGTGACAGTGCTTTGAAAATCATAACATGCTGGACACATTTCATTACTGCTGTAACATTA
Source organism: Prionailurus bengalensis (assembly GCF_016509475.1). Lineage (NCBI taxonomy): Eukaryota > Metazoa > Chordata > Mammalia > Carnivora > Felidae > Prionailurus > Prionailurus bengalensis. The sequence goes on along the minus strand of NC_057345.1, from coordinate 208,013,778 downwards.
ATTCTTTTTCATTGTCGACACATCTAAAGATTCAGGTAATTCTGAATGAAATAAAGACCCAATTTTTGCCTCTAAGGCTCTCTCTCCATCACTCTACTGACCTTCTTCCTTTATTCTTGTTTTTTTTTTCCTCCTAGAATCCAATCCCATTTTAAATGCACTAGTGGTTGAAGGATAAAGATATGGATGTACATAAATAGTCTGTCATTTGCAAGTCCCTGCATAAATTTATGATCTCAGGGTTTTCTAACCAAGCCAACAAAATTAGCATACTTGTTTGGCATAGTCAAGCTCAGCCTCTGGGACTAATCATCTTCCCCTTCTTTATATAACATTGATGTGCTTTCAGAGTAGAAAAAAATGTTATTACGATTTCCATTGTTACAGATGGTGTTTTCTTCACTCTTTCAAAATAATTTTGGTTTGGAATTAAAAAAAGAAAAACAATATAGCATTACCCAATATGGCACAGCGAAGAAGAAATCTGATGCTTTTTCGAACGAGGTAATAGGAGGAAAGCCAATAGTTACATAATGCATTGGTATTTTGTGTTGAAGAAAAACGTACCAGAGAAATTTGTTTTATATTTACAGACCAATGTGTTTACCTACACAGAGCCTTTGAAATACAGATTGAGTGCCTTTTGACTCCATCTTAACCAATGATCCCCAGCACAATAACTTGCACAAAGAAGCTTCTATTTACTTCTTGTTGAACATCAAAAGCTGTGGAACCGAAGTGATTATCATTGCCCAATTGGTGGCAAGCTTCATCCTTTTATTCAGCTTTGGGTAGTGGTTAATAACAGTCTCCAAAAACATACTGCCAAACTCAAATCCTGGTTTACTATCTGTGTGACCTCAGACAAATCTCTTAACTTCTCTGTGTCTTAGCTTCTGTATCACTTAAATTGGATTATTTTATCGGTAAAATAGGATTGAATTAATGCACAGAAAGCACTCATAAAAATGTCTCATACACAGTCTGCGCACATTACATGTTAGTTATTACGAGTGAGTCTTGACCACTTATATGCTCAGTGCTGGACTTGACTGGGGCACAAAATGATGAAACATAAAACATCAGGCTCTCTTCTCCTGGTACTTACAACCAGGTGGGGAGATAAATATTAAGGCTCTCATATAAATGTAAAATATTTAATATTTGTTAAAAAAAGAGAGAGATAATTAAACACAAAATGGAAATGATCAGATCAAGAAAGCTAGGGAAATGTCTTCTGAGTATGTGCTGATTTGGCCAAGATATGAAAGATAAGGAGTTGGAGGACAGATTCTAGGTGGAGGGGACAGCATGTGCAGAAGTTCACCTGAAAGAATGTAAGGATGGGACAGCCCTGGTGAGCTATAATGGACAAAGGTGGTAACAGGAGAGATAGAAAGAAGTCAATGATGGGATAGATATTTAGAGGTAAAATCCTTGAGACCTGGATTGGGTATTATATACAAGGGGGAAGAAAATTAGGACTTTTTTTCTAAGACTCTGAAATATAAACCAGGTGAATGGTGAAACCACTCACGGAAAAGTGAAAAGTGATGCCTGAGATTTTTAACCTATCATTTATTTTTAAGAACTGTATGTTGAGACGATGCCTCATCTATGATATGGCCATTACTACCAGTGGAGGGGGCATGATAATTAACATTATTTGAACGTTCTTACATGGCCTGGGGACCACGTTGGCTCTTTTATATCACACAGGAATGCTGCAACTTTGAATAATAGAAAATTCAAGAAACAGTGGTCTTATTAGGTAAGAGGCTATTGATTTTATAGAATAAAAATTCTTGACAAAATGACTCTAGGTTGGCTCCCGCTGTTCAAGAATATCATGTAGGAACCAGCTTCCTTCTAGTTACCTTCCATGCCATTGTGTGGTTCTATATGCATGCTTCCAAAATGGCTTCTCTACCTACAGATATCATATCATCATCCCAAATGGGGAAAAAAGAGGTACAACCAAGAGCTTTGTTGTTTTAGTTGAGAAAGAAAGCTTTCCCCTGGAGACTTCCATGTGCAATTCATTGAAAGGTGAAAGGTGATTAGAAAAGAAGATTCAGAATAGCTTTGGATTAGCCAACCAATAGTTTCTGCCACAGTTCTTTTGCTATTTAGTTATTTTGATCTTTAGTATTGTCCCAGTACATATTTGGAAACTGAGGCTTATAGATTTTAAGTAAGTTGCTTGAAATCAACCACAAAATAAGGCATAGAGCCTGGGCTCAAACTTAGCATTCCTCGACCCCAAGGCCCACATGCTTCCAATCACTCTTCATTGCATTTTCTTGCATCTTAAAAAAAACAAAACAAAACAAAACAAAAACTAGACCAGGTAAGTTATAAACAGAAACAAATTATTTTCTTCTACAGTGTGTGGACACCATTTGCAGGTATAATCATAAGAGTATGTGATTTTTCCCCATAGCCTAAATACACACATACACACATTAAGTACAATACATAATGATCCTGAAAAGCTGGCAGTGGGATTAACAAGGTAACTTGGATGGCTTCTGTTTTATCATTTTATTTCATAGAAAAATCTTAGGGAAAAGACACAATGCCAATAAACCAGCGTACTAAAGACTTAAAAACAGCAGTTGTGTTTAGAACCGAAGAACAACTCCTTGAAGAATGTAAACTGCTAAAATAACAATGATGATGATGAGGATGATATGGGAAACATGGGAGATTTAAGAGAAAAAACAAACTTTTAAGTGGGAGAGCAGGTACACATATACTCCGTGTATTTTGTGCCCTTTCAGGATCTGCTTTTTTCCCTGCGGGTATATAGAAACTGGGGCTTGCATTTAGCTTCTTTATGTAAAACCTGAAAAGTGCAAATCACACTGTCAAGCGTATGTCTGACTTGAATATTTACTTTGAAAACTAAAATGATCTCTACATCCTCTAACTGTATTTGTGGTTTAAATCGGAGGGAATAGTTTTTTCATTTAGCCCAGCTGTCATATGCTGCCATTCCTGGCAGAAGAAAAAAAAATATATATGCAATCAGGAATACTCTAATTTTATTTTCTCCTATTTTTTTCTTTCAATGGGAGCATTACCAAGTAGGAGACAGGATGGGAAAAGAGATTTGCCAGTTGCCATCCAAAATCAGCTTGATTCCATTGGGATGGAATATTTTCTTCTATATATCTGTGGACATCTAGAACATAATCTACACAGGAGGCTGTCCAAAATGTCACCCTACGAAGACAAAGTTTTGGTAGGTGAAATTAGAAGCTTTTAATAAGGGGCTGAAAATACCAACAAGTAAAATTTTGTCACAACAAATATAATTTCAAAACGTCATTCTGCCACTGGAATTTTTTTTTTCCTTTTTTCAAGTTTTATTCCGAAGAGAGGAAGGTTGCTGCTATGTTCTAGTTGCTGTAGCTCCTAGTTCATCCCCCTTTCATAAGAAACAATTTGAGTCTTAGGTTATGTGACTTATTCAACGTGATGTGATTCATCAGTAGAAGTACCAAAAAGTGAACTAAGGTCTAGATAGCTCCAAACCATTTTGTGTAAGCCAGCCTAGCAAAGTTCACAACTTTCCTTAGGAAAGGTTGAAAAGTAAATGTTGTGAGGGTGAGAGTGAACAAGGCTACAGTATTGGAAAAATGGGAGCTGGCCTAAGGATGATGGTCAAAGATATCTGGGCAGCAGTCAGAACTCTGGACAGCTCTGGACTGCTTTGGAAGTTCCTTTCTGATTCCCCTTTCTCTCCAAACTCCATCAGTTTTGTTATCTTTTATGGGCAACAGCTTTCACTAAGTGCTTAACTTCTTCAAATAGTATTTGCATATAAAAAAATTGTATTTGCATATGCAATATAATTGCAACATGGGTGGCAACATAGTATACTGGATATGGAGTCACATTTGTGTTTGGGTCACAATCTCTAACTTATAGTGAGATACAGAGAAAATCACATAACCTAACTTTTTCTTCTCTTTCACCATGAACAAAAGACATGTATTAATAAAATGATAGTGTCTAGCTTTATGCCCAGCACATATAATTACTTAGAACAACATTACTTTCTCCTCCCCTCTCCCATGTCTTCTTAAAAGAAAAGTCTATGCAATAGTCAGGGCTTATCTGGTTACAAGTGACAGAAAAAAACAGACAGTTCAAACTAGATTAAGCCAAACAAGGAACTTCATTGGCTCATGTCACTGAAAAGTCAAAGGGGAATAATTTCCTCAGGCATAGCTCAGTCCAGGGATTCCTGGCTCCTGTGCTCTCCATCTCTCAAATAGGGTCATTTCACATGAGGAAGCTTTGATGATTGTTCTAGTAGAAAAGGCAGGATTATAATTAGGATTTCTTCACGATCTGCATTTCCAAGTCTTGGAGAAGTGCTGGTTAATAGCTATTCCTTTGCTTGTCATCCAGGAGTGGCAAATTATTTCTGCCAAGAAATCAGTTTCTTATGGTAGTGCCGATCCCTGTCTAAGTCACATAAAATGGATGACACAAAGAGAAAAAAAGGCAAGGGAAACTCAGCTGCTAGGAGAAGGGTATGGTGGGCAGATAGAAACAACAAATGATCACCTTAAAGGTTCTCTATATATTTCTGATCCTTTGGAATATGGGTTTGTTTCAGGGAAAAGGAAAATCAATGTCTATGGAATATCTTAGATTTAAAAAAAATCAGTCAATAAATATTTGAATGAGTAAAGGATTTTTTTAAATTTAAATTCCAGTTAGTTAACGTACAGTATAGTCTTGGTTTCAGGAGTAGAACCCACTGTGAATGAGTAAATGATTTAACTGTGAAGTCTCTAGAGCCCCAAACACACTGTAGTTTCAGGGAAGTCAGGGCGTAGTGGGATGATGTGAACTCGGTAGAAACGACATGGCCAGTATTTTCACCCCTGAAATTCCATCTCTCTTTTGATGCAAGGACCAGGTCCTGCAAAGAGTCAGACCCCAATGAATTCTAACGGGTCAGGCTACAGCCTCTCAACAATAGCCTCCTCTGATTCAACTTGTTCTCATAACGGTCTTCATACTGTGATATCGTTTTGGCCATGTTCCACAGCAGGAGGAAGCACAATATGAAAATCGGAGATGAGCGATAATACGTAAAATGCTAAGTCTAGGGGCACTTGGGTGGCTCAGTTGGTTGAGCATCAGACTTTGGCTCAGGTCATGATCTCACAGTTCATGAGTTTGAGCCCCGCATCAGGCTCTGTGCTGACAGCTGGGAGCCTGGAGCCTGCTTCAGATTCTGTGTCTCCCTCTCTCTCTGCCCCTTCCCCGTTCATGCTCTCTGTCTCTCAAAAATGAATAAATGTTAAAAAACTTTTTTTAAATGCTAAGTCTAATACCTGGCATATAACTGAGGGCTCAGTAAACTAGCTCCTTCTACAAAGCTATGGAATTATACTTTACTCTTGGCAAGCGGTTAGCCACTATGACATCATAGCCAGAGCAGGCTGTAAACTTGCCTTTGCTACCACCAACTGTGAGTGCCAAGTGTCTTTCTGACAGAGATGGTCTTGGGAACAAAGTTCTCACCACTAATTCTTATTTTGGGGGTGCACTGCATCCACCCACTCATCTGAAAAGTCATTATAGCAAGAGTACATTTTTTATTTTGTATTTTCATAAAATTTTGGTTTTTAAAAAAATTAAAAAATTTTTAAATGTTTATTTTTGGCAGAGAGAGAGAGAGAGAGGCAGAGCATGAGTGGGGGAGGGGCAGAGAGAGAGGGAGACACAGAATCTGAAGCAGGCTCCAGGCTCCGAGCTGTCAGCACAGAGCCTGATGCGGGGCTCAAACTCACAGACCGCAAGATCATGACCTGAGCTGAAGTCAGACGCTCAACCGACTGAGCCACCCAGGGGTCCCTAAAATTTTGTTCTTTTGATAGTGTTTTGCAAACTTTAAAAAAAAAATGTAGGCCAGTCACAGAAGAACTAATATCGCATGATTTCACCGATGAGTTACCTAAAATAGTCAAATTCATAGAAGCAAAGAATAGAATGGTGGTTACCAGAGACTGGAGGAAGGGGAAAATGAAGAATTGTTCAACTGATGTGTACTTTCAGTTATACAAGATGAGTTATTTTAGAGTATAAAGTCTATAGTCGACAATAACATATTGTGCAATTAAATTGTTAAAATGGTAGAGATCTCACATTAGCTCTTTTTATAGTCCCTGCTCCCCAGCACAAACAAACATGCACAACAAACAGCAGCAAAATAAAGGGACTCATGGAAACATTCAGAAGTGTGGATATGTCCATTGCCTTCGCTGTTGTTATGGATTCATGGCTGTATGCAATATGTCCAAACTCATTAAGTTGTGTACATTAAATGTATACAGTTTTATTTATCAATTATACCTCGATAAAGCTGTTAAAAAATAAATTCAAACATCTTTTTCAGAAGACTTAATTTCATAAATTATAGCTAGATCCCCATACTAGACAGCTATTCTTAAAATATATTATCATTTTGGAAATAATTTCAGGAAAAATTCACCTAGTTCCATACTGTACTTGCCCTTTGACAAGTTCCCAAAATATCTACCTGTTTTCAGGTACTCTTCTTGTGAACCCTTTTCCAATTGTCTCTCCACCTGTTAGCCAAGATTCCTGATTCATTCTTGACCCTATTGTTCTCCAAATCTCAGAAATAGAAAATTATGTCCTATTCTCACCAACTTGTCAACAGTGTATCTCTATCCACTTGAAACAAATTAATAATAACATACACATAGCGCAGCCTTAGATATAGGAAGTTGGAGGCAATCCAAATATTTTTCAATGTCCCTTTAGTCTACTCAGGCTTGCGGTTGTCAGGAACATATGTCACTCAGTCTCAGACCCTCCTGGAGCTGTCAAGAGGGTACTCGGCGGACAGTCTCCAGCTGTCAGCTCCTTCAGGCTCTGCACCAGTTTAAGAGTTTTTTATGGAAAGACCTATTTCCCCAGAGCCGTCTGTATTCGGCCCAGTGCAGGATACTCTGATGGTCGGTACTCACTCCAGAGCCCCCCGTCTGATTGCCAAGACTTTATCAGGTCTGCATCACTGTTCAGCTTCGCCCTCTGCCCAGTTCTTCCTTTCTCTTCCCTTCTCAGGCTTTGACGCCTATTTTTTTTTTCACTTCTCACTGCCACTCGGTGTCTGTTTCTGCTGAACACAACTGCAGCAAACCTCAATGCTCTAAACCACCTAACCTAAACAGCACACATGAATCATTCCTGTAATTTCCGGTAATGGAGAAGCTTAATTCTATTATTTAAAAAAGACAGCTGAATAAATCCTGTAGTATCTGCTCTAAGAAAACTTTATCCCTATTTGGTAGTCTGTTGGCTAAGTCATTTCTAGTCTTTCAGTGTAGGAATCCTAAAAAGGTAAGGCATAAGGGGTGGTACAACTCACACTTGTATTTGTATGCTGTGTGATGCAAAACAAATATTCAAGCCATGGCTGTATCTTCTGAGTGATGATTAGAAACAGATTCATCATTTTTATTATCAGCATATGATATTTCCGTCAAATGTCTTAAGAGCCATAACTACAAAGGAAAGCTCAAATGTCTTTACCCATATTTCTGTAATGATCTTTTTCTAGATATCACCCCAGGGCAACATATTATTTCTGCTAGGAATCTAATGTTCCTTTTCCAGTTTTCAGTCATGAATGTAGAAGTGATCATGTCAGAGCTGAACAATTTGCCCATCATTAGGTAATATAAGCCAAACCTGTCACAGTAAACATAATCATAGTAAAAAAAAAAAAACCCAACCAGGAAAAATGATTTAGAAGCCATGGATTGTTCATTTCATTAAAAAAAAAAAAGGAGTTTATTATTAAAACAAGGGATCCTGGGAATGACATGCTTTGGCCACCTAAAAATTCCTTTTCAGCTTTTGAATTGGTTTCACCATATCTTTTAGCCTCTGTAATTCTCTCTGATGGCTCTGACAGTGCTTCTCAACATTCATTTAACTATGATGAGCATTGATAATAATAATAATAATAATAATAAATAGTAAGGAAATAACACTAATCATTAATATGGGGTCATGCAATTTATATTGTCACAAATATTACATCATTCGATTTTTTTGGTCTTGAAGGTCATCAAGCTCATTGCTTGCTTCAAAACAACACTTATGCAAAGAAGTGATAAAAGTGTTCTTCATGTTCATATAGGTTTTCTAAATCACAACGCCCTGCTTCCTTTCCAGAACTATCATAGGATTTATTAAAGGCATAATTTATTCCTTCTTTTAATCATTTACTTCCTGGCTTTGTCACTTAAAGGGTATACTGAGTTTCCTCACCTAGATAAGCCTAAAAGGGGCAGGAATTCTATCCCTGGAGACAAGGACAGTGCCTTCTGTCTCTTTTCTGTTTACTATTGCTGAGTTCATTAGGAGCTTGAACCTCATTTCACCATCTTCCTTAACCCACCAGCTCGCTTTTCATTCAGGTTGCTTTGCTAGGGACTTCCATATAAAGATTACTAAATGTTATATGCCCAAGAGTTGCCCTGTTACGTTATCGATCCATTTCCCTATACACTACTGACATTTAGTATAGCGAGTATTAACTGCCTACACCATGGCAGACCAAAAAGCAAACTATAGTATGAAAAACATGTTGCTTTTACCATTCTCTTCCTGAGTGGTGAATGTTGTAATGAAATGAATACATTTATTGTTTGTCATTTAGTGTATTACTGAAGAAAAATAAACCAAAAATTTAGACACATAGTAAATTTTAAATGTATGTAAACATTTCATCTCCCTTGTGGATTTACTACATTTGGTTAAGTGTTTTTTTTTGGGGTGGGGGGACACGGATTTCAACTGACTTAAGACAGAAAAGTATTAAAAAAAATCAAGGTTGAAAGAAATAAAGAAATGTCCCATATATGCATATAATATACAATTTAAGTAAGAATGATGATCCTTCCTAAGTGAACATCTTGGTTAGCTGTCCTCAGCATCTGAGGCAGACGTCCCCACAGAAGTCTAGACTCTCCAAAACATTTCTCCCCGCTGATGTTATTTGTTTTTTTTCCTTTACCCAACTTGCTTCTTTCATTCTCCTCCTTAACTATGTTCTCTGGAACACCCATTTCACCATAAACAAACCAAAATGGTACAACCTTAAATTCTTCATGACACAGTCTTCTCACTTACTGCATTTCAGTGAAACATGGCACCTCCCAGACTCCACTTCCCAACCTGCCTTCTTTCCTGGAACAGAGCCTTCTCACTGCCCATGGTAGGCAAGGGAGGCTGATTTTCTCCTCCTTCAAGATGACTTCCAGACAATCATTCCTCTCCTATTCCTTTTTAAAAAAAAATTTTTTTTAATGTTTACTTATTGTTGAGACAGAGAGAGACAGAGTGCAAGTGGGGGAGGGTCAGAGAGAAAGGGAGACACAGAATCCAAAACAGACTCCAGGCTCTGAGCCGTCAGCACAGAGCCCAACGCGGGGCTCGAACCCACGAACCGTGAGATCATGACCTGAATAGAAGTCGGATGCTTAACTGACTGAGCCGCCCAGGCTCCCCGTCTCCCCTATCCCTTTGATGCTCATGCCACCAACAATCCTATAATTGGTGTGCGGGCACCTTTCCGTCAGTCTTCCTCTGCACCTCACTTCCTGTCATTTCCCTGGATGCTTTGATCATTTCAATCTGTGTCAATGACGTCTTCAACACACTAGCCTCTCAATTCCTTGACCTCATCTTATCTCATGACCTCCTCCACAATTCCATTTCAGCCATTTGCTCTCGGTCATAACCTGGATCCTGTGATTACCAGGAAGTTTCCTCACTCTGAAATTGGAAAAAACAAAAATCGAGTACTTTTCTTCAGACAATAGTCACATCTCCATTCAGCTTTCTCATTTCAACGACTCCAAAGATCTTGATTCTTATCAGAACAGCTAATACACAAATATTTGTTATTCCTTCATATATTTTAATCTACTTCTGTTTTCACTTTCTTCCCTCTGTGGCTTAGAAGGAAAGATCTTTTCGTCAGTCATGATGCTGGATGTATTTATTTCACACCTCTAGATTCGTCATCTATGATCTCAATCTCTCCCTATTCCTCAGGCTATCACAACCAAATAAGAGATGATGGCGGGTACTGGAAAAGAAGCTGGTGATAAAGACAAAATTACTTGATGATGGGACTAAGATTTTTTTAAGTGTGGATTCAGAATGACTAAGAAGAATACAAGCATTATAGGCCCTGGCAATGTGGAAATTATAACAACTAAAAAAAATTGGAGAAAAGGAAAAGATATTGAAGACAAAATTACATTTTCTCATGCCTCATCTGTTATAGTTGTGTATAAAAGGATACCATCTAGGCCCCCAAAATCAAACAATTAAACTACAAGCGTATTTAATAGTGCAAAATCAAGTAGTAAGAAAAGATAGCACTATTGACTAAACCAGGATGGCACTCATACATGAATAGACAGCTGACCTATGGATCAGAACAGAAAGTTCAGAAGCAGACCCAAGTACAGACGAGTATTCAGGGCATGGTAAATCTGGACCCTTGAATCTCCAGCAACATGTTTAGGTTTCACTCTGATGATCTACATTCATTTCGCTGTCTTTCTAAAACAATTTTTTTTTAATTTTTTTTTTCAACGTTTATTTATTTTTGGGACAGAGAGAGACAGAGCATGAACGGGGGAGGGGCAGAGAGAGAGGGAGACACAGAATCGGAAACAGTCTCCAGGCTCCGAGCCATCAGCCCAGAGCCCGACGTGGGGCTCGAACTCACGGACCGCGAGATTGTGACCTGGCTGAAGTCGGACGCTTAATCAACTGCGCCACCCAGGCGCCCCACTAAAACAATTTTTAAAACGCGTGGTTAAAGAGGACACAAAATAATCAAACATTTGAAACATTTTCAAAGTGAGACAAATGCTGTGATGCAAAGTAACACTTGCTAAAACATAAAGTGAAGGAAACGTACTCAATTTGGGATCAGCGACGTCTTCCCTAAAGAAATTATTTCTAAGCTGAGATAATGAGTTTCTATAGAGGGGAAGAGCGTAGTGCATCCAGAAACATAGTGCATCCAGGTATGGCTCCACCTGGAGAACAAGAGTGGTCTGTGATGAAGATGCAGAGGTAAACACGGGTCAGACAAGACAGGAGCTCACAGGACCTTAACAAACGACGGGCTTTATCTTAAGAACAGTATGAAACTATGAATGGGTATGATGGAAACTATAGTAAACTAGAAAAAAATCTAACTTCAACTTGGAGAGGGATTGGAGGGTACAAGAACACAGCAGGGAGCTATTGTAATTGTCCAGGCAAGAAATGATTATAGTTTGGGTTAGATTGATAGCCATGGAGATGGAAAGAAATGGACAAATCTGATAGATAGTCTCCATACTTACCCAAACAGCTGCTTATTGGTTGCTATATTTTCCTATCAAAATAGGGGGGGGAAATGGATATTAAGGGGGGTGCTTGCGATGAGCACTGGGTGTTATATGTAAGTGATGAATCACAATATTTTAACCTAAAACCAATTTTACCATATATGTTAACGAACTAGAATTTAAATACAAACTTGAAATAAAAAAATAAAAAACTTATCAGATAGAATATTAACATCTTGAACCAGGGAAAACTGATAATACGTTCTTCAGAAAATTGTTGAATCATACCAAACATAAAAAAATCCTATCCTAGGGGTGCCTGGGTGGCTCAGTCGGTTAGGCGTCCGACTTCTGCTCAGGTCATGGTCTCACAGTCTGTGAGTTTGAGCCCCGCATCAGGCTCTGTGCTGACAGCTCAGAGCCTGGAGCCTGTTTCAGCTTCTGTGTCTCCCTCTATCTCTGTCCTTCCCTTGATCATGGTCTGTCTCTCTCTGTCTCAAAAATAAATAAAAAGCATTTAAAAATTAAAAAAAAGTCCTATCCTAAAATTTTATTGCCTTTAAATGTGTGCCATATCTTGATGTTTTCTTAATGCTGTATATGATATTGTAGCGAAACTATTTAAGCTGGTGGATCCCCTGCTATCTTCAACACACTGCTTTCAAGATGGCCCTGGGCAAGGACAGCCTGCACAATGAAAGAAGAGAAAGGTGAAAGATTGGAAAGTTTTATGTACTAGGCTTAGAAGGACACATACCACATTTAACCCCAAATCCACTGGCCCGAACTAAGTCAAAATGTCCCAACTGGTCGGAAAAGTGGCTAGAAAACCTGTCCTATTATAGAAGAGCACAAATATGACAGAGCACTCTCTCTCCCCAGCCCAAGATTATTTTTGCATTTTTGGAAAATAGATGTATAATTACCATACTGAAAGGCAATAAATAAATATCCACTTCTGATTCAGTCTGAATTGAGGAAACCTTCCATGAAAAACTGACAACTTGTATACCCGCACAAATGAATGCATAGAGTTATTGGGGGCCTCCTGATAAAAACCTATGTAATGCTAACGTGCTACGTTTCCAGGTACGTCATCTGACATTGCTTCTCTTAGCTATATTTTTCTTTGGCCAGTGTACAGAAACAGCAGGAATCTGACAGTAGATATGTTCAAGATTCTTAGCTGTCAATCACAGTTCTCTCTCTGGCTCCAGTGGTTCACATCTTTCCCACATGGAAAAGACGTTCTTTCCCTTCCCAAGATCACCGAGTGTTCCCTTCCCAAGATACCGAGCCCAAGTGTTGATGAGACTCCTCCATGTGCTTCTTCGAGAACAGCTCCTCTGGGGCAGCTCTCCATCTCAGCCCTGACAAGTTAAGAGGTGAGTTATCTGCTCTCCACACCCTCAAGATGTAACGCTGAAGCCTGCTGGAACAGCAATGGACGTTCCTATTCGAAAGAGAGGGGGAAGATACAGGCACGTTGTAGTCACTGACCCAGAGTAATTCTAAGATCTAGCCAGGTGCATGGTACCATGTCTTTGATCGGTGCTCAGTTCTCCCACAGAGTGGTTCTTGGTGTCTCTTAGCTTTGCCCTCTGGTCTCTCAGCTCTGCTTTTCTGAGTCTTCTTCCCTTTTTCATAAGAAAGGTCTGTGTTTTCAACTGAGTAGTTTGCTCAGCCTTCTTTACACCCATAAAAGGTGTAAAGGTTCATTTTCAACCCTCTTGCTTTTTTGTTGGTCCAACCGGAGGTGCAAAAAAAAAATGGAAAAAAATTTATATGTGTATTTTTAATTTTTTTAATGTTTATTTATGAGAGAGAGAGAGAGAGAGAGAGAGAGAGAGAGAGATAGCGAGTGAGCTTGAGCAAGGGAAGGAGAGAGAAAGAGAGACACAGAATTCAAAGCAGGTTCCAAGCTCTGAGCTGTCAGCACAGAGCCTGATGTGGGGCTCGAACTGCCAAACTGTGAGATCACGACCTGAGCTGAAGTCAGATGCTTAACTGACTGAGCCACGCAGGCATCCCAAAAAAATTTTACATTTTTAAAAAATGTATTAGTTAGCACTGAGAAAAGACGTCATTAGATTTTCAAGCCCTTCTTTCAAAGCTGTGTTAAGAAGCTTAATAATTTCCTTTCCTATAAATTGAAAATTATTTAAATAAACAAAAATATAAAGATATTATGGCTTACCTGCCACTCCTTTTAACAAATATTTATACAAATATAGATGAGGCCATCCTCTATTGACTTCTTCCCATCCTGATTTCTTGCTTTCCTTCTTCCTCCTTAGGCATAGTATATCTTGGTAGTTAAAACTAAAATGATTACATCCCAGATTTACCTCTTCCAAGCTGTGTAGTCTTGCACAAGCTACTGTATCTCTTTGTGTTTCAGTTTCCTCAGTTATGAGAGTAACCGTAACATTTACTAAATGAATTCATACATGGAATTCATATATATGGCACTCAAAAAGTGCCATATAGTTGTAAGCTGTTACTATGTTTTACTGATTAGGACAGCTAAATGTTCCTAATCTAGTCCTATTAATGAGCTAAGAATTCCTTTCCCAAATAGCCAGGAGGGAGCTAGAATGGAGTCAGTCTGCTTGTCCTTAACTACCCACTTTTCCTGGTCCTACATTTCCTAGGTGTTAATTACTATACTGAAAGTTTAGAATTGTTAGATCCTTGGTGTAGAAGAGGAAATTTAGAGCCCTCACTAACTTGCACTTACCCTGATGACCCAAAGGGAATATAACCCCTGACTTAGGGCCATCAGTCTCCATCCATCTCTCTTAGGATATGACCTGTCCTTTCACCTAGGAGATAACTTGATCCCTAAATCCACCCTTTTCCCTCTATCTCCGTGCAAAGTTACAGGACTGAGTCACTTAATCTAGAGCAGCACCCCAATAATTTAGACAGATGTCTGCTCAGTGATGACTCTGTCACAAAACAGTCAGGGGGAAGAAGAATTCCAGGTGTTAAGGCCAAGGATGGTGAGGCTTCTTTTTTCCTTCCAATGTGCATATCACTATGGCTTGTAGGAATATCTTTTATATAAAGTAGTAGACTGGTTAGGTTAGTATACAGACATACCTGATGTAGAAAGTCAATTTCTGAAAGATCTACATCTAAATCCACACTGGAAAACAAAGTTATTTCTTCAATTGCGTGGACTACTCCTTTGACTGGAATTTAAAAATAATTCTGGTGGTAATTTACAGAAATAGCATTACATGTAAATATCACTTACTGTGTAATTCATGGGCAAACCCTTATAATGAAGAGTCGAGTCAGGCAGGCCAAAATGTTGCAGAATGTCATTGAATTGGTAAATTTGATCAGGAAAATATCTTTAAAACAGAGTAAAGTGGGCGCCTGGGTGGCTCAGTCGGTTAAGCATAGGACTCTTGATTAGGTCATGGTCTCAGGGTTGTGAGATCCAGCCCCACATTGAGCTCTACGCTCTCTCCCTCTGCCCCTTCCCAGGCTGGTCACATACTCTCTCTCTCTCAAACCAAAACAAGACAAAAACAAAAACAAAAACAATACCTTAAAAAAAACATAGTAGGGTATTAATAGTGATTGTAAGTGGGGAATGACTGAGAAAATCTATTGCTTACCTAGATATTTGCTGATTATCTCACATAGTCTAGTATAATGACGAAGAACAGGGATTCTGGAGCCATATTGCCTGGGTTTAATACTGGTTATGTCACTTACTAGCTGTAGCAAATACTGAAAATGCTCAACTCAGATTCTCTTAGAGCCTTTTGAAGGGTTCCATGTGCATATCCTCCTGCCTCTATGGGCTCTTCTTTTAAGGATGTGTGCCTAGAATTCCCATCAGAGGAGGTCCTGTGGGTACTAGAAAGGCCTCTTGCGAGAACTGGTAGAAAGCTTGCCTGAGTGCTGATCCGCCTGGGTGGCATGGGCATTTATGAGTGGACCAGACTGTAAAATCTCAAATCTTTTGCCAAGAAGTTGGGCAAACTCTGCCATCTATGCTCAAGAGCTAAACTTCACAATCAGGAAGAGGTTGATATTATTGAGCCTGCCTCCTTGTTTGACTTCTTCTCTTATCTTTCTTGCTTCTCCCACTTTCTTACCTGTGAATCCTGGGAGCACTTTCTTAATAAACCACTGACACAAACAAATCCTCAAATTTCTTGGGGGTCTTCTTTTGAAAAGTCTGACCCCAAACACTCTGCAGGTGATCTTGGGCAAGCAATTTAACCAGTATGTTAAATCCAGTTTTCTCACTTGGAAAATAAGGATGCTGAAAGGGTAATTATGAGGAATAATATGAGACAAAATGTATAAAGAACATAGTGCACTGCCTCACACGTGTCTAGCACTAACAAAATGTTAACTTAAAGGTTATTGAGCTTAAACATGAATCATGAATTTCCTTTGCTCAAAATTATTAGTAGTCCAATTTTTCTGACCTTTCCTATGATAACAAATAGCTTCTAACAGTATGTTACCTTGTAGGTATTTCTGAAAAATATAAACACACTTAATCTGTCTTTTCAAGGTAAAGATGACATTTTAACAGAAAGAGAAAACCTCATGTAGCAGAAAGGCCATTTTGAAAAAGAACATTTGAAATATTTTTATTATAATGCTGAAAGTAATGTGAAATGTCACTCATAAAAATGTTCCCATCTGAATACCTACAAACCTGGAGTAGAATTTTCTGTTTTGCAGTTTTCCAAAGAGTTTTAGTGGCTTTCTCATTCAATTTTAAAAATATAAAAATGTAATTCCTTTTGATTATCAGAACAACTAATAGACATCATAAATGAAGGAAACTTACTACAGAATTTAAGACAAACAAAAGCAAAGACCTTTGTCTAATTTAATGTGAAAATTAAAAGGAACATCATTATTCAGCAAACATGATCAATAATGTGCTGCTTCCCTATTTGTATCTAAATTTCTTCATGAGATATAATTTTTTAGGTATATCGTCATTAAAACTATTATTAGATAAATTTACAGAACTTCAAGTTGCTATATCAAAAGTACTATTTATTCTAAGATTTAAAAAAGGACATGTTGAGGGGTGCCTGGGGGGTTCAGGTTGGTTAACCTCCGACTCTGGATTTTGGCTAAAGTCACCATCTCGTGGTTGGTGAGAATGAGCCCCATGTGGGGCTCTGTGCTGACAGCATTGAGCCTGCTTGGGATTCTCTCTCACCTCTCTCTCTGCCTCTTCCCCTGCTCACACATATTTAATCCTATTGATTTCACTTAAATATACTTAATATTAGGGGCGCCTGGGTGGCGCAGTCGGTTAAGCGTCCGACTTCAGCCAGGTCACAATCTCGCGGTCCGGGAGTTCGAGCCCCGCGTCAGGCTCTGGGCTGATGGCTCAGAGCCTGGAGCCTGTTTCCGATTCTGTGTCTCCCTCTCTCTCTGCCCCTCCCCTGTTCATGCTCTGTCTCTCTCTGTCCCAAAAATAAATAAACGTTGAAAAAAAAATTAAAAAAATATATATATACTTAATATTATTTTAGTGAGAACAAAAATTCTTCTATAATATAAAGTAAAATACAACTTAATGTATCATAAATATTGTTTATTTAATCTTTGTGCAGTTCTTACTAAATTTATTTGTGGTATATTGTTTATAATTTTAATATAGGTATATAAATATGAATCACAAACTATTTATATAGATAGTTGAGTACCTAAATAGACAAAAACACATGCATAAAATTTTTTATCCCTCAAATTTTGTGTGATCAAAAGTTTGGTGAACCAGACTGCTTCAAATATTCTAAAATAATGATCTAAACCCACCAGTGAAAAAAAAAGAGATTGTCAGAGTGGATCATAAAACAAAATCTACAAGCAATCATTTTTAAATATAGAGACTTACACAGTTTAAAAATAAAGCAATGGGGAAAGATACACCATGGCAACACTAATCAAAAGAAATCTGGATGAACTATGTTAATTTTAGTCAAAGCAGACTTCAGAACAAGGAAAATCATCAGAAGTAAGATATTATGTAATGACAAAGGAGTCCGTTCTCCAAGACTATAAAATAGTTCTAAATTTATATACACCTATTAGATTATATGAAGCAAAACTTATTGAACTGAAAGGAAAAATAGACAAATCTACTATTATAACAGAAGCTATAGCAGTTGTAGACTTCAACATCCCTTTGTCATTAATTAACAGATCAAACAGACAGAAAATCAGTAAGGATATAAATGACTTAAACATCGCTAACAACCAACTTGATCTAATGGACATTTAAGACTACTCCATCCTGTTATAGCAGAATACACAATCTTCTCAAACTTCCATGAAACATTCACCAAAAGACAGCATTCTGGGCCAAAATATACACCTAAAAACAAGTTGAAACTCTACAAAATATATGAAGTATATTCTCTGACCAAAACAGAATTAAATCAGACATCAAGAACAAAAAGATAGCTGACAAATCCCCAACTGTTTGGAAATGAAAAACAAAACAAAACAAAACAAAACTCTAAATAACCTATGGAACAAAGACGTCTGAGGAAAAATTTAAAATATTTTGAAGTAAGTGAAAATAAAAATACACAAATTATAAAATTAATGGGGTGCCATGTAAGCACTTCTTAGAGGAGAACTTAGAGTGTGCAATTAATATATTAGAAAAGAAAAAATATCTAAGATTAATAACAATTTTCTACCTTAAGAAAGCAGAGAAAGAACACTTTAAGCATAATTTATATAAAAGAAAAGATATGACAAAGTTAGATCATAAATTATTAAATCAGTAACAAGTAAACAATAGAGAAAATTAATTAAATCAATACTCCTTCTTTTAAAAGATCAACAGAATTGATAAACTTTTAGCTAGACTAACCAAGTAAAAAAGAGAAGGCATAAATTATCAATAGTGAAAGAGGTGTTGTCCTACTGATCCTATAAACATTAAAAGTATAACAAGGGAATGATGTGATTAAATTTATATGCACAAATTTGACAATATAAATTAAATAGTCCAAATCCTTGATAAACACAAACTACCAACATGTATGTAAAGAGAGATAGATAACCTGAACAAGCTTTGTATGTATTACAAACTTGAATCAATAGTTAATAATCTTCCAAAAAATAAAACAATAAAAAGACCAGATGACTTCACTGGTGAATTCTACTGAACATTTAACAAAGAAATTTCTCTACAATTCTCTACAATTTCATCCAGAAAATAAAAGCAAAAGAAGTAATTTAAAATTAATTTTATGAGTTACCATTACCCTAATACCAAAATCAAATAAAAACATTACAAGATAGGAATATAGACTAGTATCTCTCATGAACAGATACACAAAATTCTCATCAAAATGTTAACAAATCAAACACTTTATAAAAATAATCATATTCCATGACCAAGTGAGTTTTATTCTAATATGAAAAGCAATGTTATCATCAGAAAGGTAGACTAAAGAAAAAAATTATGTGATCATATCAATTGATACAGAAAATGCTTTTGACAATATCCAACATCCTTTCATGATAAAAGTACTCAGAACAGCAGGAATAGAGGAGAGCTTAATGAAAAATATCTACCAAAAACAAAACAAAAAAAACAAAGAACAAAAAACTATAGCCAACATTATGCTTAATGGTGAGAAGTTGGATGCTTTTTCCCAAAGATCAGAAACAAGGCAAGTATACCCTTTGTTAACATTCCTATTGTTATTGTACTGGAAGTTCTAGCTAGTGTAATAAGACAAGAATTATAAATAAAAGACAAACATATTGGAAAGAAAGAAGTAAAACTACCCTTATTCACAAATGACATGATTGTTTATGTACAGCACCACAAACAATCAACAATACCAAATCCTAGAGATAATATGTGAATCACAGGATACATGGCAAGATCACAGGATACAAGGTTGGTAAACAAGAGACAATTGTTCTCTTACATATCATCAATGAGCAACTGGAATTGAAAACAGAAAAATTTGCAATAGCACCAAAACAAAACAAAACAAAACAAAAGATCTAAATAAATGCACAGACATTCCATATTCATATAAATTGGGACAGGAATATTTAATCAAGATAAAACTAAATCTTGTTAGGATATCAGTTTTCCCCAACTCAATCTACAGATTCAAACAATCCCAAAGTCTCAGCAAAAAGTTTCATAGATATCATCAAAATGATTCTAAAGTTTATATGGAGGGGTGCCTGGGTGGCTCAGTCGGTTAAGTGTCCGACTTCGGCTCAGGTCATGATCTCACAGTTCATGGGCTTGAATCCCGCATCCGGCTCTGTGCTGACAGCTCAGAGCCTGGAGGCTGCTTTGGATTCTGTGTCTCCCTCTCTCTCTCTCTCTCCCCCTCCCCTGCTCATGCTCTGTCTGTCTCTCTCTCAAAAATAAATAAACATTGAAAAAAATTTTAAGTTTAAATGGGAACGCCAAGCACCAAAAATATCCAACACTATACTGAAGAACAGGGTTGAAGGGCTCACAGTAGCTGATATCAAGATCTAATATAAAGATTAAATAATAAAGACAGGGTGATGTTGGCAAAAGAAGAGGTGTCTAGATCAATGCAACATAACTGAGAGGCTGAAAGTAGCTCTATACCATTATAGTCAACCAATTTGAGGCAAAGTGCAAAGACTTTAGACAGTAGAGAAAAAAAATAGTGTTTTTGATAAACGATGCTGGAACTGAACATCCATATCCAAAAATATAAACCCAGACACAGACCTTCTATATTACAAAAAATCAATGCAAAATGAATTCTAGACCGAAATGTCAAATGGGGGAGAAAAGTTAGATCTCCCATGCAGAATTATAAATAATGTGTGGAGATAGGGAACCCTCAAGGGGATGGAGCATAACTCTCCACTCTTTTAAGTGTGGACTGCACTTCTACAGAAGACAGTTTGGAAATGAGGGGAAAGAATAACTTTACAATGGAGAAACCTGACAAACACTACCTCAGCCAGGTGGTGAAGGTCAATACCAGCAATTAGACATATTGATGGTACACACCCTTGACATGCTGCAATGAGAACAAGACTTTAAGTTGGTCCTCGTCCTCTCAAAACAAATAATCCTCATCTAATCCTGAAAAAAAAAAATCAAAGTTTGACTGAAGTACATTCTATCCAATACAGGACCAGTACTCCTCAGAACTCTCAAATGCAACAAACACAAGGAAATTGAAGAAGCCGTCACAACCAAGGGGAGCTTAAGGAGACATAATGACTAAAATTAATGAGGTATTCTGAGTGGAATCCTGAAGCAGAAAAAGGACATTAGGTAAAAACGAAGGAAATCTGAATAAAATATGGATTTTAGTTACTAAGGTAACAATGTTTTGTTAATTGTGACAAATGTATCACATTAATGCTAGATGTTAATAATAGAAGAAAGTGGGTATAGGGTATGTGGAAACTCTTTGTACTATCTATGCAATTTTTCTGTAAATCCAAAACCATTTAAAAATAAAAAGTTCACTTAAAAAGTTTAACAAGGAGCTAATAAAAATAACAAATAGAAAAATACTTTTGCAAATGAAGCAACGTACTGCTAAATAACTCAAAGATAAAGCCAGAAATCACAGTGGAAATTTGAACAAATTTTGAACCGATTAATAAATAAATATAAATAATAATAATAATAATAATAAATAAATAAATAATTTATAAATAAATAAATAAAATAATAATAAATAAAATGTTATTTATTTGTAATATATAATAACAAAAAATAAATTAAATAAATATAAATAAAATATGCACATTAAGTAAGAAATAAAATAAGGTTAATAATAATTAAAATAATATAAAATAATAATAAATAAAATGATATACATAACTGCATAACTACCATTGAAAGACATAAATAAAACTTTGCCTTATATGAATGTAGTATTAAAAGAACAAGAAAGGCTGAAAACAAATGCATGATGTAACTATCCATCAAAACGAGTGAAAATAACAAAAGAACAATAAGTACCAAGTAAAAGGGAGAAAATAATAAGTAACAATGGCAGAATTTATGAAATAGAAAATTCACTTATATTAGAAGTCCAATAGAGCCCAAAGTGTTTTTTTGAAAGACTAATAAAATTTATAAACTCTTAACAAACCTAATCAAAGAGAAGAGACAAATAACAAAAATCAGAAAAGGGAAACATCACAGAAATCCTTGACATTAAAAATATAAAAAGAGACTACTCTGAACAACTTCATGCCCATAGCATTAAAAATGTAGATGAAATAGACAAATACCTAAAAAGAGCACAAGCATATAAAATAGAAACAGGAAGAGAGAAAATCTGATTTGTCCTATAGCTATTAAAGAAATTGAATCTGTAATTAGAACTTTCCCACAACAAAGCACCAGGCCCAGATGGTTTCCCTGATAATTTCTACAAAACATTTAGGGAAAAAATAACTCAAACACATTCAAGGAACAAAAAAAGAAAGTTTCTAAACTAATTTTATGAGGTCAGCATAACCTTGATGCCAAAACTTAAAAAAACTTTACCAGAAAAAAAAATTCAAACAAAAAACTTAAATGAATATAGATGCAAAAATTCTAAACAAAAGTTGTCAAATAAAATCCAGTGATATATAAGATCATCACCAAGTTGGCTTAATTTCATATATTCATAGTTCATGTAATGTTTTTAGAAGTGTGTCACTATATTTGATCACATTAAAATGAAAGGAGAAAAATATCATAAAAATCATAATAAATTCAGAAAAAGCACTTGGAAAATTCAACAGTAACATATGATTTAAAACACACACACACACACACACACACACACACACACACACACACACGGGGCACCCAGGTGGCTTAGTCAACTGAGCAATCGACTCTTGATTTCAGCTCAGGTCCTGATCCCAGGGTTATGGGATTGAGTCCTGAGTTGGACTCTGTGCTGAGTGTGGAGTCTGCTTGGGATTCTCTCTCTCCTCCTCCTCCTCCTCCTTCTCCTCCTCCTCCTCCTCCTCCTCCTCTCTCCTTCTCTGCCTCTCTCCTTTGCTCATTTGCTCACTCTGTCTCTAAAAATAAAAATAAAAAAATAAACACATGTAAACTGACAAGGAAACTTTTTTAACCTGATGAAGAAATCCTAGATTTAAACCCCCTCCCCCACAACATTAACAATGAGTTATCCAATAAGGAAATTGAGAAAAGAATTCCATTTATAATAGCATCAGAAAGAGTCAAATACTTAGAAATAAACTTAAGGAGATGAAAGACATATCCTTATAAAACATCGATGAAAGAAGTTAAAGCAGGCATAAATAAATGGCAGGATATCCCATGAAAAGAAAAATTAATAATGTTAAGATATCTATAGTACCCAAAGCAATCTACAGATTCAGTGCAATCCTATCACAATTTCAAAGCATTTTTTAAAGAAATAGAAAAACAATGCTAAAATATGTATGGAACCACAAGAGACCCCCAAATGGCCAAAACAATATTCAGCAAGAAAAAAACAGCTGAAGGCATCAATCAAAATTCCTGACTTCAAATTAGATTACAAAGTCTCAATATTCAAAATGGTATCATATTGGCGTAAAACAGGCATACAGACCGATGGAAGAGAATAGAGAGCTCAGAAATAATCTCATGCATATATAGTCAACTGATCTTTGACAAGTATGCCAAGAATATACAATGGGAAAGGATAGTATCTTCCACCACTGACGCTGGGAAAACTGGATATCCACATGCAAAACAATGAAATTGGACCCTTATCTCACACTACACAAAAATCAACTCAAAATGAATTAAAGACTTAAACATAAGACTTGAAACTTTAACACTCTTAGAAGGAAACAGAGAAAAAACTCCTGGACATTGGCCTTGCCAAAATTTCTTGGACATGACAAAAAAAACCACAGGTAACAAAAGCAAAAATATACACCAAAGTAAAATACTCCTAAACAGCAAGAGGAACAATGAACAAAATGAAAGGCATGAGAGAAAATATTTGCAAACCATATACCTGATAAAGGATTAATATCCAAAATACATAAAGAACTCCTACAATACAATAGCCAAAAAAAAAAAAAAACAAAAAACAAGCTGATTAAAAAAAAAAAAGGCAAAGGACTCCTGTATCCCTTGGGTAAATTCCTAGCAGTACTATTGCTGGATCATAGATCTATTTTTAATTTTTTGAGGAACCTCCATGGATGGAACTGGAGAGTGTTATGCTAAGTGAAATAAGTCAGGCAGAGAAAAACAGATACCATATGTTTTCACTCATATGTGGATCCTGAGGAACTCAACAGAAGACCAGGGGGGAGGAGGAGGGTGGAAAAAAAGTTATAGAGAGGGAAGGAGGCAAACCATAAGAGACTCTTAAATACTGAGAATAAACTGAGGGTTGATGGGAGGTGGGAGGGAGGGGAAAGTCGGTGATGGGCATTGAGGAGGGCACCTGTTGGGATGAGCCCTGGGTGTTGTATGGAAACCAATTTGACAATAACGTCATATTAAAAATAAATAAAAATAAATAAAAAGTAAATGAAGAAAAGGCAAAGGAACTGAATTGACGTTTCTCCGAAAGAGACATACAAATGACTAACAGTTATACGATGGCCAACAGGTATATGAAAAGGTGCTCAACATCACTAATCATCAAGGAATCCCAAATGAAAACTGAAATAAAAACATATCTCACATCTGCTGAGATGGCTTTTATCAAAAACCAAAATATAACAAATATTGGTCAGGATGTGAAAAAAGGGATCATTGTACACTGTTGGTGGAAATGTAAACTGGTGCTGCCCCTATGGAAAACAGAATGGAGGTTGTTAAAAAAAAACTAAAAATAGGACCAGCATGTGATCCAGCAATCCTACTTCTGGGTATGTATTCAGATGAAGTGAAACCAGGGTCTTGCAGAAATAACAGCCTTTCCATGTTCATTGCAGCGTGACTCACAATGGCCAAGACATGGAAAACAGTAGGATGGAAACAATCCAAGTGTCCATCAACAGATGAACAAATAGAGAAAATGTGGTATACGCACACACAATGGAATGTGATCAAGGAAATACGAGGGGGCAGTCTCATGGAATTTGCACGACCAGCAAACATGTCTTTGAACTTGAAATATGCACTGGTCTATCTGCTCAAAATATTGTTGACCTCTTTTACTTGTATCTAAAACTTGAAGAGAGCATTCAAAGCTGGGAACTTGATCACCTGGGCACATGCTGAAGAGCAATAGGTTAAGGCAGTGATTTTCAATGCTGGCTGCATTTTAAAATCATATGGGATCCCGCTGCTAGAAATTCTAACTGCTTGGTGTGGGGTGAGGCATAGCACAAGTCTATCTTAGAAGGTAATTCCAGTATGCCCTCAGGGTTGAGAATCACTGGTCTATTTTATTTATTTTTATTTATTTTTTAATGTTTTTATTTATTTTTGAAGGAGAGAGAGAGAGACAGAACATGAGCAGGGGAGGAGCAGAGAGAGAGGGAGACACGGAATCCAAAGCAGGCTCCAGGCTCTAAAAGCTGTCAGCACAGAGCCTGATGCGGGGCTCGAACCCACAAACTGTGAGATCATGACCTGAGCCGAAGCCGGATGCCCAACCGACTGAGCCGCCCAGGCGCCCTTATTTTATTTTTTTAAATTAATTTTATTTAAATCCAAGTTAGTTAACATATAATGTAATAGTGGTTTCAGCAGTAGATTCATGATTCACCTTTCATTTCACTCATCATGTTATACTTCCAGTGTTCATCCCGACAAGCGAGAATCACTGGTCTAAAAATGCTGTCATCTTTGCCCCGGGTCCCCCAGGTAGACTTGTGCTACAGGTCACGGTAAGTTCTTATTTAAAAGTTCTTAGGCCACTTGCTTGCATCTGCTGTGCTTCCACTGTTCATGTTTTCATTCCTTAGTTCCACCAAGAATTTTTCATTAACTTAAAACGGAAATAAAACCATAAAACAAATCGCATTAGCGTAACTCTGCATTTTGAAAGTCCATTTTGGTGCTCAGATTTATTTTGGTTTGGTTTTTATCATTCCTTCTGTTTTATCGTTATACATATTTAATTTCTCAAGTTTCTTGAATTAAGACTCCTCATTTGACTATTTATTCATTTTATGGTACTTTTAATGTTTATTATGTCTTCTTTAAATTCTCTCACAGCCTCATTTCTTACCCTCTAGTTTTCTACTTTCTTTTCGTAACTCAAAACTTGATGCTTTCGTTATGCGACTTGGGTTCCCTAACTTTTAATATCTCTGGTTTTAGCTTTATGTCTCCTTTTTCATTTAAATTTTATTTTATTTTCATTTTTCTACTGCTTCTTCTAATTACCTTTCCTCACAGGTGTAACCATCATGTCAATAAGTTATCTTGAAAATTTTGTCGATACAGTGTCAATTTTGAAGAATCTTCTCAGACGAGCATCTGTTCACCAGCGAGGGTCATGGAGAAGTGGGACACCTGCTCAGTGGTGTTCTCAGTGGGGTGGTGCGTTTATATGAAACACAACACACATGTGTAAGCTTTTCTGCTTCATCATTGCCTTCTTTATTCTCAATCATTTTAAATGTCAGTCCTTACTTTCTCTTTCTTTTTAACTTGGATGAATTAAGGTCTTAGTTTCCTGAATCTTTTATCACAGATTTATAGTTCCTTTTGCAAACCCATTTTAAAATTTTACCATTTTGTTTTTAATTATTTTCTAAGCTACATTTTCTGTTTTAATTTTCAGTTCATGATTTGTCTTTCTGCTGGTAGGTAGTGAGGACGGTCAGAAAAATCAGCCATTGTATACGGAAGGATAGCTGACTATCCTTTCATTTCTCCTTTATGGGTTTTCCACCAGGTCCGATGCTGGCTCTACAAAATATCTTATTCCTTGTTTCCCAGGATACTTACGACAACTCAGTTTCTCCAGACAATTGTGATTCTATCTCTTTGACGAGTCCGGAAAATACCAGCACAGTGCTTTCCATGACGTTTTATATTTACCAGCCTTTTAATGTGGCACTAAATTTTGGAACCTAAGATTTCAGCATGCAAAACTATTGGACTTAGGATAAGGCATGCTACCCAACAGGAGGGGGAAGAGGCAGCAGTGTGATTCCACGCCAGCAAGAATCCTGGGGCACTGTCTCTGTCCTGGCCTTCGCGGAGATTCCTCGCTGGTGCATTTCCCCAACAGAAGATCAGCATCTGGTTCCTAGTCTCTGACCAGGCATTCACTTGCCTTTGTTACACATCTTATTTAGTTATTGTCCTTTCTCTATGGAATTCTAGGAAAAGCTTTCTGGTGTGTGAGTCCTCTTATTACGTGCCTCTAATACTGATGTGCTGGGAATGCTGGTCAGAGCTGAGGTCGGTGCCAGCAGGGGGTGGGTTTGTTTGTTTGTTTATTTATTGAAATTTTTTAGAAAATGTTTATTTATTTTGACAGAGAGAGAGCGAGACAAGGAGCATGAGTGGGGGAGGGGCAGAGAGAGAGGGAGACACAGAATCCGAAGCAGGCTCCGGGCTCTGAGCTGTCAGCACAGAGCCGGACGAGGGGCAGGAACTCACAGACCATGAGATCATGACCTGAGATCATGACCTGAGCCGAAGTCGGATGCTCAACCGACTGAGCCACCCAGGCGCCCCAGCGGGAGGTGGTTTTTGATGGATCCAGTTGTACTTCTCACCACTCCATTTTCTCCTTTGTGGAGATCCTACGCCTTATCAGGCTGCTGGAGTCCGGGAGACGGAAATGACCATCCTAGCCTTTGGCCCGGGATCTTTCCTTCTCTTGGAAAACAGGGGACTTCGGGAATTGGCTGATTTGGGCTTCTCCTGTCTGTTGTTCTTCCTCCCGAGAAAAGGGTGGTAGGTGGCAAACATTAAAGTCTTTAAAAGTAGACTTGGTCATTCTTGGGGATTTGTGGAACCATAATAGTTAATGATACGTCACTTTAGTTCAAGATGACAGTCAAGAACACACAGTCCAGCAACCCAAAATAGTTTCGAAATACTTGAAATCTTTTACTTACATTTCATATGAACCACTAAGAAACACACAACACATGGTTAACAGCAACATGGCAACACTTGTACTTTCTTCCCCTTTTCATACGTATCACGTCCTGTACCTGCTTGAACCAACTCTCTCGTGGTTTCCCCAAACCTCCTTGCTACCTCTCTTCATTCATATTCTCCCCTCTCCTACTCCTCATCTCTATGCTTTTATTACGTGGAAAAAGGCACAGTTACCATTTGAAGGAGGTGGTGGCCCTGGACTAGTAATTATGATTCTTTCTGGGCAAGCTGAAGGAGGCGCAGGGAAGGTAGGTTATAAACACTCAAAAATGAGTTATTTTTACAGCTGTCTTTGTAACTGCGGAGTTTGTTTATTCTATATTGGTAAGTACATGTAAGTCTGCTTTTTTCCCCTTCAATGATATTTTCTCAACTACACAATATGAGGGATGAGGCTAAGGACTCATCTAAGACCTCTCCCAGACAATGTGACTGACTGGACCTTAATGGTGGGATGGCTTTCCCCATTTAAGGCATAGTCATGGATAAGGGCATTTCTTTGTTGGTTTGTTTTTGTTTTTTAAAGTTTCTTTTTTCATTTTTGAGGGAGGGAGGGACGGAGAGAGAGGGCGAGTGAGAATCTCAAGCAAACTCCACGCTGTCAGCACCCAGAGTGATGCGGAGTTCCATTCCACGAACTGTGAGATCGTGACCTGAGCTGGAATCAAGAGTCTGACGCTTAATTGACTGAGACACCCAGGAACCCTGAAAATGGCATGTCATATGGAATGTTTTGATGGGCCATGCCGACCACTGGGGTAATTCAATATGTGTTATTGTTATTCCCGTTTTCAGATAAGAATACTGAGGCCTAGAGAGATTCAATAACTTGCCCAAGGTTACACATAAGTCATAGGTAGCAGAAGAAAAATTAAAGCCTTAGCAGTCTGACTCAGAACCAACATTCTTTTCAACCACCTATGCTGAACAGGGTGGCAGTTCTGATCTCTGAGAGCCCAGGACGTTGCCTCCAGGTTCTTAATCTGTAAGCTGTTCTTTCCAAGTCTGATTTCTTTCCTAAACTGGATGTTATTTTTCTTGATACTCCATGTACACATTCTGTCTTCTTAGGGATCCAGTAACGTTTCACTGACATTAATTCTCCATGTTGGACTTAATTTCAGTTATTTTAAGATAATCAATGAGGCAGAATTTCAGGGCACCCAGCGACCTAGAGACCAAAGGGTCATTGTCTCTCATTCTCTGTTAAAAAGAGCATTACAGGACAGTTATTGCCACACAGACTTTAGTACTTGCCTTGCTTAGGAGAAAGATTTTCTTTATCTGAAAAGATTTTTTTTTTATCTGAAAGCTTTTTTTTTTTTTTTTTTTAACTTCCCTACTTTTAAAGGAGGAACATAGAGTTTGCCTTCAGCTGGGTATTTTCTTCCAAGGTGATAGTTTCCTTCCCAACTTCAGCAGAAATGATTTGTAGTGAGGCGGCCCAATCCCAACTCCACTGGCTCTTTTGATAAGGATTCCTGAGGCAGATGTCTCTCGGTTACCTAGTAACAACATTAGAAAAGGAGGCTAGCATAATTTTTGGACAAAGATTACACGCAGGAACTTTAAAGTACTGGTGTTCCATTCATTGAAATTGAAATTAATTTCAATTGAAATTGAAATTAAAACTCACAGTTCTGAGTGTGAATAAATTGAGAACAATATCTAACTCTACCAATCTGTTATTTCCATTTATCTTTATTTCTTCTTACAAGGGAACTTGTAAAAATCACTAAATATGTGGCAAGTGACAAGGAGGCTTAATGCCTGTGATCAGAGTCTCCCTGGAAAAAGAATCATGGAGTAACTATCTCTACAACCCTGAATCCTGGTGTCTTGGCAGACAATTTGAGGACTAACTTGAAGCAACAACACAATAGATATATGATTCTCTGGAGGAACATTCCCCTAGAGCACAGTTACTCAAAGTGTGATCCAAGGAACATCCACCTCAGAATCACCTAAGGGTCTTGTTTCGAGCATGAATCCTTGGACCTTCCTCCACATCTTTTGAATCAGAGTTCTGGGAGTAGCTCTTGAAAACCTACAGTTTTAGCAAGCTCTTTAGGTGAATCTTTTGCTCAGTAAAAATCTGAGAAATCTTTTTTGGGGGGGTGGGGATAGTGGTGTCCATTTAATGGAAAATACCTTATTGTATATACTGATAAGAAAGATGTGGTAGTGAGTGGAATCATATGTTGGGGAAAAACTTGAAAGAAATTGTTTTTTTTTTCTCTAAGCTTCAGGCAAATGTCATAATCCATGGTTAGGGTAGATATTTTGACTTCATAGAAAGTGATTATTTTTTGCAGACCTTAATCCTTGCTGTTAGTGTTGACAGTGAAGCATTGAGAGGAATGAGATCACAAAATGTGTATTTTAACTTGACCAGTAGATTTTCTGTCTAAGGAAATTTCAAACTTGGTATGGTAAGAACAAATTTTTCTCCTCTTACATATTATTCATGAATTTTGTAAAATTTTTATGCACTCCACGTTTGAGCAAATGTGGGGTCGCCTTTGATACGAACTATAGAACATCTGACGTAAACTCTAGGCTGGGTAAAGAAGTATTTGCAAAACAAAATTTCAGAGAATTTCTCAGAAACTCTCCAGTTTAAATCCTGTTGTAAAGTCACTACTGGATGTCCAAACTCAAGTAAGAAAAATTATTTTAGAAGAATCTGTCTCAACTATCAGAACTAGTAATGAGACAAATTCTAGAATGTGTGTACCGATTTATGACTTTAAAGAGTAGAGTTTGGGATTACTTAAGGAGAAATTGGCCAAAAGCATTATAATAATGCAGAGGTTCTCGAACTTTCTCAGTCTACCATGTCTTCAGTGTCTCAGTAATTCTTTCATATTTTACACTTCTGTTTATGAAGTAGTCAGGCCCAGACACCCGGTGGCAGTTATGCAACAGCATTTGGCAGGTATTTCTGTGTTTCCCTTGAAAATGTACAACGTCTTGCAGTGTCCCTGTGTGTTCGATGTGACGCTCCAGAGCCCCTCAGCATGGATCTGGGAACCACAATAATCATGGTTTACAACATTTATTGTTCTTTTCTTGGCTCTGTGGAGTAGGTGAGTATGATCAAGTCTGCATGTGCTCATCAGAAGCACTTGGCTGATGATAGACATCAGAAATCTCTCCTTAAATACACCCCAAGAACAAAGGTTCATCACAGCATTGGATCATATATGGTCCTTCTTCTAATGACTTGAAATATTTTTAGTTATAAACTCTCCCTTCTCCTTCACCTCAGGAAATGCAGCATATTCAAAACCGTCTTGCTCTTTTTGCTATACTTATTCCTAATCTTGGTGAACCATCCACCTTTGAAGCTGGAAGCTGTGTGGTCATCTATATCTTCCCCTCCATGATGTATTCTACACTAGTGGCTGAGTCTTTTGATTCACCGGTCTTTAAACTGCTCTACCCATTCTCTTCCTTTCACCTTCAGTGGTTTTTCCTTAGTTTATCCTCATATGGACTGATGTAAAAATTTCCAGTTTCCATACCTTCCTGCAGCCAGTTTTATCTCTCTCCAATACACTTTTTTTTATTGCTGACATTCATCTTTCTAAAAGCACAAATCTGATGATCTCGCCCGTTCTCTCCCTTAAAGTCCTTCAATGACTCCTTGCTATCTCTCTACTAGTTGAGACTAATTCCTTCAGCATTAGCCAATGCCATCTCTTAGGCTTCATTCCTAAGAACTCTGTGCACTGCCCTTCCTTCCAGCACCTATACTTGAGCTATGACCCCGCTTACACTCTACTGCTAATTACACGGAACC
Organism: Prionailurus bengalensis; assembly: GCF_016509475.1. NCBI lineage: Eukaryota > Metazoa > Chordata > Mammalia > Carnivora > Felidae > Prionailurus > Prionailurus bengalensis. Next base: position 207,982,454 of record NC_057345.1, on the reverse strand, counting down.
ACTAACAAGTACTAAGCCATGCAATCGTCTTGCTTTTTGTTCTTTTTATTCCTTGGCAAGGTGCTTCTTCCTATGTGTTTTCCACTTCTCCACTTATGATTCTTTATTTAAAATAGGCAGGTATAGGGGCGCCTGGGTGGCTCAGTCGGTTAAGCGTCTGACTTCAGCTCAGGTCATGATCTCCCAGTTCATGAGATCGAGACCCGCGTCGGGCTCTGCGCTGACCGCTCAGATCCTAGAGCTTGCCTTGGATTCTGTCTCCCTCTCTCTCTGCCCCTCCCCTGCTCACGCACTGTCTCTCTCTGTCTCAAAAATAAATGAACATTACAAAAAATTTTTTAAGAAAAATAAATAAATAAAATAGACAGGTATAGTATAAATATTGTCATAAGTCATTCCGTGTCTTTGGGGGAACAAGATGGGTTGTAAATAATAAACATAAGTGCTTTGGTGTATTACTAGTGCTTCCCAGGTATTATGACAAAAGAAAAAAAAGAAAAACTGGACCACTGATAACAGCTATGAATATTGACTAGAAAAAATAATGTTTCCAACTCATAAGTTAATCACGGGGCAATCCTCGTCCTAGGAAATAGCATGTAGGACAACAGCCTCATACCAACTGTACTCCTGGACCACAGGAATCTCACTCAGGGCTGACAGTCTGATTACACATGCATTTGTCTCTCAAGCCATCAAGAGGGCAAAATGGTCATTTTCAATTCAATAAGTATTTATCGAGCACTCGTACTTTGACAGGTACTCTGCTAAGTGCCGGTGACGTCAGTCTAAGATGATGCTTCTGCCTTTCATGAAATCGCATGCGATGGGAAAGAAGATATATGCCGGTCAAAGCAACCTTGGCTTGGTTGTTAGAAAGGACAATCAGTGTAAACAGTACAAAGTCCTTGAGAAATGCTAAACCTTGTTCAAGAAAGTCCAAAAGCATTTTATTGTCCAGAAAAAAAAAAAAAAAAGCTGTCAAACCTTTCCTTTAGAGACCTGGACTTGTTTGTATGTTTTGAAAATGAACAGTCGGAAAGAATATCCATTTGTAGTTCTATTTTTATAAGCAAAACTCCAATGCAAGTTAACAAGGGTTGTCGCCTCCGTGACTCACTTATCTGTGCGCTTGGGAAAACTTTTCTCTCAAACCCCAAAGGTCACACATGTCCCAGGCCCCAGAGCACCTAGGAGGAAATAGCATAGAGTGTAGCATTGCAAACTGAAACTGCCATGTTACACCAGAGGTCATAGATCTCAGAGATCCTTCACATCTACCCCAGCTTCCAATGTTCATTCCTAAGACCGCCAACATCAACCTATAAACACTGATTACTGGGACGGTAATTCAGAGCACTCTCGCTAGGATTAGATTGAGAAAGTCAGTGTGATTTGACAAGTAGGAGAAAGGATTTCATGTACTTTCTTCCTTACCCTTCCATGATGCTTGATAATTCATCATTTGTAATCCATTCCCACGAACTGAGCTCTCTCCTCTTGACATCCCCACTGTCAGGCGTTAGTGTGTGTTTTTTATTTTCTTCCATTTAAGGCAAGTCTCTGGAGAGAATGAGAGTCATAAGTTCCTGGCCTGAGATTAATTAAAGGTAGAAGGGAAGAGTAGAGCGTCACAGTGAGAAGGGTTAAGGGCAGATTATCATCAAGAGGTGGTTTGGGGAAATTAAAACCCAGTGTCACCTATTATACAAAAGGGACTTGTTTCTGACGTTCCTATTTCCATCTGTCTTAAAATTTTGACTTATCCACAATAAGACTTTTTTCAGGCTTTGAATCTGTGAGAGCTTACCTTCTCGTAAATAACTGAAGCGGGAGGAAAGAGATTCTGATTCTAGCTTCATATCATGAAGTAGGAAAAACATCAGTAAGACTATCAAGTATAAGATCTCTAAAATATTCATTGTTAACAGACCTAAGGGAAGAAGCCGGGATAACCATAGCAACACTGGAACATTCAGGCCATAAATTCTGTGAAATAGATAAACCAGCGGCAGCTGATTTCAGTGGAAGGGGGAAAACCCCACATTATTCTAAGCTATACTCTTGGCATAAGATTCTAATGTCAATTCTGTGAATACAGTGATTAATTTAAAAAGTAATCAGGTACCGTATATATTATATGAATTTTTTTTTCACAAAGTACTGACTTTACCATCTATGTGGCTTAAGGAAGAGACGTGTAAATTAGACACTTGAGATCAATTTAAGTTCATTTTCTCAGCTAAATAAGACGCTGTGGTTAAGAATTAAGAACTTCCTTTAATAAATTCATCCCTCATCCTCAGTCCTTCCAGATTGGGGAATGAGAGGAAAAACCTTATGGAAAGATCAAAGGAAAGAGAAATTGTAAACAGTAAGTTACTTTTGTGTGAGTAAACATTACGTCTTCTATGCTGAAGAATGTCTTGCTCACTTCTTGTGCCTTTTGAAATATTTCACTATCTTTCATTGTCTGAAATCCTACCTCTTCCATGAAACTTTCCTCAGTTCACCAACCCACCTGGGGCCTATTCTTTCTAAACACAAATAGTAGACACAGTCCCTCCCACCCAAAACAGCATTAACTGCACCATACTTTGGGTTGGAGAAGGCTGTAAAGAAATGGAATGAGGTCGTTCAATTTCTGGGAGTAAAAGGATTCAGAGAAATCCCAAACCTCCCTCAAAATCCCCCCCACTCCAGGCTCTTGGTTTGGCCTGCATTTCTTTCCCCTCTTGTTCCCAAAGAGGTCTCTTTTAGGATGATTCAAATACTTCCAGCACCCTATATTCTTGGAGAAATTCTGCCTCCTGTTTGAAATTAGAAGTTGTTGTGGTCTTAAGAATGAGAAGCATAGAGCCAGAGATGAAATTTGTTTTTTTCTCTGCTCGACCAGAACTATGTATCTAAGGTGTTTGTTTTGCCTATTGCTGCCAGATATTGGAGAGGGAGAGAAGTCTACCAAGAGGCATCATTGGAGCCAATGTGTTGGTGGTATCTTGGTTCAGATGGGGGATCTCTAATCTGAATGCTAAAATAACAGATCTTTGTCTACCAGGGAGTCTGGAGATCCCCAGATGTTATCAACAAAGCCAACACCAATGCTTCCTTCTCTCCTGGCAAAGGTCTCTGTTGCTTTTCATGGGATCTGGGTCATTACCTCATAGCAGGGGAAAATATTAAATTGGAAGTGGAATATAAATCAAGTTATGATGGAGAGAAAATCTTATCCTGTTAAGAATTCTAAGGTTTATATATCTGCAGGGATTTTGTATTCTTTTTTACCTTCGTCTTGTGACTAGAAGGTTATCATCTTGTGACAGTAGAGGTAGGAACGATGGGTGCCCTGTGATTAATGGCATTTTTCAGCATCTTACAAATGTTCCTGTTGTTTTTATTGGATATGATACACCTTCCTATTGTGATCATAAGCTTTAAGGAGATGGATATTATCTCTGTTATTTTAATATGTCTTATCTTTAGCAGAGGCAGGAAATAAGGTAGACACCCAAGAGATAGCTAAAGGTAATAAAGGATGGGATGATAAATCTTAATAATACCAGCAGAATTTTAATCTGATCTCTAAGTCCTCATTTTAAGTTTTTCATATACTACAGCTAAAATTTTAGAAATGTTTAAATTTGATATGGACCTATTTCAGGGAATGACCATAGTGGAAAATTTGCCCCATTTTCTCCCAAAAGGGCTCTGGCTTTATCATTGGGAATAGAAGAATCCCTGCCTAGAGATAAACTATCAAAATATAATGATGACCCAGAAAAATAAAGGTTGATAGAGGATCTGGTCAAAATCCATGTAATTAAGAAGATTAAATGCATAGGGTAATTTTTTTCACCAGACCTCGGAGGAATAGAACTTATCAATATACTCCCATTAAGTTTGAAAAAAAATGGGAATTTAGGAAAAATACAGATACATATTACTTTGAAGAATGAATAATAAATAGAAAAGAGGGTTTGATATTTGTTAAGTGTTTCATAAAATTTCTCACTTAATCACCCAACATCCCTACAAGTTGAGAGATTATTTTTCCCATTTAGAAACGAGACAACAGAAATACATAGAGATTAAAAGACTTGTCTGAGCTGTTGGTGAAGAACAATTTTGTACCTTGATTTAGTAATCCTAAATCTAATTTGTTTTGTGACATGCACTGCTACCAAAACCTCATTATCCCAAAAGATGTTTCACCCTAACAACATAATTATGCACGAAGGGGTTTTGGATGATTTTCTGAAAGATAATTCCAATACGGATTCCTAAGGCAATTTAAGAATATAGTGTTAATATATATCCTTATAATGTCACAGAGGAAGCCACAAATTCTCATCAATCAGTCCTTGGTGCTACTGAGAGAGATTGAGTAGCATGACACCATCGGTTCAACACAGTGTGACATTTCTAATATTCTTAGAAAGGACCGTAAGAATGACCTTTAGAACTTTTTCTAGATAGAGTCAGAAATGACTTCAATATTGCCTTAGACAAATTCCAGGCATAAGGCTGATTATCAAAAGAAAGGGCAAGGAGGTGGCAAAGTAAAGAAGAACTAACTTGGATGGAAGGGGATAAAATTGGAGGAAGCCTCTGCTAGCTGTGAGTTTGTGTTTGCCCTTTTGGGCGGTATGGGTCTGAGGGAGCCCTTCTTAATATCTATCAGAGGCTTCTAGGCTCCGCATTTTTGCTACCATTTCTTGGTTGTATGTTCTACAGCCTCCTGAGGCCGTGCAATTTAGAATCCTCTTATTTCTGCACTTACATTTATCCTTGGTGTTTCCTTTTCAAACACTTCCAGTATTTGTCTTCCAAAACCTTCATTTTTGCTATAGTTGGAAAGTCCTGACAGATGGCATTATAAAACCTAATGTAATGCAGTCAATAGCTATTCCACTCTTAATACTCACAATATTGCATTGGGGGTGCCCTTCCTGTTCAGAGCTACTCTCCACCCTTAGCTTCTGTTCAGAGAAAACTCTAGTTAGGAATAATCTCAGGTTTACTCATCTTTGAGCCTGGAGGAGGCCCAGGGACTTCTGAATCAGCCCCAGGTTGGAGCCCACCTCCTACCAGGTCCTGAGAAAATATTGTCTCGTTGTCATGAGCCCCTTGGAGTCAGAAAATGTCATAACTCATTTAGCACTATTTTCTGGGGGTTTTTTTATTATAGAAATAATGCATATTCATGAGAACATTTTGGAAACACTAAAAATGAAAATAGGAATACAATTAAAACCATGCATAATCTTAGCACCTAGAGATAATTACTGAGAGGATGGATGTTAATCTGTCTTTTTATTGTATATCATGTCTTTTTTTTTTTTTAAGAATTGAAATTCACCCTACATGCCATTCAATGTTCTTCCACAACATGAATTTTAGTGGTATATAATACTGCATTCTACAGAAAACATACATCGTTCATGTGACCAACCTGCCTGGTATAAGACATTTGGTTGGTCATTTTAACTCTATGACCTTTCCCAGCGAGGGCATGCCGTATATAAGGACAAAAGTGCCGTGTTGGAGATGAGTCAGTGCAACAGCCTCAGCCTAGTTATAGAGAGTACGTGGAAGAAAGATATTGAATGAACACTTGCTGAGTCCATTTTTTATTTTTATTCCTACCTCCTCCACACTCCCGCTCAACCCAAGAAAAGCAAAATACTCCCTTAGGCCTGAGAAGGAAAGGAAGTGCTGCAAGAGTTGAGACGGGCTCTGCCCCCCATTTCCACTTCACCGCCTGTCCTTAGCCGCAAGCAAGGGAAACAATGGAATCCAGCAAAGTTTGGAGTCTGTGCTGCTCTCTTAGGCTAGAACTCAGGAAGACAGCCCTAGTGGCTAGGGAATTTCTTGAGCCACCCCGCCTCCAGAAAGGCCCGAAGCAGGTGTCCTCAGCCTCAGAAAGATAAAGGGACGTAGCCACGTCTCCTGTAGCCTGAGAAGGGGGTGAAAGACCGCTGTTTCAGGATCTCCATGTTCCTTTCTACTGTTTTGTCTACCACCATTAAGAAACATTATGAGCCCAAACCTGGCAGGAGGCAAAATGGCGACCAGGTATCTTTTTAATATCATATGAAAATGCTGAACAACAGACTTGCTTAAGGATTATTTCACTCTCTGGGGGATTATACCTGTGTCTGACTTACTATTTGCTCTTGATCAGGGCTCAGACTGTGAAGTACCATGATAACTTGTAGATGCCTTTTATCTCTTAGTTTGAAAGATTAATTCGTGCATTGTCTCTTTTGATACTAAAGATACAGAAAGTTGGCTTTTACTAGATTGCTACTTCAATCATATCTTATAGGTTTCACTATAATGGTGCTTTTACTTGCAGCATCAGTAATTGTTGAGAGCAGGTGTCTACGTTGGGTTCCTGTGGTTGCCATGCAGACCCTACAGAGTACACTTGTTTACCCAGAAGGCTTTGGGGTGATGTCTCTTTCCCTTGCTATCCCTATTTTCTTCCAGTATCAATCTTTCTTCCTTCTCCTCCAGCTTTCCCACTAACATACTGTTTCTTCCCTGCACAGTGCTAGAATACTAGCTTATTTGCAAAGGACATTACGACTGGCATGAATTCATTAGCTATTGGTAGACTCAGGTTACCAGCTGTTATCATATCTTCTATCCCCAAGGGATCTGGATTCTTTCATCAGAATTCCATAGTACTGAGGTGCCTTGGGCCCATATTAAAAAATAATGATTAAAAGACAGACCAAGACAAGACATTTCATTACTCTTGATGCAAGAGCAATCAATTCTTTGACAAATGGCCTGGTCACCAGTTCCTCTGACATATAAATAATTCACAGAGCAATCCACAACAAAATCTTAATCTGTAATATTATCTCCAATGGCAACTTGAAAAAGATACTTCTCCATACAACTTTGGGCTGCGGGATCAGACAGACCTGAGTGCAAATACTGGCCTCGTGACTTGCTATTTGCCTTTGGATGCTTAAATGAAAAGCACAAAAAATAAGATAAAAACAGAGAGGGAGGCAAACCATAAGAGACTCAAATCAGAGAACAAACTGAGGGTTGCTGGAGGGGTGTTGGGTGGGGGGGATGGGCTAAATGAGTGATGGGTATTGGGGGGGATATTTGTTGGGATGAGCACTAGGTGTTATATGTAAGTTGTGAATCACTGAATTCTACTCCTGAAACCATTAAAAAAAACAAAGAAATAAAAAATGAATGAAAAGCACATAGCTCAGTATCTGCTCTTTGCAAATGCTAAATAACTGGTAATCATGGTTATCTTTATTCTAACATTAACATGTATGTGGCCTGCCTGCATAACACATAACGATGAAGAAAGCAAAGTTCAGGGATGTAGATATCCTTTAGAAATGATCACGTGACTCAAAACCCATTTTACAAAAATGAAAGAAACTTTATTAGTGTGCTTTTTCCCTTAATAAATGAAAACCCAGACACCAACTCCCTCCCCTCACAAATGAAAATAATGGAAGATAGGTGCTTTCATCTAAGAAGAACATTAGGAAAATGGATATCCAGTTTGATGGGACACTTTTTTCTCTAATCTTCTTCTGAATAGCAGTAGTTATTAGGACCACAGAGTAACCATTCACTGGGAAGAGAAGAGGCCCCTGAGTACAACTGTCACTAAGAGCTTGAATGTCAAAATTGAGTTATAAAGAAAGCGCCCATGTGGCTGCTTTATTTGAGCCATTTTTGTCTCCAGCCCAGGTTGGCACGATGCTGCTATAGGGCCTGAGGGACTTTGGAACCTCTTTGGATGTCTTTAGAGACTGTGCTATCTCTATTCACACAAGTGGTTCTAGCATGGAATCATGATATTTGCGTCAAGAAAGACACCCTACTTCAGCGTTTTTCATTTTGTAGATGAGAGAAATAAGAAATTAAGAAAGTTGCACAAGGTCACACAATTAATTCCAAAAAAGTCGCCACTGTTACCCCCATAAGTAACTGGCCTTTCACCTTTAGAGTCTTTCCTTTAGTCCTCATTAAAATGCAGGCATGCCCAGGAAATAGGACACCTACAATTTGCATAATCAAAGGGTGAGTACTCAGCAAAACCTATAGGAAAGGAAGTAAGATCTGTGGAATGAGCCACGGACCACTTGTGGCAAAGAGAATTGCAAAACTGAAGAGATACTACATCCGTCTGTAGAAGTCAGAATGAGGGCAAGAGACACAACCGAGGAAGACAAGCCAGAGACACTGTATCTCCTCTGTAAGTTCCCTAGGACTACTGGTGACTGGTATCGACTTTGGTAAGGACTTCCTCACATTTTTGTATGTTAGTTTAAAAGACTGACTGAATGATTTTACTTTTTTCCTTAACAATGGCTAAAGAAAATGCAGAGGGATATCTTTGCTTTTCCTAGAACAATGTAAAACATGATCTGCACACTGGTTAAGAGTGCTAGCACTGGAATCGGGACATCAGGGCTCAAATTCCATGTAATAGATGCTGTGCTAGCTTTTAACTCATGTAAAAATTGTTTGATGTGCGTCCCATTAAGAGGCAAGTTTTATGTGCCCATCCTGTTAATCTCTATTGTCTTCAGTGGCTCCTTTGTAAAACATAGACTCTAGTGATAGTCACTGTGTATAACTTCTGAGGCTAGGTGAGAAAATGTTGTGCAGCTTCCATTTGATTCCCTTGGGACCCTTACTTTGAGAGGAATCCACCACTATGTAAGAAGTCCCTCTAAACAGACTAAATCCAGAGGAGATCACGTGCAGATGCTCCAAACCACAGCTCTAGCTGAGCTTTCGGCCCATAGCTGGCATCAGTTGCCTGTCCCATGAGTGCACCGTCTTGGATGTCTAGCTTCCTGGAGCCTTCAGGTGACTCCAACCCTCGCTGATATCCACCTTCAACAACATGCAACAAGTGAGAAATGCTAAACTGCAACTTTCCTGTATTCTTGATGCACAAAGTCATAAACAAAATGAAATGGTTATTTAGGCTATGTCTTGGAATAATTTTACCTCACAACAATAGTCAGGGAAGCAGACATGTCTCCTTGAAAGGCTATGTTAGTCTTTCTAAGTCACTGTGTCCTTATACACATGAGAAGAATGATCACTGATTGAGAATAATCCCTCAATGTTTTCATTTGCTCCTTTCTTGGGGTGTGTTTTTTTTTCATCAAAAAAAAAATTCAGTTCTTTACATACCATACTTTCCATTCACAATAAAGCAAATAAGGAAATGAAAACTGTCAAAAGACTAATAATATAGCCATTTTACTTTGAGATTATAATCAAAGGGAAAAAGAATTTTCAAAAGGAAGAACCTTGGAAAGACTGTTTAGAATTTTACAGCATTTCATCTGGTGTTTGGACATTCTCTAGGCTGTGTGTTGAAAGCTTCAGTGTGGTTACAGATCCAGGTAATGCCGATGTGCTGGTCCCTGAGCCACACGTTGAGTATAAAAGTGAGAACGGTCATGTCCAACAGACTTGCGACAATGATAGAAATATTCCGTATCTGCACTGTCCAGTTCAGTAGTAACTAGCCACACAGGGCTATTGAGACCTTGAAAGTGGCCAGTGTAATTGAAGCAACAACCAGTTAATTAAGATTTAAATTTAAATAGCCACATGGGGCAGGTGGCTACTATATGGTTAACACAATTCTAGAACGTGCTTGGTAATTAGGTCTATGATTCAACACCCATCGTGATAGGGAACTCTATACATGAAGCAGCTTGCTGACCTCACAACATTTGTAACTAACCCAGTTGGTTGTAAACCTGCCTCTGTAACTACAAGGAACAAGCATCGTGTGGTGGGCAGAATAATCACTCCCTCAAAAATAGCCACTTCCTAATTCCTGGAATGTATTCATATGTTATGTGGCAAAGGGGAATTGAGGTTCCTAATCAGCAGATAATGAAGATTATCCTGAGTTAGTTAGGTGGGCCCAATATAATCACAAAAGTTCTTAAACGAGAGGAAGGAGGCAGAAGAGGATGGGAAGAGGAAGAGATATGATGATGGGAATAGGGCCAGAGAAAGCTCCAGTGCTGAATGTGAAGGAGGAGGAAGGAGGGGTCATGACCAAGGGATGTAGCAGCCTCAAGGAAATGGATTCTCCTCCAGAGCATCCAGAAGGAACGCAGCCCCGCTGACACCTTCACTTTAGCCCAGGGATACTCATGTCAGATTTTGACCTCCAACACGGTAAGTTAATGACTGCGTATAGCTCTTTGACATAATTTATAGAATTATGTAAGGAACATAGTAATCGTAACCTCTTGTCCAGAGGGAAACACTTGAGGGATCTGAGCAGCATTCATCTGTCTATTACCTCTGAGAGTTTTCTTCTAAGTTTAAGCCTCCCGAGGTTCTCCAACAACTGCTCAAATGCCATGGGTCCATTTCTCTATTTGTCCTGGCCAGTGTCCTCTGGACGGAAGTCCGCTTTGTTGACATGGCACGTAGGGCATGATCCCTAGCATGGAGCACCAAGGTCCATCACCTTGGACACTAGGCAGTGTCCTCTCTCTTGCCTGAACTTTATGTTGTTTCTGTCTAGGCCAGGAATGTCTTAGCTTTGAGGAGCCATATCCATTTACTGAAAGAACAGAGCACTCAGCTAACTAATGCCCCTCACCCACCTGTTCCCTAATATTCACAGGCACTGCTGTAAAACATTTGCCCCAATTCTCTAGCAATATATTGTCCATCATCTACTATGTAAAAATATGGGAGTTGGATTCCAAAGTATCTTCTCTCTCTCTCTCTCTCTCTCTCTCTCTCTCTCTCAACTTTTTGTTTAATACAAATTTGACTTTTGTCCCATTAATATCCTCCTGCAGGTAATTAATGAAGCCCCGGAAGAGGGCAAGCATGGGGACAGGGTTCTGCAGACTCCCCTCTGTCTACAGACCTATCGACTCTTCCCTGGCTTCATTCATTCATGCAGTGAAATGGATTGAGTACCTGCAGTTGGGTGACCAACCATCCCAGTTTGCCTGACGTGGAAGGGTTACCTGGGATTAGGGACCTTCAGTGTGAAAATTGGAACAGTTCTGGGCAACCAGGGATCCTTGGCCACCCTAAATATCAGTGTAACTCACTTTGTGTTGGGCACTAGAGAAACAACTCAAAATAAAGCACAGTGTTTGCTCTAAAAGGATCTCACACCTAGAATCTAGTTTTTTTCCCCAAATTCTCAAGATTTCCCTTTATATATTTTTTTTTTCCTGACAGGCAGGAAGTTTATGTTAAGACAAAGACAAAGAAAAAAAAGATATGGCCAGCCTTTTTTTTTTTTTCAAAACATACCCGTTTGCCACTTAAGAGTTATATTCAGGGGCGCCTGGGTGGCGCAGTCCGTTAAGCGTCCGACTTCAGCCAGGTCACGATCTCACGGTCCGTGAGTTCGAGCCCCGCGTCGAGCCTGTTTCTGATTCTGTGTCTCCCTCTCTCTCTGTCCCTCCCCTGTTCATGCTCTGTCTCTCTCTGTCCCAAAAATAAATAAACGTTGAAAAAAAAAAAGAGTTATATTCAGCTCCTGGTTACAGAAACCAGAAACTTTAAAATGGTGAAAAGTTGTCTTTTTCTCATGTAACCAGGAATCTGAAAGAAGCTGCTCGGGACTGTTAACATGGTCCCATGATGGTGTCAGGGATCCAGGCTCTTTCTCTCTTACAATCCAGCCATCTTTGCCTGTGTTTATTGTTTTGTGGTTATAAAGGGGCTGGACCATGTTCTTGATCCTGGTACGAGAAAGGAAAAGAACAAAAGACAAAAGAAGCACACAGCCAAGTTAGTCCTCTTTTTTTTATTTTTTATTTTTTTATATATGAAATTTATTGTCAAATTGGTTTCCATACAACACCCAGTGCTCATCCCAAAAGGTGCCCTTCTCAATACCCATCACCCGCCCTCTCCTCCCTCCCACCCCCCATCAACCCTCAGTTTGTTCTCAGTTTTTAACAGTCTCTTATGCTTTGGCTCTCTCCCACTCTAACCTCTTTTTTTTTTTTTTTCTTCCCCTCCCCCATGGGTTCCTGTTAAGTTTCTCAGGATCCACATAAGAGTGAAACCATATGGTATCTGTCTTTCTCTGTATGGCTTATTTCACTTAGCATCACACTCTCCAGTTCCATCCACGTTGCTACAAAAGGCCATATTTCATTTTTTCTCATTGCCACGTAGTACTCCATTGTGTATATAAACCACAATTTCTTTATCCATTCATCAGTTGATGGACATTTAGGCTCTTTCCATAATTTGGCTATTGTTGAGAGTGCTGCTGTGAACATTGGGGTACAAGTGCCCCTATGCATCAGTACTCCTGTATCCCTTGGATAAATTCCTAGCAGTGCTATTGCTGGCTCATAGGGAACCCTCTTGCACTGTTGGTGGGAATGCCAACTGGTGCAGCCACTCTGGAAAGCAGTGTGGAGGTTCCTCAGAAAATTAAAAATAGACCTACCCTATGACCCAGCAATAGTCCTCTTTTAAAAGACTTTCTTCCCCAGTGCCTACTCAACAACTTTCACTTATACTTCATTGAACAGAACTATTTGTTTAATCACTTCCATCTGCAAAGATGCTTGAAGATATAGGTTTTTTTTAACTTGTTTAATTTTTTTTGAATATTTATTGTTGAGACAGAGAGAGACACAGCATGAGCAGGGGAGGGGTAGAGAGAGAGGGAGACAGAGAATCTGAAGCTCTGAGCTGTCAGCACAGAGCCCGATGCGGGGCTCAAACTCACGGACTGTGAGATTAGTCCGACGCTTAACCGACTGAGCCACCCAGGCACCCCATTTAAAAAAAAAAAATTTTTTTAATGTTTATTTATTTATTTGTAAGAGAGAGAGAGAGAGAAAGTGCAAGTGAGGGAGGCTCAGAGAGAGGCGGCGGAGACACAGAATCCAAAGCAGGATCCAGGCTCTGAGCTGTCAGCACAGAGCCTGACGTGGGGCTCAAACTCACAAACTGCGAGATCATGACCTGAGCCGAAGTCAGATGCTTAACCGACTGGGCCACCCAGGTGCCCCTCCCATGAACTCTCTTGTTTGTCAACTGCCTTTTTGAAATCTGGCTATACAATGTGAATGAAACATTACTAATCTACTATTGCAGTGATAATCTTATCACAAAGATCTGCAGGCAACTCCAGTGAAGTTAATGGAATTTACATGAATTTTTGAATGACCAGAATAGAAATGTTAAGATATGGGGTGGCTGTCACTTAACATTTACAGCCTGAAAATGAAAATAACCAAATTATTTTTCGCCGCTCATTGATTTTATTTTATTGTTTACATTTAGTTATATTCTTGAAGGAAAACAGCAGCTGCTGAAGTTATAATTAAGTGTGTAAGTATTTTAAATTACATATTTAAAGGAAAAAAAGGCATTTTGCTAGTCTATTTTGAGCAGCATTTATCATTTCTATTAAACTGAGATGCTGTTCTAGACACAGCATTTCTTTGGGGCTAAGCTAGCACCATTCCCTTCAAATGTAAGCACGGAAATAGAGACATTCCCTGACCTTTCCATGAAAGCTGAGTAATTATTTAGTTACAAAGTGCCAAGAGGATTAGCTAAAAGCTGCAGTCCATGGGCTTGTGCCATTTCAACACTTAACTACAGGTTTTTAAGTAGAGCTGTTTTAACTAAAAGTGTACTTAGTCTTTGGAGCCCATCGCTAAAATACAGTTATCATGTTTCAGTCTGGACAAAAACAGAGAAAAGGCAGAGTGCCAGAAAGCATGGCTCCTGGACCTCTTGTTCCCACAAGCAACAAACCTCCTACAATATACATCTAATTTAAGTGACGACTGATGCCACTATTACTAATAATTATAACCATCTTTCACTTTGATGTGCCAGACATCTGCAGGGAATGATCACCCATTGTCATTGGGTCTTATAATATCTAGAAATATCAGTAGTAGTATCTATCATATAGGGTCACTGACAGAATTAAAGAAAATAACTTCTGTGGAAGACCAGGAAAATAGTAGGTACTCGATGAATATTAATTCAATTATGTACTTGTCGCTGTAGGGGGGAAAGAGGTAAAGAGATGGAATTAACATTTACAGAGTTTAAAATTATATGACTTATGTTTAAATAACAAATCAGGAAAGCCAACATCGTGGATGGAGATTAATTTATTTGACTAACTTTTTAACTGTATTTTTGACATTAATAATGTCTAAGAGAATGGGATTTGGGAGAAATGAGTTTTATGGGGACAGCGTGGTGTAACAGAAAGATCATAACCCTTGGAATTAGTGGGTGGGGGGACTAGGGTTTGAAGTTCGGTATGAAGTTCATAGAGGAGGCGCCTGGATGGCTCAGTCGGTTAAGCCTCCAATTTTGGCTCAGGTCATGATCTCGTGGTCTGTGGGTTCATGCCCCACATCAGGCTCTGCACTGACAGCTCAGAGCCTGGAGCCTACTTCAGATTCTGTGTCTCCCTCTCTCTGCCACTGCCCTGCTTGTATTCTTTCTCTCTGTCTCTCACCCTGTCTCTTTCTCTCTCTCTCAAAAATAAATAATAAACATTGAAGTTCATAAAGTGATAGGGCACATGATAGCAACATAAAGATGCTGGGGACCCAGAGATTTGGAGAGTAAGTTGTCCTGAAAGACAGTGTCAAGAAACACCAACTTTAAAATATTTTTTAAAGAGATGGAGTTAACAGAGTAAGGGACCCATCAAAGTTTGGGTTCTTTAGAACCAGTCACTGAGAGAGACCTTGGGATGCAAGCTATTTATTAGGGATCAGTGTCAGTGTCCGAAGGGAGAAGAAATGGGATTGAGAAGAGGGTGAAGTTGAACTGGGTTCAGTGTGTTGGCAAACTCAACAGGAATGGTTTGTCAGTTGTCCCACCTCAAGCAGAAGTGACCAGGCCTTTCCACATCCCACCAAATAGAAACATCCCGGGAAGATGGTCCCTCATTTGAGGTAGTACTTTATAGACCCTAAAAGAGTTAATGATCGAAGTTTGCTTGCTATTATAGCAAATCCTGCTTTCAGTGGGACCCGAGCAGCATATCAAGACCATATTAGGTTTCAAACTTAGGAGACCAGGAGGATAATAGTGCTCAGCAGGGATCGTGAGATCAGATATGGGTTCTAGATGCTTCTCTGTCATTCTGCCATCTCTGACTTTGCCTGTGTCACCTGAAGATCTAAGCCTCGACAGTTTTCACATCTATGGAACAGGGGCTTGGCCTCTATGACCTTTGAAATTCATGTAGTCTCTAACATGCCACAGCTGTATGGCCCTACTCATTCAACATGTGTTGACTGAAGACTCCTACTGTGCCAGCCACTTCTAGGCATACCTGTGAAGGAAACTGACAAGCCCCCCACTCTGATGGAGCGAACATTCCAGTGGTTTTAAAGTTCTTTTCATTATAAGAAAAAGCAATGAAGTAAAGATTTAATTAGTACAATTCTTCAGTTAAATCACTGTAGCATTCCATGGTACTGCTTCAAAGCACAAGAATTTTGAATTGAAGGGGCAAAATAAATCACATTCTAAAAGTAATTGGACAAATTATTTTACTGGGTCGTATCAAAGCTTCCACACACCCTTCAGGCAGTAAGATATTCGTTCCACGTTTTGTCTACGAAAGCTAATAAAATTATTGACAATCTTTCCTTATGGCAAAGGCCAGGAAGAAAAGTAAGGTCCAGAGGGGAGGAAATAAAATACCCTTTCGGAAATTTGGACTGCCAACATGTCACTGCTCTTCTCCGTGATTCACCCAGAAAGTTATTAAAACCACAATCATAACACAAGATATGGCAACGAGTAAAGAATATTTCACTCCATCTCATATGTGCTTCAATATTACATTTTTCATTTCTGCTGTTGTGATGGGTGAGTGAAACTGTCATTTTAACTGTAGCATATCCCTTTTAAATCCAACCAACAACCCTATTTGTGTTAGCCAGCTGATTACAATGTCAGGTAAAGCCATAAATATATTTTGAGGGAAGGAGGTCTTGACTTATGAGGGTTTAATCACGTTAAATGAATTTTAAGGCAACAAATGGTTTTTTGATAGCATGATTGTAATGCATGATTCCACAATAATGGTCTACTTCTTTTATCAGAGAAAAGATAAAGGCTCATGATCTCGAGTTATGTACCAGCTCTCGGAAAATCATCACAGCATATTTCGACAGGTTATTGCATTTTTGTTTTCCTAGCTGGAACAGAAGCGACACCATAAATGCTGCACAAGAATCACTGTGGCTTCCTTGGTATGCGTCCCAGTGAAACCCATCCTCGAGGCCCTAAAGAACTGGCCTCTGAGCCAGAAACTTGCCCTTCTCTGGCAGAAGCCCAGCTAGATCTGAGGCTGATTGGGTCTCTAGTCCTGTCCATGATTGATGGAATGCCTGAAGATCTCACTTGTTGAGGAATCCACTTTCAAAAACGGCAGACTGGGTACCCCAGGCTGGCTTTCCTGCTGGCAGAATCAGCAAAGTTGAACAACAAAAATCTACTCGAGGGTATTAAACAGCAACCAAGGCAGTGAAGAATTATAGTCAGAATCACGGCCTGGTGGATCACAAGTGAATTTCAAGTACTACTGAGGAACTGAGGTGTGAAAGAAACAGCCAGGTTTGTGGCTGGGACTACAAAGGGTCCAGGGGTAAGAGAAAGCCATAAAAAGAAGTCCACAGTCCACTGAGTAAAGACCAGCCGGGAATGATGTCCACCTCTGATTGAATTAGGTGATGGGAAATTGCCAATGGATCTTGGCTCCTTCGAGGAACAAACCTGAACCACAGACGACACAGTACAGGATTCCATTTACATAAAGGCCGAAACAGAAAAGAAAAACCAGACAAAAAACAAACTCACCTACTGTGCAGGAAGTCAGCCTAGTGATTATTTTGAGGAGAAGCAAGGGATAGTGATTGGGAGAGGAAACAAGAGACACTTCTGGGGAGCTGATT
This sequence comes from Prionailurus bengalensis, assembly GCF_016509475.1. Taxonomy (NCBI): domain Eukaryota; kingdom Metazoa; phylum Chordata; class Mammalia; order Carnivora; family Felidae; genus Prionailurus; species Prionailurus bengalensis. The sequence goes on along the minus strand of NC_057345.1, from coordinate 207,965,478 downwards.
ATTTTCTATTTCTTGACCTGGAGGGTGATTACATGAGACCAAGAATTTTGCAATAATTCTTGAGCTTCTGGATCTCACTGACACCAGCATGAGTCTACCCAGCTGAATCAATGAAGCTTCCCGCAAACCACTTCTACTTTGAGTAGCTTTGCGCACAGTTTCTATCTGCCTTACCCGGGAGGTTAGAGTCTCTCAGACTTCCTGACACCAACAGTGTCTTTTCCTTTCTCCACTGTTTAGAGAATACAAATCATCTACCAGAAGCTGGTCTTGAGCCCCTCTCACAGCTAGGGTCCTTCTCCCGATTTCAGATTTAGCAACTAAAAATCGAAGATGCCCAGTTAAATGTAAATTTCAGGTAAACAGCAAATGATGTTATAGTATAACATGTCCCAAACGTTTCATGGGGGACATACTTCTACTTACAGATATATATACTTATCTTACACTTAACTGGGAATTCTATAATCTGTTTTTCCTTTCTAGTAGTCTACTGAATTAAAACGTTAGTTTAAACAAACATGCCAGAAAACTTGAATATGGTTTTGAGATTCAAAACCAGTGGCATGTGTTTCCATCAGCATCATGACCCAACACAGCAGAAACCCCCTCGCCCAGAGAGAAGACAGTGCTGTCTCTCCTCTTTCCATTTTTCCGAAGATAGACAAGGTCCCCTTGGGGCCTGATCTGGGCTGCCCAATATGGTAACCACTAGCCACCTGTGGCTACTTTAATTGAAATGAATCAACTTCAACAGAGTTACAAATTCAGTTCCTCGGTCCCACCAGCCACATTTCAAGCACTCAATAGTCATGTGTGGTTAATACCACCCTAATATTGGATAGTGCTGATTAGAAAGCATTTCTATTAATGTGGAACATCCTATTGGACAGCACTGCTCTAGATTATCTAATTAAGACCTGACTACGAAGACAGAAGTGACAAATGGGGTGTCATACACTGCATTTTTGAGGCTGCCCAGGGAAAAAGCCTTGTCATTAAGCAGCATCGGGCTGAATCTGGCACCTTTTGGGGGGGCTTTCCTTTATCTCTGGTGCTTACCAAGCACTGTCTTAATTTAACACATATGAGCAGCATTTTTAACTGAGCTTTCCTTGAGGACTCACACATTTATTACCGAATGATAGCCCTTGATCTGAGGCTTCTGACAAGGTGGGAAAACCTCTGGGGTGGGTGGGAGTCAGGTGAGGGTTCTAGTAGCTTCTCTGCCATTTTCTATCCTGAGAACTGAATTAAGGCAGTTCCCTCCCTGGGTCTCCTATTTCCTTCTATAAAGGCACGTTTTGTTCTCATTAAAATAAAACTCAAAACTGAAACTTGCAAAAACCAATGCTATCATCTCCAGAGTGAAATCCGGTCTAAGTGAGTTTTTCATGGTGTGATTACCTCTAAAAACAAGCCTCTCCCAGTATGAATTTCCCAAAAGTAAAACAATATTCACTCCTCAGGACGGTATTGGCTTCGGAACTCAGAAACTGAAGATGATACTTCCAGATTTGGATTTTGGTTTATTATTTCAGTCTGGCCTGAGTTTCCTGGAAAAGAGCCTGGAATTGAAAATGAGAAGACATTGATTTAAATCCTGACTGGGAAATATTGAATAAATTACTTAACCACCTTAGATTTCAGTCTTCTCTCTAGTAAGCCAGGGATAATAACAGCAGCATTATACATTTATTAAGATGATTAAATAGGGTAACATTGAAAATGCTAATGGGAATAATAAGGGAGAAGAAAATATTAAACAGTTTGTTACTGATAATGACTTTTACTCTATTTTTTGAGCAGTGCAGATAAAATGGTGTTACTTTCACTAATTTTAATTCAGCTTAAGTGCCACCCAGTATCCTATATTATTTGCTATCTAATTAGGAAAATGTCGCTATAGTTTTAAAAAATTATACTTAATATTGACCAGAAAGGTACGCACAATATCTGTTTATTCACTAATGTACATTGTAATGAAACTTTGTCATCTGTTATAAATTCCTCAGATAAATATTATAATTATCTACTCCAGACAACCCACCACAAAAATTAGTGACTTGAAACAACAGTTTATTATTATTTTTTTTTATTTAAAAAAAAAATTTTTTTTTAATGTTTATTTATTTTTGAGACAGAGAGAGACAGAGCATGAACGGGGGAGGGGCAGAGAGAGAGGGAGACACAGAATCGGAAACAGGCTCCAGGCTCTGAGCCATCAGCCCAGAGCCCGACACGGGGCTCGAACTCACGGACCGCGAGATCATGACCTGGCTGAAGTCGGACGCTTAACCGACTGCGCCACCCAGGCGCCCCTATTATTATTTTTATATGTGTTGACTGTCTCGCCTGGGAGGTTCTCACTCTGGGTCTCTCATGGTGCTGCAGTCAGCTGAGGTTACAGTCATCTGAAGGTTTAACTAAGTTGAATGTTGTTCAGGAAAACCAGAGCCTGACAGCAGTTAAAGTAGTCAAAACCAATTTTAGTTAGGGAACTATTGCAATAGGGGAAAAGAGAGCTCAGAGGAGAATTGGGCTCAATTCCAAACACAAGAAGAACAAGGGATTTGTAGTCAAATAGCAGGTTGGGGCAGGGGTGGGGGTAATGAATGGGGAATTAACAAGAGTAAACCTCAAGATCGGCGGGGGGGGGGGGGGGGGGGGGGATTCCTGCTAAACTGACCAAATAGTATTCTTTCTGAGGCCAGACCAGAGTGATCACACGTTAAGAGGAGGAGATGAGGAATTTGATTAGATTTCACAAGTGACTGAAAATCAAAAGGGGGAAAGGTTCTCTCCAAACTGACTTAGCAGCATTCTTGCAAAAACTGGGATGTGCAGGTCTGACAAGGATGAGGCCACACCTCATCTTCTAGTCTAGAAGGGGGCTCCGAAGAGCCTGACTGAAGTTGGTTAAGGAGAGAGTCTTTGTCAATGTTCAGGATGGGTCACTTGAGGGTCTGTCAGTTGGTACTGGCCGTGGACCGGGAGACCAAAAGAAGTCACTTTATCAAATATGACCTCTCTAGGTGCCTCGCACTTCTCACAGCATGACACCTGTGTTCGGAGGGTCCCCAAATCAAGCACTCCAAGAGATGTGCCCGGAAGCTGCGAGTGTCATTTCCATTGTGCGTCTTTGGTCAGCAAGCCACTAAGACCAGCCGGGATTTGAAGTGAAGGAGATCATCCTCTCCACCTCTTCAGATGAGGAGCAGAGAGAAAGAGCCGATGGCACCCATCTTTGGAAACCATCACAATATCCGTACTTCAGGTTGTACAATGTTCCGTGACTTCTACCAAAATGTCTGAAATGTCATGAAGAGAAGGGAGAGAAATCTCGGGTGGTTTGTTTCTACCCATGCAACTTGATAGAAAGTATTCTAAGAATCATGTTTCTTCTGGTAAATGGTTGTGGGTGGTCCCGTGAGAGTTAAATAAAGGTGAAAATAGGAATAAAGCTGCTCACTACATCAGAGACATATCTCCCACATCTCTGGCCAAGTTACAAGCATATCTGGTTAATTTAGAGAAAGACACATACATATAACCAAGACATCACATTTCTTGTCCCTGTGTAGAAAATGTATCTTAAACATTAGATCCTCTTACAATTTCTTAGTTTATTTATCTCTTAATAACATTGCCAGATAAAACATGCTTTGCCCACCTAAATTTGAATTTCAAATCAACAACAAATAATGTTTTAGGATAAGTATGTTCCAATTATTGCATTGCATGGGACATGCTTATGCTAAAAATCGCTATTTAACTGAAATCCAAATTTAACTGGGAATCCTCTAGTTCTATTTGCTAAATCTGGAACCCAATCCCTGAATAATATTATGATTTGATTATGGACTTCTTTTCTTCAAGCATATCAAGTTGAGAGTAACTTTTGTATTTGGTTCCAAAATTATACAATTTTACTAAATCCCCATTGTAACTTAATCCTTCCCTCTGCATGTAGGTAATCCATACCTAATTACAAATAGTCAAGGGCAAATTGATGACGGGCTTTCTGTAGAAAGGAGGACAAGTGATAGATAGCAAAGGTATACAGAATTCTTTCTTAAAGATATTGAAATAAAAATGTTATTTGATATTTCCCAGGACGTGCACATTATGGCACATTTGCAGATTTAGTACAGACTTATTTTTCCCCTGGCACCCATACATTCTACCTTGTGACAATTAATGCTATTTTTTTCTCCTTTGGGTAGAGATGAAAACAGCTGGTCACCACATGAAAATGCTTCATCTATTTAAAGGCAAACATTATCTCCGAGCTTTCTCTTCTTCAGGCCAAATTATGTCTGCTCATTTTTTCTTCTTTAGTTGTAATTCCGACCCTTCTATCATTTCTGTTTCTCTTTTCTGGCACCCTTTAAATTTTCCACATTTCTGAAGCTACACATTGAAATGAGACCTAATATTCCAATAATACCTTAATAGTACATGTAACCATAAATATTGCTTTGATTACATAATTCTGATCGTAAATATATAATTTCAAATGCACACAATATATTTTAAATGCCTGGACCAAACGTAGCTAAATGCCAATAGATAAAATGGAATTCTAAAAAAAATTCAAATGATATAAAGCAAGTCAGAAAAAGGGAAACAGGGGAAGAAAAAACAGAAGTGATGACTGAAAATAAATAACCCATTAACAAAATGATAAAATAAGGAAACCTAACTAAATCCCATCATATGAGTGATTACATAAATGTTAATGGACTAAATGCTCTAACTAAAAGGCAGAGACACTCAAAATGAATAATAAAGGAAGACTCAGCTATATGCTGTCTGTAAGAGGTACTCTTTAAATATAAAGACATGGTTTTTATTTTTATAATAAAAATAAAAATAAAAATCATGTATTAATAAAAAAATAAAAATCAAATCATGTCTTAGCACCAAAAAAAAAAAATAAAAAATAAATATAAAGACACGGGTAGGCTGGGGGCACCTAGGTGGCTCAGTCAGTTATGCCTCTGACTTTGGCTCAGGTCGTGATCTTAGTTTGTGACTTCAAGCCCCACGTCAGGTTTCGTGTGGACAGCTTAGAGTCAGGAGCCTGCTTCAGATTCTGTGTCTCCTTCTCTCTCTGCCCCTACCCTGCTCACACTCTGTCTCTGTCTGTCTCTCTCAAAAATAAATAAACATTAAAAAAAATTTAAGACACTGGTAGGCTGAATAAATGGAAGGAAATTATATATATATATATATATATATATATATATATATATATATAGACTGTATATGCTATATAGCATGCAAACATGAAACATAAGAAAACTGAAGGGGCTATATTAATATCAGATAAAAGTATCCAAGACAAATATATAAGATATAAAGGGAAATATTTCATAATGATAAAAGAGTTAATTCTTCACAAAACTAGAAACCTTAAATGTGTTGCACCTAAAAACAGCTTTCTTATATATGAATCAAAAATTGACAAATTGAAGAGATAGACAATTTTGTGCCTATAATAGGAGACTATAACACCCATTGCTCAGCAATTTATAGAATCACTATGCCAAAAACCTGTAAAAATAAGACCAAAAACCTAAACAACACTACCAACTATCTCGGCCTTACTGATATTTACAGAGCACTAAATTCAAAAAGCAGAATACAAAATTCTTTGTCTTTTCACCAATGCAGACCCTATGTTTGGTCATAAAATAAGTCTCCATATATTTAAAAATATCGAAGTCACGGACAGATTATTTGCTAACAACAGAATTAAAATGCATAGACGTTGTCTTTCAAATATTTCGGTTCTCATTCACATTTATTTTCCCATTTTTATTAACACAGTTTACATGTTCCTCTGGGTACGCCTATCCTGCTGGTTTGGACATTTCTCCAGCCAATCAGTGAAACCGCTCTCGTTTAATATTTTCAATTGTGTTCTTATGAGACACTCTTCCGTTTGGATGTTCTTTCTAAATTAAAGAACAGACCAGGCTTGATAGTACATAGCTGTGCTGTGCTGGATAACACATGTCCAGTTAGTACCCCAGGGCCAGCTAAACTTGTTACACGTGCTTCATTCTAGATACAAAGTCATCTGCAATACTTCTGAGCCTATTTTTGCATGTTAATCTTTTGCATTACCTCTCCCTGCTTATCTCACGTCCCAAGGAAAGTTGGCCATTTACAATTTTCTGAGTATAACCTTCAATGGCCTCTCCATTATTTGTTTGTGCACACCCTATTTCCTCTGAAGTACTCAAATACCCATCTGTCTTCAAGAATCATAATAACGTCCTCCCCACCTACCCCCCCTCCCCGCCCCTGCTGCTTACCTACTTCAGGAAAAAAAAAATTGGAAGAGACGACTAGTGCTCACCTACATCCGGTTCTCCTTTCTTTCCTGTACAAGAAGGAACACTGTATTTTCCAGGCCCTTGCTGTTAGGCAGAACTATATAACTAGTTCTAGCCAATAAAATGTACATGGAAGTGGCACATGTCACTTTTGACTTGAGATTTTTAGGGCTCCATGGGCCATCCCTTGAGTTCCTGACCTCAGTGGTCCTGGAAGTTATATGTCCTAAATGGCAACGCCACAAGATGTTGGAGTCTCCTCCTTGGACCCCTGAGTGACTGTACAGCAGAACTTCTCTTCAATCCACACTGGGCATGTAAGAAGGAGAAATAAACCTTAGTTTTGGCAAATTTTTGCAAGTTCAATTGTTACTGTAATATAGTTTAACCTGTCCTTCATAATACAACTTCCTAAATCCTCCTTTTCCAAGTATAATTTTCTCTTTTAAACTCAGAAATTCATTTATAGTTTTCTTATAACATTTCTTATCTCTTGGTCAAGGGCTGCTGCTTCTTAATCACTTTTTATTGACTGTCTGCTATTTGAGAGGCGCTAAACTCAGTGTTAGTGATTCAGTGTCCATTATACGAATAGAGCAGGGATAGAAGGCACTTAATGAATGCTTCTCAAATTGAAAATAGTATGCTATTTGGGAGAAGAGAAGGAAGACCTGTAAGCAGGTGAAGCTGTTATAATCTCAGTAAATTCAAAGAAAAAAATTGCCTATTTCTTTCCCAGGCTGAGATGTATAGTCAACAAAACACAAGGAATTACAGAAGTGTCACTGTTCTAGCTATAACAATATTTGACATTATAGATGTTACATATTACCAAACTCAGGAACTCTACAATGTCCAGATCTTTCTTTTACCCTCTAGAATCTAACTAATAATTCTCACTGTGATTATCACCTCAGGTGCCATGTACATGATTAGCAAAGACAGATCTAGACAATGAACAAGAGATAATAAAAGCAACCAAATCACTCTCTAGTTTGATTGAGATCCTCATGTGAGTAAAATGGATATGTGATGTTCTCTTGAGTGACCCGAGTGAGATTGATGGCATTCATTTCTGCCTTATTCTCAGGGTTAGGTGTATTGAGTGAGATTGGGTGTATTCGGTGAGATTCAGGGCAGAAGCTAATAGAATATGTGACCTGCCAGTTCAATCACCTACTGCTGTGGTTATAAACATTCTTCTGTTTTGAATTTGCCCAAAATTTATTTAGCTGTTAGTAATTACTGAGATCAATCAACCAACAAATATTTATTGACCATTTGCTATGTATGCCAGATTTCTATAGAAACATTGATTCCATCCAATTAAAAGGAATTGGTGAATTACTATTCCTTGAAGAAAAGGGCATAAAGTATTGAAATAACCTGATAAACAATTTTCAAGGTGAAGAGACAATTCTGTTGAAAGAGTTGAGAACACGGTGTCTGCAGAAGTTAATTGGGTTACATTTTCTGTGAAGGATAAAACTCTTCATACTAAAGTGTCGATTTGACCTGTTATCCCAGGAATGAATCACAATTTTAAGATATTAGGATAAGGCAAAGACCATAAAGAATTAATTACATAGTACATCCACAAAGCTCTTTTTAAAAAAGTAGAAGGAATGTGTTTGGTTGAGATGCTTGAGAATTAGGCAGCTGGTTTGTTCTCCCCACTGACTAACTGGGCAACTCAGTTGACCTATGCTGGGTATCTTGGCCAGCTGCTCTGTTGGGAGGCACAGAAACTAACTCTGGAGGTTTACAAGGAAAAAAGAAATTGAGTGGAAGGATACTGATGAGGTCCCAGAATCCAAGAAAAGGTTGAGCCATCAGTGTTCAAGAAGAGGACTTGAAGGTAGCTGCCAGGGTCATAGGAGCAGGAACTCAGGACAAGTCTCAAACTCTGATGTGGAAGGGCTTGGGCACAACCGGCTTCCATCCCCCTGTCACCCTGGAATAGAGTGTCTCTTATTCAGTCTCACTTGGGTCTAGGCTTGAGTAGGTAGGGCACCCAGTTGACATCACTCTAGATCTGCTGGTTATCACAGAAGGACAAAAGGGAGGACACTGGGCTCCCCCAAAGCATACTGAGTCCGAATTTCCTCATCTCCTTTGAAGCAAGAAGTCTGGAATGGAAGAACCCTCAGATTCTTCAGACCTCTCATGCTCCTTGATTTTTTTTCCCACAAAGGCCCCAAATTCTCACACATCTAAGATCTACTTTAGAAGATACATGATACAATGGCAATTGAAGGAAATATCTAGATTTGAAAGGACTAAAAATACAACATACAACGTATAATGATCTTTTTGTTACCAATTAGTTCTATGATCATGGGTAAGTCCCTTAAGAATTTCACTGAGTTCAACTAAAGTATGAATATCCTACACAGATTGATATGAATCCCATTACTCATCTAACATTCTACATCAAATCTACATAGCCTTAACCACAAATACTTGATTTCCTGCAGGGTGGTCTAGAGAAAGCATTTTATATCTTAAGTCATTTTCTGTCTTGATCCCAGATTTTAAGCATTGCTATTTATACTGTTGGTTAAAATTCCATAAAATCAGATCATTTTTTTCTAATTAAATGATGAATAATTGCTCCTGTAGGTGAAAGGTATGATCCACACAAGCAGAGGCTTTAAGCTCAAATCGTTTTTATGAGAGTATCTCTACATACAACATGCATTCTTAAGTACATAATAGCTAAAAATAACATTTCGGTGCACAAGGGTAGAGGTTTGATGTTTGGTGGTGAAACAAAATATATTTTGAACTGTATAATGCCATCTGTTCTATATCAAACAACCATAAAACATAGCATTTTGATGCTCTTATACTGTGTTCACTCACCTTTCCTCTTCAAACTGTCTCAATTATAATGTTCCTTCTAGAAGCAGGGACTGTTTCTCCTTTCAATTCTGCCAGGCCTATTTTAGGCACTGTCTCAGTGTGAAATTTTCTGGCTGCCTTTATGCCCAAGGATCATTTACTGGATTTGGAATTAGACCCCAGAATAGTGCTTTATATTTTTTGCTTAAAGAATAAATGATGTTCATTTTTATGATTATAAAACAAACACATAGGAAATTTAGAAAGTATAATAAAGAGAAAAAGATCATCACCAGTATTAAATACTATTTATAGTATTTTTATATTTCCTTCTAGTAGTATGGGGGGTTTAATATTTTAAAGTTTAATCATATAGAAAATAGTTTTATGGTTCCAATGGCTGCATGATACTCCTTCCTGGGAATTTAGTAGTTTTCAAATACATCCTTTTTCTCAATCAAAGAAATGCCTCTGTAGTCTTTTTTGGAAGACTATTCCTTGGCAGTATGAAATTATAAAACAAGCATTATTCCTAAAACATGAGCTGAATACATATTGAAATTAATAAAGCAGCATATTAAAATCTTCCCGAATTTTGCAGTGAATTTTGCAGACTCTGCTGAGTGACTCAATGTCTATTCTGCTGATAAAACTTATGCCGAAGTTCTGGCCAACTTTTATTGTAAAAAAGCAAAAGCAAAAAAAGATCATGAGCATTTCTTGTAATTTCTTTAGACAGCTGCCATTGGATGATAAGCTGACACATTTAAATGGATTTTATACAGCGATCTGATTAGGACTAAAAATTCGGGCTATTTGTACCATTTCACATCAAGCTTACGCTACTTACAGATGCTTGTATGAGAGAGAAAAAGGAAAAAGAAAAATAATTTCTGAGCCCGAGAATTAGGAGAAATGCACGTGCATGTACACACACACGCACACAGACACACAACAAGAATTAACTCAGCAAAACCTTCAGGGAGTGACAATCACCATGTAAATTACTTGTGCCCAGAGGTGTGTACTAAAGCCAGGAGTGACATTAATGACCATTTCACATGTGACACAGACAAACTATTACATTTCTACTATAGACATCTTTACAGCTTTCACCCCTTCCTGCTACTTCTGGGAAGGGTTATTGGTTGCCTTATTTCACTCTAAGGATAAAGGAGACATTTGGGTGGAGTTTTGTAGAGATGGTTGGAAAACATGACTTTAGTGAGGTTTTGCTTTTCACTAGGTGCTTTAATTCTCTTCTCCTTTTGCTTCCCATATAAACCAGATCTTCACTAACGATCCGCATCACTCCTCAAAAACTTATGGCTTCTGGTTGGTTTTCCTATGGATGTGCCGATGTACTGAAAACTGACCCTGAGGCAAAAGCAAGTGTTCCCTGCTCATATAGACTTTTTGAAATTTGGATGGTTGAGAATTTCCAGTAAATGTGTAATTCTGTCCCCTGGGAATGGCGCAGTAAAGTATAAATAGAAGTCGAAAGTAAAAAGCACCGAACAAGAAGTTACAAATTGGAAAAGCTACCATTTTTGGGCACATCACTTAAGCTCTCTTTGCGTCAGGTTTGTTATTCATAAAAATGGGGAAAATAACCTTTGAGCCTTGCTGGACCCCATCTTTTTTGTGACTACTCAATAGGAAAACATTTTTAATTGCTTCAGAGACTACCAAGTATCTCATAAGTATAAACATTTATTCAGTTGGCCCCCCAAACTTAACCGCTAATACTCAGAGCCATAGAGAGCCTACTTTTGCCGTGGTAGTTTACTGGAGAGACTAGGTAGAGGCGATTAGCGTCATACGCAATTTTGCAGAGATGATTCGGGTCACACGGCATTTTAAGCCAATACTCACAAGCCTTGAGCTCGCCACACGAGCAACAGCAGGTGGCTACGAGATTGTTACAAGAGTACAGTTAATTTTACGCAGTCACGATTTAGTACGGCATTTTGACATTTCTCTTGACTGTGAACAGAATGATGTATACTCTGTGCATCCATAAGTTTTGATAAATTTTAACTTTTTCTAATAGGTTTGTGCATGTGTGATGACAGTAAATGATGAAATAGACTAGTATTTATGTATATTTTCTGCATTCATGAATACCGTTTTCTTAATGTTTTCATTATTTCAAGGCTATGCAGTTTGCCAGTTCATTCAAATTGTCACAAATCCCTAAAATTTTTTGCAATACGTATATTTATTGAAAAATGAATTCATGTATAAGTTGACCTGAGCAGTGTCAACTCATGTCATTCAAAGGTCGACCCTGTTTGTAATGGAGACTCTGTTGTTAGTATTTCCCAGTTGGGCTCCCTTTACTTCTCTGATAGTTTACTACAAGGTTTTCTCTCAGGTCCGCCATCTTGTCAGTTGGGCTAGAAATGTCTTGGCTAAATATCTTCTGTTTGCAACCCCCTTTCCCCTCATCCATGCTCTATCCTCTTCACCCATTCCACGCCCAGGGAGGCTGAACTGTAGGGATTGTATCAATGTGTTCCCTTGCCTTCTCTTCAATTTCCCTGATTTTCTGGGGTAGTTGCAGAAGACCAGAGGGGGGAAGGATGAAAAGAGAGTGAGTGAGGTGACAGCATTCATTCCCTGCTTTGCTCTGGCCTGGTCACTGTGGCCCGGCTGTGTCTTTCCATCAAAGGCCAAGTCCTGTTGGTAGAGGGCCCTCTCCACATGACTCATCTTCCCAAGTCCCCGTCACTGCTTCCTCCACTTGTGGCTTCAGGCCTAGCAGTGTTTGCTGCTCCTCACTCTTGCCAGCCCTGAGCCCCTCCACTTACCTTGTTTCCCTCAAGCTTGTCCAGGCCTTTGTAAATAGTTCCTTTGCTAGACCTCCTTAAATTACAGGCATGCCTCATTTGATTATACTTTGCTTTATTGTGCTTCACAGAGACTGCGTGTCACAGATACTGTGTTTTTTACAAATTGAAGGTTTGTGGCCACCCGGTGTTGAACAATTCTACTGGTGCCATTTTCCAACAGTATTCACTCACTGTGGGTCTCTGTGTCACCTTTTGGTAATTCTCACAATATCTCAAAATTTTTCACTGTTATTATATTTGTTATGGTGATCTATGATCAATGATTGCCATTTGCTGAAAGCCCAGATGATAGTTAATATTTTTTAGCAATAACGTATTTCTAAGTTAAGGCATGTGCATTGCTTCTGTAGACATAATGCTATGGAACCCTTAATAGACAACCGCATGGTATAAACACGACTTTGATGTGCACCGGGAAACCAAGGTCTTCACTGGCCTCATTTTATAGTGATATTCACATTGTCGCCGTGGCCTGAAACCAAAACAGCAACATCTTCAAGGTTTGCCTGTATTCCACTGAAGTGTGCCACCTGTGTTCCTTCCCAAACCCGGACTAGTGCAGGTCTCATCACCAAACACATTTATTTTGCCACCTGTTATTCCCTCCTAATCTTCTACTTTCTACAACCAGAGTTTATATTGTTTTCCAGCTAGTGCTCTGGTTTGGGTTTCCAAAAAGAGACAATTTTGTATTCATTCTGTAATGAGGGTAAGCTTATACTTTTCTTCCTTATTACACAGAAGTATACAAGGGAAAAGCTATAAAGGAAGGACACGTAATATGAAACATCACACAAATGCAAATGATCCAAAGTGTCCCCCTTATAGCCCTCCTGTTAATTCCTCATACCCCCATACACCACACACACACACACACACACACACGTACACATACACAGTCACAGACACACCTGATTGAGAGTAGGTGACAGGCCCAGAACAGTGGCCTCAGTCAGCTGGAACCTTGGTTTTTAAGGAATAGATAATAAGGCTGCTGAAAACCCAATCTTTCCAAGTGTTCCGGGAAAAAGGAGAAAAACCCTCTCAACTAGCATGCAAATGCACAGTTTGGTACATAGGAGAAAGGGATACAAGACAGGAGGAAAATGGTGGGTTCCGCTTGTTTGTGACTATATATGAAACATCTGCAGGAAATTTCCAGAAACAACTAGGCAGAGTGGTTTTGTTTTTAGGGATATGGATTTTCTGCAAAGTGGGAGGTTAACACTATAAAAACATCATCTTTCTAAAGCACTGGGAAGACACAAGTTATATAACTTTGAAATGGCAGAGGAAAAGCAATGAGAACAAAAGAGAAGAATAGAATTGTCATTACCCTTCAATATCAAAGAGCCTTCAGAAAGAAAGTGGCAAAAACTGTTCTATGAGAGGTATTTAAGTGGGCAGGACCTTCCTCAGACCCTGTTATGATGAAGGTAGAAGGGCATATGTTTTCTTCAAAGCCTGCTGATGTATTTCTTTTAGGCTTAACATAGACTCAATCTCATGGCCGATTTAATGATGGGCCTACTACCTTTTAACATTTTCATTACATTTTCAAACAGTACAAAAGTTCATCTTTCTTAAAAGGCCAAGGGTACAGAGAATGTCTACAACACAATTATGAAAAGGACAAAATGGGGATGTTTTGAAAGCCATGGAGAAAAATAAGTTAACAAGGATTTCAAATTGTTCCATTAAAACTCCAGGGCATCATTTTTCCCAGCTAACAGAAGAATACAAGACCCAACAAACAAACAGACGTCATAGAAAATGGCAAGGTGATTGAGAATGAGAGAAAGCATCTCTTTCCATACTTAGAATTTAAAACCAGTTACTAAACTCACCATGAAAGTCCTCAAAACACTTTTCTCCTGCTCACATGTATTCTATTTTGCCTCACTTTACATGCATATTCTGTATTGTGCATCTTAACCCTCATCAGAGTTGACTCTGATGTCACTACCTCCTGTTGACTTCAGCCAAAAGCCCTCAACTTTAAGCCCATTTCAAAACGCATCCTCAAGTGGCCCATGAAGTCCAGGGCAACATCCCCCTCCCTCCAAAATTATTGGCGTCTGGTTGAGAAAAATAAAGCTTCACTTGTTAATGGAGGAACTGGAGCCCCAAGGCTTTCTTTCCCTCCAGGCCCTCATCTCTACCTCCTTCCCTCCATAGAGCTCCTGTGGCTCACAGCTTGAAAATCACTTTCCTAAATCATTAAACTATTGGCTTCTCACATTGTCCAAGGAGCTATCAAGGACATGAGGTTATAGCAGAACAGATAAATGCATTAGGAATTAGAGATAGAAAATAGGGAGAAATATCCATAAGAAACCTAGTGTTTTTGTTCTTTTTATGTATGCTAAGAATCATGCTACTCACATTACATGCATGATCTCACTTTTTCTTAATATTAACCTCATCAGGCAGGGATTTTGATCTCTATTTTCCAGGTAAAGGAAACAAATTCAGAAGAGTTGAGTAAATAGCCCAAAAGCCCTAGTTGCTGGAAATAGCAACTAGAAATTGAGCTCAGGGCTAGGTCCCAAAGCCTCTGTTCTTTCAATGGAACACTCCAGTTTTCCAAAGACTTTGCTATTATTTTTAGAGACTCAATGCATACATGAATGTGTCCATCCATCCATCCATACATACATACATACATACAAGTTTGATGACATAGAATATTCTTATCTGATTCATTAAAGAGTTAACGGAAAGTGAAAATGTTTGTTTCCAATATGTATTAGACTTTTAGAATTTTCAATACAGTTTGACTAGTAGTTTGTTCTTTCAAATAATAATACTTTAATTAGGATTCAGTGTGTTGGCTGTAGTTTAAGAAAACAGTACCAGATCGAGTCACAGACCTGGCTTCCAGTCTATCATACGCAAGTTGTGTGACATTGGACAAAAAATTAGCTTCCCTAAACTTTAGTTTTGTGTATGAAAAATGAGGAATCAAACTATATAGAAGAACTTCCTGAAGCTGGGTGACTCTGATTCATGGCTGTATGCTGAATGGGTGCCACAGCAGTGCCTCAGAAATCCAAGAAATAACTTTTGATAAATCCAATGCTTGTTTAGGATAACATCAGATATGTAATGGTGTATGGATCAAAATAAATTTATTACACCAGTCTTTTACATGTATCTAGTAGAATATAAATTCTGTATTAATTTGATATATATCATCTATTTTGAAATACATAAAGAAACTTCTTTAAAAGGCAAAAAATATTATATCTTTGACTCTATTTCCATTCGACTTCCCTTAAAGAATTTTATTGCAAATAAGTATATTGTACGCTTAGAAATCTTTTATTGATCATTGTATAGATTTATGCTGCAATAACAATATGTGCATATTGAAATTTATTTTTTCCAATGGTTCTGAGGCCATTGTGCTAAATTTTTTTTCTTCTGGATTGAAGTATCATTGCAATTATTAGAAATGCACAACTGACCAAGACAACATAATCATATTATAAAATGTGATAGTCTTTAAGTACATAAAGTAAATTTTTACTCTAAATGCATTTGCTAATGATATAAAGATGAGTTTTCCTCCCAATTAGTTCATATATTTGTGAGATGAGAAGTTCAACATCAATATAACTTCTATTTTCATTTTTAAGAATGCAAGCCATGAGAACCAATGTTCTCAGAAACGTGTACCTGATAATGGAAGTTTTAATAGGACAATTTCATCTAACTCTTTAAACTTCATCATGGTTCCACGCTAACATCACACAGTGATAGCTCATCAAAAATTACTTTCATGTTCATTCAGTTGGCAACTCAGGTCCTCCTTCAAGTTTGGTGAAATATTTTTAAAAATGGGAACAAACCAATTTGCAAAATTCTTTGTCTTTGGGGTCCATTGTTATCCATTTCTCAGTTTACCCTAGAAGGCTTACTCAGATTTGTAAAATGGCTATTCATTATACTTATGACTAGGAATGGCATCCAAATATTAACTTATAGTAAGATATGCAACCAACCAATCCAACTGGACTGGATGCAGTCCTGAGTGCTAGAGCTGTACAAGGTATTAACCTTACAGTTACTGGATTGTGAAGAAATCTTATAGGCTCCAGTCCCCAGGGGAGGATCTGGAGCTGAGACAGATCCACTCCAGGATTCAGGGAGATAAATATAATCAGTCAGTATAAAAGTATGTCAATATTTTAACAAAAGAATGACTTCCTGTTATGCATTCCTTGATGGGCAAGCTGTTTATTACAATATACTCAGAAAGGGTAGGGAAAATTCAAAGTTTTCATTTATTTCACCTTTGCCAGACCAGTATTTTTGGTAAAACACCTTTGTCTTATTCTGTGTTTTAAACATATTTTCACCATAACTTTGGAGCTGCTGATGCAGCTCATTCAATTAGTAGATAACATCCATCATCTAATCTAATTGAAAAAGGCAGTTCTCATTATCAGCAAAATCAGACTAGTTTTCTGGCAGGGAAAGTCTAACCCCTTTTCAATTTAAATATCTGCATTGAAATGCCTTCCCATGACAACCATCTCATTTCTTAACACTAATTTTACCACTAATGGATAAAACATGGCACCCAGCCAGGACGAAATAAGGCACAGTGCCCTTCAGTACTTTTCATTAGTAATCTTGTCTTTGCTTTGCTCTCAAAGGATCCTCTCTCCAGAGGGACACATTCTGTAGCAAGAGCCAGGAAATGGGAGAGGAAAGGTTAGTAGAGAAAAATAGTGAGCATTTTCTGCCTTCTTCTTAAGTGTATATGAATTCTGGATATCTCAACATGAATCAAGATACCCATTAGCTAACTCCATGTTTTGTTCTAAAAAGGATCATGTGTAAGGCAATGAAAAACACAAAGCCAGACACCAATATTTTAAATGGTCCATTTGTTTTTGGTCTAGAGGTTTGTACCTCCAAAAGTACAATGTAACTGTATAAAACATGCTGGATGGGTGGGAGGTATGCCTTTCTTTTCAAAGTGGTAGGAAGGAGACTGAAAAGGGAAGGTGAGAAAAAAATCCCACCAGTTGTTTTGACCACCACAAGCTTGTTCTCAGGCGGATGTATTTTAGGATTCAAGTTAAGGATCTGGAAATGTATTCCTTTAAAATTATGCAAACTCAGGTAACTGTTGCAAAATCTGTGTACCTCTCAAGATGTGTGGACCCCAGTTTGGAGGCTAATAGACTAGACTTTTCCTTTATAGGGTCATGTTTTAGACCAGATCTTGGTCATTTTGTCTGATGTAATCATTACTAAGTATTAGAGTAAAAAATTCCATCTATTAATATGTTGGCCAAATAAGTTAACCTGCACATATGGACTTACACTGTTGATTATAACCAGTTGGACTCACTGAATTGCTTTCAGTGAGGGGACAAGTTTCCTTTAGGTCATTCCCACTCTGCCCCTTGTCTTCTCCCAGGCACACATTTGTCAAGTGTTGGTAAAAGGAAGGATAGCTTCTAGAGTGCAATAGGACAAAGCTCTATGGCAATTTTAGTGGGATGATGGGCCTCCTGCTATTTTGGATCAGACACAGAAACATGTAGAAGGTTCTATGGGATCTACAGGTTGTGCATTTAACCCAATGAGAGATGTCAGAAAAGGAGACTGTCCTTCTTGAGGGACCAGTAAAGGAGTTAGCCAGGTGATAGAGATAAGGGTGGCTGAGGACAGTGTGTATGGGTGGGGGGAGTAGGTACACATCAGACATGCCAGATTAGGCCAACGTAGGTCTATTCCACTTTATTCCTGGCTTCATAAATTCAGTAAACCCTGATAGAGTCACTAAAGTCTTGGGTCAAAAATCCAAGTCTTGCTTTCTCAAAATCACCTCACTTCATGGAATCTAAGAAGCTATTGATTTCAGATATGTTAAAATGTGAGGAAAAAAAAGAAACCATGTATGGTTTTGCAGAACACTTAGGGATGTTGACTAATCTCTGGATTCTTGAATTATAGCAACCCATCTCATGAGAAGCAGGGTGAATCAGATGGGAGATATGGACACTTTAAAAAAAAAGTGTTTACGTCCCAGGAGTACCCCTTTTCCTGCCCTTCCTGATAACTAGATGCCTAGAAATTCTCTCAGACATCAGAAGCGTACTAAGTGATTGAAAACCAGAGCAAGGGGATGGGATTTGGCTGATCTTGACTGTGGTTGGGATCTTCAACAAGGGACAGTACAGAGTTGGATAGATAAGTTTTACTTCAATCTTAGAGACCTCATTCTAATGTCTGGAATGTCCACATCTGACAGATCCATGGTTTTAGATATATCTTAGACATATATACATATATACCCTTGGAAAAAATGTATACTGTTTTTTGAGGAGGTGTATTCCTAACTTTCATAAATTGTGGTATTAAGCCTTTAAACGCTTGCTAGATGACAATGTAAAATGGTGCCATCGCTATGGAAAGAAGTTTGGCAGTTTTTCCATAAGTTAAACAAAGAATTAGCATATGACCCAGAAATTCCACTTCTGGGTTTACACCCCAACGAACTGAAAACAGGTGTTCAAACAAAAATTTATATGCAAATGTACATAGCCGTACTAGTTGTAGTAGTCAGCAGGTGGAAACAACCCAGTGTCTATCATCCAATGAATGGATAAACAAAGTGTGGTATGTCCATACAATGGAATATTATTTACCAAAAGAGAGGAATGGAGTGCTTACACCTGCTACAGAATATATAAACCTTGAAGACATTAAGCTGAGTGAGAGAAGACAGACACTAAAGGTCACATATGGCATGACTCCATTTATTTGAAATATCCAGAACTGGCAAGTCCATAGAGACAGAAAGCATATTGGTGGTTTCCAGGGGCTTGGAGAAGGGGAGAAAGGGAAGTGACACCTGATGGTATGGCTTCCCTTTGGAGTGGGGAAATGTTCTGGAACTCAGTAGTGGTGATGGTTGCTCAACAGTATGAAATTGCTAAATGTCACTGAATTTTACACTTTAAAATGATTTAAATGGTACATTTTACATTATGTGGATGTTACGATAATTTTTTAAAAATCACACACACACAAAAACTTGCTAGCTATCTCAACCTTTCTTTCTCCTACTCAGGATCAAATAATCAAACTCTTTACTTTATGGCATTTTAAAAGTGGCATTTGTGTTTAAGGGCAGCAGTGTTTCTTATCTAACAAGGGAAAAAGACAAAAAGACCAAATCACCAAAATTTAAACCCTGTGGAGAAGAACAGAATATCAGAAGAAGATGGATGGATATACAAATGCTTCTTTCCAGGGGATGAATAGAATCACTCCTTCTCCCTCTCAGGGGGATGGTGATTTGTAGCAGAATTTTCTTCTTAAAAACAATATCTGGGGGTGCCTGGGTAGTTCAGTTGGTTGAATGTCAGACTCTTAATTTCGGCTCAGGTCATGATCCCAGGGTTATGGGATCAAGCCTCGTGCTGAACGTGGATCGTGCTTAAGATTCTCTCTCTCTCCCTCTGCCCCTCTCCCATTTTCCCTCTCTCTCTCTCTCAAATAAAACAACAGCAGCAGCAACAACAACAACAAACAAGATGTGTCCCTGATTCTAGCCTCTTTCCTCTATAGAGCTCTAACTGCATGAGTTCCTGATGTGATTCTTCCTTGAGTTTCATTCGGGTAATTAATTATTTTTATTTCTGCAATTCTTCAAGTTCTTTCAGATATGTTTTTAATTTGCTTGACTTTTAGGCAGGGCAGAATCTGTCAAGGGAAATGGAAAACATTTCTCTGTGTTGGCTGGGTAGAGCATCTGGGCTATATCCTGAACTACTCAACAGTATTTGAGGATGATTTGCAGAGCAGGTGGTTGGTGTGTATATATTATGCTGATATCAGTCCAGGATTCTAACAACAGATGAAGAAAGAAAGGGTGCTGACATACGTACTAGCAATGTTTAAAGCACAAAATCTGCAGAAGACTAAAAGCCATTTTCTTCAACAGGCAGGTTAGAAGCAGAAGTAATTCAGACTGCTGAAGGTAAAGTCATTTTTTGTTCCAGATTATCAGGCAAAGATGATTAAAAAAAAAAAAAACTCATGAAATAAAATGTGAGCCTAGACAGTCTTCAAATTAAAACAAACAAAGCAAAACAAAATATTTCTTGGCCTATCACAAGCTCTTGCTCTTTACTTAATTTCCAATTATACAGAAAATGGAAACCATTCCGAGTGAAAAGCACACTTCCCTTCTCCTAAAAGGATCAACTGTTTTCTGTGTTTCTATGAAAATACTAGTTCAAATGTTGTCTTCTTCCATTTCACCTGAATTTCTTGAATGAGTGACGTAAATGTACTATTCCTGGTCAACTCTGACTAGTTCACTGAGTTATAGTGAGCATAAAATTAAATAACAATAGTAATTGCTGACACTCAGTGAATGCCTATTAAGTGCCAGGCTCAGTCCTGAGCACCTCACATGTTTTATTCTTTATATCAACCTCACTAGGTGGGCCCAACTAATATCCGTGTTTGACGGTCAATGATTCACCCACGACTACACAGCTAGCAAGCGGTTGGACCAGAACTTGAACTAGTCTGGCTTCAGAATTCATGCTCTTGACAACTCTGCTGTGTCACTTGGTGCCTTGCAGACCGGAGGGGACTTGGGGTCATTGGTCTCCTTCTTCCCTATTTGTCGATCTGTAGCAGATGTCGTTCCTCGGAGTGGTGAAGACAGCATCTTGAAGAAGAGGAGATGCCACCTCACTTGTGACTCACAGGTAGGGCCAGGAATTGTGGTCGTCCTGATCCTGTTCTGGAGGAGAAAGTCTTTCCTGAACTCTCCTTCCAGGGGGTGAGGTCTGGTTAGTCAGGATGGGAGAGCTGGCCAGAAGAGCAGTAGCAATGAAAAGGGCTGCTGTTTCCTGGGGCTGCTCATGTCACTCCAGGACAGAGCTACAGCACATGCTTTTAGACAGAGCAGACCAGCAAGTCACCACAGCGGTGGGAGTCTGAGAGGCAACAGAAGACAAAAACAGCGTGCTTTCCCCAGCCATATTGGGGCCTGAGACAAAAGAAAAGTCACTACTATTGAATGCTTTATTTAAATTTTTCATATTTTTGATTTTAAGAAATATTGCATTAAAATTTTAGTTATCTTGAAACCGAGGTTTTTGGTACAATGTGAGTGCCTCCCTTGGCCCTGACCCCGATCTGGTTGCCCAATGTCCTGAGTTTAGTGCCAACCCTCTAACATACCCGTATATACTTTGGCAAATTACTTGTGTTCTTATCTACGGAATGGAGATAAACACTTTTCTTTCTTCACTACAGAGGACTTTAGCAACAGTCAAAGGGGTTAACAGGGCAGAAGTGCTTTGGGTTCTGCAAAGATGGGTGCAAGGAAGGTAATACAGATTCATTACACTTGACCTAAATTGCCCTTATTCCTCTCAGAGATTCCCAGCACATTTAGAGTAAAAATTAATGGTGCCCCAACTGGACCTCTGGTGACAGAGAAGGAATGGGAAGATATCAGTCCCTTTGGTAAGGAGGGTCTAGAAAGAGAACCTGCTGCCTCTTCCCTGTGTCCTGATGAAGAAGGGATACCGGGGCAGGGGCTTTGGCCACAGCAGTTACATACCTCTCCTCTCACTTCCACACATTTCTGGTCTATGCTCCAGACATGTGACTATGGACCCTGGTGCCCAGCCTTAAAAGGAGTTAGACTGTACCAAGTGAAGATATTGATAATGATCTAAGTCCTGATCCACTGTCTTTTATATTGCTGGACTTTTGGTTGAAAGGCTCAGTCATCAGATTTTTTTTTCTTACCCATTTCAACTCAACTTCTCAGGATTTGGGAGGACTTCAATCTCCCTTTACTACAGGGACTTAATGTGTGCTCTCACATCTCCTTTCCTGGCACACTCCAAGTAAGGAGTTTTGTGGATGAGGATGAAAATAATTAAACGAGGAAAAAATATGTTCCTAAGGGAAAATGCGATGTCTACCATCATTAAATTATTTCCAGATTACTCTGAAATGACTCATACAAATTCACAGTTAAAAAAAACAAACAAACAGATAACACTGCATCCATTTTGCTATATTTGTCTTGTATTTTTAGTTTTTAAGATTAGTCCCCCCCAAGTTTGAGTGACTTTGCTCCCTCTCCCCATCTATAGCTATGCTGAAAAGGAGGCCAGAGGAAAATTGATGAGTTTCTGGCTGGTGGAGAAAGCCTATGCATGAACGTCAAGGGTCTCAGAACAAGTGGGTGATCTGCTGTGTGTCTGGAAGAAGTGTCTATACACAGATCTCCGCTTGGGCTCTTTCTTCTACTGTGACATTTGCAGCCAGTGGAACTGCTTGGTTGGGTGTTATAAATGGTTGAGCACATGCCTTCAGAGCCTCATATGGGGCATGGTCATGTACCGACTCCTCAATTAGTCCTTCAGCCATTTTATTAGGTCAAATCATCTAACCATTCAAGCCTAAGCCAAGTTGGGAAGAAACCCTAAGTTAGAATTCCAACTGAATTTTTCGTATACCATATTCCTCTGTTTCAAGGACTGTCTTAACAAACACTACTGCTGATATGGTTCCGTTCCAGGTGCATCCCCAGAGCTGACTTTGAGTCTGTGCTCCTATTGAGAACGGCGCTTTTGTTTTTTATGCACCAATCTTCCCTTTTGGACGGTCAAGATGCATATTGTTAGAAAAAATGAGTCATACCTCTCTCCATTCACAGGAAGTTCTTAAGAACTAGTATTCAGTAATATCACGCAGTTAAGTACAACAGGAAAGAGAGGGTAATGAATCGATTCATGGTAGGGGAAACAAAGACATCAGACAAGCCAGCAGGCAGCTCTGCCCAGGGCCAACTAGAGGGAGTCTGCAGGGTCCTCCTGGCCATATATACATGTCTTTCCTGAAATATACATATCTGAGGACAAACAGGGAGTGAGACAGCAGCCTGCTGCTGAAAACGAACTGCATCTGATTTCAAGCTCCTCAGTGGAGAATGCCTTGCTTTAAGCAGAGGAGAAAGGAAATAAGTCATGGAACATCTAAGATTTTCAAGGTGTGTACATTTGAACCACACCAGCAGCTTGGCTGCAGCCAATTACAGTGTTATCCTAACACCTTCAACTCAGACTTCCCACTGCTATTCTGAACCTTCCATCAAATGGACAAAGAATAGTATCTCTGCTTCATGATCTCCATTCAATCATTTGTCAAATACATAATGAATGCCTACTTGTGCCTATAATCTACTGCTACGTAACAAATAATCCAGATGCTCATGGCTTAACACAATAGATATTGATAGTCTCACAGTGGTGATGGGTTAGGGATCAGGGCACATTTTACCTGGGTCCTCTGTTTTAGGATCGCTTGCAAGCTGTGAGCAAGGGGTCCCAGGTCCATAGTCATCTCAAGGCTTGACTGAGAAAGGATATACTTTCAAGCTCATATGATTGTTGGCATTCCCAAGTTCTTTATAGGCTAATACCCAGAGGCCACCCTCAGTTCCTTGTTTCATGGGCTTCTCCAATTTGGCAGACTGCTTTGTTGATGATATAAGCCCAGATGGCAAGAAAGAGAGTTTGCTAGCAAGACACATGTCAAAAATCCTTATTACCTAATCATAGATGTGCCATTCCATTTTTGTGGCCAAATACTATTGTTAGAGGCAAGACACCAGGCCCCTACCACATTCAGTGATAGGGGATTTCACCAGGGAGTGAGTACCAAGGTGGGTGCATCATTGGGAGTCACATCACAAGTTGCCAACCACACTTCTCTAAGGCAGGCTCTGTACTTAATGATGAAGATATGGTGACAAATCACAAAAGGCTCCTCCTTCCTGAAGCTCACTGTAGGAGTTTGAGATACTAATTTATGAAACTTCAAGGGACATCTAGAAGATGGAGACAAGGGACAAAGTGGGAGAGTAGAGAGATTCAGCTATGCTTCCTCCTATGTCCTGAGTCAGGTAGATGAACGAGAGGTGCATCTTTGAACATTCCTTTAGAACTCACTAGGGCAATTCCCAACCTAGATGGCCTATGCGGCTGCTAATAGGAAGTAATTAGAAAATAACAACAACAACAAAAAGCCTGCTGATAAAACTGCTGTTACAAGCCTCTTTACGGGAGGAATATACCTTTCATTTCTTAATTACAAGCATATTCTAACACAAAAGTTTCCAGAATAGGTCACACGTTATGGCCAAATTACTGTGCAAGCTTCTGGTTGTCAGATTCTCCATGAAAGCAAATTTGTTACAGGAGGCCCCTGATGTGGTAAGAAAAAGGAAGAGTAAGGGGAACCCGGATGGGTTGTTATTTCCTCATTATTATAAAATAAGGATATTAATGTACTTTACTGCGGCTGGCAGTATAATGTCCCCTCTCCCCCAAAGACGTGCACAACCTAGTCCCCAGAATTTGTGAATTTGTGACCTTTCATGGCAAAAGGGACTTTTCAAATGTGATTAAGGTTAAGGATCCTGAGATGGGAAGGTTATCCCGGATTATCTGGATGGGTCCAATGTAATCACATGAGTCCTTAAAAGTGGAAGAGTGGGGCAGAGACATGCAAAGGCAGAAGAGGCAGTGGAATTTCCAGGCGTGAAGAGGAGGAAGAGGGCAAACACCAGGAATGTGGCTGGCCTCTAGAAGCTGGAAGTCGTCCTAAGCCAACAGCCAACAAGAACATGGAGACCTCAGTCCTACAAATGAAGACGCTCAATTCTGCCAAACCCCGAATGAGCAAGGAAATGGATTCTCCCCTAGAGCCTCCAGAAAGGAACACAGCCCTGTAGATTGTGGTTTTTCACCCCATGAGATCCAGCTCAGACTTCTGACCCACAGAACTATAAGATGATAAATCTGTGTTGTTTTAAGCGGAGCGTGTGGTAATTGGTCATGCGGCAACAGAAAACTAATATCCTTCCTTACTCATCAGATTTTTCTAAGAATCTAGCTCACTGATATATGTTCACAATACTGGAAACCCATCTGGCACACAGGAAGCAAGCCCTGGGCACGTGTTTGCCATTACTGTGACCCAACGACCTGGGAGATCTACGTTTATAGATGGAAAAACATGGCCCAGCTGAAAAATAGCTTAAAGGATATCTCAACATACTGTTTATTTCCAAATAAATCTCTTTTAATGATCACATGTGCCACATAACAAATGGCAGGTTCCTGATGCCAGAACTCTAAAGGAGAGGTGACCAACGAACAAACAATATTTTTAACTCTATCCAGTAAACTGAATAAAGTGCCCACGGACCTTTTAAGATCTAACATTCTATTTTTTTTTTTTTCATTCCAGTAATTTCCTCTGGAGCTAGCTGAATTCATTTAGCATTGAAGTAAGATTTGAACTGCAGGTCAAACCCTAAAATAGGTTTATTTCATGATATGTGTTCACTTTAGTATTTCCAGGTTCTCTTTCTCCCCCTCTTTTTCTATTTATTCGCCGCTGTATGACCAGCACTTGCAATGCCAAAACCAACAGCCCCTGCCATACGACTGGCTCAGTGCTTGCTGATGGAAGTGGAATCACCATAAGGAATATAAAGATATTTTTTTACCCAACTTATTTTTTTAATCAGATCCCATCCTTTTTTTTTTATTATTTGGTTTTTGTTCATTCGTTCATTCATTATTGAAGCATAGTTGATATGCAATATTATATTAGTTTCACTTGTAGCTCCCATACTTAGTAACTAACCCGTAGGATGAAGAAACTTGCAGGTAGTAAGAGAAACTTGCAGTTCTATCATCAAGATAGATGATCTTCTGAAGATAGATAGTGATAGAAGTGATAGAAGGTAGACAGTGAAGAGATGAAAACACACCTAAACATAACTGGCAGCATAGGGCAGTGCATTACAAGATGGGGCTCTCAAAGTGTGGGATAGATATTCTGTGGCATGAAGGGCTTTTTCAGGCTACGCAAGCACAGGGCACTAAATAACTGAATCAGAAAGCTCCCCTGCGTTCCATCCTTCTGACTGCTTTAAGAAGAAAGCATTAGTTTCATGCTAGGATGCCCTTAACATCTTTCTCATACCTGGCTTGTCTCCCTCTGCACCCTCAAGAGAAGGAACCCCAGGCTGAGCCTCAGCCTCAAGCTGGCCTTGTGTAGCTAGAATTCAATTACATCGTTTGGCTCCTGTTGTATTTATTTCCATGGATACCTTCTGTTTGTGGCAAATGAAATGGTTTTTTTTTTTTTTTTTCTATTTTCAGTAGTGGTATAATGTTGTCTTTTAAAATTACTTCATTTAAATTTTTAAAAAGGGAGACCAATTTAAATCTTTAAGAAAGGAAATACTGCCTCAGATGGTTCATTGATATGGCAACAGTTATAAAAGAGTTACAATAATAACTGAGGTTTAGAAAATAATGTAATAAAATGGAAGAGTGTGTAGTAGGGTCATAACTATAATATTTGAGAGGAAGGAGTCACTATTGTAAACTGAGTTGGTCAGGTTCTGATAGGCCATCATGGAGGAAGTGGAACTTGGCATCGGGCAATGAGAGAGGAACAGGGTTTGCCACGGTTGAGAATATGGTGTGTAAGCCCTGGAATGGGAAGCTTGAACCAAAGCAGACATGGCCTCAAAGGCAGTGAGCAGAGCACTTCCACTGAAGTAAAGGTATGTGTAGGGAAGTAGTGACAGATGAACCCTAATGAGGTGATAGAAAACCTTTCATCACAAGCGCTCCTCCCTTGGGTCAAGTCTACAAATTAAGAGTTTCCTGCTTCTGTCCAGGGACTGGCCCAAGCTGGCTCCCAAGATAACACAATATGAAGAAGCCCTGTAGGATCCTGGGTCACTATGCTGGTGTAGTCATTGTGACTGCTGGGGCTCTCCCACCCGCCCCAAACCTTCTGCTGCACGGCCCATCAGCAAAGGCTATAGCCCTCCAACACTCATTTCATTTGTATACCATTTTGCCTATTTACAATGTGAAGCTAACAGCTGTCTCTCTCTGTATCTCTCTGTCTCTGTCTCTGTCTCTGTCTCTCTCTCTCTCTCTCTCTCTCTCTCTCTCTCTCGTTTTTGAGAGCCTGCAACTCGAAGAGATGCCAGCCACTGAACTAAACCTGAGTACTCATGGCTTGTTTAAAATTGGTGAAGTAAAAAAAAATTCCTCTTATATATCTGAAATCAAATAGCCATTCTAAAATTAATAACGTATCCTCCTCTTCCTGAGCTTAACAGTAATAAAAGAGCTGAGGTTCATGGGGAAAGTCTTGGAGGCAGCTGACAGTTTTAGGAGACTTTAAGTTCTATAAATTTTAAATTTCCTACATTTAAAGAATATACTCCTGAAAGAAAGTATTAGACCTCAGGTCTTATGAACTTCAGCTGGTTTAGTGTCCCAGAAAAGTAGAATTTTGCTGACAGGGTTTATTGGAAGGGTTAGAGGAAACCTTTGAAACCAAAGATTTATTGTCTCCTGGTATTATTGGGCCTGACATGATCACCGATCGTTAGTGACTAAGTCTTTGGATTCCAGCATCAAAACCCCAATGTTTGTATCCTTGGTAAAGTGTTGCAAGGAGCCATTTGGACATCTTAACATGAATCAGAAACCCCTTAGATTTGTAATGGGACACAAGATACAAGTTTTGGTAGGAAAGAGGCTTACGAGAGAATCAGTACATTAGGAAAACAGATTTTTTTTTAATAGGCTTCTTTTGAGTGCCTGGTGAAGAAGAGGCAGGACTGACTTATGAAATACTTTATAATAACATATATGGAACACGGAAAAGACTCCAGCCCAATCAGAATGGGCACAGACCTTCACCAACTAGTAGGACTACAGTCGTATATTCTGACTGAGCATCCACACTAAGAAAAGAGGCCATCGTGTAGGAGGGCATCCCAAGGACAAGCTCTCAGACCTCGAGTAATATTCACTCATTCAACATAGAGAGCACTTAGTAAGTTCTTACTGTGTGCAATGTGCTATCCCAAGCGTTGGGGGTGGGATTTTGGAAAGGGCTGTCCTTTATGTCTAGCCATCGTGCACTGCCGTAACGAATAATGTTTAGGGTGTGTTTGTTTAACTCCATATTCTACGGCATATTTTAGAGAGAAAAGAAAAAAGAAGTAACGTGATGTCACTGTAAGTAACTGGCAACGGTGCATGGATCCATTACATCCCGTCTTCGCACCGTGCACACCTGTGGTCTGCAATAACTCATCCTCTCGGGAGTTCTGGTTTGCTTGAGCTACGTCACACTCACCTCCTCAGGTTGTGAACCTCATGGAGACCCAGGAGTCAAAAAGATCTGTGTGACCCCACAAGATGTGAGGAACAAATGACAACCTGGCTCGTCAAACAAATTGCTTTGTCTTAAGCTCGCTTTTGCCATCTGTTTACTGCCAGTCATAAAATTAACAAGCAGTTGCCCTTTTAGGTTGTCATTTGACTCTATTGGCCTCAGGAAAGCTGATAGAGAAAAGTGACGAATAACACAGGGGTTAAAAATCACCGACCACGGTGAAACAATACACTAAACTTGTCATTAAGATGTTGTATTTCTCTCAAGGGATGATTGATAACATGTTGTTTTCCTGGGACCCTGAAGAAATGATGAGGCAGGAATTTTTTTTCAGTTTACCTATTTATTTTGAGAGAGAGAGGGGGGGAAGGCAGAGAGAGAGAGGGAGACGGAGAATCCCAAGCAGACTCTGTGCTGCCAGCTTAGAGCCTGACATGGGGCCCAAGCCTACGAACCGTGAGATCATGGCCTGAGCCGAAATCAGGAGTTGGACAGTCAACTGACTGAGCCACCCAGGTGCTCCAAGGCAGGGAATTTTTTATTTTAAATGCTGATCAGTCAGCTGAGAAAAAAATTTTTTTTCAGTTGATCCACTAGGTTGTGGAAGATGAAGGAGCAATCTTTTAGGCCACACGGTCATGTAGCAGACATCCACTGGTTTTGTAGGCCTTGCACTTGTCACCCATTCTTTTGGTAAAGTCACCTAATTTTCCTTGGGGATTATCTCCCTCCTACTCTCAACTCCAAGTTTCTCCATCTCCTGACTTCAAATGACTCAGACCACGTTCATCAAAATGTTTCACCGACTTGGGCACAATAATTGCTGTAGAGATGGGCGGATGAGTCAAATGAAATCAATAAAAGCCAATAAAACTCAACCTTGTGTCTTTTTAAGAAAGAACAGCATGGTGGGGAAGTCTTTATTCCACTGGGGTTACAGAATGGATAGAATGTAAGCCTAACATCGTTGACAAATCCCCTGCCACCACAGAGGAAAGCCCAACATTTGTGTGAAAATGAAAAAGTCCTAATGACAACTTCAAATTCCTGGCCTGAATTCTTGGACTGGTCACTTGAACTGAATGCTCTTTTTATTTAAGCTAATTTGAAAGGACTTTCTAAATAATTCAGGTAATTCTACCCAGAGGCATTTGTATCTGTTTACTCTAGGTGACAAGTTGAAATTCTTTGTTTCTTGCTAAAGAAATTTTAGATTTTAAAATTTGAGAGATTGGAGCATTCCCAATGGCCCCGAGTTTTTTTCCTTAGGCAACAACCAACTGTTCTGGTCCTGAGCAGGATTTAGTGCCATAAGGTGGTGGATGAACAGACTGAAATACCAGTCATGAGAGTGGTCCATCATCCTAAAGAAGGAAAGTCTAACTATTCACACAGAAACATCAAGCCTAATTCAGCAAAGCCATCTGTGATTTTTTTTCCAGTCCAGAACAGTTGACTATTCTGCAGATTACTCCTTACTACATTGCCTTTACAATTTAATTTTACATCCTGTCATTTTCTTTTTTCATTGCCAAACTCTATCCTGAAGAGCAAGAAATAACCACCATCACTATCCATCAAGGGTTATGGTATTTGGGGAAAACTTTAATGGCCTGAAAGAAAACTAGAGATGTAAGAGAAAGAATGTATTATCCCAAAGCTATTAATTAAGAGTCTGACTGAAAGAAAAAGACTTTTATGCAAATACAGTCTTTTTAAAAGACAGATTTCTATCAGGAGGATGAGAGTGATCATAAGAAATTGAAACATCCGGGGCACCTCGGTTGGGCCTCTGATTTCGGCTCAGGTCATTATCTCATGGTTTGCAGGTTGGAGCCCCGCGTCCGGCTCTGGGCTGACAGCTCAGAGCCTGGAGCCTGCTTCGGATTCTGTGTCTCCCTCTCTCTCTGCCCCTCCCCCGTTCATGCTCTGTCTCTCTCTGTCCCAAAAATAAATAAACGTTGAAAAAAAAATTTTTAAATAAAAAAAATTTTTTTTAATAATTAAAAAGAAAAGAAGTTGAAACATCCATTCTGATGGACTGAAGGGCCATCAATTACAGATCTAAATCTTCCTGTGCTATCAATAGACTTCTATTAGAAAAATGAAAGGACATATAAATGTTTTCTATTGTGGTTTTCTGTCAGTTTATCTTAGAAGTGAGAGCACTGGGGGGGGGCGGGGGGGGGGGGGAAGTGAGGCCATTAAGATCACCAAGGAAGCAGTAAATCAGTAAAGTGTGAATTCTAGAGGTTGATTAACTGATCTCAGCTAGTTACCGACTGTTTGGATTTAGGGGTCATTAAATGCTTATTACTACTACCAGTGTTATTGCCATCCATCCAAACCCTTTGCACAGGAAGCTGATATCCCAAGGAGGCATTCATTGAGGCCTTAGCCTAGAGTTACCCAGATGAGTTGTACATCCAGGTTTGGATGTACGGATTCAGAAATATGCATTTCCCATCTTCAAAATGTCAAGTGATTTAATTCTATTTGTGTGTTTTTTTAAGTTTATTGATTTATTTTGAGAGGGAGATTGAGTGCATGCAGGGGAGAGGCAGAGAGAGGGGGAAGAGAGAGGGAATCCCAAGCAGGCTCCACACTGCCAGCACAGAGTACTATGTGGGGCTCCAACTCACGAACCATGGGAGCATGACCTGAACTGATACCCAGGGTCAATGTTTAAAACACTGCTATAAACGTTGGGGTACATGTGCCCCTATGCATCAGCACTCCTGTATCCCTTGGGGAAATTCCTAGCAGTGCTATTGCTGGGTCATAGGGTAGATCTATTTTTAATTTTTTGAGGAACCTCTGCCCTGTTTTCCAGAGCGGCTGCACCAGTTTGCATTCCCACCAACAGTGCAAGAGGGTTCCCGTTTCTCCACATCCTCTCCAGCATCTATAGTCTCCTGATTTGTTCATTTTAGCCATTCTGACCGGTGTGAGGTGGTATCTCAGTGTGGCTATGAAATCCTGCCATTTGCAAGAATGTGAATGGGACTGGAGAGTATTATGCTAAGTGAAATAAGTCAGTCAGAGAAAAACAGATACCATATGTTTTCACTCATATGTGGATCTTGAGAAACTTAACAGAAGACCATGGAAGAAGGGAAGGGGGAAAAAGTTACAAACAGAGAGGGAGGGAGGCAAACCATAAGAGATTCTTAAATACAGAGAACAAACTAAGGGTGGTTGGGGCGGATGGGGGAGGAGGAAATGGGAGATGGGCGTTGAGGAGGACACTTGTTGGGATGAGCACTGGGTGTTGTATGGAAGCCAGTTTGACATTAAATTATATATTTTTTAAAAAGAGTCAATGTTTAACTGATTGAGCCACCCAGACACCCCAAATGATAGGTCTATTTGTAACATATTTTAAACTATAGTCAAGGAAGCTTTAGATATTCCTTTAAAAAAAGGTTATTAAACACTTGTGGGAAATAAATAATAGGAGTGGTGATTTAAATCTGTTAAATGATAAAAAGTCATCCACAAGTACGGATGTTTAAAACTGCAATTAGTATAATAAACAAATTCTATGCCATGCACCAAGGAGATAATCAGTTATGAATTTCCCCAGACTGATTGATAAGAACAGCTTCTTTGCTGAAATTATGGAGACAAATTTCCCTGGAACAAAGAAATTACAGGAAGGATAACAAGACAGAAGGCAGGCAAAAACCTTAATGAAGCATAGTTTTTACATGATGTTCTATATGTGGTTTTGTTAGTCAGTTTGGCTTGTTAGCTTCTTAGGAGCTCTCCACCAAGGTCTATCTTCCCATAAGGAACTTATTCTCACATTTCAACTTCTTCTCTTCCTTATTCCTCTCTCCCATTCCT
Source organism: Prionailurus bengalensis (assembly GCF_016509475.1). Taxonomy (NCBI): domain Eukaryota; kingdom Metazoa; phylum Chordata; class Mammalia; order Carnivora; family Felidae; genus Prionailurus; species Prionailurus bengalensis. The sequence goes on along the minus strand of NC_057345.1, from coordinate 207,933,290 downwards.
TACATCAAACCTACAAATGAGCTGTCCTATTTTCTCCGGACCCTGTTGGGTGATAACGGTTCAAGCTGCTCTCCTGCTCTGGGTTAACTATGCAACAAGGAACTAATGGCTTAACATGCCATGCTCTTGGGATATATCTACATTGAACATAAGTCAGTCTTCCAGAAGCTAAGGTTTTAGCCCAAAGGAAGGAGGTCAATGAGAAAAACTCCAATAGGGTGTGAAGGAGAGAGTGAAGACACAGTAGCTGGTTTGCTGTTCAAGATCAGCAAAGATCTTGAACAGCAAAGATCCCTCACCTGGATAAAGTGGATACCTGCTTACTCCGGCATCTCATGGAGCTTGCTCTGGAGACGGGCGAGATAATTTTATCTCTAAGTTAACCACAGAATTTGTATAGTCGTTCTCACATCCAGAAACTGAATTCAGTTTGTGCCTAGAGCTCTATTTACAAAAAATATTCTTACCTGGAGCTTAATTACTCTCAGCAAAAATTACACTAAGCTCAGCTGATTGGCTATGAGTATGAATAATGCTTTCATTCTTTTCTTTAAAGAGATGAATATTTTCTTAAAATCTCTGAGATTTGCTTAAAAGTGTTCAGAAACAGGGGTACCTGCGTGGCTCGGTTGGTTAAGCATTCCGACTCTTGATTTCAGATGAGGTCATGATCTCCTGGTTCATGAGTTTGAGCCCTGCATTGGGCTCTGTGCTGAGTGGGGAGCCTGCTTGGCATATTCTCTCTCTCTCTCTCTCTCTCTCTCTCAATCCATAAATAAATAAACTTAAAAAAGTGTTCAGAAACAACAGTTAATGCTCCCCTGTCATTGGGATTCAGGTATCTAAAGGCATATCGGAAACCAGTAGGCTGGGGACCAGATGTGTATACATTCCTAGCCTATTATATTTACAAGGGATGGATGAGAGTTTATATAAGGGATAGTTTAATTTGTCTACTTTTATCATATTTGTGGGTGTAGAAAATTAAATTTTTAGTTTTGGAAAATGCATCCAAGGTTAAAATTGAACAATAACATTTAGCATAGACTTTCAAGCTAGTGTATGCTGGTATTTTTAAAAATATTTTCTTGAAGAAGCAGATTAATGAAATAAAACCTTTACAAACTTAAACAAAGATACTATTTTCCCCTTTCGTGGCACTGGGATCTTTAATCTGCTCTGTCAGGACAAGAACCATGTTGTCTGGAGGTTACCGATGAATTTGGAAAATATTTTTCATGCTCACAGGAGGAAAGCATACAGCAAGACTAATTGATAAAGCATAACTTAGGGGTGCCTGGGTGACTCAGTTGTTAAGTATCTGACTTCATTTCAGGTCGTGATCTCATGGTTTGTGAATTCAGCTGAGCATAAGCCCCTCTTTAGGTGAGCATGAGCCCTGCTTTGGGTAAAAACATGAGCTTCACTTCAGGTAAGCCTCACTTCTCTCTCTTTCCCCGTCTCTCTCTCTCTCTCTCTCTCTCTCTCTCTCTCTCTCTCTCTCTCTCTCAGAAAGAGACTCAAAAAGAGTCAGACTCTCTCAAAAAGAGAGAGAGAGAGAGAGAGAGAGAGAGAGAGAGAGAGAAAGCATAACTTAGATGTTAACTCACCATGGAACATTGGCTGTGCATTTTTGGCCAAAGGAATGCCTTTAGGATGCTGGATAAGAAAAATGGTTTAATTCCCCAATTTAACCAGTGGGCATAATAGCTCTGAGACAATCCGTGCTCTGTAAAACAAGATGGAAGAAATATCCGTGGAAATTAGCATTCTTTTTTTTGGCCAAAACTCTCAGTGTGACTAGAAAATTATACTTGAAAACCCAAGTTTATTTAAAGGAAATGTTGGGGCACCTTGGTGGCTCAGTCTGTTAGGCGTCCGACTTCGGCTCAGGTCATGATCTTCCGGTCCATGGGTTGGAGCCCCACATCGGGCTCTGTGCTGACAGCTCGGAGCCTGGAGCCTATTTCAGATTCTGTGTCTCCCTCTGTCTCTGCCCCTCTCCCACTTGCACTCTGTCTGTCTCTCTCTCTTTCTCAAAAATAAAAAAACATTAAAAAAAAAAAAAAGAAATGTTGGTGTCTAAAAGAAGCCTCTGCTCTTTCTTGGGGCTAATGGAAATCTTTTGTTTCTGATAAAACATTTTTCCTGCATGCCTATTGGGATCTCATAAATATTTATGGTAAATTCCTTTGGTTGTTGAAAGAGAACGGTAAGGTCTGTTTCAGAAATCTAGAAGTTTACATGGATTGGTATAAAAACTTTTGACCAAAGAAGTTTTGCGATAGGCTTTCAATGATGAAGCCATCAAATTTAGTTCTTTAATCCCAATAGTTCTTTTTTTTTTTTTTTTTAATTTTTTTTTTCAAAGTTTATTTTTTTGGGGACAGAGAGAGACAGAGCATGAACGGGGGAGGGGCAGAGAGAGAGGGAGACACAGAATCGGAAACAAGCTCCAGGCTCTGAGCCATCAGCCCAGAGCCTGACGCAGGGCTCGAACTCATGGACCGCGAGATCGTGACCTGGCTGAAGTCGGACGCTTAACCGACTGTGCCACCCAGGCGCCCCATAATCCCAATAGTTCTGAAACAGAATTGTAGGCAAGTAAAATTTTAATTTATAATTTCCCACTCAGCTTTGTATGTGCCTAGGTATAGCGAGCAAGAATTCAGTCAAATGAGGAAATGTTCTAGGTGATCTTATTTTCATCCTGGGTAATCCTCGGGATTTCAGATCGGTAAAGACTGGCTGATTCCGGGGGTGGAGTAAGTGGTAGAGATCTGTTCCAAAGATAACCAGGTGCTTGAGAATGACCTCTGTGTGAGCCCATGGGTCCCATTCATGTGCAAAAATTAGGCCATCAGCCAGAAGAAAACTGGACTCCCCTGGGTTTGATTCAGGTTAGAACCTCAGGAGTTGATTGGCTCTGGATTTAACCATCTGCATAAGTAAGGCAGAGTTTTAGCTTTTCTGAATTCTCAGTGCCAGCTCATACTGTGAGTACTGTGTATAGAAGACACCTTCTGGCTCCTATTTGTTTGGAATCTCCAGCATTTAAAATAAATAAATATATATATGTATATATATATATGTATATATATATATATATACACACACATACATATTCATATATGTATTATATGTATATGCGTGTGTGTGTGTGTGTGTGTGTGTGTGTATATATATACACACACTCACTGTAGGAAACAGATTCACCCTCAGTGGTAAAATTGCTTAATCGTCTCCCATACACAGCCATGAACACCGTTGACCATGTCCCCTCTGCTTGTATTTCAGTCAGAATTGTTTCTCTTCATTTGTCCCTCTCTTAAGATTCATTCTCTTAAGATCACTTCTTTTTCCCCTCCAGGTCTCCAGCAGCTGACCCTTATGGGCTGCATCCCTATTTCCTTGTTGCCCTGGCTTCCAACTGGGTTTGACCCCAGTAGGAGGAAGATGTGAAAGCAGGAGACAGGGGGTTAGGTAGCCTAACTAACACCCACTGGATCCCGTTCCACATGCCCTGTCGTCAGAGCAGTTCCAGACAGCCTCTCCTACTCAGGTGTGTACAGATGAGATCAAACACCTATCCCTGCATCCACCCTTAGGAACACATTTTTCCAAGTGCTTTGACAAATGCACCCTTCCCTGGGGAGGAGAGGAAAACCACACAGAGCTTCAATAAGAGCTCTCTTCAAAGATGTTCCACCATCAATCTACCTCTGAAATAAATCTTTTGCTTTTGCTTTTATACGACCTGGGGCTAGGTAATGGGCTGTTGGTTGTAGAGCTAGTTTTACGTGGCTCCCTTGACAAAAGTGCTGCATTCACGATCTAGTACTCCATTTTAGAATGGAAGATTAGCTCGTTACCATTTTTTCCTCAGCTTTGGGTCCACAGCTAAAACTCTAAGACCAAAGAGTCTCATTTTAGTATTCTCTTACAGATATGACTTTTCCTTTGGGCTAGATGTGCCATTCTTGCAGAAAAAGAATTTTGAGTTGGAAACGCACCTTAAAATTTTTCTTCCCCACATTGTTGCTTATATTATGGGGTTCTTATAAGGATCCAGTGGAATAAACGGTTTGAATACTATAACACAGAATACACCTGTTCTAATATGGTTCGAAACCAGTTTCCAAGTTCTAAAGGTAAAATGAAGAGTAAACTTTTGCCCTCTAAGTGAGCCCTTACACAGAATAAATAGCTATCAGATAAGAGAATAAAAAAAGAACAACCTCTAAAGCCACTACTGTCACCCCAGAATTCAAGGAAAGACAGCATTCTCATTTTTACCACTTCAGGCAGCAAACTCATAGAATAATGAGGAGGAGTGGGGACTACTAGGTATCATCCCAGAAGCCTGTGAATATAGCAAAGGCAATCTCAATGTCAAAATCTTCACCATAAGTTCTATGACTCCAGGCTGCTGCCTGATTGAGGACGCGATTTCTCCTTACTTTTTGGGGTAACTGAGTATAGACTTGGCTCTTACCAAGAGTGGTTACAGTTGCATGAGCTGAGAAATCCAAGCCCCTTCTCTTATACCACCATAACCAATTATGCCCTTATAATTCAATCATGACATTTTCATGTATATTCCAGTTATTCACTATAACAAAGTTGTATCATACACCTGATAATATGAAGTCTGCGGTCATCATGGAGGTTAGGAGATGTCCTGGTGACTAAAGGAAGAAAGTCTCATATCAGCATTTTTGGGGGGGGACTTAGTCTCCAAAAGGGAGGTTTTCTAGAGAACCTGGCCAAACCAACGTGGAGGTAGTTCATATTGCTGTGGTACATTTGGAGTGACTAGGCTGTCTTATCAATTAGTAGCTACTAGTGCTTTCTCAGAGTCACTAGGTTCAATGTGTTCAGTGCGTGTTTTTTCCCAGTGGTAGTAACGGTACTTAATATGAGCCTATCTTATCATGTATATCCATTTACAATCTCTAAGATAGCCCTGCTTCATTCAATCAAAAAACCACTGCTTGAGCACCAAAAGTGGAAGGTACTATTCCAGGTGATGGGAATACAAAATTGACTAAGACATGGTCCCTGCTCTCAAGGAACTCATGATTCCTCCGAAGAAACAAATTCTTACTCCATGTACTATAATGTGATATGCAGGTATACTCATGGGGTATTGGGTTTAAAGTGTCAAGAAGATTCTGAGAGTAGGTGTGCTGTGGTCTTGTTACCTGACACTTGAAAAATCAGAATTTCTCTAGATAGAGATGAGGGGCAAGGCATCCAGAAAGAAGTAACATGTGCGTACTCAATGGCAAAATTCCTTAAATAGCCAGCATTGGAAGTGCTGGGCTCATAAAACACGTTTCAACTGCTTCTTTACCAGGAACACATTTTACTCATGAGAATTTTCATTTTCACATAAGTCAAGAAACTGTCATGTCTGATTATTGTTATCCTCTGCCAACAAAATGAATAAATTATTTCTCCCAGATTTTCTTGTAAGAAGTCTCACTTGATTTCAGCCAGATTTTTCCTTTTCTGTTCCATAGATTTAACAATTTAAAATCGACACTTTCCATACTTCCATACCTTCATATGGACTGCTCATTCTTCCTAAAATACCCTTCGTTCCACCCATTGCGTACCTCTATTTTTTGCACATTTTGCTTCTTTTTATCCTTGTAGATTCCTGCCGAGATTACTATTCTAAGAAGCCTTCCTTGATCCCTCTCGTTGAATTTGATGTCGTACTGGGTACCACCTTGTATGCACATTTTTCACAATACTTACTACTCTGTACTATTACCATGGTTTGTCTAAAGGTTTGTCTTTGACACTTGTTATGCAAAGGTAGACTCACAATTCCACAGTGATTAACACAGGGCCCAGCCAACAGAAGGCAGTCATGTCTGGTGACGAATGAATGAACGGTGGAAGACCTAAAATAAGAATCCAGTATTCCTTACGAGTCCAATGCTCTTGTAATTCTTTTATGATAAACTATGTCAAAAATGAATGTGTGCTGAAGCACCAGTGTACTCAAAATATATCTTTATTATTGAAATTAAAGACTGTCCAATCCTGGAGGGATGGTGCATTTTTTTAGTTCCTAGGAATAAATATCATGCTCTTCAAATATTCTCTCGGTGGGTTGAACATAGAATCATAATCCAAAAATATTTAATAGGCTTAAGGAAAGCCTGGATCTAAGAGGATGAAATCTGATGGAGATAAATTTGAGATAAATTTAAGCTCTTGTACAAGCACATGGTAGGGGAAGGACATAATTCAGCAAAAGCACAGCCGGAAAAGATCTAAATGTTAATTTAAAGATAATTGTGGGCTTTGTATAAATCTAGAGTATGATTTGGCCCCCCAAAATCTGATGTAGTCTTCAGCTGTATCAATAAAAGCATTGTTTCTAAGGGGAGAAAAATAACAGTCCTATTCCACTGCTTTCTGACACTCTGGAGTAATGGGCCTCAGACTGGAATATAATTACCCCCAAGAATATGCAGACTCTAAAGGGAATAAGCACATCAAGATTCTGAGGGGATTGCATTTCCAAATCATCACCATCCATATTTATTCTTTTCTAAACCTAATCTCCCTGAGAAGGTGACTATGGTCAAGATTCTCCCCTACTGCCCCTGGCCCCCAACATCATTTTACCATGATACAAAAGGAAGACATAGCTCTCACTCACCCACAGTCTTGGTGTGTTGCTCAAAGTTTTAAAACACTATAGAGAAAGAAAAAGGAAAGAAAAGCAATGAACAGGCATACAAATCACTCAGTCAAAGGTGATTCATTCAAATACCTTCCTCATCTAACTTATTGAAAAAGCACTAACAATAAATATTTACTTCTTTTTTCTGTTAAACATTTATCAAAATGTGTAATGTGTTCATGCTTTGAAAAATTGTACATTGATATTATTATACTGTATGCTTGTAAAAATTTTCAACACATACATCGTACCGTCACAAGAATATAAAAAAATTAAATTGATTTTATTACTGAAGAGAATAATGTCATTAATGTATGGAATTAAGTAAAAAAGTATATTACGTCTGGATAAAGTTCTGTGGGAGAAATGAAATAAAATTATGACTTCAAGAAGAAATAAAGGTAAGTCTTAATCATCAAGAAAATACAAATGTATGTTTGTATTTTCAGAATGAATAATGGTGAGTATTAAATCACCTTGATGTTTATATTCCTTTGGATACACTAAAAGGAATGATGTAACACTTTTGTTTTTAAAATTGATGCCTCCAGTATACTGGAATATACATCCACTGCGACTATTTATACTTATGATGAAAAGTTTTAGATGTCTACCTAAAAATGTTCAAAGGACTACATAGATTTTCAAAGTTCTTTTAGGGAGTCCATCAATAAAACTAACCATTGCCTAGTGGATCACATTTAATACTGAACATAACACTTCAAAAGGTGTAGAGAGAAAATAAGATGTTCAAGGAAGAACTATAGGATGGCAAAAAGACTTGAAATCATCTCATATAAGAATTCTCAAAAAGAAGCATACAAGAAAACCAACAATGAGTACTTATCTAGGGGAAGAAATGAATCTATAGGCATATAACAATGATCTTTAGCTCCTTGAGAAGCTGTGTTTATGGCCCATAGGACAGTTCAAGGCCAAAAGGGTGAAAAATACCAGTATTTCACCTCCTTTTGAATTTCCTTCAAGGAAGAAGGCCCTTTATTTTCCCCTCTACACACAGGACCCTGACGTAATCCTGGGCAAACATACGCACACAATAAATATTTGTTAAATGAATGAGCAAACTTAGTATGAGAAACAATTTTTCAGCATTAAATCTGCCCCAAAGAGTCAATGGACTACTGCAGGAGTTCCCTTCAGAGTGGTGTTCAGTTTCAAGTTTAAAGGGCATTAACACAAGAGTGTTGGCTGAGATAGATCTTTAGAGTCACCTTCAACTTTTGTCTTCTGGGATTCGTGACATAAATTCTTCTATATCAGGAAGAACTCTATTCTGGGAACCTAAATCATTATCAGAAAAAAACAAATTCCACTTTTTACATACACACATTTAAGAAACAAAGATTATTTTCCCTTCCCCACATTAACAGGAATGGTTTTTATGTAAATAAAAATCACTTTAATATTGTTAGGGAATGTTGAGTTTGAGGGGGACATCACTGATTTAATTGGGACAACTTCAATAATCAGAATCAATTAGAACCTTAACAAGAGTCAGGTGGCTGTGTTAATTTCTTTCTAATTGTGTCTGTGACTCAGTAATTTAATAATTATGGCCAATATACTGAGTTTTCCATCAGGGCTATCTTAACTGGATCCAATTAAGGAAGGCATTTGGATGCCTTTTGAAATAAGCAGCAGAAATTAAAGAGAAAGAAGACTGTAAGTGCCATTTATTTCCACAGGACTTAGAAATTCTTTTTTCCATTTTTATATGGGAAAGGTCTCTTAAACTTCTTTAGTAAAAACTTGTTTTCTGTAGTAAAGAACAAAGTGAGACAAATATCTAGGTGATATAATTCTAGATAAGAGAAAACCACATAACAACCGTAGCCCTTTGAAATCTAGGGTGTCTCTATCCATCCTTGTCCATCCACTCTGATTTCTTTTCATCTATTTTTAACCCTGGCTTACTGGTCCCCGGACTTCTATAACCCAAGGTGGAGAAACTGCATGCTAGTAGAGATTCTTATCCATCTGATACCACGGACAGCTCCTCCTCCTTTTCCTAGTAGAGAAGAAAGAACAAAACCCATTTTGTTTTTCCCTCTTCTAAAAAGTTAGGTCTTCAACCAAAGCAACCTGGAAACTTAATCTTCAAGAGTCCTATCTCTTTAGTGAACACTTCCAGGGAGGCCACAGAACGCTAAACAAAACTTTAGTAGCTACAGACCAGTTGGCTCAGGCAATCACCTCCCCAGGTATTTCTCTGAAAGCTCCATTTTGAAAGCCAATTCATCTCCAATACCAGGGCAATACATATCATAATCTCCCTCTCTCACTCTATACCATACTACCATTAATATATTTTTTTCATTTAAAGAAGAGATGTTATTGGAGATTGTTCCTACTCTGCCTTTGTAAAAACAGTGTGATGTGAATATGGAAGTCTGGGCCCATGCCCCAGTTTAAGGCTGACAGATTGTGTTTCTCTCACTTTTCTGGATGTTAGTTTTATATCATTTTCATAGTAAGAGGATAATAGCCATTAAGTACTGCCCACATAGGAATATTACTGCCCACATAGGAATATTACATACAATAATGTGAATACTATAATAAAAAGTTACAGATAAGAAATGACTAATTTTATTCTCTTGACCTCACTTCTCTTCTTCCTTTTCACTCTTTTTAGCAAATTCTGCCATTTAAAGTTTGTATTTAAACTAGTCAATTGTTCCTTCCTTGTATCAGAGTAAAACTATAGAGTCTTTTTGTTTTTATCTCTTCAACCCACTGATAATTACTCTGCCTAAATCATCTTCTGTTCTGACCATCTTACCTATCAGTAATTTCTTACCTATCAGTAGGTTCTCTTGACACATTGTATTCCTTTTTAAACTTTTCTGCCAGATCAACACAATATAGGATGGCTGTGGGGGGAGGAGGGGACCCTGAGTCTACATGGCCCCACATCCCAAACTCTGAGAGCACAAGAGCTGTTCTCCTCTTGAAGATTTTCTTGTCTTTTTGTCATTCTCTTCTTCTTTCATGAGCTTACCTGGACCAACGTCAAGTTGTTGGAATGAGTGGTTACTTTTCTATCTCAATACTGGCTTTATTCTCCTCTCTCTCCCTTCCCTATTCTATCTCTCATAATCTTTTCTTGAAAGGGAGCATGTTGAAGATGAAAAGACACAGATAGTGGAGACAGAACAACAGGATTTGAATCCTGTCTCCATTGTTTACCTAATAAGTGACCTTCCTGAGACTGTTTCCTCATTTGTATAATGGTGATAATTATAGCTAACAAAGAAAATGGTAAGTGAAGACACCTTTAGAAATCAGAAGGTAAACAATAAATGACAGTTGGCTTTGTACCAAGTGCGATTCTGAGTGTTCTCTTGTCAAATAGAGTGTTATTGACCATTATAACATATAGTAAAAATAATAATTTATGCTGTAGCAGCTATATGCTTATCATGTCTACAGTCCCTTTATAAGCAGTATCATGTGGGGAAAAAATGAAACAATGGTACATGACAATACAACAAAATGAGAGAGCAAATCTGGAAAAATATTCAATGTTTTATTATATAATTTTTACTGATTATGTCCTAAAAAAGACAATATTATTAAAAAAGGAAATTATTTTGAAACACACAGTCAATGTCAATGATTTACTCATGTTTTAAAAACATATTAATCCGTAGGTTGTTTTACCCCCTTGTTAGCGCTTATAAAAATAAATTACCATAGGAGATATTTTGGACATACTACTACTCAACTATTCTAAGTTAATTGCTAGTATTATCCTTTGAGAAATAAAATGGGATGTGTGTAATCAGACTACAGTGTTATCAGTTAATTAAATCTCTCTTTCCTTTGTAGACTAGTCATATTAACAGTATTTGATGACCATTTCCACTAAATAACACATTTATTAATAAGTGGTGCATTTTTTTAACAAGTCAGTATTTTAGGACTTCTGAACATGAGATACTTGCTCTCACTCACGAGGGAATATACAAATGTTTCCATGAAAAGAGCCTCTTGAATATTTGCTTTTATTCAGTAAACCAATTTTCACCACTTAACATAACTTTCTACAGCTTGAAGTACTCCCACATTTCACACACACTTTACAAATAATTGGAATATTGGTATATAAACATCATATGCAATGCTAGATAAGGGCGAAAGCAGTTACACATTTGCCACAAGGAGAGAATGTGTATACACACATATATATAACTGGAAGTGGAATAATGCAAAAGGCAAGCACGGAGACGAGAGGTAGAAATGTCTCAAACGGAGAGAGACACAATGTTGAATTTGATAGCTATAGAAACCTATTCTAGCTGTCTAGGTCAAAATTATACATCTGATTAAAGAGGCTTACTGTTGATTTAGAGTAACCTGGAGAGAAAAGAATGACTTCCATCACTCGGTGTTATTTCCCACCTGCAGCCAACACATGCGTACCCCTTCGTCTTACGTTCTGTCTTCACAGTACGATACTGAGGTGAGTTACAAGGCATTACAGTCTCCGTTTAAATACATTTACAAAGTAAAAAGATAATTCATCAGTATTCCGGAATGGTGAAAACTTTAACAATTAAAAACCCCCAATTGAACAATAGTGCAGGGACATTTGCCCACTATAACACTCATCCTGAATTTCCTCCAAGATGGATATATATCTCAACGTCTTTCAAACATAAGGAAAATGTCAGGAAATAGTCTGCTCCTCTATTTTTACTTTAGTATGGACACTCGGAAGCATTTAATAATTTTTGCCTAGGAGTGCTTAGGAAATTTTTTTTTTAATTTTAAAAATTTAAATTTAAATTTAAATTTAAAAAAAATTAAAAAAAATTAAGAGAAATCAATGGGAAATTAGATCAAGAAAAAGTGAAAAAAGTTATGTATCTATATATTCTCAACTGGAAAAAAGTAGGGGAAATTGGTGCCAAGAACTCCATCAGCTTCCTCGTGAATGGAATGAGACCTTTCATTCACTGAATGAATAGATACAATGATATCTCTGGGCAAATGACACAGAATCGGAGCTCCCCACAAAAGTCTAATAGATTCCTTCAGCTCTGTTTGGAAGAGTCTCGCTGAATAAAGACCAATATGTATCCTTTTCTGAAATATATGCCACAATTTATACAACAGTAAGAAAATCTCTATATACCTGAAGTTGTTCTCAACTCTCACCTTGTCTTAGCTGCTACAATGACTGTTGGAGCCACTGTTTCATGCTCATGTTTGCCTATGAGCCTCTTAACTGTGTCATTGTAAGGTAGAGTAATCCCAATTATTCAACTTGCTATTTTAATTTTCCTTATTACAAAAAAAAGACATATTAATTATAGAGAATTTTTAAATTAGAGAAAAGGACAAGGAATAAAGTAAAAAAATCACCCATATTCCTACCATATAAATAAACTACTATTAACAATTAATGAGTTTCAAATTACATTTTTCTACCACCTTAACAGGCAGCCACGATATAATGCAAAAAGTTTAATCTGGAAATGGTCTCATTTCTCAATATAATAGGATACTTTTATAAAGTAGATAAATGAATGAGTCTGATCTACACACTTAAGCAGGAATATGCCAAAAACCTTGTGTTGAGAGGAGAAAGCAAGTTCAAAAACTTTGATTCAGTATATCATTTATATAAAATTTTAAAGGATATTACTCAATATCTCAGCATATTATCTGTGGGTACATAATAGGTTAAAAAAAAGAAAAACATGTAAAAAAGATAGCTTCAAGGTAACAATGACCTTGGCAGAGGAGAAGATGAGAACAGTTTTGGAAAGAGAACCGTAGTGGAAATATTTCGCTTCTTGAAAAAAGTGATATTTACAAGTGATAGAAATGCTCCTTATCTTGACAGTGGTGATGGTTTCATTGGTGTCTCTATCCATGAAAACTTAACAAATGGTACAGTCTTAACTCGTAATGTATGTCAACTAAACTCAATAAACCTGTTAAAAGAACAAAAGTCAAAAGTGATATGAAGAAAACATGACAATAGATAATGTATTAGATCTGAATTATGGCACGTTTGTCTGTGATATCCTTCTTAACACTCCTAGTTAAGCCTTAAATATTTTATAAGTAAATAGAAAAAATACTATTTTTTCATTTTTAATTAATTAATTAACTAATTTCTTTATTTTTGAAAGTGAGAGCGGGGGAGGGACAGAGAGAGGGAAACAGGTCTGAAGCCAGCTCTGTGCTGACAGCAGCAAGCCCAATGTGGGGCTTGAACTCACGAACTGTGAGATCATGACCTGAGCCGTTGTCAAACGTTCAACCAACTGAGCCACCCAAGGCGCCCTGAGAACGTACTGTTTGCTCAGCAAGCGGAACTAAATATAAAACAGCAAAAGCCACTTTTTCATTTTTGTAATTGAAAGAAGTACCACTTTACAAAATATTGAACTTGTGTGTGGTGGTGATGGCCGGCAAAGTGCTGTTTCTAGAACAAAAGCTGAAGAACGACGTCAGGGACCTGGAAGAAATACAGTGCGTTGGCTTCCCTATTGGTGTAATCAGAAGTCCTCCTAGGGGGCCTGTTTTACGCTACAAAGAAGAATCTTCGCTCTTTTTTGGCAAGGGAAGGAGTTACCTTGTACTTTTTTATACACTTTAAATATTTAACTTGGAAGTTTCCCTTGACACTCAACAAAACATGTCAGGCCCCGCGTTGTTCTTCTAAACTCAGCAGCTTGTCGCCGTGCTCTGGCTTTTGGCTCCTGCCTCGGTGTCTTTTCCTCATCTGGTCTTTTATGTGCACCCCCACTGGGTATTGTGAGTAACCACCAGGAGGACTGTTGTGTGATTAAAGAAATTCATACCCGTGAAGCCCTCAGAGCAGAGCCTAGGACATGGTAAGCACACGATAAATGCCATTTGTCATGCACATTATTGTTTCGTTCCTTTGAGTATGCACATGTCACCTCCCCCTTCTCCACTGTGAGGAAACATTCAGCCGTTGCTCAATGGCCCCAAGGTCAAGTCCAAACGTTGGATTCCTCCATCCTCTGTTTTAGCGATTTTTACCACTTGTCTTGGTAAAAACTGTTTTAGTCAAGCCTATTCTACTTTCATTCTAAGAACCTGTGCATTTTTCTACTTTTCCTCATTTAACTTTTCTGAAGCCCCACCTGCGACCGTTCTTAGGCCGCCACAGGCCTTAGAAACACTTTATTCGCTACTCCAAAATCGACTTGCTTCGAGTATCTGAACTGCTTGTGTTGACCTTCAGAACACACTCAAAAGAGAGAAGCAAAATTAGGTGGTATATCATATTTTCCCCAGTAGACTATAAGCCCCTTAAAAGAAAGTGCTATCTTCTGCGTTTGATGGCTCTCTGCTATAAAGCTCAACAGATAGTAGGGATTTGGTAAATGATGGATAAAAGCCTGGGGGAGGAATGATTGTTTGAAAAGTGAGGTTACCTCGCTCCAAACTAGTGTTAGAATCATTACTTAGCTCATCATTTCCAATCCTCTTTATTTTCCTATTCAAGGTCAAGGTTCTAAATTTTCCTCCAAGACTGTGTGATGGCCTGGAGTGAAATCAGCCACTGTTCCTGGCCTGGGTGAAGCCCGGTTGCTTATGCCTCCCCAAGAGAATAATAAATCAGTAATTATATATATATATATATATATATATATATATATATATACACACACACACACACACACACACACACACACATATACACACACACACATATATATGCAGAGATAGGTATATATGTGTATATGTGTGTGTGTGTGTATCATGTCAAGTAGCAATAAGTATCATGGAGAATGATACACCCAGGGTGAGGGGACAGAGAGAAACGAGCAATGCATTTGTAGGAAAGGTGATCAGGGAAATCTCTCTTGAAAAGGCAGCACTTGAGTGGAAACCAGAAGAGAAGCGAGGGAACAAGCCCTCTTGCACATTTGGGGGAGATCAGAATCATTTGGGCAAGATGAAAAAGCACCTGCTAATGTCTTAGGGCAGAAGCCTGCAAGGGAGGAAGCCAATGTGGCTGGAACAGAGTCTGTGAAGGAGAGAGGGGTGGGGCTTGAGAGGTACAGGTGGCCAGATCACATGAACCTTGCAGGATAGGGCAAGGACTTGGCATTTTACTCTGAGTACAATGGGGAGTCACTGCAGTTCTTCAGCAGGGGTGAGCAGACATGATCCAACTTACGTTTTGAATGGATCACATTGGCTACTGTGTGCGGACTATGAGCAAAGAAAGACACTACAGTCATATATGAGGGACGTGGTGATGGCTGGCTCTAGAGATTGGTTATTCTGGGTAATACGACATAAACTCAGAATCTATTTTAAAGGTAGATCCAGTGGGATGGGCCAATGGATTGCAAGTGGAATACATGAAAAAGAGAGAAAGCAAAGATGTCTGCAAAGTTTTCAGCCTGAGAAACAGAGCATGTGATGGTGCCTTTTCCTGAGATGGGTACCATCTTTAATTTCACTTTTATTGAAAAATATCTCCCTAATATACTATACCTTGTTACTGTATTAATCAGCACAAGTACAGAGAAAACATTAATCTCTGCTTTTTATTTGAAGATCTTATGAGAGGCCCAGAAGCATTATTTTTAAAACTATCATCAATGTATATAGAATGTGATGCCTTGTTGTGAGTTTCTTTAAGTCTGTCCTGATGATATAGCAGATATGTCCTCCGAGAGAATTCAAAAGAATAATATGCTAATGCAAGGTTGTTTTGTGGTCATTACTTTTTCCCTTGAAAACAGAGAAAAAATTAGTGTGTGGCTCTGTTGAGTCAAACTTTGCGTTGCTTTTTTAACGATACTTAGCTAATCACTGACCAATCCATCAATGGATAGTAAATCTTGATATATGACCGGTATGGAACAAGGGAGACTGTAATGTAACAGTCACTAGGGCAACAGCCTTCTGAAAATTAACATTCCTGCTTTCAAGCGAGTAATTTCAACCAACTCAATTTTTGCCTGGTAGGATTTGCTTCTCTTCATCAAGGGCCAAATTTGACAACACATTATTAAAATAGCAGGAGGCAAAAATCTTTAGTGGGAGAAAGGATTGAGAAAATGGCCACTACAAGCACCTGACCACCTCGGTCTGGTGTTCTAAGCCTACAGTATATTACCTGCCATGCTTGAGGAAGAAAAATTGAGGGAGGAAAATTAGCTAGAAGTCTTGTCAGGCTCTTGTTGAGGTAATAACACATTATCCCTTTCTTCCAATATCCCTCGGCTGCTGAGAAATACCTTAGTGAACCTTGGCTAGGGCTCAGCATTGTAATTTTCCCAGTGGGAACATTGCTTGCTTTCCTGAATTTCTGCAGTGGTCTGCTCCCCACAGAGATGTTGGCTACTGTATGGGTCTGTTTGTAAGCCCTGTACTCTGTCATTGTAGAAAGTTCTCCCATTGTAATTTTTACCACCTGCCTCTGATACTCAGGCTGAGACTGTCTGACCAGGGGGCATGACACAATATTGAAACAACTCGGTCAAACTGTCCCCACATGCCTTGCTGACCCCCACACGCCCTACTCTTATCCTCAAAGCAAAGTCTATTCTCCTCTCTCAGCCCTCAGGAAAAGAATTATCCAGGACATAGGGATAACTATGAACTTTGACTACCTTAACAGAAATACATTTTATTTATTTTTATTTTTTTTTAATTTTTTTTTTCCAACGTTTATTTATTTTTGGGACAGAGAGAGACAGAGCATGAACGGGGAAGGGGCAGAGAGAGAGGGAGACACAGAATCGGAAACAGGCTCCAGGCTCTGAGCCATCAGCGCAGAGCCTGACACGGGGCTCGAACTCACGGACTGCGAGATCGTGACCTGGCTGAAGTCGGACGCTTAACCGACTGCGCCACCCAGGCGCCCCCAGAAATACATTTTCTGTAAGGCCAGACACACATATTTTCATCAGTAACAATGATCTGAGGACAATGGAGAGCCAGCTAATTCACTAAAGAAATCAAGGAGGATTTAAGTTCATTTCTAAGCATGGTTAGCTTATCCTAAGACCTGCCAATGCACAAAGATTGGCAATTTTTTTTTTTTTTACTAAAATAGCTCTGTGATCCATACTTGACAATATTATCCAATCATTGATACAACACCTACCACGTGCAGAGAGCAGTGCTAGGCATTATGTGGGGAGAGACGTGTGGCCTAGGTAGAGAACTTAATAATTTTTTATCGCTGTTGTAATGCATTGCTACAAATTTAGTGGCTTAAAACAACTAAAATTTATTATCCGATAATTCTAGAAATCAGGAGACCAACACAGATCTCACGGGGCTAAAGTCCAGGTGTCGCAGCTCTCTTCACGGCAGGGACTGTACTCCCTTCTGGATGTTCTAGAAGAGAATCCCTTCCCCTGCCTTTTGTAAATTTGAAAGTCTGTCTACCTTCCATAGTTCTTAGCCATTTCCATCTTAAAGGTCAGCAATATTGTATCTCCCTCTGACCTGTCTTCCTTTATTACATCTACTTCTGTCCTTAGCTGGAAAAGATTTTCTACTTTTAAGGATTCATGTGATTACATATAACTCACCTGAATAATCTAAGACAATCTCTCCATTTCAAAGTTTTTAACCTTAATCACATGTACAGACTCCCTTTTTAATTTTAAGTTGACATTTTCTCAGGTTCCCATAATCAGGATGTGGACTTCTTTGGAGAGACATTTTTCTGCTTTCCATAGAGAGACATGATAGAGAGAGACTGGAGGCCAATCTTCATATGCTACAGTGTGGAGTCTTCATGTTTCTTTGAAATTATGAACATTTAATGGGAATAAAAAAGAAAATGCATAATCTTTTCCTCATCCCAGTCTGCTTAGTATTTCTGAATCTGACATCCATGGTTTGTCACTTCATATTTCATCTGAGAGGGTAAAAAAAAAAGTAATGAGCTTCTTTTATGCAAACCCGTTTTAAGACCCTGAAGAATTCAGTCCACTTAAGCACCTAATTTTCCCATGAGCCCATCTGTCTTGGTTTGAACTGTGTCCTCAAAAGTCTACTTGTTGAAGTCCTAACCTCCAACACCGGAAAATGTGACTTTGCCTGAAATAAGATAATTGCAGATGTAATTAGCTAGAGCATGAAGGCAGAGATCAGAGATATGCATCTATGGGTCAAGAAATGCTAAAGATGGCCAGCAAAGCAGCAGGAGCTAGGGGAGAGGCCTGGGACAGATTCTCCTTCACAGTCTTCAGAAGAAACCAACCCTGTCAAACTTCCAGTCTCCAGGTTTGCAGGACAATAAGTTTTTGTTGTTTAAGCAACCCAGTTTGGAGGCCCTCCGGGGTGGCTCAGTCGGTTGAACGTCCGACTTCGGCTCAGGTCATGATCTCACGGTTTGTGAGTTCGAGCCCCCCATCGGGCTCTCTGCTGTCAGCACAGACAGGCTCTCTGCTTCGGATCTTCGGTCTCCGTCTCTCTTTGCCCCTCCCCCGTTCTCACTTGCTTGCTCACCCTCTTTCAAAAATAAATAAGCATTAAACAAAAAGTAATCTACTCTGTGATACTTTGTTATGGAAACCCTAACGAATGGACATACCATCCAACTCACAGAAACCACATTAAGAGACACCTGCTCAGTTCTTGTTAGACTGTGCTAGGATTGACACAATTACCCCACCCAGAAAAGAATATGACCAAATGGACCCAAGGCCAAGGAACTTATCTTTTGTTTGTGTGCATCCGTGTACACATATATATGTGTGTGCATGTGTGTGTGTGTATATATATATATGTATATATGTATTTATGTGTGTATCTATATTTATATATTCACTATATATAATTGCTTATATATGTATTTATGTATACATATTTGTACATGTATCTATATTTATATATTCATATATATATATATAATTGTTTCATGAGGTCTTACATGGAAACCATAAAATGAGGGAAGGATAAGCAGTCAAGGACCCAGCTAAGCCATGCACAGATTCCTGACCCACAGAAACCGTGAGATAATATTAAAAACAAACAAACAAACAAAAATCTGACTTTGTACTAATTTGCTACACGGCAATAGATAATTAACACAGGCAGCAAGCCTTTTGAGCCGGCGACTATGTGTGCTTTTCTCACCTTTAATCTGTGGCACATAGCCTAGCGCTACTTGGCACACGGTAAATATTGATGGAAGGAAGCCAGAGAGGGCATATCGTATGCGAGGTTAGCAAAGCCACAATTTAGCTGAGCATACGCGACTACCCTGTTTGAAACAATTTGGAAGTAACTCTCTGCTGATTTGTGCCCTTGAGTGTTTGGAGCTTAGACCACACCTGGGAGGTGTGGGGAACATGTAGAGGGACGAAAGGGGGACAAGGAACCTTGTGAAGCGGGTGGGGAGGTGGGGCGCAACGAACGAACGGGCCATGCCCAGGGCAAATAACGAACTTAGAGACAAGAATGAGTCTGGGTTGAGACAGAGAGAGAGCCACCTTGAATAACCTAAAGGGGGTGGTTATGAGGGTCTGGGGGTGCTGAGCAGGTCTGGTTTTTGAGGGAGAGGAGATTCAGGTGGTCATGACTGCAGGGCCCGGGGTGGTCTGCACGCAGCCCTGACATACACCTCCCATTGCCATCTGTTCTCCGCGCAGCAGCCAGCCGTCATGCGCTCTCTTCAGAGAATGTCACACTCCTCTTTCAGAACCCTCCACTGGCTTCACATTTCATTAAGTGCAAGTCCGGAGCATAAATCATCTGTGAGATTCTGTTATGTCTGTGCCTCCCCATCTGCCACCTCCCTGTCACGTTCTTCCTGGCACACGGGTCTCCTTTCCATTCCTCAAACGTGCCAGGCACCCATCCACCCCAGCTTAGGGCCTCCCCAGTGTCTGGAATGTTCTTGCCCCAGAAAACTGCTTGACTAACTTCCCCACCTTGTAAAATATTAGCTCTATGTGTCTTTTCAGAGGGGCTTATTGGGACCATTGTATTGCCTGAATATTCCACTGGGAAGTAAGCTGAGTGAAAGCAAAGTGTTTTCTGCTTTGTTGTTGTTTGCTTTATTCTCAGGTATATCTGAACTGTCAATACAGGAGCCGGATACAGAGTGAGTGCTCAGGAAACATCTGTGGAATCGAATTCAACTGAATCACTAAGGGTGAGTTCAGGAAAGGCTGTGGCATACTCTGTGTCTAAGGGAGTGGAGCCATAGGGAAGGCCCTCAGCCACTTGAGTTCGGAGCTGAACTGTTTTAGCTGACCTCTGCAGGGCCCTATTTCTGGGGGGGGGGGGGGGTGGTGGTGACAGGAGGCTGTGGCATTGAGCTGTGTGAGAGAGAAAGCTTGGAACAGGCCAATCCCAGAGTGCAAATGGTGATTCTTTTGTGCGCAGGTTGATCCCACCCTCTTCACAGAGTGCTGGCCCAGCAAAAGGGAGATCTCAGCTGGGGGACAGATGGCCTTTCTAGGGCACATCTTGCAGCAGCAGGGCAGACTCTGAGGCCTGAGTCCACCCAAAAGAGGCCCTCTACACGGCATGGCATTAGGATAATTCTGTTCTTTCCACCTTTTGTCTCCTTACCTCTCTTAAGGTCCCCTTTTCATGAGCTTAAAATGCAAATAAAGGGATGGACATCACTGTGGCTTTACTGGGGCACCATAAGGTCTGGGGAGGGAGGAAAACACCCTTATTACTCCTTTTTTTTTTTTTCAACACGAGTTCAGTATTTCTTACTTATTTATACAAAATTCTCGATTTTTTACATTTCACATTTCTTCTCTCACATGGAGCCTCCACTTCTCCCAAGACTACAACTAAGATGTCAGTCAGCAGCAAGGTCTCATCAGAAGACTCGCCTGGGGAAGGATCCACTTCCAAGCTTTTTAAAGTAGTTGTTGTTAGTAGGATTGAGTTCTTTGTAGGTATTTGGACTGAGGGCCTCAGTTACTGATGGCTATCAGCTGGAGGCCATCCTCACACGTGTACAGCCTATCCATAGGGTAACTCCTCAACATGGCAGCTTGTGGCATCAAAGTTGTCAAGAGAAAGAGTTTGCTAACAAGACAAAAATTACAGTTATACATAGCATAATCATGGAAGTGACATCTTATTACCTTTGCCATATTCTGTTGATCAGAAGCAAGTCAGAGGTCCAGCCCACACTCAAGGAGCAGGGATGATTCAAGAGCATGAATACCAGGAGACCAGGGTTATTGGTCCATCTTAGAGTCTGTCTGCCACAAAATCTAGACTGCGTTAGAGATGACATTTTTCAACAAGGCACTCAAAGAAGGTAAGACTTCACATGTGACAAGGTCCATGAAGGAGAAGTCCATGGTGCTATGGCATTTTCTTGTGGGGGGGATGTGAAGTAGATAAGTTGGAAGAGAAGCTTTTCCTGAGAGAGAAACAATCGAACTGAAGAAACAAAGGAAGTGAAGTTGGAGTAGGGGTTAAGTAGATATTTTTTGAGTAATTTCTTCTCTTTTCTTCCTTATTCTCCACCTCTGAGTTACTTACTTAAATAATAAAGTTATTCAGGGAACAAAAGATATGGAGAACCTTGTGTTTTACATGATATTCTAGCTCACTCCAGAAATGTGCAGGGTATATATCACCTTCTTAACAGTGATCAACCATTTCTTTACAAGGAAAGGGAACTAAACAGGTACCATTTCCAACATTCTCATTTATGAAAACATCATCCTGATGAGAACAAAAGAAAACTAAATAGTGGAATGAGGGACCTACTCACATTGAGCAGTCCTGGCCACTGGACCTAAGTATTTTGTCTTTCTCCTCCTGTTTTCTCCTTACGTATTAGCCCCAAAGACATGATTAAGTAACACGTCATTTAATTCATCTCATACTGAAATCACACACTCACTATACGTGAATTGATATAAATGTGCATAAAAATACAAAATATTCCTTAGTAAATGAAACCTTTAAAACATCATTTAACCAATTTTTGAAGTTTTAAGGACATAGTTAGGAAAACCATTTATTATTCTTTTATACCATTCATTATTCTCTTTGATCACTTATTATGGTTTTTATAAGACAGCAAGGATGCTTGTTTTATGTCTTTCCATGAGGTCAACTATCTTCTGTATTTGCATCTACAAACCTTTTTTTCACTTCCCACTGACCTCTCTCTAATTCCATCTCATTACAACCTAAGAAGATTGGAAGTTCCCTACGGAGAAACTAAGCTCAGCGTGTGGAATTGGTAGCTAATATCATACAATTTCTAAGTCACTGCTATGGATCTGAAAAAAGATTTTATTTCTCTCTAGAAGAAAAGTTTATGGGCCATGTTATAACCCTGGTTACTTCTCTGAACAGCCTTCATTTATTTCTGTACTTAAAATTATATTCCAAATAGCTGAAACTGACAAAGATTAACCACCAAAAGAACAGGTCTTGGCAGTGTGTGCAAAACTGAGGTGACAGACATTCCTGTTCTCTGAAGCAAACTGCGCAGCTTTTATAATGGTCTTCCCCCCACCCCCCCCTCCCCCTTCTCAGAGGCTTTTGTACTTAGATTGTACAAGGCAGGAAGTTTGTCAAGCAGATCCGGTGCAATATAATAACTTGAAATTTTGATTTTCATTCTAAATGATATCAAAGATTCACAAGCTGGACTCTGAAATTTAACATTCTTCTGCATCAAAAGATACTATCCAGAAAGTGAAAAAGCAACCCTAAAATGAGAAAAAAATATTTGCAAATCATGTATCTATAAGGGATTAATATAAAGAATATGTAAAGAACGCCTACAGCTCAACCACCAAGAAAGAAAATAACCCGACTGAACATTGGACAAAGTACTTGAATACACATTTTTCCAAGAGAGGTATACAAAGAGCCAATGAGCACAGAGAAAGGCACTCAATATCATTTATCACTAGGGAAACGCAAATCAAAACCACAATGAGATACCACATCACATCCATTAGTATGACAGTTATTTAAAAAAAAAACAGAAAATAATAAGTGTTGAGGATATGGAAATACTGAAATCCTTATGCATTGCTGATGGGAATGCGAAGTGGTTTAGATACTATGAAAAACAGGGTGGCCATTCCTCGAAACTTAAACACAGAATTACCCTACTGTCCAACAATTCATTTCACTTCTGGTTACAAACCCAAAAGAACTGAAAGCAGGGACTTGAACAGTTGTGTGTAAACCAATGTTCACACAAGCATTATTCACAACAGCCAAAAAGTAGAAACAACACAAATGTCAATCAATAGGTAAATAAACAAAATGTAGTATCTATCTACAATGGAGCAGTATTCAGCCTTAAAAAAGAAATGAAATTCTTATACATACTACAGCATGAATGAACCCTGAGGACATTATCGTAAGTAAAATAAACCAGATACAAAAGGACAAATATTATATGACTCCATTTACATGTCAAATTCATAGAGACGTAAAGTAGAATTGTGGTTACGAGGGGTCAGTAAAGGGGGAATAGAGAGTCATTGCTTAAGGAATAGAGAGTTTCCATTTGGAATGATGAAAGATATACTTATATACTATATGATTTCACTCATATGTAGAATTCAAGAAACAAAACAAACAAGCAAAGAGGAAAAAAAGGAAAGAAAAACAAACCAAGAGACATTCTCTTAACTATAGAGAATGAGTTGATGGTTACGGGAGGAGAGGTGGGGGAGGATGGGTGAAATGGGTGATGGGGATTAAAGAGTTCACTAATCCTGATAAGCACTGAATAATGTATCAAGTTGTTGCATCACTATATTGTACACCTGAAACTAACATAACACTGTATGTTAGCTACGCGGGAATTAAAATTTAAAAACTTAATTAAAAAAAAAAAGATATACTATATAGGCAGTAACTCTTAGCAAAGTAGAAATATGACCTCAAGCTGCATTCATATTTAAGGAATTAACTTTTTTAACCTGGGAAGTTTATTTACACCTCAGCTATTCTAAACATTAGTATTAATACTAAATATTGGGAGACTTTCCTCTGAGCTTGCAAACAGAGCAAAGATATTTGCTGTTACCAGTGGTCTGCAAAATTGTATTGCAGGGTTTTTTTTTTTCTTCACCAACTTGGCTAAAGCATTGCCAGTTTTGTTTGGTGTTTGTTTGGGGAAAAACTGGTCATTACTTTCAATGTTAGGTTATTGTTTATTCTAATCTCAATTTTATTTATTTCTTTTTTTAGTTTATTTATTTATTTTGAGAGAGAGAAAGAGAGCACAAGTGGGGGAGGGGCAGAGAGAGAGGGAGAGAGAATTCCAAGCAGGCTCCATGCCGCCACTGCACAGCCTGATGCAGGGCTCAAACTCAGGAACCGTGAGATCATGACTGGAGCCAAAACCAAGAGTCAGGCACTTAACCAACTGAGCCTCCCAAGGGCCCCTCTATTTTACTTATTTCAGATTACTCTTTATTTCCTTCCTCTACTAAATTTTAGATAAGTTTCTTCTTCTTCTAGTTCCTTGTGGTGTAATGTTAAATTGTTTATTTCAACTTTGTCCTTAATACATAAATACATTCATGCTTTATAACATAAATTTTACCCTAACATCGGCTTTCGCTGCATCCCATAGGTTTTGGAATACTGTGTTTTCTTTGTCTTTCGTTTTGAGATGTATTTTGATTTGCCTTTTGATTTTCTTATTTGGCCAATTGCTTGTGCAGTAGTGTGTTGTTTAATATTTACAGATTAAATATTTAATGTTTACATTGTAGCTTTTCTAGCTTTTTTTATTGTTGATCTTTAGTTTTATACCATTGTGGTTGGAAAATATGCTTGGCATGATTTCAATCTTCTTGAATTTGTAATATTTATTATGTCTCTTTTTATGCCACTTCATCAGGGGATTCTTCTGTGTGTACTTGAAGAAAACATATATTCTATTTTTCTTAGATGGAATGGCTTCTTGAAATATTTTTATTTATTTTGACAGAGAGAGAGAGCTCATGCAAGCAGGGGAGGGGCAGAGAGAGAGAGGGAAAGAGAGAATCCCAAGCAGGTCCCACACTCAGCATGGAGCCCAACATGAGGCTGGATCCCAGCACCATGAGATTTTGGCCTGAGCCAAAATCTGGAGTTGGGCACTTAACTGACTGAGCCACCCAGGCTCCCCTTGAATGGAATGTTTTATCTGTATCTTTGAGAACCATCCTAGAGTATGCTGAAGTATGCTTCAAGTAAAAAATGTTCGTGTTGAAAAAAGCCATAACTTTTAACTGAGGGTTCTGGTCTAAAATAAAGCCTATTAAAGGAGAGGTGGGTGGGGCCATGGGTGAAATAGGTGAAGGGGATTAAAAGTACACTTATCCTTATGAGCAGTGAGTAATGATGTATAGGATTGTTGTATCACTTTATTGTACCCCTGAAACTAACATAATCCTGTATGTTAACTCTGCTGGTATTACAATTTTAAACTTAATAAAATAATAATAAAAACTAGGGTTTCCTGGGTGACTCAGTAGGTTAAGTGCCTGATTCCTGATACTGGCTCAGGTCATGATCTCACGGCTCAGGAAATTGAGCCCCACATCAGGCTCTGCACTAAGAGCGTAGAGCCTGCTTGAGATTCTCTCTCTCCCTCTCTCTCTGCCCCTCCTCTGCTTGTGTGTGTGGTCTCTCTCTCTCTCTCTCTCAAAGTAAGTAAATAAACTTTAAAGGTTTTATTTATAAAATAATTTAAAAATGTAAAGAAGAAAGATATATTCTATCACCAATGGTATGCAACATTATATTGGAGGTTCTAGCTAATGTGATCTGTTGAATACCACAAAATGTTAGGGTGGTTTGTTATCTAGTACTTTTACAGAAATAGTTCACTAAAACAAACCAAAACAATATGTCAATAGAGAGGAACAAAACAAGTCTCACACCAGCAAATATCAGAGACCTGTTAAGATTTGTAGTAACGAAGACAGAAATGTTGGCACAAAAAGAGATGAATAGATCGATGAAACAAAGTAATTTAGAGAAAGACATATAAATAATGAACTAATTTATGGCAAAAAATGGCACTGTAGTGGGAAAAGAATAGTCTCTTCTGTAAGTTGGATAACCATGGGGAAAATAATGGGTCTTGCCCTCTACTTTAAACCACACATAAAATAAATTTCAAGTGGATCTAATATCCAAGTGTGAAAGAAAAAGCAAATATTGGGATGAAAACACAAGAAAATATCACCATAAATTTTGGCAAGTAAAGATTTCTCAAGCTAGACCTATAAATGTCTAACTATAGATGAAATAATTGATAAGTTGAACTGCATTCAAAGCAAAAACCTCCGTTTCTCAAAAGATATGACTAAGAATGGATGAAATAGGTGAAGGCGATCCACAGAGTATGAGAATGTATTTGCAATATCTGTATCTGAGAAAGACTTTTATCCAGAGTATATGAAGAACTAAAAATTAATAAGAAAAGGGGCGGCTGGGTGGCTCAGTGGGTTGAGCGTCTGACTTCTCAGGTCATGATCTCATGGTTTGTGAATTCAAGCCCTGTGTCGGGCTCTGTGCTGACAGCTCAAGTCATGATCTCACGGTTCCTGAGTTCAAGCCCCGCGTCGGGCTCTGTGCTGACAGCTTGGAGCCTGGAGGCTGCTTCGGATTCTGTGTCTCCCTCTCTCTCTGCTCCTCCCCTGCTCATGCTCTAGCTCTCAAAAATGAATAAACATTTAAAAAATAAAATTAATAAGAAAAAAGAACTCTAACATAAAATGAGCAAAAAGGTTTAAACAAATACTTCAAAAAGAAGAAATCCAAGTAGTCAGTAAATCTGAGAAAAGACGCTCAGCTTCTTAATCATCCAGGGAAGGAAATTTTAAATCAGAATGCAGCCCATTCAAAAGAATGGTTAACATTAAAAGGCAAAGAACCAGGAATCTGGGAGAGCTGGACATCCACATCTGCTCCCAACTTTGCATTTAATGACATCATGTTGATAGCTTGAAATCAGCCATGGTTCGAGCATTTACATCACAAAACTGGCAAACGCTACAAATCACAGCTGTTTTTCTCCCCCCAAAGAGCTGCTTTGTCTGCACACCGCTGTATGTAGGATACAGAATGATTGAGACTTCCATATAAGGCCCATCTAAATGTAAGTTAATAATTATTTTGGAAAACTGATAATAGTTTCCAAACACGAGCATTTGCAACTCCACTACTATGTCTCTATCCAACAGAAATGCACACGTAGTTCACAAAAAGACATGAGCAAGTCTATTTGTAGTAACGCCATGCATAATAGCACCAAACTAGGAAAAATCCAAATGCGTGCCCAGAATTGCTTTTTTTTTTAAATGACGGTATATTCATACGATGGAACACTAAGCAGAAATATCAAAGAATAAACTACAACTATATGCCTTAACATAGATGAATCTACCAAATACAGCTTTAGGCGACAGAAGACAAACACAGAGGTATAAATACTCTGGTTCCTTTTATATAAAGTTGACAAACCGGCAAAACTAATCTATGGTCTTAGAAGTCAGGAAAAGTGGTTAGCCTCCACTTTTGAAGCCTCCACAATTGAAGAATTGCCCGGGAGGGGCCTGATGGGAGAAACTGGAGCACTAGTAATGTTATTCTTGATTTTTGTGTGGGTCGCTTACATGAATTCACTAAGTAAAAATTCAATGAGCACTTTACTGCATGTTCCGTAATTCGGCTAGAAACTTGATTTTAAAAAGTAAGAAGCCATACACCAAGGAATAGCTACCCCATGATTCCCTTTATTTAAAGTTCACAGGTGGACCAAGTGAATGTATGATGAAAGAAATCAGAATGGTGTTGATTTTAGGAGGCGTATTGACCGGAAGACAGAAGATGTGGGCTTCTGGGTGCTGGAAGTGATCTACATCTTGACCTTAGTGGTTACATGGGTGTGTACATTTCTGAAAAGTCATTACACTACAAAGTTAAGATTGTGGACTCGACACTTCTAAGTAGTACTTCAATAAAAGGAGTTACTGTGGGAAATAAGCTTAATCTCCTGTATCTTATTGAAAAAACATTGCTTCCTGTGTGGCATATTCCTCATGCTCGAGAGTTAAACGTTTGCCTCATTTCTCTGCTCACTGACTCAAAAAGGATGAGAATTCAGTCTGTAAATATAGGGATTATATAAATATAGGAACTATACAAAATCGATATGTAGTACTGACGTGATAAAACGCTCTCAAAGAGTCTACAGTGTAGTTGGAGAAAAAATACACTGAAATATATGCAACATTTACAAAGCAACATAAAAGCAAATTAATAAAGTATAGTGAGGTATTTAAGAGTCTCTTGAGAGGAGCCAAGATGGCAGAACAGCATAGAAATTTTTTGTGTGTCTCGTGTCCCTGAAGTACAGCCAGACCAACACTAAACCATCCTACACACCTAGAAAACTGATTGGAGGATTAACACAACCATCTGCACAACCGGAACCACAGAATTCAGCAGGTACGCGGCGCACAGAGGCGAACTTGGGGAGAGAGAAGCCGGCAGCGGGCAGGGAGCCACTTTTGCAGGGGGAGAGAGGATGGAGACTAGGGCGGAGGAGAATACAGGAAAAGCACCCCTCCCCAAAAGCAGCTGGAGAGAAAGTGGAAAATTGGTAACAGCCGCAGGGACCAAACTAAAAAGGGAGAAAGGAGAAAGGAGAGGGTTTCAATTCCATGAAGACTGTAAACAAGGGGAGCACAACGGCTGCGACTCCGCAGCTCCCTACCTGGCGGTGCTCTGCTGGGAAGGGGAGTCCCCAGGAGCAGAGTCGGGTCTGGGAGGTTCTCGGGCCACACGGGGAAAAGCGGCTCCACTGCTGGAAGGGCGTTTGGTGGAGACGGTTGAAGCCACCCGGTCCCAGCAGACCCCCAAAAACGGCCACATTCGCTGGTGCCCGAACAAGGTCGTTAAGGGTGAAGCCTGGTGCCAGAAGCGTGCGGTGATTTTCCATAATCCCTGAAACGCTGCTGCTACACTGTCTCGAGAACTTTTTCTGAGACAGGCTGGCACCTGGCCGCAGTCTCGGGGCACCGGCAGCAGCAGGGTCCAGCGGGAGTACCTGGGTGCAGCCAATATTCGGCCATTGCTCATTCGGCCATTGCTCGGTGAGACCCTCCCGCAGAGGGGCGGAGCGGGTCAAGGCCGCAGTCCTTCGGAAGTAAGGGGCCGGGGGAAACAGCCGCACCTGAGACAAAACTCGAGAGAGGGGTACTGCCTGGGGCCTGGTCACGGAGAGTGGAAAAGCGGGGAGTGGAGGAAACCTGAAGACAGAGGATGGGTGCAGGATTGCTGACCGGGGAGAACAGACTGAGTAACTGGGTGGCGCATTTTCACCCCTTCCGCACATGCGCATACACACCTACGACCACCGCGACAATCCACCCCGGTAGGCTAGCAGCGCCATCTAGTGGAGAGGGGAGCTGTTACGCTGAGCCCCGCCCAACTGGGCCAACTTCGCTCTTCAAGAACACGAGTCTCACCGCCGGCTTAGTTTATGGACTATAAAGAGCTACATAGACTGACCTCTAGGGGAAAACGAAGCAATTGCAGTCCTACTTCAATCTGGTAGCGGGTTCATCTATTCAACTTTCTTTCTTTTTTTTTTTCTTTTTCTGTTTTCTCTTTTACAATTCTTTTCTTTTTCTTGAATACAGAAAAAGAAAAAATTCATTTTTATTTTCAATTTTTATTAAAAAATGTCTTTCTTTAATTTTTATTACTCTATTTTTTACTTTTGTGTAAATTTAAAAAAAAATTTTTTTTTCAACGTTTATTTATTTTTGCGACAGAGAGAGACAGAGCATGAACGGGGGAGGGGCAGAGAGAGAGGGAGACACAGAGTCGGAAACAGGCTCCAGGCTCTGAGCCATCAACCCAGAGCTTGATGCGGGGCTCGAACTCACGGACCGCGAGATCGTGACCTGGCTGAAGTCGGACGCTTAACCGACTGCGCCACCCAGGCGCCCCTGTGTAAATTTTTTTAAATTCTACTTTACTTCCATCATTTTATTTTAGTCTACTTCAGGGTACTCACCTTTTCAAATTTTCAAACAATTTCCTTTTTTTCTTCTTTTTCTTTTTTTCCTCTTTTTTGTTTCTTTTCTTTTTCTTGAACGCAGAAAGAGAAAAACTTCATTCTTATTTTCAATTTCTATTACAAATATTTTTATTTAATTTTTATTACTATATTTTTTGCTTTTATGTAGATTTTTTCAAATTCCATTTTACTTCCATTATTTTATTTTAGTCTACTACAGTATATTCACTTTTTCAAATTTTCAAATGATTTCTTTCTTAAATATTTTTCCATTTTTCATTTCTTTTTTCTTAAATACAGAAAACAAAAAAATTCATATTTATTTTTAATTTTTATTAAAAATATTTTTCTTTAATTTTTTTCTACTATATACTTTACTTTTATGTATATTTTTTCAAATTATATTTTACCCCCATCATGTCATTTTAGTCTACTTCAGTGTATTCATTTTTTCAAATTCTCAAATGATTTCCCTCTTTTTTTTCTCTCCCCGTCCTTTTTTTTCCTCTAATATGTCAAACCACTTTTAACACCCAGACCAAAACACACCTAGGATCTAGCATCATCTATTCGATTTGTGTGTGTGTGTTTAATTTTTAATTTTAATATTTTTTAATTTTAATATTTTTTTAATTTCAATTTTTCTACCTCACTAATTCCTTTTCTCCCTTCAAAATGACAAAACAAAGGAATTCACCCCAAAAGAAAGGGCACAAAGAAATGACAGCCAGGGATTTAACCATCACAGATACAGGCAAGAGGTCTGATCCAGAATTTAGAGTCACGATAATAAGATTACTAGCTGGAGTCGAAAATAGATTAGAATCCCTTTCTTCAGAGATAAAAGAAGTAAAAAATAGCAAGAATGAAATTAAAATTGCTATAACTGAGCTGCAATCATGGATGGATGCAGCAGCAGCAAGGACAGATGAGGCAGAACAGAGAATCAGCAATATAGAGGACAAACTTACAGAGAATAACAAAGCAGGGAAAAAAAGAAGGACATTAAGGCAAAA
This sequence comes from Prionailurus bengalensis, assembly GCF_016509475.1. NCBI lineage: Eukaryota > Metazoa > Chordata > Mammalia > Carnivora > Felidae > Prionailurus > Prionailurus bengalensis. Next base: position 207,902,530 of record NC_057345.1, on the reverse strand, counting down.
GAGCACGATTTAAGAATTAGAGAAATTGGTGACTCATTAAAAAGGAACATCAGAATCATAGGGGTCCCAGAAGAGGAAGAGAGAGAAATAGGGGTAGAAGGGTTATGTGAAAAAATCATAGTGGAAAACTTTCCTAACCTGCAGAAAGACACAGACATCAAAATCCAGGAAGCACAGAGGACCCCCATTAGATTCAACAAAAACTGATCATCAAGAAGGCATATCATAGTCAAATTCACAAAATACTCAGGCAAGGAGAGAATCATGAAGGCAGCAAGAGAAAAAAAGTCCTTAACATACAAGGGAAGACATATCAGGTTTGCAGCAGACCTATCCACAGAAACTTGGCAGGCCAGAAAGGAGTGGCAGGATATATTCAATGTGCTGAATCAGAAAAATATGCAGGCAAGAATTCTTTATCCAGCAAGGCTGTCATTCAAAATAGAAAGAGAGATAAAAAGTTTCCCAGACAAACAAAAATTAAAGGAGTTTGTGACCATTAAACCAACCCTGCAAGAAATTTTAAGGAGGACTCTCTGAGCGGAGAAAAGATGAAAATATATAAATAAATAAATAAATAAATAAATACCAAAAGCAACAAAAGATTAGAAAGGAGCAGAGAACATCACCAGGAACTCCAACTCTACAAGCATCATAATGGCAATAAATTCATATCTTTCAGTTCTCACTCTAAATGTCAATGGACTCAATGCCCCAATAAAAAGACAAAGGGTAACAGAATGGATAAGAAAATAAGATCCATCTATATGCTGTTTACAAGAGACCCACTTTAGACCTAAAGACACCTTCAGATTGAAAATAAGGAGATAGAGAACGATCTTTCATGCTAATGGTCACCAAAAGAAAGCCAGAGTAGCCATACTTATATCAGACAATCTAGACTTTAAAATAAAGACTGTATCAAGAGATGCAGAAGGGCATTATATCATAATCAAGGGGTCTATACCAAGAAGACATAACAATTATAAACATTTATGCACCAAATGTGAGAGCACCCAAGTATATAAATCAATTAATCACAAACATAAAGAAACTCATTGATAGTAACACCATAATAGTAGGAGACTTCAACACCCCACTCTCAGCAATGGACAGATCATCTAATCAAAAAATCAACAAGAAAACAATGGCTTTAAATGACACACTGGACCAGATGGACTTAACAGATGTATTCAGAACAGTTCATCCTAAAGCAGCAGAATATATATTCTTCTCCAGTGCACGTGGAACATTCTCCAGAATAGACCATATACTGGGACACAAATCAGCCATAAGTAAGTACAAAAAGATTGAGATCGTACCGTGCATATTTTCGGACCACAATGCCGTGAAACTTGAAATCAACCACAAGAAAAAATTTGGAAAGGTAACAAATACTTGGAGACTGAAGAACATCCTACTAAAGAATGAATGGGCTAACCAAGCAGTTAAAGACAAAATTAAAAAGTATATGGAAGTCAATGAAAATAATAACGCCACAATCCAAAACCTCTGGGACACAGCAAAGGCAGTCATAAGAGGAAAGTATATAGCAATCCAGGCCTTCCTAAAGAAGGAAGAAAGATCTCAGATACACAACCTAAACTTTCACCTTAAGGAGCTGGAAAAGAACAGCAAATAAAACCCCAAACCAGCAGAAGATAGGAAATAATAAAGATTAGAGCACAAATGAATGCTATTGAAACCAAAAACAAACAAACAAACAAACAAACAAACAAAAAAACAGTAGAACAGATCAATGAAACCAGAAGCTGGTTCTTTGAAAGAATTAACAAAATTGATAAACCACTAGCCAGTTTGATCAAGAAGAAAAAGGAAAGGACCCAAATAAATAAAATCAAGAATGAAAGAGGAGAGATCACAACCAACACAGCAGAAATAAAAACAATAATAAGAGAATATTATGAGGAATTATATGCCAACAAAATGGGCAATCTGGAAGAAATGGACAAATTCCTAGAAACATATACACTACCAAAACTGAAACAGGAAGAAATAGAAAATTTGAATAGACCCATAACCAGTAAGGAAATTGAATTAGTAATAAAAATTCTGCCAAAAAACAAGAGTCCAGGGCCAGATGGCTTTCCAGGGGAATTCTACCAAACATTTAAGGAAGAGTTAACTTTAACCTATTCTCTTGAAACCGTTCCAAAAAATAGAAATGGAAGGAAAACTTCCAAACTCTATGAAGCCAGCATTACCTTGATTCCAAAATCAGACAGAGATCCCACTAAAAAGGAGAACTATAGACCAATTTCCCTGACGAACATGGATGCAAAAATCTTCAACAAGATATTAGCCAACCGGATCCAACAATACATTAAAAAAATTATTCACAGCGACCAAGTGGGATTTATACCTGGGATGCAGGGCTGGTTCAATATCTGCAAAACAATTAGCGTGACTCATCACATCAATAAAAGAAAGGACAAGAACCACATGATCCTCTCAATAGATGCAGAGAAAGCATTTGACAAAATACAGCATCCTTTCTTGATAAAAACCCTCAAGAAAGTAGGGATAGAAAGAGCATACCTCAAGATCATAAAGGCCATATATGAACAACCCAATGCTAATATCCTCAATGGGGAAAAACTGAGAGCTTTCCTCCTAAGGTCAGGAACAAGACAGGGATGTCTACTCTCGCCACTGTTATTCAACATAGTATTGGAAGTCTTAGCCTCTGCAATCAGACAACACAAGGAAATAAAAGGCATCCAAATTGGCCAGGAGGAGGTCAAACTTTCACTCTTCACAGATGACATGATATTCTATATGGAAAACCCAAAAGATTCTACCAAAAAACTGCAAGAATTGATTCATGAATTCAGCAATTTGTAGGATATAAAATCAATGCACAGAAATTGGTTGCATTCCTGTACACCAACAATGATGCAACAGAAAGAGAAATCAAGGAATCGATCCCATTTACAGTTGCACAAAAAACCATAAAATACCTAGAAATAAATCTAACCAAAGAGGTGGGAAATCTATACAATGAAAACTATAGAAAGCTTATGAAAGAAATTGAAGAAGACACAAAAAAAATGGAAAAAGATTCCATGCTCCTGGATAGGAAGAACAAATATTGTTAAAATGTCGATACTACCCAAAGCAATCTACATATTCAATGCAATCCCTATCAAAATAACACCAGCATTCTTCACAGAGCTAGAACAAATAATCCTAAAGTTTGCACGGAACCAGAAAAGACCCTGAATACCCAAAGCAATCTTGAAAAAGAAGACAAAAGCAGGAGGCATCACAATCCCAGACTTCAAGCTATACCACAAAGCTGTAATCATCAAGACAGTATGGTACTGTCACAAGAACAGACACTCAGATCAATGGAACAGAATAGAGAACCCAGAAATGGACCCACAAATGTATGGCCAACTAATCTTTGACAAAGCAGGAAAGAATATCCAGTGGAATAAAGACAGTCTCTTCAGCAAGTGGTGCTGGGAAAACTGGACAACGACATGCAGAAGAATGAACCTGGACCACTTTCTTACACCATACGCAAAAATGAACTCAACATGGATGAAAGTCTTCAATGTAAGACAGGAAGCCATCAAAATCCTCAAGGAGAAAGCAGGAAAAAAACCTCTTTGATCTTGGCTGCAGCAACTTCTTACTCAACACGTCTCCAGAGGCAAAATGAACTACTGGGGCCTCATCAAAATAAAAAGCTTCTGCACAGTGAAGGAAACAATCAGCAAAACTAAAAGGCAACCGACAGAATGGGAGAAGATATTTGCAAATCATATATCAGATAAAGGGTTAGTATCCAAAATCTATAAAGAACTTACAAACTCAACACCCAAAAAACAAATAATCCAGTTAAAAAATGGGCAAAAGACATGAAAAGACACTTCTCCAAAGAAGACATCCAGATGGCCAACCGACACATGAAAAAATGCTCAACCTCACTCATCATCAGGGAATGACAAATCAAACCACAATCAGATACCACCTCACACCTGTCAGAATGGCTACGATTAACAACTCAGGCAACAGATGCTGGTGAAGATGTGGAGAAAGAGGATCTCTTTTGCATTGTTGGTAGCAATGCAAGCTGTTGCAGCCACTCTGGAAAACAGTATGGAGGTTCCTCAAAACACTAAAAATAGAACTACCCTACAACCCAGCAATTGCACTACTAGGCATGTATCTAGGGATACAGGTGTGCTGTTTCGAAGGGACACATGCACCCCCATGTTTCTAGCAGCACTATCAACAATAGCCAAAGTATGGAAAGAGCCCAAATGTCCATTTATGGATGAATGGATAAAGAAGATGTGGGATATATATACAATGGAGTATTACTCGGCAATCAAAAAGAATGAAATCTTGCCATTTGCAACTACGTGGATGGAACTGGAGGGTATTATGCTAAGTGAAATTAGTCAGTCAGAGAAAGACAAAAATCATATGACTTCACTCCTATGAGGACTTTAAGAGACAAAACAGATGAACTTAAGGGAAGGCAAACAAAAACAATATAAAAACAGGGAGGGGGACAAAACAGAAGAGTCTCCTAAATATGGAGAACACACTGAGGGTTGCTGGAGGGGTTGTGGGAGGGGGGATGGGCTAAATGGGTCAGGGGCACTAAGGAATCTACTCCTGAAATCATTGTTTCACTGTATGCTAACTAATTTGGGTATAAATTTTAAAAAATTAAAAAATTAAAAAAAAATTTAACTAAATAAATAGATAATAAAGTATAGTGACATGAGCTTTCTCTGAGGGACAGCCAAATCTAAAATATAATTTTCAGGCATAGGGAAACTTAACATCTCTCTTACTCCTTCCATTTTCATTTCAACCATCAACTCTTCCGGCTTGGAGGAACATATAAAGGTACCTGTAGTAAACATGTGAAAATTCAGGTGCGTTTCTATTTTTAGAGTGATTTTTCAATCACATGACTTAACTTTCCTTTTGAGTAAAAAAAAAAAAAATCTTTAAAGGCTGAGTTAGAGCTACCATAAAACCTGTAAAGCAAAGCTCTAAATCATTAAGCTGGGAAGAAGCTGGGTTTTATTGCGCATATAAAGCTAAGGAAAAAAGAGAGGGAACCAAGTCACTATTCCTAAAATGAAAAGGCATTTAAGAGAAGTGGAGAAGTGGGATAATAGGAGCCAGAGGGGAGCAAGAAAGTGGCCTGGATAAATCACTTGTGTCTATTTTGACTACGTGCCCTGGTTGTCTGACACAGCTCTGGTTAACTCCTGTTGTCCCCAAGCCCTGTCATGTTTAGCATTTGTCCTTGATGTTTTTGGTTGCACTGCAATAAGCTAGGATGAGTTCTCAGTGTTGAATCCGAACAAGAGTTAAAAGTAGAACTCCCCTTTGAACTTGTGGCTTCTTCCAGGGTCTTGTCCAGCAGTGTGTGAGAGACAAGCATGCAGCGAAAAGGATACTCACTTGACCATGTGGTTAACTCTGAAAGACAACCAGTGATAACCCATCTCTCCTCTCCTAACCCCAGCCAGACACAATATGATTAACACCTCTCGGTCAAGGATGCTTGGTAGTGCAATGAGGCTTGCCCAGACAGCATGGATTGGAGATGGACGGTGGTATGAGAAAGACTGTGTGCTGTGCCCTCTGCCCACCATTGGGTGTGCCAGTCAGTTATGCTGAAGCCTGCTCAGTAGCCTGTGAATTGCAGGACCCTAGCAGGCTACCAGACGGTAGGGTCAATGGGCAACGTGGGAAATTATAACCTAAGTGAACACAAGAGAATTGGAGGAAATAGAACCTGAGCGCTTCTGCTATTGGAGCGTAGACAATTGTCTGATTGCTCTTCTAAGGTAGTTTTGTTAGTTTGCTTTTTGACATAAATCGGCAGTAGTGTGTATTGTTATTTGATTTCCTTTTAGTATTTCGTATGAAGCCCTCCCTGCAGTTAATGAGCTCAATAAAAAGGTACATGTTTAATCTCTTAAACCAAACTTCCATTTCTTAATCAAGTTTATGACGAACATGTAACTTGCGCAAAATATTTTCCAGTATTGACCACCCACACTGGAGGCCACAGGAATAACAGACCAGAAAACAATTACAAGACTCAAATCTCCCATATGTCAGCATCTACTTTAAAAGTTAGCTATATTTATTTTAAAGACTTTGTCTCAAAATAATTATTTAATAAGTGCATTTGAAGGTACTGGAGTATATCCCTCTCTGAAGGATAACTTTTTATTCAAATCAAATGATAGTGCCTTTTTATTTCACTTCTTTCCAATACCAGATTTCCTTTGCATTTGAAAAATAGCAAAGTGATTGCTGCTAATGTCTTGGCTTTATTGACAGAAGAATGTTGAAAACAACAATACGGAGCCAGTTTTATATCAGTGTCATTGGATTCTTCAAATGGAAAATCAATGAAGTTGATTCCAATAATGTCCAATTTTTTGGGACATTCTAACTCGTGGAACCAAAGTGAAAGTTTTGGAAACTGACTCAGTCGAAGATAAAGCATTCAGGACTGTTGTAAACGCTGTTCTAAATTTACTTTAAAAATTCAACATGGAAGGCAAAGTTTTATGTATGATATTCTTTTCCATGGTGTGCGTGATTTGCTTTTTTACAGTGACAATATGAATGTCATTTCTGTGAAGTGTAATTCCATGGTAAAAATGTTATTCTTATTAAACCAAGAAATCTACAGGGCAGAAATGTGCTTGGAATCGCCTGTGTGGTGCACACAAATCTTAACTGTAGCCAAATAAGCAAGAGTATTCTGCCGATAGGAATAGAAGCCATGAATACCAAAATATACAAATATTTTTCACAGTTAAAGCAACTAATCTCCAGATATTTTGTGACAAAAATATGCTGGCTTTTTAAATACACTTCTCTTTTTTTAATGAATCATAATTTGAACTTGAAAAGTATTTGAACATTGAAAGAATTTCTTTGCACAGCTGACCTTTAAACAGCACACAGGTTAGGTGTGCCGACGGTCACACACAGTTGAAAATCTGCACATAACTTTTGAGTCACCAAAAACTTAACTACCAAGAGCCTACTGTTGAATGGAAGTCTTATGGATAACATAAACAGCTGATTAACACATATTTTGTATGTTATATGTGTTATATGCTGTCTTCTTGTAATCAAGTAAGCTAGAGAAAAGAAAATGTTATTAAGAAAATCATAAAGAAGAAAAACTACATTTACGGTAGATACTGTACTTACCAAAAAAATCTTCATGGAAGTGGACCAGTGCAGTTCAAACCTGTGTTGCTTAAGGGTCAACTATATCTTACAATGGTATTAAACATTTTCTAAATGAGTTATCAAAATTTTGGATGCATTTTGTTGGAAATCATATATCTTTAAGGAAACTACTCAATGGATGATATATGAAAAAAGTTCAGCTTCTGGAGAATTGCCATTTTTGAAAACAAAGCTCTAAACAAGAAGTCATTAACATTCATCCTGACAAAGTTTGGGGGGAACTGAACAAATGCAGAAATGAGAATTCAGACAGTGTTCAAAATTAAAGACTAGAGATTAAATAACTATGCTTGTCAATATCTAAAGCAATAGGAAGAATTTTTTGATGGGGTTACTTTTAGCTTAATACATCTATTTTCTGAACTACAGTGGAATGAAATCTGGAAGCTCTCTGTTTTTTAACATCTAAATTTAACAAAACTTCAAAAAAATTATATAGAGAGAACTTATTTAATGAGTTTTTCCTTGTAAAAATTCTTGCTGAAGAAAGGTTATCTAACTAGAGTCAAAGTGCCAAATGTTTGGGTGGAAATAGTTACACATTTTAATATGAAAAATTACAATTTAGAATAACCCCCTGTTGATGGAATTTTGGCTGTTCTTACCAGTCCTTCAGCAAGTATGGACAGAGTATTTTCTCAACTGAAAATTGAGTAATTACAGTATCAGCAAATAACATGTATTAAACAAGACAATTAATGGTATCCATGAACCACATTTATTAACCATAAGATGAAACTTCAAAAATAGAAACAAAACAGGGGCGCCTGGGTGGCGCAGTCGGTTAAGCGTCCGACTTCAGCCAGGTCACGATCTCGCGGTCCGTGAGTTCGAGCCCCGCGTCGGGCTCTGGGCTGATGGCTCAGAGCCTGGAGCCTGCTTCCGATTCTGTGTCTCCCTCTCTCTCTGCCCCTCCCCCGTTCATGCTCTGTCTCTCTCTGTCCCAAAAATAAATAAACGTTGAAAAAAAAATAGAAACAAAACATATTGAAAAACATATATTCTTTAGAAAATGCAAGTGTACACGCATTAGAAACAAAGCTAAGAAACTGAACACGGTACATGAATATATAACATGAAACATTATTCTGCTTATATTTCTTAATGTTCAGATCATCAATGTGTAGAGCTTTTTAAAAAATTTTTGCTTTAATATGCACAAAAATCTGTTATTTTACTTTCTGAAAGAATATTATTGTTGAAAATAAGTTTTGACTAGACCATTGTATTAGTCAATATAATAAAATTAATGTTGGAATCCATAAATAAACAAGCTAAAATGATAAAATTTCAATTATGTATTTTTTAGCACATCCTTTCATTCTCAAAAGTGTCCCAGTTTGAACTACAAATCATATAATCACCCTCTTCATGATCAAAAATAAATCTGAGGAAAAGCATATCAGTCATGGGGAAGGGTACAGGAGTAAAAAAGAGCATGTGAATTAGGTAGTATTGTTGTTATGTTATGACAGAAGAAATTACAGTCTAAAACAGCTAATCGGTCAACTGCAAGGATATCTGACAACATGGTTAGATGTAAACCTAGTTTTGACTTATCCCTAAGTTTTCTCTATATCACTTTGTCTCCTCACAGGCTCTATACAAGGAACTTCTAATTTATTCACTACCTGTCTTTCTCTAGGCTGCTATGGAGAAATCACTAACCACCATTAATGAATAAATTCCTGTTAAAGTTCACTGCATAGAGCTATCCATGTGAGAACCAGTTTGATAGCAAATCAATACCTGAAGTCCAGAGATTTTATTGTTTCCCCCCACTCTCCCAATGGGGGGCTCATATTTCAAATCTTCGGTTGTATAGCAGACCAAAGAAATGGAAACATATTATTTTTTTGTATAGAGTTGAAGACCGTTGCTTGCCGCAAAACTATAATGGACCAATGGTCCATTTAATTCAGTTATAAAAGCTCAGACTGAGGAGGATTTAGGAGTTTGAGGGGAGAAGAGGAGGTAGTTGACCATAGAATCCATTAGTACAATAATAACTAACATACATCAAGAAGGTACTCCGCGCACCATGCTTCACAAGTATTATTTTATTTCACTCTTGCCACACCCTGAGGTAGAAACAATTTGATTTATGAGGAAAACTGAGGCTCAAGCAGTTAAGTAGCAGGAGATGCCACAGGAGTAGCAAAGCTTAGATTCCAGTTCTGGAGGCCCCTCTGAGGTCCTCGGACCATAATTACTACCGAATGGGGCCATACAACCAGGTTGATCAACACAGACATGGCGCCTGAGTAGGAGAATCTTTTTTCCTTTACTCTAGGTAGTTACGTTTGTATTATATTTGATTCCTCTTATTTAAAAAGAAATTTTCACCAAAACAATCTCTTTACCCAACTAGATTCCACCATATTGCTTCCAAACAGCACTCTTTCCCACTCTCACTACCTCACTCTGCCCCCGTCTGGTGGCAGCATACATACATAGCAAGAAAGAAAAAGATGCTTAAAAACTACATTTGATGATAAACTTGTGAAATATCTATCCCTAATTAGGACCAATAATACACCTAATAGTTCTTGATCTCTAGATAGAGACCCTTTCACCGGAGTAAGAAGGACCACCCATTGCTAGAATGAAGTAGTTGTGAAAAGGGAAACTGTACAGCATTCCATGTGTGTTCACAGTGAAATTCCTCAGGACACCCTGTTCCGGAGGACTGCCTTGAGAGCAGTCATAGCAAGCCCATCTTATACCGCCACCAACAGGGATTTAGAAAGAACCAAAAGTGTGTTCAATGAAAAGATGCTCATGACACAATATTAAAAAGGGACGCAAAATTATAGATAATGGCTAATAACAATTACAGATGCATGTGTTTCACGTACAAGCAAATATTTAAAACAAATCTTGTAGAAGGGTAAGGATGACTTTTTTCACAATTTTTTGCATTTTCTAAGTTCTCTAGTGCGACAATTATTCCTACTATCGGCTTGGAAGAAAAAAAAAACCTTAAAATACTTAAATTAACTGTTATTGCCTAAATTATGAGATAACAAAGTTGTCTACAAAGCAGAGATCATTAAACGTGTGTGCGTGACAGAGACAGAGAAAGACAAGGAGAGACAGAAAACAAGAAAGGGATGGCAATTTAAACAGGCAAGTCCATTTACTAGGAGAAGTAAAAAGGTATTAAAACAATAGAAGACAGTCTATGTAAATAAAGGTCTTCAAACTTAGTCGGGGAGATTATAAAAAGATATCTACAAGATGCTTGAAATTAATCTCATGGACCAAAACTGCTAGAAAAGAACTCTGACAAAAGAGAAATATTTAAAGGTGTGGGACCAGCAAAGATGTATCGATCTAGACTTTAAAGGACAGGTAGGATAAGTTCAGAGGCAATAAAAGGATGCGAAGGTGGAAAAGCATGTGGCAGGTTCAGAGGACAATGAGAAGTCAGATTGGCTGAAGCAATGACTTTGGGTAAAGAAATGGCATCAGGAGGTGCCTGGATGGCTCAGTTGGTTAAGCATCTGACTCTTGGTTTTGGCTCAGGTCATGATCTCATGGTTCATGAGTTTGAGCCCTGTGTTGGGCTCAGTGCTGAAATTGCAGAGTCTGCTTGGGATTCTTTCTCTCTCCCTCTTTCTTTACCCCTCCCCCACTCATGTGCATGCACGTGCTCTCTTTCTCTCAAAATAAACAAATAAACTTAAAAAAAATGGCATCCAGACAGTATTGAACAAGAAGATGGCTGGACCAGTTGTACATGGCCAAAATGTTGAAATTTGATCATAGGATATAGGGCAACATATATGGCCAGGGAGATGTGAAAGGTTTTCAACCTCATTTGGTAAGAAAGAGAAGCAGGCTCTGCACCAACAGCAGAGAGCCTCATGCAGGGCTCAAACTCACAAATGGTGAGATCATGTCTGGAGCCAAAGTTGGATACTTAGCCAACTGAGCCACCCAGAAGCCCAAAGAAAAAGAAAATTTTAAGTCCATGGTTCAGGGTCTGCAGATCTGACAGAACACCACTGAGGGAAGAATAGAAAGACAGGGAGGGAAACTGATGGAGAAGAAGAGAAGAAAGTTTATATTTCATTACATTTAATGCCAAAACACTCAAAGAGGATGCCCATCAGACCCTGGAAGCTGTGGAACAGGCATCAAGGTAGGGACTGGAGATGTCATTTGGGAAGGGCAATAGCTGTCACTCCAAGGAGGAGAGAAGAGCTCTGAGGACAGGCTCTGTTCTGTCCGAGCTTAGAGAGCAGGAGGTCAGGAGCCATGGGGGGAAGGGGGTAGCCTCTGAGTAGGGGAAAAACCATAAAACAACCAAGAAGACAAACTGCAAGTATAAATAGTGTTGAGAAGCCAAGGCCAAGTATCCCAAATTGAGCCATCAATATGTCACTGGTGTGCTTGGCAAAGAGAGCTCTAGAAGGGGGAGCTCTAGAAGGTTATCAACCTGAAGGCAGGGAGGAAGGGGGGAATGGGGAGGGACAGAAGGGGCAGGCATCTCCTCTGGTTCCCAACCTTATAAAAGTTTTTAATGTCATTGAAGTAGAAGAAATAGACAGAAGATCAGGCTTGCTACATTGTCACTGGGTCTACTTAAGTGCTAACAAAAATTTTAAAAGCAAATTAAAAGCTGCATTAAGAGAATACTGGTGAAGTTGAGTCACAAATGGAGAATTCTAGAGCGATGGAAAGGTCTTTTTACCTTTTCCTTTGGGTTGCCTGATTATTTTTGGACACAGCGTAAATAGGTTGATTAAAATAGTCATCTACAAACCCGCTCTATTGAAAATAATTCTTAAATTCATTTAAAAAAATGTATTCAATTAATCAAAATCCCAAACAGGTTATTAAAAAGCCTATCTCCAACAAGTCTGATTTTTTACAGTGTGTTAAAAGTAAGCACTAACAGACCAGCCTCATAGTACTGTCTGAGCTGCCCTTTCATTCAATAAATAATTACTGAGTTTTTGCTGTGTGCCAGGCTCTGGGGATATAGCAACTAAAGTACTGAACAAAACAAAGCCTCCTTGTTCTAAGAGGTTTGGACTCAAAGCTGGAAGTACAGGCAGCAGTGAATAAACAATAAACAAGTAACATGTCAAGTCATGATCACTGCTATGAAGAAGAATGAGCTGAGGGAAGGGGACAGAGAGTGAGAGGGGCTATTTTTATAGAGGGGTCAGAGAGAGCCTCAGGTGACACGTGAGCAGACATGAAGACAGTGAGGAGATGGGCAAACCATACAAACATTCCAGGCAGAAAGGTGCAGCTGGTATAAAAGCCCTGAGATGACAAGAACAGAGGCCAGTGTGGCTGGAGCAGAGTGTGTGAGTGTGTGTGTGTGTGTGTGTGTGTGTGTGTGTGTGTGTGTGTGGCTGGGGGGTAGTGTGGATGTGAGTCAGAGAAGAAGTGGGAGAAGAAAGTAATAGAGAATGAACTGGGACATTGGAAGGTGGCAGGTAATGGAAAAGTTGGTGCGATCTTTGTCTTTAACCCCCAGCGAGATAGACATCCCATAAGGGATTTTGAGCAGAGCAGTGGTTTGACTTGGCTTTGAAAGGAGCAACCAGCTGCTGTATGGAGAATCCACTGATTGTAAGGAAGGGACAAGGGTGGAACTGGCCGGAGGGCTACTGCTGAGACCTGGACAAAGGATGATCGTGTCCAGGGCCAGCGTTAAGGTCGTGGTGGTGGTCGAGGAGCAGCTGAATTCTGACTGTAGTTGGAAGGTAAAACCAACAAGTTTGGCTAATAAACTGTGGTTTTTGGTTTTGTTTTGTTTTTTAATTTACATCCAAGTTCGTTAGCATATAGTGCAACAATGATTTCAGGAGTAGATTCCTTAATGCCCTTTATCCATTTAGCCCATCCCCCCCTCCCACAGCCCCTCCAGCAGCCCTCAGTTTGTTCTCCATATTTAAGAGTCTCTTATGTTTTGTCCCCCTCCCTGTTTTTATATTATTTTTTCTTCCTTTCTCTTGTGTTCATCTTTTTGGTCTCTTAAAGTCTTCATGTGAGTGAAGTCATATGATATTTGTCTTTCCTTGACTGACTAATTTCATTTAACATAATACCCGCTAGTTGCATCCACGTAGTTGCAAATGGCAAGATTTCTTTCCTTTTTTTTTAATTTTTTTAATGATTTTTGAGAGAGAGAGACAGAGACAGAGACAGAGCATGAGCAAGGGAGGTGCAGAGAAAAAGGGAGACATAGAATCTGAAGCAGGCTCCAGGCTCTGAGCTGTCAGCACAGAGCCCGACGTGGGGCTCGAACCCATGAGCCATGAGATCATGACCTGAGGGAAGTCAGACGCTCAACCGACTGAGCCACCCAGACGCCCCAAGATTTCATTCATTTTGATTGCTGAGTAATACTCCATTGTAGGTAGACACCACCTCTTCTTTATCCATTCATCCCTCGATGGACATTTGGGCTCTTTCCATACTTTGACTATTGTTGATAGTACTGCTATAAACATGGGGGTGCATGTGTCCCTTTGAAACAGCACATCTGTATCCCGTGTATAAATACCTAGTAGTGTAATTGCTGGGCCACAGGGTAGTTCTGTTTTTAATTTTTTGAGGAACCTCCATACTGAATAAACTGTGTTTTTGATGTGAGATACAGAAAGCAGTCATGGATGGCTTCAGCGTTCGGGGACTGGACTTTTCACTTGTATTTGGAAATGGAGGAACCACAGGTTTGGGAAGGGGCAGTGTGTTCATTTTCTGTGATGATCTTAACAAATCATCACAAACCAGGTAACTTAAAAATATCACAAGTTGGGAGGGCAGAAGTCTGAAATCAAGAGCTGGTAGGTCTGTATCCCTTCCAAAGGCTCTAGATGAGAATCCTTCTTTGCGTCTTCCAGCTTCTGATGACTCCTGAAGGTCTTTGACTTGTGGCTGCAAAACTCTGATACTTGCTTTAATCTTCACATGGCCTTTCCCTGTGTCTCTGTGTTCTTCTCTTCTGTCTCTTAGAAGGACACTTGTCATTGGGTTTAAGGCCCACCTAATCCAGGATGATCTCATCTTAAGGTTTTACCTTAAGTACATTTTAAAATCTTTTATTCCAAATGAGGTCACTTTCTTTTTCAACGTTTATTTTATTTTTTGGGACAGAGAGAGACAGAGCATGAACGAGGGAGGGGCAGAGAGAGAGGGAGACACAGAATCGGAAACAGGCTCCAGGCTCCGAGCCATCAGCCCAGAGCCCGACGCGGGGCTCGAACTCACGGACCGCGAGATCGTGACCTGGCTGAAGTCGGACGCTTAACCGACTGCACCACCCAGGCGCCCCTGAGGTCACTTTCTAAAATTGTGGGTACAGAACTTTGGGAAGGAACACTATTAAACCACTACAAGTGGAACATAAAGATTTCTACTTAGACATGCAACACTTAGGATACCTCTTAGTTCTCCTAATATCCTAGAGAACCCAAGTGCACTATTGAATTTATGTTTCCAGTTCAAGAGAAAGGTCTAGAATGGGGGTCTCGTGGTTAATGAGGTTGAGCCCCACATCAGGTTCTGTGCTGACAGTTGATAGCATGGAGCCTGCTTGGGGTTCTCTCCTTCCCTCTCTCTGTCTCTCTCTGTCTCTCTCTCTGCCCCTTCCCTGCTCACATTCTCTCTCTCTTGAAAGAAAGAAAGAAGGGAAGAAAGAAAGAAAGAAAGAAAGAAAGAAAGAAAGAAACTTAAATTCATTTTTATAACTTCCCAATATAAAAATATTTTCTTGGAAAAGGCCTGAAAAATAGAAGTGAAGCAAATTTACAGCAAATAATATACATGATGTTTAAAAGTGGCTGTACTTGAGGATAACACTTTATGAAACTAGAATCTTTGTGTCTTCGCTTGGAGCCATTACATAAGGAAAAGGACACTGTGAAATAATCAATGTACATATTCATATGCCAAGAAATGCATATTACATAGCATAATAGATTCTCTGACATTCCATTGTCATAAAGTCATGTTCTAGATTCATATTGTTCACATTTCATCTCCTATCACTGATCTCGTAAGAGAAATAAATCACAGCTGAGAGAGAATTTCAAATCTCAGCCCTTCAGGCACAACAAATTGCCTCTACTAGAAATATCTAGAAAATTGAAAAACAAAACCTCTCTTTAAGAGGAATCCAGTCCGAGTCAAAAAGCAAACGCCTATTTGTATAAGAAGCAAAATAAACACAATTATTATCAGCTTGAGGTTCAATCTGCTGAATTTTGCAAAAGGTGAAAGTTTTATTGTGTTTTGCAGAAAGCCTTTTAAAAATAGATCCTATCCTATTATATAAGGTTTAGAATAATTCCACTTGACCTAGCATCGAAATAACCAGCAAACTCTCAACTAGTCTTGTTACATGTTCTGATTACTCAAATAGTCTGGTTTTCGTAAGGTTACCATGGAAATCATCTGTGATTTTACATTTCAAAGTATCTGAGTAGTATAAAGTCAGATAACATGAAAACGTGTATTGCGTATAATTTGACTTTCTTAAGAATATTGCAAGTCCTAGGGCGCCTGGGGGGCTCAGTCAGTTAAGTGTCCGACTTCAGTTCAGGTCAGGATCTCAAAGTTCATGGGTTCAAGCCCTGCGTCAGGCTCTGTGCTGACAGCTCGGAGCCTGGAGTCTGCTTCAGATTCTGTGTCTCCCCATCTCTCTGCCTCTCCCATACTCATTCTCTGTCTCTCTCTGTCTCTCAATAATAAATAAACATTTAAAAAATTAAAAAAAAAGAATATTGCAAGTCCTTTAGTATCTTACAGCCAGTAACACTGTGAACATCAGAGTCATCATCGTGTTAATGAAATATAGAAACAAATCATGATTATAGTTCAAAGGATGCCAGTCCTATAGAGCCTTCTGCATATTGTATGAGATACATACCATGATCTCACACTGAATCCTCTTATTGAGTTTTGGGTTTTTGTTTTTTCCCTGGAGAAAGGGATTCTGGAAAGAGTAGCTAACTGTCTGCCATGCCTTGTTAGCCTAACTCCAGCTCCAGGTCTCACTTCTGCTGGGGTCACAAGAGCATGGGGTCCAAGAGTACCAGCAATGGAGCTATTGTAGGGCTCTTTCCTTGGTGGGGTAGGTGGGAAGCTTAGGCAGGAATAGAAAAGGCCCCAAGGATCTAAGAACTTGGTCCTGGAAGATGCCCAGGCTCTGCAGAGGAGGTGGACATTCACAGAATGAGGAGGTCAGATCTTCCTATCAGTTGAACAACTGGTCTCAAAAAAAATGAAACTCTGAACTTGTCCCTGGTGTAACAGAGCTGCTGGAGGAGACAGAAAATGACTTGAATAACAATAAGGAGTACTTAAGGCAAATCAAGATAAGAACAGAGAGATTTTCTGGAACAGAAAGACAAGCAAAAAAAACTGATTTTTAAAATGTGGAATTGAAGAATATGTGTCAGTAAGGGTGCCTGCGGGGCTCAGTCGGTTGGGCGACCGACTTCAGCTCAGGTCATGATCTCGTGGTCCATGAGTTTGTGCTGACAGCTCAGAGCCTGGAGCCCACTTCGGATTCTGTGTCTCCCTCTCTCTCTGACCGTCCCCGCCTCGCACTCTGTGTCTCTCTCTCTCTCTCAAAAATAAATAAACGTTAAAAAAAATTTTTTTTAAGCCAAACGGGGCAAAATAACAGAGATGTTAAGAGATCAGAGGTTGATGGCAGAGGGAGGGGCTGTGGAAGGGCAACGCGTAGGGGGAGCACAGAGGATTTTTAGGGCGATGCAAATACTCTGTATGGCATATTATGATGATATACATATAAGGATGTATATGTCCTTATACATTTGGCCAAAGCCATAGAATGTACAACACCAAGAGTGAACCATAACGTAAGCTATGAACTTCAGGTTAGTATGATGTGTAAATGTAGGTTCATCCCGCATAATCCCGCAAGTAATAGTCTGGTGACTGATGTTGATAATAGAAGAGGTTGTGCATAGGACGGGGGCCCAGAGAGTATATAAGAAATCGACCTACCGTCCTTTCAATTATGTTGTAAACTTAAAACTACGCGAAAAAATTATCTTTAAAAAAAAATCCAGTGAAAGGGGCGCCCGGGTGGCTCAGTCAGTTAAGTGTCCGACTTCAGCTCAGGTCATGATCTCACAGTTTGCGGGTTCGAGGCCCTCACTGGGCCCTGTGCTGACAGCTCAGAGCCCGGAGCCCGCTTTGTTTCTGGGTCTCCCTCTCTCTCTACCCCTCCCCGTCTCGTGCTCTGTCCCTCTGAAAAATAATAAACAGTAAGAAAAATTTTCCAAAAACTCAAATGAAAGGGATGCAGAGACAGAAATTATGAAGAGAGATTTAAGAGTTCTGAATGAGATATTCAAGAGACCTACTATATGAGCCACACTAATCTCAGAAGGAGAAAAAAACAGCTATTGGGAACACAGTGATTAATAATACATTCTCTTATCTGAACAAAGGCTATTTCTTTCATTTCCTCAAACATAAAATAATCTTGGTCTTCAGCACAAGCTCAGGTTTTCAAACAAGAGGTCTCAGATGGAAACTGGCCCTGCAGCTGCTTGTTCTGGACGTACATTCTATTAATTATTTACATGGGACACGCTGGAGCCTTCTTCCACAAAGGTAATTCATACACAATGCACAGACCATGTGTTCCGTTCCTAAAACTTCCAGGAAATTAAGAATTCTACATACATAACTTGCTTCCCAGCAGCTTGACCTGGAATTTTTTATCTGAATAATGTCTCAGCTGGCTGGAAAGTTGCCGGCTGTCTGGTTTAATGAACAACAACAACAACAATAACAAGAAAATAAGAAGAAGAAGAGGAAGAAGAATTCTTTTTAACTTCAAAAATCAAGACAATGATTTTAGTTCTGGGTTGACCTCCAAGGAGGCAATGGCCAGTGTTCCTCCACCAAGAAACTGCTGAGGTCAGAGGGTTGATACTATGGATTGCATCACCGGGTTTGGTGAAAATTCAAGGGCGGCTGGTCTGGAGATCAGAAAGAAGCCGGAGCCCCAACCTGACAGTGGCCCCTAAGTCTCTCAGTGGTCCACAAAGGGCAAACCCAGGGAAAGCTGAATTCTAGTGAGGATTCTATAGCATCACTTTAGCCAAATTTGAAAGAAAATGTGCAATATTCACGTTCAAAGTTGATGTTGCTCTCTGTGTCCTCGACTCCGATGTGTGGAAACTACAGAGCTGCAATGGACTATATTAAGTTAAATTTATAAAAAAAAAAACAAAAACAATGTATTTTAGCCTTTTTGTAGCATTTACAGCATATATATCTTATCGGATATAGAATTTTTTAGAAACAAAACTGTGTCTGGCTATTGAAACACACAGAGAGAATAGATTTTATCTTTCTCTGTAACACAGTTTAAAGCATATGAAGCTTGACTTAGGAACATTAAAAAAGAATCTCATTGTATTGATGCTGCATAAGAATGAAACAAGCAGATCATTTTTAGTTTTGGGTTCTTTGTTTTTTGTTGTTGAGTGAACACTGCTCTGGTTTTTGAGTGAGTGTTTTTTCCTCTCTGTTCTGTATTATCATGGAGAGACTTTTTCAAGATAAACAGATTTCATAAAATTTTCCGTCTATGGAAAAAAAAAAGACTTCTAAAATACCTTTGGAAAATAATGTTACAGGAGATTAAACCACATGTTTCCGGGAAAGAAATCTTTACTAACCCTTTGAAGAAGCAGCAAATAGAGATTTTCTTTTTTAATTTAAAAACTGCCCTATGAATCAGAGCTTAGACTTACGGCTGCTTGCTGCTTCCCAGGCCAGATGAATTTTCAGCACAATTAGTGTCTCCTCACCTGGTTTTGAAAGGCAACTATTCCAGCTTTGCCTCTCTCTCTCTCTCTCTCTCTCTCTCTCTCTCTCTCTCTCTCGTCACCTAGGGAAGCATAACCCTTAAAGGAAAGAGAACATTCCAAAGGCCCATTCTCAGACGAATAGGTATGCTGGTGACCAGGGGAGCTCTCTTCCTCACGGGGTGGAGGGGGGAGGCACCCCGCCATGTAATTGAGCACAAAAGCAGAAGCCTTGGAATCCATGAATCCACGATGGGGTCATGGCATCATGGTTAGACTATACGTAAGGAAGCCCACACAAGCTGCTCAGTATATTTTTGGAGGGGATACTTAATTTATAAACAAAATCTCACTTTTGTTTTAACTCTTTAAAAAGAAATTACAACATTTAAATGTGCTCATTGCAGAGATTTGAAAGTACTTAAAAGCTTTAAGATACAAAACAGATGAACATAAGGGAAGGAAAGCAAAAATAGTATAAAAACAGGGAGGGGGACAAAACAGAAGAGACTCTTAAATATGGAGAACAAACAGAGCGTGGCTGGAGGGGCTGTAGGAGGGGGAATGGGCTAAATGGGTAAGGGGCACTAAGGAATCTACTCCCGAAATCATTGGTGCACTATATGCTAACTAAATGTAAATGTAAATTTAAAAAAATAAATTAAATAAAAGGAAAAAAAAGGAACAGGGAAGAAAATGTCTGTAACATCTAATCTGATTCCCCAGAGACAATTACTTTTAACGTGCTCATAATATATAACTCTTTTAGTTTTATACGGATAGCTGTGGCTTTTATTAACAAAACTGAGCTCACGTTATATATGTTATCCTATCACCTGTTCCTCTAATTTACCAGCTGAGAGCAAGAGCTGTACACTTAACTGATTGAGCCACCCTGGCACCCTTCCTATAATTCTTGAGTCATGTATTCTGCTGGCTTTTCGATGTCTATGCACGTATG
The DNA here is from genome assembly GCF_016509475.1 of Prionailurus bengalensis. Classification (NCBI taxonomy): domain Eukaryota; kingdom Metazoa; phylum Chordata; class Mammalia; order Carnivora; family Felidae; genus Prionailurus; species Prionailurus bengalensis. The sequence continues at coordinate 207,882,469 of NC_057345.1, read as the reverse complement.
CCTCAAAGGCATCACAAACGTAACAGGGCTAAACCAAAGTTCATAATGCTCTCTCTGCTGCCTCTGCAACCGCTCTTCCTCTAGAATTGAAGGGTATCATCCACTTGCTCGAGTTAAATATTTAGGTGTTCTTCTAAATTCCTTTAGTTGCCTCATGTCAAACCCACCAGCGTATCTTGGTCACTCAGCTACAAAACATAAGCTGTATCCTTCTTCTGTTTCATTGCCGCACGCCAGTCTAGGTCATCATCACCTCTCCATTGGACCACTGGAATAGCTTCCCAATTAATGTCTCTACTTCTTCTCTTGCTTCACCTACAAGGCATTCTTCATACAGCATCAAAACAATCTTCGGAAAATGAAAGTCAGATAATGCCATTCCCATACTTAAAAATGACCAGAGCAGCCTCTGGCACAGAGGAAGGATGCGATAGATGTCTACTAGATAAATAATCATGTTCTCAAGAACTTTCCTCAAGAAGTACAATTACAAGGTCAAAGAATACAACAGTACCTCTTAATAAATCTTCATTTTAGAGAATCTGGTCACTTTCAGCAAACAAGCACTTTTTCTGAACTTCCAACTGGAGTGTTGGGCAATGAAAGGAAGGAAGATGATGATGTCTGTCCCCGATACACAAAGTACTACCACAACATGCTGCTACCTGACGCACAAGTTCTTTCTCTTCTAATCGCTAAACCTGATTCCTGTCTAGAAGACTGATGGGGCCCCAAGCACTTGCTTTAAAATATCTAAGGAAGATTCCTTCCATCTTCTTCTTCAGCATCCTCTTCCATGGCCCTTTTTTTTCCTGAATTAAACTCAATGTTTTGCTCTCTTCTAGACACAGAAAATGAAAGCAAGCATAAGTCACAGAAATGAAAGAAGCTAGAAGTATTCTTGCATTTTTGAAAAATCATCTAAAGAAAAAGAAAAAAAGAATTCTACAGATTCATTCATTCATTCAACTAATATGGAAGCTACTCTGGTCTGGAACTTGATGGTGAAGAGAACATAGTCCATTGTTCTTATATCATCTCCATGGTTACAAACACGGAATTTGACACATCATGCCTTTCAACTTAAATTGTGTAGATCCTTCTAACAGAAAAGGACTTCCTCTTCCCACAGTCCATAACATTCTTGTCCTACTGAGTCAACAAAACCTAAAGCTATCATTGACTCTCTGCATTATTCATTAGGCTTGCATTGTAGATTAAGAAACGAGATCTAAACATTTAATGACTTTAAAAGGCTTTTGTTTTATTTCCTGAGGACAGAGAGAGCTCTCATATGCTATTCTGCACAACACAGCCTAGTGTCATGTCGCGCTGCTTAACCCACTTGCGATAAATTATTTGACGCACATTTTAAAAACACATTATTGGTATCTTTAATATATCTCTTAGAATTGATGACATCTTACACATGAAAACTGTGGTTTCTTTCTTACTGGTACATAAAAGGAAGAGTGCATCTTACAACCAATGGTGTCTTACTTTCCATGAAATGCTATAATAATGCTGAGTGATTTGCATTTCAAAAGTCCTGGCAACCCGGATACCCCGTGGGCTAAGGGACTCTCTTAGTGTGGTTCATTGTGCTCTCTGCCCTGAATGTGGACATAAAGGCTTCTTCATCTTCCCTGTTCTCTGCTGGGAAATAACACATGGGTGTGAGTCTAAGTCCTGGATCCAGACAGCACCATGCCCTTGGCAAGTTTCTTACCTTTATTGTGCCTTTCCCTTTTACATAAAATGTGCAAACTACATCAAAGAGTTGTACTTAAAATTAAATGAATTAAACCATGTAATGCACTTCCAAGAGTGTCTGGCAGAGGAAACCATCAATAATTATGTTTTCCTTCTTTTTTTTTTTCTTTTTTTGGAAGGATATCAAGTTCTGCCCCCACCTTTTCCACTTCCCAGGATCCTTGGAAAGTGAAGATATGCTGAGGGGAACCAACTCTTCCGCATCATATAGTGAACAGGCTGGGCCCCAAAGTCAGAGAAACTATCCAAACACAGGCTCTAATACAGGGTCTCTTGTCTTCACCAACATTGTCATTGGGGTAACTGTCATAGAGGTAACTGTCTTGACATTGAAGAACATTTAGCAACATCCCTGGCCTATGCCCATAAGACACTAGTAACACCCCACCCCCCAAAGTTGTGACAATCAAATATGTCTCCGTAATTGCCAAATGTCTCCTGGAAGAAAAATTACTTCCCTACCCCACTGATGACCACTGTCCTGGTGTTTGCCAGCTGGTCCCTTGGGTCTTCTCTCCATCTTTTGAAGAGGATCTATCTTTTGAATAGGAATGATAACATTGCATCAAACAATTCTGAGCATGTGCCAGTGGATGGGGAAATCTATTTCTTTACTCTAAGGCCACTATAAACCTAATGGGAATTGTTTCTCATTTTCTAACAACAAGTGTAGTTTTAATGTACGTGTTGAGAGATAGTGCTCCCATGCAGCTGAAATGAAGCATAGCTAAAAAGAATGATCACACAGAAGACAGCTGGGAACAAGTTGTTGTTACCACGGAGTGCGTGTTTTTCTAGCAGATATAGAGCAACCCAGTCAGAGAAACAAACACCTTCAGAAGGCTAGGCTCAGAGCCACACAAGCATGAGATTACGTTGAGGATGAATCTTAAGAACTACAGGCCCTGAATATTCTGCCTCCAAGGTTTCAAATTGGTGTATTGAAAAATACTTACAGAAGGATAATCTTCGTTATGTGTGCGTATTGTACACAGAGAGGTGTGAACAACACTGATTTGGGCAAAATGGTGGACATCAGCCTTCTATCTGTTTTTTCAGTAGCCCTCAATCTACTGGAATGACTCATCCCTATCTCTGGAGCCCTGAAACCCTTTCCACCCAGACTCAGAAACCCTCTTCTCTCCACACTTTCCCACAGCACTTCCTTGTGGTATCTGTTAGTTCAACAGCCTACCTCAAAGGATCTGATAAGACCTCAGTGAGTCCCACCAAGCATTCCTTTCAAAAGCACACCATTATTTAACCAACAGAAAAAAAAAAGCTTTTCATATATAATTTTCTCCAGAGTGGAAAGGAAATCACTTTGAAAAGCAAAAGACCTGAATTTATCAATATGCTTCTCTATGGTTCTGGTGTGTGAAATGTTGAAGAAGTAAAAACAAAACAAAACAAAACAAAACAAAACAAAACAAAAAAACCAACTCAGTAAAGGTTCTTCCCACTCATTAATTAGAAGGGAGACCTACATTTCCTCCTGAAAGTATTAAGCCATCACCAGAGCTATGATTAGCTCTTATCTCTGAATTCACATGCATGTAATATGGGGATTCATGTTGAAAGGACAATATTTTTTTAATGTGGCTATGTTGTAAGTTCCAAGCTGTGAATGAAACTTCAATAAACCTATGTCTTCTAGACCCAGTACTTGGAACGATGGACATTTCCAGTCTCTTGGAGTGCTAATGACATCAGGACAACTTGTGACTTCACAACAATACTCATTGGACACATTTAGTAAGCGCTCAGCCCTGTCACAGACTTAGAGCTTAAGTGCTTTATATGCACGATGTTCGTCAATTCTCACTGGACTATAAATACCACTGGCTGACGTCCTTTACAAAGAAAGTGTTGTATTTATATTTGTTTCTCGATTCTAGAGTTTGTTTTGCCCCTGACATTACTTTTGTGATATCATCCATTTATTGTACTATGTAAAAATAAAGAGTAGGTAAATTCGATGAGCACTGATTGATTTAAAGAATGCTTGGATTTTATTCTCATATAACCTTTCTTCTGCTGATATATTGTAACCTAGGGCCTTTATAAATATTGCAACTACCGCTATTTCCCTGAGACTCGTCCGGGGAAAAGAAGAGGAACTTAATAGGTTATATTTCTGCTGGCATTGGAAAATAAAAGGTTGCAGTTTGAAATCTGGTTTTGACACTTTCCTTAAAGCGCTTTTACTCTAAGAGGTTTAAAGAGTTTGACAACCTATTAATTTCATGAGATGATAAAGAAGTAACATACTCCAGACCAGTCTTAACCAGAAATGAGGGTGGGACAAGACAGCTGGTGGTCCACCATGTGGTACGACATGAGGACAGGCTGAAAGAATGTCCCCCACCCCCCATGAAAATACCCATCATTCCTTCTCAGGCACCCACCAAAGGCTTAAATTCCCCCCTCTCCCCATTAAAACGCAATTTTCCTAATAACGGCAATAATGTAGTTTATCCATTTCTAAGACACTTTTTAGACTTTCCCATTTCTAAAATCTGAATGTATTTTTATAATCAATGCCAATGGGTGCACTTCATAGCGGTAATTCACCACCCTCTACCCCCAGCAAAAACCTATAAAATCAGTCCCGTTTCTTACGATTGATGGCATCTTCATATAAAGGAAATAATGGAGTTTAAGGTAGGTTGGGAATTAGTTTAACAGGGAGAGCGAGCTCCTTCTACACCTTCAGGACCGGCTACAGGCGCAGGGCCTGGGGATGGAAGGGATGGTGTTTATAGGAAAAAAATAAAACAAAATGAACGGAAAATGGCAGAACAATATCATGCTTTCCCTGGTGAAATTTTCTTATCTGAAAATTTCTGGAAGTTTGATTGCTCCTATTGACTTATAGGTAAGTTTGGCCTTTCAGCACATTTTATTAACATGCTGTCGTTGGGTCCCACGAGATGTAGAGAAGAGGAAAGAAAGAAAAATAGGGACTGACGTGACCCGGGAATCGTTACAACTGGTAGTAAAACCAATTGCTTCTCAATCTGTGGCTCCATTTCTTGAACCTTTTGTCCTAACTTCCAAAACTGCCATTATTCCTGGGAGAATTGATAGGGACGTTTGCTCAGCCTTTTAGGGTCTCTGACTATAAAGTCCCACCCCCCCCCCACCTCCAATGTCCAGAGAAGAGCTCATTTTTTTTTTGTAGTTTTATTTTTTTTTTTATGAAATTTATTGACAAATTGGTTTCCATACAACACCCAGTGCTCATCCCAAAAGGTGCCTTCCTCAATACCCATCACCCACCCTCTCCTCCCTCCCACCCCCCATCAACCCTCAGTTTGTTCTCAGTTTTTAACAGTCTCTTATGCTTTGGCTCTCTCCCATTCTAACCTCTTTTTTTTTTTTCCTTCCCCTCCCCCATGAGTTCCTGTTAAGTTTCTCAGGATCCACATAAGAGTGAAACCATATGGTATCTGTCTTTCTCTGTATGGCTTATTTCACTTAGCATCACACTCTCCAGTTCCATCCACGTTGCTACAAAAGGCCATATTTCATTTTTTCTCATTGCCACGTAATATTCCATTGTGTATATAAACCACAATTTCTTTATCCATTCATCAGTGGATGGACATTTAGGCTCTTTCCATAATTTGGCTATTGTTGAGAGTGCTGCTATGAACATTGGGGTACAAGTGGCCCTATGCATCTGTACTCCTGTATCCCTTAGATAAATTCCTAGCAGTGCTATTGCTAGGTCATAGGGTAGGTCTATTTTTAATTTTCTGAGGAACCTCCACACTGCTTTCCAGAGCAGCTGCACCAATTTGCATTCCCACCAACAGTGCAAGAGGGTTCCCGTTTCTCCACATCCTCTCCAGCATCTATAGTCTCCTGATTTGTTCATTTTGGCCACTCTGACTGGCGTGAGGTGATACCTGAGTGTGGTTTTGATTTGTATTTCCCTGATAAGGAGCGACGCTGAACATCTTTTCATGTGCCTGTTGGCCATCCGGATGTCTTCTTTAGAGAAGTGTCTATTCATGTTTTCTGCCCATTTCTTCACTGGGTTATTTGTTTTTCGGGTGTGGAGTTTGGTGAGCTCTTGATAGATTTTGGATACGAGCCCTTTGTCCGATATGTCATTTGCGAATATCTTTTCCCATTCCGTTGGTTGCCTTTTAGTTTTGTTGGTTGTTTCCTTTGCTGTGCAGAAGCTTTTTATCTTCATAAGGTCCCAATAATTCACTTTTGCTTTTAATTCCCTTGCGTTTGGGGATGTGTCGAGTAAGAGATTGCTACGGCTGAGGTCAGAGAGGTCTTTTCCTGCTTTCTCCTCTAAGGTTTTGATGGTTTCCTGTCTCACATTTAGGTCCTGTATCCATTTTGAGTTTATTTTTGTGAATGGTGTGAGAAAGTGGTCTAGTTTCAACCTTCTGCACGTTGCTGTCCAGTTCTCCCAGCACCATTTGTTAAAGAGGCTGTCTTTTTTCCATTGGATGTTCTTTCCTGCTTTGTCAAAGATGAGTTAGCCATACGTTTGTGGGTCTAGTTCTGGGGTTTCTATTCTATTCCATTGGTCTATGTGTCTGTTTTTGTGCCAATACCATGCTGTCTTGATGATGACAGCTTTGTAGTAGAGGCTAAAGTCTGGGATTGTGATGCCTCCTGCTTTGGTCTTCTTCTTCAAAATTCCTTTGGCTATTCGGGGCCTTTTGTGGTTCCATATGAATTTTAGGATTGCTTGTTCTAGTTTCGAGAAGAATGCTGGTGCAATTTTGATTGGGATTGCATTGAATGTGTAGATAGCTTTGGGTAGTATTGACATTTTGACAATATTTATTTTTCCAATCCATGAGCAGGGAATGTCTTTCCATTTCTTTAAATCTTCTTCAATTTCCTTCAGAAGCTTTCTATAGTTTTCAGCATACAGATCCTTTACATCTTTGGTTAGATTTATTCCTAGGTATTTTATGCTTCTTGGTGCAATTGTGAATGGGATCAGTTTCTTTATTTGTCTTTCTGTTGCTTCATTGTTAGTGTATAAGAATGCAACTGATTTCTGTACATTGATTTTGTATCCTGCAACTTTGCTGAATTCATGTATCAGTTCTAGCAGACTTTTGGTGGAGTCTATCGGATTTTCCATGTATAATATCATGTCATCTGCAAAAAGCGAAAGCTTGACTTCATCTTTGCCAATTTTGATGCCTTTGATTTCCTTTTGTTGTCTGATTGCTGATGCTGGAACTTCCAGCACTATGTTAAACAGCAGCGGTGAGAGTGGGCATCCTTGTCGTGTTCCTGATCTCAGGGAAAAAGCTCTCAGTTTTTCCCCTTGAGGATGATGTTAGCTGTGGGCTTTTCATAAATGGCTTTTATGATCTTTAAGTATGTTCCTTCTATCCCGACTTTCTCAAGGGTTTTTATTAAGAAAGGGTGCTGGATTTTGTCGAAGGCCTTTTCTGCATCGATTGACAGGATCATATGGTTCGAGAAGAGCTCATTTCTAACGTGTGGTCAGTGAGGAACTTCCAGAAGGTTTGTGGCCTAAGGATGCACTCACAATTTTATTTTCCTATTTGAAAACTGTCTTCGTAGACAAAAGAGTTTACTGTCACTTTTTATAGTTATGATGTTATTCCCTAATAAGCAGGTAAAATGTGATGCCTGATGCTACTGCACAGAGTGAGTGAACGTATACCTGCCATCATTTCCACATAATAGCAGTGACCAAAGTAGACATTTTTTTTAAACAAACAAAATACTCATTATTTTCATTTAGGCATATGTCTGTTTGCCCTGAGCTTCTTGCACTCTAAATGTCAAAGGAAAAAGATACTACAAAGCTTGTGCATACGAAGGTTTTGTTTCCGTTCTGAAAAGGCGCGAGCATTTCTTCTTTATGGAAAGGGTCTTACCCTCCCACAAAGCACAAAGCCAGCAAAGCCGAAGGAATACCATATGTCTTCCAACCTGGAAATACACCTGACTATGTGGCTCTTTCTCAGGAGAAGACTTCATTGCAAAAGGCTAGAACTTCAGCAAATCTTGGCTATGTCCCAGAAGAGCTTTGTGTATTCAGGATGAAAGACAGGGCTGGTGGGACAGAGCTCAACAGTTCTTTGTCCAGGTAGCTACTCTGGGAGAGGGATTTGGGGATGGGGAGCCAACGGATGGAGGAAGAGCCTATGCAGGCTGAAGGTGAAAGTCTGGAGAGAACTGCAGACAACTGGAAAACGGAAGGACTCTTGAAGGTCTTTCGGTTGAGACCTCAGTTAATGTGAAATAAGGATTCACAGTCCTTTCCCGATGGTACAGATTCAAGAAGGACTTTGCAGACAGAGAAAGACAAACGTTGCACGATCTCACTTACATATGAAGTATAAAAAACAAAACAGGAGAGCCTGGGTGGCTCAGTCGGTTAAGCATCCAACTTCGGCGCAGGTCATGATCTCATGTTTGTGGGTTCAAGCCCCGTGTTGGGTTGGCTCTGTGCTGACAGGGAGGAACCTGTCTGAGATTCTCTCTCTCTTTCTCTCTCTGCCCTTCCCCCATTCTCTTTCTCTCTCTCTCTCACACACACACACACTCAAATTAAATAACTTAAAATTTTTTAAGTATAAATTAAAAAAAACAAATGAACAAAACTCACAGATACAGAGAATAGAATGGACATTGCTGGCAGGAAAGAGGCTGGCAGGTGGGCGAAATGGGTGAAAGGGGTCAAGAGGAGCAAGCTTCCAGATAAAATAATTAAGTCATGGGGATGTAACGTACATCCTGGTGCCTAGAGTCAATAACATTGTACTACATATTTGGAATTGCCAAGAGTAACCTTAAAAATTCTCATCACAAGAAAAAGAAATTTTGTAGCTCTATCTGGTGACAGATGATCCGTAGACTCATCATGGTGGTCGTTTTGCAGTGTGTACAAACAACGAATCATTATGTCGTACACCTGAAACTAATATGATGTCATATGCCAATTCTACCTCAATTTTTTTTAAAAAAAGGATTGGGGCGCCTGGGTGGCGCAGTCGGTTAAGCGGCCGACTTCAGCTCAGGTCAAGATCTCGCGGTCCGTGAGTTCGAGCCCCGTGTCGGGCTCTGTGCTGACAGCTCAGAGCCTGGAGCCTGTTTCAGATACTGTGTCTCCCTCTCTCTGACCCTCCCCCGTTCATGCTCTGTCTCTCTCTGTCTCAAAAATAGGGGCGCCTGGGTGGCGCAGTCGGTTAAGCGTCCGACTTCAGCCAGGTCACGATCTCGCGGTCCGGGAGTTCGAGCCCCGCATCAGGCTCTGGGCTGATGGCTCAGAGCCTGGAGCCTGTTTCCGATTCTGTGTCTCCTTCTCTCTCTGCCCCTCCCCCGTTCATGCTCTGTCTCTCTCTGTCCCAAAAATAAATAAACTTTGAAAAAAAAATTTTTTTTAAATAAAATAAAAAAGGAACGATGGCTTTGCAGAGATAACTTCTGGACAAAGGAAATCCATTTATTTATTCAAATGATTACTGGGTACTTCCCACATGCCAGGTACCATTCATTGTAGGCACTGGGGATACAGCACTGAAAAAACAGATGGGATTCCTCCCCACGGCCCTTACCTTCTTATAGGCGGGGTGTGATGGGAGGAAGAATCTTTAGAATTTTGCTGTCCTTCCTTCTCTACTCTCTCCTAACAAAGCAATCTCTGGGGCCTCAAGTTCCTCCTTGATTTTTCATGGAAATGGAATCATCTCATACATACTTAGTTTCTTCCACTCATCATTATGTCCAGGAGAGTCGCCCCACTGGATGTTATATAACAGCTTGTTCTTTTTTATTGCTGTGTGGTTTCCTAGGGTGTGAACACACCACAATTTACTTATCTGTTGTGCTATTCTGGACATTCGGATTGCTTCCGGTTTCTGCCTTCGTGAATAAGGCTCCTACCAACGTCCTTTTGCTTCTCCCTAGCATCTAATCATAATGTTTTGGTTTCATTATGTTCTTTATAGTTACTTTTTACTTAAGGCAAGTAATGCTGGGTTTTCTATTTGTGAACTAGTGATAAAACTTTTCCTTTTAAACTTAATTAATTTAAAAAAAAAAGACTAGAGACCAATACTAAGTAAGCACTCAAATCAACATTTGTACTTCAAGGAATATATTTGTTCAACTTCATGAAGCAAGTAGCCAATAGATCGAAGCTTGGAAAACTGTTCTAAGACCATAATAATAGGTGGTCGGAAACAGAAAGCTTTAGAGAATGGGGATTGTGGTCAGTTAGCCAACTGAAGGATTACAAGGGGTTGGGAGGGAACACGAGGCCTTTGGATTTCAGAGGAGTGGGAATACCTTGAAGGAAAGAAAGATGTCTCATTCACACTGATAGGCCCTGGAAAAGGGCCTGAACCACAAACTTGTTCCTTGAGCACCGGCTCTCTCTGCCCCTGGGGAACAGATTTCTCTCTCCGGCCAAATCACCAAGTGTATTCCAGGCAGGAGGAAGGACCATTGTGAGAAAGGGAACATGACAGGCAAGATCAAGGAATGTTCAAAGAATAATAGAGAGAACAAACCAGCTGAAGCAGATCCTTTTAGGGTAGCAGCAGGGGAGAAAAGTGGAAGGGAAGGGTGGGCCCAGGCACAGGTCTGGGGAGGCGGAAAGCTGCGTGGCCGAAACCACCTCCTTGGGCCTTTGTCAGGCAGTTAATTTTGTAGACGACACCCTTGAATGTTTTCCTCACTATGGGAACCTGAAAAACATGACGTAGCTTATCAGTGGAAAGCAGCTCTCGAAAGGAGCTTCTGAAATTTCCATAGCGAATAGGGGCCTCGTCAGCTTATCACCTTCCCTTTATCGGAAGAGTTTTCTGCAAAGTCCCAGATGCTGAATCCAGTTTGCACTCTGTTCTTCACGAGCGGGAATGTTTTCAAAATGAAGTACAAACTTACACCGCCTGACTCACGGGTTCCAGGAACTCTGCTTCCAGACAAGGAATTTGGTTTTTGCTTTCTCTTTTTTACAGCCCATGCACATCTCCTTGTGTATCTGAATGGCCAAGTTCTCCAAGAAGAGTCCCCTCCCATAACACGGCTGACATTACTGTAGAAGGGACTAATTAAGTTTGGAGTCAGTCAGAAGTATATAAGGCTTTGGTACGTGAAATATCTTTTCGTCAAAAATCTATTGTGCAAAAGCAGAGAGGCTGCAAAATTCCTCCTCTCTCGTGAGGAGTGTGCTTCATGGGGTACACAGGAATGTTATGTCCCAGCAACTATTACTCTTATGGGCCTTACCCGTCATAATCTGCTTTTTCGTCTCAATGAAGCATAAACTTGAAGATGTAATAACTGGTAATAAACTCTGTAACCTGATGAGAACACATCTTGTAAATGCATCAAGGTTTAGGACCAACACAGCTCCACCCTGATTCAGGATAAGCTCAGAGCAGGGCAGGGCGTCCCACGCAGGCCTTAGAACCGTGGTGCCGGGGCTGAGGGTGGGGGTGGGGGTCGCAGATCCCGGTGGCTCAGTCGGTTAAGCGTCAGACTTCCGCTCAGGTCATGATGTCATGGTTTGTGAGTTCGAGTCCCGCATTGGGCTCTCTGCTGTCACCGGCAGAGCCTGCTTTGGATCTTCTGTCCCCCCTCTCTCTCTGCCCTTCCCCAACTCGCATGGGTCTCTCTCTCTCACACACTCTCTCAAAAATAAATAAACATTAGGAAAAAAAAAAAAAAAAAAGAACCATAGGCCCCAAGCAGTCACGGGTAGTGGCTATAAGGCAGAACCTGCAGGATTTAGAGTTAGGAACCCAGATTTTTCCCACTCTGAGACAGACAGCCTCTGGGCAAGGCATTTCCCTCATCCACGAGTTGCATTGCACAGGCAAGGAAACTGAGGTCCAGGTGATGCTCCACAGAGCCTGGAGGCTTTAGTATTTCAGCTTCCAGACCTTCTGTTAAGCGTCCGACTCTTGATTTCAGCTCGGGTTATAATCTAAGGTTCACAGGTTGGAGCCCCGCGTCCGGCTTTGCACCCACAGTGTGTAGCTTGCTTGGGTTTCTCGGTCTACCTCTCTGCCTCTCCCCTCTCCCTCTCAGAAAGAAATAAATAACTTTTAAAACTATGTTTGGGAAATGTTGCATAACATTGTCTGCTTCTTGAAGAGTTTCTCCGGGCATTTGTAGAATAAACGCTCTGAAAAACACTTTCATTCCATTTCTTCTCTCTTTAACCAGGAGACTTCCCTCTCTTTTGCCCATAGCCCTTGTCCCACCGCCATCTGAAAACATCACTATTGTGCCGTCACATTTTTAAAGATGCGGCTGCTTTACATTTTATTGAAAGACTGGAGAAGAGGCCAAAGTGGGCAGAAAAAGTTAGCAGCCTATGAAAGAACGTCTTTCGGTGAGTTTTAGGCTCCTAACATTTTTCTAAGGAAGAGGCAAGAGCAGATTTAAATATGGTGAGAAAACGAAATACTGGAGACAATTCCAGACTGACTCACATAGCCAAAAAAGTGGTCTGGATTCTTCTCTGGAATTGTAAGTTAACCAAATGGGAAAATTCCAAACGGAGAAATGCAAACAGCTGATAAATATATGCAAATATGTTCTAGTCACTGGTTCCCTGAGTAACACACAGTAAAACAATACTGAGACATCATTCTTTCTTTTTTATCAGATTGGCAAAGTGGGGCGCCTGGGTGGCTCAGTTGGTTAAGTGTTCGACTCTTGACTTCAGCTCAGTTGATGATCTCACCATTTGTGAGTTCGAGCCCCATGTGGGGTGGTTTTCCGCTGACAGTGTGGGGCCTCCTTGGGATTCTCTTTCTCCTTCTCTCTGCCCTGCTCATTCTTTCTTTCTCTCTCTCTCTCTCTCTCTCTCTCAAAATAAATAAATAAAACTTAAAAAAAATGGCAGAATTTCAAAAGAATTCTAGTTTCAAGAGAGTTCATATCGGTGTCACCTTCATGAAGGGCAATTTGGGCATAGAAATACGTGCTTCCCAAACACATGTTTCACGTCCCTTGGAAATTCCACTTTTGGGAATGTGTCCTAAAGGAATCAATCAGACAAATGTCCAGAGATGTATATACAAGCTGCTTATTGTAGAGTAACTTATAATAGTGAAAAACAGATATAGAGAAAAATGGAAAGCCATTTAAATGTTCATTGAAAGGCAACTAATGACATGGGCCATCTGGTTCCATTAAAAATTACCATAGAGATACATATTTCCTGGTGGAAAGTGTTTAGGATATATTATTTAATAACAGGAAGCAGATTCAAGATATTGTGAATGCTTTGATAAGATTTCTGTAAATGTATGTGGTGATATACATTCCACTATTCACAGTCATTATTTCTATGTGCTACACTGACAGCTGACTCTTTTTAAAATTATTTGACTCTTCCAACTTTTCTAAAGTAAAACATGTTATGTATACAGTAAAAGAAAGGAAATTGTTTTAAAAAGAGGTCAAAATCCTATTTGGAGGTGGGAGCAGCCCCGAGAGATTCCTTGAGTTTTTCTGCCCAAATATGTTAGCAAATTTTCTGTGGCCTTCTCGATGGTACCACACAGAATATACGAGGGGGAAAAAAATCCTCATTTTATCTTTCATTGCAAGTTTCTTGAGATTTTTTTTTTTTTAGGTTAATCTCATTACAAAATAGAAGTAGTAGGGGCTCAGGTCATGATCTCGAGGCTTGTGAGTTCAAGCCTCCCATCAGGCTCTGTGCTGACAGCTCAGAGCCCGGAGCCTGCTTCGGATTCTGTGTCTCCCTCTCTCTCTCTGCCCCTTCCCTGCTCATGCTCTGTCTCTCTCTCTGTCAAAAATAAACATTAAAAAAAACATTTTTTTAAAAAGAAAGAAAAATAAGATGATATCCCACCTTCTTTTTGTAACTTGAAGATTTTACTAGTGGGAAGTTCACCTTTTTGGTTTTGATTTACCAGACTCCTGAGATCTAATGAGAGGGACTCTTGGTCAAGCTGCCAGTGTTTTTTCCCTGGTTTGTTGTTCAGCTTTCCATTTGGTTTATGGCTTTTGTTTTACTTTCTTCTTACGTAGTAAAATACCTCATCACTTTCATGTAAAGTTTCTGCCTATTTTTTCAAGGCCATTTACTGTTAGGAAAATGTATTAAACTTTTTTTTATTTTATGACATTATCACTAATGTCAATCATAACCACTCAAACAGTTTGACGCCCAGAGATGGCAACAGTCCCCGTCTTTACATGGGAATGGCCCACGTTTTTGCAAATATAAAGGGAAAACTCGCTAGTCTAGCAATTGTGGTGGGGCCTTGGGGCCTAGGGGATAAAGTGAACAGGAGTTAAGCAATACAATCAAAGGCTAGAAGATAAGTGAAAAATAACTGATAACTGATACACAAATGCATGCTGCTTTAAGTCCGATACTAAGCATCAAGAGTAATTCTAAGGGCCACCTGGGTGGCGCAGTCGGTTAAGCACCAGACTTGGGCTTAGGTCATGATCTCATAGTGCGTGGGTTCGAGCCTCACATCGGATTCTGTGCTGACAGCTCAGAGCCTGGAGCTTGCTTCAGATTCTATGTCTCCCTCTCTCTCTCTCTCTCTGCCCCTTCTCAGCTCACACTCTGTCTGTCTCTCTTTCCGTCTCTCAAAAATAAATAAACATTAAAAAAAAGAGTAATTCTAAAACAGTTGAAAATCTGGGGCACCTGGGTGGCTCAGTCATTAAGCAGCCGACTTCCTTCAGCTCAGGTCATGATCTTGATGTTGGTGAATTCAAGCCCCATGTCAGGCTCTGTGCTGACAACTCAGAGCCTGAAGCCTGCTTCAGATTCTGTGTCCCCCTCTCTCTCTGCCCCTCCCCCGCTCACACTCTGTCTCTGTCTCTCTCTCTCCCAAAAATATATAAACATTAAAAAAAAATAAATAAAACAGTTAAAAATCCTATTTTCAAGTAATCGAATGTTTTTCAATATAAATGATTATTTAGATGTGCAATTGTTTTTCAATTTTATTTTGCCTATTGGAACTTTTTACAGTGAAAGTTATGTCCATTAACTTAGAAATATTTGTCAGCAATCAACATGTAAATGGAATGTGAATCTTCAACTCACAGCTGGACTGAGCCTTAGCTGTGCCCCAGAAAGTTTAACTGAAAGGTCTGGGTGATGGGTCAGGTAAGGGCAGACAAGGAAAACTACAGGAGGTAGCCCTGACCTTTCCACCTTCTCTAACGTCCAAACAATTCCAATCTGGCCCCACACTTGCATTACCTACTGCAGTTAACTGTACCCAACCTCCTTGGATGGCAATTTCTTCCATTTTCCCTTTGGAGAGTCTGACCTCTCATATCAAGTATCTAAACTTTCTGAGGACAGTTTGGCTAACCATCATTTTCTCCAGAGGATTGTGGACCCTTTAAAAATCAGAGCTATTTGATCGACCCACCATGAAACTTCATTCTACTGCAAGCTAAAACAGTTTTTCAATTTATTAGCTTTTTTTTTAAGTTTATTTATTTATCTTGAGAGAGAGAGAGAATGAGAGCAGAGGAGGGGTCGAGAGAGGCAGGGAGAGAGAATCGCAAGCAGGCTCCATCATGCTGTCAGTGCAGAACCCGACGTGGGGCTCGAACCCACGAACTGCAAGATCGTGACCTGAGCCAAAACCAAGATTGGGACGCTTAATCAAATGAGCTACTCAAGGGACCCCTTGTTCCTAGTTCTTTAAACATGTTTTGAGTTATAGCATAACCTTACAAATCAGTTAGCTAGATACATTTAAAAAGAGGAAGGAAAAAATATTGTCATGGGCGCTAATTTGCTGTCAGTTGGGGGGCACTGTCCTACCCAAGCCTGCTTGCTCCTGCCCCCTCCCCTCTTTGCATATCCATGTCTCCTCTGGAGAAGTAGAGGGGCAGTACTCTCATCTCTTTTCTTCTTTGGTTCTTGTGAGTACCCAGGACTACTTTCTGACTCCGCTTTCTCTGAAAACAGAATTTAATTCTTCTTGATCAAAGTTACACAACCCTCCCTTAAACTCACTTTCTCTCTTGGCAATATTCAGACAATGTTATTTTAGCTGTGTCTTATGTGGTTACAAGAAAAAAAAAAAAAACCCCTCCTAATGTGTATGTAGAAAAAACTTCAGTAACCAAAGAAGAATGTTTTCTTACTCTGCATATGATTTTGAGCCTCTTAGAATGGGGCCTTTAGGAGGAAAAGGAGTTTAGAGAATCAGAATCAGTGAGTATGCTATCCTGGGTCAGCCAAGTTTGACTCAAAAATGGCCCTGTCCCCAGGATATCTTCATCGTTATTCACACCTTCCACGTTATTCAGAGTCTCCACAACAATATTTGCATGGCTGTAACCGCTAAATCATCAGAAAGCAAAAAATATTCTTACAAATATAGGTATTTACATTTCTGTCACTGAATGATGCCTATTCCTGTGACCTATGTCTGTCTCATAGTAACTCCAAAAGCTCAAAAAGATAATCTATATGACAAAAACATTCTATTAAAACCAAAATACAGAAGAAAAATAAGGCAGAAATATTCCAGGCCAGGATACCCTAGTTACTGGAACTTTCTTGCTGTCTTGTTTTTGTTTTTTAAAAGGAAGACTTCATAACACTTCTGTTGGTAAGATCAACTTAATCATACCATTCTGACTGATCTTTATCCCTCAGGGGCTGAATTCAAAGTTGTCTTTTCATGTCTGAAGCCTGTGGGATTTTCTAGAAATTTGGCCAAAAAAAAAAAAAAATCAGTCCAGGAAAGAGAAAACATTCAGCTAAAGGAGATAATGCCAAGGATCAGCTTTTAGGTTAGTTTTGCCCAAAAGGAAAGTAAATAAAATTTGGATTAAAATAATCTTTACTCAGAAAGAAAAAAATGAATTTTAAATCTTCCAAAATTAGCTTTAATAGGTAACAGAAAGATTCTTAGTTTACAAATCAGTAGACCTGTGTCCTCTCAGTTATTTGGCTGTCTTGACGTTCAACAAGAAAGTCAACATTTCTGGGTCTCCGGTTCCTTCCTTGTAAAAGAAGAAAATGAGAGACGACTCCGTAGGGATTGCATGAGAAGTGAGCAGGAGTTAATATTTACTCCTGTGTCAGTTATCTGTCACTCTAATAAACCATCCCAGTATCATTTCTTACAGATCTGTGGGATGGGGTGGTCTCACACAGTCTTGCTCCTGTGGCTGTATTCATCTGGTGGATTGGCTGAAGCCTGGAGAGTCTATGATCCCCCATCTACAGGTCTGAGGCCCCGGTGTGATGGCTGGAAGGCTAGGACCTCCCTCTTCCCATGGCCTCATATCACTCAGTAGATTAGCTGATCTTTCTTTACATGGCACGTTAAGTCCCAAGAACATGAAGGCAGAAACTCCAAGGCATCTTGGACTCGAGACCTCTTATGACATCATGTCGGTCACACGCTATTGCTTATAGCAAATCACAAGGCCAGCAAGATTCAAGGCAGAGAAATACTATCAACCTCTCAACGGGACACTGGACAGCATCGCACTGTAGAGTGTGGACATAGGCAATTGTTATTCACTGGAGCCATTATTGTAAGGACCTTCCTCCTGCCTTACGGTCTAGAAGTCCTATTTTTCAGATTGTATACAGTTTAGCAGTCTTTTACAGTTCTGTTGATTGAAAACCAAGATTGATTTTTACGGTAATAGTGCCCAACGAATCACACACACCTCCCTGCATCCGTGTCTTTGTGTATTCCCCTTCCACACTGATTCTAGACTTGGCCATATGACTTTCTTTGGCCAAAGAAACCCCAGCAGATAGAATGTGAGCAGAAGCTTGATAACGACTTGCACACCAAGGCTTGTTCTCTTGGAATACAACCTTGAGACCACCATGCCATAAAGTCACCTGGGATGTTAGACCTTGTAGCAAGAGGAGTTCAGCTGAGCCCCTGTCACAGAAGCTCCACTGGCTAAAAGCAGCTACTTCTATGAGTCTCAGTAAGACCACCCACTCAATCCACTGAATCATAAAAATAATAAAAATCATTTGTTTTAAGCCACTGAGTTTGGGGATATCTTGTAACATAACAACAGATGACTGAAACACAAATCAAAAATATTCTAGCTGAAGGGTAGACTATAATCACTGATGAAAACTAACCTCACTACAAAATCACTAACTCATTTCATGATTCTAAGCATATCATAGAATCATGTAATTTCAGGACTTCACAAATTTAGAAATGATGTAATCTAGTGGCCTAAAAAAGTATCTTTTAGCTATAGAACTCTTTAAAAACTTCTTACTCAGATATTTATAATAAAGAAGTATCTGATTAGGATAAACTTGTTTTACTGGTTCAGGTTTATAGCATTTGTTTATGAAGCCATTTAATGAAGAAACAATTTCCTTTTCTTCAACCCAAAAATATAAATCTGGGCTCATCAATGGCAGTGACACAGTTCTTACAGTTTAAGCTTGCAATTAATGGAGATAGACATATAGGCAATATGACTATAAAGAAAATCTTTATTCAAGACAGACAAATCGCTGTAAATATTAAAGGTCATTTCACTATTTGCCTTGCAGGCTCAGGATAACGAGTGGTCAGAAGAAGTATTATAACTTATTCAGAAAAATATAAACCCATCAGTACAAATGAATATTCAGTTGATTGATGGCCTCCATAAGTTCATATTTAAAATATGTCACATTTGCCTATGTAAAGATTGCGATCTTGGAAGCATTTAAAGCCTATGTAAAAATGAAATTTGAATCAAATGTCTATGGAGCCCTTGAAGAACTTCACGGGTACTCTGCTATTCTTTGCAATTCATTTTAGAAACTAATACTTGGAAACTGGTTTTGCTCTATTGATGTTGTTCAAAGCTGAAGGAAGCTGATTGGACACTTTAAAAACATGAGTGCTTCCATGTTCCAGGTGTCAGCACATCCTCAGAATCATTTGTTGGGCTCTCTAAAGAATGTTCCTACATTTTGCTTTTCCTTCTCTCTGTCTCTGTCTCTGTCTCTCTCTTTTTGGTCAGGAATAAACGACAACAATGAACTAGGGAAAAGAACTGCCTAGCAAAGGAAACGTCAGTGTTAAAGCTGAATTGTATTTTTCAGCTCAGTTGTGTGAACTACAACTACCTGAGTCCTCAGCAGGGGGTCTGGAATTCTCTAGGTCAGCCAGTTCACTTCAGCTTTTGCTTTCTTGAAAGCTTTGGTTTACCTTCACCACTGTTTTTGCCACGGTTCACGGCTTAGCGGCGGGAAGCTGGGTGCTCTTCATCCAATTTTAACAAGTCCTTTGCTTCCGAAAGGGAAGTCTGACGAAAGGGAAGTCTTCAGCCATTTGACTAACTGTTGGAAGGAATAAAATGGCTCTGCTAAGGGCATGCAAAAATCAATGTGGTCATTGCTATGCTTCTTACAATACAAAGCCCAGCAGCACAATGGGAAGAACTGGATTGATTTCCATTCCAAGACACATCACAAACAAATGCGCACGAAATGTGTGTCCAGAATCTAGGAGACCCAGAATTGTTTCATTACTGTTGCCTGAGCAAAAAGTAGGGTAGAATGGAAGACCTCCGTAGCCATTTATTCAATAAACTCATTCAGTTCACTGAGCAGAGCAACTGGAGATCCGGTTGTACAACACAGACATGGTCTCCTACCTCCTGGGGAGTTATATACACAAAAGGACAAAGCAAAAGAGCAAACATCTAGAAAATTTTCAACACTCTGAGACCAGCCGTGGATGACGTCTGGACTTGACTGTCGGGGACACATTCCTAATCCTTTTTAATTCCTTGCTCATCTTTACATTGCATATAGAAAGTTGTACAGAAGTAGCACGATGAAGTCATGATGTCCTTGAGCTACAGCTCTAACCTTACAAATGAGGGATTCCCGCCCCCGCCCCCCAAATAAAGGTAGCATCATCTCGGTGAATTCCTCATGATTCACCTTGAGCTTACAAACTAATCACCCTTAATTGTTAGCACACTGAAAAGGAAATCTGTCCCTAAGGGCAGATTACAGAACTGGCGTATAACTAGGATCCAAATTTATTAATTTATACTGTGAAATATAACTATTGGATAAACCAGCACACAGAAAACATTATCTCGCAGCAAGCAGAGATACAAAGGGAGCCAATTAGGAACAAAAAGGTGAATTTATGAAGCATTCTTCACTAACATAGCACGTGCCCAACATCTTTACCAAGTTGATGCTGCCTATGAAATTATGTGGAAGCTCCTGGTTTCAGTTGTCTCTGATGCTACCTCCAGTGTGGTGACAGAAAACACTGCCCTTGCCATAGGGGTGGGCACAACCAGGCTTGGCTAATCAGGGCACTCCTATTCCCTAGGCCAAAGTCATTGGCTCGGCGTGGGCACATGACCCAAACCTAGCCAATCAGGGTTCACTTTCGGGATCTTCTCACTAAGACTGAAAATAAAGACCTCTGGCTTCTTAGGAATAACCCACTATTGCCCCGTGTACTTGCTCCTGTCTCTCAGTAACTCCTAATCTTTTAATATAACATTAAGGAACCTGGCTCTTCAGGACACTGCACTATTCTATATGCTTCCATCCTACTTTTTTTAAGATTTATTTATTTTTTAGAGAGAGACTATAAGTGGAGAAGGGGCAGAGAGAGAGGGGGTGGACAGAAGAACTGAAGTGAGCTCTGCACTAACAGCAGCAAGCCCCATGTGGGGCTTGAACTCACAAACCGTGAGGTCATGACATGAGATGAAGTCTGATGCTCAACCGACTGAACCATCGAGGTTCTCCTTTTTTTTTAAGATTTATTTTTTCTCTTCCTTTATATATATATAAAGGATTCTTTCTTGTTCCTGTTGAGAGATATTTTTCACAGCCATTTGAGTGAAAAAACTCCAAAGGCATTCTATTATTGAGTACCTGCAATGCTCCAGGCCTGGTGCTAGATACCTGCCTTTCAGTGGTAAGCAAACACATGTGCCAAAAAGTCCCTGCCATCTCAAGCCCACAAGCTCTGGTGGAAAGACGAACGTTAATTTTCTAAAGTTTACAAAAGGAAATGTGTAATTATAAGTCCTAACGAGCACTATTTTCAAAAAAGTTTCAAGTGCGATAAAAGTGTATTGGTAAAGTTGCTATAGTTTTGTGGTCAAGTTACTTGGGTTTCTTTATTTGCAAAATCAGAACACTAGAATATATCCTAAAATGTCATTGTGGGGATTAAATCTACAAAGCCTTGATGGAAACCCTGGTTAGGGGTCAATCGATTTTAATCATTTCTAATACAATCATCACCAACCATAAGCTACATTATTATTACTAAAAGGGGACTAGGCCTGAGTCTGCGGGTGGGGAAGCCATCCCTGAGGAAGAAACCCTTGAGTTGTGAAGGACTGGGGAGAGTTTACTCAGCAAAAGGGTGGGGAAACAGCAGTGTAGGCACAGGGCAAGTCCAGCGGTGAAAAGGGATGTGGAATTTAGAGAAACGAGAAGACCAGTGAGGTTAGGGCACAGTACATGATGGGAAGAGGCCTGCCAATTGGTCATGTAGGAGAGTCAAGTGGACAGCAAGTAAAATAATCAAGTTTGTATTTTTTTAAGACCACTGTTATGGACTAAATGCTTATGTCCCTCCAAAATTTATACGATGATGTTCTAATCCCCAGTGTAATGGTATTAGGAGGTGAGGCCTTTGGGTGGTAATTAGGTTGAGGTGATGCCATGAGGGTGGAGGCCCTTGATGGGATTAGTGCCATTTTAAGAAGAGAAAGAGACACCAGAATGCTCTCTCTCTGTCCCTCTCTCTTTCTCTCTCTCTCTCTGTCTGTCTCTGTGCCATGTTGAGCATACAGCAAGAAAGCAGCTTAGTCCTTAACTGCCCAGCCTCCAACACTGTGAGGAATAAATATCTGTTGTTTAAGCCATGTAGCCCATGGAATTTTGTTATAGCAGCCTGAGCTGGGCCAGTGCAGGAATGGAAACCTTTGACAAGGTTTGGCAAAGGCCAGTGGCAGTGGGTATGAGAGAGATTCGAGAGTTGGGCGGAACCAAATACCTAGAACTTGAGGAGGGTCGGCTGGGGGAGCCAAGGGCAAGGGATGTCTGGGCCGACTGCTAGGTTTCAGGCTTGGTGGAACTGGGTAGAGAATGAAGCTATTGGCTGAGAGGAGACTGGAAGAGATCTGGGCTGAGGAAGGCACAGGGAGCCAGGGAAACGTCTGGTAGAGGGACAACAGATGCAAAGTGGTTGGGAGTTAAGGGTCAAGAAGACGAAGAAATCATGGCCGCTCTACAGGTCCCCAAACTCCTGGCCCTGGTAGAATGCCACAGATGAACCCACGTCCAGTTGTAACTCTCTCTAGACACCAGCATTGGGTCCTCAAAGTAACCTCCCATGAAGAATGCTTCCTGTCTCTGCCTCCCTGTGGCTTTACTTACATAACAAGGCATTCCTTCAAGACAACTGGTGTCCCAGATTCCATGGAGCAGCAGGAGACTGTGTGAAATATCCTGCTCCAGGACAACGCCATCAGAACAAGATGCTGTTGACCCAAAGGGACCTTTAACTGGCCAAACCCATGGCTGACCCATGCATGTTCTTACAGCAGTCTTCACACACCCAGTGCCTCTGAAAATAGAGTCCGACCCCTGATCAGGCTTTTCATGAAGTGGAAATCATGTGCGACATCGGTCTCAAACTGGCAGCCTTTGATAGTTTTGCCTCCAGATGTTTTTTTAAACAATTCGAATGGCTTGCCAACATTTAAAAATCCATAAATTCCAGGCAAATATCAGAGCTTTGAGCTTTTCTTTAAAATGGGAAGTTCTGGCAAAGCTGGGCCCAAAGACACACATGATGACAACGAACTGAAGCTCCTTGGGTGCCAGCTTCTTGGTTCATTCCAGCGCTCACCGCTCCTTGGGGTATCCGGATACTGAGACCGAGTCACTCTGCTGCTTTTTACCATGTTTCCACTGCTGTTTTACTTTAACTTAACATGAAAATAAGCATTTCTCCTACCTGTGTCTCACCAAAAGAGGTAAAAGTAAAACCAGACCAAAATGTCCGTAAAATTTTAGAAAAATGGAATGAGAATATATTTCTTTATAAAAGTTGAAATTATTTCATTGTGTATCTCTATAGAAATTTAACTGGTTCCCTTCAACCATTTTCAGCACCTACCTGATCTCTGTAGCCATGTGAGTTGCCACCTCAGTGTGGGTCCCCAAAAGCAGAGCCTGAGACCAGGATCCAAGTACAGGCAGTTAACCTGAGAGGTGGCTCCTGGAAGCAGAAGTGAAGGCATAGGGGAAAATAACAGACAACAGAGGAGGAAAGACCACTGCAGTGGTGCGTTAGGGTCATCCCTGCTGCAGGTTGATGGGTCTTTGAGAGGCAAATGGGTCTCTCCAACTTGGGAGATAAGAGAATGTTTCCTGGATCCCACTGACTGAAGGCTGCCCAAGGGTCTTCTAACTCCCCACACTTACAGGCTGCCTGGCAGTCATTAGAGAAGGCCTGGGGTGCAAAGCCAAGAGGTACTCAGTGCACCACTGAGCTGAGACAGAAGCAGCACACGGTGTATCCAAGGTAACAAGGAACCACCCAATGGCTAAAGCCACAGGTCTGCCTAGGGAAATGACGCAATGCATCGAAGGCATCCACAGCAGCTGCAAGCCCTAAAACTAGTATGACCACGACTCTTGGGACCCCCTTTGATAAGAACTTCAAAAGTTTAGACTCCCAAAGCTGAGAGACAGAATGATACAGTGTGGTTCTAAATGGACGGACACAAGGCCCAGCTTCTCTGGGTTGGAATCCTGGTTCTAACATTTCCTGGCTGGGTTACTTTGGGTAAACTACTTCAACACTATGATCCTTGGTTTCCTCATCTGTAAACCAGTGAAAATTATAGTACTTACCTCATGGGGTAGTTACTGTGTGCCTGGAATATAACATTATCATTCATGATTTTAAGAATAATAATAAACACTATATAAGTGTTAATATTACTGTGTCTATTTTTCTCTTGCAAACTTTTTCCTCACCAGCAATGCAAAGCTAATTTTATCTCCCACCTAATCTAACAACCAACTCTTCATAGTATACCCTGAACTTTTTTTCTGCACCTAGAGTTACCTGATAATCTCTTCCGCAAATTCCAGAAAATTAAACAGTGCAAAATATATATCCAAATTCTTTACATAATTTCTCAAATAATTTTCTAACTTCCAATTCTTAAAACAGGGGTTAAAATAATGTTTTAATTTAGCAGCCACTGTAAAAATAACAATGCAGAGGTTCCTTAAAAAATGAAAAACAGGGGGGTGCCTGGGTGGCTCAGTCAGTTGGGTGTCTGACTTCAACTTAGGTCATGGTCTCATGGTCCTGAGTTCGAGCCTCATGTTGGGCTCTGTGCTGCTGGCTCAGAGCCTGGACCCTGCTTTGGATTCCAGGTCTCCCTCTCTCTCTGCCCCTACCCTACTCGTGCTCTGTCTCTCTCTGTCTCAAAAATAAATAAAACATTAAAAAAATTAAAAATAGAACTACCTTATGATCCAGTAATTCCACTACTGGATATTTACCTAAAGAATACAAAAACACTAATTCAAAAAAGTATATACACACCTATGTTTATTGCAGCCTATTTACATTAGCCAAATTATGGAAGCAATCCAAGTGTCCATCAATAGATGAATGGATAAAGAAGATGTAGGACACACACACACACACACACACACACTATGGAATATTACTCAACCATAAAAAAGAATAAAATCTGGCCATTTTCAACAACGTGGATGAATCTAGAGGATATAATGGTAAGCAAAGTAAGTCAGAGAAAGACAAATACCATATGATTTCACTCATATGCGGAATTTGAGAAATAAAACAAACAAAAAAACAGACTCTTAACTATAGACAACCAACTGATGGTTACCAGAGGAGAGGTGGGGGTGGGGGGGAGGTGGGTGAAATAGGTAACGGGGATTAAGAGCCCTGAGTAATGTATCAAATTGTTGGATCTCTATATTGTACACCTGAAATTCATACAACATTGTGTGTTAATTATATTGGAATTAAAATTTAAAAATTAATAACAGATGAATGAATAAGTAAATAAAAATAGTGTTTCGATTTCATCATAAATGACTGAAAGTGTCAAAAAAATCTGATATTGGGTTCTCCATCTTTCAAAACAACTAACATCATTTTTTAAATCTGCAGATGAATGCGAGGCTGCTTATTGTCTTTCTATTCCTGCGTTCCGGAAACTTTCACCTCTAGCGGTGCTTCCTCACGGTCAGGGTGAAGAGACCACCTCGGGATCTTGTTGGTAAGCGGGGCCCTCTCAGTAGGTTCACAGTGGGGCCAGCATTTCCAGCAAGTTCCCCGTGGGATGCTGCTTATCTTTGGATCAAACTTGGGACCTCCGGAGAAAATGAAAGCCTCCGACTGTCGGGGAAGGGGTGGGGGTGGCAGCACCTGAGGCTGGGGAGTCAGGCTGGAATTTGGCAGGGGGGATGGCTGTCAGCCAAACAGAATCTCTGTGAAGGGCGCAGCATCATGGGAATATGCCTGGCCTGTTTTGAGGAGGCTATCCAATTTTGTCAACAGGACTGCTAAAAAAAACCTTGAAATATGGTTTCATGCAGTCCCAACAAAGCCCAGAAAGATGGCTGGGTCAGCTCCCAAAGCCCTCTTCCTCACACAATAGACATTCTTGCAGAATTTCATAATGCAGACCTGTCAATACCTGCCTACAGTACTTTAGGGCCACTTACTGGTATGGCAACCTGGCCTCAAGTATTTTCAGGGTCTCTTCATCATTGTGAGTTTCGTTTGAAATAACAAAAGCTCCAAAGAAACAGGTAGAGGCACCCTGAAGAGAAGTCAAAGTCAGCCACTGCCATGGAAATAAAAACCTAGATCCAGGCATCTTTTCCTTTCTCCTCTGTATACTGGGTTAAAATGATTCCCCCCCCCAATTTTTTAAAAATAAAAATAAAATAAAATGATCCAAGAAAATAGCCAGGGATTCAGTTTGTTCTACATATGCCCAGATAAGGAAAATGCCCTATGAAAGTTTGGCTAAATAAATTTTTCTCCTTATGATGGAACTGGCTCTGTAGCAGAGGAAGTGTGTTTTCTAACTTCACGAGGAAACACATCATACCAGTTTGCAAGGAAGAAAAAAATCTGTCGGGTTTTCTTTTATGATAAACACATTTAGTGTAAGCGATATATTATTTTAATGGGCTCTACCACAGTTGGCTGGTTCAGAAGTGATCGGCAATGAAGACGTTAAGTGTAAATAGAGAATGAGATTTATTTGTCTATCATTTGTAGCGATGACTGCAAAAAAAAAAATAATAAGCAAAGATTGTCTGAAAGAAAAAAATTCTGGGATGATTATTAAGTCTGAAAACTACAAATAGTGGCAAAAAAATCAAATTTTGCACCTCTCGCTTTTACATCCAAGGCAGCGCACAAGATAAAAAAGTTTGGGGGCTAAGGCAGTTATATTCTGACAACCCGCAGGGTGCCTTCAAATAAATCTTCTCTTGGGAAATGGAAAATTCCTTACATTAAAAAAAAAAAAGTAAACTGTAACTTACACTCAGAAAAATGCACAAATCATAAGCCTACAGATCAATGAATGACTACACAGTGGATATACCATTGTAACCACCACTTAGACCAAGAAACAGAGCACCCACTCCTTCCTCCTCTGCAAATGTAAGTGCCCACCTGACTTTTAACTCCTTAGATTTCTCTTGCCTGGTTTTTTAAATTCAAATGAAATAACACAGAAGATGTGCTTATACATATGACTTCTTTTGCTTAATATTATTTTTGACATATTTATTTATATTGTTTTATGGGTGTGGACATTAATTTTCACTGGTATATAATATTCCATTGCATGAATATACCACAGCTTCTGTATTCATTTTAATCTCGATGGACCTTTGGGCTTTTCCCAATTTGGGGCTATAATGAAATAATGCCACAACAAATATCCTTGCTGCATCTGTGTGTGTATATCTGTGGAGAGTAGATTTGCTATATTATGACATTTACATTTGTTGAGTTGTAACAGATAATGCAGAGTTCCAATATGATGAGATTGTTCCCATCGCTCCATACTTGGAATGTCAGTCTGCTTAATATGACTCATTCTGGTGGTTCTATCAGGGGTATCTCCTCAGGGTTATCTTTTGTATTCCCCTGATTGTTAATGAGATTGAGCACGTTCCCAAATGTTTATTGGCCCTTTTGATATCTTCGTCTGTGAAGTGGCAATTCGAATCTATTTTCCCCTATGCTCCTTTTGTTTGTTTGCTTAACCTTAAATGGTCTCTCTTTTTTTATGAATCTGTAGGAATTCTTTATACATTCTATAAAAAAGCACATTGTCGGTTTTGTGTGTAACAATTACCTTCTCCCACAGTGTACTTTACCTTTTCACTCAGTGGTGTTTTTAAAAGGACAAAAAAATCTTAATTTAAAGTAATGTAATTTATTAGAATTTTCTTTCATATTAGTGGTATTATATCCTGTTTAGGAAATCTTTTCTTGTCTCAAAATTATGAAAATGGTCTCCTATATTGTCCTTTACAGGCTTTATTGTTTTTCTTTTCATAATTAGATTTAGACACATCTGGAATTGATTTTGTGTATGGCGTAGGGTTCAAGTTTCCTTTTGTACTTAAGGATATCCAATTAATTCAGCAAAATTTATTGAAAAGAACATCTTTTTCCCATCATTCTGCAGCACCACATTTTTCATAAATTAAATGTGGATTAGTCTTAATTACTGTAGCTTATATTAAGTCTTAATTCCAATAGAATAAGTTTTTCAATTTTTCTTCTTTAAGTTGATCTTGTATGCTTGGCTCTTTCCATTTCCACGTATATGACAAGAATCAGCTTCTCAATTTGCAAACACACACACACACACACACACACACAGTACAAACAAACAAAATCTGCTGGGATTTTGACTCTGTCTACACCAAATATATAGATTTAGGGAGAACTGACATTTTATGGTTGATGCTTTTATCCTATTGCATATGGTATTTAAAATTTTTATTTCCTGGGGCATCTGGCTTGGCTCAGTCAGCAGAGCATGGGACTCTTGATCTCAGGGTTGCAAGCCTCACATTGGGTGTAACGATTACTTAAAAAAATAAAATCTTGGGACACATGGGTGGCTCAGTCGGTTAAGTTTCCAACATCTGCTCCGGTCATGATCTCTCAGTTCACAAGTTCTAGCCCCACGTCGGGCTCTGTGCTGACCACTCAGAGCCTGCAGCCTGCTTCGGATTCTGTGTCTCCCTTTCTCTCTGCCCCTCACCTGCTGGTGCTTTGTCTCTTTCTCTCTGTCTCAAAAATAAATAAAAACATCAAAAAAAAATTTTTTTAAGAAATAAAACAAATAAATAAAATCTTAAAATATTTATTTTCTAACTCTCTGTGATTTTCTATCCAACAAAATTGCTAAAATCACCTATTAACTCGAATAATTTACCTGTAGGTTCTTTTAGATTTTCTAGTTATACAATTGTGTGGTCTGCAAATTACGAGGGGCTTATTTCTTCCTTTCTACTCCTTGTGACTTTTATTTCATTTTCTTGCCATATTGCTGTAGCTTGGACCT
Source organism: Prionailurus bengalensis (assembly GCF_016509475.1). Classification (NCBI taxonomy): domain Eukaryota; kingdom Metazoa; phylum Chordata; class Mammalia; order Carnivora; family Felidae; genus Prionailurus; species Prionailurus bengalensis. Next base: position 207,854,050 of record NC_057345.1, on the reverse strand, counting down.
TCAGAACAACGTTAAATAAAGATGTTGATAGTGACTATCTGTTCCTCATTACCATGTCAAAAGGAAAGTTATCAGTGTCTCACCATTAAGTATGTTGGACACTCTAGTTTTTGGGGAGATAGCCTTTACCTGAAAGGGAAGATCCCTTCTGTTGCTAGTTTAGCAAGGGTGTTTTCTTTTACAATGAGTCAATGCTGAATTTTTTCAGATTTATAGCACTCATGTAGATATTTTATTATGCTGATGCAGTGAATACATTAATTAAAATCCAATTAATAAACCAACCTTGTATTCTGGAATAAACAATACGGCTGCGATACGTTATATTTTGTATCATGGGATTTGAATGGCTACATTATAGGATATTTTCAATCTATATTCCTGAATAATACTGGCTTATATTTTTCCTTTCTCATTATGTCTTTGTTAGGTACTAGTATCAAAGTTATACTAGCCTCACAAAACAGGTGGAGAAGTTATCTCTTTTTTTTCTGTTCTGAGACTTTGTATATGATTGACGCTATATTTGTTTATGTGCCTGGAGCTTTCTTTGTAAGGGAATTTCTAAATACAGATGTAGTTATAATGTATGAAGATTTTCAGTTGCTTTGTGTCAGCTCTGGAAAGTGATGTTTTATAGGAATTCACTAATTTCACCTAAAATTCCAAATATTTTGGTATAAAGTCGATTATAATATCCTCTTAAACCTTTTGGATGTCTATGCACTCTGCAATGATGCTCCCCTTTTAATTCCTGAAGTTGGTTTTCTGTGCCTTCACTCATTGTTACCTGTCAGTCTCATCAAATATTGATTAATTTTATTCTTTTGAAAAAAAAATGGACTCTGAGCTTTGTTGGCCCTCCCTCTCTCATGATTGTTTTCAAATTCATCAATTTCTAATCTCATCACTAGCATCATCTTTCTCCTCTTTACTATGGGTCTTATTTACTGGTATTTTCTTAGCGGCTTCTTGAAGTGAAAGTCTTTTTGTTGTCTTCAGCAGAAATGTATCTTTTCTCTAGCTTCTTTTGAGATGTATCTCTTTCAATCTGGTTTTCAGCATATTTACTGAATCATGCTTATATGTAGATTTTTTACTTACCTTTTGGGGTGTGTGCCTCTTGAATAGATCTTGATGTTTTTCATCAGTTTTATAAAATTCTCAGCTATTATCTCTTCAAAAATTTTTGTGTTCTATCCCCTCTCTTGTCTTCTTTTTACAATTTTAGTTACGCATATATTAGATCTTTTCACTAGATCCCATATGTCTCTTTGTCTTCTGTAGTGTCCGTCTTTTTGTCTCTCTGTACTATAATCTACATATTTTATCTTGGCTTATCTTTCAGTTTACTAATTCACTTTTCCGCTGTGATTAATCTATTAAGTCCAGCCACTGAACTATTTCTGTTTGGTATTCTTCAGCTCTGAAAGGTTCATTTTGCTCTTTTTTATAGTTTAATGTTCTCTGCCAAGATTTTCTATCTTTTCTTTTATTTCCTTAACATATTAAACAAAGCTTTGTAAGTGTGTGTGTGCCCATTATCTGGATGTCCCGTGGGCATGTCCTACTGTCTATTATTTTTTATGATTTGACGTCACATTTCAATTTCTGTTCATATAGCTGGTTATTTTATTTGGCTGATAGATACCATATATGAAGAATTGGAGAAATAATTTGAGGCTCTGGATGTTATCAACCACCAGAGTTTATTATTAACAATTCCAGATCACCCTCAACTAATCAGAGATTAGCATGATGTAAAGCATACTCCAGCCCCTATGAGAACTGGTTTATGTTCAGCTCATTCTGATTCTGAGCATATACCTCTTTAAAATCCCAGCAAAAGCTTTGGTAATTTTTTAGGTCTTTGTTTCTCCTTGGCCTCCAATTTTTGCCCTGTGTGCTTTTGAATATCTCAAAAGTTATTCTCAGTTTTTCAAGTTTTCTATCATATTCACTGGAATTGTCAGGTACCTTTACAGGAAAAAAGGCACTTTGTCTCACCTCTCTGGGATTTCTTCCTCTCTTGTATTTTGGCCCTCACTTTCTTGGAAGGTCTCTGGTGCTTTCAATCAGATACTTCTAAGAAATAGTTTGTTGTACTTGCCTGCTTATTATTAATCAATTCTGATTACTAATCAGGACCTCATGGAAGTGAGAAGCAGGTTTGCAAACGCAAATATAATATTTTATATAAATATACACATCCAGTCCACATTTCCTATAAAAATATGCCCTCAAGGACTTCTTCTATCTACTAGACGTTAAATTCTTCTCTTAATATTAATAAAGCATGGGACCTTAGCATGAAGGATTGGGGGATATAGATTTATATGATGACTTTATGGCTATAAAGATTCATATTTGGGCCATTGCAGATGTAGTAAGCCAAGACATAATTATGAAATAAAATAAAGCATGTGTGTATTGTTTGTTTACGTGTTCCTCATCTATGTTTTCCTACAACGATGTCGATGATAGAGGGTTTATACCTTGTCTGTCCTGTTGACCACTCTATTCTTAACACCCTTTAGGTATGTGATATATATCTGTAAATTAATGAATTAAGAAAAATAGAAAACATATATCTTCTCTAATGTCCCACAGCTAAGAATTCAGAACAGTCTTTGTTAAGACATATGCTGATAATGCTTTGTGTGACACGCCAGAGACCTGAGGTAGTCAGCAGTAAGAAATGCAGCTGTTGTTACCTGCTAGCAAATTATCTCCAGTAAGAAAAACAAACCAACACCATGCCTCTGTTCTCACGGCCACTACATTATTTGCAACGCTCTTTATCTCATATCTGAATTATTCCATTATTCTCCAATTCGTCTCCATACGTCCGTCTTGCGTCTGTCCAAATCTATCCACCAGGCTTCTGCCAACCCTATTTTCTATTATGCAGACAGAATCAGGTCACCGGTTTTGGACTTCAGCACGAAAGCCAGGAGAGTGTTCTCCAAATCCTTAGTATGGCACTCAAGGCACTCATACTCTGGGATAGAAATGTAGCCGGTAGAAGGTATATAATACACATTTGCTGCATAACTAGCTTCAACTTACCTTCAACATACCTAATCTTTCCTACTTCATCCTGCCAAGTACCATCATTGCAAGATATCTCACTCTTCCCCAAACAATGTGTACCCTTTCATGCCTGTTTTGCTGCCCATGCCCAGAAAGTCCTGACTTAACCTTTCCACCTGCTCAGTCTTCAAGGCTCTGTTATGTGGTCTGAAAAGTCATCTCTAGCTCCCCAGCTGAAATTAACCATTGCTTTATTTGAACTCTCTTTGGATTTTTTAACTATCCTATGTTACCCTGACTATCCTACGTTAACTATCACATCTTATGTTACCCTGACTTGTTCAATATTTCTCCCATTTTATTTCCAAGATATTTCAGAGTTTTCACTTTGGAATTACTAGAATGTTTAGAATTTATGGATCCACTCCCTATATTGTTAACTCTTTGTATACATTCATAGTAGGCACTTAAAGAATAGTTGTTGAATGAATCAAAGGAAGGCCCCACACAGCTGTTTTCAAACTTATTCAGGTACAGTGGCACCCCTGAACATTACAGTATTCCTTCCTGAACACAACAAGATATTGTTAACACAATTAAAGATTACAAAATATATCACATTGATAAATTGGAATTATTAGCTTGACATTCCTGATTAAAAGAAGCAGAAGAAGCACTTGAAAGCAAAAAATTATGAGAGAAAACGCTAATGGAGAAAAACTTCTTCTGCTAATCTGATCTTTCTTGGTCAGGAAGTGGCTCCCATTATTAATGTCATGAGTAGGATCTGTAGGTCCTATGTTCCAAGGTCCCATCTATATGACTTTTGTGGCTGTGGACCTTCTGAAGTGAGGGACAATGTTAGTAAGGGACAATGAGGGACACTGTTAGTAAGATGAGAGATGTAGGATCCACAACTATCTACAAGATGAACAAATCTCAGGGAATGATACCCTCGCAAAAGAGTTGCTATTATTTACTTGCCTTTAGGCTCAAAGCCCTTTAATGTCACCGCACATGACAATGGGCAACCTATCAAACTACATCCAATCAATATGGGCAACTAAAGGTCTTTGAAAACTCATGTATTTAACAACCATCACAAGTCAACCTGAACTCTGCAGATAAAAGTCAGGCAGAAAATGGTCCTGACACAGACCAACAAAGCACAAATACTGAAAGTCTGTCTCAAACACCAGCTCACTTCCACTTCTACCACAATAAGGGTGGCTTCTGGAAACAACTAGTTCAGCCCGGCATCCATCATGGGATGGAGGGCTTAACTGTGTCATGTCAAGAAACCTATTGCCCAAGGATCCCCTCCCTCCTCACTTCTACTACCTGTCCTTCGAGATATATTATTAGGCTCAGGTCCAAGCTCAAAGCCCAGAGGGCCCAAGAGCTAGACATACAATGGACATTCAGTTGGAAGCAGGACCATAGGGATGAAAAACCTTAGATTTGGAATTGATTTAGGGAATTTCCAGTCAGCTCTCTTCAGGGATGTACCTCATTCAGACTCTGAGTTGTCCCAACAAGGAGGACATCAGCACACTTTGAAGGACCTTAAGTGGCAGAATGTTCCTTAATTCTACATCAATACTTGCCCACATTAACTTGTCTGAGTTGGTTTCTGTACTTATGCAGATTGGCCCTGTTTTTCTGATAACTGTCTGATGGCTTCACTCATTGATCTTGGCCTGGGTCAGGGCCTAATTTATCAGCAACCACTTACTAAATATTGCTGAATGAATGCATGAACAAAGAAATGAAAGTCAAAGACTTTTCCTCTCTTGGCTAATTACTCTACCTCCCCACCAAAGCCTTTACCTGAGCATGAAACAAGCCAGGGTCTTCACTTTTCAAAACATAGACCCATGAAGGCAGGAGCCTTTGTCTATTTTGTCAACTACTGTAACCCAAATACCTGGAACAGTGCCAGAAGCGTTGCATCATAGGTGCTAAGTAAATACTTTACGTGAATAAATTTAACAAAAAACAACCAACGTTGTCTCCACGCCTATTCTTTGCTTGATAATAACACAATATACCAAAACTCTTGATATTTTGCAGAGAGTTTCATCTCAAATTAAAGGTTATTCAGTTCCTTCCAAAAACTTCATTGAGGTAATTTATATTTGAAAACTAAAGGACATGTTAACCATTCCTTCCTCTTCGGGGGTCAGTCAGCATAAGCTGAGCGACAAAAACTACTAGACTATATTGTTTTACATGACCTTCTATCAATGTCTTCCCAGGCCAAGAATTAACATGATACCATGTGCTACGAGGTAAATTTGGAATATGAAGCAGGCATAGCAAAATGTGTTTAAAACTTGTGTAAAATTGTCATTGAAGAGATTTTCAACTGGGCTGTTCATTATAAACAAGCCCACAAAATAAATTTCTCTTAGAATAATGTGGTAAAAAAAAAAAAACAAAACAACTGACTCTCTAGAAAATGGTATGCTGTGTTCATCAGACAGTAAAAATTATATAAGCCATTATGTTTTGTTTTGTTCACTTGTTTGCCTGTCTGGCTGCCTGCTTTACTGTTTTAAAGATCCCACTGTATATGTGTCTCTATCATTAGTCTTGGTAAATGTGTTCCTTAAAAGAGAAGATGTCCTTTTGATTAAACTCCCTCCTTCATTATATGTAAAGTCTTGCAATAAATCACAAAGGAGGCCCTCTTTTCCCTTCTGCTCTCTACCCTTTCCCCCTTGTTTTGTGTTCCACCTCAGGAATTTGGTTTCCTCACTTGGCCCTGTTCCGTCGACTCTTCTGGGAAACCATCAAAAAAACTGATTCACGATAGTGTTCGTAGTTTACTATCTAACTCTTCTTGAGTCACAATCCAATCTCCCAAGTTCCAAGACGGTTGTTTCACATTTTCTGTTTCTCACAAAACGATGAGAGCCCCCCCTCCCCAACTTCCCACTTTAATCTGGTGGTTTTGCTTTTTATTTCTCTGAGGAAACAGATTACCTCAGAAAAGAATGCCTACCTTTGACCACCAAATCTAGCCAGCCTTGGGAGTGGGCACCTCCACTCTCTGCCTTCCTTCTTATTAAAGGTTTGAACTGACCCTCTACTGATCTAAAATGCTCACTTACTCTACCTAGGATCCCACCTCTCTTATTTACTCAAGGATTTTCTGTCTGTCATGATTACCTTTCTCATATGCATCACCAATGTTCTCTCTCTCTCTCCCAACTGGGTATTTCCATATCCATGCAAAAACGCTGAAATATCTTTCCATGTTGAAAAAATGGAAACCTTTCCTATTTCTTTCAGTACTGCTCCATTTCTCCGATTCCTTTTATAGAAAAACCCCCTTACATGGCTGTCTCCACTTGATTTATCCATTTCTTACTTTCCTTTCTCTCTTTAACCCTCTTCAATCAGATTTCATTCAAACCACTCCTCCTCATCAGATTCAATGAACCTCATCCTCCTGAGCTCTCAGTAGCATCGGCACATTTGATGGCTTCTTTTTGGAAACAAGGCAATCATTTGGCTTTAGGAACATCTCATTCTCTTGGTGTGTTCCTATCTCTTTGCCCATTCCTTCTCTGGCCCTTTAAGGCAGACACTGATACACTGATAATTACCTCCCAGCATCCACTTTCCTCTCCTTTATACTTTGTAATAAAACTTCCAATTTTTGATTGATCATGCAGATCATTAGTGCCCAGCCAAAACACCCAGCCAAAACACCACATCTACCAGCCTCCCTTTCAGGCTTCCAGGTAATTAAATTTAGGCCAGTAAGAAGTAAGATGAAACATTGTGAAACTTTCTGGAAGTCTCATTCAAGTGAGTAAGCGTGCCTTTCCTGCTCCCAGGAACTCAGATGTGATGGCTAGCGCTCTAGCAGCCATCTTCGACCATAAAGACAATTGAGGCCCATGCAGAAGCTAGGTCACTCTTTGTGGAGCCGCCATACTAGGTCTGAACTACCAACGAGCAGCCCTTCATGACATGAGAGAGATATAGTCTTCTCTTCTATTAAAGCAACTTTTTTTCCCCCAAACTGATACATCCCTCCACACACTTAAGACATTAACATTCCCCTTCAGCAGAATGACTCTCTTGACCCATCACTAGAGTGTCTTCTTAGTTCCCGTCCTACATATCTTGAATCCATTGACTAGCAATTAAGTCAAAGTGCAACTCATCCTCTGCACCCTTACCCAGCAATCTTCCGGACATCAGTATCCCTCTAGATAATACTGAAAGTCCCTAAGCAGCAGCATATGCTAGCAAGCCAAGCCTGATTGCTTTTATTGCTTATATGGTTCAAGTACAGACGTGCTTAAGGTTGTGGAACTGTGAGACTCTTCGAGGGATTGTAGGTAAATAATTCAGGACCAGAGAGGATGTTCCTGTATCCAAAGACCGAGCTTATAACATCAGTGGAGGTGGGGGACCACAAGAGTTTCAGAAAGACCGAAGTCTATGCTAAGCTGAAGGCATATTAAGATGACACGCTAGGACCCAGTATTTATCCTTCATACGCCAGCATTAAAACATGATTTGCTTAGCAGAGCAACCAAGATTTAAAATGGACTATTACAAATAACAGAGCTGCTGTGAACTGTTGGCTTCATACACAAATGCTTTCAAAGCTTGGAAAACAGGCTTAACATTAATGCTGGCGAGAGGCCCAGAGGCTTTATAATCCAGTAGTAATCCCATTTGTAAGGTTGTTTCAGGCATGATGGTAAGACAGATGAAGCGGATCCCTTGCTGTACCTTCGTCTTTCCTCTGGGATGTCTTACCATCACACTTGCCATCCATCAAGCACCCGACCTATGAGTCTGTGTTCCAATTGCCTGCCTACTACAAATACCACCATGAAGCACCCTTTCTTAGCGTCAGTCTTCCCAGGTGGCCAGCAGGTTACCAAAAGCTGGTCTCTACTCACGTCTCCCCTTTCCGCCCCATCACTGACCTTTATCGCTACATTCCACCTCTGCCTCCCCAGGTCATAAGCAAAATGATCATCTCAGTAAGGTTTATGGAAAAAAAAAAAACAAAAACGAAACAGATTTCTCAGATTGTCCATTTGCCTCCAGGTAGCATTTGTACTTTTCGATACGGCATTTTGGAAACGATGTTTCCTGCCCTTCCTGCCTAACTCAGAGAAAGGCCATGAAAGTAGATGGCCACAGGAGAAGAGAGGCATCTAACATCAGTCAAGATAATCATTCAAGCAGGCAGGGTCTCATCAACTCGGGCAAGGGGAGTCGACATAAACCTCCAGCTTGATGATTAAAGAAAGAAACACCAAGAAGGATTCTGATCAGCGACCACAACCAAAAAGGAAGACCAAGATAGAAATAATGGCATCGAGTTCTCTGGAAACAAGGCACTCCAAAAGACACTGCCAAGGCTAAAGACTTCGCTGACTTTGAAACCCCTATGCAACCTGAGTAAAGGACTGGAGAGCACTGATTTTGCATACTCCAAAAGATCACTGCCTTATACCCATATAAGCAGAGTCATAAAACAAGAGTTCCTGAATCCTGAGTGTCCTCTCTGAATTGTTATCTGCAGAATATATCAACCACCCAAGCACGAAATAATAAATCTTATTAAGATTTTTCCTGAGGTCAGAAAGAAGGGAACATGAATTTAAGAGCAATTTTTTGCTACTTAGCGTTTCTCAAAACTACTATAAATTATGCAAGCCTCCTATAATTAATAGGCTGTTTTAGAGTTTTATGAGCGCCCCACATGGCCTTTTAAGCGCCTATCAAAGAAGAATTAACTCCTGAGAAGTAATAAACTCATTAAAAAATTTAAAAAATGGAATGGTAGTTTAAGGATGTTTCTTTGTGTTTTCATAGGTCCTTAAAGCACAAAAAGGGCTCCTGAAAAATACTCAACAGGAATTTTGTTCCGGGGACTTGACCAATATAGTAGGGAGCAAATTCTGACAACAGTTTGAACACAGATAATAAGAAAGATATTTAAAGGACTAGATTGAATTATAGTTATATTTAGGATGCTTGTCCCTGCTGGTGCTGAGATCTACACTATCGGCTGTTGTGGTGGTGTTGTTTTATCGTTATTGTTTGTTGCTCTTGGTGGTGGTGGTGCTCTTGGTGGTGGAGGTAGTTTGGGCATAACTCTGTAATTTTTGGTATTGGCTTTGGGAATCACTGCCACCAGTCTAAAGACATACAAGTAATGGGGGAAATACTTTAAGGAGTTAGTATCACCACTCCACTCGGGTGACCTATAAAAGCTACCAGTAATTTTTGACCCATGTAAATTCCACAGAAGATCCTGGTAGACATGGGAAGAATCCATCCGTCCAGAATATCCAACAAGTATGCAACACGTTCACATAGACAGTCTTAATATTCTCATGGAGAAATATGAGGAGACCCTTATATAAATGGTTGTGCTTGGAAATCCAGGGCTGTAGAGTAACTGGAAACATATGGGTGCAATGCTAGGAATTCTCTGACTATACTACTGTGCATTCCAGCTAATGTTGTATATTTTCCAGAAGGATTTATATCTATATTAAACAGCAACATAACACAAAACAATTTTCCTCCTGGCAACACAAATGCGAAAGTGTCTCTCTACCAAGAGCCCCCAGAAAGGCTAAATTCATAGAACTATATTCTTCTTTCGGTTGTGTCCTCCCTCATAATGAGCATGATCCACTGAGGTCTCTGTTCCACGTGATGTTCTAGGTACCATAAAAGGGAAATGGATCTGTGATCTGTGCTCGCAGTTTAAATAATTACCTGAATTGACCGCTACGTTCAATCCTTACTCGTTTGTCTACCCAAGGAGATGAATTTAGAAGCATATAAAGGATCCAGGGAGAGACTAGCCAAAGCAGAACTCAGTTGGCTCATGTAAAGCACTGATTATTCAGGGAACTTTTATAAAATCCAGAGATTTGCTCTTCTGTCCTTTGCCCAGAGTCTCATTGCACCTGACATTTCAGTAGATTTAAAAGCCTTCAGGGAGACCAAGTGCTTATTCTAGCTGCTATTTACTTCCAAAAAGTCAGAGCTGTGTTTATGCTCACTTATTGCCGCACACTACATAATAGCCTTGTGAAACACAGTGAAATCAGATAGGAAAATATGACACTCAGTCAATGTTGTGTCAGGGACCCAGCAGCCCAGGGCTGCCAGAACAGATCTGCTTTGCTTTGTGACACACGGTGGGCCGAAGGGAGGCTCCAAATCTCTGGGTTCACCTCGGGGTTAGAGCTGAGCCCACCCAGGTCTGATGGTGTCCATGACCACTAGGGATGGGGCAATGGCACTTAGGTCCTGCAACATGGAGGGAGCTTCCCTCCTCAGGCTTTGGAATCAAATGATCCAGGCTTTGGATCCCGGCTGCAACACGCAGGGTTCTGTGACCTGGAAACACACAGCTTAACCACTCTAAGCCCAGTGCTTTTCATTCAAGGGGATATCGGTGCTCACCTGTAGAGTTATTATGAAAATAAAATAAGACTAAATGAGAAAATAAGTACACACACACACACACAAAAACCCACTCAGAAATGGTTGTTACTGCATTTTAAACAAAAAAGGAAAATAAAAGTCTTATATAAACTTTTCCTGCTGGGCTTATAGCAACAATTGAGGAAAGCCAGAGGTGAAATGGTAGCATTGCCTCGACTTTTCAGGTCCGAGCTCTGGACCTGAGCCAGTCATTCTCGGCAGCTACTTTAGCCTCACAGAGACAAGCCTTCACCTTAATGCCCCGTGCATCTGAAATATTACACTATAAAAATACTTTCGTTTGCGTTTGCTTTTCAGCAAACAAAAATCCCGTCCAAATGAATGGGAAATGTAGCGCTGTACCTGAGATTATCAAGGAAACCAGGAAATCACTGCAGTCCATGGCCTGCTTCATTTGGAAGTCCTTGGTCAGTTGCTCCCATAATTGATGCTGGTCCATAGGCACCACTGGGTCGGGGTCGACAGGATAGCCACTGGTGATCGGGAAGCCTGGATCCGAATCACTGGGATAGGTTATTAACCCAAACCTCAGTCCTTGTATCTGTGGATTGGAGATAATCATGCTTTCCCCATCTCCTAGAGATGATGTGTGGCACTCTCTCAAGTGAGAGAATATAACATGGAAAGCCCTTTGGAAACTGCTATGCATATTGATATGTAATGTCATGTAAAACCTGATCATCCATGCAGTGAGAATCCAGAAAAAGGAGACATCAGTTCCGGACCAAATCAATTCCTTAGCTACAACATTGTTTCTCTCTTTAACCCCAGGTCATAATAAAGGTAGCATGCATTGCATCTGGCAACATTTGAGTGCAAACTTTGGCTTCAAACAATGAGCATGTTTTCTTTCACGGTCTGGAGGCCAGAAATCCTAGATTGAGTTGGTAACGGGGATCACACTCTCTCCAGAGGCTCTTAAAGAGAATCCATTTCTTGCCTTTTCCAGCTTCTGATGACTCCAGGTGCTCGTGGCTTATGGCCACATCGCTCCAAGTTCCTGACCCTGTGGTCACATTGCCTCCTTTTCTATCTCTTCTGTGTGCGTCTCTCGTAAGGTAACTTGTCATTGGATTTAGGGTCCACCCAGACCATCCAGGAGGATCCTGTATCCAAATAAACTCACAATCACATGTTCCCAGGATTAGGACCTGAACATATCTTTTTGGGGAGGTCACCCTTCAGCCCACTGCAAGGCTCGATTACATATCGAAAGTAGTAAGCTGCTTAGATAACCAACTTCCTAGCAAGTGAAAGGGCCACAACGCAGCCAGCCCTTCCCCAGTCCTCCTTCGTTAAGGTCTGACTTAACTATGGTTTCCCATCAGACACAACAGACAGGAAACAGATCTGTTCCCTGAAAATGAGTAACGAGGTATTAACCACAAGGCTGGCATTGAAACCCGCCGGAAAACAAAGGACGTTCAAGGGGTCAGCATGTTAGTCTGCATAACAGACTGTCATAACAAAGCGCCGCAGACTGGGTGACTTAAACAACAGAAATTTATTTTGTCATGGTTCTGGAGCCTGGAAGTCCAGGATCAAGGTGTCGGCAGAGTTGCCTCCTGAGGACTCTCTCTTTGGCGTGTAGGTGGCCGTCTTCTCCCTGTCTTCACATTGCCCTCCCTCCAGGTGTCCATATCCAAATTTCCTCTTTTTATAAGGATGCCGGTCTTATTGGATGAGCACCCCACCCCCCGCCCTGCCCATGACCTCGTTTTATCGTAATTACCTCATTAAAGACCCTATCTCCAAATACAGTTACATCCTGAGGTACTGGGAGTGATTTCAACGTATGGATTTAGGGGGAAGCATTTCAACCCATAAAAGTCAGCATACATTTTCGTAAGGGGCCAGACAGCAAATATCTCCAGCTTCGGAAGCCATCCGGTGTCTCTCGCAACTACTCAGCTCCACGATTGTTGTGTGAAAGCAGCCAGAGACGGTACAAATAGGTGTGCGTGGCTATGTTCCCATGAAACAGGCGAAGCAAAAATTAAGAGGACGAGGTTCAGGAAGCAAAGATAACTGAGTGACCTTCTAGCATTAGTATTCTACCCCTCAGATGGGATTTCTGGCTCTTGGTGACACTGAATTCCCGGGCACGGGAGCTTCACGAAGACAATAAAGTAAATGCTTTGGTGTTGTTTTGGTTTTCCTTTTTTTTTTTTTTTTAATTTTTTTGAACATTTATTCACTTTTGAGAGACAGAGACACAGACCACAAGCAGGGGGAGGAGCAGAGAGAGAGGGAGACACAGAATCTGAAGCAGGCTCCATGCTCTGAGCTGTCAGCACAGAGCCCGATGTGGGGCTCGAACCCATGGACCGTGAGATCGTGCCCTGAGCCCAAGTTGACTGCTTAACCAACTGGGCCACCCGGGCACCCCTGTTTTCCTTTTTAAAAAAACTTTTCAGTGTGGTAAAAAAAAAAACACAAAACATTTACCATCCTAGCCATATTGAAGTGTACAATAAATTAGCACTAACTATGTGCATAGTATCGAGTTGCAGCTCTCCAGAACCTCGTCTCGCAAAACTGAAACTCTGAACTCATTCACCAACAACTCCCCATTTCCCCATCCCTCAACTCCTGACAGCCACCATTCTCCTTTCTGTCTCCATGAGGTTGACCACTCTGGATACTTATCGTAAGTAGCATTCTCCGGGATTTGTCTTTTGTTGACTGGCTTATTTCACTCAGCACAATGTCCTCAAGGCTCATCCGTGCTATAGCATAGACAAGATTTCCTTTGTTTTCTAAAGCTGAATAATATCCCATCATATGTATGTAGGTATATAAGCCACATTTTCTTTATCCATTTATCTGTCGACAAGACACTTGGTTACTTCAACCTCTTGACCATTGTGAATAATGCTGTAATGAACATAAGTGTGCAAATATTCCTTTGAGATCCTGTCTTCAATTCTTTTGGATATATACCAAGAAGCAGAATTGTTCCAATGTTGCTTTTGGATACCCCTGATTTTTATCAGCAAGGAAAAATGCTTTCATACTGTTATTTTGGAGATGGGGTTATTTCTGTACATTCTTGAGAAATAGATGTGGCCCGTGATGCTGGAAAACCCGAGAGGGCATCGCAGGAAACAAAGAGAAACATCCTCCTAGAAACTCATTTTTCCTCTTAACTTCTTCTAAACGCCCATTAACATTAACAGCTTTGAGATGTGAAGCAAATTCACCTTTTAAGTAGAAAAATATCGTTCTAGGGAGAGCAAGAGACTGTGAAGAAATTGGATTTCCTAGGACCTTCTTGATTGAGCCTGAAATGTTGCATATAGGCCTAATTTAATTTCCCAAGCTCTTTGGGGACCTTTGCAATAATTAAACTGGAACTACAGATACAAGTTCAAGAAGGAAAGAAGAACTTCCATTTGCTGGGTGAGGAATTGAAACAAATAGAATTCCAATCAGCAATGGTAGACAGTATGAGGTATATGAGAAGTCCTCATATAATAAAAGGCTTCTGAATCCTATAGTGACTAGGGAGCAACCGTAATCACTATTAGTTATCGAAACAGAGTAGAAATGAAAATGATACCTGTATTATTAATACTTTTCTTATTACAGGGGAGAGCAACCCAAGTCTAACCAGTGTAATTATGGCTGCTACAACTAAAAAGTCCAAAAGCCCAAGAGACTCAGACACAGCAAGTTCAAGGTCTCCTATGATGTCACCAGATCTCAGTCTCTCTCCCTCCCTCTTGTAGAAGATTTTTCCTTTTGGGGAGAGCTATGGCCACTAATGGCCCCCACACCCACTAAGCAACCCCACCAGAGCAGGAACTTTTACGGCGGCTCTGGCATAAAAGTTTCAGTGGCAGCTGCTGTTAGTGCAACTTGGGCCATGTGTCTATCCCCAAATCGACCACAGGGATCTACCAGAGGATGAAACAGAATTTCTGCTTCAGAAAACGAGCGAGGAAATATTGACTCCCAGAAAACAAAGAACTTGCGGTGGCTTCAGTTGAGAGGGTAAGATGGTCTGTTCTTCGTAGCTTCTTTCAGCCCAGACCTGTCTTCCTCAGCGGAGCGGCTCAACGCCTAAGCCCTTGGCCACCATTCACCGACACTAAAAGGGAGGGTTTTCACAGCTTATTGCTGACAGTTATAAGCGAAAGTGCAGCAATGGGGGGGGTGGGCTGCGGTGATGAGAAAAGTCCTCTCTGAGGAGGTGGCGTTAAAGCTGAGGTCTGCGTGAAGCAAAGGGGGAGCTACAGCATGGTCTGGGGGAAGAGCATCACAAGTTCAGAAACAGCCATGTCCAAAGTCTGACATGAGAGAAAAGACACACCTTAGAGCACCAAAGGAGACTCCCTGGGCCATGCAGTGCCCCTTGATGGGACCCTCTTACCTTCCGACATCATCACTTGGTACTCTGTCTGCATCTTGCACACGAGTACTTCAATCCTTCTAATGCTCTGGGCATCTTTCAGCATCCAGGCTGTTCCGTCAGCTCTTCTCTCTGCCTGGAATGCTCTTCCATTGGTATTTGCTTGTCCAACTCTCTCATTCCTTCAAGTCTTTGCTCAAATTTCACCTTTGACCAGGGCTGCCCCAGTGACCCTATATCACACGCTTCCCGCCACAGCTCATTCCCACGCCCCTAGTAGCCTTTTTTTGCTCTATTCTTTCGTCCCGCGTATCTCCTTCTAATACACTCTATGGCTTGTGTATTTTATTTATTGCTTAGTGCCTCTTGTGCCAACAGCATATAAGCTCCACAAGGGAAGTTTGTGTTTTGTTTGCTGATATATCTCAAGTGTCCAGGACTGTAGGCGTATTATAAATACATTTTAGCGGAAGAGTGGAGGAAGAAGGAAGAAAGATTTGTCTTCCCAGTGCTCTTTTCTTATGGCAGAACAGTCGTATACATGTTTGTCTCCAAGCCCCGCATCTGCTTCCAGTCCCTGAGGTCTGGTATATATTTTAAAGCCTCGTGCCCTGAGTCACCTGGGTGGCTCGGTCCGCCAAGTCATTGGCTCTTGATTTCAGCTCCGGTCATGATCCCAGGGTCGTGGGATCGACCCCACAGTGGGCTCAGCATGGAGTCTGCTGAGATTTTCTTTTTCTCTCTGTCTCTCTGTCTCTCCCTCTCAAAAATATAAATAAATAAAATAAAAATAAATTTAAAAAGTAAAAATAAAACCTCATGCCCTGAATATTATTAGACTTGAATAGAATTGCAAGAGACTTCCCTAAGGAGAGACCAAACCCCACCGTCACTACTTTCAGGGTCTATCCCATTTGTTTTCCTGCCCCAGAATCACAATATACCTAACGTTATGGAAAAAAGTAGGCCATTGACCAAGGATTGGAAATACTTTTGTTGTTGACATTGTTGAGCTGGGGAGGTTTCCATGTGATCATAGTACTAACCATGAAAAGATTTAAAACTTTTTTTTTAATTAAAACTTTTTATTTGGGGGCGGTTGTCCCTACTATCCCAGCACAGATCTTAGCAGCTGGCAAACTGACGTGAAATCTGAACACTGAAGCCCTGAGTGTGCAAATAAGCCATAGCTATGTTCATTCCTCCTTATAGCTCCATATGGCTTCTCTCTTTGACTTTTCCTAATGTCCAGGATATGTGTTCCCTAGAGAAGGAGGACCATTTTTGCCTGCCCATTACATCAGTTGGGAAGAGTAAATCATGAAGGTAGATCTTTCATTATTATAAAACTTAACACTAAGATCAATCTTTACAACATTCTACCCAAAATTTCTTGAGGAAGTCAAGAAGAGAGTTCTACAGATTTTTTTTTAATGCATATTGGGTTTGGGGCAGAGGTTAGCATCAAGTACACTTATAAAAGCTTAATGCTATATACATGTTGATGATGGAGGGGAAGCCGGAAAACGTTCCCATGATCCTCAAGAACCACAACAAGATGCAGACACGCGGGCTTCCTCATTCTCCAAATTGGAAACATCTGTGTTGTCCAAGTTCTCACTTTTTCCCACAATCAAAGGGACAGCTCCTGAAAAAATGGAGTCTCTCGAAAGCGTACCAGTTTTTTTGAAACAATAATGCCGGACGCCCTGCGTTTAGAAGGTCCTAAGTATTTTTGACTCTTTGGCAATATGGGACTAATTTTACCTTATTGGTGACCCCCATCATTTTGGTTGTAGAGACTAAATCAATATGTAAGTGCGGTACTGGATTTTGTTTTAAGTACAACACCATCAATTATTATATCTTTAAGAAATAAAAATATCTGCTAATTAAACTATGACCAATGTTTCCCCTTTACTTAGGATATTTACTTTATAGGTATAAGTACACATGTTTATCATATATCATTCTTATGTACATATATGTACATGAGTGAAATAAAATATAAGTAAAATAAGTTGGTTAAGGTTGAACTTCTACTCATTCTGAGTTCAACCTCCTGAATACTCCCAGAGTTTCTGCACGACCATCTCTGGATTTTCTGCACATCCTCTGACACCCATTCTGAAAGCTTTATTATTGGTACTTCCTTCATCTTAGCAAGTTGTCACATGAAACTTTTCTGGCAACAAGGAGGTTTTGGTCTTCTGTCAAATGGTCCATGAACAGTTTGATGGCAACCTCCAGTTGTTTTTCACCCAACCAAGTTTGCTCCGATGCGAGCAGTGAAAACCATGTCCCTTGATGGACAACAATTGTAAGACGTTCTGAACTATTAGATGCATTCTGATTTCAAAGATGTTTAAATGTAATAAAATAATATTGTAATAACTTTTGATGGTGAAGGATGGTAGCTTGACTTACTGTGGGAATCATTTCATAATGCATAAAAATATCAGTGGGGCACTGGGCTGGCTCAGTCGGTTGAGCATCCAACGCTTTACTTCAGCTCAGGGTTGCAGAATCGAGCCCCGCATCAGGTTCTGCAATGATCATGAAGCCTACGTGAGATTCTCTCTCTCTCTCCATCTGCCCCTTTCCCCTGCTTGAGCTTTCTCAAACATTTTTAAAAAATTATGCTTCAATAAAAATTTTTTGATATGTTGAAATGTAAAAGAAAAAGGTGTATGTTTGAATTAATATAATACAATAATTCTCTTCCCACTCTGTACTATCCTAATCACAAAAATAGCAAGATGAGAATTAAAGATCCAAAAAAAAAAAAGCCAGTCGGGGGACTTTCCATGGCTTCTTCATAAAAATCAACATAATCTCGGGGCGCCTGGGTGGCGCAGTCGGTTAAGCGTCCGACTTCAGCCAGGTCACGATCTCGCGGTCCGGGAGTTCGAGCCCCGCGTCGGGCTCTGGGCTGATGGCTCGGAGCCTGGAGCCTGTTTCCGATTCTGTGTCTCCCTCTCTCTCTGCCCCTCCCCTGTTCATGCTCTGTCTCTCTCTGTCCCAAAAATAAATTTAAAAAAACGTTGAAAAAAAAATTTTTAAAAAATCAACATAATCTTCATAAAACAAAAAATCAACAAATCTTAAATATAAAATATAAAAAATCATAAGATATCATAAAAATATCATAAAAATCATAAAATATAAAAAATCATAAAACATAAATCAACAAATCTTCATAAAAATCAACATTCTGGAAGAGGTTTACTAAATGTTAAAAATGTAAATTGCATGGCACGGCCATGTTCACACAAAGGCACCCTTCATTGTATACAAATTCAATACTGATGTTTTGCAGTCTGCTTTCTCAAAACTGCAGGTCTCCAAAGGGCTTGCATTTTCTGAACCATAAGTGCTGATGAAAACGATGTGAAAATAAAGAAGCAATAAAAGAACTTATAAATCCTTACCAAACAATGACAGTTTTAGCGCATTAAGATTCCATTAACCAAATCACCTTCAGCACAGCAGTAATGATGCATTTTTATTGCAACTCAAATTTCTTAGTCACTTCGTCACCTCAAATCCATTTCAGAAGTAGGTGGGAACGGGGTGCCTGGGTGGCGCAGTCGGTTAAGCGTCCGACTTCAGCCAGGTCACGATCTCGCGGTCCGGGAGTTCGAGCCCCGCGTCGGGCTCTGGGCTGATGGCTCAGAGCCTGGAGCCTGTTTCCGATTCTGTGTCTCCCTCTCTCTCTGCCCCTCCCCCGTTCATGCTCTGTCTCTCTCTGTCCCAAAAATAAAAATAAAAACGTTGAAAAAAAAAAAAAAAAAAAAAAAAAAAGAAGTAGGTGGGAATACATTTTAAATAAATTAAAAGGCTTATCACACTTCTTCATAACATTCTTCCGAAGTTTAAGATGATATTTTGCATCACTAAAATTCAACCTGCTTTTCTGCTAAATGTCATCAGTTTTTGAAGATAAGTACTAACATTTTTATCACAATTCTTGACCTCAATTGAATTGGCAAATGGAATTTTGGTTCAAAAGACATATTATCCAAATGGAAAATTTTCCTTGATCCCTGAAGTGTTACGCCATTTATTGGAGTCTTGGAAACAAATGGAAAATATTTACCAGCCCGTAATTTTTAGTAGCCTGCCTTCCCCAAAGGAGAAGGCCCATAATAAATGAAATAAAACCCATTTTCCTTTCCACTGAAACTGGCACAAAATGTACTAGTATTTAGATGAGCAATAATATTCAAAGATTTCCTCCCTCAAGCATGCTGTAAATTATGAACAGAACTGAGTAGGGAACAAAACAGCAGGGTTGCTTGGGAGTGGAGTACCCTATAGGTACTATTTAGAGTATATAGTCTGTAGGTATATGCACGATAGGTACCTTATATGGTTAATACCTTCCACACCCTCTCAGTGAGTGAAGAATGGTTTTGTGTATTTTTTTTTTTGTCTGTTGTTGTTCATTGGGAATGCCAATGAGCCATATCACTATGCCACCAACCCAAAGAGCTAAGGAATATTGGAAGTTATATAGAAAATAAAATTCAGGTGATAGTAACTATCAGGACTTATAAACCCACAAATGCTTTTATACATTGAATATGTAGTATTACAGGCCACAATACTGGATTCTCAAAACATTGTGTGGCATGGCAATGGATGAGATTGTTTAATCTCAGCCCGGAGGAAAGCCAAGCAAAGCCTGGTCGTGGACTTCAAAGCTGTAAGTGACTGAAAGGTCTTGTCCACCTCTCTTATTTTACAGATAAGGAAACTGAAGCTCCAGGGGACTGAACGTTGCCCACAGGGAGATGGTAGGAGAACTGAAACCAAAAGTAGGTTTCTGGCTTCCCAAGCTAGGCTGCCCCTTCACCCTATGTAATATGTGATGGTGGAACATCAAAGATAAATGCATTACTAAAGACTTCATTTTCCTTAAAGGCCTAAGTCGATTCTCCCCCAAAAAAAGTCTAGAATTGAAATGCTGAGGACATTGAATGCCTAAACATGAGCATCAGAATGCATCTGAATCAAATTATTCCAAATTAACAATTAGCACTAATTTGGTGCTCACTGGTAGCTCTGGAGTTCATTACCGACACTAATTAGCAAACCTACACAATATCCCTTTGAGAGAAGCTAAACATTATTACCTTTGCAGAACAGACAAGGGATCCAGCTGCACATGTGATATATTTGTTGCCAAGTGCTGAGGCTACAAAAGCTCAGAAACGTGCCCCAAATTCAGCCACTTCCGGAAAAATAGCGGTATTCTAAAAGGGCTGATTTCCAAATCTAGTTTTCCAAATCGGTTTATCCTGATGCTGCGATCCTTGTCCACAGTTAACTTTAGGTTAGCAATCATGTCGAGTTCATTGCCTGCAAAGCCAGTCAGTCAACAGATACTATGCATGCCTTACTGATGCTGTGACAGGCAGAGGCTGGCCATCTAGGGAAGAACCTGATGAACCACCCCGCTGAGCTTCCTGCAGCTTCCCAGAGACCCCTGCCTTCATTACCTGTCAAACTTTACTTGGCACTAACATATAAAGAAGAGAAAGAGGGTGCCCAAGAGGCTCAGTTGGTTAAGCGTCCGACTTCAGCTCAAGTCATGATCTCACGGTTGGTGGGTTTGAACCCCGCACCAGGCTCTCTGCTGTCAGTGCAGAGCCTGCTTTGGATCCTCTGTCCCCCGCTCTCTCTCTGCCCTTCCTCCCCTCTCTGTCTCTCAAAATAAATTTTTTAAAAACTTTAAAAAAAGAGAAAGAAAGAGAGAGAGAGAGAAGAGAGGTAATCAAGTGGGAAATCTGTGTTTATGACTTATTATTATCTTCAACCTTGACTATGAAACATCCAATGAAGATTTCCCATTCGAGACTATGTGCATTACCCTGTTCAATGTACTAGAAATAAAATTGTCTTCCAGGTGGCTGACAGCCCAGTGGTCTGCTTTCTACCAGAAGTTGACTTAAGACAAGGTAAAAAATAAAAACAAACAAATAAAACAGGGAGTCTGGCTGACATTGATGGTCAGATCTCATAGTTACTGAGTGCTTACTGTGCCCTAGGAAGTTTAAATAGATAATTTTATTTTATCTTCACAATCCTATGAAGTAGATACTATGGGGATCGTTTTATAAATGGGGAAACTGCACAGAGGGGTAAAATAACTTACCCATGTGATAGGGTCATGATTCAAACCCAAGTCTGCTGCTACCAAAGTCCATGCTCTTGCCCAGTGCTATTGTGGTCATGATAACAAAGACAACGGAAATAAAAACAAAGAGATACACCATCCCCACCCCAGCTCCTTTACCAGAATCAGACCACATGTGTCTTAGATAAAACCAACTAAGAGATGAATAATAATGGAAGTCAGGTTTGACTCTTGCACTGTTGGTGGGAATGCAAACTGGTGCAGCCCCTCTGGAAAACAGTGTGGAGGTTCCTCAAAAAATTAAAAATAGATCTACCCGATGACCCAGCAATACCACTGCTAGGAATCTACCCAAGGGAGACAGGAGTGCTGATGCACCAGGGCACTTGTACCCCAATGTTTATAGCAGCACTTTCAACAATAGCCAAATTATGGAAAGAGCCTAAATGTCCATCAACTGACAAATGGATAAAGAAGATGTGGTTTATATACACAATGGAATACTACTTGGCAGTGAGAAAGACTGGAATCTGGCCTTTTGTAGCAACATGGATGGAACTGGAGAGTGTTATGCTAAGTGAAATAAGTCATACAGAGAAAGACAGATACCATATGTTTTCACTCATATGTGGATTCTGAGAAACTCAAGAGAAGACCAGGGGGGAGGGGAAGGGGGGAAAAAAGTTACAGAGACGGAAGGAGGCAAACCATAAGCAACTCTTAAATACTGAGAATAAACTGAGGGTTGATGGGGGTTGGGGGGGGAGGGGAAAGTGGGTGATGGGCATTGAGGAGGGCACCTGTTTGGATGACCACTGGGTGTCGTATGGAAACCAACATGACAATAAATTTCATTTAAAAAAAAAAGGAAGTCAGGTTTGAGACTTGCCACCCTAAAGAACACAAATGAGATTAGTTCTAGAAACAAACCAGAAGAAGAGAAACCAGATGAAGAATGTAATAACATGCTACCATGAAGGCTAGATAAGACTGGAGAAGAGCTGTTGTCCATAAAGATTTTTGTAAATCTGCCAAATATCCTAAATCGGGCCCTGGACCTGTGTCCATTAGCTCCGCATTTGCAAGTAAAAGCCATAGGACTTTTAGATTAATGACATCTATTTTTAAGCTTGGAATTATTAAACAATTTATGAGCACACGTTAGAGTTCCCGTAGAGGTTATGAGCCCTGGCTTTAGATTTCAGCTCGGCCACTTGCCAGCTGTGTGGCCTGGCACAACTTAGCCAACCCCTGTGAACCTCAGTTTCTCATCTACAATGGGTATTCGACCCTACACCACAGAGCTGCTGTGGGGATTCAGTGATTCATATAAAGCATTGAACACCCTGCCTGGCACACAAATCTGTGTTTCCATAAATGCTACTATTATTATTAGCCAGGGCATGTCCATATACAAAATGTTATAGAGAGGTCCAATAAGCTGTAAGAAGTGGTCGTTTCCACCAAAGAACACATAATCTATTCGAGAAGATGAGCCCAACCAAACAAACAGATCCGTTTGTGACCACACACAGGGAAGTGCTAAGCAGCTTAAGTACTGCAGACCAAGGCTTCTCAGACCTGGAGGTGCGCTCTGATCCCCTGGGGTCTTCTTAAAATGCAGCTGCTGCTGATTCAGTGGGTCTGGGGGGGTGGGACCCAAGATCTGCATTTCTAACAAACTCTCCCGTGATGCTCATATTCTGGGTTCACGAACCACACTCTGGATAGCGAGACTGTAGATGCCCAGAGGTGAAAGGGACTGTCTAGTAAGGGCGAGAGCAGTAAGCTGTGTAAGAGGGATGGAAGCTGAGCTAAGGCTCAATTGAGCTAGGGTGGGACATCGACACCTCAGAAAGTCATAGGTGACCGCCTAGGCATAGGGAATGCCACGGTTGAAGGCGGGAAGGCAGGAAAACAAATGGGACAAACAGAAAGCTTTCAATGGGTTGACAGTCTCTGCTCCCCGCTGTGGAGTGTAGAGATGCAATACCTTTTCTCCCAGACACTAGCTCTCAACCCTCACTAAGCTCCAGGACCACCCGTGCAGCTTACGAAAGACAGATCTCTCAGCCCCACCTTCCGAGATTCTGATTTAGCTGCTCTGACATAATTGAACTTTAGGAGTTCATATTCCAAATATGGAGCAAGAAAATATTGCATGTAAGCAATAAGTAACTATGCATTATGAAAACCAGGGGTGCTGTTTCCTTCACAAGTATTGTCAATATCCCAGAATCTCTTAACTAGCTTATGAGTTATCAGTCATGGGGAAACTGAGGCAAAGTGTACCTTCTGCTCTACCTTTATCTGCATGGCCCACTACTACAGCATAAATAACTACTTAACTTCAGAAGGATTTATTAACACCGAAGTTATGCTTTTTGATTTCTGATCATCTGTGCCTCTGCGGGTCGTGGTTACTTTATTATTTAAAATATTCTTCCAATAAATTGTAGGAGTTGGTACTACACCATTCAGTAATAATCCTTTTTATTATTTTTTTTCTTAAATATATGTGCACCACTTTCCTCCTGCTGCTCTGAAAGGACATCAGCCCCTTTCTAGAATTTCTTAGAAACGTTGGCTGGCTGCCCTGAAGTTCTTGGAAGAATCTAAGGAACAGTTCACTAGACCCTACTGATCTGACCGCCCCAGGTTTTCCAGATATTCTGTAAGAACTTTGTTCCTTCTTCTGTTGTTCCTTCAAAACTACATCAGTCCCCAAACAACAATCCATCTCTGACCTTTCTGTAAGAGGATAAAGCATAAAAGATATGAAGTGTGTCTACCTTTAAATCACCTTCTATAATTAGATTTCCCTTCCTCAGTGTGAGAGATGTAAATTTTTATATAATTACTCTCTTCTATTTAATAGTTTAAATAGCTTTGTGAGTCTTTGATATCCCTTACCAAATGATCTCCCATTTAGCTGGAGCCCTCCTAAAATAGCACCATTTCTGTGACCCATGAAAGTCAATGAATACATATTTCCCACTACACTGCCTTGGGTAATGTTTCTCCAAAGTCCTTTTGGTTCTCTCATATGAATGAGACAATAGCGAACACGCAGGGAGAGAAAGATTTGAAGTACTGAGACAGAGGGAGGCAGAGAGAAGAGGGAGGAAAGAAGGAAGATCATAAGCCCCATATTAGTTGTTTGAGAAGCCAGGGACTTGAGAAGAAATCTTGAGTAAAATATTGAAGCAGAAAAATAAGTCTAGACTGCCATATTATACCTATATTTTGGTGATATTCATCTTTCGGACTTAAAAAAAATTTTTTTAATGTTTATTTATTTTTGAGAGAGAGAGAGACAGAGCATGAGCAGGGGAGGGGCAGAGACAGAGGGAGACACAGAATCTGAAGCAGGCTGCAGGCTCCGAGCTGTCAGCACAGAACCCGACGTGGGGCTCGAACCCACGAATCGGGGAGATCATGACCTGAACCGAAGTTGGATGCTTAACCGACTGAGCGACCCAGGTGCCCCTTGTCTTTCTGACTTTAAACAAGGCTAACAAATAGCTATTATTCTTTTAAGTTTCTGGTGAAATGTGAATGTGCGTGCATAGGACGGTAATACGGTGATATTAGAAATTATACACTGGAATATTAGAGAATAGACTACAGGAATCACTAAAAGGAGGATCTAGATTCTAAATGTAGCTTCTAAGATACATGTATATTATATACCTGATGTTTTATCTATGAAAAACTATAACATTGTAACTCTCGCATCAACATTTCCGCAAAAATATAAGGACTTAAATTTGGAGACAGACACTAATGGCTTCATAGTGACTTCATCGATTTGGGCTGCTGTAACAAAATACCACAGGCTGGGTGCCTTGTAAACCACAGAAATGGAGGCTGGAAATCTGCTATACAGGTATCAGCATGGTCAGGTGAGGGACCTCTTCAAGTCACTGACTTCTTGTATCCTTATATGATGGAACAGATGAGCTAGCTCTCTGGGACTGCCCCAGGTTTTCCACTAATTATAGGGGCACTAATCTCATTCACAAGGGCTCCACCCATGTGACCTGATCACCTCCCAAAGGCCCCACCTCCTAATACCGTCACCTTGGACTTAAGGTTTACAGCACATGAATGGGGTGGGGGGGGGGGGGGGGGCAGGGGACAAATATTCAGATCGTAGCGCATATACACAAAACTTTAGAAGATCTATAAATTTTTCATGCCATTGATTTTTTTCCATTTCGAAGGAGAAAAAATAGAAGAAAAAGGGTTCCTTTAAAAACAAAGGCAATAGCTAACACTTACTGAGCACTTCCTATGTACCAGGCTTTACTCGTATCATCCCATTTGACCTTCACAACGGCTTCATGAGACTAGCATTATTGTATTCTCATTTTACAGATACAGAAGATGAAGCTAAGTAGAAATATTGAACAACTGGACTGAGATCAAATATTTCATTAGTCAGGGAACCAGAATTTGTTCCCAGGCTGCCTGACTCCAGAGCCCTTAATCTTAACCAACCCATGAAATTAAATATATAGACAAGAGTCACACGCCTTATATTTCAAATTCCTCGTGCATGATGCTTGTTTCCTCATAATTCTTTCAAGCAGAAAATACAAATAAAATCCGTACAAATAATGGAGCTTATCCATTTGGAGAAGCACTAATCAATGACAGAAAAAAAAAAGAAACTTTGTTTATAAGAATTTATGTCAAAGCTATCAGTCAAAACAAAAGTCTAAGGTCCTTTT
Organism: Prionailurus bengalensis; assembly: GCF_016509475.1. NCBI lineage: Eukaryota > Metazoa > Chordata > Mammalia > Carnivora > Felidae > Prionailurus > Prionailurus bengalensis. The sequence continues at coordinate 207,828,276 of NC_057345.1, read as the reverse complement.
GTTTGAAGTTCACCTTCAACTGATAGTTGAAGATTTAAATGTCCTCTAAGACAAATTTAGAATTCCTAGAACAGCCTGACCTTTAATTTTCATGTCTTAACACAAATGTACTTTGGTGTCATTATCATATTATCATTGGTATATTTCCGTTATTCATTCTTCTCTGTTCATTAATCAGGCAAACATCCTGTAAACAACTAAATTTATACAGAAATATAAATAGGATGGAGTTCATTGGTTATTCACCAAAATATCAAGAGACCCATGGGGAGAAAGTTACGTTACAAAAACTGTGGCTTGGGGGAGCAACCTTTCACATGTGCTATCATTTCATCTCACATTAAAAATTTTTTTTTCCTTAGATAAACCATGAAATTAAGAGCTTAAAAAGGAAGGGACTTAAAGAACAATGAATCCTGAATAGTTTCAATACAATGAATACTTTTTGATATTCAACAATTAGGAACTTCGTGGATGTAATAGAAGTAAGAAGTTATCTAACTAACAATTTTTGTTGGCTTTCTTTTGCATTTGAGTGTTTGCCATGTGCTAAATCCTTTACACGGATTATTCTTAATTTGTGTTAGCCAGAAGAGAATTCTAAAACAAAAATTCAAGGGCATGCGGTTCATTTGCAAAGTGTAAGGAAACTGGAACTGGGCTAGAAAGCTAAGACAAGGAAGAGATAGATAAAGGCCAATAAAGACTGCATTATCAAATCAGTTACCATTGAAGGAGAAGGGAGCCTAAGTCTGGAGGAAAATGCTAGAAAAGATTATAAAACATGTCTCCCAGCTATCCTGCCTGAGGGGTGAGGGAGCTAAGATATTTATCTACCAATTCCCTTACATCATTATTTGTGAGGTGCTCCTTAGGCATGATTTCCCTAACATCTCAGAGCTGCAGCCTCTCACAGATTCAGAGAAAGGCTTGCGCAAAGAGATGTAGACAGGAACCCTTGGAAGTGGATCCACGGGGAGAAATAGGTAGGCTCAAGACCTTTAGGTGGTGCACGTATGCACCTGCTACAGATGATCTAATTGAACTTCTTGCAATAATCTCAATAACTCAGTGCATTTGGGGGTGTTTTTATCCTCATTCCAAAGATGAGAACACAGGCTCAGAGACATTGAGTAACTTGCTTAGGGCCACACAGCAAGGGACAGAGCTTGCTAATTACTAATTACTCTAGACCCTATAATCTTAGATATTACTCTGTACCATCTTTCAATGGTTACTGTCTAGAAAGGGAACTCTACTAACTCCTTTGGGAGAAGATATGTCTATATCCTGATTCCATGAGCCAAGATCTGGGTATAAAAATACCCAGTATTTTTATCTAGAGCAATTTTCTGGCACTTAGTAAGTACTGAATAAATGATGAAGGAAAGCATGAATGACTCTATAATGTTAGTCATAAATATGTGTGTATATAACCCTCATTCCCAAAAAATCTTGCTAGCTTCCAGTTTAAAGGGAGGGCACATAAATTCCATCACTTATTTTGCTGACAATTCTTCCCGATTGCTGGACCACAGCTCTCCACAAAGGGCCCTCGAGTACTGCTAAAATCCTCAAAGAAAAATCTTACATGAGTCCCAGGCCATTTCAGTCACAGACTGTGTGACAGCCACCATTTTTCCTCGTCCACCCTTTCTCTGCCGAATCCTCCACATACACCAGGTGCCATTGTTTCCTCCAGGCATTTCCAGGGCTTCCTCTCGACACCACCACTGATGTGTGCCTTCCCTAGAGTCTCAAGCCACATGGCATGTATATGGAAGCAGGAGAGGATAGAAGCACTACTCTCCTGTCTGCCAATATCTTGTATGGAGTAGTTACTAGAAAATTCCCTGATATTTACTCTGTTTTCTCTTTCCTCAGGCCCGCGACAAGATCCCACGGATCATCGGGCCTACCAGGAAGATTCCAAGAAGGTCTTATGATGACTGAGGATCTGTTCCAGGGCCAAGATTGGCAGTTTGAGTCTCCTTAGCAAGAATCCTCTCCCTTCCAGCCCTTCCAAATTATGAAGTTCTCAGCCAGCCAGTTCACCCTTGTCTAACCTCAACGTTGCAATAATATTCTAATTGGGTCCCCAGTGTCTCTGATCATGCTTGGTTGAATGCACAGGGTTCATATTCTATGCAGGATTTACATTTAGAACATGTATATAAGGTTAGGAATATAACCTCATAATGTTATTGCTGGCTTGTCTTTTCCTTAGTCAGCCTCTAACCTCTAACCTCCTAATTTGCCATTCACTATTGACAAATATACTCAGAATATGTGCATTACAAAGAATAAAAATTTCTTAGTTTAAAAATCTTTTTTCAAAATTTGCCTAAAATCCATGTTATAGGAGGTGGCAAACCCATGGAATTTACTTTTTTGATCTAACAGTATGACACTGGAGCATTCTCATGAAAGGTACAAAGAGAGATGATGCCTTAGCTGAAATGAATGTGTCTCAATGATGAAATTTCAGGGCTTGAGTCAAATACATGAGGGTGACATTTGGGGTGGGAGAACCTTCTCTGACATTTTTCAAATGTGTAGCTAAACTCCAATTTCGACTATAAGTAAAGCTTAATGTGAATGAAGACTCCTATCTTAAATGTTGACCTTTTCAAGTCAAATGACAATGTGCTCTTTTGAGTGATGATCTTTAAGTGCCAAAAATTAAAGAACATTCACGAAAAGTTTTCGGTTTCAGAAAGATTAGTCTTCCATAAAGTGTGTATAGATGGGTGAATACAGTTATAAATATGATCTCATTTAGTTTTTTGTTCACCTTTGGAAAAAAAACAGTAAAAATTAAGCAAACCTAATGTAAATGCTATTTAAAATTATAAGTCATGCACGTAAAAGTTGTGTAGCTCAGTATTGTGGGAAAAAAATGGAGTTTTAAATCACGGCACAAGTTTAATCCAGCATGTACAAGACAGATACACAGTTCAGACAATCAAAATTTTTAAAAAAAATCTCTAATATCAGTAGGCATCTTATGATCACTATTGTATAGGCAGCAACTGTGGTAACATTATCATCGCCTGTGCATATACATCAAACTTTATGGTTTAGAAAATCCTGGAGAGGGGCACCTGGGTGGCTCAGTTAGGTGTCCAACTTCGGTTCAGGTCAGGATCTCACAGTTGTGAATTTGAGCCCCGCATCGAGCTCTGCACTGACAGTGCAGAGCCTGCTTGGAATTCTCTGTCTCCTTCTCTCTCTGCCCCTCTCTCGCTCGTGCTCTCCCTCTCAAAATTAAACATTAAAAAAAAAAAAAGAAATCCTGGAGATAATAACAGAGCATCTTTTTCAGAAATACAATATCACCAACACTCTTGCTTACTTACAAAGAGGCAAACTCAGGCTTCCACAACTCTGAATTGAAAACTGATTCCAGGGGCACCTGGGTGGCTCAGTTGATTAAGCGTCCAACTTCGGCTCAGGTCCTGATCTCACAGTTCACAAATTCGAGCCCTGTGTCGGGCTCTTTGCTGACAGCTCAGAGCCTGGAGCCTTCTTCAGATTCTATGTCTCCCTCTCTCTCTGCTCCCCCCCCCCCATACTCTCTCTCTCTCTCTCTCTTTCTCTCTCTCAAGAATAATAAAAACATTAAAAAATTTAAAAAATAGAGGGGCGCCTGGGTGGCGCAGTCGGTTGGGCGTCCGACTTCAGCCAGGTCACGATCTCGCGGTCCGTTGAGTTCGAGCCCCGCGTCAGGCTCTGGGCTGATGGCTCGGAGCCTGGAGCCTGTTTCCGATTCTGTGTCTCCCTCTCTCTCTGCCCCTCCCCCGTTCATGCTCTGTCTCTCTCTGTCCCAAAAATAAATAAAAAACATTGAAAAAAAATTTAAAAAAAAATTTAAAAAATAGAAAGAAAGAAAACTGATTCCAAATAAAATGAGTGTGGGTATAGAGAAGTTTTAGGTGTACCTTCACCAATTTATTTTGCTTCTATTTCCCTTTTTTTGTGTATGAAAAAAAGACTTTATATAATAAAAACCTATATTTAAACAGCTGTAAAGCCACTCTTTTAATGTGTTTAAATGTAAAAGTCTAAGTGATAACAAGTCCTCATTTGTTTAATTGACAATACTCTTTCCTTTTTTAAATGGCACATAATAATTAGTGGTATGCCTTACAACAGTGGCATTTTAGATTTAGTGATTACACTGGGCATTTTAAATAAATCGTCTCATGTGATTTCATTCTTGAGGCAACTCCAAGCTACGTAAGGTAACAGTCAATTAGGTATCCTTTGGTTATAGGACCAAACTATTGGTCCTGAATGCCTAGCCAAACTCCAACTCAATATCGGTTCCAACAATAAAAGAAAGGTAAAATTCCATGTCACTCAGAAGCCCAGAAAGTATCCTGGGATGCCACCAAGGTTTAATCCAGCAGCTAAAATAACGTAACTCAAAGATGCGGCTTCTTCTCATCATTCTGCCGTGTCAGTTGTGGGTGAACCTCGTCCTCAGGTTGGCTTTCCTCAAAGTAGGGAGATGGATGTAGTCATTCTTGACTTTACATCTTCACACACAGTCAGGGTGTGATGGCCTGAATCACGACCCTTCAAAATCCATATGGTGAAGCCCTAACCTCCAGAACTTCAGAATGTGACCATACTTGGTGACAAGGCCTTTATGAAGAAGTAATTATGTTAAAATGAAACCTATATGGTAGGCCTTCATCCATTGACGGTTGCCCTTAAAAGAAGAGGGAATTTGGATAGGTAAAGAGACACGAGGGAGGTGGGCACACAGAAGAAAGAACTGGTGAAGACACAGCAAGAAGGCTGTTCTCTGCAGCTCAAGGAGAGAGGCTTCAGGGGAAACCAAACTTGCCAACACCTTAACCTTGGACTTCTGGCCTCTAGTACTGTGAGAAAATAAATGTCTGTTGTGTAAGCCACTCCATCTGTGGTACTCTGTTATGGCAGCCCTAGCAGGCAAGGGAGACGGTCTGCTGCAGAAGGAAGGAAATACCTTTTCCCCAAAACAATAGCAAATATCTCCATCAAATTACGTTGGCTCTGAATAATTAGCAAGGGACAGAATAAGATCCATTTGCTTTGGCTAATCAAGGCTTACCTCTAGAGCAAGGGTAAAGTCGATTTCACCCAAACCATGGCATAACACGGTTTCCCCTGGGTCGTTCCCCAGATGAAATTCATATTGGGTACAGTCCCCAGGAGGAGACATGGATGCTGGGCATTGAGGCTTAGCAAGACCTAGTGTCTCTCCCATCTTGTGAGTCAACAGCAGCTCTCAACCCAACTTTGCTTCACTCCGTAACCTAGTGTTCTCTACGCCTTACAGTGCCTCTCCGGTGTGGAAAAACATCCCTCCCTCCCCAGTTGAAAAAAGCTTTCTCCACGAGAAGCTGGCCTGGGGAGGAAACGGACTTGTGAAGAGTGAAAGGGCTATTGTTTCCCCTAGCAGCACTCAAAATTCAAAAACAAAAACAAGAAAACCATAGAAATTATTAAAAGAAAAAGAAAGTAACCTCATTCATAGATCACAATTAAGAGATTTTTTTCCCCTTTGAAAAAAAGCCTCCACACCATGCAGCAGGATACAAAACATTTTTTAAACTAGGAATTCATCCAAAGGATACAGGAGTGCTGATGCACAGGGGCACATGTACCCCAATGTTTATAGCCGCACTTTCAACAATAGCCAAATTATGGAAAGAGCCCAAATGTTCACCAACTGACGAATGGATAAAGAAGATGTGGTTCATATGTACAATGGAATATTACTTGGTAATGAGAAAGATTGAAATCTTGCCATTTGCAATAACCTGGATGGAACTGGAGGGTGTTATGTTAAGTGAAATAAATCAGTCAGCAAAGACAGATATCATATGTTTTCACTCATATGTGAAATTTGAGAAACTTAGCAGTTTCCCCTTCACGGGGAGAGGGAAGGGGAAAAAATAGTTTCAAACAGAGAGGGAGGCAAATGATAAAAGATACTTAAAAACAGAGAACAAACTGAGGGTTGATGGAACAGCAGGGGGGAAGGGAAAATGGGCGATGGGCATTGAGGAGGGCACTTGTTGGGATGAGCACTGGGTGTTGTATGTAAGCAATGAATCACGGGAATCTACTTCCGAAGCCAAGAACACACTGTATACACTGTATGTTAGCTAACTTGACAATAAATTATACATAAAAAATTAAAAAAGAAAACAGAAATAAAAGAAAAAATTGCCATCTGAGGATGGAATGTCCACAAGCAGTCCTGAGATGGATACAGCGTTCCCTTTGTGTTTTCCTCATCCTCCTTTCTTTCCATCAGTAGAGGAAGAATAAAGTGCTTTGGTCAGCTTATATGGCAGAAGCAGGTAAATCCATTTCTTTCGAGCCACATAGCTAATAAAACCCTTCCAGGACAAGTTTTGCGTCAAGTGGAATTTCTCATCCCATTTCCATTCTGGTGAACTTACCAAGAAGCCTCTTTCATTTCTACACTGACCAAAGGATGTTACTGATGACCGCCTGGAGGCCTTGGTGGTCCTTGAAATATTGGGAATTATGAAAAAGTAATTTGTCTTTCCTGCATGCTTGGATTGTCTAAAAGCTAGCTCAGAATGAGGACCCACATGGAGGGGCATCGAGCCTCTGTGCCTTCGTAAGGAGAGTAAGCCTGTTGTCTTGCTTTTGTGGGAAGTGATAATTCCCAGACACTGTGTGAGTCCCGTTATGCCACAGCTGCTTTTAGATTTCAAGGTGTATATAATTCAATCTCTTCACGTCTAACAAATTAGTTTTCTTACCACTGAGCACAAAGCTTTGACTTGTTCGCCTCGATTTTCAGTAACACCAATTTCTCTTTCAACATAGCCATTAACTGTCCATCAAGCAGGTCTCACTAGTGGGCATTTTTCTCAGTCTCCCTACGTCCTCTAACTTTCCTTCAGAGGCTTTGTGAGACAAATCCTCCTACTGCGATGGACGTGGGGGAAAGGCTGGGGGAAGCCGTCACGGAAGAAATAGGAGTAGCGTGCTGGAAATGTAGTCTGACTACAAAGACTCCACCGAGGTCCTTTGCTTTCTCTGTTGAACATTTTTGGACACTTGCGGGGTATGGGGTGGGGGATTTTGTGTTGTTAACCGAGATAGGAGTCTGTCCTCACACCATAACACTGTTGGACTATAAAACCACATGCAACAGTGGCAAGAGATCTAGAATAAAAATCCAGCAGTGTGATTCTAACGTGGCTCTGGCTCAGGTTCTTTGTCATAAAATGAGCGAGTCCACTCTGGCTTTCAGTCTATCGAATAAATGTTTATTGAGCCTCGGTTTCATGTCAGGCACCGTGCAAGGCATTCCAACCAAGAAAACACAGGCAGCACCGATTCCAAGGAGGGCAAAGTCTCACAGGAGCAGATAAGGAAGCACATACCTGTGACAGGGAGGCATAAGTGCTAAGACTATTTAACAGAGAACACGGGATGGTAAACATCACATATCATTGACAAGTCTTGTTCGTATATAAATAAAACTTTATATACTCTATTCATATCCTTATTTTCATCCTAGATAATCCTAGTATAGAATCCCAAGTTTGTAGAGACCTCTGGTTAAATACAACTATATCCATGACTTTAGTGTAATACAAGGTCAAACTTTCTACGGACAAAACATTAAAAAATATCATCAGAATTTATCAAGACAGAATGCTTATCAAATATAAGTCAATATATTAAAATATAATGCTAATAATTAAAATTTTTAAACCTGGAAAGTGTATCAGATGTTACACTTTAAAATCATACCCAAAAGGGTGTTGAATGGAAACCAATTTGACAATAAATTTCATATATTGAAAAAAAAATAATAATAAAATAAATTCTGAAATGCTGAAAAAAAAGTATATAAAATAAAATCATACCCAAAAAGTAGAAGTGGAAACTTTTGTTTCGATACATATAATTTCTAGATTGAGTGTGTCTAAAACCATATCATAAAAGCAACTGGTTTTTCAACCGTAACACTTTAATTATAATACATTTTCATTAAAATCCTATTCTGCAAAACATTTACTTAAAGCCTTAGCTATTGACTTTTAGTGTTGAAATCCAAATTCCAACATGGAATTAAATATTCCATGCCCCTTGGGGCGCCTGGGTGGCTCAATCGGTTAAGCATCCAACTTCAGCTCAGGTCATGATCTCCCAGTTTGTGAGTTCAAGCCCCGCGTCGGGCTCTGTGCTGACAGCTCAGAGCTCAGAGCCTGGAGCCAGCTTCGGATTCTGTGTCTCCCCCTCTCTGCCCCTCCCTCACTCATGGTCTGTCTCTCTCTGTCTCTCAATAATAAATAGACGTTAAAAATTTTTTTAAAAAGTTTTAAAAATTCCATGACATTAATTCCCAATGTTTCATTATTTAATAATTGGATTTACCACTCAGAGTAACATATCCCCATGCACACACACACACACACACAGAAATGCATTCTTTAGATGTTAGGCAGACAATAATTTTTCCGGTCTTATTTTGTTCTTTTTGTTGCTGATGTTAGTATCAGCTTTTTACATTTAAATGCATATCTCCCCTCCCTCCAAAAAAACCCCACAAATCTAGGATAAATGTTGTGGCAAGAGGAGAAAAAAAAAAAGCTCAATCTCCCATTTTTCTAAAGTCTGGGCTCTTACTATTATAGAATGCTTTAAACTTTTTTTTAATAGGCCAATCTCTGGCACAATCCTCTTACCAATGACTTGGGATGTGGCTTCTTACCTCAAATTACATTTCTCCTTTTAAGCTTACTGTTCTATAGGTGGGGAAGTAAGAAGACTAACAAAAATTGCTTTAAAACAGTTTGATGCATTTTTGGTTATTCAGTTTAGACATTTGATATTACCCCAAACTGTAGCTAAAAAATTAAGCAAGCCATATTCCATCAAAACCTTCAAATACAAATTAGCCACACTTCATATTTTTTTCATATGTATATTGTTTTTCAGAAGGCACATTTCCAATAAGTGGGTTTTAAGGTTATACATTTGAGACACTCCAAGCTAACTTTTTTTTTTTCAGATAATAAAATCCTTTTATCTGCAAACCAGAACAAGTTAAAACAGAGTTGCTGAAATCTCAACATCTACTCAATGTCTCTGGTTAAGTTAAGAGTCTTTGCCTAAAACAGCAATAATTATTTTACTTCTGGGTTCTTGATGATCTAAGCTTACTACGAACAAAGAGAGTTATTCCTATTTGATTTATTTCCAGCTGCTCAAAGGTTAAGAATTGGAAACTGGAGGAGTTAATTTCAGTAAGTAGACTTTTTCTGGGAAGAAATCTTTGGTCCAGATTTCTTCAGGAAAAAAAATAAACGCCACTGGTTATTTCTAGGAAAGCCCCCTGCTCAGGGCTCAGAGTTCAGTGATAATGCTCCGGGAGTTAAATCTGGTACTGAGGGAGTCTGATCAAGGATTCCCTCCCACCCCAGAAGAGAGAAATCTGGAGCTCAGGAGAACTTGTTATAGGGGTGACTGTAAGTAGAGAAGCAAACTGGAATTTTCTGAGGTTTGTATGAGCATTCACTTTCTCAGTTGCCAGGGTTTTGTGTGTGTGTGTGTGTGTGTGTGTGTGTGTGTGCGTGCATGTGTGTGTGTGTTTACCATAGTTATATTTTCATGATTGTGGTCTTAGGGAGAGTCTAGAACATGAACCTTCTCTAAAGTATGAGGATTGAGTCATTAGATCTTGGAGTATTTTTCTGAATACCGGAGTTTTCTTTTTCTCATTATGGTCTTTAATTAGTATGTGTTACAACTTCTCCTGAATATCTGTAAGTTCCCATAACAATCCACAAGGTAGCACTGATTTTATTCCCACTTTACAAATGAGGAGACTGAGGCACATATTGCTAATTAACTTTCCCACGGCCTCACAAATCATAGTGATAGGTTTGACAATCCGAATAAATTCCAGATCCTGGCCCCTTAAGAACTAAGAATAATTCTACACACTGATTGGAGGGGCCATTCTTCCTATTCTGCTCCTAGTATATCTCAAGACATCTACCCTGCTCCCAATATATACCAAGATACCATCCTTCTCCCAGTATATCCCAAGATTCCAAGACAAATAATGATGGAAAACCTAAATGGCCCTAAATAAAAGTCTTCTATAAAAGGGCAAATTGGCCAATAAGTAACTCTGCAGTTGGTCGGCTCTGTCCAAGCCCATAGAGCTGCACATCAGTTTTATAGGCCTCACCCTTCAATATGAACAGATAACCACAAATCACCAGATATTTGAGGAAATACACAAATGTGAAAGAAAAATGTAAAGACCCAGAAAAAACAAAATCAGTGTTTTAACCAGAAGAAAACAATATTCTTAGAGTGATAATAGAAGATAGTGCATCTATAAAGCAAAAACAGTGCTATGCAAAAGGAATGATCCTACCAAACAATATGAAAAATATGTACAACCCAGTAGAAGAGAAAGCAAAGACAATGAACCAGCAACTAAAAGAAAGAAAGAAAGAAAGAAAGAAAGAAAGAAAGAAAGAAAGAAGAAAAAAGAAAGCAAGAAAAGAAAATATAAATGGTTAAGGTCACTAGTGAGGAGAAAAATGAGAATTAAAGCCATTCTGTACAATACAACTTCACAATCATTAAATTGGAAAAAATTTAAAAGTTTGACAATATCAAATGCCGGAAAGGTTTGGTAATGGGAGTGTACATTTTTAAAGGAGGACCTTGCCAAGTTGGAGGTAAGCATAACCTGTGACTAGCAATTCTACTGTCAGGTATGAACCCTAAAAAACTCTTAAACACGTACACAAGGAACCTTGAACAAAATGTTCATGGTGACATTCTTGGAAATAGCAAAAAAGAGAAAGAAAACAGGAAGCAACCATAACTATTGTTGTTGGAAACAACAATAACTATGTTGTATGACTACAGTCATACAATGAGCACTATGAAAATGCATAAATGAGAGCTACGTATGTCACCATGAGTCAGCCTCACAGACACAATTTTAAGCAAAAAAAGCAAATTTACATTATAATTCTTACAATATGATGCCATTTGCATATGCCAAAAATGTTTGGGAATGTAAAATTAAAATACATAGGGAAAAATGTAGTAATGCCATAAAAATATCCATGACAGTGATAAAGACCAATACAGATACCTCTGGAAAGGAAAAGAAGGCACTTTAGTTAGGAAATTATTCACAAGGGATCTCGACTCTATTTAGTGATTTTTTTTAATTGGCAGTGTGTCTTATTCGTTGTTTTTCTCTAGACCACTTTGTGTGTCTACAAGAGGGTTTTAAGTAAATAATTAACAAACAAGAAAAACTTCTTGGAAGTTAAAGAAATATGGTAAACAAGATTTTAAGTTAAATAGAAGGATTTAAACATAATGTAAAGATCATTTCCCATAAAGTAGAAAAGAAAAATAAAAATAATGAAAATGTTAAAGTTTAGAAAACTAAATTACAAAGTCCAACATCTATCTAACAGGAATTGCAGGAAAAAAACACAAAAAACACAGATGGAATCCAAGAGGAGGAAGTTATCAAAGAGATATTAAAAAACAAACAAACAAGCAAACAAACAAAAACAGAACTTAAGGACATGGATCTTCAGGGTAAACAGGTTCAATGAGAGTCTGGAAAAGTTTATGAAAAAAATCCACACCAAACATATTATTGTGAAATTTACTACATTAAAGATTAAAAAAAAAAAAACCACTAAGAGCTAGACCTTCAAATGATTTTCTATTAAAATTCAATGCCACAACTGTCAGCCAAATGTCAGAATGGCACTGCAAGAACTCAAAATAATAACTAGCATAAAGAAAAGAAAATCTTAGTGAAGCAGCAATCATATTTAAAAAGGCAAAATATTATAACCAAAAATTACAATGCAACTATATTGACAAGATATAGGAATAAAAACTGGGCATATGAGTGGCTTACTGGAGTTAAATTCTTAGCCAGCATCACAGAAACCGCAAAAGATAATGTCTAAAGTTTAAAAATTATCCAATGGAGGGTCACCTGGGTGGCTCAGTTGGTCGAGCCTCTGACTCTTAGTTTCAGCTCAGGTCATGATCTCACAGTTTGTGGGTTCAAGCCCCATGTCGGGCTCTGTGCTCACAGCATGGGCTCCCTCTCTAACCGCCCCCCCCCCGTTCTCTCACCGAAATAAATAAATAAGTAAAATGAAAAATTTTCAAATGGAAAATATAAGCACTTTATTTACAAATTTGGAGGAACATAAAAAAGAATTAGCTGGAAGACAGTCATCCTTTGGAGTCGCACTGGTGGGCCGTGGAGAACTAAAGAAAAGTGTCACCAATTTTTTCATTACAAGTTTACAAGCGTTATTTGTCACTTTGACTATATGTAGATATCACCGGTATACAAATTAAGGTAAATTTAATTAAATTAAAATTAATGAAAACAAAAATACCCAGAAAGAAACTTCTGCATATAATTTTAAGAAATTTACATATAACTTAAAACACATCTATAAACCACATGGAGGAACAGAGGCTCCAGGGCAAGGAGAAAATAAAAAGTGGTGTCAGAGGCAACGGAAGGAGATGGAATCCTGGACACAACTGGAAGGGTTGTTTTGACAAAAAAAAAAAAAAAGCACAATTTCCATGGTAACAAATGAGAAGAGAGGACCCTGGCTATGGATGCAGTTTTGATGACAGAAGTCGAGGAATCCTCATCTAACGATAATGTCAGAGAATGAAAGTGAAGAAGGAAGGAGGGAATAGAGGTCTTGAAAGTATAAAAGGAGACCTTAAAATTAGAATTGTCGTCTGTCAGAGCTTTGTGTTGACTGTCCTTTGCGCTGTGATAACGAGGGTAGCAAGACGTAGCTTATGCCCCCTCACCAAAACCTCGCGCCAAAGCATCCTAAATAAGCATTCAAATAATCACCTACAAATCACCTTAAAAAGTTACACTGTCTACACCTTCAAGAAAGACCTGAAGCCCACCCTTTCAAAAAGACTGCGACCCCTAAGCCATCCTTTCACTCAGAAATTTTGAGAGTTCCAATGATTAATACAGTAATAAAATGAACATACTGGATCAGGACACGAGTCTGATCTTTTCAACGCTGGGAATGCTAAGAGTTTCAGCTCACAGAGAGCCACTCTCCCCCAGATTCTTCAGGACAGTCAATCCACATCCAAATGCCATCAGAACAGAATCTCTCAACGGTGAGAAGGCAGCTAGCTAGAGCTTTGTTACTTGGCCACTAGGCAGCAGAAAAGATCCCGGAGCATGCCCCGGGATGTAATGACAAATCTCCCTTCAGAGAAGAAGCCCTGGTCACAATCAGTCAGTGAGCCCCTGAGTAGATCAGTCCATCTGAGGCATCTCTCCAGAGGCACTCTGTCCCTTTGGGAAAAACCCTTGGCCCCTCCTTCAATTGAAAACTCTTCACCCTCCCAGAAGGGAGGAAGTAGAGTTCAATGTGTTACAAATCTTCTTGACACTGATTGAATTAGATAGGAAAATAGCTTCGTCATTGACCTTTATTGTGACTCTCAGTTGAAATGTTAGATGAATATAAAGTCAACAGAATGGATCAGAAAATAAATGTGAAATGAAGGGCTTTCTTCTAGGTCATGCCATACCGAGGGTAGACACCATGCTTTCTTAAGCCTTTGCTTCCCCCTGTGCCTTGCATAGTGCCCAAAAAGGAGGAGTACCCAGGAAAGTCTACCTCATTAATGATAACCAGGCGAGCAGGCAACGTTCCCTCCTGGTGGCTGAAATGCCAAAAGGCTCTGCAAGTTGGAATTTCTAGCAGAACTGGCTGGTGACAACTATTGGAGGAGATGTGCTTTTTGAAAATCACTGCCATGGCTGATGGAAATGCTTAAACATAACAAAAACAGCCCTTAAAAACACTTGAACACTGGGAAGCTACAACAATCTGCCTACTGACTTCAGTTTCCAAAGGCAACCATCCAATTACAGCTTGTGTACTCTTATTTCACAACTTTTCATCTTTCTGTTCTTGTTGTTGGGAACTTTTAAAGAAATAATGCATTTTAATAAGCAAAATAAAGATGAATGACTTTAATTCAAGGTGTTACAAAATCATTTAAAAGGCTAAGTAGAATTCCAAAGACAGTGAGAGAAAAAAATATAAGACCAGGTAAATATCATTGCATTTACTCTGTTAACATTTATTAAACTCTTATCAAATCCCAGTCACTATTCTAGGTATCAGGCAATGTGTTAGCTTCTTGACAATAAGATAAACACTGAAACTATACCAGAAAACAGGCTAAAAGACCTATAGGGGAAAAATTTCACAAACATTTCTATTTCTGCCATGTATTTCTTTGCGGTTGCTGTATAAACCCTAGTCATAAAAGTAAGCAGCTTGGAGGTGTTATGCTCCCTGGTTTCAAACTATACTACAAAGCTACAGCAATCAAAACAGTATGGTATTGGCAAAAACACCAAAACCAAACAAGCAAACAAAACAAAACAGAAACAGACACATAGATCAATGGCATAAAATGAAGAGCCCAGAAATAAACATACATATATGGTAATTAATCTATGACAAAGGAGGCAAAACAATGGTGAAAAGACGGTGTCTTTTTTATTTATTTATTTATTTATTTATGAAATTTATTGACAAATTGGTTTCCATACAACACCCAGTGCTCATCCCAAAAGGTGCCCTCCTCAATACCCATCACCCACCCTCTCCTCCCTCCCACCCCCCATCAACCCTCAGTTTGTTCTCAGTTTTTAACAGTCTCTTATGCTTTGGCTCTCTCCCATTCTAACCTCTTTTTTTTTTTTTTCCTTTCCCTCCCTCATGGGTTCCTGTTAAGTTTCTCAGGATCCACATAAGAGTGAAACCATATGGTATCTGTCTTTCTCTGTATGGCTTATTTCACTTAGCATCACACTCTCCAGTTCCATCCACGTTGCTACAAAAGGCCATATTTCATTTTTTCTCATTGCCACGTAATATTCCATTGTGTATATAAACCACAATTTCTTTATCCATTCATCAGTTGATGGACATTTAGGCTCTTTCCATAATTTGGCTATTGTTGAGAGTGCTGCTATGAACATTGGGGTACAAGTGGCCCTATGCATCAGTGCTCCTGTATCCCTTGGATAAATTCCTAGCAGTGCTATTGCTGGGTCATAGGGTAGGTCTATTTTTAATTTTCTGAGGAACCTCCACACTGCTTTCTAGAGCGGCTGCACCAATTTGCATTCCCACCAACAGTGCAAGAGGGTTCCCGTTTCTCCACATCCTCTCCAGCATCTATAGTCTCCTGATTTGTTCATTTTGGCCACTCTGACTGGCGTGAGGTGATACCTGAGTGTGGTTTTGATTTGTATTTCCCTGATAAGGAGTGACGCTGAACATCTTTTCATGTGCCTGTTGGCCATCCGGATGTCTTCTTTAGAGAAGTAAGACGGTGTCTTCAATCAATGATTTAAAAAAAAAAATGGACAGCTACATGCAAAAGAATGGAACTGGCCTACTATTATACACCATACACAAAAATAAACTCAAAATGGATTAAGGACCTTGAATGTAAGATCTGAAACCATAAAACTCCTACAAGAAAACAGACATTGGTTTTGGCAATATTTTTCTTGGACTGGTCTCCTCAGGCAAGGGCAACAAAAACTAAAATAAACAAATGGGACCACATCCAACTAAAAAAGCTTTTGCACAGCAAACGAAACCATCGACAGAACAAAAAACAACCTACTGAATGGGAGTGGATATTTGCCAATGAGGCAGCCAATAAGGTGTTAATATTTAAAATGCATAAGGAACTTACACAAGTTAATATTTAAAAATCAACGTGATTAACAAATAGGCAGAGGACTTGAATAGACATTTTTCCAGAGAAGGCATACAGATAGCCAACAGACATGAAAAAATGTTCAAACCACTAATCATCAGGGAAATGCAAATCACAACCACAATAAGCTGTCACCCAACTGCTGTTAGATTGCCTATTATCAAAAAAGACAAAAGTATGGAGGATATGGAGAAAAAAGGAACCTTTGTACACTGCTGGTGGGAATGTTAATTGGTGCAGCCACTATGGAAAACAATATGGAGTCTCCTCAAAAAATTAAAACTAGAACTACCATGCAATCCAACAAGTCCACTTCTGGGTATGTATCAAAATAAAATAGAATCACCAATTGGAAGAGATAGAAATAGCCCTATGTTCATCGCAACATTATTTACTGTAACCAAGATATGGAAGCAATCTAAATGTCCATCAATAGATGAATGGATAAAGATGTAAGATATATGTGTGGTGTTATTATTTAGCCATAAAAGGAACGAAATCTTGCCATTTGTGACAACGCGGACAGACCTAGAAGGTATTCTGCTAAGTGAAATAAGTCAGACAGAGAAAGACAAATATTGTATGATTGCATTTATGTGTGGAATCTAAAAAACAAAACAGAAACAGACTCAGAGATACAGGAAACAAACTGTTGGTTACCAGAGTGGGGAGGGTTGAAGGGCAGGTGAAGTAGGGGAAGGGGATTAAGAGGTACAAACTTCCAGTTATAAAATAAATAAGTCAGGTGAGCTGTAATGTACAGCATAGGGAAAATAGTCAATAATGATATGATAATTTTGTATGGTGACAGTTGGTAACTACACTGCCGAACCCCTTTCCAGAAAGTCTAGTCTCATGGTGTCCTCCAATGCCCTACACTCAACAACTCCCCTTAAGGATGCAGTGAGCTGCCCCCAGAATTTCTGGACTCCTGTTTCCTTCCTGGTCCCAAGACAGCACTGCCTACAAAAATAAAGGCAGCCTTAGCTTCCAAAGGCAGAAATCCTCAAAGTTCAAATGGTGATACTGCATTTCAATAACATGACCCTGAGCAAGTTAAATAACCTTTATAAGCTTCGTGATCTGTAATAGCAAGGAAAAAATTTTTCTCTACCTCATTTGTTCAGTTATTGAGAGATTCAAATGTAATCAGATGGCATGGGGGCGCCTGAGTGGCTCAGTCGGTTAAGCGACCAACTTCGGCTCAGTTCATGATCTCGCGGTTTGTGAGTTCGAACCCTCGAGCCTCGCATCGGGCTCTGTGCTGATGGCTCAGAGCTTGGAGCCTGCTTCGGATTCTGAGTCTCCCTCTCTCTCTGCCCTTCCCCTGCTCATGTTCCGTCTCTCTCTCTCGGTCTCTCAATAACAAATAAACGTTAAAAAAATTAAAAAGAAATCAAATGGCATGTAAAGCTTTATGTTCAGTAGAAGCTGGATATTGTAATTATTATTATTGTTTTTTCCACCTAACCCATGTTCTTCCTCTACTCCTATTCCAGGTATCTTGGTCCTCACAGCATGTTGCCTCAGTTTCCACATGCCACAACAAACCTAACAAGTAAAGCACCTCTTGATTCCCTTCAATTATTTTACAAAATCCCCAGGGAACACTCATGAATAAATATTCTTGGCTGTAATGTGGCATCTGCCATTTTCCTTCTCCCTTGTTCAGGCTTCTCTGACTTGTCTTTTTTCTATTTTCCGGGATTATCATCAAGGGTACCCGGGCCAAAACAGCTGTCTTCCTTTGTGCCCGAAGCTGCCAGAGCCACCCTCCATGCTGCCAGTCGAGTGCCCTGTGTGCTAAGATATCAGTGTGACTGATATGCTCAGATTGTTACAATACTGATAACATTCCATTCCTCCTCAGCCATACCTGCTCATTCCCTATGGCTACCCCAGTGCCTGAACGGCTGGCATTCTTTGCCTCAGGATGGGAGCAGGTGCATCCTGCAAGGGGTCATTTTTCAAAGAGATAAGGGCAAAACTGATTTCTTAAATGTCTTAGCAAACGATATTCCTGAAATGCACATTTTTAAAATTCCCTTTTCATGTCATGAACAAAACCTAGAAACCTGATGGTAGAGTTTAATAAAGGCTACATTGTGAATAAGAATTTAAAAAAATGACATAAGAGCAGGCAAAGTGCTCTGTTCAGATGTACACTGTTACATAAGGGAAGCTGAACTCATGAGCTAGGGACTTAAACAAACAGCTTCAGGGCTAGCCAACCAACTAAGGCCAAGTTCCCAAGTAGTATCTAATCTGATTATTCCTGCTGTTTGTAATATGGAATAGATTCCTCCGTTGGTGAACCGCACATTTCCTTCTTCATTGCCTTTTGACATAAGAAAAATAAAAATTCTTTTATTGTTAAGCTATTTTATTGCAGAATCTGTATCCAAGGGAAATAAAAACTTCTATGCTTGAGTATATGTGAAGCATATTCGAATGATCGAGGGAAGTCATAAAATATGTGATAATTCATGCATAATGTCTATTATTTATCACTTCAGATATAACTGAACTTACAGGGCAAAAACAAATGATTTTTTTTCTCTTTTTCCATCTTAGGCTGAAGTTTTTATTTCTGATCTACCATAAAAATCCAATACAACTTCTACTCTTCTGAAATATTGCTTGAGATTTCTTTTCTCCTGCCACAACTATTTATAGCAAGCTTGAATTAAGTAGAAGTGTCTTTGACCATCTCTTAACTTAAAAACAGAACTCAGAGCCTTTTGTCTGCCATATAGACCTTTTTAAGTTTTGAAAATTATTGTCCTAGACATTTGAATTAAGAAAATAGAAAAATAATTGCAAAGCAATTAAAAGTAAAGTAGGAGAGATAAACACAATAGCAGAAAGAAATGAAATAAAAATGTTAAAAAGAATGCTATTTATTTTTTAAACCTAAGGGTTTTTTTTTTTTGAAAGATATTATTTAGGAAAACCTCTGATAAAACTGAACAAGGGAAGGAGACACAAATAAACAATAATGGAATGAAAAATGGATCAAAACTCATACACAATAGACAATTTTGAAATAATGAGATTATTAAGAAGAATGATAGTTCAGCGCTCTACAAATCATAAATAACACTTAAAAACTTTTAAATATTAATTAACAAAAATGACTGAAGGCAAAACAGAAATCCAAAAGAAACCAGAAATAATCAAATAAGTTGAATTGCTAGTCAGAAACCAACGCTGAAAACGCATTAATTCCAGAAGGTTTTGGAGAAGCATTTTCAACAAGGAAGAAAAAAATTTCAATCTTACACAAACCATACCAGCAAGTAGAAAAAAAGAGAGCGATACATAATACATTTTATGTAACTATGCTTCAATGAAAAGAAAAGAGAGAGAGAGAATATCAATAATATCAATGTGGGATCTGATTTGTTAGGGAAACCTGTGGGGAAGGGACAGATTTGGCCAGTTATCTATCACAGGTTATGAGACAATGGAGGAGGCAGGAAAGGGGAATGTTTCCTCTTAGTTACAATCTGGATTTCCTTTAATTAGAGTCCCAAATAAAACATTCAACTCTAGTTTAGTAACTTTTGGCTACTGGAATTTGTTCTTAAAAAGTGTCTGTAGGGGCACCCCACTGCATTTCTACACACTGATAAATGAAGCAACAGAAAGAGAAATTAAGAAAACGGGCTCATTTACCGTTGCACCAAAAATCATAAGATACCTAAAAATAAACTTAACCAAGGAAGCGAAAGACCTGTACTCTGAAAACGATAAAACACTGATGACAGAAATTGAAAATGACACAAATGGGAAGATATTCCAGACTCATGCATTGAAAAAAATGAATATTGTTAAAAGCTCCATACCACCAAAGTAATCTACAGATTTAATGCAATCCCTGTCAAAATACCAACAGCATTTTTTTTTACAGAATTAGAACAAATACTCCTGAAATTTGTATGGAACCACGAAAGATCCCAAATGGCCAAAGCCATGTTGAAAAAGAACAAAAGTGGAGGTGCCACAATCTCAGATTTCAAGCTATACTACAAAGCTGTAGTCATCAAAACAGTATAGTCCTGGCACAAAAACAGACACATAGATCAACAGAACAGAATAGAGAGCCCAGAAATAAACCCATAATTAAGTCGTCAGTTATGGGGTGCCTGGGTGGCTCAGTCCGTTAAGCGTCAGACTCTTGATTTCAGCTCAGGGCATGATCTCAGGGTGGTTAGATTGATGCTCAGCATGGAGACTCTCTCTCCCTCTCATTCTCTCTCTCTCTCTCTCTCTCTCTCTCTCTCTCAATCAAAATAAATAAATAAATAAACTTTAAAAAATAAAAACTAAAAGGTCAATTGATCTTTGACAAAGGAGGCAAGATTATGCAGTGGCACATAGATCAATAGAACAGAATAGAGAGCCCAGAAATAAACCCATAATTAAGTCGTCAGTTATGGGGTGCCTGGGTGGCTCAGTCGGTTAAGCGTCAGACTCTTGATTTCAGCTCAGGGCATGATCTCAGGGTGGTTAGATTGATGCTCAGCATGGAGACTCTCTCTCCCTCTCATTCACTCTCTCTCTCTCTCTCAATCAAAATAAATAAATAAATAAACCTTAAAAAATAAAAACTAAAAGGTCAATTGATCTTTGGCAAAGGAGGCAAGATTATGCAGTGGGAAACTGACAGTCTCTTCAACAAATGGTGTTGGGAAACTGGACAGCTACATGCAACAGAACGAAACTACCCTCCTTTCTTATACCGCACACAAAAATAAACTCAAAATAGGTTAAAGACCTCAGTGTGAGACCTGACCATAAAACTCTAGAAGAGAACACAGGCAGTAACCTCTTTGACATGAGTTGCAGCAATATTGTTCAAGTTATGTCTCCTGATATAAGAGAAACAAAAGCAAAAATAAATTATTGGGACTACATCAGAATAAAAAGCTTCTGCGTGGCAAGGGAAATAATCAACAAAACAGCCTACTGAATGGGAGAAGATATGTGCAAATGACATATCTGATAAAGGGTTGGTATCCAAAATATATAAAGAATGTACACAACTCAACACCAAAAACCCCACAAATAATCCAATTAAAAAATTGGCAGAAGACATGAATAGACACTTCTCCAAAGAAGACATCCAGATGGTGAACAGACACATGAAAACATCACTGATCATCAGGGAAATGCAACTCAAAGCCACAGTGAGATATCACTTCACACCTGTCAGGATCAACAATGAAAGAAACAACAGCTCTTGGTGAGGGTGTGGAGAAAAGGGAACCCTTTTGCACTGTTGGTGGAAGTTCAAGCCATTCTGGAAAACAGCATGAAGTTTGCTCAAAAAGTTAAAAATGGAACTACCCTACGACCTAGAAATTGCACTACTTAGGTATTTATCCAAAGGCTACAAAGATATAAATTCAAAGAGATGCATGAACCCGGATGTTTATAGCAGCGTTATCTACAATAGCCAAAGTATGGATTCAGCCAGTGTCCATCAACAGATGAATGGATAAAGATGTGGTATATACATGCAATGGAATATTACTCAGCCATAAAAAAAAAAGAATAAAACCTGGCCATCTGCAACAACATGGATGGATCTAGAGGGCATTATGCTAAGTGAAATAAGTCAGTCAGAGAAAGACAAACACCATGTGATTTCACTCATGCGTGGAATTAAAAAAAAAAAAAACATATGAACAAGACAAAAGAGAGACAAACCAAAAAAAAAAAAAAAACAGATTCTTAAATATAGAGAACAAACTGATGGTTACCAGAGGGCAGGTGGGTGGGGGGATGGGTGAAATAGTTGAAGGAGATTAAGAGTGTACCTATCATGATGAGCAATGAGCAATGCACAGAATTGTTGAATCACTGTGTTGTATACCCGAAACTAACACTGTGTGCTAATTATACTGGAATTAAAATTTTAAAAATAATAATTGAAAATGTAAACATCAGAAGCCAAACTCAGAGAAACAGACAGTAGAAGTGGTACTGGTCAGGGTCTGGGGGTTCACGGGAATGGGGACATGTTGGCATAATGGGCACAAACTTCCAGTTGTAAGGTTAACAAGTTCTGGGAATCTAATGTACAGAATGGTGATTATAGCTAAGTATACTGTATCATAGACTTGTTGCTAAGAGAGTAGACCTTAAGTGTTCTCACCACAAAAAAAGAAGTGGTAACTATGTGTCAGGATGGAGGTGTTAGCTAAGGCTGTGGTGGTAATCCCTCTGCAAAATATAAATGTATCAAATCAACACACTGTACATCTTCAGCTTACACGATGTCATAGGTCAATTATGTCTCAATAAAGCTGATGGGAGAATATGACTGTTTAAAGAGACTGATTGGTTGGAGAGCCAGGAGGATTTATTCAGGTTATAAAATGAAATGTTGTGATAGAAACGGTGAGGGTGAGCCTATGTGCTTCGGTCAGTTAAGCATCAGATTCTTGATTTCAGCTCAGGTCATGATCTCACAGTCCTTGGGTTTGAGCCCTGCATTGGGTTCTGTGCTGATGGTATGGAGCATGCTTGGGATTTTCTCTCTCCCTCTCTTTCTGTTCCACATGTATTCTCTCTCTCTCTCTCTCTCTCTCTCTTTTTAAGTTTGTTTTAAACTTAAAAAAAAATAGTGAGAATCCCTCTCGTCTTTGTGAATTACTCTTTACATTGCTTAAAGCAGAGTTTCAAGTTCCCATTACATAAACATTTACAGTGAAAATAATCTTTAAATTTTAATTTGAGAAGTTAATACACGTGAAGGAATATTACATATGTTTTGTATGATTATTTATTGTATTATATAATATAGGTACCTAAGACGTGCATACCCCCAAATTTTAAGGAAAAAAAATCTTGTAAATGACCTTTGTTTCTCAAACCTCTCTACCACCCCATCTATTCTGAATGTTATGCTTTCAATTTATAGTTTACCATTCTCCTGAAACAATATGTTGACAAAGTTTTCATATTTTTGAACTTCATATAAACTGAATCTCTACTTTGCTTCCCAATCATTATGTTTTTTAGACACAACTACATTGGGATACATAGCCATGCTTTATTCAATTCCATTGCTATAGAATATTTCGCTGGCTAAATATACAAGTTATTTACACATTCTAATGTTGAGGAGTATTTGGCATGTTTCTGGTTTTTAGGTATTTGGAACAATCCTGCATGTCAATCATTATGTGTGTATCCAGAAGTGTATGTGCACAAGAATTTCTCGGGTATGGACCCAAAAGATGAAATTCTGGATGAAAAATCATGTAAATTTCAACTTTTACAAAACAATGCTAAATTGTTTCCAAAAGCCATGTTACCCATTTGTGTTCTCACCAGCATTTCATGGATTCCTGCTCTTCATCATCAGATGCTTTCGTTTTTGTGAACCTGGTATTATAAAATTGTGATGTGAGGGGCGCCTGGGTGTCTCAGTCGGTTGAGCTTCCTACTCCGGCTTAGGTCATGATCTCACAGTTAGTGGGTTCAAGCCCCGCATCGGGCTCTGTGCTGACAGCTCAGAGCCTGGAGCCTGCTTGGGATTCTGTGTCTCCCTCTCTGAACCCCGCCCCCCCTCAACACACACACCGTTCATGCTCTGTCTCTCTGTGTCTCAAAAATAAATAAACATTAAAAAAATAAATTTTATAAAATTGTGAGGTTATTTGCATTTACCGATAACTGATAAGGTTGGCATATTCTTCACACGTTTTCTTGCCATTAGAATATAAAGCCAACGTGTGGTGTCGAAGAATCTCTCTGGAAGTCTTCTCCAGGAAAGTGCAGCTTTCCGAATGTTTTCTGTGTTTCTTGCATTGCATGTTTTCTGTATTTCTTGTATTTCTGTATTTCTTGTATTGCCTGCCAAGCGAGCACATGTTCAACCCATGCTTTGGCAACAGCCTCCAGCAAAGAATCAGGGAGCATCTCCAAGTCATGGCTTCCCCAGAAGCCCTACTTCCCCTCTGACAGAACCTTCTCAGCGTTCCAGCAGAACTACCACGTGAGCACCAACAGCTACTGCAGAGACCAACCAGCTGAGCAAAGTCCTTCTGAAGACATGTCCTGACCCTGATCGACAAACAAACACAATCAGGCAGATCTTGGTGCTATCAGAGTGCGAAAGATATCCTGCACTTTCTACCATGATCCTACATGAAGATTGTATGGAGAAGTTTGAGGTCACGGTTGGTGATAAAACTTGAGCTTGTGCCCATATACCACGGGAAGCAGTTGAGTAAGAAGACATCTATTTTTCAATGGGAAACTCTGTTGCATCTATAAAAAAATGACCGTTTACAGAATTAACACTTCTGTACAAGGAAAGCCTACATTTTCTGCCCATGTGAAACTCTTACTAGAAGTTTATTCTTAAAAGCGCTTACATTTTTCTACTTGTATTTTTTAAAAAACTAAAGCTGAAATCTTGACATTAGGAAAAGCAAAACTTAAAAAAAAAACAGGTTAATTCTGAAATACTTCCCAAAGTCATTGTACCAAGTTTCACTCCCATCCTCGGTGGTGACGTTGCTGTTACTGTACCTTCTCGCGAGTCTTGGGTGGTCTGGGCAAGTCGCTTAACTTCACTTTGTAGGTGAGGAATATTTCCCTGTGATTCTCATCTTCTTACTCATTACCAGAAACACTGCTATGGGATTTAAATTCTGTGGGCTGCAGATTACTGTATGCTTTTTCTGGTAGCTTCCGAGATACAGCAGAAATGGGTTACATAAGAGCAAGACAGATGAAAAGCATAAAGAAAAGGGCACAAACTAAAGTTTAGTAAGCACCAACTGTGTTCCATGGGGCAGGTGGTTTATTTGCATTATTGAAGCAATCCTCATGGATCCTGTGAATGAAACATGGAAATGCCCCATTTTAACAGAAAAGGAAACCGATACTCAAAGGGCTTAAGAACTTCCCAAGGTCAATGGTGGTCAATGGTTTTCTTTTCACTATCACACTGGCTTGAACACCAAAGATTCCCCTTTTATGATGTTTCCTTCTACAGGAAATTCTTAATACATCACAGCTGGTGTTTGCAAAATGAAGTGAGATTCTTATGGTAAAGATGCTAAAATCCATTTTCTTTTTCTTTTTATCCTGGAACGAAGGTACAAGAAATAAATTCTTTACAAGAAGAAAACTAGGATTCAGAATTGATCCTTGCGGGGACGCCTGGGTGGCGCAGTCGGTTAAGCGTCCGACTTCAGCCAGGTCACGATCTCGCCGTCTGTGAGTTCGAGCCCCGCGTCGGGCTCTGGGCTGATGGCTCAGAGCCTGGAACCTCCTTCAGATTCTGTGTCTCCTCCTCTCTCTGCCCCTCCCCTGCTCATGCTCTGTCTCTCTCTGTCTCTTGATGATAAACAAATGTTAAAAAAAGAAAAAAAAATTCAAAATTGATCCTTTTTTTCCCCTAGTAAATTTCACTGTGGACAGCAATGGCAAAAAAAAAAAAAAAAAAAAAAAAAAAAAAAAAAAGCCATGCAAAACCATGTTTGATCAGATATTTTGCATGTTTTCTTGTATTTCTGAGTTTTGATCAAGGGTCAGATGCACAATTTTTGAAGTAATGACTTCAGGCAGCTTATTTAATCAATTTTAAATGATGGAATGACATATTCTATAATGAACATTTTCTAAGGTATAAAAAATCAAATTAATGATATAGTAGACTCATAAGTAGAGTAAGACTGTAATTAATGTGCTGTACAGTTCTGGCCTTGTATAAGAGGGTACAGCATTCTTTTTTTTAAAATTTTTTTAATGTTTATTTATTTTTGAAAGAGGGAGACAGTTTAAGCAGGGTAGGGGCAGGGGGAGAGGGAGACCAAAGATCTGAAGCCGGCTCTGTGCTGACAGCAGAGAGCCCAATGCAGGGCTCGAACCCATGAACCGTGAGGTGGTGACCTGAGCCAAAGTTGGATACTTGACTGAGCCACCCAAGTGCCCCAAGAGTGTACAGGATTCTAATCTTAGCTTGTAATTCTAATTTTATTATTACTCCAAAAAATACAAAATGGAAAAATATATGTATCAAGGTGAGGGAATTCAGAAACCATCTTGGAAGAAGCCAGGGGCAAACTGGGTAACATTGTATCGTTTTTATAACAATTGATTTGCAAAGTTTGCTTTGCAGCCCTTTCTTTCCAGCATTAATTTCTATTATAAATATAAGTGACATGAAGCCATGATGTTCCTGTTTTAAAGACTAAAATCCATTTCCTAGGAAACTGCAACTCTGGCTTTGATTACTTAGAGGTCTTTCTCGTATATTCAGTGTTTTAATATTTTGGCCTATGTTTTAATGCTGTTGTTCTTCATATAAGGTTTTCATTCATCCAATTTTGTAAATGAGAACTCCAAGAGAATCTGCTGCAGGACTTCTGACAACTGGCTGGTTTCTGCTCAGATTTGCTACAAGGTTGACAGGACCATCAGAATCTTATTTTATTCCTTTAAAAACTCTGAACTCTGATATTTCACACTCTAGTGTAAAGTCATTTGTGTGAATAGTTAGGTATCTAAATATAGTCTCTCTATCAGAATAAATCAGAAACCAAATGTTAATTAAGTATGAAATAGCTGGAGATTTTCAGCCAGCTAAGTATTTACCTTAATCCACAGTTAGAAATGGAATTAAAATCCTGTGCAGACCCATCAACAATTATCAAGAAAATTTGATGACCAATTATTTCCACATTCTGCTATAGCAGAGCCTATACAAAGATTTATACATACATGCATGTGCCCCCAAAGCCCTAAAATAGAAAAGACGGGCTGATATGCAAAGACAATACAGATACAGAAAATGAAAGTAATCAAAGTAAATATTCTAATCAACTTATAATGCTTTTCTTACATACAGAATCTACTTATATAATGATTAAACTGGGTTTTTAACTATAGGAAACTTAGCTAAAAATGAGTGTTGTTGTCTTCACACTTGGGGGTATGGATGCTTACCCCAGTGATTTGCCTTAGCTGAAAGCACTCAACTTTCCAAATTGCCTTCAGGCATGAGGGTGCACACCCATGTATGCCTACCCATGAGTGGGTGCACACACGCCCATGCACACACAGTTACACACACGCACAGCTAACCCATTTCTTTTAGTGTTACCTCCCTTTACAAAAAGATTAGCCAGCTTGATTATTCCACCTGGAGCCTAGACCAAAGTCCCACTTAAATTTCTGAAAGTCTAATCCATCCTCAAAAAGTAAATATTTAACAAAGCATTTTAGGATGGCAAAGAAAAACTCAAAGATGTTTTCAAGTTTGGAAACAGAGTTTGGATTGTTTTGTTTTGTCTTTTATGAATAAGAGATTATATTTATTAAGAAACTATTATATGCACATTAGCACATTATTTAAAGAAATCTCTTGAAATCATGGTGACAAGAGGTGATGATGTAAGAAACTTAGTTGAACAGAAGGCAGGACATTTTCAGTATCTCACAGATTTTTTTTTTTATATATGAAATTTATTGACAAATTCGTTTCCATACAACACCCAGTGCTCATCCCAAAAGGTGCCCTCCTCAATACCCATCACCCACCCTCCCCTCCCTCCCACCCCCCATCAACCCTCAGTTTGTTCTCAGTTTTTAACAGTCTCTTATGCTTTGGCTCTCTCCCACTCTAACCTCTTTTTTTTTTTTTCCTTCCCCTCCCCCATGGGTTCCTGTTAAGTTTCTCAGGATCCACATAAGAGTGAAACCATATGGTATCTGTCTTTCTCTGTAGGGCTTATTTCACTTAGCATCACACTCTCCAGTTCCATCCACGTTGCTACAAAAGGCCATATTTCATTTTTTCTCATTGCCACGTAGTACTCCATTGTGTATATAAACCACAATTTCTTTATCCATTCATCAGTTGATGGACATTTAGGCTCTTTCCATAATTTGGCTATTGTTGAGAGTGCTGCTATGAACATTGGGGTACAAGTGCCCCTATGCATCCATGCTCCTGTATCCCTTGGGTAAATTCCTAGCAGTGCTATTGCTGGGTCATAGGGTAGGTCTATTTTTAATTTTCTGAGGAACCTCCACACTGCTTTCTAGAGCGGCTGCACCAATTTGCATTCCCACCAACAGTGCAAGAGGGTTCCCGTTTCTCCACATCCTCTCCAGCATCTCTAGTCTCCTGATTTGTTCATTTTGGCCACTCTGACTGGCGTGAGGTGATACCTGAGTGTGGTTTTGATTTGTATTTCCCTGATAAGGAGCGACGCTGAACATCTTTTCATGTGCCTGTTGGCCATCCGGATGTCTTCTTTAGAGAAGTGTCTATTCATGTTTTCTGCCCATTTCTTCACTGGGTTATTTGTTTTTCAGGTGTGGAGTTTGGTGAGCTCTTTATAGATTTTAGATACTAGCCCTTTGTCCGATATGTCATTTGCAAATATCTTTTCCCATTCCGTTGGTTGCCTTTTAGTTTTGTTGGTTGTTTCCTTTGCTGTGCAGAAGCTTTTTATCTTCATAAGGTCCCAGTAATTCACTTTTGCTTTTAATTCCCTTGCCTTTGGGGATGTGTCGAGTAAGAGATTGCTACGGCTGAGGTCAGAGAGGTCTTTTCCTGCTTTCTCCTCTAAGGTTTTGATGGTTTCCTGTCTCACATTTAGGTCCTTTATCCATTTTGAGTTTATTTTTGTGAATGGTGTGAGAAAGTGGTCTAGTTTCAACCTTCTGCATGTTGCTGTCCAGTTCTCCCAGCACCATTTGTTAAAGAGGCTGTCTTTTTTCCATTGAATGTTCTTTCCTGCTTTGTCAAAGATGAGTTGGCCATACGTTTGTGGGTCTAGTTCTGGGGTTTCTATTCTATTCCATTGGTCTGTGTGTCTGTTTTTGTGCCAGTTGGATTGTTGGTATAAACAAAGTCCTACATTAAAGGAACTCTTACTTACACTTAGAGGTTCAGGTGAGTTTGTGAATTTTTTTAGATCAGTTTCAAAGCACCTATGTTAAAAGTTGATAAAGTTAACCGTATCTTTGTGATCGAGAGCAATAGAGGAATAGCTCCTGGAATCTTTTCTATGGCAGGTTAGGACCAAAGAATCCACTGCCAGTGGGTAAAATTAAACCTACTGGGATTTTTAAACACAAGTAATTCTAAGTATAATTAGCCGCACACATAACTATCCAGGCAGTAAAAGAGAGAAGGGAATTTTAGTAACCAAAGGAGATTTGTATACATAGCTTCTATTGTGTCACTCAGCCAGTGGGTGTATACGGTCCCTATACTAACTCTATAAATCTTGTCCATCCCATTGTGTGTAGGGAAGGAACCAGGATGGTGAAATTTCATCACATTCGTATCCTTAGCCACCACGGTCAACTTACAGAACATTTTAGATGAGGTTGAAGTAGAATACAAAATTTTAGCATGTTAATCTAATCAGATGGCTAAATTCTGAAACTCCAAGAGATTCAGTACACTGCATACTTGCTTTGATCAAGAGCCCCTTGGCCTCAAAGATTTTGGAAGTAAAGGCTCCTGTGAGCCCCTCCAGTTGCTTAGGCGATTGACCTCCAAACATCCATCCAGCATCCCTTTACCATGTTAAACTACCCTAAGCTCGATGGAGAATCCTGGATTTATTTGAAGCCCTTCAGATCTATCTCATCATTTGAGAAGAGGTTGCACTAAGCAAATACTTGCTGAATGTGTCACTGTGGATCAGGCTTTAATTTTCTATGGAAAATTCCAAGAACACATCTCAGAATGTGTCCAGATTTTCAAGCATCTCTTCTATCATGATAGCTCAGTTTCAAGAGAAATTAATTTTACTGGGGAAAAAAATGCTCTGCCCATGTGTCAGTCAAGACTCAAGAAGATGAGGAGAAAGCAAGGGAGAGGAGGAGTCCTTCTCCTTCAATCATTAAAAAAAAAAAAAAAAAAAAGGAAAACAAGGGAAAAAAAAAGGCCTGCTCCACAGCAAGGGGACTTTCACATACCCACGCAGATGCCAAGCACTGTGGGAGGGAAGTGCCCTGTGCTTCAGCCAATTAGGGCCAACCCTTGGAGCTGCGGGTGGAAATGGTCCAATTCCACTGAAGCCTACAAATGCAGAAGGGCCCTTCTCAAATGGAAATTCAGGTGCAGATAAAAAGGGGACCCAGATGAAAATGAGTAGGAAACAAGTGTTCTGTTGATCAAGAAAATATTTGCCTCTTATAATGTCTTCTTTCACAAGGCTCTCTTCTAAATGATGTTTAGGCTCTCTTCTAACTGACTGGGAGGCTCAGTCAGTTGAGTGACTGACTGTATTGCAGCTCAAGTCATGATCACAGGGCTGCAGGATCAATCTCTGGGCCGGGCTGCAGGCTAAGTGTGGAGCCTGCTTACGATTCTCTCTCTCCCTCCCTCTGCCCCTACTCCTTGCTTGTGTGCATGCCTCTCTCTCTCTAAAAAATAAATAAAATAAAATAAAATAAAATAAAATAAAATAAAACAAAATAATAAAAAAATAAAATAAAGCAATGCTTAGGATACCTGGGCTTCTTGAAAGTACCTTGGCTCTCTTGAAATGGCTGAGTTAAAAACCAAGAGTCATCATCCAAGATTTCCTCTTGGAATTAAAGTGAAGATGTATGCTATATATAAGTCCATAATCCACACCTCAAGAACTGTGTAATCTAAGTCATCTCAGTAATTCATCAATGTGTTCAGTAATTCGTTCACTAGGCCTACAGCTATGAGCATTTCAACAAAGTCAATACGTTTTTCTAGGCCAGTTACTAAAATTCCACCTTTTATTAGTTAATAGGCCATATTTCACTAGTGTTTTGAGTAAATATCTCCGAGAGCTGGATACATACTCATAGCATGGCTCGTAACGGAGCACACTTCTAGATCCCAGCAAGTCCTCAGGATCTCTGACTGTGCCGGGAGCTTTATGGAAAGGGGACATTTTCTATAGCAATGATGCAGACTCAATCTTAAAAATGCCTGTGGTTATGGGTTCTACAGTCAGTTTCATTTGGAAAGATTTGCCGAGGAACTTGTAGATTCTTCTTCCCTAAAATTCTGAAACCTGGCTGGGATGACTTAGGCAGGTTTTACTGATCCCATACCCACTGAAGAGTGGAAGACAGAGGATCTGTAACGTGGAGCATCTTCCTATTATTGTTTTGATGGGAAGACTGTCTTAAGGCTTCCCACCATCCCGAGAAGCCCATCCCTATTCTTGGGTTGACATGATAAAACACTGAATCTGAGGAATAAAGAGATGGTGATGTCATGGGTCTCATTCAGTAAAACTGTCTCTCTCTGTAGTCTCGTCTACGAAATAAATTTGAAGATTGGAGATTATTTCTATCTGTCAGGAAACATGTTTTCCTCCAAGAAAATGTCCTAATGAATTCTCCAAATACTAGCCTGTCTTCTCTTGTACAGCTTGTGCAGTCCATGATTGGATTATAGACCCTTGGAAGATTAGACAAACGGGACATAACAATGCTGTCATCAATTGCAAGTTAGCTGTTCCACTAAATAAACACGTTCTAATGGGAAGAACTAACCTAACTCTGGTCAAATTATGGACCAAAATCCCATTTACGTGGTGAGGATGCCTGTCTGGGTCAGTATCTAAATCCTCAGGAATAAAATCTAACCCTGTTTGGTTAAGTTTGAATATGAAGGCATCCAAACACCATTATGCAGCAATATAAATATGCAGAAAGACAACTTTGAACATCAAAGCCAAGCATTCTGAGATGATGTAAAAGAAGAATAAAGGAGGAATTTCAGGCCTTGCTCTTCTGCCAATTTTCTATGGGTAGCATTCTTCATCATTTGAGCTTTTGAAATTTCCTTATCAGGCAAATAACTTTATACTACATCAGAAAATTATGTATATTATTTGTTTGCATAGAGAAGTCACCTTTCTCGTAGTTAACATAGAGAAGGAATTCCTTTATCAGCTTCTCCTAGGCTAAATTATTTCTTCATTTCCCTTCTACTTTTCAAAAACCAGTGTGGGTACAGTGGAAATTAGAAAGAACAGAGAAGTTGGGATTTCGAGGCTCTGAGTTCTAGCTCTGCACTTACTGGTCAGCAGCGGGACAGCTACCAAGGCATCTCAAGTTTTGCCCATCAGTTTTTTCACCAATAAACTGGATTAGTAGCTCTAACTCTTCTCAATCCGTGACATGATGTTAGGCTACAAAACCCATCTCCCCAGCACTGAAGCCACAACATAAACCTATTGTGTGTAGGTGTCCCTTCTCTCTGAGCACATAATGCAACCTGTCCCAGACCGTCCTTTAGGCATGTCTTAGATTAGAGAGTCAGTTCACTCCCATCTGTCATCCAAAGGCCTTGAAAAATGATACCATACTTTGCTGTAGATTTGACAGAAGGGACACAACATATGCAAACCTTATAAAAATCCACTCTAAACGGCTCTCCTTTTCCCAAAATGCCTCACCCCATAGCAGCTGCTTCCTTCTCTCTTCTTTCTCCATGTAGCTCAGCCACCAGCATATGGCACTTACTCTCATTTCTTCTGCTTCCTGCTATGTGGCTCCTGCCACCTTCCAAGAGCTCCTGCTGTCAACACACACGCCTCCTCACAGCATGAAGTCATTCTGGATATCAGCTCTAAACCCCCTTTTCTCTTAATGAGTGCCCCTGAATTCTAGTAAATAAAAATGTCCCATCTCCTTGTATCTATCTGGACCTCCATGTCATATCTGTTCACATGGATGCTGTGGAGGTGACTTGGCCCCCTGAGAGCCCTTTTCACCAGCAAAGCTCCAAAGCAAAGCACTCCCTGTTGAGGGAGATCATCAAGAGGATGTGACTGCCAGCTGACCCGTGAGCTGGACTCAGGTAATCAATGGGAGGTTCCTCACCCCCTCCCCTGTCCTTGGAAAGTATGCTCTGTCCACAATTCCCATAGCTGGAGCTCTTCCAAAGACATAGCCTTGAGAGAGCATGGTGTTGAGATCACCTGGACTGAATATGTGACTGAACTCAGTTAAGGACCCTACCTAAACTTTCAGGATTCTGGTGGCCAGGTGTAAGAATTTACTTGCCTTGTAAATTGCCACCTTAAGACAAATCTCATATACAAGTTCCCTTGCCTATGAAAATTGCCCCCTACCAATCTGGAGTGGTCTGTCTCTTTCTTTGGTCTCTCCTTGCCCTCCATAGCCAGGGTTATGTTGTCAAACAACACTTACAAGAAGCTTCTGCTCCTAGGATTAGCTCAATGTGACAAGATTTGCTAACTTAATAGAAATCAAAACGAGCGCCTGGGTGGCTCAGCCGGCTAAGCGTCTGACTTCGGCTCAGATCATGATCTCCCGGTCCGTGAGTTTGAGCCCCTCGTCGGGCTCTGTGCTGACAGCTCGGAGCCTGGAGCCTGCTTCAGATTCTGTGTCTCCCTCTCTCTCTGCCCTTCCCCCACTCATGCTCTGTCTCTCTCTCTGTGTGTCTTAAAAATGAATAAACATTAAAAATTATTTTTAAAAAATCAATGTCCTGAATCCTGAACAAAGGAGCAAACTTTTATCTATTGGACATAGAAGAGTTAATATTTACTTGTGATTCTGTTTTTCTTTTGAGTGGATATAAGTGTCCGACCCCATCATACATAAAGAAATACCTAAACTGAAAACTGGTGATTCTGTGAACGATACATGTCACTCTTTACAACCACCTGCCTTTGTGATCTCTGTGCACATATCAGATTCAACCGAAATGTGTCTAAAACTCCAGATAACACATACTCATTTAGAAAATTTTCTCCCTTTACGTTTTTAGGAGATTAGATTTCATGACAAATGGAATTTAAGGGGTTCAGGCATGTCCCCCTCTGTTTACCCAATTGTATCCCCTCGTCCAAATCCTTCTGATGAGAAAACGAAAACCAGTGAGATGGGTTTTCAAGTCATTTCTAATTAAAAGAGTATTTGGTGCTATCAGTTTTCTTTTATGATTTTCTGGAACAAACCACTGAATGAAAAACTTCATGTGAAACAGGAAAAACAGACCTTCATTCAGTTTCGTTTCATTCAGTGTCCAGAACGGTCCCTGGCTCATAGTCCTTAATAAATACTCACTAAATGTATCAATCCAAACAGTCTTTCAATGAACACTTTTTCTTCAATGACCCCAAATTCATATTATTAGTAAAAACCAAACATGGGCTTTTATTCCCAAAGAAAAGGAAGATGAAAGTGAATCCACTTAACTTAGAAAATGGCCTTGGACATCATTAACAAGAAGATCAAGGCTGGGCTTTAGGCAGAAGAGGCAGCCTGCCCCTGACATCTTCCTGGCCACCTGCTGGACTCCTGGAGTTTACGGGCAGTTGCTGCAGTGAAAGTGTTCAAGCCTGGGCTCGAACCCCGAGTGCAGCACTGGCTACCGAGGCATCTTGGGCAGGTCTTTTCACTTGTCCCCACCTCGGTGCTCCGTCTGTGAAACTGCCTGGAATGGATAACGAATACCTCAGTTTTCTCTCTTCGAAAGTGCTATTGAGACATAAACTTTATTTCTCTGAAGCGTTAGTGCAGACACATTCCTCCAAGATTATAGCGTCCTCCTCCAAGCAAATCAAAAAACGACTCTTTTTTGGAGAGGAGAGTTTTATCCAGGCACTGGTTTCTCAGTGAGTAGAATGAGAAGGCCAGGAAAGTTTGCAGAGTAAGAGTACAGGAGCTGAAGACAAGTTCTGCGAGCTCCCAAGTTTGACTCAGGCAGATCCTTTATGGAAAACAGAGGGTAGTGGGGGTCTTGCTTTGATTCTGTCCCTAGCGGTTGCGCCACTGGACTGCACAGGGCCCCCGAGGGACCATCCGCCAGCGGCTGGAAGTGACAGCCGCCAGCCCAAGTGGAAAGAAGGAATTGCCCTCCGGCAAAGACAGGCACTTCCAAAGCTCCATTCCCTCCGCAGAAGCCATCTATATCCCACAACCAGTAGATACCAGGAAGGGAAAGAATAGAAGCTTCCTGACCCCAAAGTGCAATAAACAACAGCCATCTCGGCTCCTCCGAGGCAGTGGGCTTGGCGAAGCCTCTTCGCTGCTTCTTCGAAGCTCACCTTCTCCCTTCTGCCCCGCCCCGCTGCCTGCACTGTCTCACAGGCACTGCTGTTGAACATACCCCCGAAGTGTGCAAAGCATTCCTGCCCAACACACTCCCCCCACCCCACCCCCCCAAAAAAACTGTGTGTGTGCAAAGTTTAGGGGCAGAATCAGTTTCCTTGGAAATTCAGCCTGAGGCACCAGCAAAGTATATTGGTGGTGATTTAAAGACGGATTGGCTTCTCAAGGATCCTCAACATAATTCCAATGGCAGCATTATGGAAACGTGGCAGCGTGCTTTATGTGTTCATTTGCAAGCCTTGGAGGGATCAGAAAACTCATTATATCCAGGACCTGGAAACATCTTGGCACATAATAAATGCTCAGTGAATAACTGTAGAACAATTGGATTAATATTTGAATTAATATTGTTTCGCCAAACCAATGGGCTGAGGGATAAACTGAGGTTAAAACCAGAGAGCCTTGGCCCAAGGCTTTTAACTTCCCTCCAAGCGCTTCTCAACCCCCCCTCCCACCCTTGCCCCCCAGGGACTAGGTCAGAGCACAGACTCAGGCATCAGGACTGAATCCTGAGGCCAACGCCCACTGCCGAGAGAGAGAGCTATCTCACCACCAACTCGGGAGTCACTTCTGACTCCAGAAGGAGCTCGTTTTCAAAAAATAAAATGATTTGAAGAAGGTATTTTTGCTTTCCCAAATAATAGTACTATACCTTTCTGCATGTGTTTCTTTAAATCCAGAACTATGAATCTGGAGCTTTGGAGGGGAAGGGGACAGAAGGCAGGGGAAGGGGAGACGAGGGCCCTGGTGGTGTGTGTCTTTACTTTTTTATTATTTGGTTTGGACAGGAAATGCATGCATCTAGTGATTGGAAGCAGCTGTGGGCTGTGACACGGGGGCAAGAATCGAGCAGAAGTTCCTGCAGACGCAAATCCCTGAAGCTGCTCCCCAGCTCTCCCCTGCTCTGCTCTAAAGTTCCCCAGGACACCCTGCCTCCCCTTCCCCTCCCTTACTCCCGGCTCCTCCCCCCTCCCTGCTAAGGAGCAGGGACAGCAAGCTCACATTCAAGTGTGCAGGAGGCAAATCTCACTCAGGAAAGTTTCAAAATAGAAACAACATGGCTTAAGGGACGATGCAGGCTCACATGGGTCCTGACCAGAGGCGAGGGGATGGAGGCTGCAAGGAAGGGACTTTTAGACCTCAGTTATAAGGGGGGCAGAAGTACCCACGTCATCAGTCAGGACGCACTAGGTTGGGCTGTGGCAACAAATGACTCCCAAACCTGAAGGATGTTTTCTTCTCGCGTGATCCCTGGCTAGCAGGTGACAGCTCCTACCTACTCCACCCTGCCTTCACTCCTGGACCTAAAGAGAAGGCGTGGCCCCGCACCAGGGACATGTTGGGCTTACAAGAGGGAAGACAGAGAGATATGGCCGACCACAGCGAGCTCTTAGCGCTTCCACGTGGAAGTGACGGGCACCACCCTTGTTCATTTCATTGGTCAAAGCCAGGCACGTGAGGACATCGGCGTTCAACAGGATGGGGGTGTGTGATCTTCCCACAGGCAGGGGCACCAAAATCACACGGTCAGGCCAGCCAGAGAGTAAGTGGCAGAGCGAGGCTTCTCCCAAGGTCTTTGCCAGAAGCCATCCTGGCATCAGGTTTTCATCCAATAAATACTTGTCTCCATGCCTGAAGTAAACAGATAAGCGAGCGAATTACTGAAGGACTACAGAAGCCCGACTCCGCCCGGGGTTTTATCTCGGCACTGTTAATTTGCAGGAAAGACCTATTGGCATAATTAAGGGGAAAGGGGTCATTTACAGAATAAACCTCCAAGGGCCACCTTCCACAGCTCTCGTGAGGACAAGCCGTCACCGGCAGAACTGTCAACACAATTAAGCCAAAGAAACTGTGTCAACAGTGAGAGGCTCCATTTTTATATTTAAAAAGAGGCACCAGGGAGGCTGGCCAGCCTACGTTCTGAACTAGAGCCAAAACCCGATTGCAGTAGCATGCGCTGAGACTTTGTGTACTTTTCCATTGTGAGAGGTTGGGCTACTGTGTAATAGGTCCAGCCCGGCCTTCCTGTGACAGCTCGAACCTGTGACAGTTTCACGATTTGAAGACAAGTCCTAAGTCCCACGTTCCAAGGTATAGTACACCCCCCTAACCGACCAACCGCAACACTATCATCTTGCTGAAGTTCTGAGTCAAAGGAAAACAAGATTCTACTAGGATAATCTGCGCAGAGACTTTTTCAGTGAACAGATCTAAAATGCAAAGGCAATGGAGAGCTCCTTTTCAGTTTGTTCGGAAACTGTTTGGGCGGCTTCAACTGGTAAAGACAGATTTAAAACCTTAAAAGAGTAAAAATGGGAAGGAACAAGTATTCTTTTATTCACGCGTCGATGTTTCTTCTTTTTCTGAAACGGAAAGAGAATAAGGAGAAAACCCACTGAAATATTGTGCAGACAGTTATATTTGATACAGTCACACATGAGCAACGGGTAACAAAGTGGATAGAAATCTGTTATACTAACTGAACGGGCTTTCCACAACTCTAAAAGAAATAGCCTGGTGATTTTTATTTAAGCATGTGAAATGAATTCTACTCTCATTAAAATTTTATATGTGTTATGAATAAATATAGTGAGCTACTTAGTTGAAGAGCTTAGGTCTTGTGTTCTGTACATCATACACTGGGTCTCCAAAGTGTCCTTCCCATAATAGATGCTCAGTGCAAATCAATCAGCAATAATGTCCCCATGAGAGAGAGAAAAAGATGGCAAATGTGCCTCCATCCAATCTATTCTTAGGGCTCATTATTTATTCATCTTAAGTCTTCTCCCAAGCTTTGGAGGTGTTAACAAATGAAGAAACATAACAGTGTTGCAACCTCGTTCTCATTTTAGACGCCAGAGCCACTAAACCTTTCGGAAGGCATACATCAAAGGAAGCCACATCTTCCCAGTGTGGATCACCTAAGGAGAGAGAGAGAGACACAATTCCTAGGTGGATAACTGCTTCCAGCAGTTAGAAATCTAAACCAGATCTTTGGTCAGGCTGTGGTTAGTGTGTGAGTTTTGAGACATACTAGTTATTTATTCAGTGTCTGTTCTGGTTTTGAGCCAGACAACAACAACAACAACAAAAACTGTAACATCGAATGTGCTGCTTCTGCGTGCCAGGAAATCTCCTGAGCACCGTACGTATATTAATGAATACATTTCATCCAACCTCTATGTTCTGGCCCATGGTTTTACAATCCCTAGTATCACCTAGGGAATTTGGTTGGGGGGGGGGGGGGGAGGGGTCGTTTGTCATTGTTTTTCTTGAACACTGAATACCCTAAATCAGAATCTCTGGGGATGGACCCAGGCATCCGCACTTTGTAAAGCTCCCCAGACAATTTCACTGTGCAGTCAAGGTAGGTAAGGGTAAATAGACCTATTCTACAAACAGGGCACGAATAATAGTCACGTAGCTTTGACTAATCACTTAGGACCTAGTCTTTTAGTGGGAAATCTACCAGTTTCTTCTTGAAACGTGCTCCCCCAGAAACATAAAACTAATTGGAGGCTCATTTGATCTAGATCTGGGGATAGCGGAGAGCCAGTTATTACTTCCAAATGCCAGGCAGAGAGAGAGACCCACAGAGTCTTCTGGCCGACCATCACGTCATGTCTCACTGCCATCGGGCACCCCAGCTTTCAGGGAGTTCTGCAGTACCCTGCGGGTACAGTTTTTTTCCTGGGATGACTTTGCTGGCCCAAACTTGCCAAGAGAAACCTATCTCCAGGGCAGGTTATTTCAGAGGTCTCGTTTCCATTCCCTGTCACTGAGTTTTGGCGAGGACCCCACAGTGCATCCTGGGATTGTCTCGAACTCCAAATCTTACTGAGAGGGGAGAAAATAGGTGGAGGGCGGGGACGGGAGGGGGGGGGGTGGTGGGGAAGAGGGTGCCGTGGAAATTAGACTTTCCCCATACACCTTTTTTTATGTTGCAGTATTTATTAACATGGTGATATTTATACAGTCTATCCTTTTTTTTTCTTTTTTATCGTGGTAAAATGCACATAACAAATTCTTTAAGTGTACAGTTCAATGATTTAGGTCTTGTGAGTAAACATATTCACACTGGTGTGCAGCCATCATCACCATCCATCCTGATAACTCTTTTCATCTTGTCATACTGAGGCTCTACACCCATTAAACAGTAACGCCCCATTCTCCTCTCCCTCTGGGTCCTAGCCACTGCCATTCTTCTTTCTATCTCTGATCTTAACACTTTCCACATGTGCATGATTCAGTAATTATTTGGGACCCTGATGGAACCCCAGATCTTTCCCCTTTAGTGCTTCCTGAGTGTGTTTTCTCCCCACACGACACATGGCAAAAGGACTGGTACCTTGTGACCAGTATTGAGCGACATTTACCCCTCCCATGCTGTGTGTATCTGTCAGAGAATGGAGGGACATTGTCCATTGTTAGTTAGTTGGAGTCACTTGGTGAGAGGAACATCTCCACGCTGTCCCACAGAACTTTCTGTGTTGGTAGAGATGTGCCATCCAATTTGGTGTCACTGACCAATATGGCAGCCACTGTCTCTGTGTGGCTATTGAAACACTTGAAGGAGCTAAGGAACTGAATGTCCGATTGAAATTGAAACTTAATTTCACATGTGCCTAGTAGGTACCATATTGGACAGTGTAGCTCTAGATAAGTTCTTACTGTAGCCTCAGTCCTGGATTTTGTGGTAAATTTATTCTTTCCAGTGTTTGTAATCCTGGGGCAGGAATGTTACTTAACCACGCTGAGCCTCAGTTTATCCATTTATACAGTTACCATAACTTCTATCCCTTAGGTTTTGGTGAGCTTTATATGCAACAAATAATAATGGCAGCCTGTCTTGTCTTGCTTAGGTTGCTATAACAAAATATTACAGACTGGGTGATTTAAACACATTTCTGGAGGCTAAGTCCAAGATCAAGGTGCCAGAAAAGTCAATTCCTGGTCTTCCTCGCTTGCAGATAATGACCTTGTGTCTTCCCATGGTAGAAAAAGAGAGTTCTGGTCTCTTTCTCTTTTTTAAGGACACTAATCCCATTATAGGACCCCATCCTCAGCACCCCATCTAAACCTACTTACTTCCCAAAAGCTGCCCCCTCCAAATACCATCACTTCACGATATTAGGGCTTCAACATCTGACTTTTGGTGGGGACACAAACATTCAGTGTATAACACCCAACGAGAACAAAAGCTAATTACTTTTCAGTTAGAAAGAATGAAAAAGTAATGACAAATTATGTTTGGGTATGTAGCAAAAAAGTCCAGCCATATAGATTGAAATCACCATGATATTGAGCTCCATTTTGTGTGCTAGGAAGACATTTAAAAGACATAGATGGGATTTCTCCTCAGCATGTCCAAGCCGTACCTACAAACTGCTCACCATTATCATCCTACAGGGATAGTAAACAAGAGTCGGCTTCCGCAGCCCGGATAAGTGGAAAGACAACAGCAGGGTTATAAATTGCATTCACATGTTTCAACCTGGGTCCTATGCCAACTCTCTTAGAATGAGCAAAACTGAGAAAAGGAACCCAGAAACACATTCATGCCAGCTTAATAGGATTCAGACTCTACCTCATTACCTTTGCGAGGGACCCCTGGCAAAGTATGAAATTAAAGCATCATACCAGGCTGAGTGAACACAGTTGTCTATTATTCAAGTCACTGCACCTGCCCTAAACTCCACAGCTGCTTCCCCCAAATTTCTAGAGAGTTGGCTGTCACATAAAGGGTGGGCACCCTGTGAGAAGAGGGTTTTCCTTTTGGAGCCGTGTGTGTACTGCAAGTACCCAGTTTTTATTTAGATTGAATATTTATTTGGGATCGGATTGAAGGAAAATTCCAATGAGGCTGAAGCCCTTCCAAGCCATACCTTTGCTCCAACACTGGTGTATTGGAAATGAACAAGAAAGTGAATGGCTGAGTGAAAGGCAATTCACTGTGGTCTATGGCAGTGTGAGATGCTTCTTTTTCTTTCATGTTCTTTTCTCCTTTCTCCTTCTCCTTCTCCTTCTCCTTCTTCCCCTCTTCCTCCACCTCCTCCCCCCCTCCTCCTTCACCCCTCCTCCCTTCTTCTTCTTCTTCTTCTTCTTCTTCTTCTTCTTCTCCCTCTCCTTCTTTTGGCAAAAGTAAGAAGATAGAGAGGAGAAGTGTGAATTGAGAATCTTCTATTATAAAAATGTTATTAAAAAAATCCCCAAATTCTTAAGTTGTTTAAATGTTGTGAAAGAGATTTATTCAGAAATTCAATTTTTTTTTTCTGGGATTTCTGAGAACAGATACACTTTCGGAGAATCAACAAATTTCCATTTCCCATTCCCAAAACTTTTGTGTGCCACCAAAGCATTTTCCTGAAGGGGAAGCCAGAAAAAGGTCACAAGTTTATGTCATTATTGACTTAGACGTGACTTATTTGATTTTCTGAGAAGGAAAAGC
Source organism: Prionailurus bengalensis (assembly GCF_016509475.1). Taxonomy (NCBI): domain Eukaryota; kingdom Metazoa; phylum Chordata; class Mammalia; order Carnivora; family Felidae; genus Prionailurus; species Prionailurus bengalensis. Next base: position 207,786,833 of record NC_057345.1, on the reverse strand, counting down.
AATTAATCCATCTTACCAGCAACCCAGTTTGTGAATAAAACCAGTATGTGTCTCTTGATGAGTTCCAAGTAACCAATACCATCTGAGAAAGGGTTAATGCAATCCCCATCTATTTTCATAGCTATCCTGAAATAACCCTGTGGGAATGTTGTGAACCTGACACAGGTCACCCAGTAGAGAAAGTCAGACTTCAGTTCCCCTCACAAGGATGATTTTGGCTACTTCGAAACAAGAGCTCTAGCGACAGGACTCTGTAGTGAAGACAGTTTGTGAATTACCAGAAAGTCATCTAGAGGGAACTGCTGGGAGAATCCAGGTGGCAGTGTCTCCATGAACATATTTGCAGGTGAGTTAGTCTATGCGTTGCTCAGGGGCTTTGCCTCTGCTCTTCAGCAAGGGAGGAATCAGCAGACATGGAATATGACCACTGCCTTTAACGTTCAACTTCGAAAGTTTCAACATTATGCGCATCATCTTGCAGGGGTTCTCATGCATTGCTTTAAAAGTGTTCCATGGGGCGCCTGGGTGGCACAGTCGGTAAAGCGTCCGACTTCAGCCAGGTCATGATCTCGCAGTCCGTGAGTTCGAGCCCCGCGTCAGGCTCTGGGCTGATGGCTCGGAGCCTGGAGCCTGTTTCCGATTCTGTGTCTCCCTCTCTCTCTGCCCCTTCCCCGTTCATGCTCTGTCTCTCTCTGTCCCAAAAATAAATTAAAAACGTTGAAAAAAAATTTTTTTAAAGTGTTCCATAATGAAACTATGACTTCATCCCTATAAAGCCACTCACTACCCATCCTTTGGAGACTCAGTGCAGGCATCACCTGCTCCAGAAATTCTTCTGTGATGCTCTCTTCCTGCACCCCAGGCTCCATAAACCACATCCATGGCAACCCAGGCTTCCCCACATCACAGGTCTTATCACTGTGTTGAGAAATTTCCTGCTTAGATGTCTGCTTCCACATGGACAAGAAGCCTCTCCAGGCTGGGGTCTGCGTCTGCCTCTTCCTGTGTCCATCCAGAACACCATGCCTGGCACAAAGCAGGTTCTCTGCAACTGTTAGTTGAGCTCAAATGAACTGAGACCTTTGGGGATGGGATTTCCCAGTGCTATAAATGAGCTATTTTAAGTCCCCTTCCTATGTGAAATAAAAGGGGGCTTTTCACAGCCGTTAAGTCTCCTATGAGCCATTTCTCAAAACTAAAATATGTTTATATGTATTTTCGGCTGTGCTAACCCCTGGTGTTTTCTGGTCTTCGGCCAGAGCTCTTCTGCATGCTGAGACCCGTTCCTTTTTTTCAAGTGTCTTGATACTCGTGTGGTTGGTTTTTTTTTTTTTTTTTTTTCATCTCCATGGTGTTTTTCCTTCTACAAATTATGTTTCCCTTCGGACTCTTTCCTCTGGCAGAGTACAAGCCCATGGAAGAAAAGTTTGCATAGCATTCCTGATTTTTACAGGAAGCTCTAAGGAAAAAAATGGAGGGATGATCTCCACGTTTTAAATAAGGTTCATTTGGGGATTATCTACCATTGCAGTATCCCACTAAAATTCAATAGAAAAAGTTTTGACAGTATACCTTGCCTTTTTATAAAAATCCACAACTTTATTTCAATGTCAGAAATGCACTAGGGGCGCTTGGGTGACTCAGTCAGTTAAGCGTCCAACTTCAGCTCAGGTCATGATCTCACAGTTTGTGAGTCTGAGCCCCATGTCGGGCTCTGTGCGGACAGCTAGGAGCCTGAAGCCTGCTTCGGATTCTGTGTCTTCCTCTCTCTCGGCCCCTCCTCTGCTCATTCTCTCCCTCTCTCTCTCTCTCTCTCTGTCTGTCTCTCTCATATAAATAAACATTTAGAAATAAATAAATAAATAAATAAGAAATGCACTGAAGAAAATTTGGATTGAATATCCGGGGGAAGTAATCTGCCAACTCAAAGGTAAACAAGGTACAAAGGGGAAAATACATGATAACCTCAAAATCTAATCAAAGTGGGAGGGCACCTTGCAATTGTAGATCCGAAGGAGTCTTCTTAAGGTTCTTGCGTTCATGTCATAAGATTTAAGTCCCACAAAGACTGGGACCATGCCTGTCTTGCTCATCACTCTCCCCCAGTTTCCAGCACAACGCTGGGCTCATAGGGGGGTCTTGGTATTTATTAAACAAATTAACAAATATTTCTGGATAATCAAGTAGGTGGGGTTAACAGAAGTAAGTGGGTCCAGCTCTTTGGAAATACTACCTTGCTCCTTCATACACCTCAGCAGAGCCCCGGTCCCAGGGCTGCTCAGTGATGTCACTTCCAGACTTTCACTGTGCCTCTGAATAACTTGGAAAGTATTAGTTTTATCCTCAGTGTACAGAGGAGAAAATGAAAGCTCCATGAGGCTAAGTAGCTTCCCAAAATTATAGAGCATATATAGGCAATGCCAAGCCCTGACTTCTTTTCACTACGACGCAGTGCCTCTCAAATGACAAGGATATGTCATCATTCTGTCACAAAATTTGGGGAAGGCCCATGCTTCCAGAAAATTGTGGCTTTCAAGATGGTCACATGAACCAAAATGAAGAGAACTAAACTACACAGTTGCCGCATGCCGGTAACCTTTTTCTTCTTTTTCATTAATGTGAATCCATATTTTCCATCGACATCCTTTGCGACGCCTGCTACTCTGGCATCTGGGCCGCTTGAACGTTTCCTATCGGCTTTTGATACATTGATAATAAGTGAAGAGAATTAAGCAGTGTCTCAGGAGTCCGATGAACATCAGAGACCATGTCTTGCATTCCAGTGGCTGTCTCAAATGCAAAGAATTTTTGGTAATCTCCCCTCAGAGGTTTTAAGTCTTTAAGTAAATTCTTCAAGACAGCACAAGATCCATGTGGTTTACTTTTTACATAAATCACATCAGGGGGACCTGATAACATTCCAGTTACTCTTTGTAGCATCTCAAAGAAATGAAATCCCTTCTGAAATGCACTAGCCAGGAAAAAATGTCATGTTTTGGTGAGGCTGGCTGAAGGCTGCCATGTGATTTAGATAAGGGATTCCCAATGAGGATCTGAGTCACAAATCATTTATTTAATCATTTAAAATAGTCAGGAATCATCCGCTCCCCCAACCCAAAATGTAGAACACTGATAAGCTCTAAAAAAAAAAGAAAATACCCCAGTCAAACATGATGTATCAGTTTCACGTCCTCTTATTAATTTTGCAATTGTTATCATCAACAGAATTAAATGATGGCTTCCCACAGTACTGGGAAAAGGAGAAAAAGTGAAGACAGAGTGATTGACCTTGTACTTGTACTTGTACTACAGCCGACACTATTCTTTCTACCTCAGTTGCTCTATCTGAGACGGTTACCCTAAATAATAAGGTTAGATTGGAGACTGTTCTCCAGGGTTCTGTCACGGTTCTTTCAGGCTTCTCCAGAGAAATGGAACCAACTGGAGAGAGAGAAAGAAACAAGATTACAGGAATTGGCTCATGTGGTTGGTTATGAGGCTGAGAAGTCCCACAGTCTGCCATCTGCAAACAGAGAACCAGGAAAGCCAGTGGTGTTATTCATCCCTAGGACAAAGGCCTGAGAACCAAGAGCTTTAATGCCTGAACACAGTAAAATGGATGTCCAAGATCAAGAAAAGAGAGAAAGAATTTACCCTTCTTCCATCTTCTTGTTCTATTCAGGCCCACAATAGACTGGATGATGCCCATCCTCATTGGTGAAGGTGGATCTTTCCCTACTCAGTCTACAGATTCAAATGCTAATCTCTTCTAGAAACACCCTCACAGATACACTCAGAAATTATGTTTAATAAACTATCTGGGCATCTATTAGCCCAGTCTAGTTGACACATAAGATTAACCATCATAAAGACCATATCTAAAGGGTCTTAGTTCAAATTAAGTCCCCAGTGAGCCTTCCTCAAGCCAACTCCTCTACTCTTTGCTCTCCAAATGTTGGAATCACAGTCCTTTATTTTTAGAAATATGTAAGTGGAAAGGACCTCAAAAGATCTTCAGCTCAATTGTCCTGCTCCATGGAGGTTTGGAAATTATCTAGTGTTTGAAGAGCCTGAGAACTTAATCCATAATTTGCTGTTACAGATTAGCTTACTTATGTGGGTATAACAAAACACTCTTTCCAGAAACTTAAATCATGCCCTGTTGGATTCTATATAGCTAGAGAATAGCAATGACTTTTTATATCTCAAAAAACAATCATGAAGTTTTCACTTCTGTTTCTTTCGCTGGCCACCAACTGTCTTAGGTAAATTTCTTCTGTATGTAAGTAATAGAAACCAACTTCAGCCACCTTCACAAGGAATTTATCACATACTATGTAGGCATAGTGATACAGCTGAACATCAAGAAAGGACTAAAATTATGAGATGGAAAGACTCTAGAACTAAGATGACCCTCCTAGCAACACACAGTGGAAGCCAGACTCCCCAGGGTCAAGTTCCTCTTCTATCACCGGCAGGCTGTTTTCAGAGAAGGACCTTTGTCACTAACCAATGCTTCTCTATCATCATCAAATCATGTACTCTTTCTGAGCCCCCAGAAAGTCCACTGCTCTTCTCTAAATGTTGTCACCCAAAAAGTATAGATTCAACTCCATGGATGGGATGAGACAAATGCACTATTTTTCACCTGTAAAAAAGCTCGGCATTTTACATGTAATGAGAAGTACCCATGATTTATACATATACCTAATGTCACCACATCTACCAAACAACTGAGTTCCAGAAGGAAGAGAGGGAGCTAATATCTACCGAGCACCCATTATACCAGACCCTATACAAAAAATTCTCTTTGTCAATCTTGTAAGGTTGGTATTGCTAACTTTTTTAATGTTTAAATTTCTTATGTGAAAACTAGGGATACGTATTTTGCCATGGATGCCCATTGCTGTGGGTTAAATGTTGGTGTCTCCCAAAATTCATATACCGAAGCCCCAACCTCCAGTGTGAGGGTATTCACAGGTGAGATCTTCAGGTGATAATTAATGTAAATGAAGTCATGAGAGTAGAGTCCCAACAATGGAACCGATGGCCTTAAAAGATGAGGCCATCAGCACTTTCTCTCTCTCTCTCTCTCTCTGCCATATGAAGATACAGCAAGAAGGTAGCCATCTGTAAACCAAAATGGCCTTCACCAAGAACGCCACCATGCTGGTACTCTGATCTCAGATTTCCAGCCTCCAGAACTACCAGAAACTGTCTGTTGTTTCAGCCACACAGCCCAATTTGTAATTTGTTATAGCAACCCAAACTTTACCCATCAAGACGGACAGGAAAGCAAACCATGTCATCATCTCTTGTGAGTTCCTGGTTTCTGATCTTTGGGTTGATAGATATCACATATGAGAAGGCACAGCACTGACTTATTGTCCTACAGCCTCCTCCTCCCCATGGTTGAAAAATAGCTTGATTATCAAACGTTTTCATGTGTTTAAGTAAGGAGAGGGAAGAATGTTCCAGTTTAGCTCCACATACCCTTCAGCTACACTCTGATCCTAACAAGCTGGCCAAACAATGCTTTGGACAGGTACCATCCCTGGCATTTTTCAGTCAAGACTTCAATCTTTCCTAAAATTAATCCTTAATCATCATACTCTTGCTCGGTTTCTCATTTTCCTCATCTACAAAGTAATAAGAATTAAGAGTACGACCTCACAGTGTTATAGTGACGATAAATTCATCTAAACAAAGGATTTGGAATCAACATTGGTATATAGTGTGCACCTAATAAATGTTAGCTGCTCTTCTCATCATTAACGGAGAAGAACACTTATTCCGAAGCAGATCAATGGAATATAGTATTGCCCCAAAAGGAAGGATGCAGAAGATTTCCCTTTTTTTGATCACTGTAACCTCTTTGAGGTTCATATCTTCTGGTCACAGAGCCATCCACCTAAACACTACTCTACACCCATACTGGTAAACCAGTAAGTCTCACCCTAACTACTCTAAACTCACGGAGGTCCTCTATCGTTCCATAAGCCCATCCCCAGTCCCTATTAGAGAGACAGTTTTCCATAGGACTCTTGTGTTTCTGAATGTCCTGGGGTGTGGCACTAACTGCTCTTTTGTTCTGAACTATCTTTTCAAGAATGCTTGCATAGCAAACAGCCTTGAAATATACAGATAGGGATGCCTTCCTGCGCAAAGGGCTGATTTGCCTCCTGTCCAGTATAATAAAGATAATGTGTCCCTCCACGGCAAAGAGTAAGTTGCTTGCACCGATCGTAAAAGATTCAGGTTCCCAAACTCAAGGTTCCTCAGGTGTGATGCAAGCCTACTACCTGTCCAGTACCCATCTGACCCCTTCTCCATTATCCCCATGGGTTTTGGGGTCAGGCGACCAAGGTAAATATGATACCCATGATGCTTGCTCTGCTGTGAGTGAATAATAAAGTCCTTTGTCTCTGACCTTGGAGTCTTATGTCTTCTGCCATCATCCATGACACTGTGGTAGACTAATATGCTAACTCATAAGTACTGGTTACTTTTGTGTTCTTTTAGATTCTTTAAGAGCTTTTCTGTGTTTTTAAGAATCCTCACAATTAAGGAGTAACAAAACTTATGTATACCAACAACTAAAGTAGTGCATCTTTGGTGATATGAAACAAACGCCAATTTTTAAAGCTTTCTTAACTATTAGCCACTGCTAGCCATTCTAGCACGACTTTATATTCATTTAAAGAATCAAGATGTTTTTAGCTCAAATAACAAAATGCCATGATTCAAACGATCTTAAACAATAAGATATTTTATTATGTCACACACACAAAGAAAAGTTAAGGTGAGTTCCAGATGTGGTACATTGGATTTTCACTCTATTTCTTTGTAATTCCCTTGGTTCAGTCCTTCTCCAGCTGGAGAACTTAAAACATTATATACAGTTAACTTTATATCCAGAGAAGGGATTTTTGTTTCAGGAGAAGAAAGAATTTCCCAATGGCACCCAACAGACTGCTTCTACAGCATCCAGAATCAAAGCACTCTCCCATTCTTAAACAAACCACTGACAAGTGGAATAGAATGCCTTTGGTTAGACTCATCACTGTGTTACATTTGCTAGATTCTAGGTTTAGGAGACAGAAAGATGAGAGTAAAAGTTGACATTAAAGTTGATTCTAAGAATTCTATAACTTTCCTTCGGGAATTAATAATATTCCATACCATTCCTACTGTCCTTACCACATTTTCTTCAACCATTCATCCAGCCAGCCATCTATCCATCCATCCATCCAAAAAGTATTTTTGAATGCCAGTTACGTGCCCGGCATTGTTCTAATTGCTGAGATACACAAGTGAACTAAACAGAGTCCCTGCTCTCATGGAGTATGCATTCTTCTGCCTAGTTGTTGAGTTATTTTGATCAGCCACATTTATCCAGAGAAATAGAACCAATAGGAGATAGATAAATACTTAGATAGATACATAAATATACAGGTAAATTTTAAATGATTGTCTCACACAATTCTGGGGGCTGGAAACTCAGACAGGAGTTTGTGCAGTTTTAAGACAGAATTTCTTATTTAGGAAACCTCAGTTTTTGCTCTTAAGGCCTTCGACAGACTGGATGAGGCCCACCTCCAAAGTTGATGTTCTTTGCTTAAAGTCAATGTATCGTACATATTAACCAGCTCTACCAAATACCTTCACAGCGCCATCTAGATTAGTGTTTGTTTAAATAACTGGATGTTATAGTCTGGCCAAATTAAGACATCAAACTAACCAACACAGATGCCTTTTTTATCTGCCCAACTCCACTGCCGGCTTCTTTCAGAAATGACTGTATCATGCAGGTGGATGTCTATAATCCCCACAGAGCTTCACATAATACTTTGCAGCTAGAGGGTGTTCTAGAAATACATGCCATTGGAGTATATAAGCTCAACTTCCTGGCACATACTCTGCAATTTCTTTAAACAAGAAGGGAAGTTCAGAGCAAAAAGCATCACCCAGAGCTGAAGCAAGATCATGAATCACAAAACGAAAGCAACAGACTCCTCCTTCACTCAGCCTGTTCTGAAGATTCTGACTTTCTTTCAAGCCACATACCATCTTGACTCAAGAGAGCACACTTCTGACCATCACACTACTGTCAAAAAGTTACATTTTTCCAAAAAAAAAAATGCTACTAAATACACCACATGCGTCTTTGGGAATATGAATTTCAGCCTAGGGCTTAAGAGATTTCATTTTTTCCCATCTGATTTTGATCTTTTCTTGAGCCATTTGATCTGCTTCTTTCCATAAAGCAGATGTTCCTGGAGAGATCACACAGGGAGCCAGGGGCCAAAGCCAGCCCTCTGATCTGCATGTGTCTCCACTGGCCACCCATGAGGCAGGCAAGCTGTGGCCTCTGTGAGTCAGAATCTGGCGTCTCCAAGCATTCCATACACCTGATATCTTACTACATCTGTCCCCAACCCCCACCCAGTCCTTAAGGGGAAATGCATTTGTAACTGGGGGGAGGGGGGGGTTGTTGTTGTTTGTTTTGGGTTTTGTTTGGTATACAGATGCCTGATCCGCATCTTATAGGAATTGTTGTATGAGGTGATGATCCGCATCTTGTATGAATTGTTTTCTCCGTGGAGTTAATCTAGACACAACCTCAAGGTCTGACCCTCTGCACCCAAAATCAAGAAGAGATAAAAGTTAATAAACATGGATGGAGCACCTATGCTAAGCCACGCACTGAACGAGGCATGCACACATAATTAATCTTCCTTAAAACTTTACAAAGTAAGTACTGTTATATCCATGATACAAATGAGGAAACTGAGGCCATCTGTAATTTGGGGCATAGGCTACAAATCAAAGAAAAAAGCAAAGCTAATCGAGTGTGGTCACACCCTTGGTCTCTCCTTTACTGAACAAAGTGATCATAAGATAACTATTCACTCTTACTATTAAACAGCATATAAGTCCAGTTTAACTCAGAGTGCGCTCAGGTATCCAGATTTTTCCAAAGAAAAAGAGGCAAGTGGGTTTTTGGCTTTTTGTTGCTTTTTAAGATAAAAGGAGTAATTTGTGTGTGGAGTGGAAAGTGAATACAAACCTTTGAAGTCAAATGCTTTTCTGAAAGTGTATTAATCTATCATTGAAATATAAGCAATAGGGGCACCTGGGTGTCTCAGTTGTTTAAGCATCTGACTCTTGATTTCAGCTGAGGTCATGATCTTATGGTTCGTGAGATCGAGCCCCATGTCAGGCTCTGCACTGAGAGCGTGGAGCCTGCTTGGGATTCTCTCTTTCCCTCTCTCTCTGCCTTTCTCTCTCTCTCGCTCTCTCCCAAAACTATAAATAAACTTTAAAAAATACAAGCAATACTAAAGTCAGTATTTAAAAATATATGGATTTTTTGACATGCCTTTCAAAGCTACATTCTCTTCTGAGGAGAATTGCCAGGCATGGCCCCATGCTTCAATGTACAAGGTCCCATTAAATAAGGATTACATTAGTTAGCCAATGAAAAACATTCCTTAGTAAGTCTTCGATTAAGACTGATCACACCAGAGGGATGCCTGGTGGCTCAGTCAGTTAAGCCTCCAACTTTGGCTCAGGTCATGATCTCACCACTTGTGAGTTTGAGCCCCACCTCAGACTCTGTACTGACAGCTCTGAGCCTGGAGCCTGCTTCCGATTCTGTCTCCTTCTCTTTCTGCGCCCCCCCTCCGCCCCCCCCCGCCCCGCTCATCCTCTGTCTGTCTCTCTCAAATATAAACATTTTTTTAAAAAGTTAAAAAAAAAAAGATTGATGACACAACAGAAAATGCTCCTGCTTACAAGCTGAAAAAGTAAATCAATCAAGATTTGGCTCATCACCTCAGTGAATTGTTGGATGGATGGATGGATGGATGCATGGATGGATGGAAGAATGAAACTCTGAAATCATGGAGTGCTGCAAAAAAATACCATCAAAAATGCAAAAAGACAACCCACAGGATAGGACAAAAAAGATAGTTGCTGATCATATATCTGATAAGTAATTTGTATGCAGAATACATGAAGAGCTCCAAAATTCAATAATAAAAAATAAATAACCCAACTAAAAATGAGCAAATGATCTGAGCAGGCATTTCTCCAAAGAATACATACAAACGGCCAGTAAGCAGATAAAAAGATGTTCAAAATCACTGGCCAGCAAGGAAATGAAAAAACCACAGTGAGATATCACTTCCCATCCCCAAGGATGGCTGTGATCAAAGGGACAATACAAGTGTTGGCAAAGATGTGGAGAAATTGGAGCCCTCAGTTACTGCTGGTGGGAATGTAAAATGTGGTAGCCATTTTGGAAAACTGATTGGCAGTTTCTCAAAAAGTTAAACACAGAATTACCACATGACCAAGCAATTTCACTCCAAAGTACTTACCAACGGAACGTAACACATACGCTTGCACAAAAATAAAAAGTATTCATAACAGTATTGTTCATAATAGCTAAAAAGCAGAAACATCCCAAAGGTCCATCAGCTGATGAACAGATAAACAAAATATGGTATATTGCTATAATGAAATATTATTTGGCAATAAAAAGGAGGAAATACTGATACCTGCCATAATATAGATGAACCCTGGCTAAGTTAAAGTCACAAAACACCACTTATTATATGACTCAATACATGATTGATTAGGTAGGTAGATAGATAGATGATAGATGTTAGATGGATAGATAGATAGATAATAGATAGATAGATAGATAGATAGATAGATGTGAATGTCTAGAATAAGCTAATTTATATAAACAGTTGCCTAGGGCTTTAAACAAGAGGCTTGGGAAGAAATGAGTGACTACTAGTAAGTACATATTTCTTTTGGGGGTAATGAAAATATTCTAAGATTGATTATGATAATGGTTGCAGAGCTCTGTGAATATACTAAAAAGTATTGAATAGCATATGTTAAATGAGTGAATGTACGGTATATGAATTCTATCTCAATAAAGTTTTTTTTAATAAAAGTCATTTAACAAATTGAGGACAGGCTGGCAAAAATATATATATCCTGAGGATCTAAATAAAATTTATTTCATCAAATTAGAATGCATCATCTCAGACAATTTGGCTGTCTTAGAGTGACTTTATCTTTAATAGGTTTGGGATGAAAAGTTAGGGCAAATATCACCCTCATTCTCAATAGCATAATCTGTAGGGGGGAAAAAATAAGGTAGTATTCTATAGTAATGGATTGTATCAATGAATTTCTACAGTGATGTGTTCATCTTAGCTACCAACTTACTATTATTCACTTAATATATTTTTAAACCAACTCACCTTCCTCTTAAAAATACATGTATTTAAAAGGGAATTGAGGGGCGCCTGGGTGGCACAGTCGGTTAAGCGTCCGACTTCAGCCAGGTCACGATCTCGCGGTCCGTGGGTTCGAGCCCCGCGTCGGGCTCTGGGCTGACGGCTCAGAGCCTGGCGCCTGTTTCCGATTCTGTGTCTCCCTCTCTCTCTGCCCCTCCCCCGTTCATGCTCTGTCTCTCTCTGTCCCAAAAAATAAATAAATGTTGAAAAAAAAATTTTTAAAGGGAAATGATTTCCTTATTAAATTTGGAAAACGAGTTCACTTGCCATAAATAAAAGATGCTTTACAATACGTGCCATAAAAATAAATCTGTATTTTTAAACTCTCGGGAGACGGTGTTGCTAACCAGACGACTATTACCAGCCTGGGACCTGTTATCTTTTTTGTTTAGATGAGAGAATAGCGATATTAGAGAAATGTTAAAATGTGGTGTAATAGATGACACTATTAAGGAAAAAAATTAGAAGGGAAGCAATCTATGCCAGCCAATGTTATTTAACGCTATATCCATGAACCACCTGAAACTACTTCTAAGCCACATCTCCCTAGCAATCTAAGGAAGGTGTTGCTTGTTGGTGGGTGCCTCTTCTCCCACTAAACAAGAACTCCAGGCCCAAGTGCTTGCTTTCTTGTGTTGTGACCCCAGTAGTGTTCTCTGTATCCAACTAGAAGGGCAATGATGGGAAAGGCAAACCCACTTCTTAAAAATCTTGGAAGGGGCGCCTGGGTGGCTCAGTCGGTTGAGCATCCGACTTCGGCTCAGGTCATGATCTCACAATCCATGAGTTCGAGCCCCGCATCGGGCTCTGTGCTGACGGCTCAGAGCGTGGAGCCTGCTTTGGATTCTGTCTCCCTCTCTCTCTATCCCTCCCCCGCTCGTGCTCTGTCTCTCTCTGTCTCAAAAATAAATAAATAAAAACATTTTAAAAAATTTTTTAAAAATCTTGGAAAAATACACCCATTTCTGTTCATGTTCCACTGACGAGAATTAACCATATGGTCACTCCTAGACGCAAGAGGAGCTGGGACCTACCTGGGCCATCATTTTCTAGGACGAAATTCCACACCATGGAAGGGGAACAGACACTGTGGCAGACAGCTCTTTAGGCTACAACCCAGGCTAAGGGTATTCTGGTAAAGACAGGCCATTATATATGGCTGCAATGAGTTTTGAATAATGATGAATAATGGCCTTCTCAGAAACCGAACTTGAGGAAATAGATTTATTCAATGGGACACCATTTAAAACCAAATGGCTACTACAAACAAACAAACAAACAAAAACTAAACCAAGCATGCAGTTATAGACCCTTTGAGTTAAAAGAGACCCCCGAGAGTTTCTACTTATCACACAAAATACTTCACCTAGAACAAATGCTCAAAATGCCTCTCCTTTGAGACCAACCTCTTCAGGCTTCGCTATCATTAGACGGGTCCCTCTCTCCCTTTCCACCAACACCAAAAACCATGCTGTGGCTAAAACGAATCAGAGAAAAATCAGAACACACAGGCTGCCTCACTTAGTTGTAAACTGGAAAAGTTCTCAAACACCACTACTTCCAAATCAATACAAAACATTTCTAGGCTATCCATATCCTCAGGAAATTGGTCCTGGTGGAGGGCTCTTCCAGTTGGTGGAATTTATCTTTTCTACCACCAAAATATGTTTTTAAAAATTCAATCAGTAGGAACTCTCTAAAATGTATGTCCTTCATACCCTTTCAAACAGGAAACCAGGGAGCAGCAAGCAGTCTTTTCTTGGTGGCTCAGGGATTAATCAAGAACCTCCATGTAATGCAGGACCTTTTTGACCTTTATGGTAAATGACCGTGTCTGTTGAGTTTGGGAGTCCTTCTCTGGCCCTTCTCGTGATAGACTACTCCGATTGCTCCTTGCTTCTCTCTTGCCTGGAATGGCTCTTTCCTTGCCTTCAGATTTGCTACTTATCTGCTGCAAGTCTGAAAAACAAATGGTAAAATTGCTGAGAGCATTTTGACGCTTACTCTCTCTCACATACAACCTTGAAAAAACGATTTGCCTTGGAGTCCACCTCAGAATCCTTAGTATCTATCACGTGACAACTGCCTTTGGCTCTTCAGAGTTCCCTCAAACTCAATTCACACCTTTCTTTGTTCCACCAAAACAAGCAATTGGACAACTGAGTTCTAAACGAATGATACAGTAAACTCTATTCTCATCTATTAATTAGGAATGTTTCATTAGCAAGTAACCCAAGACCAAATCAAATTGGCTCAAGCAAGGGAAGCAAAGAATGTATTGACTCATACAGATGAAAAGTCCACCTGCTTCAGGCATTCCCAGACCCAGGTGCTTAAACAATATTGCCAAAGCTTCATCTTTCCATATCTTTGGCTCTACTTTTGGCCATGGTGCCTTTGCTCTCAGGCGAAGTTGACCATCTGCATCTATGTGCTTATATTCTGTCAGTGTAGCAACCCCAACAGAAACTAGGCATCTTTTCTCTGGTAATTGAGCAAAAGTCTCAGTGCTGATTTCCATTGGCCTGGATTGGGTCACACAATTGTGCCTGAACCAATCACAGTGACTTATTGGCCAGGTTTTTATCAGGTTCCCCACCCCGGAATCCAGTCCTTCTGAAACTACTTGCGTTGGGTATATAGACAGCTAAGGTTAACTCCTTAGGATGAAATCAAGGTGCTGTTGCAGAAGAAGATAGAACAGATCGATGCTGGGCAGGCAAAAAAAACAAGAGATGTCCACTACAGTTTATCACAGGTCATTTAACCTAGTTTTCTAGAGGTTCAAATGCAAAGTAATTTTTGAATCATCATTTGACTGTGGAGTCATTCCTGCTCCTAACCCTCTTAAAGTTTTCCGTATGCACGAAGATAGACTTGGCCCTGAACCCATACAATATACCTCCAACATTAGGTCTTCCTAAGTAGACCATATTTCTGTTTCCTGATTACAGCATGTTTCTATCATCACCCTTATAATAATTTTCGCACTTTTTCTCTCACTTGAAGTAAAAATTTCAGTGTGAAATTTATCTCCTGTCTTCCATGTCATTATGTTAGCAGTTTTTCAGTCTTCGTAAGTCTTTCTGAAACACCATTTTCTCCTAAAACAGGAAGTATGAGAGCCAAAAATAATCTTTCCTTTTAGCCTAGTAGCTCTCCAGTAAGTGTTGCTGGAAGCTCTAATAAAAGACAGTATTAGCAGGCAGGGCACTCCAAGCTGGTACTGCACAGAAGGCATCTTTTAAATTCCTTTGGGTATCAATCTTGCAGGCAGATGTCCCTCTCCCTTTGGTGTGACTGCATTTCCCCCAGAGAATAGGCTTGGCTCTCCCCTTGGCATCAGATAAGGGCTTCCCAGATGCCGAACAATGAACAGAGTGCAGCCCCACTCAGGGCTGCGGCCAACGCACTCACATGGTGAGAACTGGCCACGCGCTCCCACACACACCCTGCCCACCCACCTCTATAAATCCTACTGTGGTGCAGGGGCCAGGAAATGGATCTGTTCTCTATTCAAAGGCCATGGAGCCAAGAACTCCCAAATTTCTTGCGTCAGAATTACCATTCTCTAACTCTGCTGGCCGTTCTTCCTTGACCTCTCCTGGAAAAGGGCCACCGTCTTGGAGTCAACCACCTCCCCAGGCTTCTGGAGGAAGAACACGGCGCTTGCAGTGAGGACATCAGGGTTGGAAACATGATCTTACCCCTTGTCAGCAGAGAGGTTTCTCCATTCACCTTCACAGGTCTTTTCACTCCCCTGACCACAGCCCCTATTGTCTCTTGGGACTCCTCCCCTTCTTCCCCCCCCCCCCCCCACCATGCATGTGGTCCAGACAAGGCTGTTCCCAAACCTAAGCCATTTGGTGCCCCGTGCAGCCACCTGGCTACACGGACTGGTTTAGGGACAGGCCCTGGTTCTAAGACAGTTGGGCATGTGCAAATGAGAACAATTTGCAAGAGCTACTCAAAGAAGCATGCTGTTTTTCCTCTGGACTTGCAGCTGAGACAATGCCAGGGACCCACTTGTCACAATTTGCCTGGGAACTTCCTGGCTTTAAAACTGAAAGGTCCCTATCCAGGGAATCCCCCCTCAATTCCAGGCAAACCGGGCCAGTTGGTCATCCTAAATGGGTATCAGAGCCGGTTGTGAGAAGCGGGGCTGCTACAGCCGTATCGCTACTGCATGAAACCTGACAATGGAACCAGCACAAAGGAAAAGAGACTGAGAGATGGAGTCAGTGTCGGGGCCACATCTTCACACGCCTGGATTTAGCCACGCCTGCAGCCAGAATCCCTCGTAATCTCTCATTGTAAGAACCAAGAGGTTCTCTTTTTGCTCGAACCAGCTCAGTGTGGATTTCCTGACATTTGCAACAAGAAAGTCCGCTCACTAATATAGCAGTGGCATGAGATTGCCCAAGTTGCTTGACCTCTCTGGGCCTCATTTGCTCATCTGTAAAATTGAAGTGGTATTTTCTGAAGACCAAAGGAGTCCATGTCTGTCCCCATGGTTGGCATACAGTTCTGTCCCTTCCTCTTCACAAACTAGAGAATGCATAAACTATAGAAAGTGAGGGCTGGGAGGAAGGAAAGATGTACTTGTTCCAAGGGCGCATCATAGAGATGGGGAAACTGAGACACAGCTGAAAACTGAATTAGCTAAAGCCTTTCAGTTAATCACAAAGTCAGAACCAGAACGGGGGCCCCTGAGTTCTGCCTGGTGGTATTTCCATCACATCAGGAACTCAACATTTTGTTTTCTTTTCTGAGAGGGCCAGCCTGCTGATGCCAAGGGGAGGGCGAGTCTTTCACAGCCCAAGGAGACTCCACCCGAACATGATGTCAGGGGCAGTGCCCAGAGCTGGCCCAGAATACAGGCACACCTGTCCAGTCTTCCTAACTGGATATCAGTCCAGTGTCCTCACAGGTTACCACCACCAAGGCTCTTCCCCTGCCCTAGGGGGGTCTTCTTCACCCACCCCAACCAAGAGAAGTCTCTCCCCTGAAATGCAAACCTTAATGCGGACATTCAGAACTCTTCTTTTGCCAACCACCTAATAATGAAGTGTATCAATAGCCAGCTGGTCTTCACAAGATTCAGAAATTCCTTTAGGCTGTTTTCTTCTTAGGAAAATAAAATTTATTCTCAAAATGCATCTCTCAGCTGTGTTTGTAAATGCATTTCCCAAAGCAAATATTAAGGGGGAAAACAAGGAAGAGGAGAGACTATAATAACCGTTCACCACCTTTGATCTCCGGTAAGGGTGGGAAGAGAACAAGGAAGGCCCTATTGTCACCTGAGGGGGCTGCTCAGTGCTCCGCTGGCCTGATCTCTCCTGCAGTTTGGAGGCATGGCCAGGGGCCCACCAGGCACGGGGAGGTGCAGTCCAGCTGGCTGCTGTGTGGTGATTTATTTGCCTTGTCCACAGCCTCCTCTCCTACAGCCTGGGCTGGTTTTACTCGGAGCAGACTTGAGATCATAAAAGGAATATTCTCCTTAACTGCCACATGTTAGGGAGGGAGACTGGGACAGAGTGGCCAAGTGATTCCCCCTGGACTGCTGGGCTTGAGTCCAGCTGCTTCAGAAAATCTTGGAGGAATGTACAGTACTGAACTGAAGGAATTTTCCTCTCCATAGACTAGCGGTAGAAACTATTCTGTGTCCAGAGTCTGAAGAGGGTGCTTATCACCTGGGATGCACCAAAACGTGCCTGCCAGGATCTTGAGGCCATTACTGCTTTGCTCACCAAGTATCACAAGGCTATGTATCTGGTACCAACACATTTAAGTGTGAGTTTTGTATGTGTGTGCAGGGTTTAAGGGTCCATTTCGTCACATTTCTCAACCCTACAGGTTCTGAACAAATTGGTACGTAGACACAGGCTCGGATCATGATCCCGGCACCAGCTTTCTCCTTGGTCCAGTTGGATTAGAGTTTTTGGATTAAACCTGGGGTTCCAAGGAGCTCCCTTCTCCTTCCTGTCCTCCCATCCCCCAGCCGAGCCCGCTGACCCAAAAAGAGGCAGAACACCTGGACACCACCCTGCCTCACTCCCATCAGCTCTTGCCTCAGCGAGCCTTCTACAAGAAGAGGAGGCCTGTGGGCAGGAAGCTCTGAAGGAAAAAGCCCATAAAAGCCGGAGCATAATGTGCTGCATGATTCCCTTTACCCATCCCACCAGTTAGATAAATCCAGGGGGAGTAGGAAGTCACAAAAAGAAGTGCAGAAGAAGTTTGCACATTGCTTTGTCAAGAGGTTTGACGGTATTGTCTTTGGAGTTCAGAAAGGGGACCCACCTTGCAGGTAAAAGTGACTTGTCACAAAGACTCCAAGTTCTCCTGCAAATAAACTCCCTAAAAAGAGCCCTCAAATGAACCCACCTTTTTCCAAGGTCCAAATGACAGCAAAGGATCCTAGAGCAAACCTGCCCCGCCATTTTGTATTCTGCCATGACTTCACTTCTTTCTTTAATTTTTATACATCCAGAATAAACAAATCAAAATTCACTTAAAAGATGTAAAGACTAGCAGCACTGTTTCAGAATACTTAACCGTCAGCCTAACCCAGGCACCAACCTTCAGAGGAGAGGCCAATGACTTCAATTATGGAGATGCCTGCTGGGCCACCTACAGGGCTTGAGCTGCAGGAAATCTAAGGGTGCTCGATGAGGCTCAGGACCCCCAATCGCATGGCCTTTGGTGGGGAACACTAGCAATATATTCACATGATGGTAAGTTTTTGTAAAACTTGCAAAGGTAAGCTAATTTAACCCCAATTGATTAACACCACTGTCAATTTGCACTTTGATGTCCCCTGTCACACTTCTTTTCATGTTGGGTGACATTGGGACAGCAGTGGGCATTTTGGAATCTGGCTGGAGAAAAACTGATTTAGAAATACATTCGTTTGGGCTTAGCAATAATACATGGATGTAGTTTGCAGTCACTTCTGTGAACAGTTATTAGAGTAGAAATAACTTCCAGAAGTATTTTTAAATTTAGTTTTAATTGAAATTTTTATTGAGATATTTGTAGATTCATAGGCAGCCGCAAGAAATAATACAGAAATCCCTGTACATTTTGGGAGACAATGGTCTACTGTTGCAACCAGATATTAACTTTGACATAATTCACTTATCGTATTCAGACTACCCAGTTTTACTTGTATTCATTCCCGTGTGTGTGTACATATGTATATTAAGATCTCTCCATTTTATCACACATATGGGTCCATGTATCTATTACTGTAGTAAAGTTACTGAACAGTTCCAGAGCCACAAGGATTTCCCGTGTGGTCCCACTATGGCCACACCAGCTTCCTTCCTCCCCCTCCCCTTCTTCCTACCCCAAAGTAATCACTCATCTGTCCTTCATCCCTAAAATTTTGTCATTTCAAAATGTTATATAAATGAAATCAATAGTATGTAACCTTTTGGGATTTTTTTTTTCCATAACAAAATTGCCTTGAGATCCATTCAAGTCACTGCATATACCAATATTTCCTTCCTTTTCATTGCTCAGTAGGGTCCCATGGTAGCGTTGCCCCACTGTTGTTTGTTCACAACTGACCTGCTGAAGGACATCGGGGCTGATCCCAGCTGCTATGAACATTTGTGTACAGGTTTTCATGTGAACGTTTCTCTGGTATAACCGTCTGGGCAGGCAATTGCTGTGTTGCATGATAGTCACTTATTTGCTTTTTCCAAAAACAAAAACAAAAAACCAAAAAACTGCTGAACTGTTTTTCAGAGTAGCTGTGCCATTTGACATTCTCGTCACCAATGTATGAGTGGTCAGTTCCTCTGCATCTTCAGCAGCATTTGGTGTTTTCACAATTTTTTATTTTAGCCATTCTGATAGTGTATAGACATAGCCCATTGTGGACTTAATTTGCATTTCCCTAATGGTGTCTTCATGTGCTTATTTACCATCTGTATATTCTCTTCAACAAGATGTCTGTGTATGTCTTTTGTTCTTTTTTCATTTGGATTTCTTGAGTTTTTCACTGTTGCACTTTGGGAGTTCTTTATATATTCTTGATACTAATCCTTTGTCAGAAATGTTGTTTGCAAATATATTTTTTCAGTCCGTACTTTATCTTTTTATACTCTTTAATAGGCTTTTATAGAGCAAGTTTTTAACTTTTATGAGTTTTCAACTTATTAGTTGTTCTTTCTATGGATTGTTTTAGTCCACTTGGGCTGCTATAACAAAATATCATAGACTGGGTAGCTTATAAACAAAGAAAATTCCTTTCTCACAGTTCTGGGGGCTGGGAGTCCAAGACAAAGGAACCAGAGTGGTCATTTTCTGGTGAAGTCCCACTTTCCAGTTCATAGCCAGAACCTTCTTCCTGTGTCCTCACATGGTGGAAGGGGCTAGGCAGCTGCGTGGGATCTCTTTTATAAGAATGACTAACCCCTTTCAAGAGGACTCCATGATCATGACCTAACTACCCTGTAAGACCCCACCTATATCATCATCACCTTTGGGGGTTAAAATTTCAACATATGAATTTGGGGAGGACACAATATTGAGACTACAGCATGGATCGTGCTTTCAGCGTCAAGACCAGGATTATTCTGAATATGTACTCTGCCAGTTAATTCACCAAGAAGCATGATAATAATATGCAACGTGTCAGGTCATAGGATAACACGAATGTGTCCCAAGCCACCAGCACTGGTAAGTAAGTGGGTAAAAAGGAAGCAAGGCTTGAACTATGGTGCCAGAAGCTAATCTAGAAAATTCTTATAATCATCAGATGTGCAAAACTGTAAATAGAAGATTCAGTTTTCAATAATGTCCAGCAAAATGAGTGAAAACTATTAGAAATAAAAATAAAACCTGGTTAACCATGTAAATAGAAAGACTAAATTTTCTTTCTATTATTTCTATGTATTATATTATAAAATTGTTGCCATATAAAGATATCAAAGAAAAAGTATGTAGAAAGAAAAGTTTTATGGCATTGTGAAGTATAATTAATTAATAAAAGATATTATTATGTTTCTGAAGTTTGGGGATATTTGTGTTATTTAGCAGGTGTTCAAAATTTATAATTTGTTGTGATTTCTTTTCTTCTTCTGCATATCTGTTTGTGTTTGTACCTAGTATTGAGCTCTTCTTCTTTAAGTGGGGACCCAAAATCAAGAAGCTTCAAATCCCATGAAACCTAGATCAGGCCCTAACCAGGTGTTAACCCTTTAGTTGCTGGATAATGAGGTGTTCTATACTAGGTGGCACTCTGACCATTTCCCTCCATCCCACCACCCAATGGCTACTTAAGGCAGGTAGCCATTGGGTGGTGGGATGGAGGGAAATGGTCAAAGAGTACCAGTGAGTATGGAAGTATTTCAATGTTTTCACTGGTATAAGGCCAACTAAATCTAAGTGCTGTCCCTTGTATTTATGTAACTGTTTTTTCGGAGTAGCAGAAACTGGGCAAGGAAATGAAGGCCTTCAACATCAGGCGGTTCTTGAGAAAAATGATAAACTTGCCCCTTGAAGTGTTAAACAGAAATATAGGGGAGAAAAAATTCCTCAATTTCAAGGTCAGTGGCCCAGAATAGACAATAAGAAGAACATTATAGGGGCACCTGCGCAGCTCAGTCGGTGAAGGGTCTGACTTCTGCTCAGGTCCTGATCTCAGGGTTCATGAGTTTGAGCCCCGCATTGGGCTCTGTGCTGACAGCTCAGAGTCTGGAGCCTACTTTGGATTCTCTGTTTCCTTCTCTCCTGCCCCTTCCTCACTCGTGATCCCTCTCTCTCTCTCTCTCTCTCTCTCTTTCTCTCAGAAATATTAAATGAATAAACTTTAAAACAATATTTTAAAAAAGAGCATTATAAACCACTAATAGGCATTACACTAATAAGTTTTAGCTACTATTTTGTCCCCAAGGCTCCTGTGTCAGGAATGCAGGAAAATAGAGATGAATCCCTGCTCTTATATGCTCTTTCTCATTGCTGTGCGCCCTACCGCTCCGAGTCATTGGAGAGACTGCCAAGGGTGGTGAAATAGCTTGATTCAACTACAGGCATTGACTGTGGTCAGGCAGTGGAGTAGGGGCTTTCTCCATTTAATCCCACTTAAGCCTCTGTGCCTGCAAAGCCCCTCAGATCAGCCATGGCTCTCACTTCTTTCCAGAGTCTCCTTGAGGCAACCCACGGAATTTGACTTGTAGAGAGCAGTTTGACAACCAAAACTCTAAAGGAAACAGCATTTAGCTAAAAGGCAAACATCACCAAGTAATTACACCCAGGTAATTACACTTAAGTTTTTATTTAAATTCCAGGTAGTTAACGTATACAATGTAATATTAGTTTCAGGCATACAATTTAGTGCTTAGTGACAGAATTTAACTTCTTGCCTCAGTTTTCCCAGAACCTAACCTGATTATGCCTCTTTCAGGGACTCTTCACCTTCTTTGAAGCTCTTCGGATGCAACCTTCTGCCATGCACCTGTCGTGCACCTTTAAGCAAATGCTGTAGCTTGGTGGTTTGTGACACCTCCCACACAGTGTGATTCCACAGCTTGAAGAAGAACATGTGAATTAAGCCAAGCAGACAGCCTAGAGCCTAGCAAAGTCTCAGTAAAAGTAATGGCTGCTATTAGAAACCAAATCTTGTACATTTTTAAAGCACAACAAAGAGGAAATGATATTCAACATCGAGATTTCTGACATTTATTGTCTATAAAGTAACAGCGCTTTTTAGTCTTTCCTATCAGATGTTTGCTATTATGGAACAGGACTATTATTGGAATCCGTATGAATGCTCGAATTTTCATTTCCAGTTCATTATTTATCTTCAAACTTTTCTCTGCACTAGAGAAAAAAAAAAGTCTTTAACTTTGTTCCATCCATGTACGAAGAATTTTAGAGAAAGAACAATTAAATTTAAAAAGGAAACTATTTATAAAGCTTTCAAAACTACAAAGGTATACTCACAAATATGTAAATACTTTGTTAAACCCAGAGTTAAAACATGAAATCGCCAAGTTATATAATACCTTATCTAGTATTCATGCAGAAGGGGTTAGTATTCATGTATTCTTAGTATTCTAGTATTCATGAAGAAGGGCTTAGTGGGCAAATTAGCAAATAGACAAGATTTCAAGGAAAAAGTTTTCAAATATTTCTAAGAGTTTTTAAAGTGATAATCTAAGTTCTAATCATACTTTGTTATTAATTTCTTTTAAGAAAGGAGACCGAGAAAATGTCACTTTTGATACTTTTTCCCCATTTAGTGTAAGAAGCTGAGAATAATAAAGCTACATTGAGGAAGGAAATAAGGCATGGGCTTTGTAATCTAAGATGCAGATTCAGATCTGTACTCAAGGACCTATTTATTTTTCAGTCTTTTAAGCTCTCAGACCCTCAGTTTTCTCATCAGCAAAATCAAAATAATACTTTATATCAGAATTATTATGAGAAATCAAAGTATGTCAAGAATTCCAGCATTTCCTGGGGCGCCTGGGTGGCGCAGTCGGTTAAGCGTCCGACTTCAGCCAGGTCACGATCTCGCGGTCCGTGAGTTCGAGCCCCGCGTCGGGCTCTGGGCTGATGGCTCAGAGCCTGGAGCCTGCTTCCGATTCTGTGTCTCCCTCTCTCTCTGCCCCTCCCCCGTTCATGCTCTGTCTCTCTCTGTCCCAAAAATAAATAAAAAACGTTGAAAAAAAAAATTAAAAAAAAAAGAATTCCAACATTTCCTTATTAAAATAATGATTGCTTTTAAAACATTTCTAATTCAATCATATTATTTCATGAATATTTCATTTTTCATATTGTTTCACTTTATATTAATTTAAAAGTTTTATTTTATATAGTTAGCATATAACACATCATGATGATCTGGACAATTTCTTCTATTAAAACCTTGGAAAAGAATATAATTTATTTGAAAAATATTCTACTGAGATATTTTGGGCCACAGTTAGCTACTTTAACTTCTCTCTTGAAAAGAATGTTCCAAATTTGATCTAAAAAATAGTTCCCCTGATAACTATAAACATAGGAGCCCAGCCTATATTTTTTATGGAAGCAAAATTCCTGCCAATCTCTCTGACACTCTTGCTTACAGAAAGTCTGAAAAATTCAGGCCAATATTGCTTCACAGTATTTTTTTTTCCCATTTCTTTATATAATCCAGTAGAGTTTCAGGGAAGGAAATCAAATATAGAAAATAAATATCGTAAAGATTTATATTTTATTTTGAGAATGACGTCACCAAGTTGGCCACAGAAGTTGTTCCTGACTTTGTTCCCCATAACGAGAAAACCAATAACTACTCAAGAACACTGAGAAAATCCTAGAACACAGGGTTGATGTTGAAGAGGCCAAGACAAACTGCATGGGAAAAGTAAGAGAAGTGGCCACACTGAGTGTACTGCCCCTCCCCCATGCCAGAGCTGCACCACAAGGAGAGGTCTCCCTGAAACTCTGATTCCTCCAGTGAAAAAGAGAACCCAGGGAAACAACAAGCCCCTCGGCCCCGCCCAGTTTTGTGGGGCATTTTGCAGGAGCCCCTACTCTGATCTTGCACCACAGGGAATCTTCAGGGCTCAACCACTAAGAATCGGGGTGTGATGGAGAAGGGGAGAGGGGCTTGCAAGAACCAGCACACAGATCTTGGCAGAATAATACCTGCAGTATCCAAGTAGCAATCCCAAACAGCAGATTTGCTCATCTGCAGAACCAAATCGGGGCCTTCTTTGACCAGAGAACATGGCAGAATGCAGATTTGCCTGATTTTAATACTGATTTTAATTCATTTAAAGTGAGTTTTGCTGACCGTAGAGCCCCCTTTTTCCAAGCAAGGGGCTGAATCACAGCTCCACCCACTGTACAGAGTGCCTTCCAAATCCATCCGATCAGGAAGGCTGGTGATACCTCCTGGAAGCTATAATGTCAGTAGCACTCAAGCCAAGATGTAGGCAAGCAGAGCTACTTACATCGAGACCAGTCAGTACCAGCTGTACTTTCAAGGTATCAAAAGAAAATAACACTCAACCAAAAATTCTATACCCAGTGGAGTTGCCTTTCAGAAGCAAGGGAGAGATAAAGACTTGTCTTTATCGGAACAAACAAAAGCTGAGGGAGTTCATTACCACCAGACTTGCCTTACAAGAAATACTAAAGGGAGTTTTTTGTGTGGAAGTGAAAGAATGTTAGTTTACATCATAAAAACATACAGGTAGAATAAATCTCAGTGGTAACTATAAATTTACCAGAGTTAGAGTTAGATTCTGCCATATGATGATAGTGGCACATAATTCACTTACAATGCTAGTTTGAAAGTTTTTTAAAAAAATGAACATAATAAAAATAACCATAACTATATAATCTATTATTGGTTACACAATGTTAAAAAATGTAAGTTGTAATAGCAATAATCTAAAATAAGAGGGAAAGGAGAAGTGAAAGTGAAAATTTACAAATTCTGTTGAAGTTAAGTTGTTATCAGTTTAAAATAAGGTGTCATAAGTTGAAGATATTTACATAAGCTTTATGTTAACCACAAAAGAAAAGCCTGTGGTAATTACACGAAAGAACACAATAAAGAAGTCAAAGTATGCTGATTCCAAGATATCAAAACACAAAAAATACCGAAGGATAAGAAACAAGGAACAATAGATATACAAAACAACTAGAAAACAGGGGTGCTTGGGTGACTCAGTCGGTTAAGTGTCTGACTTTGGCTCAAGTCATGACCTCACAGTTCATGGGTTCAAGCCCTGTATTGGACTCTGTGTTGACAGCTCAGAGCCTGCAGCCTCTAGCTTACTTCAGATTCTGTCTCCCTCTCTCTCTGCCTGTCCCCCACTTGCACTCTGTTTCCATCTCTCAAAAATGAATAAATGTTGGGGCGCCTGGGTGGCGCAGTCGGTTAAGCGTCCGACTTCAGCCAGGTCACGATCTCGCGGTCTGGGAGTTCGAGCCCCGCGTCAGGCTCTGGGCTGATGGCTCGGAGCCTGGAGCCTGTTTCCGATTCTGTGTCTCCCTCTCTCTCTGCCCCTCCCCCGTTCATGCTCTGTCTCTCTCTGTCCCAAAAATAAATAAACATTGAAAAAAATAAAAAATAAAAAATAAAAAAATGAATAAATGCTTTAAAAAAAGAAAAGAAAACAGAAAATAATTAACAAAATCACAACAGTAAGTCTTTGCTTATTAATAATTACTTTAAACATTAATGGCTTAAATTCTCCAATTAAAAGACACAGAATGGCTGAATGGATGAAAAACAGATCCAGCAATATGCCACCTATAAGAGACTCATTTAGCTTCCTTAAAGACACATATAGTCTGAAACTGAAGGGATGGAAAAAGACACTTCAAGCAAATGGCAACAACAACAACAACAACAACAACAAAAGCATAATATCTATATTTACATCAGACAAAATAGACTTTAAACTTAAAATGGTCAGAAGAGACAAAGAAAGTCATTATATAATGATTAAAGAGCTCAGTATATCAATAAGATATAAAAATTATAAATATTCATCCACTTGACATTGGAGTACCTGAATATATAAAGCAAAAACTTACAAAGCTAAGAGAAGAAATAAACAATAACACAACAATGTCGTATTTAATACCCTAGTCTCAATGATGGATAGAATTATTTCTATCTGCAGATGACCTGATTTTATATATAGAAAAACCTAAAGACTCAATCAAGATGTTGTTAAATCTAATCAATGAATTCAGTAAACTGGCAGGGTATAAAATTAATGTACAAAAATCAATAGCATTTTGGGGCGCCTGGGTGGCGCAGTCGGTTAAGCGTCCGACTTCAGCCAGGTCACGATCTCGCGGTCCGTGAGTTCGAGCCCCGCGTCAGGATCTGGGCTGATGGCTCAGAGCCTGGAGCCTGTTTCCGATTCTGTGTCTCCCTCTCTCTCTGCCCCTCCCCTGTTCATGCTCTGTCTCTCTCTGTCCCAAAAATAAATAAAACGTTGAAAAAAAATTAAAAAAAAAAATCAATAGCATTTCTATACACAAACAATGAATTTTCTGAAAAAGAAATAAAGAAATTGATCCCACTTACAACAGCATCAAAAACAATAAAATACTCAGGAATAAATTTAACTAAAAAGGTGAAAGATCTCTACTATGAAAACTACAACTACGAGACATTGAGGAAAGAAATTGAAGAAGACATAAATAAATGGAAAAGTATCTTGTGTTCACATAGGGAAAGAATTAATATTGTTAAAATGCCAATACTACCAAAAGCCATCTATCTACAGATTCACTGCAATCCATATCAAGATTCCAATGGCACTTTTTACACAAGTAGAACAAACACTCCTAAAATTTATACGGAACCACAGAAGATCCCAAGTAGCCAAAGAAATCCTGGGGAAGAAAAACAAAGCAGGAGACATCACACTTCCTAATTTCAAGCTACACTGTAAAGTTATGGTCATTAAAAAGGTATGATAGTGGCATGAAAACAACTAGGCCCATGGAGCAAAATCAAGAGTCCAGAAATAACCCAAGCATATGCGTTAAACTAATATTTAACAAGGGAGCCAAGAATATGCAATGGAGAAAAGACAGCCTCTTCAGTAATTAGTCGTGAGATAATTGGATATTCACATATAAAAAAGGAAAATGGACCCATTGTCTTATACCACTTACAAATATGAGCTCAAAATGGATTAAAGACTTAAGTGTAAGACCTGAAACCATGAAACTCCTAGAAGAAAACATAAGAATAAACCTCTTTGATATAGGTCTCATTAATGGATTTTTGGATATGATACATAAAGCACGAGCAACAAACACACACACACACACACACACACACACACACACAAGTGGGACTACACCAAACTAAAAAGCTTCTGCCCAGCAAAAGAAACTATCAACAAAGTGAAAAAGCAATCTATGGAATAGGAAAAAAATATTTGCAAACCATATATCTGATTACAGGTTAATCCCCAAAATATATAAAGAACTCATACAACTCAATAGCAAAACAAATAATCCAATTTTTTAAATTAACAAAGGACCTAAAAGACATTTCTCCAGAAAGATATACAAAAGACCAAAAGGTATATGGAAAGATATTTAACATCATGAGTCATTAGGGAAATGCAAATTAAAACCACAATGAGATATAATCTCACTCCTGTTAGAAATGGCCTTGGATCATCAAAAGACAAGAAATAAATGCTGGCATAGATGTGAAGAAAAGGGAAAGCTTGTGCACTGTCTGTGGGATTGTAAATTGGTAGAGCTACTGTGGAAAACAGTACTAAGGATCCCTCCAAATTTTAAAATAGAACTATCATATGATCCAGTAACTCGGCCTGGGAATACATACACAGGAAACAAAAACACTAACTCAAAAAGATATCTGCACCCTCATGTTCATAACAGCATTATCTGCAGCAGCCAAGGCATGAAAACAACCTCAATGTCCACCAGTGAGTTAATGGGTAAAGAAGTCGTGGCATATATATGCAATAGAATATTAATCAGCCGTTGGAAAAAAATGAAGATATCCTACCATTTGCAACAATTGGTTGGGTCTTGAAGGCATTATGCTAAGTGAAATATTACTTACACTTACAATATTACAAGTGGACTCTCAAAAAAAAAATAAAAACACCTCATAGAAAGAGATCAGACTTTTAGCTACTGGATGCATAGGGTGGGAGGAGGGAAAATTGGAGGAAAGTGCTCAAAAAGTACAAAACCTCCAGTTATAAGATAAATAGGTTCGAGATATATAATGTACAACATGATGACTATAGCTAACACTGCTGTATGGTACTAGGAAAGTTAATAGAGTAAATGCCAGGAGTTCTCATCATAAGGGGAAAACTTTTTTCCTTTTTTTGTTTCCTTCTTTTCTTTTTATTGTATCGGTAGGAGATGACTGTTGACTGAACCTATCATGATATCATCTCACAACATATGTAAATCAAACCATCATGCCGTATATCTTAAACTTATACAGCGATGTATGTCAGTTATTTCTCAATAAAACTGGGGGGAAATTCTTGCCAATTAAAAAAATAATAATGAAAAAATGAAAAAAAAAATTTACACTAAAAGAATTTTTAGCCAATTTCAAGGACTTGGCTTATTTTTAACACTTTGAGCCTCTTTCAAAGACATACCAAAAACATCTAAGGCATTCATGTAGCTGCCAGTTTCGAATCCTCACACAATGATAAGACAATGGAATTTTTAAATAAACCAAATGTGGTTTGGTTTTGTTGTTGTTGTTGTTGTTGGCCAAATGTTTTTTCTGAGTCATGTGAAAATGTGTTTAATACAATTGACCAAGGTGGTTTTGGTTTTATCTTCACATTCTCAAAGGACTGAATGGGAACTGGGTTTTGACAATTTGCCCAGGAGGATTTTTAGAGTGTGCTGTCCCCAGCAGGCATACTGGCACTCAACAGCCTCGTTAACATAATTCTGATATGCATGTCCCCTGAGGCAGTCCTTCCAGTCAAGGGTGGAGTCAAAGAAGTCAGCAGACAAAAGTCAAAGCCAGATGGAAAATCACAGACTCAACAACACAAATGTCCATTTTCTCAAGAAAAAAAAGGTGCGAGGTCACAGATAAGTTAACGGTTCCTCCTTCTCCTAAGATGTGCAACAGGTTCTACTCTAGGTGACGAGAACAGGGAGTCATTTTGGATCACACTATCTTTGTTTCAGGAAGCTCACCAGAAATGGCCCATTACGAACAAATTTTGAAGCAAGTCCCTTTCAGCAGTTCTAGGGGAAAAGTTCAGGAATGTTATTGGGTGTTGCAGTGGTCTTGAACTCAAATCTTACTGGCAGTCAAAAT
Source organism: Prionailurus bengalensis (assembly GCF_016509475.1). NCBI lineage: Eukaryota > Metazoa > Chordata > Mammalia > Carnivora > Felidae > Prionailurus > Prionailurus bengalensis. The sequence goes on along the minus strand of NC_057345.1, from coordinate 207,757,688 downwards.
GGCTGTGTCCCTCCCAATTAACCAGTTTGAAACTTAAAGTTTATTCAGAGTCTAAGGACTCTTCTATTGGGTAGGGCAGACACCTGTCTTTTAGGATCAAAGCTTTAAGCTCAGTCTATTTAGACTGAGACCAAATAGTAAGAAAATAAGAGAGGGGTGCCTGGGTGGCTCAGTAGGTTAAGCATCCCACATGGGCTCAGGTCATGATCTCATGGCTCTTGAGCTAGCTCCAGCCCCGCTTTGGGCTCTGTGCTGACAACTCAGGGCCTGGAGCCTGCTTTGGATTCTGTGTCTCCATCTCCCTCTACCTCTCCCCCACTCACCCTCTTCTGTCTCTCTCTCTTTCTCAAAAATAAACATTAAAAAAATTGTAAACTAGTAAATAAGACAACCTGATAGGAAATTTCCCAGGAGTAAGAAGGTGGAGTCTAGCTGGAGGGCCTGGGTTCAACACTAGAGCCCCAGTATTGGGAACATCTAAGGGCTGATGACATCATGGGACCCTTCCCAACGAGTCACTATGGCAACCTGAGCATGTCCTCAAGGCAGAGTCAGCTTAAGACCTTCAGAGACCTTAAATAATGAGAAGAGTATGTTTCCCATTGGATTATCTTTCAAAATATATGTCCCTGCCTTAAATGTCATTCAAAATATAATTATACTAAACTGTAAATAAGGGTAAGAAAACCCAAGGGTGAAATCTAGCCCAGAATGCCTACTTGATACTTCTATTGCAAGATCAAATCTTTCAAAAGAATCTTTTCCTGCAATTTTGGTGCCCCGTTGTAGTCTGGATTTAGAATTATCTAGCCCTTCCTTAAGTGAAATAGTTGACTGGGAACTCAAACAGTCCTAGCTTTGGGACCCTGGGCCTATTTTCTTCCTAGAGAACCCAGAGCTAAATGGACACGGAGTGATCAAGAACCCTCTCACTGTCGGTGTGTTTCGCAGCCAGAGTACTTGTTAAGTTCCTCAGGCTTGCACTGGATCACCAAATTTCATGTTTCCAGCACAACACCATAGAGGCAGAGGCCAGAGCTGGGCGATTTTCCAGGCAAAACAAAATGTAAGCTGAAGATAGGGCAATGGGATGAAAAGAGAACACCGAACAGAGAAATATTATAAACAAAAAGTCAAAAGAATTTCATGGTGAATTGGGGTTCTGTATGACAGGGATGGTAAGAATAAGGGAGGGAAAGTTTCTTGCTTGGATTGCAAGGATGATGGTAATGCTACCAATCAAGGTAGAAATTCTAAGAGGAGAAAAAGGAGACAGTTAAGTAAGGCAAGAAAATGAAGAGAGACATGATGACTTGGGTTTGTGACAGATTGACCTTGCTGGCTGTCTCTCCCTCTAGAGCTGGCTATCCCTGGAAGAGGGAGTACACATGCAGATCTAAAGCTTATAAGAAGGAGGACTGGAGGTCACCCACCCAGATGGTTGAAGATAAGAGGTCTATGGGAACAACTTTAGTGTACAAAAGAATCCGATGTAGTTGGATCAATAACAGAAAAGTGACCACAACAAATAAGGAGGAAAAAAAGATTATAGATGGAGGAGTTAACCTGAGAGGAAAGGGAGAAATTCTTTCTCTGAGAAGGAAAAGGAAGCAGAAAATACTGGCCAAGATGGCGATATCTGAAGTAAAGAAGAATTGGAGAAGTTCCTCTCAGGTAGACTTGCCCTTCCAGAAATTAGGATGCCATTCCTGAGCATGATAAGGTAAGAGAGAAATGAAAGACACAAAGAGAACAAAACAAGATGGGAAATGCATGAGAAACCATTGGGGGTCAAGGCAGAAAGGGGGTAAAAACCCAGGATCATGAAAAGAGCAGCATCCACTTGAGAAGTGTCCAGAAGAAAAAAGAGGCAGAGATCAATGAAAAAAGTGAAGTAGAAAAATAACCAGTTGCATATCTTCAGATTTATCTTCCATACTTTGGGTAAAAATCAGAAAAATGATTCCTAAGTAGCCACAGACAACCTAAAAACTGACATTTTCCTAAGGAATGGGTTCTGTTCAGGTTTCAAATCTGACAGCCTTTTCTCAAATCAATGAACCATATTTTTAGCGTCTCTAAAGAATAAGTTGGTCATCAGAATGTGATGTTGTCTTTACTGTGTATTTTTTGTTCCAAAAAAGTCAATCTGAAAGAAGCGTATTAACAAAAATTAATCATGAGCCTGAAAGGTTTCTTCAAAGTCCACCTTTGGTTCTGGTTACACATATGGATCCCCTAAGACCAAGAATAAATGGGTGAAGCTCTTATAGGCTTTCTCACCTATAATGAGATGTTAAGAGTCCCAAGAAAGGGGCGCCTGGGTGGCGCAGTCGGTTAAGCGTCCGACTTCAGCCAGGTCACGATCTCGCGGTCCATGAGTTCGAGCCCCGTGAACAGATCATTCTGTCAATTAACGAAATCTCTCCTTTCCCAGACAGATACATTTTGGGATGCTGGCAGTTCTCCTCTCAAGGCAATATTTTACAGTTTTCATACCACAAAATTTTTTTCAAGCACACATTTTTCTTATTTCTAACTCAGGGTACCTGGCTAGGGATTTTATCTGTCTAGGTCTGTTTCTCCACTGGCAAGATTTAAAGACATTAGGGAAGGTAGTCTGAGCAGTGTTCAAAGTTAATGTCAAAAGGGCATCTCTTTGGTAAATGGATAACTGCAGTTTCATTATCCATTTAGGGACTGCTTTCCTTGTTCTTTGCAACCGAGATGCAAGGTGATATCTCCACGCGTACCGAAATCTATATAAGATTGCATCAAAATTTCAAATCTAAACCTGGTGCAAGTCCAAACCCATCTTCCATAATTTCTGCAGACTCCTGGAGGAGCGTTTGGTCTCAGATCTTCTAACCCTAACTTTGGCCTGCTCAGTTGATGCATTGTCTTGCCATTTTGGGTCTGCCCTTGTGGACCTAGATGTGGAACTCAATTCTTCCTTCCATTTTCCAATTTCTCAAGGAAATAGGGGAGAGGGATTTTGACTTTACTACAGATTTGAAAGGGATGCAAAGAATATAAACAGAAATATAAGCAACGCATTTAAAAATCAGGTATCCCTACTCTCAATCTATTTAAGCACCAGGCCACCTGTGTGTTGGGTATTTCCACTGGCCAATTCATCCTTATGGAACCCAGTCTCACTCTGTTGCTCTGAAAGCAGAACAATTTTTATTTTCTTGTTCTGAGCACTTTGTCTGTTTTATTGCTTTGGCTCTATGTTATTGACCTCAGGCTCTTTCTCACCTGCTCTCCCAAATGTCTTAGTAAAGTGTTATTATAAACAAAGACAGTTTACTCCCTAAGAAGAATTTAAGTGCCAACTGCTAAGAGAATATATTTTTCACACAAACTCTCCCAACACACACGAAGTAACGGCAATCACACTGCTGAATTAAGACCTATCATATTTCCGTAGCTCCCACACACATTCCAAGAAGCTCTCATGGTCTGGTTCACAAAATGACATTGGCCAGAGGCTCAGCATCAAAGACAAAGAGGCCTTGAAAGCTCTAACAAGCCAGAGGAGGGTTGATGTTCCCCTCCTTGGAAAATAGCAGTGGTCGTCAACCGCACAGACCTTCCCAACTGGGAAAGCACAGCTCACACTTACACTGGGTGGCCTTATATGGAAAAAATTGTAGACTGTTTACAAATTGAAGACCATGTTTAAAACCATGCAAATACTTTCAACACTTGAAGTGATATTTGTAAACGATTATGTATAGTTCTTTCTATAAATTTCTGCAGTCAGTAACTACTATTTGAGTGCCCATAGGGGCTGGACCAAGTAATACCTCCCCCTGACCATCCTGGCAAATCCTCTCAGTTAAGTTGGTTATTACTTAGTCACTCATTAATCACTATCGATGAGTTTCATTTTGGGAATGCCTGCAAAATTTTTTATTTATCTTGTTTTTCCCAATCTTTTCTACAAATAAAGAAGCCATACTGATTCTTGTTCTTGCCATTGTTATCTGGCATTGCATGTTCCTAACTGGAATATAATTATCTTATTTTCTGAATTGTTTCTTCTTGACAATTTTTTTAAATGTTTTTATTTATTTTTGAGAGAGACAGAGAACACAAGTGGGGAAGGGATGGAGCAGGGTGCCCAGAGAATCTGTCTGCATTGACAGTAAAGAGTCCAATGCAGGACTCTAACCAAAGAGTCAAGAGATCATGACCTGAGCTAAAGTCTGACACTTATCCGACTGAGCTACCCAGGAACCCCACTTCTTGAATTTTAGTTAGTAATTTATGTTGGCTTTTGATGTCAATAATTAGCTCGAGTCTGATTCTTGATAGAATTTCATAGTAAGTATTTTCTAGGCATAAAAATGATGTTTATTCCGAAAAGCAAATAATGTTTAAATGTAATTTAAATAAATGTTTTAAAGGCTATTGTAGACTTTTAAGGCTTCAGAATATCAATCTTCAAACTATATTTAAACACACATGAATGTACGCAAAATTGATACCTTGTGAAATTTTAGAATATTGACTTCAGAATTAAATAGTTTATGTTTCAATACTTGCTATGTTGCTTAGTATTTTTGATGCAATTTAGTTTTTAATTTTCCTAAAAATGCAGTTGGCCTAAAAACTTTTTTGAAAAACCAGTTTTTCTGAAACCAAAGAAGGGTTATAATCCTCTTAAGTCTCTTGCGTTTAAGTAGATTTAAATTTTTCTGACATTTATTTTCTCATCATAACGGACAAGACTTTGATTAAAGCCAGAAGGCCATCAGACTCACAAAACAAACAGAGAAGTCCAAAAAAAAAAAAAAAAAAAAAATGTTTGAGGCCCTATTTAAGCAATCTACTGAGGATTATCACTAATTTGAATTTCTGAGACCTGATCCTTCTTCTCCCCTGCCTAAATGACTTGTTTTCATGCTCAAGCTATCAAGAAAAGCAATGGGGCCAAGTAAACTGAGCCCTCATCTTGCAAAAACATCCATCTCACAGAGAAAAGGATTTGAATATTTCTAAGTATCTCCAAGTACAAAGAAAGGAGCAAAGCTCCTTTATGAGCTTAGTCACAATAGTACAAGACAGAGTGCAAGAAGCTACTAGTTACATCTCGCAATTAACGGCCAATGCAACAACCCCCCACCTTACGGTACATCCCTCATTTGACCAGCCTGTGTGAAACCCTCAACACTGTGTTTGCAAAGTAATCCTAAGAGTCAACTCATTGACATCATATTGCATGATGTGGCAATAACTCCCATCTACGATAGTATTAAATATAAAGCATCTCATTATAGAATCATGGGTTTATGGGTATTCATGGGCTGGGAGGATACAACGTAAGAGCTTGACATGGGACAGTATAGGAAGCTACAGAATAGGAAGCTATAGGAAGCTTGACATGGGTGAATAGGAAGCTACAGAAGTGCTCATGATGTCATTCAAGAGCCTTCTGCCCAACAGAGAAGGCATGTTCAACACAGCACAGGCTGAAGAAAAATGGACCATCATCCTTACACCCAACCACTTGAGACTGTTCAGTAGGCTGGTTCTGTGTAAAAAATGATGGTGATGGCATCATTATATGGATCTTCTGAGATTTGAACCAGGCGATGTCTAGCAAGGGCCTGCCATACAGTAAAGATAAAGGGAGGGGATGGGGGAGGAAGAGCGGTGGGGAAGGGGGTGGTTGGGAGCAGAAGAAGGAAAGGGGCTTGATATAGTTAAAATTATTATCTGAATGTGCGGAGTATTCAGTCAATGGTGCTGTAGGAGCAGGCACCTCTCTGAGCATGAGCGATGATTTAGATCATGAGCTCCTCTGCTAAACTGGACACAAACCGCTGCCTCCTCCCAGGCCACCTGGTTCACAGTAGCTGCTCAGAGGATGAGACTGAACAGGTGGCACATGACAGCCCAGCCACCCTCGCGACGCCCAGCGGCTCACAGCCATCCACCAGGCCTTACTGGAAGATCTCATTCCCTGGGCCCTGGCGGCCCAGCTTGCTCCTTCTGTCAACCTAGGAGACAGGCTCCGAGAAGACAGCTCCTTGTGCACTTATCAGCTCTGCCTCTCCAAACTTTCCTGGCCTTTTTAAGTCCCTGGATAACTGCCACTTTATCCATGAGAGAACTGGAGTGGAATTCATCTTCCAACGATTTTAGAAGAGGTTGGGAGAGGTTTCTGGCTAATTGCAGTGCTCAGTAACTCCTATTAATGGCAACTTTCCTGTCAGACACCCTGTGAGTAAGAGGACGTGGCTGTGTGCATCTCATTACCCAGTCTCAGCATTTCCACAAGTGGTGCCGAGAGGTCACTCAGTCTTCAGCCACCTGCCCTTCCCTTCCCAGCATCCACTTTGCAGACGTGGAGGTGAGGTCTCCAGCTTTTCCAAGCTTGACCCTTCGTGGATGACGGTGGAGGGCAAATCCTCATGGCAGTATAGTTAGGGGCATGGGGAGGGGATCTAGATTCAAATAACCTCTCCATGACTTATGAGTTGAGTGGCTTTGGGCAGTGTTATCCACTGAATGGTACCCCCTCAAACATTCTTATTTTGAAACCCTAGCCCCCATCTGTATCTGTATCTGTATCTGTTTTTGGAGATAAGGTCTTTAAGGAGGTCATTCTGGTTAAATGAGGTCATAATGAGGCCCTATTTCAATACGACCGATGTCCCTATAAGAAGAAGAGGCGCCAGGGACGCGGTTACACAGAGAAAGGCCATGTGCGGACACTGAAGGTGGCCGTCTGGAAACCAACCAGACAGGCCTCAGGAGAAATGAGAGCTGCCACATCATGGGGGTTCCAGCCTCCAGAGCTGTAAGACATTCCTGTTGTTTCAGCCCCCCTTTCTATGGTATTGTGCTATGGCTGTCTGAGCCATCCAACACAGGCAGGATCCAGCCCTGGGTCCCCTCTATAAATGGAGATCATCATAGTCCCTACTTTACGGTGCTAGTATGCGGACTGAATGAGATAATGCCTATAAAATGCTGGGCCAGCGCCTGTGACCAAAAAAAAAGGGGGGGTGGCAAAAAGGGCTCCACACATGTGAGGTATTAATTTTAGTAATTCAAGTCATCAATTTAAAATATGCATAATACGAGGTCCAGAGAAATTAAATCTCTGCTCGAAAGCTGTTAGTCATTTGACAAGTCTGGTTTGGCAGCCAGGATCTTCAGGGTCAGGATTTAAGACAAACGGCTTGATGACTATATACCCATTATCTAATGCTACCTAGTTCACCCTCCTTCCAGAAGCTGCCTGTATTTCTCATTCCTAACAGCACTGTAGGGGAGTGGTTAGGGACACAGGGTCAAGGCCCACACGGAGTTCTGACCAAAGGCCAGACACTGTTGCAGGTGCTAGGGATTCGGAGGTGAATGAGGCAGACAAGGTCCTGGCTCTCATGGGGCAAAGGTTCCACCAGGAGGAGGCAGATGTTGACTAAAAATACATAAGTGTGATAATTTCAGAGAGAGATAACTAAGGTGATCTGCTAGTGTGTGAGCACCCGGATGGTGAGAGTGAAGGACACTCCAGCTGAGACCTGAAAAATGAGAAAGAGTGAGGCAGGACCAGAGCACTTAGGCTCAAAGAACAGGATGTACCAAGACCCTGAGGCAGGATCAAACTGAGACACTTAAAGAACAGTGAGAAGAAACCAGTGATGGCTTATCCTCGGCACAATTTGTTGCTATTCTTCTACTCAAAAACCAGGCTTACTCTTAGATGCGTGTCCAAGAGCTGTTAATTATCATGACAGAAAATAAAAAGAAAAAAGGATCTATATATTCATTTCCAACTTAACTGAAACCCAATATGAGAGTTGATTTCAAAGGAAAAGAACAAAAAGGCGGTTGAAAGGAAGGTGGTGGCAGAGGTGAGTTGAGCACAGACAAAAGCTGTGAAAACATCATGGTGCATCAGAACTGGGGAGGACCTTGGAGGCCATCTGATGAAGAAATTGAGGCCATGAGTGTTCAAGACTTAACTGCAGGCCCACAGTAAGACGGTAGCAGAACCAGGACTAGAATGCAGGCCTCCCAACTCTTAACCCAGACAAGAGGTTTCATTATATATACGTATATAATATATATTAGCAGTTCTATTCTAATTTATTAGAAATTCCAAATCTGTTCTGAGTTAAAGATAAAGCAAAACATCTCTTGGGAAAACCAAGACAACCTTCTGATTGGAACCCAACCATTGGAACCCAAAAACCATTGGAACCCAACATTCCAACAGCTCTCCTCCACAAGGCAGGGCTGTGACAATCACCTCCCATGATGCCTCTTTACTTTTTTACCATGCATGACCCATGACTGCCCACCAGAAACAAGGTAAAGGGCTCCCTAGAAAAAAATACATATATGTGACTAAAGGGCATGCGTAGTCCCGAGACCAAAGGCTCTCTACAGACCTGATTCAAAAGCTGGACCATTTCAGTGGGAAATAGGGAAAGATCCAGATTATAAGCAACTTTAGATTCATACTTTAAAATCCTCAAGAACCATGCTGTTGCCACAGTTCTATTTTACATGCGTATTTTATGAGTCTCTTGATGGAAATCTAAACCTTGAATGTTCTTCCACACACCATTAATCTTTAAAATATAATTCAAAGAAAAGGCTGTGTGGCAATCAAGTACTGGCATCCAGAATTGATGAAAAACAAAGGAGGCCTTGGGTTTTTAGAAGAAGTGCCTGCAGGCTGGGGCCTCAGAAACAAGCTCCTCCTGTCGTCATGGCAACGCAGGGAGGTGGCAAGGCCTGGCGAGCACTTCCCCTCACTTCTCCTCTGAAACTGGAGGTCATTTAAGGTTACCCAGCAAGGCATAAAAAGGAAGAAATAAGGGAGGGCAGGAAGGAAGGAAAATTTAAAGGTAGGTTTCATTCCCTGGAAGTCAAGATGCATCATGGAAACTTATAGTTCTCTAAGAAAATTTCCATCTCTTTTTCTTCTGTTTTTGGATTCTCTCCCAGATGAAAAAGTCAATTACTCTTCCCACACTTGCTCACCCTTGGACGTACTGCATTAATATCAGCTTAGCAATATCTACTTGTCGAGTATAGGCTGTGTACAGAGCACTATGTGAGAGAGTAAAAAAGAAAATACATCATCCCAGGATTTGAGGTAAGTGTCGTCTAATTGAGAAATAAGATATACATTCCTAAAATTATTTAAGAATACTCTAGTGCCAGATGGTCTCCAAAGATTGTTCCATAATTCCTTTCCCTTTCTGCAAGCATGCTGCTTCACCCTCCGAGAGGTGGGGTCCATTTCCCCTCCCCTTCCCACTGGGAGAGCTTTGTGTTCCCACTGGTAACAATCTGAAAGTCGGGCTGAGGATTTTTAAAATTATTATTATTTTTTTTAATGTTTATATTTATTTTTGAGACAGAGAGAGACACAGCATGAGCAGGGAAGGGGCAGAGAGAGAGGGAGACACAGAATGTGAAGTAGGCTCCAGGCTCTGAGCTGTCAGCACAGAGCCTGATGCAGGGCTCGAACTCATGAACTGTGAGATCATGACCTGAGCCGAAGTCGGACGCTTAACCGACTGAGCCACCCAGGCACCCCGGGCTGAGGATTTTTAGATGAGATTTTGCCCAGTTGTGAGATTTGCCATCTATTTTGAGGCATGATACTGGTGTTCTACCTTCTGCTTACTGGTGTTTCAGAGCAGTTCCTCCAAATTTGCAGCAACACCCTGGGAATTTTTAGAGCTCTCAGTGTCCAGGCTACACACAAAACTGCTTATACCAAAATCTCTGGGAATAGACCCAGGCATGTTTTTAACCTCCCTAGATGATTCTGATAAGATGGACGAGTTTGAGAGCTTGTTTTAGACAGTTGCCCCTTTCAACTCCAGGCATAAATGACTCAAATGACAACAATCCTCAGAACTGCTCAGCAACCTAAGAACACTTCTAATAAGTGCCGGCTCAGAATGTCCAGAGTGGGGACTTTATGTGTGACAGTGGACCGAAATTTTGAGGATTTTTTAACTCCCCTAAAATGGCATCTGTTAATGGCACAGTGGATGATTGACTATCCATACCTCACTATAATGGCAACACAATTAATGATAATCAGCTGCATTTTCTTTTTGAAAGCACAGTGATGAAAATTAGTCATGCTACAGGTAGGTCCCCAGCTCCCACCCCTAAACAGACTGGGCAGGAGAGCACAATATCTATTATAATGGATATTGGGAAGCCAACTGATTTGACTTTAAATAAAACCAGTGAAGATAAAGAGAAAAGAATAAAAGACACCCATCCCCTCAAGAACAAAAAAGATAAAAGGGAAGCAGAACCCAGAATTTTTGCAACAGAGGAAACATTAGACACACACACACGCACACACACACACACACACGCACGCACGCACACATGCACGCACGCTCCTCACATACACACACCCCACCATTCCCCTCTCGAAAGCAAAAGCATTTAGAAATAAGATCTTGGAGAATTAGAGCAACATAGCTGACTGTATACATGTACCTTCTTTTCCTCTTACTCGGTTCCCATAGCATGTAGAATTTTTTTTAACAAAAAGAAAATCTCAATAGCAGTGGAACACAAAAAAGAATATCATTAGGAAATCAAAAATGGTGAGGAATTTATTAAAGGTAGACAGGTGGTAATGGACCAAGAGTAAAAAAGACCAGAGAAAATCAAATCCATGTGTAAGACAGCACTGCCCTGGATTGGTCCGTGAGTGCTCTAAATTCAGTCAATAGCTATAAAGAATTGGAGGGAGCCAAGACATTATTGGGATAAATTAAATACATATAAAAATATGCACTTATTATCCATCATCCCATCTCCTTGACCATGCAATGAAACAGGAGGTCAGATGTGTAGGCAGATAGTAATAAACAAAAATTTAAAGGCCAGCAAATATTTGTCACTAATCAGAGTGAACAGGTAAAATTTTCCATGTTAAAAGACAAAAAAAAATTGCTCTTACAAATATTTATTTTCCATTTTAAAAAAATACACCTAAGCACAATAAAACAAGGTCAGATATTGAAGAATCAAGAAAAAGAATTATATCAAAAAAGAAGCAAATATGGCGATACGAATATCAAAAAAAGTCACAGTCAAAAATCATTAAAAGAAGAAAATGTGGGCCTCATTTTTTTTTAATGTAATACACTAAGAAACTATAACACTACGGTCAAGGACCTTTATGAAATTAACATACTCACTGCAGGTATCATGTCTTCAAACTGAAATTTTTCCTTAGTGAAACCTGGAATGTGCACATATAATGCACTTCATTCCCACTGAATCTAGGCAAGGTGGTTCTGAGGTTCCCCTAATAACATTGTCCTGCCTGAAGATAAAAGCAAAAAATGACAAGAAGCAGAGTGTCTTTCTAAACAAGGATTTTATTTATATGTGTGCCTGATTCAAAGTTTGAGAGGCCTTTTGTCAACTCTACATGATTTGAGGACCGCGTAAAAGCCTGACAGACCCCAAACGTGAAATTGCTCAGTTCTGTATTTGGAGGAACTTTCTATTGGTCTGGCCAGTGGTTGAATGGGCCACCTCAGAGGGAGTAAGCTCTTTCCTTCTTGAGAAATCAGAGCCAAGCTTGGAGATCTTCCTGCAGCAGTGGGAGAGTGAGGACACGTGCATGAAATGGGTAATTAGCTGGACTGTTCTATCCAGATATTTTTTTTATTTTTTTTTAACGTTTATTTATTTTTGAGACAGAGAGAGACAGAGCATGAACGGGGAAGGGTCAGAGAGAGAGAGAGGGAGACACAGAATCTGAAACAGGCTCCAGTCTCTGAGCTGTCATCCCGGAGCCTGACGCGGGGCTTGAACTCACGAACTACGAGATCATGACCTGAGCTGAAGTCGGATGCTTAACCGACTGAGCCACCCAGGCGCCCCTCCATCCAGATATTTTGTTGTAAACTCGCAAGCCCATGAATCATATCAATATAAACAGAATGACCACAGTCAAGGTGGCAGGTAAGGCAAGGGAGAGGGGAGTATTCTCTTCAAGCTAACACATAGGTTTGAATAGTCAACTTCTGGAGACAAGGGGAATCCAAGAGGGCTAGACTGTCCTCTAGTCTTCTGACATTAGCAAGGCTGGTATGTCTAATTGGAGTGGATTGAAATATATTTTGCAAATACTCACTCCCCTTGTATCCCACCCCACAGGAAAGAGCATACCTCCAAACCTTGCTCATGTGACTTGCACTGACCAATAGACTGTGAGTGGATATGCCCTATCCAATTAGAAGACACTTTAAACATGACTGGCTTGGCTGGGCATTTTGCTCCTGCATTGCCCTTACAAGATGATTGTCTTAGTTTTCTAAGACTTCTGTAAAAAGTACCACAAACTGCATGTCTTAAACAGAAATTCATTGTCTCATGGTTCTGAAGGCAGAAGTCCAAGATCAAGGTGTGAGTAAGGTTGGTTCCGTCTAAGGAGGATAAAGGAAGGATCTGTTCTGGGTCCTTCTCTTTGACTTAGATGGCCATCTGCTCACTGTGTCTCTTCACATGGCATTCTCCCTTAGGTACCTGTCTCCAAATTTCCTTTTAGTCAGGACATAAGTCATACTGCATTAAGGCCACTCTAATGAGCTCATCTTAACTTGATTACCTTTCTAGAGAACATATCTCCAAATAAAGTCACATGCTAGGAGTCAAGGCTTACGATATGAATTTTGTGAGGCTACAAATCAATCCATAACAAAAAGCACATCTCAGAAGGAAACTGATCGTTCAGCATGGAAGGGAGAGGCCATGTAGGGCAGACCTGCTAGAGACCTGTGACCCTTATGTTACACGAGGAAAAAAATAAATGTATGCAGGAAGCCACTGAGATTCAGAGCATATTTATCATGCACATGTTTATTAGGCAGCATAATTCACTAAAATCTGACAAAGGTACCAATTTATAAGCAAATCTAATGGCAATTAACTAACAAGTCCCTTGAAAACCAGAGCATCTCCCCCTGTATGAAAAGGAACTCCATCACCCATGCTCAATGAACAGTTGCATGGCACCAATAAATCTGGGCAGTTTAGAGGTGCATACGACACAGAAATAAGGGGAGCCCATGAGGAGTGATGGGAACCCAAAAAAGAGCTCCTGGCTGGAATAAGAGCACTTGGGGACTCGGCCCTGCCCCTTCCATTTCTTATGTTCAATGCTAGTGGGATCTCCAAAGAGCAATCCGTTCAGATAATCATGGTGTCCTACCATGTTCCTATAAGCAGGACTGAAGAATTCATAAGTAAGTGGTATCCAGCATTCAAAGCACCAAGAGGAAGGATACCCTACTCTGGGTTTATTCAATGTAACAATGCAGATAATGTCAAGAGAAAAATGATTTCAGAACTCAAGTGTTAATTTCAATGTCTACATTGAATAGTCAACTATTCAGAAAGAAGTTTAAGAAAAAACTTTCTGACTCCAGTCTTTATTATCTTTGGGGCTATTTTTCCCCTTTCAAATACAGAGAGAAAGCCTGCCTAAAATATTTTACTCTCCGGATAGATGGATAACATGTTATAGAAAATTCTGCTCTGAACCTCTAGCCACTGGACTTCAAAGAAAACATCTCAAAGCCATTACATGTTTTCTAGGCCCCTGATTTTATGTATATATTCTCTCTGCCTTGGACTTGCTTCTGGCATTTCATTGTAAGCCCGGCGATAGCCCTCCAATTACTTCTATTCCTGAGAACTTTTCCCCTAAGTCGTGTAGGTTTGAGACAATTTGAGTCAGCCCAGGAAGGGTGAAATCCAGGCATGGTTTCTTTGTGCCTCAAGGCTTCTTTTCCCATCTGAAGAATGTGTGTAGCTCTCGTTGGCTCACAAAGCCATAAAAAGATCCAGTGGTCAGTTAAGGATATGGTGTATGGAGTCAGACTTCCCCCAGCTCCAATACTCATCAGTCATGTGCCTTGAGTGACTCCTTAACCTCTATTGGGCTTTACTGTCCTCATCTGTCAAATGGGGCCAACAATATAACCCCACTCCTTGGGAACTTGTAAAGATTAAATGAGCTAATACATACAATGCCCTTAGAATAGTACCTGGCAAATTGTAAGGGGGCTCAGTGACTAGTGACTGTTCATTATTATTAAAGATGACTTTGAAATCCATCCTCTCCTGGAAAGAGAGCTCACAAGGTGGTCCCCGTTGGTACAGACATGCCACTAAGTTTTGATTTGGGAGCCCTGAGAAACTTGGCAACTTTTGCCAAAGCCATATCCTGTCTGGAACAGCTATAGGGTTTTCTCTTGGCCATGATTAAGAAGAAAGCAAAGTTTGCTTTCTCTCCAGCACTACCCATGCACAGGAGAAAACGAGGGGAAATGTTCCTGTTCCAGTGTTGAGCCCTCAGTAAGTGTACCATCACATCCATATCACTCAACAAACATTGACTGAAGTCTCCCTGTGTGCCAGGCACAGTACAGGAGCTGGGGGTGCAGCAGTGAAGAGAAATACATAACTCTTCACCAGGTTCTGTTTCAACCTAGATTCATTCTTCTTTTCTACCGTATACATTTGCTGCCCTAAAATGTCTTCCTGCCATTGGTTGCCATACATTTCGAGGCCTAAAGATGAAACAAGACGATTCCTGTTTTAAAGATAGTATGTTTTCTAGAACTACCTCATCTAAATGCTTATGGAGTTGGAGTCCACAACTTTTAAGTCTAGTCGCGGTCTGCCCAGACTTAACCATGTAACCCTGGCCATGTCACTAAAATATAAATTTAGCCTGAGTTTTGCCTGTGTAAAATAATGGCATTGGCCATTTTACAATGGCAGTGGCCAGTCACTGGTTCTCAAAGTGGTCCTGGGACACGGCAGTTTCAATATTACCTTGGGACTTAGAAATACACGATTTCAGACCCCGTTCCAGAACTACTGAATCACACACTCGGAGAGTGGGACCCAGCAATGTGAGTTTCCACAAGACCTTTAGCTTTTTTTCTTTCGAAATAAAAAAACCAATCTCCCTGTAAATCCCAAAAGAAAATCCTTATCCTCTCAGCCAGGCCTCCTCCAAAACTTTTATAAGCACTATCCAATACTGAAGGCTCACTTTATAATCTTTAAAAAAAAAAAAAATGTTTCTTACAATTTACAGTCTTTCCAAGTTTGGAGGTTTAAAAAATATTTTGCACTTTTCTCTCCTAACACGCTCTTTGTGCTAACTTACAAGTATGCTTGATCCTACTTCATAAGCTCATTAGTGATGGTGACTTCCATCTTTTACTGTTTCTGAATATTTCAAAAAATAATAATTTTGAATTCTATCATTTTAATTTTATTTATTTATTTTGAGAGAGAGACAGCACGAGCAGGGGAGGAGCAGAGAGAGAATCCCCAGCAAGCTCCACGCTGCCCGCACAGAGCCCAACGCGGGGCTCGAAGTCACAAACTGCAAGATCATGACCTGAGCCAAAATCAAGAGTTGGATGCTTAGCCGATTGAGTCGCTCAGGCGCCCCTGAATTTGAAATTTTAAACTGAAAATTCTATTCCCTTTCCACACACCCAGCACTTGGATGTCGATTCTTTCTCAACAGTGTTCCCGCTATGCTCTTCTGAGTTGCCTTCTGTTCTTCCAATGAAGACTTGGTATTGACCAATTCTGTTCAATGGGTGGAGGCATACACTGTTTCAAGAAGGACATTTTAGTATTTCAAAGCCTCTTAAGGGTGTTCCACCAAGAGTAGCTCAATGTGACAGATAAAAGCAAATAGTGCCAAAGTATCCACAAACTTTCTCTTATAACTTTTCATTCTCAGAATAGAACTGAGTTTTCCAGGAATATTCAGTTGGGATAACTTAGATGTATGTCAGTCCAGCTACCCTGTTTGAAGGCTATCTTTTTCAGCTGTCCAGGGAAACATATTTTTGTTTGTAAAGTGGATAAAGTTTCAAGTGTAAAACCCATTCATGGACAACTATCTCCTGGAAGTTATAAACATTTTTTTTTAAGTTGTTTGTTTACTTGTTCCTAAAGATAATTTGGCAAAGAAGAAGCTAGCTCACTTTAGGACCTGAAGTGTAGTGTGGGTAGCTTGGCTTTATTTGCATAATGTTAATATTCCACAGAACTCTCTGGTCCCAAAGCAGTAGAAAAAATAAGATGTGTTAACAAACCGGCACAGACTAACAGTAACCAGAATCAAGGATTGTGACTTTGATTACGAAAAGGGACAGCCAAGAAGTTAATGAATCAGCTATCTCAGAATACAGTCAGCACTGTCCAGGTCAACAGACCAATATTTATCAAGAAATTGCTTTGTAATCACAATAATATATACTCTCATCTGAAAACTGGGTGTGGGGTTAGACTAACTGTTCCCTGAAGCTCTTCCAGTCATAATAGTCTATTATTCCATGATTTCACAATATCTTTGAGGTAGAGCTGATTATCATCCAAACTGCCCTTGAAGATCTATTATCCTAGATATTGTATGGGTTTCCAAAGTAGGATCCAGAGGACCAGTTCTAGGTCTATATACTCAGTCAGGGTTTTACTACCTCAACTACAAGTAATTTCAGTTTTATCAGAAGTCTTAAAATCTCTATGAAATGTGCTGCTAATCCACAAGCAATCAACAAGTACTGGAGAAACACATTTATTAAAGAACAATTACTTGGCTTGTAAAGTCATTCATATGGCTCTGACCTGCTAGACAATGATGGTTAAAAAAAAAAAAAAAACTTATAAAAGTGGAGAGAAGGAAACTCAAAAAGGAACTAATTCAAAATGTCCAAGTGCAGACCAACTCCCTGGCAAAAAACCACTTATGTACTGTGATTTATGGAGTTCTGGGAAAAGGCAACTATACAAAAATCACTACCTACCCTAATCAGCCCTCCATGGACTTTAAATTCTTCCATTTCTCGTTCTTCCCTTGATCCCACTTCTTGAATTAGGTATTTATGAAAACTTTGAAATATTATCAACCATCACCACCTTAACAGAAATTATGTGTTTTTTTTAATGTTTTTATTTATATTTTAGTTAGTTAATATATAGTGCAATAGTGGTTTCAGAAGTATAATTCAGTTATTCATCACTTATATACAGCACCCAGTGCTCATCACAAGTGCCCTCCTTAGTACCCTTCACCCATCTAGCCCACCTCCCACCCTCCTCCCTCCATCAACCCATAGTTTGTTCTCTATCATTAAGAGTCTCTTGTGGTTTGTTTCCCTCTCTTCTCTTTTTGCCCCCCCTTCCCCTATAAGGAATCAAGGAATCTATCCCTTTTACAATTGCACCAAAAATGGTAAGATACCTAGGAATAAACCTAACTAAAGAGACAAAAGATCTGTACTCTGAAAACAATAGAAGACTTTTGACAGACATTGAAGAGGACACAAAAAGATGGAAAAACATTCCATGTTCATGGATTGGAAGAACAAACATTGTTAAAATGTCTATAGTACCCAAAGCAATCTATAGATTTGACACTATCCTATGAAAATACTACGAGAGCTAAATGAAACAATCTTAACACGTGTATGGAACCACAGAAGACCCCAAACAGCCATAGCAATCCTAAAAAAAAAAAAAAAAAAAAAAAAAAAAACTGAACTGGAAGCATCAGAAATTATGTTTTATCAGATGAGCTATTCATACATTCAGCAGGAGTCTATGAGAGGAGAATACAAAACAGTAAATGTTAGAATGGAGGAAGAATTAATCTAAGTCTAGAGCCTATAAAGGGTAGGAAAGATGGAGTGGCATGGTGAGGAATCTTATGATTCTAAATAAAGGGAGGGGCGCCTGGGTGGCTCAGTCAGTTGAGCGTCTGACTTTGGCTCAGGTCATGATCTCATGGTTTTCGGGTTCGAGCCCCGCAACGGGCTCTGTGCTGACAACTCAGAGCCTGGAGCCTGCTTCAGATTCTGTGTCTTCCTCTCTCTCTCTGCCCCTCCCCTGCTCACACTCTGTCTCTGTCTCTCTCAAAAAATGAACATTAAAAAAAATTAAAATAAATAAAATAAAGGGAGAGAAGTAGAGCAAGTTTAGGGGTAGGGAGAAATAGAAGGAAACTAACATTTGATGCATATACTGTGTGCTAGGCACACTTCTAGACACTTTACATTTATTTTCTCATTTTATCCTCAGAATAACCTACTGGTTAGATATTATTAATCCCATTGCAATATTATTATAGTAGCTATATTATTTTACAACTAATAAAACGATAGACTCAAAGGAGATAATAAATTTCTCCAAGTTTATAGAGCCAACAAATGGCAAAATCTGGATGTAAACACATATCTCTGTGACTCCAGAGCCTGGCATGTTTCTCTCTACTATAAACCTGTCTGTAAGACTTGTGCTCCCCACATACATTGTTACTTACTGTGTGGGCCCTGAGGAAGAAAAGGAATGGTAACGCCGAATGCCACATTCACCTCCTTCCCAATTTTGCTTTAAACCCATGTTTTCCGATTTACTTTTAGTCATGAAAACGTGTCTTCAAAATAAATAATTTTAAACAAAACCCAATCCACCTACCATGGCCCCAAGGCCTCTTCATGGAATGACATAGAAGCTTCAAAACCATTGCAAAAAAAATAGAAATACTCAACACATAAGGTTATATGAATGGCCACTAAGCACATGAAAAGTTGCTAGAAGTCATTAGTCATCAGGAAAATGCATATTAAAACAACAATGTATAACCACTACATACGTGTTTGAAAAGCGAAAATTCTAAAAACTAGGTTAACCGAGATATGGAGCAACTGGAACCCTTAAATGTTGATGACGGGAAGGCAAAAACAGTAGGACCACTTTGGAGAACAGTTTGGCATTTTCCTATGAAGTTAAAACATATCATTACCACACAAGATACAGTAATTTCTCTCCTAAGTACTTATCCAAAAGAAATGAAAATATATATCCACACAAAGAATTCTCCATGAATGTTCATAGCATCTTTAGTCATAGAGCCTGTAACTGGAAACAGCCCAATTGTTCACAAACAAGTTAGCAGGTAAAGAAATTGTGGTATTCCAAGGGTGCCTGGGGGGGGGGGGGGGGGGGCTCAGTTGGTTCAGTGTCTGACTTCAGCCTAGGTCACGATCTCGCCGTTCCCGAGTTCGAGCCCCACATCAGGCTCTGTGCTGACAGCTAGGAGCCTGGAGCCTGTTTGAGATTCTATGTCTCCCTTTCTCTCTCTACCCTTCCCCCACTCACACTCTGTCTGTCTCTCTCAAAAATAGACATTAAAAAAAAAAAGAAAGAAAGAAAAATCGTGGTATTCCAAACAGTGAAATATGAATATGAAAAGGAAAAATTACTGAGACACTCAACAGGGATGCGTCTTAAAAACATACTGGGTGATAGAAAGCAGACACAAAAGAGTATACTGTGATTCCACTTATATGAAGTTCCGGAAAAGACAAATCTAATCTACAGTGATCGAAAGCAGATTAGTGGTTACGTAAAGTTGGGCTGTGGGCTGGAGAAGGACTGTGGAGGAAAGACTGCGTTTTGGGCTGACAATGGTATTCTATATCTCAGTTGCGCGATGGTTTCTTTGTGGCAGAAATCCACCAGTTCCAAACTCAAGGAACTGTACGCTTATACAATGTGTGCATTTTTACCTCAATAACGTTGGCTTGTTTAAAAATACCACTATAATTACCAAAGAATTGCTGAGAAAGATCTGGGCACGATTACATAATCACCCAGGTGACATTTCGGTTCCTTTCTTCTTATTGAATATTTTACTTCTTCCAGTCACTAACTCGGCTCTGCTCTCTTCTACAACCCCATGAAAGATGGTAACTCCATCTGTCCTGCAAACTTTCAGCCGACTTCATTACAAAAATACCCCAGGACCAAAGCCAGAGCTAATGAGCATCTTAGACCATTTGGAAGAAGAAAGGCTATTTTTTGGCTGAGGATAATTGAGCTTCACTTCAAATCAGAATCTAAGCTATTATTTTCTCTGTACTGAATCCAAATCACTGAGATTCCTGAAGTTTGTCCATGGTTATTGTCCACCTGATGCCAAAATATTCTGATGAAAAGCGAAACATTCAGCCAGTTGTGTGAATTCTTTGTCCTGAAATCTAAAAGCTCAGCCATCTGGCAGGATAGCAGAACAGCTGAACAGTCAACTGATGCTCCTGCTGTAGATTGAGAGGCCATAAGAATTGTGCAGATAAGATCTCCTGCAAAAATCAAAATGCAAAGACCCAATGCCAATGTCCCTCATTATTGATAAAGTGGGATCCACAGCATTAGAATCATGGAAGTTTGGAGTAAAAAGGAATCCTGTCCAACTGCCTCTGTTTACAGATAAAGAAATTGAGGCAGCTCGTATCCATCGTTTCAAACCTTGACCAGATGCCCTCTCCTCTGGGGAACTTTTCTTCACTTCCCCCAGGCTGCTATCTGCTCTGGCTCCCACAGCTAACTACCAGCACTCACCCCCTCACATCCAATTTATCTGCTTGTGCATCTGTTTCCTCCACTTACACTGTAAAACTACCAAAGACTAGGGCCAACAGCTCTGTACCCTAAAATTCTAGCCCCAAGAATGTTCTCAAAGAAGGACTGTTGGGTGAGCTTGGGGTGAGAATCTGAATCAATGTGCACTCCAAATACATTCTTTCTCCACGCTATGTTGGAATGGTAGTAGCGAAATTCAACAGAAATTCTAGACGTACAATTAGTCCTAAGCACTCAAATCTGAGGTTTCGCGTTCTTCAGACAAAAAGAACACCAATAAAGCAAACTGTAGTGAGCCAACACAGTTCCTGGTATATAATATGAATATTGTAATTTAGAGAAATTAAAACACAATAATAAACATTTGCTGTGTTGATATCAACTTACACATAATAGTAATAGCAACTAACGTGTGAGTACCATATACAAGGCGCTATTCTGTGAAATATATGTTTAACAAAATTGTATTTTATGTTTATCACTGAAACTACATAGAACTTAAGGTTACATTTTTAGACTGATCCTTGCATCTCCTCTACCTGTGGATAAATGAAAACAAAAAAGATGTATATTAACTAAACTTATTGCAGTCATCATTTTGAAATATACACCAAACCATTATACACCTTAAACATATACAATAACATATATAAATCACAGTACATCTTAAATTTATACAATCCTCTGTGTCAACTATATTGCTTCTTTTTAAAAAAAATTTTTAATGCTTATTTATTTTTTGAGAGAGAGAGGGAGACAGAGCATGAGAAGGGGAGGGGCAGAGAGAGAGAGGGAGACACAGAATCGGAAGCAGGCTCCAGGCTCTGAGCTGTCAGCACAGAGCTCAACGTGGGGCTCGAACTCATGGACTGTGAGATCGTGACCTGGCCGAAGTCAGACGCTTGACTGAGCCACCCAGGTGCCCCAACTATATTTCAATAAGACTGAGAAAATAAATAAAATGAACTAATAAGCCAAAAAATTTAAAAAGAAAAAGAAAATAAGCAATTTTTTTTTAAATGGCAGTTGTCAAACTTTCCCTAGTAATCTTTGTTTTCAGATTTCATGCCCACAGCCTATCATAACTTTCCATTTTTAAAAATTAGACTTACTTAAAAAACTGAAAATATTCTTTAGACGTCAAATTACTCTTCGATAATGACATTTTGATTAACAGTGTAAGGAACTAAAAGCATGAGGGTTACATTTCTTTCAGTGAAAACATGCACTTTGAAATCCTGAAGAACTGAGCTTAGGGTGAATTTATATGAGGCAAGTGTTCTCAAACTTTGGCCCAAAATATTTTCCCTCTCTGTTGTCTGTCACCATGGAGCTGGAGAAGATTCTCGGTAGATAAGGCAAAGTAGGAACCTGACAAAATGAAATCCGGTCAGGAGGACTGGACTGGAAATTTCCATAAAAAATGAAAAAGAAAAACAAAGGAATTGGTTGACCCTTTCCATGAAAAGCTTAAATTCAATTGAACGTGTTCAATAGTAAGCCCTTTGGCAAACAAAATTAATGAAGATTCTTTTTTTTTTAATTAAAAAAATACATGTATCCAAGCATTTTCAAGGTAGCATCTACTCATTAAATTCTTAATATTTCCAACCATAAAAGAAAAAGAGTCTTGTGTTTCTCTGAGCCACTCAGAGTACTAGAATAAGATCTTGGACACAAGATCTGGTACACAAGACTGAAAAATGAGTGTTTGAGTGAATGAACGAATGAATGAATTCAAATGATCTTTTCACTTTTTTCCAGCCACCTTTCCACATCTACACTAAGTCCTAAGAGACTATTTCCCACACAAAGAGTCCCTGTGACTCTGTTCAAGCCACTCCCGGTCTCAAGCAAGCATCTCAGAGCCTGCCCTCTCTTCCCTTCATGACCCACCTCGTCCTTGACCCCTCAGAGCCCCAGTTGCTCCTGTTGAACATGGTCTTTATTCCCACCACAGGAAGACCATTCCAGGGAACCACAGTCTCAGTTCAGGGCTTCATTTCATTTCCAATTTGTATTACAACAGTACCTGTAGTGCCCTTCCTCTGTTGATGGGTATTGAGAAGACATTCAAGATAATTGGGGGGGAGAGGGCACGGGGCAGGGGCAGGTAGGATTTTAAGGAGTTTCACCTCTTTCCCAACCGAGAGTCCAAACTCATGAAGAATGTAAAACCTCAGAGGAATGCTCTTAAAACAGAGAAAAAATAATGGCATGATTTTCCTATTGTGGGAAATGAAAGAAAACTTTATAATATAGAAAGAAAAAAAATACCTGCATTTGCACTTGATCGATATGAGTTCAAATCCTAGCTATGCTCTTGTCTGGTAATTCGACTTTGGACACTTCATAGAGCCTTGATCTCTCACATACAAGATGAATGTCACAGAGCCACTGAAGGACGGAATGAGATTACTAATTGAACGAAAGCAGAGGCACATAATGAGCAATCAGGAAATATTAATTGACCTACAACACAGATGGTTTAAGAAGCAAAAGAAACAACCATTAAAACTATAAACCCTAAACTCTATGATCTCTGGTTGACTTTTGAGGGTATGCCTCAAGAAGCAATTTTATTTTCCTCCTCAGTAATGCATTGTCACATCTATAATCAAGACAATGGCTGGTAAAGAGTAGCTCTTACTTGGGGACCATAGAAGGCTACATAGAAGTGCAATATGGATTGCTTTTAGGGCAGAAAACAGTCACAACATAGAGAAATAACTCACCTGTTTTATAGCAAAGTCCAAAATAGTCACACTACATTTCTGGAAATTCAAGGGTGCGTGCGTGTCTGTGTGTGTGTGTGTGTGTGAAAGAGATAGAGAGAGAGAGAAGGGGGGTGCAACTATTCAAAGTTACCCTTAGACTATACTCCCCAGAGATGTGGAGGCCATGACCAAAACACTCTGAGAAATCACAGAAGTTTACATTTTAAGAGCAATTAGAGAACTGTCGAGGATAATTTTGTCTTACACTCTGATTTTAGAACCTAATCCCTGAAATAAAATCAGATCCCACTTCCTAGTGAAAACATGGATTCCCACAGTAAAATACAAACATTTGCCATTCACACGCTATTTGTAGATTTTTCCCTGATTTTTGTCTTTGTTTTAGTAGTATCATTTGATTTATCTGAAGACCAAAATTCCGTTCGATCTTTTTAATTGACATATGGTGGTATGTCTTTAGCCTTCTGATGTGTGGCTAATTTTAAGCTGTCCAAGTCCAAAGACTAAATCGTTATTGCCACAAACTAAGACCATTCGTTAAATGACAAAGAGAGGGTCAAAATAGCTTGACTTTGTGAATCTTGGTGCAGCATTGTTTCTCTGGTCTATAACATCTACTGCTGGGAAGCCTAAAGTTGTCCTCCTGCCTATGTTGAAGATGACCATATTGTTTGTGTGTGATTTTTCAAGATGTTGTATGCCTCCTCCTAGATCAAGAAAGACAAAGAAGATTTCAAGCTAGTTTTTTTTTAATGTTTATTTTTGTGAGAGAGAGAGACAGAGCATGAGTGGGGGAGGGGCAGAGAGAGAGAAAGACACAGAATCCGAAACAGGCTCCAGGCTCTGAGCTGTCAGCACAGAGCCCATGGGGGGGGCTCGAACTCATGGACTGCAAGGTCATGACCTGAGTTGAAATCAAATGGTTACCCAACTGAGCCACCCAGGTGCTCCATGAAGCTAGTTTTAGTGTTGCTTTTTATCGTGGTGGAGGCCCATGAGGTGACCATGAATCTTAGAGCACTCCCCACTCTCCACCAGAAAAGCTTTTTTTCATTGTCCGTCACTTATCCACAAACCTGATTTCTTAAAGGGAATTTGATCACTAGCAATGTACATAAAATATACCTTAACCATTTTCTCAATACCCAGAAATTAAATATAATCAGATACAATAACATCTTTACTTAACGATGACATTTTCTATATAAAAAAGTGTCATTGGGTAAAATTATGCAACCCATCAATTTCAAGCATCTAGGGAAATTGAGTCCCTGAATAAAAATCACTATGGAGGCATACAAAAGTCAGGGCAATTCTCGTTAAAAGATCATCCTACAATTTTTGGTGCTTCTTCCTATAACCTGAAGAAAAAAATCACGGAAAGGCAGAGATGTGACAGCAAAATATTTGTATTCTGCTCTCTGCAGTGGGAAAGAGAAAGCTGTGTTACTTCTCCTTCCCTGAATCAACCGTTGTAGCACATCTCCAGGCAACCTCTTCAGGCTGGCTTAGTACCTTCCATGGGTGTCTTTAATGGAGATTCATTATAAAGCTGAGAAAAGGTCAGCCCCTACAGAGCCACACCTAGAAAGAAACTCAGTCAGCCCATACTACCAAAGGAAGTGAAATTAGATTGCAATCACACTAAGTTGTGTCACTCCAGCTTCTTGAATTGGTCACATGGCTGTTCACGGCCAAACTTCCTGGAAGAGTTGGTTTAGCATGACAGTGACCTATTTCTCAACGTGCATCAACCTGTTTACACCTGTGGTATCTCCAACCCCACCATTGTACAAATTCTGCACGTTAACAAGTAAACTTCAAAACGGGTTGGGGAGTGGGTGCCTGAGTGACTCAGTCAGTTCAGCGTCTTGAGATTTCGGCTGAAGTCGTGATCTCGCAGTTCGTGAGGTTGAACCCCGCGTTGGGCTCTGTGCTGGCGGCACGGAGCCTGCTTGGGATTCTCCCTCTCCCTCTCTCTCTGCCCCTCCCTGCTCTCAAAAATAAATAAATAAACAAAAAAAAACCAAATTCTGCATTTTATAGATATGAATAATCTACAAGTCGTCGAAAGGAAGCCTCTGCCTCTCCATCTCTCCATGGTTGACCTTCTTCTCTTTCTGGAAAACCTCTGTTGGCTTGGTTGCTGGGCGTTCTGCCATCCTGATTTTGCTTCTTGGACTGCTCCCACTCTTTCTGCCTTTCCTCTTCCAACCCCAAGAAGTGCTGGTCCCTGAAGGAATGCTCTTTGCCCTTCTCTCTATTTCCATGCATCCTTGGCTACTTCAGTCATGCTCAAGGTTTCAAGCCCATGGATTCATGTGCATGGCTCCCAAACCTCCCAAGTCTCTAGCCCCGACTTCTCTCACAAGTTCCCATACTGACCTTCCAAATGCTTTCTGGATATCGTGTCAACAACTCCAACTCAAAATGCACAATGCAGTAAATCATTTCCAGGACTTACTACCCGTTTTTATTATTTGCACTTCCAGCCTCTCAGTTACACAGATTCAAAACCTTGGAGTCATTCTCCACCCCACTGTCTTCTTCATTTTCCAACTGTCAACTAGGTGCAAGACCTTGTCCATTTCAAGTCCTCAGAGTTTCCAGCTTCTGTGTCTCCACTGTACTTGCCATTGGCCCAGTCCAGACACTTCTCTCCTGCCACCAGGAATCCTGTTTTCTTTACCTCCCTCTTCTATTTTCTTCAGTTTATCTTATAGGATGGGAAAAATCGTAATGATGACGTCGTAATCATGATGACAAAAATTGAGTCTTTATCATTGTACAACCAGTGCCTAGCAGACTCCATCCTAAATATTAATATTTTTAATCTGTGTAAGTGCAGCTCTGATCATGTGATCTTTTCTTTTTCTCTGGCCTTCAGTGTTTTCCCAATTAAAGAAACACTCTTTTGGATAAATACTGACCATGTTAACGGAAAGAGATCTCAGAGAGTGACTGGTAACCTAAATAAGGTAGAAAAGCTAGGGTTCTACCTATAAAACCTATAAAGTATGTTAGGAGACAGATTTTTGAGGAAGGATAATGTGTTTGGGTTTTGTCCTCAGGAATTTGAAATGCTTATGGGATATTGGATGGAGATAGCCACAGGCATTGGTACTCAAAAGAAAGATCTAGGCTAGATCTGAAGGATTTAGAGATAGAAAGATAGTTCAACATGCTGTTGAGTGTTTCCCCTCTGGAGCCAGACTGCTGGGTTCAGGTTGCATTTCTCCTGCTAACTATAACTAGCTCTGAGAACCTCTCAATGTTCTTAACTTCTCTGTGCCTCCCTTTCCTCATTTTTAAAATGGCTTTAAAACCTCTATCTTTTAATTTGTCATAAGAATTAAATATCATGAGAACAGTGCCTGGCATATAGTAAACACTAGATAGGTGTTTGTTATAATTATTTACATAATAATTGAATATTTGAGCATGAATGAGATCACCCAAAGAGAAAATATGAAAGAAGGAAAGAAAGAAAGAAAGAAAGAAAGAAAGAAAGAAAGAAGGAAGGAAGAAGAAGACAAGAACATGATGAGAGACTGTCCTGAGAGATTCTGGCCCAAACTAGGTACTAACTACAAAAATGATAATACATAGTTCTGACCTTCGTGAGGTTTATGATCCCACGGGAAAAGGCATAGCTTCGGTAGCTGAGACATGAGGGCCGTGTAACGAGAAAACAAAAAGGAGAAAACTTTGAAAAAGAAACACAATCTCTCTATTCAAGCATGACGTCCAGTTCTTGGGCAGAAGTTCTAAGTGAAAAAGGGAAAACAAGAGGAGAGAGAAAGCGTTCCTTCCATGTCAGGGCTCAGAATATAAAAATGATAATCGGTGTTGGTTTCTTCATCATCTGGAGCCCCAGCCTAGAACAGAACCTCCAGCATTTACCCACAAAGGTCCTCGCCTGGAACCTAGGAGCGTCAGTGCTGGGAGCATGCTGCACTGGGGACAGCAGTGGGGGACTGGCGGGGGGAAGGTGCTGTCCGTGACCCACTCTGGTGCTGGAGCTAGGCTGAAACATGCAAAACAAACAAACGAACGAACGAACGAACTAATTAATGGCCAAAGCCAGTAAGCTGCACACAGGACAATACATTGAATCCTGCTTGAATATTTCCCTCCTCCTATTTATAGCTTCTTCGCCTTTATTAAAGTTTCCAGTGATGTCACATTACACTGCTTTGGGGGAATGTGTTTACTTCTGCCAGCTCAGATCCATCCCCCCGCAAAGAGCAGTAACTGCCGGGGTTTGGCCGAGAAAAAAGAAGCTACTTCCTGGCAAGGTTTGTGGGGCCAGCAAATGGAGCACCAGTGACTCAGAGCAGGGAAGGTCAAGATGAGAAGTCCTTCCAGGTCTTTTGTTTTCACTAAGCCACGGCCGAGCCCTCCGTGACTGTACCCACCATGGGGATCCTGAACCAAACAAATGTTAGGAAAGCTGAGTTGTGATCCCAGTTCTGATCCTGTCTCCCTCGAAGACTTTGAACAAGTCAGTTAACCACTGTGGGCCTTAATTTCCTCACCCTTAAACAGAAGGGTTGGGTTAGATGGTATAGAAGGAAACTTCCAACATTCTGTAGATCTCTAATGTCATCGTGCCCTGCATTCATCTGATGGGTGAGGTTTTGCTGCAACAGAAAAAAAACCCAACTTCTCAATACTTAACATAGCTTATATGACTTTTTAAAGTATTTATTTATTAATCTTGAGAGAGAGAGAGTGAGTGTGAGCAGGGGAGGGGGGGAGAGAGGGAGTATCCCAAGCAGGCTCTCCGCTGTCAGCACAGAGCCTGATGCAGGACTCGATCTCATGAACCGCGAGATCGTGACCTGAGCCAAAATCAAGAGTCAGACACTCAACCGACTGAGCCACCCAGACGCCCCTCCCATGGCTTGTATGATTACTACCTCACACAAAGTCAGCTGCAGGTTTGGGCAACTCTCCAGAGCAATTGCCTTCCACGAATTACTCTTCCAGGCTGATTCATGCTCCAGCTATTATTTATACCACCTGGAACACATGGTCTCACTAGTTTCACGCAAGGAAGGAAGGAACTAGAGAATCCTACCTGGGCTTTTCACTGACTCTGCTGACATGTGACATACATCACTTTCACTCAGTTTACATTGACCAGAATGAGTCATATCCTTGACCTGGTGTTAGAAGAGGAAGGGCCCGAGAAGGGGTTGAGAAGTGGAAATTTTCCACGTTCTCAGAAGGAGAGAAGAGCTGGATGTTGGTACGTGCTAGTAACATCTACACACGGCTCCCCATCGAAGACAAAGGCTTGTTATTTTTCCAGTTGCTTCACATGCACTCAGTTCTGACAGCGTTTCGAGGCCAATAGAGAAGATGTTACTATCTTCCTTTTACCGAGGAGGAAACCCAGAAAGGCTGGGCAACAAATATAATGTCGCAGAGCTGCCTAATGTCTGGGATGACACTGGATTCCAAGCCTCATGCTCTCTGCTTCCTGCTGGTTTGAAGAATCGCAGATTTATATCAAATGACCTGGATTGGAATCCTGATCCTTTATTACACTGGCCAGCAATTACCTTCTCCGAGCCTCAACTTTCATACCTACATTAACAGCAGCGGAGATCTAGTTCAGAGTTTGCTTGAGAGGATCAAGTAAGATAATCAAAGGGAAAGCACCTATCACAGAACAAGGCAAACACGGAGTCAACAATACGTTCTGTCCTTTTAAGTACACCGCAGTGTCGTCAAATGTTTCAAAGACATAAACTACGTATTCCCACATCCAGAGAGCCCTGCACACAGGAAGATTCCACTAATGTTATAAGTGAACCAGAAACAGCGTTCTTTTTATCGGAAATCATCTCTGGGAAGACTCTGACCACTTTGGCGCCTAAGCAGATGTTGTGTTTTCCCAGCACCTGGTGACGTGCCCAGAATGGAGTAGTAGGAGCTCAGAGCACTGGGTGACGTGTGTGCCTGACACGTAATACATGCTTCGGAAGTATTATGCATCGTGGTTTCTCCTTCCTTTTTGTCGTTTTCATTCCTTTCACGGAATGGTGGGTAGCAAGAGAGGAAAAGGAGGGAGGCTGGGGAAAGAGACGCGGCGGACTGAATATTTGTGTGCCCCGCCCCCAAATTCACATGTGGAAATCTACCCCCTCCCCCCCCCCATATGACGGTATTAGGAGGTGGGGCTTTGGGGAGGTGATTCGGTCATGAGGGTGGGGTCCTCATGAATGAGAGGATACAAGAAGTCAGCCATCCACATACCAGAAGGGGGTCATCACCAGAATCCGATCACACTGGAAGCCTGATCACAGGCCGCCAGCCTCCAGAACTATGAGAAATACATTTCTGTTGTTTATAAGCCACCCAGTCTATGATATTTTGTTATAGCAGCTGGAACAGACGAAGACAAGAGAGAACGTGCCATACACCATCTTTGAACAGGGGGTGGAAAACCAGTAAGGACAGAAAAGGGTATGGCTATTGATGCGAAGAATTTTTTTTTTAATTAAAAAAATTTTTTTAATGTTTATTTATTTTGGAGAGACAGAGACAGAGTGCAAAAGGGGGAGGGGCAGAGAGGGGGAGACCCAGAATCCAAAGCAGGCTCCAGGCTCCGAGCTGTCAGCGCAGAGCCTGACGCGGGCTGCAAACTCACGAACCGTGAGATCATGACCTGAGCCGAAGTCGGAGGCTCAACTGACCCAGACACCTAAGTGCCCCGATGTAATGAATTCTTTAATCACGTTCCTTAGCAATAAAATACAAGTTAAGAAAAGAAATCCCTAGAGCTGGGAGAACAGAATTTCAGCCCTATGGTGAAGGGGGCAGGAGAGGAGCAAAGAGAAGGAAGAAGAGGTTGTGCAGGACAAAAGGACAATGTTGTCCCTGCCTCCCCTCCTCCACACCATGAATGGAGGCTACTGTGGCTTGAAGCTCTTCGTTGCCTGTGTCAAGGACCAAATCCCAACTTCCTAAAGTTGCTCTAATGATCCAGTGCCATGGGGCCACGGGCTCCTCCTTCAAACAAGTGACCTTGGCTGGTTATCTCCATGGTAACAGCTCACATCCCAAACTGTTCCTTCCTGTGTGGGAAGAAACATTTCAGAAATGGAGAAAGGCAAAACCGAACAGTAGCTTTTTTTCTCTTATGACCCTTCTTCTTTGGCAAGTCGTATCCTTTTCCTGACCATTGCAGTCTCCTGAGGAAACCGTGCACAAAAGAGACAGTTCAGTGACTTTATTTGCAGATGTCCATCCAGGACACAATTTAAAAAGTAGAAGCCGGGAGCGGCTTTTCCTTCAGTTTCATACAGCACTTGGTATTTTTCACCCCCCTCCCCCGCCCCCAAAGGGAAAGGGCAGTATGTCCTCCTTGTGGTGGAAGAGAGGAATGGCAGGTCAGAGACGTGGGGTGCTTTCCGCACAGCCGCGGAGCAACAGAGCCACGGAGTTAGGCTAGAAAGCCAGACATAACAAGACTGAGCCTCTACTGAAGCCCCATTCACACCCCCGCCTGCCTGCGGTCCAGCCCCTGCCTGAGCGGCCAGCCTGGTCAACGAGCTGACCTATCTCCCTCCAGCCCTAGACTCTGCCTCCTGTCCCATAAAGCCATGACACTCCCGGTGATTTTCTCCAACAGGATGCCTAGATGTGGGGCAACTGTGTTGTAAGCTCACTGTTCCGTCTGTTCCATAGCGTCTATGATCAGAGTGACATTTTACAGGACGGTAACTGACTCTTCCTCAGCTGAACCCCGGAAGTGGCTGCCTGAACACAAAACCCTCCGGTTTTGGATCTCAAATGTACCATGGGGTCTACTTTCCAACCAGAATCACAAGCCAAGAGCACTCTTTCCCTGGCCCGATTTCAGCTTTTCCCGGTAGTTTTGATCCCGTGATTCTGTCCATGAAAGCAAACTTTTTCTCTGCAGCATCCCTGCCTGACTTTGACGTACAAAGGTGTAATTAGAACAGCATGGAGGAAGCAGGATGATCCATTTACCTCATCCCTAACATTTCAGTGCTTTAAAATATGTTTCTAATATCCTAGGTGCAAAGGGCCAAATTCTTTCCTCAGTTTTTCACATGCATGAGTAAATCCACACAGACTAAACCCCTTGGGCCTTAGGTTTTGCTTAGAAGTTCTTCTTTTTTTTTTTTTAAAGAAAACAAATATTCCATTAAAACGACATAGTGTACTCTTCATATTTTTAGGACAATTAGAGTTTAGAATTCCCTCTTCTTCCGCCCCTGGTTAAAAAGAAAAAAAAAATCTTAACTCTTCCTTCACCAAGAATGACATGAAGCCAGGATTAATTGAAAGGCTTTCTTTTCAG
Source organism: Prionailurus bengalensis (assembly GCF_016509475.1). Lineage (NCBI taxonomy): Eukaryota > Metazoa > Chordata > Mammalia > Carnivora > Felidae > Prionailurus > Prionailurus bengalensis. The sequence goes on along the minus strand of NC_057345.1, from coordinate 207,726,122 downwards.
ATAATGTTCTCATGTTATGTTGTCAAAATACCAACTGGTGACTTGAGATCCTTGATGCGCTTTGGGAAGAATCCAGGCTGTCCTTTTGCCAGATAAATACTTTAGGGAGACAGTTATTTGTGAACCTAATGGAAACATTTACTTGAAACAGAAAAGCTAAACTCACAGGAAACAGAGAAACATAAAAGTAAGGCCCCTCTCTACCAAATGCTTGTCTCAAAATGGGTCACCGGTTTTGGTCATTTTTCTTTAGGACTTCCGACTGTGGAAATAGCATCATAAAGGAGAGGTCGCAGCATCCTGGCCGCTGGCCGGGCCTCGGGCCCGTGCGCTGGAGCGAAATCAACACCAAGTGGGAGGAGCTAGACAGTCAGGTGACTGGGACCGGAAGGAGCGCCAAGGCCGACCCACCGCGTGGGCGCTTCGCTTTGCCCTTAAGCCTATGTTGCTGCGTGTGCTGCAACTCGCTGCCCCTCAGTCTGTGCTGCCGTGGCCACTTGTGGATAGTGTTTGTGTAGCCAACATGCAAATCAAATGTTTTCCGGCGACCAAATTTGGAGCAACATCTTTACAGCAATTGCCATGTCACAGGCGTGTTCAAATTCAAGGGTCCCACAGCCCCCAAATTTAAAATGAGAGGTGGATGCAACACCCATCTACAGTTTTATTTTGTTTTGTTTTATTCATGGCAAAGCATATCAAAGGATGGGGAAGCCCAGCCCTGCTCACTCCATGATTCAGGCAGAAATAAGATACAACTTCGTGTGAGTCTGATTCGGAAGATGATCCGGATCCAGATCCAGAGACGGCTTGGGAAATGGCTGGCATGTCCTGGAAACTAGGAATTATATTGAAGACTCCAAGACAGAACCCATAATTTCGTAGGGAAAATGTGTTTTATTTAAATTAAAAAATAGTGTGAAAATTACAAACTGTTAAATACAGAAGACAATTTTATACAACTTAATAGAATAAGAAGGAAGTATATACATCACTTTTTTAATAGGCGCAGATAGACTTGCACCAAACTTCAGGATTAAGCAATGGAAAATGTGACCATGCACAAGTCCGTCGCAGTGAAGTTTCAGAATTCAAGTGATTCCAGGCAAGGAGCCAAACTTAACTTGGCTTCTTTCACCTTAAACAGCCCCCTTGGAGTAAATCCACACTCGCAATTTTAAAGTGAACGGCGGGCCCTTCCCGTGCCCCCCCCCAAACATAAATTTCCTCTAGCACTGTGTTAAGGCAAACTGATAAACCAGTTTCTCCACTGTTAACCCTTCCATGGGAACAGTGGTTATTGCTATCTCCAATCAAGGGAGAGTATGTCTTTTTAAAAAAAAAAAAAAAATCTTTTTTTTTCTTTTTTTTTTTTTTGTTTTTACTAGAATTAAATTTGACCTTTTGGTGTGTTTCTCTTCCTGCTTGCCTTCAAGGGCCGAACGGCTCTGCTACGAAGCTACTGACCGCAGGAACACACGGAGACATTAGCAAGCATTCCTGAGCGTTTGCTTTTAGATTTCTCGTCTCTCGGCTGAAGTATTAACATTCTGCTACCCAGAGAACTTTGCAGAGTACGATGTGGTATGTGCCTCCCTGGTTTACTCCTGGGAACACGACAGCCTGAACAGGGGGGGGTGATGCGCCCTGGATTTCCCAGTTACGTGCGTTCTGGGTCTCCCAACTGCTCCTTTAAATAACAGATCCATTCTCAGGCTGACTGGCCTAGTGGGAAATATTTTGTCCAAGCTTCCTCACACCAGGCCATACAGGATTTATCACAGAGTCTTAAAATCCAAAGACATCCTCCCGGCCCCCTGGGGATCTCAATTCAGGAGCCTCATGAAGGCAGTGAGCCTCTTGATGACAAGCCCAGGACCACACAGCAGATCAGCGTCCGGGCTCGGGATCAGAAAACAGAACCCGGACCCCCGCTTTGTGCGACCTCCGCCTGAGTAGGCCCTTCTAGGTCTCGGCGCCGAGACGAAACGCCACACGGTGGAGGCCCACGTTACGTTGACTCCCAGCTCCGAAAACGAGGCTGGGAAAAAAGCAGCAGCAGAGCTAATGGCTTGGCCTCGTTCAACCCCACCATCACCCCTTCTGGAAAGATCCAGAAGAGTCCCCTGCATGGCTATTCAGAGTGCAGGTTAGATTCTGGGGAAGCCCTTGCAACCAAGAAAATGTCCCGCCAGCATGTGAGGCCGGGTGGTCTGAGGTCAGAGTTCAAGGTCATAGGTTAGACAAAGGGTCAAAATAGCAGATTACATTTTATAATCCCAGCCAAGGTGATCAGGCTTAAAGGTTGCTTTTTCTTTTTTCTTACAGTATGCAAATGAGCCAGGTTTCGCTCTCCAGCTTTCTGCTATCAAACAAAAGTCTTCCCTCAGACATCCCCCCTCTAACCTAAAAGACCTCCAAAATAAGTGCTGTAGACCACTACAGAGACACAGGAGAGGTACTTACAGCCAATCAGATCTAGAACAAAGCTCTAGGCAAATTAGCAGATCAAAACTAGTCCCTCAGCGTGTCCTGGGTGTTCGGCAGCCCTGGAGGGGGGCAGACGCCTCAGGAGTTAGTTACCCAGGGCATCCAGCGCGGAAACAACAGCAAGCGCGGCCACCTGCCGAATTCTGAACCGGAACCCCAGCCCCCAGGCCCCAAAGTCAGCGGACACACTGCACGTCTTCAGGGCTTTTCCGTGGCAGGTCTACACCGCAGGCCCGGCGGCGGCGGCGTGGACAACTGGAGGCTCCCTCCGGCTGAGCCTTGGCCCCCCATTCAGGGGCTGGCCCAAGGTCTCTTTAAAGTGGCAGCGGCATGCACTGCAAAAGTGAAACCAGACACGGAAAGTGTCCGTCCCCTCTCTGAGAGTGCTGGCTGATGGGGGGCCCCGGGGGTGCTAGGAATTCTGATGGATGTTCTCCGAGGAGCCTTCGCTGCTTTCGTTGAGGAGCGTCTCCGAGGTCTCCCCCAGCTCATCGTCCGCCCCCTCCTCCTGGATGGTGAGGTGCACGTCCGGTGTGGAGGACTCGGAGCTCACGCTGTCGCCTTCCATGGAGCAGAGGGTACAGGACAGGGCGGGCGCCACACTCTCCTGCAGCATGTTGAGCATCATGGGCACCTGCACCGACCTCAGGCCCGACACCATGGGCAGCGGCTTCATGGCCTCCCCCCAGAGCCTCTCCTCATCCTTGTACAGCAGCAGCAGGCTGGACTTCTTCTCCCGCCTCTTAGACTTCATATAGCCCAGCATGATTCCGATCAAGAAGATGCCGTAGAAGGACATGACGACCAGAATGTAGAAGTACTCGTTGCCGTTGCTGCTCCCGCTGCCCGGCACGTGGGACACGAGGTGGCCGCTGGGGGCTGCGGTGCTGGGGTGCGTGCTGTTCAGAGGCTCCATCTCAGTATTGAAGCACCACTCAGCCAGGGTCTGGGGAGAAACCTGCAGGTTAGAACTCTCCCACGGGTCCACGGTGCAGGGGGGGGGGGGGGGGTGAGCCTAAGTTTTGTGGGATTGCAACATTATAAAAGCCTGTAACTGCACCGGGCAGTGGCGGTAAGAGGTCCCACAAACTAGTTGGCAGACGTTAGCAATGAAAGGTCAGAGTGGAGGGGGAAGATAGGGAGAAACGTGACCAGGGGTTTTCTTTTTGTAGTGTATACATGTCCTCATAATTGCATTTCCTAAAGTGAGCGTGTCAAAAGCATTGTTGTTGCTTTTTTTTTTTTTTTGAAAAGCAAAAGGAAAAAGTATAAGACGAGGGGGCATAGAGGAAAATAAATAACATTTGAATCACTGGGAGGCTTTCTCTAACTGAGCGAAAGAAAGAAAAAAAAAGAAAGAAAGAAAGAGAGAAAGAAAAAGAAAGAGAAAAAAGCTAGCTTACATTTTGCTTCTCAGACCCAAACCTATTTTTAATTCAAACCCAAGTTTCCTTACAACAAAGAGAGGAAAGGAAAACTTCATCTGCTGGTTGCCAGAAATATCCTTGTTTCAAATGTTTCTGAAACAAAGTTGCATTGCTAACTTACCGAAGGCCGGCAAATTTCTTCCCAAGTCCGGAGTTGCTAAGTGGCCAAGCCCAAGAGCGTGCTTCCTCTGCGCGGGGCTCAGCTCAGCGCTCTGACACTCTGCTCCCGGGATATATAGTCAAGAAGTGCATCGTCACGTGTCCGGGGAGGAAGATTTACAACAGAGGTTGGTCGTGGCAGAGTGAACAGTGCACTCCGAGCGGTGCAGTTCAGCTCACTGAACTGCACAGCTGTGCAAAGAAAGAGAGAGACGGGGAAGCAGGGATGGCTTGTCATCCTCCAGCCCAGAGCCAGAGTTTCCAGGTGGCCCTGAATATAGTGAAAGGGGAGGGGCGGGGGGAGAATGTGCCCACTGGGAACAGTTACCCCAAAGTCTGCGCTCATTGAAAATTAGTTAACTCCCTCTTGGGGAAAAACCATGAGGCCTTCCACAGGTTTCCAGAGCCCGTCAGGCACCATCATCTGGATAAAGCACAGTTGGAATCAAGTGCAGGATTGACTGTCAAGAAACTGGGACTTACGTTTCTGTTCTTCTTAACGACGCAAACGCCATAAATCCTTCCCAAACCTTTCTGCACTTCAGATTCCTGGTCTGTAAAACTGTTGGAGGTGAGGGCTTCACCATGCAGAATTCTGTGGACCGTGTGAGCTTTTGAATCCCTGTCAGCTTAATCATTCTAAGATTTAAGGCTGCCTGGTGCCAGATAGCCTTTTGAAAACATGGAGACGTTCTACCCGTCTTCTGCAGCCAGCTCATAGATGTATTTTTCATAATAAAAAAATCTATTTTTTATCATAAACAGAGAATCCTCCAGCTTCCCTTCAATAGCGTGGGTAAGGTGAACATGGGTTATGGTGCAGGGCACCGTGGGTAGGTGTGGCCCCCGTTCGACGGCACTCAGCTCCTCCTCGGTGGCGTCACACAGAAGCCATCCCCACATCTCTTTGCTGTCTCTGGAGGGTCGGGGGAGGGGCAGGAATTCTGCCCGTGCCCCGCTGAGCTCAGTTCAAGCTTTTAAAACCTATGCAGACCTTGTGTTAAAATGGCCGCTGTGATCAAACTTGGAAAAGAGATTGAAGACTTTGATGTCAGTCCATCCGCTCCCCGGGATGCTTATTCTGAGAGGCTATTAGTCCAAGTTAAAGTAAACTGGGAGGGATGCTGCGTTCCCAGTTGTCTGCGGCCTATGAATCGCAGCCAGGCTATCTTGGGGAATCGACCCTAGAGAAAACATTTCTCGTCGTTCTGCTGCTGTTAAACCGGAGCTCAAGGCAAGCGTGGCAACATCTGGAATGTGTAGAGCCCAAGCACTGGGACTTTCACAGCTGCTACACGAACTCACCCAGCTTCGTGCCCGGCCCTAAGTCTATGAGGACACCTGTGCAAAGAGCGGGAGAATGAGCACGTGCTCCTATCTTCCCCACCGGTCTACTCACCTTATGCTTTAGGCTGTGTTCACCCGTAAGTCCCCAGCTGGCTCCAAGGTCGAAGCCCTGACCATTCCAACACCAAGATCATCTGTACACTGGACATTTGGTCATACCAATAAAGACATCCTCACGGCTACATTGATACTTGAAAAGCTGCACGGCTACCTTGGCCAAGGTAGATTTGGCCTTTGCAACTTGTTTTTATCATAAGCACCTGACAACTTCCATCTACAACAATGCTGACAGTGGTTTGTCAGGGTCATCGGAACGAGAGAGACATTGTTGATGGTGGAGCCCAGTATTGCATGTAATCCGTGCCTTGGGACATAACAGTGGCCAAACACTGCAAATCTACAACCCTCCGGAGGCGGAGAGGAGATGGCAGGTTTAAGAAGCAAGAAAGCATGAAGCCGGGTGCCGGGAAGCCGAGTCTGAAGCTGAAGTTGCAAACGAGAGAAATCCTCCAAATCAAGCCAACGGTCCCAAGACAACAAAACCAAGAAAAAGATGGATGAATCCAGAATGAAGTCCAAAAGGCAAAGCAATTCAGAGACGTAGGAAGAACAAAATCTTGTACAGGCACGAGGGAGGGAAGAGCCCAGAGGAAACTCTGTTGCATGCCTGCTGGGTGTCTCTGCTTCTTCTGGGACCCCATGCAGACTCCACGCATAGATGTTTCTCCTACAGTTAAAGAAATGATGCAAGTGAAGCACTTAGTGCCATATCTGGCAGAATGCGTGTGCCCCGTCTATGCTTCCTGCTGTCATTTTTGAGAGTGCTTTGCTGCTAACGAGAACGTCAGGTTGTCTTCCGATGCGCATGTGCCTGACTTCAGATTTTTTATTGTTGCTCTTTCCTCTTCCATCAAGAATAGAATGGAAGACGTGGGGCTTGCCACCTCATTACCCACAGCCCAACCTTCTCTCCAGCTCTCACCCGTAACAGTATTATGCGAACGATGGCACTGAATAATGGCATACGATGTGAGGGAGGAAGGGAATGCATCTGCCAACTGCACTTTATCAGGGAAAGGATGGGGACATGCAACAATTACTAATTCCTTCTACTCTGTGTCACAGTTTCAAGAGACAGCAATGTTAAAGAAGAAAATCCATTTTCCAAATATTTTCTCCTAGTCTGTGGCTGGCATTTCCATTTTCTGAAGTGTCTCTTTTTTAAAGAAATTTTTTTAATGTTTATTTATTTTTGAGAGAGAGAGAGAGAGAGAGAGAGCATGGGCAGGGCAGGGGCAGAGAGAGAGGGAGACACAGACTCTGAAGCAGGCTCCAGGCTCTGAGCTGTCAGCCCAGAGCCTGACGTGGGGCTGGAACCTACAAACCGTGAGATCATGACCTGAGCTGAAGTTGGATGCTTAACCAACTGAGCCACCCAGGTACCCCCCCCCTTTTTTTTAATCAAAGAAAATATTTTGTTCAAGCTCCCAAAACAAATTTGAGGAGTTAAGTTGGGTTTGAACTGAAGAAAAAAGCCAAGTGGAATCTGGAGAGAAAGTTTTCATTTGGGGGAAGTTGAAATCCATACATACATTCTAATCAAAGACCTGTCCCGAGTAGGGTTTTTCGAGTTTTTCAGAGTCTACCAAGCCAAACCCTTCAAAGAGTGGCCTTTGCTACTCTTGTTTTGCATTTTCCCTTCCCTTTTTCTCGCTTGGCCTTCAGTCTTTCTCTTTGTCTCTGGTTCATTCATACGGGGTACTGCCCATGCTGGCCTAGAAGACTCTTTGTTCCTCTTAAAATCAGTTTCCGTTTGCGTATCATCTTTTTCTTCTTGTGCCACTTACTAAGTTTTTCTCTTGACAATGTTGGGGTACCACCACAGTTGCTACCTCTTGAACATCTTTCATTACAGCATCACCATCAGGGCGCGTGGGTGGCTCAGTCGGTTACGTGTCCAACCTTTGATTTGGGCTCAGGCCAAGATCCGAAGGTTCATGGGATCCAGCCGCGCATTGGACTGTGCACTGATACCACAGAGCCTGATTTTCTCTCTCTTCCTCTCTTTCTGCCCCTACCCTGCTTGTACACATGCTCGTGCTCTCTCTCTCTCTGCCTCTCTCAAAATAAATAAATAAACATTTTAAAAAAACACTATCCACTTAAAGAATACTTTTAAGTCTGGTGAGTTCCTTTGGGGCATTCATTTTTCTCTTTTCAGCATGCATCTTCCTTTTCCACTTACTCCATAAGCTTTTAACCATATTTTACCTGCAAAGTGACAAACTAGGAAACTCACAGAACCCAGGTAGTCCACGCTGACCAGAAGCTTCCACACATCTGCTTTCCAAGCAACCCCTTCCACACTCTCCGGAGTCCCCAGCCGTTGTGCTGTACTTCAAGAGCCAAGATGCCCCGGAAATCTTAACAATGTCTTTTGAAGAGCAAAACTTTCTTCACATTGATAGAGGCCAACTCTATCAGTCAAAATTTTTCACAGTTTGCGCTTTTTTTTGTATCTTAAGAAATTTGGGGGGCACCTGGGTGGCCCGGTCGGTGAAGGGTCTGACTTCGGCTCAGGTCATGATCTCATAGTGTACGAGTTCCAGCCTCACGTCGGGCTCTGTGCAGACAGCTCAGAGCCTGGAGCCTGCTTCGGATTCTGTGTCTCCCTCTCTTTCTGCCCCTTCCCCACTTATTCTCTGTCTCTCTCTGTCTCTCAAAAACAAATAAATGTAAAAAAAAAATTTTTTTTTTAAGAAAAAGAAAAAAAGAAATTTTGTTTGAGGGCGCCTGGGTGGCTCAGTTGGTTAAGCATCCAATTTCAGCTCAGGTCATGATCTCACAGTTGGTGAGCTCTGTGCTGACAGGGCAGAGCCTGGAACCTGCTTCAGATTCTATGCCTCTGTCTCTCTCTGCCCTTCCCCGACTCATGCTGTCTCTCAAAAAAAAAAAAAAAAAAAAAAAAAATATTAAATTAAAAAAAAAAAAAGAAATTTTGTCTCACCCAAAGTCACAAAGATTTTCTCCTATGAATTTTATCGCTTATCTCATATACTGAAGTCTGTGATTCATGTCAAGTTAAATTTTGTATGTAGTGCAAGGTATACATCAAGACTCATTTTCTTTTTTTTAATTTTTTTTTAATGTTTATTTTTGAGACAGAGAGAGACAGAGCATGAACGGAGGAGGGTCAGGGAGAGAGGGAGACACAGAATCTGAAGCAGGCTCCGGGCTCTGAGCTGTCAGCACAGAGCCCAACACGGGGCTCGAACTCACGGACTGTGAGATCATGACCTGAGCCGAAGTCAGATGCTTAACTGACTGAGCCACCCAGGCGCCCCTACACTCATTTTCTTTTTGTGTATGTTTGTTTCATTGCTCTAGCATCATCTACTGAAAAGACTGTCCTTGGCCCATTGAATTACCTTGGAATCTTAGTCAAAAATCAGTTAACCATGTATGTGTAAGTCTATTTCTGAGCTCTTTATTCTGTTCTTTTGATCTGTCTATCCTTGCATTGATGGCATGCTGTTTTGATAAATCGATTCTGAGCTGGCATTTTAAATGAGTCTAAGATATTTCGCAGCCCATACCTAGCTGAGCGTCTGTTATGAATCGAGCCTTTGGTAAAGGCTTTGCTTACCTCATTATGATGAGGTAAGTATCATCATAATCATTTCATGGATAAGGAAATTGAAAGTCAGTGAGGCTAAGAAAATTTTCCAAGGTCATGCCAATGGTAGTCGTCGACTCAGGATTTGAACCCAGGTCTGCACAATTCCAGAGCTCATTCTCTTTTTCCTACCCTTTGCCTCACTCAATGAAACAAAGAGACTGAGAAAAAGTAGAAAATAGAAGATGGATATTTTTCCAAATTTTTTTGAGCCTTAATAAAACTTTCTGCTTTTCTAATGCTTCCATTTTATTTATTTATTTTGAGAGAGCGAGGGAGAGAGAGAAACAGCGTGCGCATGTGCTGGGGAGGGGCAGAAAGAGAGAATCCCAAGCAGGCCCCGAGATGTCAGCACAGAGTCCAACGCAGGGCTCAGTCCCACAAACCATGAGATCATGACCTGGGCTGAAATCAAGAGTCAGACACTCAACCGACTGAGCCACCCAGGCGCCCATAAAACTCTCCTTTAAAAAGTGAATTCCTACATGGCCAGACATAAATGCAGGCGTGCAGTTACAAATTGTTTATTCTGAACTCATGCTATCAAAAACATTGGCGGCTGCGCCAAACTCAATATGTTCTCGAAGTTATCAGAGAAGTAGAAATACTTTTATCCTTTCTCCGTATGGCCCGTAGTAAAACAATTTCCCTTTTGCTCATCGTCATAACTGATTTCTGGTCTTGTTTTGATTTTTTTTTTTCCCCCTGACACAGTCCTGACACACAACTTTCTCCAGAGCTTTGAGTATTTTAACTTCCTGGTAACGTCATTTTTACCAAATGACCCTGGCCACACATCTCTGAAATTATGTTCGCAGCTTCTGTGACTAAACAAAGTCAGTGCTGGGATAACAGCACGGCGGCGGATCTCATCAGATGAAATGGAAGTCTGGAGTCCAGAGATCTGACCCGGCTCGGCCTCACCCGGGCTACGTGACTGGTTCAATTACATCATTTCTCTGTGTTTCAGTTCTGGCCCCTCAGGCATGTCAAGAGTAGGATAATTAATTGTCTCAGGATACTCGGAAAAGTCCCATAATCCACGAGGATAGCCATCTTCAGCCTGGGCTGTGAGGAACAGAGACAACAAGATGTGAGATAACCAGGCTACAGGACTGGCAGAGTATTGCAAAATGCAACTCTCAGTGTCTACCCCTGATGTTGCTTTTCCCAGAAACCCTTCCAGAAAAGTGGCATCTGGGAACTCTTGTCGTGGTCATCCCTTGTAATGCCCTGAGTCACCCTTCCTAGACCCATACTTCTTAGCATCGCTAGCACTTGGGGTAAAACAGGGCTGGGTATCTTCTAGTGCTTCGCAAGACCTCCAGACCCTCCTACAGCACCAGCTATGTCTCAGGGGGGATGTGGCTGGAGGCAGGACATCACCCACAAGAAATTAGGATGCAAGAACGCAGGCGTCTTGAAGTTAGAGAATGCCTGATAAAGTGGTCATTAACTTGCCCTTGTTATTTATTCCGACTCTCTTTCACCTGATACTTGTTTAGCAAATGCTTGCGTAGTGCTTGAAATGTCTCAGGAACCGCCATAAACACGTTACAAATTTCACCTTATTTAATCTTCCTAAAAATCCTTTGAGATCGGCCCTCGTATCATCCCTGTTACACGGATAAGGAAACTGAGGCCCAGAGTAGTTGAAGTAGCCTGCCCAAGACCCCACAGCTAGTACATGGCAGAGCTGGCATTGGAGCCCAGAGCTGAGATTCGGAACCCGGAGTCCATGGGTCTAACCGCTACACCACATGGCTGATTCTGGTTATTGAATAGCGCTATGTATGCCCTGGAACCGGAGTCAGTGAAAAGAGAGAGGGTCTAAATGTCCCCTGCAGCCTGCAGCCTGCTAGACACAGAGAACTAGGGTCCTACCAACATCTGGAAAACTCTGAAGGGTGAGAGACTGTGTCCAGCGCTGGCTGTGGAGAAAGGCTTTTGAGTAAGGAAAGCTCATGCTCCCAGAGTTTGTCAGGAGAAAGACATGGGAGTGCTTTGGATAGTCCAGACAAGGGCCACAGGGGAGGGAGCTCACAGACCTGGGATGCAGGCTGGTTCCTGCCCAAGATGGCAGCCCAACGGCTGAAGGAAGAGATTCGTTCCCCGCGTCCCAAGAAAGTGCCCGGCATGGGGGCAGAGCCCATGGTCCTACCCACCAATAGCTTTCAGTCTTCCCGAGGCCTTAGGGGAGATGCGCTCCTAGGGAGAGGGAATGACAGAAGTTTTAACTGTAAATGAACTTGAGAAATTCCGACCATCATGTGGGAATCAATGTTTTAATTACTGAACCGAGGCTGTTTGGGCAGACTGGAAGAGACAGAGGACTTTTTGTTACCTAAGAGGGACCAGAAAGGTCGTGGGATCTGCCACCAGACTTCCACCCTGGGGCAGAGGAAGAACGGGCCCCAGAGAATGAGTCTGAAGTGGCAGCGGCACTCATCCTAAGGGCCACCTCGTGATGACACGCGGCAGATATCTATTTATCGGGAGATAACATGTGCAGAACGCTGGGCACGGTGCCTGGAACTGGCCAGCGTCCACTTATCATAAATACTAAACAGTATCAGAAAAACACAAAAAGACAATACTTGGGGGAGCTCCACGGTATCATCTATCTGAAACTTACGTTGAAGGACTGGAAGTGATTATTCACTGTACCACTCCGGGCACCTACAGTGGACAACAGCAAGAAGGAGCTAAGAACCACCCCCCAAGGAATTCCCTCTTTAGTTTTCACAAGAGCCCCGTGAGGGCTACTGTGAACAGACCTGTAGAAATGTGGAGAAGGGGGTCCGGGAAGGCGAGTAACTCGTCCCGCTCCCACAGCAGGACACAGCCGACCTGTGATGGGTTGTCCTGCCTCCCACTGAAACCACGCCAGACACGTAGTCCTTTCCTGGGACACACACTGCTCAGCCGCTGCTGGTCACTTCCTCTGTCCCCAGCTAATCAAGGGGTCAGGACTGGCCTCGGGACACCATGGAGAAGGGCTTCAGTGATTCCAATTGAGCAGGGCAGAGCAGACAGTCTTTAAAAAAAAAAATCTTGAAGTCCTCCAAAGGTTTTCTTAAACCCTCTAAGTAACGGATCATAACACAGGGCCCACTGAAAGCTAAGAGGTGGACTGTAGTTCATAATGTGGTATTATATCCTTGACACTTGTTCACAGTAGATCCTAAGCATTCTTACCACACACACACACACACACACACACAGTTGACCGTGTTAACCAAGTGAAGCGATGAATGTGTGAATTACCTTGCTCATGTGTATCTGTATCAAATCATCACATCGTACGCTCTAAACGTATGCAATCCTATTTGTCCCGTTATTCCTTAATAAAGTTAATAAAGAAACCCAAGAGACAGAGCTGGACTAAGGCCCAGGACAGCCCAAAGCCAGTGGGCCGTGACGAGGCTCTTTCCTCTCAGTCATGGCTGTGCAAGGGTCAGCTCAGCTAAGCATGGAGAATGGGAAGCTCCTCAGGTATAGCTCACCTCTTGAGATCATGTAGGCGGGATTTGCCCGTAGGATCACAGCTGGGACCCTAAGAGACCAAAGCCTGCTGTTCACGGAAGGTAGCGACTGCAAAGGGCAGCACACTGCTTCCCACAAGAGACCAAGGAGTGTAGGCCTGGACGCTGGAGGGTTGAGTTTGGTACCCAGAACCATGCTGAAAGAGCAAGCATTCCTTCTGAGCTCAAGAAAGAATTCACCCCGGGGGCGCCTAGGTGGCTTAGTCAGTTGGGCATCCAACTCCAGCTCAGGTCATGATCTCTTGGTCCGTGGGTTTGAGCCCCGAATCAGGCTCTGGGCTGATAGCTCAGAGCCTGAAGCCTGCTTTGGATTCTGTGTCTTCCCCTGTCTCTGACCCCCGCCCCCCCCACTCGCGCTCTGTCTCTGTCTCTTTCAAACATAAGTAAACATTAAAAAAAATTTAAAAATTTAAAAAGAATTCACTCGGGACTCCTGGGTGGCTCAGTCGGTTAAGCGTGTTCAACACTCGATCTCAGCTCAGATCTTGATCTCAGGGTGGTGAGTTCAAGCCTTGTGAAAAAACAAATTCACTTCTATACACAGGCAGGAAAGGAGTGTCAGAAATGTTGATTTACGCTGCAGAGTAAGCTTGAGGAGAAGAAAATGTATCCCTGCCCTGCCTGGGGGGGGAGAGGTGAGGAGGGGTGTTTCCTGGGAAGTGAGAAAGCCACATGATCAAGTTGGTCACTGACCACTGGTTGAGCTTGGTGTCTTGGATTAATATTTCTAGAAATTTCAACCGAACCCGCATCACAATCCTGGCCCCACGGTCCACTGGGCATAACCTAAAGAAATGATATATTCGCTTGGCCTATATCTCTTCATTTATTCATTCACTAATTCATTTAGTCAAATAAATACACATGTCCTGCCACCCAAACCAACAGATATGTCATGAAATCAAAGGATCAAAACAAAATAAGAAACGACTGATTATAAAGCAAAGAGGTCAAAGTAAAAATTAGCGTTGGTTGACCGTGTCTGGCATCGGGGCTTTGTCAGATCCCCGCTTCCTGCATGAAAACTGATGAGGGAGCGTGAGGCAGGCTGAGGGGCAAAGCACAAGCTAGCACCACCCCGTCCCCCCCTACCCCTACCCCAGGCGGGATCTGTGTGATATTCCTTGGACACTCCTGGCTCCCCAGGAAAAAGGAAAGGGGGTTAAGTGCTTGCCATGTTGATGTGGGAAACTAAGGCAAATGAAAAGCTGAATTCCCTTCCTGACTACAGTCCATTGACAAGTCCTTGAAGCAGGCAGAGTGACCCCCCTCTAAGTGCTCAGCTGCCTTGATGAATACACTTCACTAGGGGCAAAAAGGAATCTTGGTTTAACATTGTCCCAACCTGGAGGATCCTGTAAATCCATTATCTCGACTGGCCCAGGATATATGCTGGCAATCGAGCTCCAAGTGTATGCTCCCCCCATATGCATCTGAAGGGTCTCATGACTGAGGTTTTATTAAACTGTGACAAATGGCATTTCCCTAGCCCCTCGAGGTCCTGGAAACCTTGCTTCCAAAATTCCTTGGAGACTTACTCTATCTCTGACCCCCTCCCAACCTCAGGGGTATATAATGAGTTACCCATCAGGACCCCAGTACAGCTCTTCCTGCCCACGGGTCCTGTCCCCATGCTTTAATAAAATCATCTTTTTGCACCAAAGACATCTGCTAGATGTCTTTCTTGGTCGTCGGCTCCAGACCACCCCACCAGCACCCCAAAACTTCATCAAATACTACTAACTTCCTCTTTGAAGGGAACCGAACGTTTGTCTACAATGAATCACGCTCCTCTCAGCAGCCCAGACACAGGCTGTGACCTCCAACTTGAGCTGGCTCACCATGGCGCTGTTCCTACTTCCAGTGATCGCCTAGTGTGAGAGCAGTCAGGCTCAGCCCCGGTTTGTCTCTGTGACACAGGTACAACCCACAGAAAGCCAGGCCCTCAAGGCAAGTCTCCTGGACAAGGACCTCTTTTTTTTTTTTTTTTCTATAAGAAAGAAAAAAATCTGAAGCTCATTTGAGATGGTAAATACCCTACGGCCTTGGCTTTTATTTCTGCCATAAAGCGTTAAATTTTTTCATAGAAGCGGAAAGGCAAGTTTGCCTCTTCCATCGGTCTAGGAAAATGTTGGTTAAATTATCCAAGCCACCTAGGCATAAGAGGAAAAATAATAATCACCGTAAGCAGGGGGGAATGGGTAGGAAAGCAGAGGGATTAAAAACAGTTTCCAGAATCAGATGCCTACATTCAAGTCCCAGTTTCTGCCACCCACCAGCTGTGTGGCCCTAGGCTATTTATTTACCCCTCTGTGCCTTGATTAAGGCTGTTGAAAGGATGAAATGAGATCCTGTATACGGACTTCAGCATAGCATGGGGCATCTCCTAAACACTCTGTAACTAAGGTATTAACAATTAGCCCTTACCATGGCCAGGCAATATGCCGAACCCTTTTTTAACTGAGATATCGTTTCCACACCAGGAAATTCACCATTTTAAAGTGTGCGATTCAGTGGTTCTTCGTTTATTCACATTGTGCAACCATCATCACTATCTAATTCCAGAACATTTTTATTATCCCCAAAATAAACCCCATACTCATTATCATCACCCCTCCCCCAACAACCAAGAGTCTGTCTATGGATTTGCCTACCCGGAACATTCATTGAAATAGAATCTCACAGTATGCAATCCTTTGTGACTTTTTTCACTCAGCACAATGCCTGCAAGGTTCATTTCATGTAGCAGGTGTCATTCTTTTTATGGTTGAATAATATCCCATTGTAGGAACACACTACATTTTGTTTATCCACACATCAGTTGGTGGATACTTATGTGGTTACTGCCCTATGGCTTGTATTAATAGGGTTGCCGTAAATATTTAGGTACAGGATTTCGTTCACGTATATGTTTTCAATTCTCTTGGGTATACAGCTAGGAGCGGGGTTACTGGATCATATAGGAATTCTTTAACTTTTTGAAGAACCACAAAGTGTTTTCCACAGAGGTGACCCAATTCGATATGCTTGCCAACAGTTTTGAGGGTCCCCTTGCTAACACCCATTATTTTCCTATATTTGATCATAACTGTCCTAGTGGGTATAGAATAATATTTCAGAGGCATGTGGGTGGCTCAGTCAGTGAAGCATCCAACTCTTGACTTCAGCTCAGGTCATGATTTCGTGGTTTGTGAGTTCAAGCCCCACATCAGGCTCTGTGCTGACAGCACGGATAACTAAACACTGGATACTAAACCCTCATCAGATATATGATTTGTAAACATTTCCTCCTAGTCTGTGAGTTGCCTTTTCATGTTCTTGTTGGTGTCCTTTGATCCACCAAAGGTTTTAATTTTGAGAAAGTTCAACTAATCTCTTTTTTCCGTTGTTTCTGCATTTTTCTGCAAGTTTCTGCATGTTCCCTATGCATTTGGTGTCATATTTAAGAAGCTGTTGCCTAGCCCAAGGTCACAAAGACTTACACCGATGTCTCCTTCCAAAATTTTATACCTTTGGCTTTTATATTAAGTTTCTTGACCCATTTCGAGTTAATTTTTGTCTATGATGTGAGGTAGAGGTCCAAATACATTATTTTGCATGTGGATATCCTTTCCCATGGAATGGGTTTAGTACTGTCGTGGAAAATCAATTGACTATAGTTGTCTGAGTGTATCTGAGAGCACTCCATTCCACTCCACTGATCTATACGTCCCACCTTAGGCTGGTACTGCGTCATTTTGAATTCTGTACCTTCGTAGTAAGTTTTCAAATCAGAAAGTGTGAGTCCTCCAATTTTCTCCTTCTGTTTTAAGATTCTTAGCTATTTTGGGGTTTTTTTGCAATTTCATATGCATTTTAGAAATGCCTGTCTATTTCTAAAAAACAAGGACAGTTGGAATTGTGATAAGGATTGTATTGAATCTGTGAATTGATTTGTGGAATATTGCCATCTTAATAACATTAAGGCGTTCGGGGGCCTGGGTAGCTCAGTTGGTGGGGTATCTGACTCTTGATTTTGACTCAGGACATGATCCTGTGGTTTGTGAGTTCAAGCCCCACATCGGGCTCCTGGATGACGGCACAGAGCCTGCTTGGGATTCTCTCTCTCTCCCAATGTCTGTCCTTCCCACGTGCTTGCTCTCTCTCTCTCTCTCTCCAAATAAATAAATAAAACTTAAAAATAATAATAATATCAAGGCTTCCAATCCATGAATACAGATGATTTTCCATTTATTCATTTAGAAATATTTGATTTCTGGGACACCTGGGTGGCTCAGTAGGTTAAGCGTCCGACTTCAGCTCAGGTCACGATCTCCCAGTTTGTGAGTTGGAGCCCCGGGTCAGGGCTCTGTGCTGACAGCTGAGAGCCTGGAGCCTGCTTCTGATTCTGTGCCTCCCTTTCTCTCTGCCCCTCCCTGCTCTCTCTCTGTCTCTCAAAAATAAATAAACATTAAAAACATTTTTTTAAGAAATATTTGATTTCTTACAGCAGTATTTTGTAGTTGTCAGTGTATAAGCCTTATACTTCATCTCATAAATTTTTTCACTAAGCATTTCATTCTTTTTGATGCTAGGGTAAAAGGAATTGCTTTTTTCATTTTATTTTCATATTGTTCGTTGCTAATGTATAGGGATACAATTCACTTTACATATTAATGTATACTGCAACCACGCTGAATTTTTTTTTATTAGATCTAACCGTTTTTTAGTAAATTCCTTGAAATCCTTTACATATAAGATCATGTCATCTGCAAATAAAGATAGCTCTATTTCTCCCATTTCAACCTGGGCTACTTTTATTTCCTTTGCTTCTCGAAATGTTGCTTGTCTGTTCACTTTTCTGGACTAATTCTGTAGCGTCTGAGTTCTCTGTCATGTGGGGCCGCTGAAATCTCTACTCAGTTTGCTTAGTGGTGAGCTAATGACCACACGAGGATTGATTTCACGTATCTTTCAGAGCCAATACACTTCCTGGTCTTCCTCATGGGGTACTGTGTGCGTGCTGAGACGCACCTTCAACCCTCAGGCAACTTTAACTCTGCCTTAGCCTTCACTTCCCACTTGTTTAGAGCTTCATTTTCAGCCAGAGGTGACGACTTCCAGTCTATTTGATCTTTACTGAGTATTCATACCCCCAAGCCTGTGTGTTATTCTCAAGGTTCCCAGAAATATGTCAGAGCTTTTCAAAGCCTCTGTGAGTATCCCATTCCTCAGTTTTTTAAGTTTTCATTTTTGTTTTCCCTGAAGTGTCTTGGTGACCCCAACCATTATTCACAGCCTCAGGCAATCACAAAGTTCATCCATTGCCTCTAATTGTTTCAACACTGATTTTCCTCACTCGACAGCCTCAGAGTTAAGCAAATAAAGACAACTTTGCAAAGAGTGTCTCCCAGGGAATAGCCCAGAAAGGTAAAGCAATAGCAATTCTCTAAGACGGGGTTTTAAAGGAGTTCCCGTGTCATTCTGCTCCCTCCGGTGGCCGCCAGACTAGTAGATTTCAGTGTGATTTCATTTTCAGGCTGTCTATTTTTCTGGCCACTGCAGAGCTGAAAGGGAGAATAGGAATAAGAAACTTAAAACACCATAAAGCTCCTTGTTCTTCCTGAAATTCTGTCATTTTTCCTGAATAAACACTCCCTGGATTGTTGCCAGCCTTTGGTTAATTTCCAGAGGTCTGAAAAAGTCAAGTCTGACATTTTTTGCCAGGGTTTTTGTTGTTGTTGTTGTTGTTGTTGTTGCTTTTATGGAGGAGAGAATTTTCAGAAGTTCTTACTCTGCCATTTTTCACCACGGTCGTTTTTAACTAGCATTCTAAATGCAATGTAGCATCGTGGTCAGCATGGGGCTTCCAGCAGTCAGGCCATCTGGGTTCAAATACCAGCTCAACCGGTTATTGGCTGTGTCATCTCAGGCAAGTTCCTCAACTTCCCTGTGCCCCATTTTCCTTCTCTAGAAGGCAGAGCTATAATAGTAGTATTGAGTGCATAGGAGAGTCCTAAAAATTCAGGATTAACACATGAAGAAAGCCCAGTACGGCGCCCCGCACATAGTAACAGCTCATTGGTGCCATTATCGGAGCTGCTACTGCTGTTATTACGTCATTGCCACAAGCATTGCTAAGGGAAGGGCAATTACTCTCTCCACTTGACAAATGGAGAAAGGGGAGCAGAGAGAGGTGAGGGAAACGGCTAGGGGTCACGTAGCTGGTAGTCCCGATGGCTCCGCTACAAACCAGGATGCAAGGTGACCTCCAAGGTCACGCCTTCTCATGCCACTGACCCAACCGTCAAAGAAGTCAGGGCGCGGAGGCAAACGTAAGGGACGCTGAGCTCCGCGCCAGTGAACACGGACCCCCCGGGGACCAGAGGCTCCCGCTGCACCCCTTCTTCTTAGTAGACCCAGCAGAGAAGGCAGAGCGAAAGGCCATGCACACAGGTGGTACAAAGCAAGCCCTCGGGGGAACTAATCGAGGAAAACGCGTGCAAATGGAGAAAGGGCTCAGGGAGGAAAAATCAGTGAAGGCGAAACGTCATTTTCTGCACACTGATTTTCATCCTTCCTTACCATTGACAGGAAGGAGATCCCTTCGGGAGTTCCATTTTATATTTACACAGCGTCTGGTGACGTCCAGGAAACATGGCCCACCACTCCAAATTTCTTGCCTCTGAAAGTACCCCACTAGGGGGTGGCAAAACCCCTGCAGGCCAACTCCCAATACTTGCAGCCTCCTGCCACCTGCCCTCGGCGATCGCATCTATCAGACAACTATTGAACATCCTTGGGGCTCCCGGGTGGCTCAGTCGGTTAAGCATCGACTTCGACTCAGGTCATGATCTCGCAATTCATGAGTTCGACCCCTGCATCCGGCTCTGTGCTGACAGCTCAGAGCCTGGAACCTGCTTCCAACTCTGTGAATCCCTCTCTGTCTGCCCCTCCCCCACTCGTTCTCTCCCTCGCTCTCTCTCTCTCTCTCTCCCTCTCTCTCAAAAATAAATTGTAAAAAAACATTAAATTTTTTTAAAACTGTAAATAATAAAAAATATCGAGCATCCTCTCTGGGCAAAGAACACCATGCCATGGTGGGTGAGGAGCTCTTGGTGGGCGGGGGGGGGGGGGGGGGGGGGGGGGAGGAGTCCAAAAATAAGAAGCAGTCTGTAGCTTCAAGAAGCCAAGTGCCAAGTATAAAAACAAGGCAAGAGCTCAGTCAAGTGAAGAGCCTTTAGCCCCACGGGCCACCAGTGAGGTAGAAACCATGGGTCCAGGTGGTTCTGAAGGAAGGGCTCCTTCAGCCTGGTGGATTGGGGAACAGTGTCCTCAGTGCTCAGCAAGGAGTTGAGTGGGACATCTGAGGCATGGTCGGAGTGGGATCCAGGGGGCTGGGGCTCCCTTATGAAAGCCAAGAACACAGGACATGCTCACGCACAAGTTGGGTATTTGCCACCAAGCACTAGGAGAGTGGGAGTCAGAGTGTGCAGGACCCTCAGGCCATACATACCCAAGAATGTGGGCACGATACGAGTGTGAGTAAGGAGAGCCTCTGAGAAACTGGTAAAGGGGAACCCCACGGTCAAGTGTGGGATGCAGATTAACTAACAGAGCAGGGTTTTGAAGGAGGAGCTGGAGGGGGTTGACTTCCCCAGAGTGCAGCATGGCAGGGGAGGCTGGACACGCCTTCCCACAGAGGCGAGACTGGATGGGTCACCCACACTCAGGCATCCTTAGCCCCTCACCCTCCATGGGCCAAAATGCTCTCAGAGCATGGACAGCTAGGAAACCTAGTAGGAATGGTCCAGGGGTCATTCTGGAGCTGGCACGGGCGGGATGCTTCGGCTATTCAGTCATGGGCAGAGAGCGTGGCCCCACCAGCGAGGGATGGAGAAGAGAAAGAGGCTGGGAGGCTATCGCCATACTCCCGGGAAGAGAACAGGGGTGGCAACAGCAAGAAAGGAAAAGATCTGGGTGCGAACGACTTCATGGAGATGTGCCAGACGCGGATCCAACGGCACTTTGGTTCTTTCTTTCCCTCAAACCAACCCCCGGCAGTCACTGCCTACCTACCACCCACTGCACTCCACCTCCTCAAGTGGGCACGCGTGGGGCATGAGAGCATCGCCTTCAGGGCATGGAAGGCAAGCTTCCCTGAGATGGGCGAGGACTAATGTGGCCTGTAGCATTCAGGCTCAGGGAGGAGGGCAGGCTGTGGGAAATGAAGGAGACAGGGTCTGGAAGTCTGGGCTCCAGGTAACCCTCTCCCACCCTGGGGCCATGGTCAACGTCTTAGAAAGTGTCTGAGGGGAAGACCAAACCTCCGTGAAGAGCGGTTGAAGAGTCAGCCTGCCACATGAGGGCAAACTCAAGGAGCTGGGGCACCGCAGGTTGACCTGACACCATAATGGCTCAGGCGCAGGCTGTCTCTGCCCCCCCGCCCCCACCCCACATCTTCACCTTCGGTCTACCTTCAAGACCTAATTCAAGAGCCAGGACCGTGTACCAGCCCCCCCCCCACACACAGCCACTTCCCTCTTCCCTCAGCCTGAGGAGATATCTGCCCACTCCACACTCCCAAGTGCTTTGCTTATGGTCAATTTATGGCTCTGCAGATGGGTATCTAATTATCTTGCAAGGCAGAACATGGTTGTGTCCAGCAGACTGTACATTCCTGGCTCCGGGGATGATATCTTCTTCGTGTTTGTTCTCCCCCTCCCCCAGAACCCAGCCCAGGGCCTGCATATATTTATATTATGCATTGACCTAATCAATCACTTAGCGTTTGACACCTTTCTGTACAAAGATCTCCCCCCCAAGATGGCTCGAATGGTCAGAAAGTACTTGTAGCCACCCAAAACTGCTTCCCTGTAGCTTGTCATTGCTTTTCCCATCAGCCATTGCTTCCCCCGTTGTGACTCTGAGAATATTTTCCTCCATCTTCTACATGGTGGCCAACAGATATTTGAAGTCACTATTCGTCTCTTGCCCACCCCCACCAAAGCTCTTCTTTCTCTTCGTACACATACTCATAGTCTGAAAGGGGCCATAACGTAACTAGACATTAGAGAGAGAACAGGAAAAACTAAGTTCAAAGACAGAGGGTGACTTGTTTTGGTTTGAGGTTTGGATGAGCTCCAGCTTCCCAGTTCCATGATTCATTCTCAGGGAAGAAAGACACATGGCCCTGGAATGCTCAGGGAAAATGGTGGAATTCTGTCACCACCTCAAAGGGCACTCCAGGGAGGACAGGTTCTAACTGGACACAGTGGTCAGGTGATGCCGTCAGCTCGCCGGCCCCTGAGTGTAGTTTTTCTGCAGACCAATGCCACCTTCATGGAACCATGGAAACCTAATAGAAGCTTATGTTTTACCCAAGGGACTAAGGGAACCTAGGGATCATCGAATCCATCTCTTTCTATTTGCCGACAAGGAAACTGAGGCCCAAAGAGAGCAAATGAATTAAACACTTACCTAAACGTACCTTCTCAGAGCTAGGTTTCCAATGTCATTAACCGGGTCACTTCCATCCTCCGCAGTTACAATTTCAGGTGAAAATAGAATGGCTTCTCCACCTGTTCCCTGATACTTCACAGCCTCGCCAAAGCACAGATGCTCCAAACCAGAGCTAACAAATGGCGTTAAGCGATGTCTTCAACTCCAGGATGTCATGTGGAGCCTCTAGGTGATGCAGGTTGTCATTACGGTCAAGGTCTCAGGTTGACACGTGGTTTCATGTATGCCGATTATGTTAATTTATAACGTATTAAAATATGTGTCAGGGCGCCTGGGTGGCTCAGTCGGTTAAGCGTCCAACGCTTGATTTCAGCTCAGGTCATGATTTTGCGGTTCATGAGTTCAAGCCCCGCATTGGGCCCTGTGCTGACAGTACGGAGCCTGGAGCCCGCTTCGGATTCTGTGTCTCCCTCTCTCTCTGCCCCTCCCCTGCTCACACTCTGTCTCTCTGTCTCTCTGTCTCTCTCAAAAAATAAATAAACATTAAAACAAATTTTAAAAAAAATGAACGCACTGGGTGTATGTGTATCAACATACATATGTCAAAAATACAATATTAGAAAATGAATAAATAAGTAAATATTTAAAGTAAAAAGACATGTTATGCATTACAAGGAAATTGCAGAAAGGTACATAGAATATATTATTGCACCAAAGTTTAAGAGTATGCAAAACAAGTTGTTTGGGATGAGTTCAAACATAATAGTGCAAGTGGAAGAAACTGCACACGAGTGGTTACTTCTGGGCAGGAGAAAAGAGGAGAAAGACAGAAAAGGAGACTAGAAAAGAGTAGGAGGGTGGTTTCAGTTGACACTTCATCGTTCTGCTTCTTTCTTTCTCTTTTTTTTAATTAATTTATTTATTTATTTTGAGAAAGACAGAGAGAGCAGGAGTGGGGGAGGAGCAAAGAGACGATCCCAAGCAGACTCTGAGCTATCAGGTCAGAGCCCAAACCCACGTACGTGGTTCAGCTTCTTACGCTATATGGTGAATATACATGCATTTGCTATATTATTATTATTATTATTATAACTTTTTGGATGCCTAAAGTATTTCATAACTGAAAGAACTAAGTCAAAGTTACCCCCCAAAAAATTGGATTCCCTCTTCCACTGCCTCTTTCTTTCCTCTCCATCTCTCCTCTCTCTTTCTCACTATCTATTGATTATATAATACATAGTTTACATACGTATATAATAGAGAGAGGAGAGAATAAGTGGGCAGATAAGACAGGTGATCGATGATAGACAGTTAAATAGATAAATGATAGCTCAATAGATAGAAAGATATGGATGGGTAGGCCCATTATTTTATGCCAAGTGTTCTTCATGAACCATATCTTATTGAAACCTGACAACGGCCCATCTCCCAGATGAGATAACTGAGGCACAGAGAATGCAGGCTCACAAAGCTTTCAGGTAGCTGACCCCACATCAAGCCCACAGGAGTCTGATCCCAGCCCCTGCTGATTTCCTGCACCATGATGCCACTTGAACTTAAAGGGGCCAGGGACATTCAAAGGTTCCAGTGCTTCCTCTAGAAATGAGAGAGAAGAACTTGAGAAATTAAAAAACAACCACGACCACAAGTAAATAAAAATAAATAATAATAAAATTCAAAAGCAAACAGTAAAAGGACAAAACAAGCTGTTCTTAGGGCAGACGGGGAAACTGTCCCCCAGGATCCATGCTCTGCCCTCCTGATTTCTGGCCTCAGCTGAATGAGGTCCAGCCTTCCTCTTCGGTGTGCCAAGGAAGAGACATGCTAAGGAAGAGACCATATCTATCCCGACACACAAATAACCACAGAAGCATCTTATTTGTCAACCGTTGTGCACTACAAATCTTCTCTCTTGTTTAACTCACATCAGTTTACACTTCAGCACCAAAATAGCGATGCTTTTCTGCATTTGCAAACCCAAAGTCTTGTGAACAGTGATGAGGCAAGCTGGAGAGGCCTTCTTTGAGGACAAGCTGCTTTCTCGGTGCCGGAACGAATACTTAACTGCATTGCCCCAAAGGCTCAGGATCAAACCCCAGCATGAGCAGCGATTCAGTAGGAAACCTCACCATCCTGGTACCTTTGCCACTATTTATCTTTTTAAAAACCAACAGTGACACATCTTAATGCTTGGAAAAACTTGATCTGAAACCGACATCCAAATAATACAGTAAAACGTTGGTTGGCGAGCATAATTCGTTCCAGAAACATGCTTGTAATCCAAAGCATCTGTATATCAAAGCGAATTTCCCCATAAGAAATAATGGACACTCAGATGATTCGTTCCACAACACAAACACATTCCTAGAACAATGATTACAATACTGTAATATAACACAAAATAATCATGAAAATACAAAAATACAAAGAAAAACAAACAAATTAACATTCACTTACCTTTGAAAACCTTCATGGCTGATGTGAGGGAGACAAGAGAGAGGAGGGTTATTGCGTAGGACGACTTTCACTATCACTAACGGAATCACTGTGATCTATTGACTCAGTGGAATCTTTTTCTGCATGGGGGTCATGGTATACGCCCACGTGGATATTGACTACAGTACAGTATTAATCAACTCTCATCATATCCCGTATTTAATGTAACTGGCAATAAGGTAGCAGAGGGAAGGGTCTATATCTGCAGGCAGACTGACCCAGAATGAAGCAAAGCATTCTTAAGCGTACTTGTGTATGGAAAAGCAAAGGCGTGTCCAGAGGCGCCTTGAAGCGACAAAAACTACACTAGTGCCTGTTGTGGGCACCTTTCAACGTTCTGAAAAATCACTGACTTCTGCCAAACACCACAGCCTGAGACCAATCATCCGAGCATGGGAGAGGATCACCCACAATCCCACAGAGAGAGAGAGAGAGAAGGACCATGAACCATTGGCTTAGCTGTGATCATGTGACATTCGGCATCACGTATTGCAAGACATCGCTCTTCATCAAGTTAAAATTTATTAGAAATGTTTGCTTGTCTGGTGGAAGTCTCGCAGAACAAGTTACTCTCAACGTAAGGTTTTACTGTACTGCTTACAAATTCATATCTGTGGAGATTCAACAGGCTTATTCTCATCTGAAAACTGCATGTGGAGGTTGTTTTGGGATTAATACTTTAAACCACATGCCCTTTAACCATCTGCGTTGTGTTTGTTTTTAGCACTGAAGTTGTGGTTAAATGATACATATTTTACATTTAAATATTTGGAAACATGGCCAAGATTCATTAAGAAAAGCAAACATTTAGCTCCCCATTTCCTCTGACTAATTTTTCAGAACACTGTTGTCCACGCCTTTCCTGGAGAACAACCCTTCCTCACCAAAGACAGACATGTTCATTTCAATGATTTCAATAACGTAAGAAATGAAACTCATAACGCCGGAGTATAGGTGTTACAGATGATCTCTGGGGCACAGAAAAAGGAAGTCATTCTCTGGACCCACATGGAAGAAGCTGAGTTTGCTTGTGCATGTTTATTCTCCTGTAGGACTCTCAGAACAAGTTTTCCCTGTAATGCCTGGTTGGATGGATGGGACATTTCTTTTTTTTTTTTTTTTTTATGTTCATTAATTTTTAAGACACTGAGAGAGACAGAGTGTGAGCAGGGGAGGGACAGAGAGAGAGAGGGAGACACAGAATTTGAAGGAGGCTCCAGGCTCTGAGCTGTCAGCACAGAGCCTGACTTGGGGCTCGAACTCAACAAATCGTGAGATCGTGACCTGAGCCAAAGTCAGACGCCCAACCGACTGAGCCACCCAAGTGCCCCTGGATGGGACATTTCTACAAGCATCAACATGTGTCATTTCCTTGGGCATTTTTCTCCTCTTGCTTTGACTAAAGTAAAAATGCCATCAGCTTGACTATTTGGGATTTAAGCAGTCCAATCTGCATGCTTAGTTGATGATTATCCAACAAGTAAAGGTTTGCGATTGCTAGTTGTGGCAAAGATAACTTGTTGTCCACCCAAGGCTTGTGCTCTCCTTGTATTAGACAAAGATTCTGTGGAGAAAATGGTTATCAACCCAGAATGATATTCCCAGTCCCTTTAGACTTGGTGGGGTCAGTTCTCATCAATGGAGCATGAACAAAGCGATGAGTACAGATCTCCAGTAACAATGGGTAAGAAGCCGGTGTGTGTCATCCACAAGGTGGAGGGGAGCTGGATTCCTGAATCACTGCATGGAAGGCAGGGTGCCTAAAGCCACTTTGGACTTTATATGAGTGAGCAGTGACTTCTTTTGGGTTAAGCCACCGAAGTTTGGGAGTTTAGCTTTAAAACAACTCATATTATCATGGGGGCGCCTGGGTGGCTCAGTCAGCTGGGTGTTCGACTTCAGGTCATCATCTGGCAGATCATGAGCTCAAGCCCTGCATTGGGCTCTGTGCTGACAGCTTGGAGCCTGGAGCCTGCTTTACATTCTGTGGCTCTCTGCTCCTCCCTTGTTCACATCGTCTCTCTCTCTCTCTCTCTCTCAAAAATGGATGATTAAAAAAAAAAAAAACTTTCTTTTAGACAACTCGTATTATCACATGGATCAAGTGAGAAGCATCTCAAAACATAAAAATATATCCCAAGCCAGTAAATTTCCTAGATACCCAGGCTACATGCTCTGCTTGTTAATTAAATGATGAGATCACAGATCCCAAGGCTGTGACGTCAGTGTTCCCTCACCTAAGAAATAGCAACGATCCAACTCAGATCAGCCCCTGGAGAACCCCGCAGTAGCCACTTTGGACGGCTCTGCTGAGTCACCCAAGATCGAGCACCCAGAGTGTGTCAGAAGAACAACCCCAAAACGATTTCTTCCTTTTCTTAAGTAGAATAAGGAATGTAAAGAATATTAAGACACACAGATCATTGTGTTTTAAATTTCCAGAAGTCCCTTAGGCCCTCTGTTTCACAGAGGCTTAAATAACGAAAGGCTTAGATAAAAATGCCCTTTACGGAAAGGTTCCCCAGCTTTTTTATGTCTGGGCTCTTCAATCTGTTCCATCAACTTAGTCAAACAGGTCACAATTAAGATCAGAAGGAAAAAAGTCAAAAAGCCATTGCCCACTAAGGAAATGGCTACGTAAATACAACCCTAGCTTAAAGCCTTCTGTTTGCTCAGCTGTGTTTATTTAAATGAAATATTAGCCCTAACTAGGTCCAATATTTACCATTTAGCCTCCATTCTGCTCACCTGAATTCGGGGTTCTTGGTGACAGGGAAGTAAGACCAAGAAATGAAATGCTTATGATGTGCTTACTTTCACCTGAATTCAGGCAAATGGCCAAACATCGTTCCAGAGACACTAGCCTCGGTGACTTGAAGCCTCAACGTGCCTTGAAGCAAACCCCAGTGCTTTTCAAACATTTTTTGTTGTTGTTAGTACTGGAGACCATATTTCCCAAGAGAGCTTACACAGAACCCAAATAAACCAAGCAGGCAAATTGTGAGCTGCCGTAATTAAAGCCCCTTCACTCACGTTCCCCCCTTTCTCTCTGACATCCCTGGGGCTCCTCTGCCGAACACTTAGATTCCAAAGATCCAATTCAATCCCTTTCTGTTACCGAGAAAGAAACTGAGGCACCGTAACATGGCCATATCCACTTGACGAGTTAGCGGCTGGGTGAGGACTGGAAACCATCTTGACTCCCAGCCCAATGCTCTTCCGGC
This sequence comes from Prionailurus bengalensis, assembly GCF_016509475.1. NCBI lineage: Eukaryota > Metazoa > Chordata > Mammalia > Carnivora > Felidae > Prionailurus > Prionailurus bengalensis. The sequence continues at coordinate 207,698,317 of NC_057345.1, read as the reverse complement.
ACCATGGGTGACTGGTGACAGTGCTTCTTCTCAAAATATCTTCACACAATCTCTGTGTCTATGAGTCTCCTGCCTAAATTGGGAGCATTTCCATAGACCCTCGTCTTCTGGCTCTGAGTTCAATTCATGCAGCCACACCTGCCATAAACACCAGGGTCCTAGGGCACAGAAGTCTCATGCGGGGGTGTCCATCGGGTCCTTGGAGGGAGACCTCTCCCCGTGAGGTGACCCCAGTCTGCACACTCTACCTCCCACTCCTCCCTTACCGTCTTCCTGTGACAGTGGTCCGTGTGTGCCCCTGGGAGCTCTCATGCTGGTCCTTCAAGCAAAGAAGGACCTGTTTGGAGATGGAAGGGCTCTTGGGGATCACCCAGGGTTGGCACCAGCTGCCTCATTTTACAAATGGGACAATGTACATCCTGGCACTTTAGGAACTGGAGAGTATTTTAGAAATCTAAATAGCCATGTCTGTGAGGCAACTTGGACTAGAAAGGAGCTTCTGAATGTGAGGATGATGTGTGCATCGCTTCTACTGGAACCTCTTAGGGTGCTTAGTGAAAACATAGATTCCTGGACAGAGCGTGAATCTGCATTTTTACCAACCATCCCAGAGGAAGCTTCTGCATATACCACTGGTAGTGGAAAGAGGCAAGTGGACTTGTGTTCACAATCCAGCTCCTCAGCCTCCCAAGGGGTATGTTGGACAGAACCACTCAATCCCTCTTGTCTCCCGTGGGAGTAGTGGGGGTAGTGGTGGGCAGACGTCTACGAAAATACTGAGCTAGAAGAAGCTTCTGTACCTGCTAGGGGGGTTTCCGGCAAGAGTTCGGTTAAGCGACCAACTATTGATTTTGACGCGGGTCATGATCTCATGGTCTGTGAGTTCAAGCCCTGCGTCAGGCTCTGCACTGTCAGCACAGAGTCTGCTTGGGATTCTCTCTCTCCCTCTCTCTCTCTGTTCCTCCCCCGCTTGTGCTCTCTCTTAAAATCAATAAATGAAGGAAATAAATAGAATAAATAAAATAAAAGGAAGGAAGGAAGGAAGGAAGGAAGGAAGGAAGGAAGGAAAGAAGGAAGGAAGAAAGAAATGGTGCACATCTGGAGAGTGGTGATGTGAAGCATGTTTGGTGGAGAGGGTGGGTCAAGATCACGGAGGTAGAGTGGCACTCTGAGGGGTGAGCAGGCACCCAGCCCCAGCAAGCCTCTGCTTCCTTATGTATAAAACAGAAAAGTGACGGTGCTGCCAGGGGGAGTGATGGGGGCAGGGCGCCTGGCGAACATCCCCATCAGTAGATATTTCAACCCACAGGCAATGGAGGATCCATAGGAAGTTGAACTCAAACACGGCGTCTCCTTGAAATCAAAACTACGGGAACAAAAGTTTGAGTGTGCTGGTTGGAGAGTTGTGTCGTTTTTCGGTCATCTTTTCATTTCGTCTCCGGGGTTCTCCAAATATTTGTGCTGTTTGGGGATGGCAGTGGGGACTCTTCCTCCTCTTCCCCTGGCAATATATTGGCCCAGGATTCCGATGGAATATAGTAACTCAAGGGCTCACTGTCAGCTCACGGAGGGCTGTGAATGAAGTGGCACTTGATGAAGGATGTTCACGCAGAAGTTCCGTGGACAGGCTACCCCCTATCTGCAGGAGGCAAGCCAGTAGATCCCATTCACCGATGGTTCACAAATTTGGTGTAGCTAAGCACAGTCAGGGGGAGGGGAACAATATTTTAAAAGGCAGGCTCTTAGCCCATATCCCCAGATGCTCCGCTTTACTTCCATCAAAAATCTGCAATTATTAAAAGCACCCATGTGTTAAAATACAAGGAAGCTCAAACTTTAAGAAACACTGCCATACGCCGGGCCCCTAGCACAGTCACCAACATGTGCAACATGTGCATGCACAACACAGCTAGAAGTCTCTCGGTGCCGTCACATGAACGAATTGGCTGAGAACATGAAACAATATTCTGGAGGGTCTTCTAAAAAAAAAAATCCCTTAAAGCAGTGGTTCTCATCCTGGGATGTATCTATGGAGCACTGGGGACTTTATAAATGGACTTCAGAGGACCCATGACTTCCCTGAAACTGAATGTAATTTTTTTGTGTGGATGTACAGATCTTTCCAGGAAGATTTCTCATTTTCCTCAGATCTATGACCCGTAGAGAGTAAGGACCCACCCACCACCTTAGAGGCTGAAGCATCTAAATTGTAAGCCATATATATATCTCCACCTGCAAAACCTCCCAGGCAACCTTTCCCTTGTGCGCTTGTCCAATGAAACAAGATATTCAAGGAGTTAAATCATTCATGGGATCTTAGTTGCTTTTTATTTGCTGTTTGCAGGACCAAAGCTGAAGGGAGCTGAGAGACCCATCGGAGTCTGGTATCTCTTTTAACACATGAGAAATGGAAACCTAGAAGGTTACTTGCCCAAGGTCTCCCCACCTAATAACTGGTAGAGCCTGGAGGGGCACCTGCGGGGTGTCACCACAGCACGGTGCCCTTGTCGCACTGTTAGGGAGGGGCACGGGGTCCCCACCGCCACCGCCCCCCCTCCCGCCCCGTGCCCCTCCCTAACCGCTGAGATCATCCAGGTCAAAACAAGTTGATCTCTGTTAAGGCACAATTTAGGTAGTATGAACATACGACCCAGCTGAATGAGATGTTTTCATTTAGAAGTAATTAGTTTTTAATTTTATTTTAATGTATTTTATTTAGACAGATTATCAAAATATTATCATCTTAACAGGCAATCAGTATACAAAGTATTGAAGTATTTTATACATTTGTACTAAAAGGTTTGAATTCCTGTGTGTATTTTACACTCGAAACACATCCTCAACTTGGACGACCCACATTTCAAGGGTCAATAGCCACTGTGGCATTGAGCCAATGCACCCAACAACATATGCCTAAAACAAGCGTGGGTAGGGGAAAAAAAGAAATATGCGCGCACACACACACACACACACACACACACAAAATGATATAAAACATACCTACACAGATACATTAAATATTTGAGGTAAGTGAACATGATTGGTAAAGAAACAAATGTAGGGGGGGAAAAAGAAAAAGACACAAATGTAGGCATTAAATGGTCTCAAGCATCGGTTCATGCATAGCCTAGTTCTTCAATTTAAATGATGCTCTTCCTCAGCATATTGCCTTTAAGCACTTAAAAATACACACCGGTATCTCTTGTCCTAAGTTATTATCTGTAAGTCATATCTGAATCTCCTCTTTTGCAGGGATTTTTTTTTCAAATTTTATTCCAATCCAAATTAGTGGGGCGCCTGGGTGGCTCAGTAGGTTAAGCATCCGACTTCGGCTCAGGTCATGATCTCGCGGTCCGTGAGTTCGAGCCCCGCGTCGGGCTCTGTGCTGCCCGCTCAGAGCCTGGAGCCTGTTTCAGATTCTGTGTCTCCCTCTCTCTGACCCTCCCCCGTTCATGCTCTGTCTCTCTCTGTCTCAAAAATCAATAAACGTTAAAAAAAAATAAAAATAAAAAATAAAAATAAAAATAAATAAATCCAAATTAGTGAACATACAGTGTCATAATGGTTTCAGGAGTCGGATTTATTGATTGATCACTTACATCTGACACCCAGTGCTCATCCCAACAAGCGCCCTCCTTAATGCCCATCCCCCATTTAGCCCATCCCCCCCACCTCCCCTCCAGCAACCCTGTTTGTTCTCTGTGTTTGAGAGTCTCTTATGGTTTTCCTCCCTCTCAGTTTTTATCTTATTTTCCTTCTCTTCCCCAATTCCACATATGAGAGAAATCATTTGATATTTATCTTTCTCTGACTGACTTCTTTTTTTCTTTTTTTTTTTTCACGTTTATTTCTGAGAGAGAGAATGGGGGGGGGAGGAACAGAGAGAGAGGGAGACAGAATCCAAAGTAGGCTCCAGGCCCTGAGCTGTCAGCACAGAGCCCGACGCTGGGTTCAAACCCACTAACCATGAGATCATGACCTGAGCTGAGGTTGGACACTTAACCGACTGAGCCACCCAGGCGCCCCTCTCTGACTGACTTATTTAGCTTAGCATAATATACTCCAGTTCTGTCCACGTTGTTGCAAATGGCAAGATTTCATTCTTCTTTATGGCTGAGTGATTGTTAACAACATAGCCTTTCATTATCCAAAGCATCCCAATTTATTTTTTTATGTTTTCATTTTTTTATTTGAGAGAAGAGAGAGAGCACCAGCAGGGGAGAGGGGCAGAGATGGGGTGGGGGGGGAAGAGAGGGAGAGAGAGAGAGAGAGAGAGAGAGAGAGAATCTGAAGCAGGTTCCACGTTCAGCACAGAGGCCGACAGGAGGCTCAATCCCACATCCCTGGAATCATGACCCGAGTCCAAATCAAGAGTCAGACCCTCAACCAACTAAGCCACCCAGGTGCCCCAAAAGTGTCCCAATTTTAACATTACATTACTTGGTCACCCAAAGCTTGCAGATCTGCTTACAAGTCTCCCCATTCTCCGTCAGTGGGAAAAAATTAATCTGTTTCTGATTCTTCACAATTCCTTTCATGAAATTTAATGACTTCCTTGCACAGGGCTCGAAAACTGGCTATCTGCAGGCCCGACACTGCTCAGAATGCATTCAGGGAACCTGACACTTTTTTAAAATGATCTTAGTGGTTATTTGGCATTTTCAATTTGAGAAATTCCACCTAAAAGCCTGAATTGCCAGGCTTCCCTTAAAAGTTCTGCATCACAAAGACCACTTTCTCCCCCCCAACAGCAATTGCCTGTCCCAGGCTTTTGGGTTTGACACAGCCCTGCCACATAGGCTTTTGAGTCTGTGGTCTCTACATTTATATAAATTTATGTAGATTTACCATGGGTTGAATTGTGTGCCCCCAAAATTCACGTGTTGAAGGCCTGACCCCAGTACTTTAGAATATAAGCTTATTTGGAAATAGGACCACTGTGAATATGATTAGTTAAGAGAAGGTCATTAGGGTGGGCCTCTAATCCAACAAGACTGGTGTCCTCATACAAAGGGGGATTTGGGGGCGCCCGGGGGGCTCAGTCAGTTAAGCGTCTGTCTTCAGCCCAGGTCATGATCTCACAGTTCATGGGTTCGAGCCCCGCATCGGGCTCTGTGCGGACAGCTCGGAGCCTGGAACCTGCTTCAGATTCTGTGCCTCCCTCTCTCTCTGCACCCCCATCCCCGCTCACATCTGTCTCTCTCTGTGTCTCAAAAATGAATACACGTTAAAAAAATTTTTTAGTATTTAAAAAAATAGGGGCGCCTGGGTGGCGCAGTCGGTTAAGCGTCCGACTTCAGCCAGGTCACGATCTCGCGGTCCGTGAGTTCGAGCCCCGCGTCGGGCTCTGGGCTGATGGCTCAGAGCCTGGAGCCTGTTTCTGATTCTGTGTCTCCCTCTCTCTCTGCCCCTCCCCCGTTCATGCTCTGTCTCTCTCTGTCCCAAAAATAAATAAACATTGAAAAAAAAATTTTATAAAAATAAAAAAAAAATAAATAAATAAAGGGGAAATTTAGATAAAAATATGGACACAGAGCCACACATAGGTGAATGCCATGTGGATACGAAGGCAGAGATGAGGGCGACGTGTCTACAGGCCCAGGAACACCAGGATTGCCAGCAAAGCACCAGAAGCCGGGAAGAGACAGGGAACGGCTTCTCCCTCAGAGCCTCAGAAAGAACCAGCCCCACCAACACCTGGGTCTCACACTTCTGGCCTCCAGAGCTGGGAGACAATAAATGATCACGTCACTCAGTTTGTGATACTTTGTTTGACGGCCTTAGAAAACTAATATATTCATGTGAGAGTGTATAAATCTATGATCCTCGGTTGGGGACAATTCTGCCCCTGGAAGAGGAGACATTTTGGGGTGTCACAACCCGGGGGCAGGGCCCCTACTCTCATCTAGTGGGAAGATTCCAGGGTGCCGCTAAACATCCAACAATGGGCGGGATTGCCCCCCACGTCAGAATTATCCAGGCCCAACGTCAACAGAGCCAAGGCTGAGAAACCCTGACGTAGTTAAATACCACAAAATAGTTTCCCGTGTGTCAGGCACTCAGACTCTGCCTCAACGCACTTCATCCTCCCCAGGTCCTACAGGATATGATGCCACGATCCCCACCTTGCCGGTGAGGAAACTGAGGCTGGCGTAGAGTTTCATTAACTTGCCCTCATTTGGACCCTAGATTTTTGGCTCTGAGCCAAACACGCAGGTCAGTAGGCTGAAGCCCAGAACTAACGTTCCGTCTTTTCATCCCGTCATTTTATCCCAGGAGGCCTGACAGCTCCCTCTTTGGTCTAGACACCCTGAAAACGCTCATTATAACCTCCTTTGTCATGCTGAGCCCAGCGTGTTCTGTCTGGAAAAAAAGGGACTGGGACTAAACGCAATCAAGCCCCTCTCCTGTGAAATTACCAGGCTATTCATGCAGCTCGTCGTGAAGCTGGAAACAGCAGAAATGATTCCCAGGCTTTCAGCCTGACGCATCCCTTCTTTATTCAAATTCACGTTCTAAATATTTGAGAAATGGCACAGTCAGCTGTCAGTGAACGTGGCCTTCGCCCCCCCCCCACCGCCCCCCCATTTCCCTCAGTAACCTAGGGCATCCTGTCCTGGGTCACACTTATGCATAAATAACAGCTGCGATGCAGGATTCCCAAGGGCAGTCGGCAGAGCCCAACTCTCAGAATAAGGAGCGGGATCCCTTAGTCCCCTACCAGGCCCTCAAATCGGGGCTCTCCGACACTCCCCTCGGGACTGCCAGCCCCGCTCCGTAAAGCAGGGGGAATAATAACACGAACACAAGTAAGATGTTTGCAGCAGTGCCTGGCACATAATAAGTGTTCAGTGAGAGCCATTATCAGCGGGTGGCAGACCGCTTTCTCCCTGGGTGACCTTGATCGCTTTTCTGATCTGTAAAACGGGAACAATGTGTCGTACCTGCTCTTCCAGCATCAGGAAATTTTTGTGAGACTTAGGGGGGAACATGGATTCAACATGGCTGGGTAGGGGCGCCTGGGTGGCTCAGTCAGTTAAGCATCCGACTTCGGCCCAGGTCATGATCTCATGGTTTGTGAGTTCAAGCCCTGTATCAGGCTGTGTCTATCAGCACAGAGCCGGCTTCAGATCCTCCGTCCCTCCTCCGCGCTCTCTCTCTCTCTCAAAAATAAATAAACATTTTTTTTTTTTTTAAATAGAAGCAAACTCGCTGTGTAAATTCCAAGTACTATACAAATGTGAACGTGTCCCTGTCCTGGTTCTCTGCTGGGGATGCAAATAAGGGCCTAGCTCCCCCCCATAGGCATTAGCAGGCAATGCGTTGCTCAGCCCTACCTCTCACCTCCCAGGGTGAGTCCCGGGATTCACCCGACGCACCCCAGAGCCTGCTTTGCCCTCTCCCATCAACCCTTCTATCATCTGATTGGTCGTGTCTCTTTCTATCTCTAACACGATTTTGTCCGAGGGCCCGACCCTGTCATTGGGCACAGCTCAGAGCCACGGCTGGCTACCCTGATGGATTTCAGTAACTGCATCTCAGGCAAATGTCACTGGAGCCCAGTTCTTTTTTTTTTTTCCCGCCTCTCCCAAAGCTCCATGCAAATGTTCGTTTTTTCCCCTGCAGCTCCCATCCTTCATCAATCATTAGTTTCCCTCACCTGTAATTACGTATTAATTCCCCAACGACCCTGATTCACACTCGGACCAGAGAAAGACATTTCAGTCCCTTACAAAGATGGTCACGTCCCTCCATTACCTTCTAAAAAATGCCCCCCCCCAGGGACGCCTGGGTGGCTCTGTTGGCTGAATGCCGACTTCAGCTCAGGTCATGATCTCACAGTTCATGGGTTCGAGCCCCGCATCAGGCTCTGTGCGGACAGCTCGAAGCCTGGAGGCTGCTTCCCATTCTGTGTCTCCCTCCCTCTCTGCCCCTCCCCCACTCATGCTCTGTCTCCCTCTGTCTCTCAAAAATAAACAAACATTTGAAATGTACCCCCCCTCCCCAGAAGACTGGCAACCTTGGACAGCCAGGCAGTCTCTTAGTCTGGGTGACCCTACTTGTTTTCAATACCTAGGTTCCCCAGAAGATTAACTTCTGTGGGAAAACACTATTCGGGGATGGCTTGTAGGAGACCTCAAACACCCCAGAAATGACATAAGTGAACCTGAATCCTAGAGTTTCAAAGATTAAATCAAAAGGACTCAACATTTTTTAGAAAAACCACAACTCTCAAAGTCCATGGCCCCCCAACCCCCTACTCACCTGGGTTCTGACTAAACTCTTGGTGAGGAAGAGATCGCTGCACAAGGCCACCATTTGGGGAGGAAATCCATAGAAGCTGGGACAGGAAAGTGCTTTCACAAAAGACAAGATGCATTATTATTGACGTCAGTTATTCATTCTGCCTTCTGGTTTGAGTGTTCAGGAGAAAGCCACATAAAGTATTTACGATGTTTGTTGTATTGCCCGGTTTCTTCTGACAGGATTCATCCAAGGCCCTGAGGGCCTCCCTGTGAACTAGGACCTACATGGGACTATACTGTTTCCTTTTGCTTGTGCCAGAGCTGGGAACTTTGCAGCAAGATCACTGGAGGAGAGATGAGTTCCAGTCCTTACCGGCCTAGAATTGGACCAGTCGGCATTCATCCAAATGTGCCAAAAATATGTGGGAGAAGGATAATTGTTTTAAGACACTTCTTGGAAATGCAGAGTCTACCTTATGAACTAATCAGGCAGCAAAGCAAAAACAAGTGTCTCTCTTCCTATGTCATTTCAACCAACGTACGGCATGGCCTTTCCACTGGGGTTGGTGAGCATTTTTCTGTATTAGCCTAACAATTGCCTATCCCCGCCCCCAGTAACCAGTTAGAAACAATTGAGGCCTGAGAAACAGAACCCCGAGGGAGTCCAGTAGACTCGTGTAGTCTTACCAGAGCGAAGAGAGGGTATGTCCCATCCTAACGTGATCTGGAGAGCAAGGCGGGGCACAGAGAAGTTCTTTAATTCCATCAGAGAAAGAGTTTTGCAAACACCAGCCAAGTTCCAGTTATCTGTTGCTGTGTAACAAACCATCCCAAACTGTGGCCTGTACAATAACCAGCACATATGGCTCTCTCTCATGGTTGCATGGGCCCCACTGGGCAGTCCTGCTCTGCTCAAGACTGGCATGGATGTGTTGTGCTGGGGACTCAGATGCAGTGAGCAGCTTTAATGCCGTTGGTAGGATTTCTCCAAAAATAAAACAACTCTGTTAGTTCGCTTGGGCTTCCATAATAAAACACCACAGACCAGATGACTTAAAAACAACAGAAATGTACTTTCTCACAGTTCTGGAGAAAAGAGAAGTCTGAGATCAAAGCGTAGACACGTTTGGTCTCTTCTGAGACCCCTCTCCTTGGCTGACGCATGGCCTTCTTCACCCTGTCTTTGCTCTGTGTATCTGTGTCCTAATGTCCTCTTCTTATAAGGACACCATATTGGGCCCACCTTAATGACCCCATCTTGAACTTAATTACCTCATTACAGGCCCTATGTGTACATAGTCATATTCTGAGGTTACTTGGGGCTGGGGCTTCAGCATATGAACTGGGGGGAGACACAATTCAGTCCATAGTCGTGGCCAGTTCTTGGTAAGGTTCTAAACAAAACAAAGTAGTATAATCTTCCCTCAATTTTCAAAGTAATTGTGTTCCCACAAGACGTATTGTATATTACTAAAACCGTGCCACCAACCACAAAACCAACATGAAGTTTATGTGTAAACTTTGGGGCGCCCTGGTGGGTCAGTGGGTTAAGCCTTGGGCTCTTGATTTCGGCCCAGGTCATGATCTCATGATTTGTGAGACCGAGCCCTGTGTCAGCCTCCGTGCCAATAGCGTGGAGCCTGCTTGGGATTCTCTAGCTCTCTACCCACCCCCGCCCCTCCCCCACTCTCAAAATAAATAAATACACAAACAAACATTTTTTTAAAAAGCTTATATGTAAAAGAGAGTTCGATTCTAGGCTCCGTTCATTAAAAACAAGTTTTATAGCTGCGTGGATGTCCCATTGGGCATTTGGCAATTACAGAGGCTAAGAGACCATTCATCTGTGCAGGACTCTTGGGTTTTGACACAGTCAGGCACCACCAGCGTCCCTCTACTAAATGCCAGTAACACTGCTTCAATTATTGTGATGCTCAGAATGTCCCCTAGAGGCCAGAACTGGTTCCATTGAGAACGTTTGATTTAAAGGAATCCATGGATAAATCATAGTCTAAATATTTCTCTTGTCAGTGAAGACTACCATCTCCAATTTGATTTGCTTGGCAAGTTTTGTCATTAGCATTTCTAAAATTGGAGACAAACTATTACTGTGTTCAATACTTGAGCTTAACCGCAGGGCTATGTGACATTACCCAGTGGAAATTACCCAAGTCAAAGGAAATCCCAAACAGAAGTTGTTTTGGTTTTAGGCTATTCCAAACTAGCCACAGCAATGATGCCATCAGTTGGTCTAATAAATAGTCCAAAGTTGATAGCATGCAATAACAAAGTGGGAGTTTTTCCCCTTGTTACATTCTCGGCAAAAAAAACTACATTTGCCATTGAGCAAATTTTCTAAAAAGGTTTCAAGGTTTTGAATGTTTACTTTGAATTTGAGGTGGTGTGGGCAGACACCATTAAAAAAGAATAAAGAACAATATAAAGAAAAAGCATCATTGTTTAACGAGTAGTAATAGTGTGCCCAGAATCCCAGAGTCTGCAGGTGGTGAAGCCAGAGATCCAGCCCAGGTCTGTCTGACACCACAGCCCTATTCTCCACCCCCACTGGATATGACTTGGATGGGACCTTCGGGAGAAGGACAAAAACAACCGTGGCATGTGCAGCATTTCTCCAACAAATCAAGAGAGCTTTGCTAGCAGGTGGAGCATGTGGGATCCCTTAAAGCACTTCGTCTTTAGATTTTTAGATCTATCTAGATTATGAGATCCATCACTTTTAGATTTTTGTTTATATTGGGGTGTCTGGGTGGCTCAGTCAGTTGAGCGACCAATTTCGGCTTGGGTCATGATCTCGTGGTCTGTGAGCTCGAGCCCTGCGTCAGGCTCTGCGCTGACAGCTCAGAGCCCGAAGCCTGCTTCAGATTCTGTGTCTCCCTCTCTCTGCCCCTCCCTGACTCATGCTCTGTCTCTCTCTGTCTCAGAAATAAATAAACATTAAAAGAAAAAAAGATTTTTGTTTATCTTTGGACAAGACCCAAATGTCACTCAGACATTCAATGTCTAAGTCGAAGGTAAAAAAGACATTCTAAAACATACGTGCTTCAAGTAATTGGGCTGACCCTGAATTAAAAAATGCCTCAGTGTTGAAATACACTATTGCTTTCATGGTTGGACTTTCAATGGCCTGAACAATTGACATTATTATTCCATGTGTGGCGATTCCCTTCTCCAGCACACGTAAGAGGTTGCTCTGTTGGGTCCTTTGAGACATGCCAAAGTGATTATACTTTTGCACGGCTGGAGACTAGACATGAGTAGGTATTGTTCACTGAGACCCAGTGTGTTTCTGTTATCAACATTCAGGAGCTTCTTCCACAGAGAGAAGAGAGAAGGAAGCCAAAGTCTTAATGTTGTTGTCTCTTTTTAATGAAGTTGCCTTGGATTACGACCACTGATTCTTTTATGGCACAAGAGTAATTGTTTGTGGTCATGTCTATAGGTTGAAAAATAACGGACACCTTCTAAAATATGAGCTAGGATAGTTTTAATAATTTCCATAGCCAATGTGAACCATAGTGCACGTGATGACAATAGTTTGATACATATTTTTTAAATTAACGAATGGACAGTATGATGGATTAAAGCATGTAAAAACACTGGAAAAGTCGAAATGACCTGGAAGGGCAAATATGGTAACAGACATGACAAGAGTCCCATCGGAATGCCATCTTCTAAGGGACGGAAACAAGATTTTGCTTTAGCGAAGGCATCTAAAACCATCTGTTTTGGATAATCTCCTTAGACGCAATCGCTATTTGTATGTTAAGTCCTTGAATGATTCTCAAGGACTTCATTCTGGCAAGAAGAGACGTTGCTTATAATATATTAGATGCGTGTCTCAGTGCTTTGTGTTCTGTACTTTTATCCTGAAATCCCAAGATTCCTCACCAGAGACCCCTTTCCCTGTAGTCTTGAGAAGGTTGTAACAGTGTGGGATTAAAGAACAGACTCTTCCAATGGTGTGTAACTGCTGCTATCAGAGACCCCGCAGATTTTCCTTGTGACTTACACCCACAGGATCACCGCGTGCACGTTACTCCATGTGGGTTGTCAATCCACAGGAATTGAGAAAAGATGATTATCAAATAACGTTGGGTTTAACTCAGCCCTTTTCTCCTTCCACTTTTATCTCCTCTGAACACATTCAGGGATGCCTTCCATGACTGACGAGACCACGTGTGCAAGGTGGATTCATCTAGGTCAACGGCATGAGAAAAACACCCAAGAGGTACACAATTACAATGTAATCATTGTAGTCATAACGTATTCAAACTGTTATGATCGTTTTACAACAGCTAAATGGAATTTGAACAGCGCAACTAATCTTCCTTTCATGTCATTCCTATTATGCACTACCCCACTGACCATCTGGCAATTGATTTCAGGGAATTATTAAACATTATTTTATAGCCTGCCCTGAGACCAGCATGGGAATTTGACAAAAATGGAAATATAATGACTCATTTGTGGGCCTAACATCCATAGATTTCTGAGACTTTTTTTTTTTTTTTTTTTTTTTTTGAGAAAGAGAGAAGACAGAGCGCAAGCAAGGGAGCGGGGCAGAGGGAGGGAAAAAAGAGCGAGAATCTTAGCATGGAGCCTGATAGCCTGATGTGGGGGCTATGAGATCATGGGATCATGACTTGAACTAAAATTAAGAGTCAGACATTCAACCGACTGAGCCACTCGGGTGCCCCAGATTCCTAAGACTTTTAAAAATTATTCTTCCACGCAGCACACATTTACTCAGTTGCTATGTTCCCTGCATGGGGCAATAAATCAGACATCAAAAGATGAATAAGGCATACTCCTCAAGAAACACACTGTGGAACCAAAAGAGAGACAGTGTACAATGACCTATAGCCCAAGGCTGACTGTTCATTATGATAGCCCAGCAAACATCACTATGAGCCCTTGCAATATATATCTGGCTCAGGTTATATTTCCATTGGACTATGCTGATACAGTGTATGGGCTACAGGTGTGGTACGTATAGAAAAACACTTGCGCACAGAGAAAAAGGCAATAGATTCTGCTGGGCAGAGATTTTGTAATTTAATGTTGGTCTTTAAAGGATTACTTTAAAAGAAGTTTGAAGAGAAAACCAAAATGGAAGGATTTGGGGCAGAGTCACAGAGGCCTTAATATACTTGGGGGGTCTATGAAACAGCAACTAGACCCGTGTGGGAGACGAAGGGAAGCTGGTAACCAAGGACAAGGCCAGAAAGCATATGGAGACCCACACAGGTAGGGTCTTCCTTGTCTTAACACAGAGTCCAGCTTGATCCATTGAACTAAGGAGCATCGGCAAAGGTCTTTAGCAGGTGATCGACATAAAGAGGTCTTGCTTATTCTAGAAGCAGACAGAAGAGGGTGAAGAGGGGAGAAACCAGGAGAAGAGAGACCATTAGGAAATCCTACCAGGAATGATGAGATCTTGAGTAAGAGTAACGATAGTAAGAGCAAACGTGAGTGAGACATGATAGATAATTCTCAAAGCACCAAAGGATACAGGCACTTACCGTGAAGTCAGAAGGACAGATTTCACCCTCCAAGCTTCTGTTTATTTTCCGTCTGCTAAGGCACCTATTCTCATTGTCAACGAATGAGAGAGGACAAAATTTGTTGAGAATCATATTGATTTTCAGACAGATTCTCTTGAATTTGTACCATCTCGAGGTTCTTTAGGGCTTTCTTCTCATTCATCCTGAGTCTACGGAGGACTGTAACAGCAACTTCCTGCTCAGCCATTCCACATGGGGCACTTCCTCTTGAGACAGGCCCTCCTTTTTTCTCATGCCGTGCTATTGTTGCAAAAGGCTAGTCTGCGGGGCCAGCCCTGGACTTGAATTGCTGTCCTTCCACTTTCCTTTTGCACAAAGGCCGCTGAAATCTGTTCTTTCATTCCTCTCCTGTTTACATAACAGCTACTGCAGTCTTCTGTCGTGTTTCCATTTTCCCTTGGGGAGAAAAATGTGACTCTCCCCGGGATTCATGAGAAAAAACGAGGAGTACAGTTCAATTAGCACTCATCAGCAGCAAACGTTGGAGCGTTCCAAGTAAGCAGCAAGAGATAAAGCTAGCAGAAAAGTTAGTAGAAGCTGAGAAAGGAAGGTGAAGGGCACATTACAGCAATAGTTGAGCCTAGTAAAGAGAGCTGGAAAGAGAAAGCGAAATATTTAATTTGATTGGGAAAGAAATGTGATTAAAATACACACACATGTGCATACCCCCCCCACACACACACACGACAGCCCCCCCCCCACACACACACACACACACGACAGCCACTGGATATAGCCATAAAAATAAGAATCTTCGTTTTTTTAATCAATATGTGTCTCTGTTCTCAAGAGTAGGGAATGATTGGTATTATTTTCAAATCTTCACAGCGGCTTTCTGAATGGAACCCCTTAGAGAGTCACGTGTAACAAAACGTGAAACTGACTCATAAAGTGAAACATTGGATTTCCAGACATCCCAGTCTATGACTCAAGTGGCAAAACCACATGATCCGTTCATAAGAAAGTGTAGGGCATTCCATTCTCTAAAGTAAACACTCAAAAGTATTCTTTTTTTTTTTAAGTTTTTATTTATTTATTTATTTATTTATTTATTTTTTGAGAGAGAGACAGCAAGCATGGTACGGGGCAGAGAGGGGAGAGAGCAAATTCCAAGCAGGCTCTGCACGGTCAGTGGAGAGCCCGATGTGGGGCTTCAACTCACAAACCGTGAGATCATGACCTGAACGGAAATCAAGAGTCGGCCGCTTAACCGACTGAGCCACCCAGGCGCCCCTCAAAAGTATTCTGTACTCAGTGACTGATCATCCTACTCAGCGACTAAATATCCTAAATATTTAGGATATTTAAGATATCCTGAAATACTGGTGGGGGCTGGCAAGATGGAAGCTGTCTAAATCAGAGTTTGTTGGTTGCAAGCAACAGAAACTAACTCTGGCTACATTAAGTAAAAAAAAAAAAAAAAAAAAAGAAGAAGAAAAATACTGAAAGTCTACTGAATAACTCACAGAAATGAAGGAAAAGCAGAGAGATCTAGTTTCAGAATAGCTGGAAATCTGGGAAGCTCTGGATAACTAGGCAGCAGGAACCAAAGGACCATCTGTTCAGGGTGCTAACATCAGGATCCATCAGTTCAACCCATAATCCTCCACATTCCTTTATGTGATATCCACATTCTAGGGGGAAAGCTTTGTATCAGTGTAGCTTGAATCACCCATCCACTTCTTGTCGACGGAAGACGAGGTTCCTTGATTGGCAGTCATCCAAGCCTGAAAGCAAGACAGAAAGTGTAGTTGAGTCCTGTGGAAGTCAGAGGAAGGGATGCTCTGTTTTGATAGGTGCCCACGCCAGCCCTGTTGATAAATATTTCTAATATCACCCTGGTTCTAAGGACAATATAAAGATGGGCAGGCCTTGTCTTTAAAGAACTTGCAGGGAGAGTACTACTAGCAGTAAAAAGGAACAAAGTGAATGAATCTTAAAAACATTATGTTGAGGGGCACCGGGATGGTTCCGTCGGTTGGTCGTCCGGCTCTTGGTTTCGGCTCAGGTCATGATCTCACAGTCTGTGAGTTCGAGCCCCGCCTCGGGCTCTGTGCTGACAGCCCAGAGCCTGGAGCCTGCTTCGGATTCTGTGTCTCCCTCTCTCTCTGCCCTTCCCCTGCTCATGCTCTGTCTCTCTCTGTCTCAAAAGTAAATAAAAACATTAAAAATATTTTTTTTTAATTTTTTTTTCAACGTTTTTTTTTTTTTTAATTTATTTTTGGGACAGAGAGAGACAGAGCATGAACGGGGGAGGGGCAGAGAGAGAGGGAGACACAGAATCGGAAACAGGCTCCAGGCTCCGAGCCATCCGCCCAGAGCCCGACACGGGGCTCGAACTCCCAGACCGCGAGATCGTGACCTGGCCGAAGTCGGACGCTTAACCGACTGCGCCACCCAGGCGCCCCTAAAAATATTTTTTTTAAAAACAGCTTCAGGTCCACTAAGGAAGATAACACCTCCAAAAATTCGTGTAATATTTGCTAGAAAGCCTAAGTCCCACAAGAGGCAAAGCTAAAACCTACATAGATGAGCATTACAACCATTTTCTCTTGGGTTGCACAATGCTGTCTGGATTTAAATCTTGTTCGGTGTGACCTGCTGGCAGGTTACTTAGGTCCCTCGGTTTTCTCATCTGCAAAATGGGGACAATAATAGTAACTATCTAGCAGCTGTCGTGAGAGTCAGATGAGTTACCCACTGAAAGCATTTAGGATATTCGGCACATGGCCGGTACACAATAAATGTTCATGATTAATAAGGTAATTCTTGGACTCCAGAGGAGGAAATGGTGTGCAGCTGGGAGAGCACTGAGGAAGGAGCACTGTGGCTGAGATGTGAAGAATTGTCAATAAAGTGTGGCCATGGGGAGAAGGGAGGACTGTGTGTGTGTGCGCGCGTGTGTGTGTGTGCGCGCGCTCATCCTGCCCTTCCAATCCAAGCATCCTTTGTAGTGTCACTTTCTGGCTTGAGGATCATCCCTTTGGCCATGTTACTGCCCTCTCTGCATGCTCTCTTGTACAGCACTTACTACACTTCATCAAAAAAAATTAATCAACTAATATTAGGATTTATTTCATATTTATCAGTCTTTTCTGGTAGACCAGAAGCTGCAGGTAGCCAAGAGGCTCGCTTCTATATCCCCAGGCCCTAGCACAGAAACTTGCAGAAATTATCATTAGTAGATGCATCAATAATAAATACATCTTTTATCTTCTCTGAGTCAAGTTATAATTTTACTCCATTCAAGTCAATTCAGAGTATGTGCGTGGGAAGAGCTGGTGGGTCAGGGTTCCTTTGTGGGCTTCAGTTCTAGTTCTACTGCTTTCTCCAGATGAACTTGAGCAAGTTAAGTTCTTTGTACGTCAGTGTCCTCACACATAGGCTACAGTAGTAAGAGTTCATCTATGCAGATTTCCTGTCACAAACAAGGGAATGTTTGTAAAGCAATTTTCACTGTGCCTATCACACAGTAGGTGCTCAGAAAATGGCAGCGTCATTATCATTCCTTTTGCCCAACCTGGAGAGCTACATGACTCCACCTAAGATGCCTTTGTGCCAAAAATATCGAAATGTATTAAAACCTTCCCAACGATACGCATCCTTCTATCCTTCTTCTCAAACACCTCCCCCAAACGCCAACTGGCGGAGTGTGGAATAAGGCTGATACGCTTTGTCTTCATTGCTTGTGGCTTGCCCAAGAATGTGTCGCAAAGAAATTTACTCCAATACCAACCATTTGGCTCCTTGGACTTGAATGAAGTCCATTCACCAGGAAATAAACATCATTGGAGAAACTCCCACCTTGAAGAAGTGGTGAAATAGCCCATCGCATTAGTAGAGAAAATAAAAGCCCCAGATGCAGATGCGACAGACCCAGGGTGGACTAGCGCAGATGATCCGACCATCTGCTGGGCTCTGCTTCCATTGCTTTTTTTTCTGCATCAAATTATATTTGGCTTTAATGTGGTAATGTCATTTTCTTTTCTAATCCTTTGTTAATTATCTCCTTGGGTCAAAAAGTATAAGAGCGTGTTTTACATGTATACGTATTCAAGTGTAATGGTAAGGGTTCTTTTTCTTTGGGGCACCTGGGTGGCTCAGTTGGTTAAGCATCTGACACTTTGGCTCAGGGCATGACCTCACAGTTTGTGGGTTCGAGCCCTGCATCGGGCTCTGTACTGACAGCTCAGAGCCTGGAGCCTGCTTTGGATTCTGTGTCTCCGTCTCCGCCCCTCCGCCTCTCGACGCTATCTCTCTGTCAAAAATAAATAAATATTTTTAAAAATTTTTAGGAGTTCTTTTCACCTTAATAAAGATACTAAGTTCTTAAGTGAGGAAATCAACGTGAAACCTAGCACTCTTCAAGGCACATATGGCCACTCAATAAATGCTTAACTAACCTGGAATCTGCTGAAATGTCTTTCCAGGGGCCTTTGAGGGTCTCACAACATGGCACCATGTCTCCTAACCCTACCTTGGTACTAAATATACCCACGATGCAGAGCTCTTTCAAAGCCCTAGTCCCTTGCCTATGGATTTCTGACACATCAAAATACCATTGAGTCGAGTTTCCAAGTCAAAACAATCAGACTACTTTCCACCACAAACCCTGGAGAAATAAAACTGCAAATAACTCATTAGAAAGGTTGAGGAAAAGCCATCTTGAGGGCTGTCCAAAATACTATATCACTATTTAACCTTTTCTCTAGGATGCTTTCTCTCTAAATATTGCAAGAAAAAAAATAGCGGTCCTACACCTGGATGTGTGCAAGGCCACAGGCTCAAATTTCACACACGGAAGCACTGACAAGGTCCCTCTCGGAAAAAGAAGGCGGACCCGACCGATGCCTCCTCATTTGCATTTTCCCTCTCTGAGCTGCCATGAGTAAATGCCATGATTTTCAAATGAAGTCTGGGGTTTTTTTTTCCCCCCATGTCTAAAATGTCTTCATTTGCACCTTGGAAATGCTGACGTCAACTGCCTTAGAAAGCCGGGGGAAAAGAATGCCAGTTAATTGAAGTTGACAGAGAGAGGGTAGCATCTCTAATAACGGTAGGCACAGAGCTTGTCAGCAGGGTGTCCGTTGCCATAGTTACGTGTAAGGTAAGACAACATCTGGAGCTCCAGAAATTAGTGTGTCACAGAAAGGGGAGTGACTGCATATCACTTAGCTAAACGATCCCACATGGCGCCTTAGCTGATTATCAGAGAAGGATCTATATTCCTTCAGGTGGAGCTAACGTCCGAGTGAAATGACCTCTGTGAGACTGAGTTTTCTCAGGGCTTTCTCTTCTAGATCCCAACAGACCAGTAAAATGATCCCTTGATAATTCTTGAGAGCAATTTTTCAACCTTCGCTTTCTGAACAGTTTAGAGAAGGAACGTCACGATCATTGACCACGTGAATCACCTTAGACTGTGTAATACCAGCTGCAGACACGGCCAGAGAGGGAAGAGCAGAGTTCATCAACGACTTATCCTATCTGCACGATGACAAGCAACCGAGTTAATCTCCCCCCTTCAATGGTTGAATTCCAAAACGATTGTGGAGGGAATCAAAGTGTATATTTTCTTACCTAAGTGTCTATTTTACCGACGTAAATCAAACAAATTGATGAATCTGTTTAAGCCATTTATCCATGTAAATGTGTCCACAATTTAAAGATTCTTGGTAGTGTTTACGGAGCCCCAAAGCCGCCTTCCGTCGATGGAGAAAATGGGAGTCACAAATAACCTCCAGAAGGTTGGTCCAGCTTGTTTGAGATGGCTCACAGAGCCGTTCTCAGCGCCTTGGGGGCTTTTGTAAGGTACAGGGGCACAAGAATCAAATCTCTTCAGAGAAATAACGTTAACTCTATTATATAGCAAGCAGAGAAGGAGTTAAAGTCTCTCTAAACAAAAAATGTATTTACGGGGTGCCTGGGTAGCTCAGTCTTTTAAGCGTCCAACTCCTGATTTGGGCTCAGGTCATGATCTCGAAGTTCATGAGTTCAAGCCCCACATCAGGCTCTGCGCTGACAGTGTGGAGCCTGCTTGGGATTCTCTCTCTGGCCTTCCCACGCTCGCTCTCTCTCTCAAATAAATAAACCTAAAAACATAAAAATTAAAAATAAAAAGAGTTATTTACTTAAGTAATCTCCATACCCAACATGGGGCTCAAACCCACAACCCCAAGATCAAGAGTCATATGCTCTCCCAACTGAGCCAGCCAGGCACCCCAAAGTCTTAATGATAGAAATAATGTTCTCCCGAGAGAACACTAGACTGTGTTGTTAAAAAGAAACACACACACTTTCTGTGGTGGAATATACTAGAAGGCAATGAACCGCACTAGAAAGTTGGAGTATAG
The DNA here is from genome assembly GCF_016509475.1 of Prionailurus bengalensis. NCBI lineage: Eukaryota > Metazoa > Chordata > Mammalia > Carnivora > Felidae > Prionailurus > Prionailurus bengalensis. The sequence goes on along the minus strand of NC_057345.1, from coordinate 207,678,133 downwards.
TGCTCCAACCAACATGTGCAGTGCTACCCTAATCCCACCACAACGTCCGAGAGAAAGGGTCCCTCCAAAAATTGGAATATAGGAATATATCAAAGATGGAAGGCCCACATTCCCCACTAAACCCTGCCCCAAAAATGTTTGGCAGAAAAGCCCTTTTTCGGCCAAGAGCTGTGTTTCTGCTTTTTATGTAAAACAAAACAAAAACGAAGATAATGCAAAGGGACTATTATTCTTTCCGATCTGATGCCACCTTTGGGGGAGAAAAATATCGGAAAAGGAAACCAAAAGCCCTAATTGCATCAGCTGACACTGGAGGGGACAGCCGCGGATCACAGGCCAAGGCTGGCCGCCGGCCCCTTTTCTCGCAGAGGGAAATTACCAGAGCTGTCTGCAGAGGGCTGAGTGTACCTCCTGGTGTTCTCCTCTCCACGTGAGACCGAGCTGACCCGGGCTTGATAAACAAGAGAGCGGAGAGAAGCCCGGATTCCACCCGGAGGCCAAGCACAACACCTCTGGGCAGGTGGTCTCCCCACGGACACTGGACAGACGGCGTGAGATACTCCCGGGCAAAAGCCCTGCAGATGTTTCCTAGAACAGCTGTCACACTGGAAGTCAACAGAGAGGCCCTCGTGGCGTGGGTGGGCGCTGACTTGTTCATAACAGAGTTGTGGAAATCAGCGTCCCCAGGAAACCTGGTGGCTTAGCCAGTTGACATGAGACAGTGTCGAGGTGTTATGATCCCTGACACGTCTCCTCTGGAATCACACAGCTGCTGGCACCCACGGGACTCACCATGACCGAGAAAAGAGGAAAAATGAAAGTCCATTGAAATAGCGTCCTCCAGGGACGCCTGGGTGGCTCAGTCGGTAGAGCGTCCGACTTCGGCTCAGGTCATGATCTCACAGTTTATAAGTTCGAGTCCCACAGCCGCTTCTGTGCTGCCAGCTCAGAGCGCGGAGCCTGCTTCGGATTCTGTGTCTCCCTCTCTCTCTACCCCTCCCTAGCTCGTCCTCTCTCTCTTTCTCTGTCTCTCTCAAAAATAAATAAGCTTAAAAAAAGAAATAGTGTACTCCAGAGATCATAGAGATCTCATTCTATTGCCTGATATTACATTAGTTATTAGCCTTATGCTGGTAAAGACCCTCTGACTTATCCCCTACTACATTCTAGCTCCAAGTAGAGAAACTGGCTCATAAATGTGCCCAAAATATATTATGTGAATGAATGAATAAACAAATGAATGAATGAGGCATTGCCTACTTTTCCACCATAATGAAACGAACCCAAATCATAAAAAAGCTGAATGTGCATGCATGTGGGATGTGTGTGTGTGTGTGTGTGTGTGTGTGTGTTAAAGCCTGGAGGAAAAAATATGCTCTTTGTCTACACATCACTCATTGGACCATGAGCTTAGACTACGATCTGATGAAAACGTTCTACTAATTGGGAATTTTTGAGTCTATCAACTCCATCAATAGGTCATACATTTGAAGACTTTCCTATTTAATTCTTACCTTCCCTTTGTGGGTAGGACCCGGAGCCACCCCTAGGAAAGGGAAAATATGACAAATGGCCCCCAGATCCACACTCTGGGGGGTGGAATCTTACGGCACAGTGGAATGAGGGAAGCAGGCAATGAGCAGCTACTTGGTGAAATAGACCCAGTTTTTGTCCATATCCCAATTGCAGGAACTTCAAGCGCTTTGGGTCCATGGCCCTGAAAGGAGGTCAATGAGGGGGGTTATTCCAGGAGAAGGGGAACCGCTGTCCGTCTTTAGCCCCTTCCCAAGCAGAATCTACTGGGAGTGGGGCACCTTCTACTTTCAGAGCTAAACCCAGTGGCACAGCTTCCCGGAAAGACCTTTGTCAATCTATGGGCAATCTACCGGCCTCACGCACCCCCGCCTCCACTGCGACCTTCTCTTTTTCATGACGGACAGTGTTCCGAGAATTCCTTTTCCAGACTGTGTTCACACATAAAAGGCAAAGGAGCACAGAGCGGAAGATTCTCCACCTAAACCTGCTTCCCCAGTTTCGGCAGACTGGCTGTGCTGACCCCCTTTCACCCACGTGGATGGCCACCCAGTCCTTCCACTCGAGAAGCCAGTCGATTTCCGTATGGCTACTGAGCTCAGCCAAGGCATAGGACACTTTGTTCTCAGGCAAAACGAGTCGTCAGTGGAAGACAATTAAATCCTAGCTCTTGGATTGGGAGTAATGGGAGGCTGAATGGGCCCCAAAGGCCCTTCGCGTTGCTAAGGTTATGTTTTCCAGCAATCTTCAGCGGAACAGGCCGAAAGGGAAGGTTCCTAAGTGCTGGGAGGGAGTTTGAAAAGGAAAATAAACAGAATGGAGAGACAGCTGGAGTGTGGACGCCCGAGTTCCTTCTGAACTTTGTACAGGGAGACCTCACAAGTTCTCTTCCCTCGGAAGCAGGGACAGATGGACACATGGCCCTGACTGCGGCCAGACTGCGGACCCCAGCTTTCTTCTTGGAAATCCATGGAGATTCTTCTCTCTGGTCCTGAACCTGATACACTAATCAAGACGGATGGCCTTGTTTTCCCTTCCCTTCCGTCTCTATTGTCACTCTCTACACTTGCATTTCATCTAATTCCCTCCCTCTCTCTAGTGTTCATAGCTCTGCCTAGCCCTCCATCCCATTAGCACCAACGGTGGGAAAAGAATTCTCAGGAGGGAAAAAAGTATAACTTTCTCATCACAAAAATAAACTTTTGGTGTCTATCCTTAGGTCTTATCTTAAGTAACATATGTGTTTTTACTCCCTCGATAAGTATTAAATACCAACGTTGTACCCAGCCCTGTGAGGCAGACATCAAGGTAGACAGAGCACAGCTCCTGCTATCTTTGGAATCCCAGTGTTATAATAATTTGTTTCTGCGCCTTAACGTTTTCATACAGATAGGAGCAAGGCACTGTGGGAATAAGTGAAATAAATGCCTAATTGTCCCCAGAATATCGAGGACATTTTCCTAGAAGAGGTGACATTTGAGCTGGTTCTTTAGGGATGAATAGTAATACTCTATGTAGTCGCAAACAGAAAGAGCTTATGAGGCTAATGTAAAATCATCCCAAAACAAGAGAAGATGAAAAATAACTTGTGTATTCCAGACACTGCTTTCAATAGCAGTATAAGAGAGGAGACCTCTATTCAGAGGTTTGGACACGGTCTCGTGGAAATAAGGGAAACAGAAGTTTTTAGGTTACAAAGCAGCTTAATCAAACTTGCATTTTAAAAAGATCCCTCTCGGGGCTCAGTCAATCTGACTTCGGCTCAGGTCATGGTCTAGTGGGTTTGTGAGTTCGAGCCCCCATCAGGCTCTCTGCTGTCAGCTAGGAGTCTGCTTCAGACCCTCAGTTCCCATCTCTTTCTGCCCCTCCCCCATCTCAAAAATAAACATTAAAAATAATTTTTTTTATAGAAGATCCCTCTCTTGGGGCGCCTGGGTGGCCCGGTCGGTTAAGCATCTGGCTTCGGCTCAGTCACGATCTCACAGTTCTTGAGTTCAAGCCCCGCGTCGGGCTCTGTGCTGACAGCTCAGAGCCTGGAGCCTGCTTCGAATTCTGTGTCTCCCTGTCTGCCCCTCCCCTGCTCACAGTCTGTCCCTCTCTGTCTCTCAAAAATGAATAAACATTAAAAAATAATAATAAATTTACAAAAAGATCTGTCTCTGGCTATGGTGCTGGGTAGAATGCGGTCAAGACAAGACCAGAGGCGGGGAAACTAGTGAGGTCCAGGCCAGAGATAGTGAGGGTCTGCAAGGCAGTGGCGTGAGTCTGGAGAAAAGGGCTTCATAGTTTTTTTGCCGCTCAGTTCCCAAGGTAACTTTTTTCCCTAATATTGTAATGTAGAATGGAGAGTACCTACATCCTAAGTCAAGGACTGTGTGTTTCCTTTGCTTACCTTTATTAAAAATTGTCTTGTCCGCAGCCTGAACGAAGCTCTTCCACGCCAAGCGAGTGGTGGTGGTGGTGGTGGTTTGTCATCGCTGCTGCGGATGGTGATGACGGTGATGACGAGGGTGATGGTGACGATGATAGCGACCATCCATGCAGGACAGGAGATCGAACTTCAAAGCATCCTGAATCAAGCTCGCACACCAGTTAGCCTCTCGAAAGGTTTTGTTATGCCCAGAATTCGTGATCCCCAAAGACCACCGGGGAGCCGAGTCCGATGCAAAAGCAAAAGAGCCTTTACTCGAGCTAGCTCGAGCTCAATCCCCTACCTGCACCCACACGCGATGAGATACCGGAGAGAGAGAGCGAGTTTCAAAAGCACAAAGGTTTTAGAGGGATCATGGCCTCAGCCGATTGGCTGGGGAAGGGTCGTGGCCTCAGCCGATTGGCTGGGGAAGGATAGAACAATGGCTGCCAAGGTGTGGTCCCAGATCAGCAATTATCAGCGTCACCTGGAACTTGTTAAAGATGCAAATGTTGGGCCTGGTGGTCACAGACCTACTGAATCCGAAACTCCGGGGGTGGGGCTCAGCAATCTGAGTTTGAACAAGTCTTCCAGGAGATTCTGATGCACCTGACGTTTAAGAACCACTGTGTCTGAGGATCTCTAACATGTTTGGCCTCAGTGTATACAGAACGTTTCTCACTGGTCCCCTATTAACCATTGGCTGTCAGCCTTGCTGTGCTATATAAATACCTAGCACCGAACACCATCCCCAGAGACTCTGATGAATTGGTTTGGGGAGGGGTAAAATGCTCCCCGGTCATTCTAAGCCCAGACAGGGTTGAGGGCTCCCGCCTCTGGCCCCCACCTGAGAGAAGGCCTCCCTCTTCTGCTCACACTTTCCATGCCTCTCACACTCCCCTTCCTCCAACCTCAGACTTCGGAAGAAGGCATCAATCGGTAGCCTGCTTTCTGAGAAAACAGAAGTTACTCAAGGGGAGGAGGCGTGGTCTGAGGTGGGAGCGGGAACCTCTTTCTGCGGCCATGTCAGGGATATAGTCACTAGTCAGCCGGCCTAGGTCTGCTCTTTCAGTTTGAGGTCATATCTTCAGAGATAAAGTCACCGTTACTGGTTGAGGCTATTCTCGCTTTCAATTAAGATGTCCTGCGGATGGACACAAGAAGGACAGAGCCACAAGCCCCGACGTGGACCTGACACGGCAAGAAGGAGATTTGGCAGTGATAACACTACGCCTCTCTCAGATGGCCTGGGAGTTTGCAGACTTAACTGGTTTCTATCAATACAATTAAATCTCCCTCCACGTCTGTTTTGACTACCAGCTAACACCTTTGACCATTCCCGATATGTCACAAACTACGTTAGGCTCTTCATATGCCCTATCTCATAGGATCTTTTTGATGATCTAGGAGTAGTAGATTCTATGACAACCCCCATTTTGCAGAGGTGGATGCTGAGACACAGCGTCATTCATTAACTCGCTCAAGGCCACACAGCTAGTAATCCGTGTTTCCCTGCAAGCCTGTCGACCCCGGAGCTCTCCCTCATTTCCTCAATATGAATACCACTTCTCCCCCGGGGGGACAGAAGTAGGAACTGAACCTTCACACACATCCGTAGTCAGACGATGAAGCTGTAGGATGGCCAGCCAAGTAACGATGCGTAACGAGGAAAGTTCAAGGTTGCAGAAAGTCAGAGGCACACATTAGCTTCACAAGAGAAGGTCAGTGTTACGGGGTGGAGGTTCTCTTGGCCACACAGAAATGGCTCCCAGGCTGGGACGCACGGGGGCTGGAGCCGTGTGAGAAAGTCTGCTATTTAAAGCACTTTGCTGATGGGGTGCCTGGGTGGCTCAGTCGGTTAAGCATCCGACTTCGGCTCAGGTCACGGTCTCACGGTTCATGAGTTCGAGCCCCACATGGGGCTCCGGGCTGACAGCTCAGAGCCTGGAGCCTGCTTTGGATTCTGTGTCTCCCTTCCCTGCTCTCTCTGTCTCTCTCTCTCTCTCTCTCTCTCTCTCAAAAATAAACATTAAAAAAAAATTCTATAGCGCTTTGCAGAGGGAGGGAAAATCAAAGCTCCTCAAGCGAGGCACTCAGAGCTAATGGACATCCCAAAAGAGTCGTGACTGACATGAGTATCTCTTCACCTCTGTTCTTTCCCCTTCAAAGGACACGGGGCAAGGTCAAGTCACTAAGGGAGCAGGTAGAGAAAGAAGCAAGCGGTGGGGACAATGACTAACCAGAAAGCAGAATAAAAGGTCAGCCGGGAAGATGGTGAGGCTCGCTAAGAGCAACAAAAGGTTCTGGGAAAACTGAGGACGCCGTGGGAAGGTGAGCGACCCAGCACTCATCATATGTGCTTCTTGAGATCAGAAGATGTCTACTGACTGTCACAGTTGTTACACTGGAGCCCTAGTAGATAAACAAGGCTACAAAATCTTAAAATCTTCCCTCTAGTCCAAATACAGCCCGATTCCTTCGAAGGCCGTCGAGTCAGGGCTTCGAGGCTCCTTCGCTCTCCTGGACTTCAAAGCACAGATGTCAGGTCTCCAAACAGGCCAGTCTACTCTCGAAGAGGAGAAGAAAAAGCAAGAGACGGGAAACACAGGCGTTGTGTTGCAGCCGAGGTTGTTCGTGTGAGGCACGGGGCCGCGCTCGGTTCTCCTGGATCGCGTGTGAAAGTCAAAGTGATCGCTCCCCGTGCAAGAGGCTCACGTGCCCTCCACCGGCCCAACAGGCGGCCTCTGGATTCCCCGGTGCCCTCGGCCTCGCGGCAGGAACAGGACTTCAAAAGACGAGAGTTTTCTGAAGCCGTTCCATCTCAGACCCCGGGGTCGACGTCACAGCCGATGGGAGAAAGCTGGTTGGCAATGTCGCTTTCTTTAATCTGAGTTTTTTATTTTACTTTACGTGGGAAATGCTCTTTAATCTGACAACAAAGAGATTTCTTTTTAATCTTTTGAAAATCCCTTAAATTAATATTTGAGCCATAGGACCCGAAATAGAAACATGCCCCGTTCGAGAAATGATCGTGGATTTGCCTCGTGTTGTCTTGTCTTGTTTTCTTTTGCTTGTTTTGGCTTTGTGTTCCCCTCCCCCCCCCCCTTCCGAATCTCTTTCCAGGCAACTTTGATTTGCAATCTGTTTAGTAAAAGATGAAAGCAGCCCCCATCTATACAGATGAGGCTGAGAGAAGATTCTTTTCCTCCAGGAAGAGTGTGTCCTCGCTCTCCGAGCACACGCTGAGCCGACCTGAATACCAAAGGGAGGGGGTAACTGATGTCATAATTTACACCTTTCCATAATTGTCTTTCCGTGAACCAATTTTGAAATCAGAGATGTTCTTAACGCGTTGTCTTCTAACTTTTACACTAGAATTGACATACAACTATCACACTAGTATCATATTTTGCATGTCTTTATATTTACCTTTATAAAGTGGGTTTGACACCTCCGAACACATATCTCCAATCACATCGAATTGCATGCCTTGAATCCGTGTAATTTCTTGTTTACCAATAAAGCTATGAGAAAATAATCGTTACTGTGAAAAAGAGAAGGGGGGGTAGGGGGCTCAGGCCACCTCACCACACCCTTAGGCACCCAAGGAGGAAGGGGACAGAAAGGAGAGAGACAAGAGAGAGAGGGGGCACCCTTACTACTCCAGGTGGGACCCAGCATGCTCTTCGGGGCTCAGTTAGGCAGGGTTGAGCTGCCTCTGCACAAATAAACCTCCAAGTGTCTCAAATCACATCACTAAAAAGCAATCACACCATTCTAGTGAAAGCATAGCATTTGCTCCTGAGTTCTAACTTCTGCACTATGACAAAATAGTGCCATCTTGTTTTCAGTGTAAAGTCTACAATCTTCAGTGGCTTATTGGAGACTTTGGTGTCCAAGGGAGAAAGCTTCATGACAAAGACCCAGACATATAATGGGGTAGGGGGTGTTCCCCAGGAACTACTCTCCACGCAGAACCTTAGGGGTAAAATCTAGACCTTTCTGGGAGTCCCGAGACCTGGCGTCTTGGGCAGTTTCTCCACCAGGTGCCACCAGACCTCAGTTCAGCCACTGCCTGTCCTGGGGGCAGCACCTCCTCATCTGTCCAACATCCAAAGGCACATCTGGAGCCTTAACCATTTTCCAGGTTCAACAGGACAAGATGGCTTCTGACCTTTTCAGGCATAAAAGATCATCTCGCTTAACACCAGAAAATTTTCAAAACGCTTCGACATGAATGTCACCGTACATTTCCTCTTGCTTCATTTTTAAAACTAAGTGGTAGAAAGCAATGGGCTCAAAAGTACTCTTAGGATGTATATTTACTGGAGTGCCTGGGTAAGCATCCGACTTCAGCTCAGGTCATGATCTCGCAGTTCACCAGTTCGAGCCCCATGTCCGGCTCTGTGCTGACAGCTTGAAGCCTGGAGCCTGCTTCAGATCCTATGTCTCCCTCGTTCTCTGTTCCTCCCCCACTCGTTCTCTCTCTGTCTCTGTCTCTCTCTCTCTCAAAAATAAATAAAAACATCTTTTAAAAAAGATGTATATTGGGGCACCCCAGTGGCTTAGTTGGTTGAGTGTCCGACTTTGGCTCAGGTCATGATCTCACGGTTCGTGAGTTCGAGCCCCACATCCGGCTCTGTGCTGACAGCTCAGAACTTGCTTTGGATTCTGCTTCGGATTCTGTGTCTGGAACCTGCTTCGGATTCTGTGTCTCCCTCTCTTTCTGTTCCTCCCTTGCTCACACTCTGTCTCTCTCTCTCTCTCTCTCTCTCTCTCAAAGATAAAGATTTAAAAAATATTTTTTAAAAAGATGTATATTTACCAACTAGAAGATCATCTACATAGACCAGGAAAGTAAACACATCTGCAAGATGCAGTATTCATGAGTCTAGTGCCTGATACACAGACTGACCTGTTTCCTCGCAGGGATTTGAAGTTCCCGGGACCATAAGGTCCAAGCTCTGCTCAAAACATGCTCTGTCGGTCCAGACACCCAACAGCTCAGCCACATCACACCAAAGCACTGGAGAGCTAGACACTGTGACAGGGACAATGTCCCTCCCCCAGGAGGCACTCTCCCCAATGTCAAAACACCATTGACTCAAAGGGCCATCTGGCTGGAAACAGTGCTGGACTCTATTTTAACCCCCAAAGACTCATCACTACCTGAGATAGTCTTAAAATCTTTAAAATATCTTGGAATTCCCAAGCCGTAAGAGTCAGCAAATTTGGTGTTATTTTTATTTCTAGCTGAGTGCAATTGGCCCGCAACTTCTCTCCTCCCCTCTGTTGCAGACCTCACGCTCATGAGACACGGCCATGTGTGGGCCATTGTTTCTGGAATTTTCTATCTACTTTTAATGTTCCCCCCCCCCACCTCTCCCTTTCCCCTCTCCCTGACACCTTGTCTCCTTGCCACCTGCCCTCCAAGTCTCTCCAGCCACACCGCCGTCTCCCTATTCTCACGCCCCCCCCCCTTTGCCATTCTTCCAGGCCCTGAATCTGCTGATAGCACCACAACCATGGCGCACAGGGTCTCACATTCAGGATCAAAGGCTTCTGACCCCTACAGAGGGCTAGAGATTTTTCTCCCTGTATAGTTTCCAACAGCAATGCAAGCTTCTTGGTAATAGAAATAAACAACCCCAACTGTAGAACCAGACAGAGCTGAGCACAATATATTGCTTTGTTCATGTCATCACCCTTCTATGTTTTCAAAAGTATTTGTTGAGCAATTTTTACACATCACGCCTTGTTTTAAGCGGTGAGGGCACAACCGGGGGGCAACACGGACTCCCTCCAAACCCTCCGGAAGTTTTCTGGTGGGATTGAGGAGGCAGATCTACCAAAGAATCTTACAAATAATTGTTGAAACTTGCGATAAATAGCATGAAGATTATATACAGGTGGGATAAGAACATTTAACAGAAAGATTTAACATAGTCGGGGGAGAGGGGAGGGGACGGGGTAAAGTGTAAGTTGAGACCCCGAGGGTGAGGGGTGAGTACAAGCTGGCTGGGTAACAAGAGCAGAAAAAAACTGGTTGTTTAGGGAAAGAACCTAAATAGTAGAATGAACCAGAGAGAACAGAAGAGGCAAAGGCCCTGAGGCAGGGAAGACTATGGAAGAGGGACAGAGGAGACAGAGAGGGTGAGTGGTACAAGGCCAGGCTGAAGTCAGGTCATGGGCAGTGCCTGCGTGCCATCATTTTGGTGATTTGGGATTTTACTTAAAAAGCAACGGGACACTCAGGGGTGCCGGGGTGGCTCAGTTGATTAAGCGTCGGACTTCAGCTCAGGTCATGATCTCACAGTTCATGAGTTCGAGCCCTGCATTGGGCTCTGTGCTGACAGCTCGGAGCCTGGAGCCTGCTTCAGATTGTGTCTCCCCCTCTCTCTCTGTTCCTCCCTGCTCTCACTCTGTCTCTCTCTCTCTCAAAATAAATAAAGATTAAAAAAAAAAGTGAAGAGGAACGTGGGTGGCTCAGTGGGTTAAGCATCAGACTTTGACTCAGGTCATGATCTCACAGTTCATGGGTTCGAGCCCCGCATCGGGCTCCATGCTGACAGCTCGGAGCCTGGAGCTGCTTCGGATTCTGTGTCTCCCTCTCTCTCTGCCTCCTACCCCCGCTCAGGCTCTCTCTCTCTCTCTCAAAAATAAACATTAAAAAAAATTTTTTTAAAAGCAACAAGACACTCATATCCAAAATACATATTAAAAAAATACAACTCCAAAAGAAAATAAGAGGCAACTGGAATTCTGTTACGCGCCAGGTAGGTGTGTAAATTTGCACAATCGCTTTGGAAAAACACGTGGCAATCCTTCACAGGGCTAAATGCGTACACCCTGTGACCTACTGCTGAACACACACCCAAGGATGCTCGGGTCCCCCAAAGGAATGTTCCGGGCAGAATGGGCCCAAACACAGAACCACCTAAATGCCCATCCACCCTAAAGTGGATAAATAAATTTTGAAATATTGTTAGAATAGAATTGTACACCTTAATGGACAGAACAAGCTGATGATACAACGTGGTTAAATCTCACAGGCGCAATGTTGGGTCAAACAAATGTCGAGTCAAACAGAAAAGAGAATGTACTGTGTGATCTCATCCACATGAAGTTCAAACACAAGCAAAGCTAATCGGTGGTGATAGAGGTCAGGACAGAGGCTCCCCTGTGGGGCACGGACGGAAGGAAGGGCCCAGGCGGGAGCTTTGCTGGGGCCTGGGAGCGCGTGCACGCCGGAGTTAACAGTTCATCGCACTGCAGAGCAAAGATGTGCGCAATCCCAGGCCAGTAAAGTACCCCTCAGTCCCTACAAATGAGGAGAATGGATCCGGTGGCTCAAAGGGACAGGTGGGTTCAAAGCCAGAAGCAGGGAGGGAGTCTAGGACCGAGTCCTGTGACGCCGGCACTCAGCGCTGGGGGTGGGGGGTGGATGGGGTGACCCACGAAGGAGAGTGGGTGCGAGAAACAACAGGGTGGGGGTGGGGGGAGCAAGCCATATGGGGAGAGGGGGCGGGGAGAGACCAGCTGTAGCTCCTAACGACTTTCGCTTTAGAGGGATGACCACAGGACGAGGGGGAAAGAACCCTCCAGCCCCACCAGGGGATGTAACCTTCAAAGTCAGGTCTCCTCCTGGGGGTTAGAAGGTACGCAGGAGACCTAAAACCGGCTGGAGAAGCACCGAGTCTCCACGGAGCGCGCTCAGCAGCCAGGGCGAGCTGGGGACTCCTTCTTCCAGGCCCTTCGGAAACAGCCACCCAAGGCCCCGTTTCCGCCCGGCCGTGTGGTCCCCTGACCCCGACAACGTGGGCGGGGGGCCTTCAGGGGCACCGGGGCAACACGCAGAGAAGAAAGTTGCTGAACGGAGGGAAAGGAATACCGAAATGAAATTCAGTTAAGGGAAATGGCTGAGTTCTCAACCGTCCATCCCTCCTAGCCAAGAATTGCAGGCGGGTTTTCAGGGCCAGTGGCCTACAGCTTCCTCTTCCTCTATGTTGCACCGTAAGCTCCCTGCGGACAGAAACCAGGCCTGGTAGTCTTGTCCGTGCCCCCGCACCCGCCGGGTGGCCGCGCCCACCCAGACGTCCCGAGCGGGGGGGGGGGGGGGGGGGGGGGGGGGGGGGGGGGGCGGATGCATCAGGTGTCACGGGACCCCCAGCGGCGCCTCTGCGGCAGGACGCCCCCTGGCGGAGACACCGCCTCGCGGACATCCGGGGCCGACTCGCGGTCTGGAGCCGGAGGCATCGCTGCCTCTCCAGGGGAAGCAAAACTAAAGTGTTTGAAATTCAAGGGGACACTTCAGCAAAGCGGAGACTCGGTGCAGACAGCCCTCGTGGCGATGTAAATTGCAGACAGCGAAGGATGGAGACGGAGCGCGAAAGGAGAGAGCGGCAAGGTCGCCTTGCCCTTGGGTCTCGTTAGTGGAAATAAAACGTCCCGGAAAAGTAACGTCTTTTAAAGACGTTTGGAAGTTTCCTGGGTGATCCTGAAAGGGCTGATGGCAGTGTGAGGTTTTCAGAGCCGTCCCACACAGAGCGACTGGAATGGTGGGACGATGCGGGGTCATGGAGCTTTCTTCCCTTCTTTAGCTGCTAATTAACAAATCTGCTACGTGTCAGGGGCGCCTGTTGCCTAATGGGCGGAAGCCGTTGATGGTGCTGACTAATAACACTGGTGTATTCTCTGGGCTTAATCTTCAACTTGGTTTCCTGAGGGGATTAAACTAGACACGAGCAGAGAAAACGGGCATGTTATTCTTGGTAGAGCCTTTATATGGGTACACAGAGGACACAGTTGAGCGAGAGGAATAATTCTCCCTCCACGCCGGCCCAACAGTCGCCATTTGAGGTCAGCAGTCTCCACATACGGATGGGTGTTCTCGGTAAGATGTGCAGGAATCACAGAGCCAGGCTGCCTGTGGACCCAGCGCCTTTACTGTCACGATCATGTCGAAAGTTCATACAGTGCAGTGTAGCAAAGATGTTTTGAGAATGCAGATTTTAGAGTCTGGGAGGATAAGTGCGAATGGAAGTAATATGCTTTTTATTGTTCTCTGGAAAATGTCCTGTAAGTTCACCCTCTTTCCTTACACAGCATAAACCACTTTGGAGTCATGACACCATCCGTGGAGAAAAAAAGGGATCTCTGCTTATGGAGGAAACTACAAATGAGATGGTCGTATGTACAGATTTCTACCTTCAAGCTTAGAAGACAACTCTTTGATGAAGGTTACTTGGGATTTCACAGGGAGTCTTTGAGGCGCTACACAGAACACATTCTCTGGATATTGCACACCATCTGGGAGTGCGAGCTGGTGCAGCCACTCTGGAAAAGGTGAAGGTTCCTCAAAAAACTAAAAATAGAACTCCCCTACGACCCAGCAATTGCACTACTAGGCATTTATCCGTGGGAGACAGGTGTGCTGTTTCGAAGAGACATATGCACCCCCATGTTTCTAGCAGCACTAGCAACAATAGCCAAAGTATGGAAAGAGCCCAAATGTCCATCAACGGATGAATGGATAAAGAAGATGTGGTATATATATACAATGGAGTATTACTCAGCAATCAAAAAGAATGAAATCTTGCCATTTGCAACTACGTGGATGGAACTGGAGGGTATTATGCTAAGGGAAATGAGTCAGAGAAAGACAAAAATCATATGACTTCACTCCTATGAGGACTTTAAGAGACAAAACAGAGGAACATAAGGGAAGGGAAACAAAAATAATATAAAAACAGGGAGGGGGACAAAACAGAAGAGACTCATAAATATGGAGAACAAACTGAGGGTTACGGGAGGGGCTGTGGGAGGGGGGATGGCTAAATGGGTCAGGGGCACTAAGGAATCTACTCCTGAAATCACTGTTGCCCTAGATGCTAACTAATTTGGAAGTAAATTTTAAAAAATTAAAAATAAATATTGCACACCATCATATGTTTATAGCTCCAAAGTAAACCAAGATCTTTGAAGAGTGGTCTTCCATAAATCTTGTTCCTTCTACTGCTAATGGAGAAGAATCTCTCAGACTGGTGCTGGCATGTTGCCATAAAAATAGATAACAGCAGACATAAGGCGATCAAGGAACACCCTCCAAGCTAAGTGGGATTTACAAAGCTCACATAATCGTTAATGAAAATGCTATGGAGCAGCAGTGGCCATCCATGGGGAAACTCTTGGTTCTTCCCATCCCTGATGAATGGAGTTATCTAGCCCTGCTTACCAGGGACACTCTGAAAGGTACGATATGAGAGATGGACATTTCTTTGAAGCAAATAGACCTCAAAAGACAGAAGGCATGAAGTCACATCACTTCAGGTGAATGACAGATGCACAATGTATATAAACACTTCAGTAAGCCGAGTCCCAGTGACTGGTTCTGACCTAGACGCCAGCGTCATCTGACAGAGAATCACGGACCAAAGCACAAATACTGCTAGACGCCTAGTGTTCACGGCCAAGATAAAGTGTAAAAATTAAAAAAAAGAGGAAGGCAAAAGTTCGCCACACGCTCGACAGAAGTCACGTCAGCTTAAAACAAAAAGTCTGGGGGCGCCGGGGTGGCTCAGTCGGTTGAGTGTCCAACTTCACCTCAGGACATGATCTCGAGGCTCACAAGTTCAAGCCCCGCATTGGGCTCACTGCTGACAGCTCAGAGCCTGGAGCCTGCTTTGGATTCTGTGTCTCTGTCTCTCTCTGCCTCTCCCCTGCTCGCACTCTGTCTCTGTCTCTCTCAAAAATAAATAAACATTAAAAAAATTAAAAACAAAAATCCCCCAAATCATTTTTCTCAGCGGTGTATCTGCTCCCATGTTATCTTCATTTAGAAACCAATTCATTGATGTAAATAAAAATAATAATAATAATAATTAAAAAAGGAGAAGTCCTGATCACCAAGTCATAGAACCTCTTGTCTGAGGCCTAGAATTCCTTCAGTTCTATTAAAATTGGACACATAATTCCCAGATGCCAAGTGGAATCCAGGGCTGGTCAGAATCACCTGGGGAACATTTACAAATTTCAGATGCTAGGAGATTATCCCATGTAGACTGATCTAGAAGCCTAGGGGTTGGCCCATTGATTTCAGCACGTGGTGATTGTGATGGGTGACCAACCTTGCGAATCCCTGGAAAAGGCCATTTCCATGCCTAGCTTTACAGAGTCTACACCTGAACACCATCTCCTCGTGAATGGTCCTCCTTATAATCCACCACGGGAAGCTCGCCCAGCGTATTCCGGGAAGATAATGTAACACCAATAGCCAGTTGCTTCTACTTATCCAGAGGTTCTCCCGCTCCCCTGCTGCAAAAAGTCCCTTGCAACAATCCACAAAACTAAAAGGCAACCTACAGAATGGGAAAAGGTATTTCCAAATGACATATCTGCTAAAGAGTTAGTATCCAAAATATATAAAGAACTTAAAAACGCAACACCCCAAAACAAATAATCCAACTAAAAAATAGGTAGAAGGCATGAATAGACATTTTTCCGAAGAAGACATCCAGCTGGCCAACAGACACATGGAAAGACGCTGAACATCACTCATCACCAGGGAAATGCAAATCAAACCTGCAGTGAGATACCACCTTCTACCTGTCACAATGGCTAAAATCAACACTACAAGAAACAACAGGTGTTGATGAGGATGTAGAGATAAAGGAACCCTCTTGCCCTGTTGGTGGGAATGCAAACTGGTGCAGTCATTCTGGAAAACAGTATGGAAGTTCCTCAGAAAGTTAAAAATAGAACCACCCTACCACCCAGCAATTGCAGTACTGGGTACTTACCCCCAAAATACAAAAATACTAAATCAAAGGGACACATGCGCCCTGATGTTTATAGCAGCATTATCTGCCACAGCCAAAGTATGGAAACAGTCCAAGTGTCCGTGAATGGATAAAGAAGATGTGGTGTATACACACACATACACACACACACACACACACACACACACACTGGAATATTACTGAGCCATAGAAAAGAATGAAATCTTGCCATTTGCAATGATGTGGATAGAACTTACGCCAAGTGAAAGAAGTCAATCGGAGAAAGACAAATACCAAATGATTTGCCTCACATGTGGAACTTGAGAAACAAAACAAAGGAGCAAAGAGAGAAAAGAGAGAGAGAGAGAAGCCAAGAAATAGACTCTTAAGTATAGAGAACAAAGTGATGGTTCCCAGCAGGGAGATGGGGCGGTGGGATAGGTTTAAATAGGTGGTGGGGCAGGGCACCTGGGTGGCTCAGTTGGTTAGGCTGTCGACTCTTGATTTTGGGTCAGGTAATGATCACACTGTTCAGGAGATTGAGCCGCACGCTAGGCTCTGCGCTGACAGCACAGAGCCTGCTTGGGATTCTCTCTCTCCCTCTCACTCTGCCCCTCCCCCCCAAAAGTAAATAAACATTTTTTTAAAAAAAATAAATAAACAGGTGACGGGGACTAAGGAGTGCATTTCTTGTGATGAGCACCGGGTAAAGTGTGGAAGTGTTGAGTCACTATATTGCACACAAGAACATAATATTACACTGTATGTGAACTAAGTAGAATTTAAATAAAAACTTTTTTTTAAAAAAGCCCTTCCCAAAGTCCTAACACCTCCCACTCAAACTGTCTTTTACCTTGAACTGTATCTGGACTCCCCCCTCTCAAAGTGGAATCCAATTATCCCTTCTCTTGATGAACATTTTTCCCGTTGAGATTCCTGTAAGTGCAACATTGCATTTGTCTTCTGAACATAGTGGCTAAATGTCCAGAAAAAGAATCACTCCCATTGGTGCTCAGCAAAATTCCTAATGAGCCCGTGAAGTATTGCTTTAAAAAAAAAAAAAAAAAACAAAAACAAATAGCGAGTGCTATATTTCAACTCTGTGAGTGTGTGTGTGTGTGTGTGTGTGTGTGTGTGTTGTAGGGGAGGAGAGATTTTGCGTCCGATTTACGCAAAGCAATAAATTAATCTTTTATTCCAACAGGGGAAAAAACATTCTGACCTTGTATCTGGAAGCTGGGGGGAAAGACGAGCTTCTCTTTTATCATTTTGGAAAGATGCCGGAGGTGGGGAGGCAGGAGAGGTGAGGAGGGCAGGGGGGTAGTTTTTCTTTTTTAATCACGGTTTTTAAAATAGTATACTATGTATTGTCATACCTAAACCTCTAGAAATCATTTTTCAGGGGGAAAAAAAAATCCCGTAATCTCCAGTCTTCCTTTGTGGGGAAGAAAGATGTCATGGAAACTGTGACCATGTGCCTAAAACAAGACGTGGTGAAAATGATATATAACTGTTTCCATGACTCCAAAAGGAGATGTTGGTCTCTACACAGAGGCGTTTTATCAAGCATCAGGAACTTTCCCCTGGCTCCCATGCCCGTGCCCATTCTGCCCCGGTCCCTCTGTGTTATTCTACCGGAGCTTTCAAGTCAAATTCTCCAGAAGCTTTCTCTCCCCTCTGCTAGAAGACCTCTTTCTTCTCCCGAACGTTAGCTCTTCAGACCTTGAACCACAGTTCTCCGCAGAGCGGTGGCACTTTCGGCACAAGTGAGAGGGAGGTACTTCTGGCATTCGGTAGGTAGGGGCCACGGGTGCTGCTACACATCCTGCAGTGTACCGGGTGACCCCCACAAAAACGAGATTACCCAGTCCCACACATCTGCAGCACTGAGGTTGAGAAACCACGTTTGGCAGTGATGTGCATGCTGGCCCAGCAGCAGCAGTCTATGCCCCAGCAGCAGACACCGTCGATGTCCCTCCTCCTTGGCCGTTTTCCTCCTTGGCTTCCAGGACACCATACTCTCCAAGTTTCCTCCAACCTCAGGTCCGTTCTCTTGTTACTTCTCATTCCCCCAACTTCTGAATGGTAGCGTGTGCCTGGGCTTGGTCCTTGGACTCCATTCTCGCTCTAATCCCCGCCCTTAAATACCTGTAGATCCACAGGCCCCCTCCCCTGAATTTATATCTCTGCCCGGACCCCTTCCCTGAATTCCACTTGGACACCGGTGTCCCACTTGGACATCACCAGGGCATCCCAAAGTCAGCAAATCCAGAACCGAGTTCCTCATCTTCCCCCAAGACACCTGCTCTCCCAACTCATCGCTGTTAATGCCTAGTTGCTCAGGGAAATAACCTTGTCGTCATCCTTGACACCTCTCTCTCTCTCTCTCTCTCTCTCTCTCTCTCTCAAACACTCATCCAATCTACCATCAGATCCTGTTGACTCAAAACACGCCCAAATGTGACCACTTCTCGGCACTCCCACCGCTGTCACCACTGGTGGCCCAAGCTGCCATCGTCTCTCGCCTGGAACCTCACACCAGTCCCCTCCCTGGTCTCCCTGCTTCCACCTCTATCTAGTACCTTCCACCTTCTCAGTACAGGAGCCAGCGTGATCCTTTCAAAATGCGACTCAGATCATGTCACTTCTGTACTTAGAAATCCCCAACGGCTCCTACCAATCCCAGGGTGAAGGCCAAAGTTCTTACAACGCCTTTCAAGGGTTTATAAAATCTGTCTGCTTCCAAATCCCCAACGGTGTCTCTGCAGTTCACATCCTACCACTCTCCCCCTTCCCTCGGCATCTACACTGGCTTCTTGCTCTCCCTTGAGTTTTCCAGACACAGTCCCACCTCTGGACCTGCTCCTTCGCTGTGCCCTCTGCCTAAAATGATCTTCCCCCCAAGATCCCCGTAACTTGCCCCGTCAACCCTTCAGGTCTTACTGACATGTCACCTTCTCAGAGGGGCCTCGCGTGGCCACGCCATTGAACCTCGCAGCCCACCCCCCGACTCCACGTATTGGTTTTAATATTTTTTCCACAGTGTGTGACACCGTCTGGCACGCGATTTCTTTTTCTTAGCTAACTCGTTATCCGATTCTCCCAACACGATGCAAGCTGGCTGGCCGAGGGCTGGGATTATTTTCACTCCTGTCTCCACAGCACGCAGGGTAGTGCCGTCTGTAGCAAATGCCCAAAGGGGTGAACGAGCGAGTCCCTGGCTCCTCATAAAGATTCTCTGGCAACGGGGGCGCCTTGCATCTCCCTGCACAATGTCGTGGTCACGCCTCCTTTTTCTTCTCTGACACCCCCGTGCATAGGCCAGGCCCTGGACGAGGAGCTTTTGTACAAATGGAATGAAATTGCTAATTGCCTGCAATGTATCAGGAACTCACTCTATCTTGAATCAGATTTTCAGTCTGAATGCTGCAAATGTCAAAAGGCATCTTCGCCACGGTGAAGGCTTCCTCGTGCCTTCCTCGCCAGTTTACCAATCCACCCGGAGCCTGGCAGAGGCTGCAAATCGCCCAGGACGGGCAGTGAGCAGACTTTCTGCACCATCTTGTGGACAGTCTGGGAACTGCACCTACCGAAAGCGCCCTGTGTCCCTGTGCGTGAACCGCCTCTGTTTACCCGTCTCCTCCCGGCCCCAAAGCAAGACCGTGTTGTCTCCACTCCTCCCCTGTCCTGGACTTTCCAAACTCTCTTTGGTTTGGGAGTGCCTTGGGTTGGTGATTCCCACTCTTTTTCAGGAAAAAAAAAAGAAAAGTGAATTTCCTTGTGGCCCAAAAAGCAGAGAACTGGAGGCTGCTCGGGGTTTTGACGCCTCCCAAATTGTTCTTAATCAGCAGCTTTATCCGATTCAAGTCCCTCTGTCCGGAAACACTGTGGGTGACATCAGTCGCTACTCTCCAAAGTGACTGAACGACGAGGCGGGATCTCAGTGGCATGATGGGAGGTCGTCCCACCTTTGGCTCCCAAAATTCGGCTGTTGGGAGTTCTCTTCTGGTTTTAGGTATAAATAGCCCTGGGAGAAGTAACAGCTTGGTTTCCAACCTAAATTAGTGGTAGCCAACCTACAGACAGGTGTTGAAAGGTTGGGGCGGAAGAAAAAGGCCATTTGCCACCCCCCCCCCCACCAAGTAAGGGCTAAATATGGACACCAAGCAGCAAGAGCTGTGACAAAGAAAGCCAACGAAGCCTCTAAATTCCACTCCACACACTTTGTTTGCCTCCCATACGTGCCTACACCTTCCATGATGTCACTGCTTCCATTCTGGGTATTTGGGATTAGAGAGGGGAAAGGGGGCAGATCTATCATCACTGGGGAAAACTCTACGTTAAATAATCTATAGAGCAATTCAATTACGCTCAAGAACCCCAAACAGTATCTTTTTAAGTTTATTTATTTTGAGAGAGAGAGAGAGCACGAGAGCGTGAGCAGGGGAGGGACAAAGGGAATCCCAAGCAGGTTCCACGCAGTCAGCGCAGAGTATGATGTGGGGCCCGATCTCACAAACCAAAAGGGTGAGATCATGACCTGAGCTGAGATCAAAGGCAGGACGCAAACCGTGAGATCCTGACCTGGGCTGAGATCAAAGGCAGGACGCAAACCGTGAGATCCTGACCTGGGCTGAGATCAAAGGCAGGATGCTTAACGGACTGAGCCACCCAGGTGCCCCAGAACCCCAAACACTATTTTTTTTTAATTTTTTTTTCAATATATGAAATTTATTGTCAAATTGGTTTCCATACAACACCCAGTGCTCATCCCAAAAGGTGCCCTCCTCAATACCCATCACCCACCCCCCCTCCCTCCCACCCCCCCATCAACCCTCAGTTTGTTCTCAGTTTTTAAGAGTCTCTTATGCTTTGGCTCTCTCCCACTCTAACCTCTTTTTTTTTTTTTTTTTTTCCTTTCCCTCCCCCATGGGTTTCTGTTAAGTTTCTCAGGATCCACTAACGACAGCCATCAGAGTCGGCCCGGGGAAAAGACTCTCAACAAAGAACAATGATTTGAATGAAATCAGCACGTGCATTGTTTGAAAGGGGCTTTGCACTTCGGAGGTCTGAAAAGGCTCTTGAATCCCTTTGGCCAAGATTAGGGGGATTGTTTGTTTTCCTGTTATCAATAAAGAAATGAAAGAAAGAGTGTGGGGGGTTTCAAATACAGTTAGACCTGAATTACCATCAGAAGGAGAAAGGAAGAGATCAAACATCATTAAGAGCCTATTTATGGAAAGCACTATCCGGGCACATTACCAACACGTTCAGCTAAATTCGGCAGCCAGCTCTGTGAGCTTGGGCTAGTCACTTAACCTCTCTGAGCCTAAGTCTTCTCATCTGTAAAATGACGCTGATGCCGTGAAAAACACTTTGACGGTTCCTCGAAAAGTTAAATACACAATTATCACAGGATCCGGCAATTCCACCTCTGGGAATGCACGCGAAAGAAGTGAAAGCAGGAACTCAAAGAGACATTTGTCCACCGCTGTGCAGAGCAGCATTATTCACCATAACAAAACAGGGGAAACAACCCAAATGCTCATCAAGAGCTGACTGAAGAAACAAAACGTGGTATAAACGTAAAATGGATTCTTATTCAGCCTTAAAGGGGAATGGAATTCTGATCCAAAGCTACAGAATGGCGAACCTTGAAAGCGTGATGCTGAGTGAAATAAGGCAGACGCAGAAGGGCAAATATATATGATCCCGTTTAAATGAGGTACTGAGAGCAGGCAAATTCGAGGCATTGAGACAAAAGATAGAAGAGAGGTTGCTAGGAGCTGCGGGAGGGAAGATGGGGAGTTAGGGTTCAACAGGGACAGAGTTTAGTTTGGGAAGATGTAAGCCTTCTGGAAACGGGTGGCGGTGAAGGTGGCCCATTGGGAGGGAACACGCTTCGTGCCACCGAACCGCACACGTAAAAGTGGTTAACATGCTAAATTTGATGTGTATTTTACCACAATGAGAGATGGACAGAAAATGGTGCTGAGCTACTATTCAAAGCCGAGACCTTCTCAGCCCCCCCCCACCAAATCGACGTCTTTTCCACTGTGCTGTCTCATTCCAAATGTTTTGAATGGTGGGCTAAGTGATGGTCTCAGCAAAAGGTGGGCATTGCTGTTGTAAATTAACGGGGTCGTTTTACTGGTCACGGAAGCACAAAGGGGCAAAATATTGCAGTGAATTTTCCCAAGTATGAATCACTTCCAGCTTTCCTCCTGAGCTGATTCCGTCCTGGACCAGCTGTCTCCCCCTGGGGGCGGGAGGTGGGAGGGCAGGGCAGGCCATTTCTCTTCCTCTACAGCCTTGATGAGAAAAAGTCTCCATGACGTACTTTAAAACTCTTTGCGATGTAGAAGAAAGACTGTTTTGCCTCCAATGTTAATTAAGCTGGAACATTCCAAGACCAAGAGAATGGCATGCGTTAGATGATGCGCAAGCTGGACATCATGGGAATGATGGTTGCAGGACACGGCTCTTTGCCAGAAACATGACCTGTGGGATTTAAGGACCATATCACACTGCTCCGCTTGATGGTCTTTATTTGGATGAGATTAAACCACCAATTTAGTTTTCTTTTGAGCGGAAAAATGTCCAGAGTCAGCCAGGGCGTGTGGAGGGGACACACTCGTTCACAGCCATGCGGAAGGAGGGAAGGGTGCCCCCCCCCAACTCGGAAAACTCTGGAACTTATGGAGGAAATAACCTACCGTCCCCAGTAACAAAACAAGAGCGAGAGATTAAGGGATAACTAGATGCTTTTCCCTGGAAGGAAAGTAAGCTAAGAGGACGATAACTTTGAAGACATGTTACAGAATATGAATCTCCCCACATAGGGCACCTACTATATTTTCTTATCACTTTCAAAGCTGGCAGAAGAGCAGAGTCAAGACTAAAAACATAAAAGGCCATAAAAGGGAGACCCAAATGGCTCCCCAGATCTGTGAGTCCATTCTATGCGAAATTACACTTAGTAAGGACAGATAAAAATGTGAAACAGGCAGGTTTCCATGTTAAAGCTGACGCGATCGATAAATACATGTTGAGCACATATCACATAAAAGATACTGGGCTAAGCTCCACGAAATAAAGAATCAAACATGATCCCTCCCCATTCTGTTTTTTTTTTTTTTTTAAGTTTATTTGAGAGAGGGAGGGAGAGAGAGAGAGAGAGAGAAAGAGAGAGAGGCAATTCCAAGCAGGCTCTGCACTGTCAGCCCAGAGTCCCATGTGGGGCTTGAACTCATGGACCATGAGATCGTGACCTGAGCTGAAACCAAGAGCCAGATGCTTAAGCCACTGAGCCACCCAGGCGCCCCTCTCCATTCTAGATTATAATCCAGTTTTACATTCTTAGAAACTGAGTCCCACAAACAGAAAACTCTCCTGATTTGAATAGTTAATTAAATAGCGAGGAGAGAAAGCAGGAATTCCCATCTCGATGGAGGACTGAATATGTGTGTTTAATGCCTCCCTCTCCTGAGTTCCCGTTCAATGGTAGCAAGAGAATTTTAAATTTTTTTTTCAACGTTTATTTATTTTGGGGACAGAGAGAGACAGAGCATGAACGGGGGAGGGGCAGAGAGAGAGGGAGACACAGAATCGGAAACAGGCTCCAGGCTCTGAGCCATCAGCCCAGAGCCCGACGCGGGGCTTGAACTCACGGACCGCGAGATCGTGACCTGAGCTGAAGTCGGACGCTTAACCGACTGCGCCACCCAGGCGCCCCGAAAATTTTAAAGAACGTAAGCCCACGACAGTAAAGAAAATACAAGAAGGGCTATTGTTGAGATGAATTCAACAAATGTCTGGAAAACAGAGGCTGGATGGGGGTGCTGTGAAAATGAGTATCAAAGGAAATCACAACCTAGAGTCTATGTGGAATACATTCCAGAAAAACAGCCAAACCCTCTGATGTGGTTCAGGACTCAGACACAGCAAGGATGATGAGGTAGTGAAACGAAGGTGTGTACAAGGAACGGCTGGTCTGCCCGCTGTGCTCACTCCAAACATTGCCCCCACCCTCCCCATGCCCCAGCTTAATCATTAGAGGGGACTCCTCAAAACAAACCAAATGGCACCACTAGAAACATATCTGCATTCCAGCATTTAAGATGCCTTCAACCTTGCAGAGGCAAGCCCCTCCAGTTGACGGGTCCTGCCCACATACAGGACCTTTTTATTGCCTCACAATCCAGTCTGAATGGGCACAAGGATGACATTTCAGGATAAAGACAACTTTATCTTAAGACCTTTTTTTTTATTATTATTATTTTTCAGTTATCTCTACCCCTAACGTGGGGCTTGAACCCATACCCTGAGATCAAGAGTCACACGCTCCACCAACAAAGCCGGCCAGGTGCCCCCGGAGACCATTTTTTAAATGACTCCCACCACTGTAAAGGAAAATTGGGTTAGAAGACAAGAACTCAAAAAACGAAAACTCTAATTAGCAACCGTACCAGAAAACAAAAATAGGACGCTATGTGAAGAAAGAAGAAAATCATAGACCAAAATAAGAGCTATCAAGAACTTGTAAACGATTGCAAGCAGAAAGTTCATTACGACGGTTCGGAAAAGAAAATCCACGGGACTTCCCGAAAGTCAGGTCCCAAACCCAAGAGATTAAAAGCAAAACAAAACAAGAAAGACAGAAAAGAGACGAGAACAGGTCTCATCCACGGATCCAGGAGCAGGTAATAGGACTTTTGGCAAAAGAGAAAAGGGTCAAAGAAGGAGGACAAGCCGGTGAGAAGGCAGAGGTGGGAACGAAGGTTCGGGGAGTGAGGAGAGTTTTCAATTCCGCCTTGGAAGATGTGTAGGATTCTGACCAATGGGGAGAGAAGCAAGGCTCTAGGACAGAATACAGCCCAGAAGAGGGCCGTGCGAACTGCATAGATTCAGGTCCAACTACCGTGTCTCTAGCACGGATGTCTTCCAGACATCCCTCTATGTGGTACCTGATGGAGTCCTCACAAGCAGTGCTCCGCTCTTAGTATGTCCAGGAAAGTCAGCCTGGGAGAGAGAAGCCACGTATCACACGGCTGGTTGGTGCTGGGGCCCAGTTCGTTCACAGCGCCCTTGGTCCCCGAATCCATCACTCCCTCATCCCACTGGGGCTGAGGGTCCTCACGAAGAGAGGGAGGAACCTGGCAAGCCGTCGCTAGACTGTCCCCCGAGACGAGGTGGCCGGTGCCCTGATACCTCACCAGCACCCCCACTCAGCAGCCGGAGTGGCAAAGCACTCCGGGGGCACTGCGACCTGAAGAGGGACAACGGGAAGATGACAATACCACCTCTTGAGTCAGGAGAAGCCATGGAAGCAACCCCACCTACCACCGTTACCCCCCCCCCCCCCCCCCGCGGAGATGGGCAGGGTGGGGAGGTCTGGGCTAACTGTGGGTCCGGGGAAGGCTGCCAGGAGCAGCTGAGGACACGCCAGCTCTCTTCTCCTCCCCCAGGATCTCCCCATGGAGGTGGAAAGGCCTCACAGAGAGGCCAGGGAGAGAGGGTGGTATTCCCGCTGGGGCTATGGCGGGGGTCCTTGTTCCCATAGGAGCCCCGTATTGGAGGCTGTGGACGAGGCTGTCAGGGGAGTGGCTGCAGGCGTCTGAGGGTCCCCTGGGGGAGTCGACATCAATCAGAAGCCACCTGCTTAGCAGAACCAACATCCGGGCCCCGAGCAGATATGTCACACACCCCGGCTAGAGCTAACAGAGAAAGAAGGCCCCGGGGGTCCACAGGGAAAATTCTCCTCCCTCCCTGGGAAACCGTTTAAAAGTCCAGAGCAGAGGGCAGGAGGGGGCAAGAGGAACCCCCAGAGTGATTTTTCAATGGACCTGAGGCACCCTTGGGGGGGTAAAGGAAATGTTCAAGAACTGGACTGTGGCTGGCGATGGTTGCCCAACTCTATGAATTCACTAAAAATCACTAAATGACACACTTAACATAAGTGAATTCTCTGGTGTATAAATGATACTTCAATAAAGCTATTTTTAAAAGGAAAAAGGAGGGGCGCCTGGATGGCTCAGTCGGTTGAGCGGCCAACTCCGGCTCAGGTCACGATCTCGCGGTCCGTGAGTTCGAGCCCCGCGTCGGGCTCTGTGCTGACAGCTCGGAGCCTGGAGCCCATTTCGGATTCTGTGTCTCCCTCTCTCTCTGCCCCTCCCCCACTCATACTCTGTCTCTGTCTCAAAAATAAACAAACATTAAAAAAAAAATTTTTTTTAAAAGAAAGAGAAAAAGGAAATCAGATGGAAAATAGGGTCGTAATTTTCACACGCAAAGGGAAAGAGAAATTAATGGCATGACTTCCATGTCAGGAACAGGATACCTAGGTTGCCTACTCTCAGCCAGAGTTAACAAAACTCTGTCCGAGGCATATGGCAATGTCCCTGCTGGCACACATCCAGCGTGGTCATTTCCACCTGGGCACGTATAAAGCACCCGGTACAGAGCCAGGCGCACAGTAAGCCATCCGCTGAGTTGTCCTCACTTCACTGACTGTCCAGAGCAGACGGTCAGTGCTATGCTCGGACTCCAGCCCAGACTCAGACAGGCAACGGTGGGAGCCCAGGTGAGCCGCAGGAGCCACTAAGGTAGTGGGGCAGGGAGGGATGAGAGGTTGGGGTAAGGATAGCCGGTCAACAAGGCAGGACCAGCAGGACAGCTCGGAACGACCCTGAAGGCACACACCAAGCGAGTCTGGCGTCCAGGAGATCGGAATCGACACACCAGTTGCACTGTGCCTCAGACCGCCTGGGTTCCTGACGCACGTCTGTCGCTCATTTAACCGGTGGAAGCCTCAGCTTCGTCATCTGTCGAGCAGGGTGGCTAGGGACACCCGTCTTTGTGGCACTGTCATGGGGAGTCGTGGAGGTAACGTGCACCCCACACGTGGCAAGTTCTCAGTGTTAACTAATAGGAGAATTATTTTTCCAGGACTCACAAGCGTGAGAATCGTTAGCGTCTTCCAGAGCATGGTTTCTCAAGAGGTTTTTCTAATAAAAAGGGACATCGTGTTCCTGTATCTTTAAAGCAGAAGAAATAAAGAGGAAGGACTTGGCGGGGGGTGGGGGGTAAGAGGAGACCCATCAGGAAATTCAAAAAAGCAATTCTCGTTCCCACTATTGACCTCCAAAAGCCCTCTTCTTCTTCCCACATCCATAGTCAATTTTGACATCAAGGGCTCACCAGTGACCGTTGTCCGTGGGTATCTTGCTGCGGTGAGTCTGGGTCCGTCACTTCCTCCACCTGTGAACATAGCATGTCCTGATCGACCAGGTTCCCAGGGTTCTTTAGGAGAAAGGCTCCATCGTCACTTTGGGAAGACAGGAAGCCGCGGGGCTGGGGCGCATCAGCATACACGGTGGACGGCATCACAGGGCTGGTGATTCACAGGAGGGGAATGGGTGGCAGACCATTGTCGCAGACACGGCATCAGTTACCCCCCCACAGCCCCTGCTGCTTCCTGTCAACGCCGCGGAGGAGGGAGGCAAGATCCACAAAGGCAAGGCTGCCGTGAGGCCCCAGCAAACGCCTGCACGTCTGTTTGATAAATGGGACTGTTTTCATTTTTATTTCGTTCATTATTAGTGTATCCCTGGGAAAGGACAGAGCAAAAGAATTTCACAAGTGACTCAAGAGGCATATGAAATTATTATTTATAAACAAGGAGAAAAGGGAGGGAGGGAGGGAACATGTGACCCAAATCCCAACAGATCGCATTGCACGCCGTCTTTCTCCTTGTTCCCTGCATTTTAACCTGGACTCAAAGCTAATTCGTGAAAATGATACTATAGCCAACACTTACTCAGAACTTCCTAGGAGAAAGAATAGTATGTTAGACTTGTGGAATATAAGAATTGCCAAAGCCCCCTGTGTCCTGGGGAACTGAAATTTACCCCAGGAGTCCAGATAGATACGTTCAAAACAAAGTAACAGTTGGATAGCTTGCAAAACTTCCAAGGTTTGCTCTAGCGGGTTCCACGTATGCCCAAAATTGTTACTAAGGGCTCTTTGTGGTCACGTTGAATCTAGTGGCAAACACTGGAGTAACATAGATGCCTTGTAATGAAAGCATGATGAAGTACACTGATACGATTAATACAACCATACTACGGAAAACTGTGTAGCCATTAAAAAGATCAGTTTTTTAGGTCAATTTCTGCATTCTGACACAGGAAGATACCCAATGTATCAATGAAAAAAAAGGCGAGTTACACAATAGACACCATGGTCCAACTTTGTTGTGTATTGTCTGCTAGGACTGTTGTAACACATACCACACACTGGGACACTTACACAATAAAAACCGTTTTGTTCCAATTCTGGAGGCTGGAAGGCTGAGATTTTTTTTTTTTAATTTTTTTTTAATGTTTATTTATTTTTGACAGAGAGAGAGAGAGAGAGAGAGAGAGAGACAGAGCATGAGCAGGGGAGGGGCAGAGAGAGAGGGAGACACAGAATCCGAAGACACAGAATCCGAAGACAGCTCCAGGCTCTGAGCTGTCAGCACGGAACCCGACGCGGGGCTGGAACTCACAGACAGTGAGATCATGACCTGAGCGGAAGTCGGACGCTTAACTGACTGAGCCGCCCAGGCGCCCCTGGAAGGCTGAGATGAATGTGTTGGCCCCGTTAGTTTCTCCTTCTGCTTGTCTTGTCACGGTGTGCTTTGTGCGTCTCGGTCCCAACCCCTTTCTTACAAGGGCAACTAATCCATTTTGGGTTAGTGCTCCAAGGGCCTTGTTTTCATTGAATTACATTTTTTTTAAATTTTTTAAAAATGTTTATTTTAGACAGAGTGTGAGCGGGGGAAGGGCAGAGAGAGAGGGGGACACAGAATCCGAAGCAGGCTCCAGGCTCCGAGCTGTCGGCACAGAGCCTGACGCGGGGCTTGAACTCACGAGCCACAAGATCCATGACCTGAGCCGAAGTCGGACGCTCAACCGACTGAGCCACCAGGTGCCCCTCACTGAATTACAGCTTTAAAAGCCCTGTCTCGGGGCGCCTGGGTGGCGCAGTCGGTTAAGCGTCCGACTTCAGCCAGGTCACGATCTCGCGGTCCGTGAGTTCGAGCCCCGCGTTGGGCTCTGGGCTGATGGCTCAGAGCCTGGAGCCTGTTTCCGATTCTGTGTCTCCCTCTCTCTCTGACCCTCCCCCGTTCATGCTCTGTCTCTCTCTGTCCCAAAAATAAATAAACGTTGAAAAAAAAAATTAAAAAAAAAAATAAATAAAAGCCCTGTCTCCAAATACCTGTCTCTGAGGTCCTGAGGTCAGTTCAGGGCTTCTGTGCATGGATTGTGGGCAGGTGTAACTCAGCCCATAACAAGCTCCCTAAAAACTCTGTATAAGAAGGATTTTCATTTTTAGTGTAGTTTTCTGAATTGCTAGAAATTTTATAACCAACACACCCATTCCCTATGTTAACTAAGCAGTTCTTTAACACCTAGGATATCAATCTTTATGACTGAAGTTGCTTCCAAATACAAGTTTTGTTTTGGTTTTTAAAGCGTGTGCCAACAGGGACAGAGCCACAGGCCACATCTCTAAAGGACATTGGTGCAATCCTCCCATAGGGATGACACTGCCTTGAAGCAGAGAGGAGGGGTGACAGGCATGGCACCCCGTGGCAGGAACCAGAATCAGGAAATCGTCCAAAAACAACACAAAAAGGCAAAGATAAACTGAGCAGCTTTCAGGAAGAGATCAGAGGAAAGGGGGTGCCTGGGTGGCTCAGCGGGTCATGATCTCATGGTTCGTGAGTTCGAGCCCCACCTCAGGCTCCGTGCTGACAGCATGGAGCCTGCTTCAGATTCTCTCTCCCTCCCTCTCACTGCCTCTCCCCTGCTTGCTCTCTCTCTCTCTCAAAATAAATAAAAATAACTTAAAAAAAAAAAAGATCAGAGGCAAGCGCCTCTCTGAATTTTCCATTTCTCAAGAAAGCTGTTTCAAAAGATTAGTCAATTATTTACGTTTTTGTAAATGAGTGGTCTGAAAAAATGTATACCATCTGACCGGATACTGATAAAGTGCTACATTAAAAAGGGGACACGTCTGTTAAATATACGTAAAAATGTTTGAAAAGAGCTGTATGGAAACAAAAGTTCCACGTAAATAGGCAAACTCAAATTGAATATTAAAGCAGTCACCGAGAGGATGGATAATGTGGAAATAAAGATAAAAACAGGGAAGGAAAGACTTTTGATGCAAGAAGATAAAGCGATACTCAAATAGGCTATTATAAAGATAGAACAAAGAGAACAAATTTGATAAGCAAGAGTATAATTTCAAGAACACTTTCAAAAAAATGGGTTAGGAGTTGAATTGGGTCCTCCCCCCGCAAAAAATAAAAATAAAAAATAATAAAAATAAATAAAACATATCTTGAAGTCCTAACTCCTCACAGCTCAGAATGGGACCTTATTTGGAGGGAGGGTTTTTGCAGATGATCAGGTTAAGATAAGGTCACTCGGGTGGGCCCGAATCTGACCGTGTCCTTACAGACAGGAGACGTTTGGACGGACAGATGCACACAGAAGGGACGGTGTGAAGACAGACAAAATGACATGTGCAGGATTGGAGAGATGAATCTACACGCCAGAGAAGGCCAAACGTCACGGCCAGCCACCAGCGGCTGGAAAGAGGCAAGGAAGAATTCTCTGACAGGTTCCAGAAGGAACGTGGCTAGGCCAGCATACCTTGGCTTCAGACTTCTGGCCTCCAGAACCGGGAGGGAACAGATTCTCTTGTTGTAAGTCACCCACTTTGTGGTATTCTGTGACGGCGGCCCCAGGAAACCGGTACACTGATATAGATACAATGAGATTACAAAATAAAGAAGTTTCTGGTTTTTGCCAAAACATGAGATGATTTCAAGACATTTTTTTCTGAAAAATCATTGATTTGGGGGGCTCCTTAGGTGGCTCAATGGGTTGAGCGTCTGACTCTTTGATTTTGGCTCAGGTCGTGTGATCCCAGGGTCATGGGATGGAACCCTGAGTCCATGCAGAACATGAAGTCTACTTGGGTTCTCTCTCTCTCTCCCTCTGCCCCTCTCCCAAACTCTCTAAATTAAAAAAATATATATATATAGGGGCACCGGGGTGGCTCAGTTGGTTTAGTATCTGACTCTTGATTTCAGCTCAGGTCACGATCTCACAATCATGGGATCGAGCCCCACGTCAGGCTCAGCACTGACAGTGTGGAGCCTACTTGGGATTTTCTCTCTTTCTCAAAATAAACTTAAAAGTAATTACAATAAAAAGCTTTAAAAACTATTGATTTTGCTGGGATAAGAAAAAATAAAGAAGGTTTAAACTATTCGCACAAATTTGGATTTTTTTATGATAGTAGTAATGCCATTGTAAAAAAAATTAGTGAAGAAACGCATAAGGAGAAAAACAAGTTAGCTGCAATTTCACAACCACCAAGTTGGCGCATTTCTTGCACACACACACACACACACACACACACAAAATTTTGACCTGAAGTGCCTCTTAATTTTGATTCCAACTTTCTTCCCCCAAATAATTCATAATAGGAAATAATCCTCATGATATAAGAAGTTGCCTGTATGATCAATCAAATGCGTGTTCCATGGTATTTAGCTGTTTAGAATTAGGGCAGTCAGGGTGTTTCCAATTGACGGTTACTATAAACAACTTCACAGTCTTTGTCCAACCCAGCCTGAGTGCCCATCCCCTGATCCCCACCAGACCTCCTGTTAAAGCCATCCGCCCATCTCCTCTGACCTTCCGTCTTCATTTCAGACACTGGGTCCTTCTGAGGGCTGACAACATCCAGAATACGGCCATGAGAGTAAACAAAGCATAAGGGCATTGGAACTATAGGCTTTTATAAATAAAATTTGGAAATCTGGGGCATCAAATGATTTGGGCCACATAGTGGTAGGTTTTTTCATTCCTGTGTTGATGAAGGCCAGGGAACTGTGCAGTATCCCAGAGCAAATATTTCACAGCTACGATGTTTCTCCCCGGTGGGAAGTCGGGGTCAGGGATGGGAGGAGGTACATCTACACCCCTCCCCATGACCCCCTGCCTCCTGCCTCGCACTTAAAAATTCTTAACAGGACTATGGTCATTCGGGAAAACTAAAGTGAATAATTGTTTTTTTAATTTTTTAATGTTAATAATGTTAATGTTTATTTTTGAGACACAGCGTGAGTGGGGGAGGGGCAGAGAGAGAGAGAGAATTCAAAGCAGGCTCCAGGCTGTCGGCACAGAGCCCGACGCGGGGCCTGAACCCGGGAACCGCGAGGTCATGACCTGAGCCGAAGTCAGATGCTTAACCGACTGAGCCACCCAGGGGCCCCTAAAGTGAAGGATTTTAAAACTCTCCAGGCTTCATAGTAAAGGACAGACACTTTTGAAAGAAAAAGCCTGTGATCTTAAAATACTGAGATGTAAGCCACATAAGTCAGTTTTCCAGGGTCCTCGATAATCGTGTAATTTCTTTCAGATTGTAAAGAGGTCCTGAGATCAAAAAGTTAGAGTACTCCTGGCTTACCATGTGGAAAATCAAAAAGGTAGGAAATCCTCCGGTTGTAAAATACGATAGTCTTTAGGGACTGCCCCTTCCTCGCCCAACATGTGAGCATTCATGCAAGTTTTAAAAAATGTGAAAAACTGGGGAAATCTTTAGCTATAATGCGTCTTTTAGTCAACATCAAAGCATTTACACTGGAGAGACTCCACAAATGTAGGAAATCGTAGGAAAATCTTCACTTGTGTCTTGCCTTTGAATAAACAGAAAAGCTCACACGGAGATTTCTATGAAGAAACCCGGTGAGGGCAGGCAGTGGGGTAAACTTGCAACTCAACCCTCTCTTCCCAGAGGACACGTTCTAAAGAGAGAATCTTACAAAGCACTCACTGCAGAAGAACTTTCAGCATCGATAAACTATTGGAAACGATACCTTATTTCTGTACAGTAATCCGTTCAGGAAAAGCTTCAATCGCACCCATCTTATTGCATAACCTAGAACTCACGCAGGAGAGTCATTTTTCTCCACAAAGAAACGAGGATTAACTTAACAAGGCATCGCCAAATGGAAAAGTTGCGTCCTTATGAATCCCACCAAGTCAACAGTATTATTCAAAGGTATCCGTAAACAAGGATGTTAATGGGAGTTTGCTGGAAAGTGTTTTGAAAAGTCGGAACTAGCAAAATGCATGTAACATTAGACGCAGACACAGACGTGCATTGTGGTTATAGTTTTGTTAACATTTGATTCCCTCAAGAAAAGTTACAGAATGCCCACTCAGGGAACCATGGACCATTATTAAGAGCCTACATTTAGAGGGGATCTCCAAACAGAAGTGCCCTTGGAGCACACATGCTTGTAAGTAGACAGATTAGAACCAGAGACAAGTTTTGGTTTTGTTTGGGGGGGCGGGAGGCGGTCAGACTGATAACGTATTACTTAAGTCAGACTGTACATGTGTACCTAGATGGTAATCAGAAGAATCTTTCCATGACAATATCGACCTACCGTATTAGCCTAAAGTTATAGGTGTTACTTAGTGTGGTATTAAGCGACTAATGTTTAAAATAACAATATGAGCCAAGTTGACGACAGAGAAATGAGGCACCATTATATCTGAGTTGATGCAAAACACAATGAAGCTGCTAGATCCTTTTTGTTACAGTTGCAGGATTCCACACAACCACCTGCTTTTATACAAGTGCTACGTTAGCCTAAAGGTCCACATACCTGGGGTTTCATCAGAAACAAACATCAAGTGGCCGCTGAAGACAGGGAGGGGTTGGTCTCCGAGACATCATGGCAGGATGGAATTCTTCCATTACAGGATTAAATGTTGGCATAAAACCTTGATTTATGCCACACTGCTTTTAATCCCCACCCCCCACACACAAATTTTATCATCTCTAATTCAACACGTCATGCCATGTGAATATTCTAAGTGTAGAAAACATTTTATCAGTACCACCATCTGCGGAGTCAAAACCATAATGGAAAGGAGGCATCAGGAAGGGTGAGAGAAGAATGCTACAGGAAACAAAGTCAATTAAGAGCAGAATTTCTAAGATTAAAAAATTCCCAGGGCGCCTGGGTGGCTCAGTGGGTTCAGCGTCCGACTTCGGCTCAGGTCATGATCTTGCCGGTCTGTGGGTTCGAGCCCTGCGTTGGGCTCTGCGCTGACAGCTCGGAGCGTGGAGCTGCTTCGGATTCTGTGTCTCCCTCTCACTCTCTGACCCTCCCCGCTCACACGCTCTCTTTCTCAAAAATAAACACCTAAAAAAAAAAAAAAAGTTTCTTAGTTCCCTTCAAATGGATTGGCTAGGCCAAGAAAGAATATTCTCCAAACTCCTTTTTCAACAAGTATTTCAGGACTGTCAATTAACGTTGGACTTTATTATAGTTTTTTTTTTGAATAAAACAAAATGTTGAGTGTTAATATCAGAAAGTTTTTACTTATCTTTATTCTTCAAACTTCGTATCAAGTTACAAATGAATAGTCTGTACCATGAAGCTACGTTGCTCATGATGTACACTTCCCTGGGCGGAAAACAGCAATAACCAAGAATACACAGAAAACGAACTCGCAGTGAAGAACCAACTGTCAAGTATAGAGAAAGGACACATTACATTTCAGTGTGGCCCAATACGTATACTGTTAAAAGTGAATCCCCTTTAAAACGTCACCGACGTACCTAATACTCTTACAAAAGAGAGAACTCACACACAGAGATCTTTTTTTGTCGTTTTAAAGTTGTATCACAGGGAGTAACTGCTTCAAAACTGTAAAATGTTGTGATTTGACCAGCAAAAAGTTATTCCAGGGTAATCTTTTTTTTTAAACATGGCTGAAAAAATTGCAAGCTTTAGAGAACACCATGGATATCAGATCCATTATTTAAAAACAAGCAGTACTCATAAAGTAGAGGCCACTTTCAGTTTTGTTCTGTTGTAAAAACCCGTTTAATTGCAACTGAAAAATCCCAGCAGGAGAGGTCGCGGAAGCCGGGAAGCCGGGCGAGAGGAGGAGTGGAGTTAGCCACAAATCTGCCCTCTAGAAACCCCTCCACTTACTGTAACAGGAAAGGCTGAAGAATTCTGTTGTAACTTCCTTCCAGAAAACAAGCTCTTTGGAATCATTCTTTGAGGGTCTATGGTCTATTTTCAGATGTATTGGAGTTAGCAACTTATTTTGAAATTCTTCAAAGTTTTTCTCCCCAGGCATCTTTTGGCTAAGCCGGTATTTTCTATAACAAAATTTTCGTTGTTGGGTTTCTGTTTGGTTTTTACACCAACTGGTTCTTTTTGAAAGGGTGATATTAAAATATATCATTTTTAAAATATTTCACAGAGTCATTTGTTTGAAAGTGGATTCTCCTCACTTAATTTCACATTCTGCTGTGGCATGACACCCGGCATCTGGGATTTTAGGATTCAAAGGAATCATAAAAAATGGAAGAAAAACGGGAGTAGATGCAGATTAAACCAGCCTTCATCGATGCTTCCGAAAAGAAACAACTTTTATTCTGAATCAGGGGTAAGCTGCACAGTCACCTGAAGCTGTTTCAAGTCACAATTATATTGTTCTCTCTCCTTTGAAGCACTGAACCTTTTTTTCTAAATACAACTTCAAGTCATTTGAAAGCAAATAATAATACTAAAGATCAAGCATCAGAAACAAATTCTCCACCCACCCTGGCTTTCATTTTTAGATTCCCAACATCCTGCTATGTTCCATTTCATTTCTTTCATGGTTTAACTTCTTGGCAATTTTCCCAAACTTTATGAAAATTTAAACTATGACAAGGAGAAATGCACTCCAAACATAACACAAATAGACACAAATACAAGAAAAAAGTTCAAAACACAACACCATATTGCAGTATCTCCAAACATGACGTGTATGTGACGTGACCAAAAGCTACATGGCCCTGGGTCTCAACACTCCCACTATGCTACACAGATCTACATTCAGAACTTTTTCTTCTTTTTTCTTTGTCTTTGATGCCTAAAGTAACTGAGAAACAAGAAAATAACCAATATAACATTAAAAAAAAAAAAACAAAAACATGGTACCTATGGTTTTTTTTGTCTTGAACACCTCTTCCTTCGTTGGTGCAATATGACTCTTGATAAATGCTCAAATAACACTAGGCAAGCAACACACACGAAAAGACTATGTTATCATACAAGCACTGTTTTTGGAATCATAAATAACTCCTACAGTAACATAAACACCTACAAATTAAATCTTAAGTCACCTCGGTATAAAGTGAATTAAATTCTCCTGTATCTTAGTCAGAATGCCAGTATCAGAAGCATTCTACATGTTCTCAGTTTCTGTTTCACAGGAAGGGTAAGGTGCTTTTTCAATAAGCTGCCAACAGACACACACACACACACACACAAACCAGTGCAAACTATCAAGAGGAGAAACATCCTAATTTTGCAATGAGACAGGATTACACATCTCGACTCAAAGTCCAGAAGTGGACAGAATAATCTCCCAGGATTGATGTGCTGTAAATACAGACAACTCAGCGTACATATGGTCGATAGGTTTCTATGCTTTGTGTTTTAAATTCCACCCCAATTTCTAGGATTGCTTCCAACTCTTAAAAAAAAAAACAAAAACAAAAAAGCCCAGCTAAGGTATCTTCCTATTTTCAAAGCTACCTAGAAGACCCCGAACATTCTGAGCATCGGCTACTGGACGCTAATTATCCACTGGTGCTACACCTGCCGTGTTTTCTTCTTTGCTACTGAACCTAAAGCCCTAGTGCTATTTCGTTTCATGCAGCACCAACCAAACTGCATTGTTTCCCTAATAAAAAATAAATACATAAAGACGACGCTGCCAGGCATATATTCACAAGGTCTCAATTTCTCAAAACATAAGCGTGGGTATATTTATTTCTCTCAAATGCATACAAGACAATAATTACACAGCAACAAATCTTTTGTTCAACAATGATTTGATTCATAAGCGTCTGAATTTACATAATTTCACATCCATACCCTTGCATTTTTAAATACTGTAAGTAAAAAAGCCCCCCAAATAACCAATTCTTATATTTCCTATTTATCCCTCTATACATCCAAACTTTAAAAAGTTACAAACTCAACATTATACAGAACATATAAATCATGTTTAAAAACTTGAGGTTTTAAAATCACCGTTCCCCAAAATGATTCGGAAAGTCCTCATGCTGACAAGTGCAGTCCTAGGTGGTAAGTTGGAAAGGGGCAAGAAAGAAGAGGCAGACACCAGTTTGCTGTCTTAATGTTTTACTAATCCTGTCAGTAAAAATGGCGACGTCATGAGAAGTAACAGTTTAGGCTTTAATACGAAGAATGGGGTTTGCCTCACAGCTGGAGACACGCACTTCAAGTATTTTCCTATTTGATCTGAGCTCCCTGTAGCAAACCGTGCTGAGAGAGGAGAACTACTTTCTTCCGTACATCCGCTCAATGTCCGCCTGGTAATGTGTTTTAAGCTCTTTGCGTTTCAGCTTGAAGGCGTCTGTCACCAGGCCAGTTTCGGGGGTCCACGGTTCAGGGCTCAAACGAATTTTTACTGGAATTTCAAATTTTTCTAGACTTGCTGGGACGGTGGAAAAGAAAAAAATAAAACATAAATGCAAAGGCATGAAAAATGTGCAATCATGATTCTTAGCGAACAGTGTAACTTCCCCAATCTTTGGTGAACACCCAACATCCCACGAACCTCGCTCGTGATAATCCATGCCTCAAAAAAGGCTAGTAGAAGTACAAATAAATAAACAAAAAATAGATACGTATGAGAACCGTAATAGCAAAAAGCCATTTAAAAAATCTACCTGACCGCCAACAGAATGAGTTGGATTAAGTTAAGATACAGGCACATAGGGCGCCCGGGTGGCTCAGTCAGTTAACCGTCGGATTTCAGCTCAGGTCAGGATCTCACGACTCACAATCATGAGATCGAGCCCCACGTCAAAAACAAAAACAAAAAATGGAATATGATAGGCATAAAATGGAATATAATCCAGTCATTAAAAATGAGTTAGATCTATATGGCATGGGTATGTAACGATATGAGCAATATATCGTTAGGCTAAAAATAGGTGGTTTTTTTTAATACTAGACAAATGTTACACAGGTAGATATTCAGGACGAGAAGGAGACACACCAAACCATAAAACGGACACCTCTGGGGCCTAACATGGAGGATTAAGGAAAAAAGCAAACGTCACACACCTATTTGTTTCGAGTTTACTGTAAAGAGCATAATCACTTTAACTAATAAAGTTTAAAGAGGACCCTGTCATTGAACCTTGTCAGCATATTCAGCAGAAGCTATGAGGACACAATGCTTGCTCGCTATCGTGTTCCTAACACACTGTTGGATACCCAGGAGATTCTCAATAGCAGAGGGCTGGAGAGGGAGAGAGGGATGGGAAAGCAAAGGGAGGGAAAACAGGGAGATGTTGTTTTGAAGGAATATGTTTCTTTAATAAGAAGGGTTTATTTTTCAGCATTCGTTCAACAAATATCCATTGAAAAAATACCACGTAAAGCACTTTACTAAGCACTCTTTAAAAAATACAAAAAACAGGGTGCGTGGGTGGCTCAGTCAGTTACGCATCCGACTTCTGTTCAGCTCATGATCTTGCAGTTTGTGGGTCGGGCTCTGTGCTAACAGCTCAGGTCATGATCTCACAGTTCATGGGTTGGAGCCCCGTGTAGGGTTCTGTGCCGACAGCTCGGAGCCTGGAGCCTGCTTCAGATTCTGTGTCTCCCCCTCTCTC
The DNA here is from genome assembly GCF_016509475.1 of Prionailurus bengalensis. NCBI lineage: Eukaryota > Metazoa > Chordata > Mammalia > Carnivora > Felidae > Prionailurus > Prionailurus bengalensis. Next base: position 207,639,613 of record NC_057345.1, on the reverse strand, counting down.
TCCTCCTGCCCTGCTCATGCTCTGTCTCTGTCTCTCAATAATAACTAAACGTTGAAAAAAAAATTTTTTTCAATACAAAGATAGTTTCTGTTCTCAAGTGGTATTACAATCTAACAAGGATAAAGAGGTGAACAGGTAAATACACGCTTACTCGCTCACTAAATTGAAGACGGGTAAGTGCCTTGGGAGCAAAAGAGATATTCATTTTAACTGGTAAACATAAACACTGACATACCAAGGTTTTCTTTTTGGAAGATTACAACTATTTCAGGAGCGGTACAATAGGCGAAGCTGGGTAGGATTCAGTAGGCAGAGAAGGGAAGATTAGGACCTGAGGTCCCCCGGGAGGGAAGAAAACACATCTTCTGGAACAACGTTGGGAGTGTCCGACCACAGCAACCCCCCTCAGGCGTTAAGGTTCCGCTTAAGAATGTAACAGACCCCACCGGCTCCCCCTCAGGTTCCCCTCAGGAATCTGACTCAAGACCTGACTAAAAAGTAAGTCGCAGACTTACTTTTAGGTGTGACCCGTAAGGAAAAGATGTGCCCACAGACCACCCCTCACACGGTGGAATCGGGCCAATCAGAACTGGACAACGCAGCATCCTGACTTATCCAGCCAGCAAGGGTAGGACCTGAGAGGGCGGCGGTGACCGGAACCTTATAAAACGAGGACCCTCGCCTACAGTCACGGCCACTCACTTTCCAATGTCCTCTCTGTAAAGGCGGCTTTCCTACCATTCTTCCTTTCTGACCTTACCCGCAGTCAGCTTCCTCCTGCTGCTCATTCAGTGCCCACTTCTTCATTCTTCAAAGCAGCGGGACAACGAACCTCGGGCATGGAGGTAAACGTCCTACAACAGTGGGGCACTTGGGTGGCTCAGTCAGTGAAGTGTCCGACTCTTAATTTCAGCTTAGGTCATGATCTCGCAGTCTGAGTTCAAGCCCCACATCAGGCTCTGCGCTAACAGGGCAGAACCTGCCTGGGGTTCTCTCTCCCTCTCTCTCTGTCCCTCCTCTGTTTGCTCTCTCTCTCTCTCTCTCTCTGTCAAAATGAATAAATAAACTTAAAAAAAAACAACTTTGAAGTAAAAAAAAAAAACACCCAACCATTTCAAGAGTGCTTTGCTAGAGGGAAAACCAGTGTCAGCAAAAGCAGCCGGGCCCGGACCTCAGGACTCAAGGGGCAGAGGAGTCTGGCACTCCGGAGATGTGGGAGAGACTAAAAAGCACACATGGAGACCACGTTTAAGGTTTCCAATCTCGAAATGCTCGGTACTGGACTCCGTGCCTTGACTCGAGATTATGTCACGTGTAGTGACAGCCTCCACTCAGGAAAATGAATGCAGCTACAGCTACGTGACCCGTCGGAGGAACGGGCGCTGGGATGGGAACAGTCCCTTCTTATCTTGTGTCTGCACATATGTCAAAGCAACTATTTCTATTTCCTCCCTTCTTATTCTCTGTCATAACAGACATTAAAAAACTTTGCATCACTGTATTTAAGTTACAGGAGGGGCCCCTGGGTGACTCAGTCGGTTGAGCGTCCCACTTCGGCTCAAGTCACAATCTTGTGGTTTGTGGGTTCAGACCCCGTGTCGGGCTCTGTGCTGACGGCTCGGAGCCTGGAGCCTGCTTGGGATTCTGTCTCCCTCTCTCTCCGCCCCTCCCCCGCTCGTGCTCTGTCTCTCTCTCTCTCTCAAAAATAAGTAAAAACATTAAAAAAATTTAAGTGACAGGATATCACAGAAGACAAGAAGAGTAAAAATCTCTCACACAGTATGTACCCTCTTCTGCAGAAAAGGCTGATGTGTTTTCAGTTGTGTGCAGGGCGGACGTAGCACATCAGGGGGGCTCTTTGTTACTGTCCTTGCTTAGAAATCAACTAAGCTCTAAGGAGATGTACACGGGGGCCAGGCTGACAAGTCGCGGACTGGGAAGGTCCATTTTATGTATCGACCGGGCTACATCCGAGTTCCCAGTTATTCAGCTGAACACTAGTCTACGGGTTGAAGATATTTTGTACATATGATTAAGTCCATAATCAGTCTGCTTTATGGGAGGAAAACTGTCCCAGATAAACAGTGGGTCCAGTTCGGTCCACTGAAAGGCCGTAGGAGCAGAGCTGAGGCAGTCTGCCCTTATGGATTCCCAGCTTTGCCTAGTCGGCCCCCAAAGATCTCAGAAACCAAGTCTGCACAGTAAGTCTCCGTCTCCATAACCTACTAATTCAGAAGACAGAGCATTTTACTTAAGAATGAGGTTGGATCCCTTCTTCACATCACATAAAAATGAACTCAGGTGGATCCAGTAAGAGCTAAAAGTAAGAGCTGAAACTAAAGCTCTTAGAATGAAACACGGGACTGTCATTTGAGTTGGGCAGTGGTTTCTCACATGTGGCACCAGAAGCACAAGCAACAGAAGGGGGGAAACTGTATCCTTCAACATTAAAGCTCTTCTACTTCAAAGGATACCATGAAAGAAAGTAAAAACACAGGGACGGATGCCTGGGTAGCTCAGTCCCTTGAGCGTCCTACTCTTGATTTCGGCTCAGGTCATGATCTCACAATTTGTGGGTTGAAGCCCCACGTCGGGCTCTGTGCTGACAGCTCAGAGCCTGGAGCCTGCTTTGGATTCTCTGTCTCCCTCTCTCTGCCCCTCCTCCACTTGTTTTCTCTGTCTCTGTCTCTCTCTCAAAATAAATTAACATTAAAAAAAGTAAAAATACAGCCCACAGAATGGGAAAAAATATTTACAAATTTCTTATCAGGTTACAGCGTCGTGTCTGGAATATATAAAGAACCTGTACAACTCAATAATAAAAAGGCAATCCTATTTAAAAAATGGGCAAAGTCCAGCTTCGGCTCAGGTCATGATCTCGCAGTTTGTGAGTTCAAGCCCCGAGTCGGGCTCTGTGCTGACAGGGCGGAGCCTGGAGCCTGCTTTGGATTCTGTGTCTCCTCCTCTCTCTCTGTCCCTCCCCCACTCATGCTCTGTCTCTCTCTCTCAAGAATAAATAAACTTAAAAAAAAATTTTTTTAAATGGGCAAAGGATCTGAATAGATATTTCTCTAGAAGATATACAATGGCTACGAAATACAAGAAAAGATGCTCAACATCATTAGCCACCAGGAAAATATAAATCAAAACCACAAGACCCCATACTTCATACCCAGTAGGATGGCTAGAAGCCAAAGGATGAACAGTAACTAACAAGCGTTGCGAGGCTGTGGGGAAACCGGAAACCGACACTGATGGGAATGGTGAGAGGATGTCACCATTTTAGAAAACAGTTTGGGAAATACTTGGAAAAAAGTATTCTGGTAAACAGTCTGGTACTTCCTCAAAAGGTTCAACATAAAGTTAACACAGGCCTAGCAACTCCACCCCGATGTATCTTCCCAGACGGGAGCACGGCCACACAAAACCTGCACCTGAATGCTCAGAGCAGCATTATTCATTACCAACCCAAAGCAGAACAACCCAGATGTCCCAGTCTCGTTGCAGCCCCCCAACACACACACACACACACAGACACACACACACGGTACAGGACCTATCCGTATCAGCAGCTCCCAGCACACCAACAGTGTAGAAAATGCAAGAAGAGAGCCTTGGACAGTTCAGGGTGGGCCAGGGTGGCCAGGAAACAGCTGAGGTAAGAGAGCGAGGGCCAACCCAGAAGACAGAAGCTGCAGAGGCCAGGACATTCCGACTCATGCACATGAGCCACGGGAGCAGGTGACGCGAGCCCTGTGGACGCGCCCGGATGCAGGCCTGACCAGCAGGTGCCTCCACCCAACGGCAGGGAAACACCAGGAATCGGCGTCACCGGGCCCGTGACACGAGAGCCTACGTGATAAATTCAAGCGCTCTCTCCTCTCAGGCCTCAGGGCCCGGCTACCACTCACTCACCTGAAACGGCAGCTTCGGAAAGCACTTTGAGCACCTCGTTCTCCATTTCACAGCTGTTGCACAGCTCCTCCCACGTCCCCTCAAGTCCCTTCTTCCGGGCGAGTTCCGTTAGTTCCTTTTGATTTGGCACGACGAACCCAATGACGTAGGAGTGGTAACTGCGATACACGAAGCACAACGTGGCTGAGGCCCCGTGCTCACCAACGACACAGACGCGGCCGCCATCGGCCCGGGACTAGTCGAAAGGACGCACACGAGGCGTGTTTGGTACCAGCCCACTCGTTTCAAGCAACGGCCACCGCGACTGCCTGGTTCGCCATGGGCTCCAGGCTCTGACAGAGCTCACTGCTAAGCACACCTTAATCTGACACTTGATGACAAATTTCAAATATGTGTAACTGTTACCAATAGTTCCATGGATACCTCTCTTAAAAGAAAACTACAAGTATTAGAAAAATCTGCTTTTAAAAAAGTTTGTCATTCACATCAACTGGCTAAACAAAAATAAAAGCTAATGTAAATTTGAAGTTAGATCTAAAGATGGGGCGTCTGGGTGGCTCAGTGGGTTCGTCGTCCGACTTCGGCTCAGGTCGTGACCTTGCAGTTCGTGAGTTCGAGCCCCGCATCGGGCTCTGTGCTGCCAGCTCGGAGCCTGGAGCCTGTTTCAGATTCCGTGTCTCCCTCTCTCTCTGCCCCTCCCCCACTTGTGCTCGCTCTCAAAAATAAACATTAAAAAAAAAAGTTGTGTTGAAAGAAATTTGGGAGCAAATCAAAGTAACGTGGTTGTATTTTTTTCTTTTGTTATCATGAGCCTTTGGTGACAGAGCCTTAGGTGGCCTGCCCATGGCACTACGGAATGGCAAGCAGTGTGCCAGGGAGAGAAGGGCGGTCTGATTACTATCACACACATAAAACCCAGAACTGTAGCATGGCTAAAGAAGTTGCCTCATAGCTAATTAAAGGGCAGAATAATTTATAATTCAATGAAGTAAATCTTTAAAATGTCTAAAGTTTCTAAGTTGGTTCTTCTGACAGCAGATTTTATTTTTTCATAATCACCACTTTATCAACTGCTGTGGTGTGGTTCCTAGGCTGCCCGCAAAATAGCTGATCGCGAACAGCGGAGAATAATTTTCCCCCAGAACACCGCAGTGCCAGTCTGAGATTCCGGCACATTTCCCAAGAATACACTTCTGGGATTTTTAACTTTAAGCTCTCCTTCCCAGCTGCCTCTATTATCATCACGGACTAGAGATGCTATGTGTTCAGCCACAGCTTAACATAGCTTAAGGCAGAAGCCCTTGGCCCGGCCCGGGTCCCAAGCAGGCCCAGGTTTAGAGCAGGATTGTAAGTGCTGAGCGGAGTGTGGCTTGATGACTCTGTTCCTCCAACTTCCTTCTTCACCCCCCTTTGCTCTGACTGGTTCTGGAAAGCTTCCCTGTGCCGGGGACAGGTAGCTGGGGGTACCAAGGTGGCAGGAAGGAGGACGTGATTTTCCTCACCTCCCTACCAGCCAGGACACCGCAGTGAGGTACAGAGCAGGAAACAGGGACACAGAGAAAGACGAGGAGGAGACGCACCGCAAGGGAGGAATCAGTTAGTGTCTACACTGCGCTGAGAAGAGGCCTTTCCCAGAGACAACAGATAAGAAAGGAGAGTTCTTAGTATAATCTGGCAAAGAAGATTCATCGAGGAAGGAAATGCCAAAGGCACACAAACGTTTTGAGCAAAAGTAGCAGGAGTTCTACTTTCTTACCTGTTTGCGTATGCACAAATGTTATCTATGAGTGAGAGATTCTTCAAAGCTGCCTCTACCTTCCCAAGAGAAACATATTCTCCTGCCTGGAGTTTCACAAGGTCCTTTTTACGATCTGGGGAGGGGAGCACAAGAGAGATAGTAACAGTCATACCTATGAATACTGGCCATTCCCGAAGTCATGTGCTATCAATTAAGGTCATTACAGTAGTTACGCTAAAATTAAAGGTACATAGTAAAATTAGACCCTAATGTTTGTAGCTTTAAATAAACTCTTCCAAAAAAGAAAATCAGCTTCTGACAAGGGACCCCGTCATCAGGGCCTCAGGTACGTTCTGCCGAACAGGCGTGTGTCTGGGACCAGTTAACACCAGGAAGGTAAAGACTTCTCAGCGCCATCTGAAGGCTCACACACCGTCTGGAGAGCAGCGTGAGCAGGGACACATCACGTCAGGACAGTATGGCAGTGGTGAAGTGTCAAGCCTCCCGAACCTGCTGCTTTGGAAAGAATGCCTACAAGTGAGGCCTGAGCGGAGTCCTGAGGGAAGACCGGACGGTCACCAAGTAGAAGAGCACTGGTAAAGAACACAGACGGGGCGGACGCAGCCAGTGATGCAGGTGGAGGCGAACTGGGGCTCCGCTAACAGAGGTACACCGTACTGAGCCCCTAGCAGCAATGTGGCCCAGTGAGATCAGTGCTGAGGAATCACACGGTATGTGTGTGTGTGTGTGAGAGGGTGTGTTTCAAGAGGGATGTCAACGTCAACAGAGAGGAGTTTCTTACAACGAGGTGACAGAAGGTGTAAGCCTGATCATGGGAAGAGGGCACAGAGAACGAAGAGAATGGTCTTGAGGCGTGTTTCACATGACACATCAGTAGGGTGTGGGCAAGATACGAGGAGTTGACTGAAGAGTCTCATCTCCTCCCGGGTTTCTAGGTAGCATGACTGGAACAGAAATGCTATTAAGAGAAAAAGAATGTAAGAGGGAAGACGGGGAGCTATTTTTTGCCCCGGCGGGGGGGGGGGGGGTCAATACTCGAACTGCCAGGCCTTCCTCACAGGCAAGGCCACGACGCCATTCCAACAGGAGAGAGCCCTGTCCAACAACCTCTAAACAGCAAAGAATGCACAAAAAATAAATATTTCCTACTAAGAATTTGATTCTTTGAGGGTTATCTAATAATTCAAAATACCACTGCTATTGAACAGACTGAGACCCTCTAAAATGTCAAACCTTAAAACTCCCACACAGTCCCTAGTATAAAATTTTATATTCCAGGGATGATACAATAGACCGTATCAACACTGCAGAAAGATACATTCTTATATTATTGAACAGCTTCCCTAAATAAACAGTTATCTCTTTTGTAAAACTATTTCCAAAACGTCCACTATCGGGGGGGGGGGGGGGGAAATGAGATAGCTCACCAATAATCTTTAAACAACCATCAGGGTCAAACTCCCCAACATCTCCAGTACAGAGCCACCTCTGTCCATTTTCATCTTCAAAGAAATCAGCTTTTGTTTTTGCTTCATTTTTGTAGTATCCCATTGTCACATTTTGACCGCCAATAAGAATTTCACCCCTGGGGTGTGGTTTATCGGTATTAAAGTATCCACCTAGAAAACACAAATAATTTAGAGTTAATTCAACATTTTTATCCCCATGCCCATCATGTGAAAACTTGAAACTATGAGTGTCTAAATGGGGAACATCTGATTTCAATCCAAAGAGTTTCCCAAAAGAAGTAAGGCAGACAGCATGAATGAGCAAAACCCACTAATACAGAACTAGGTACAAATTTTCAGTTGCTTAACCATAAGCACTTCTGCACTTAAAACCACCAGTCCAAGAAAAAAAATTACACCGAAAAATCCAACACTTGCGGTATTAAATAATTACCTAGACTACACAGGTAAATCCTTTAGGGATTCTGTAGAGATTCTTATACATCTGATGAAAGTATTAAATCACATATTTAATAAATACCTCTCTGTATAAAATCAAAATTACACTGTATTTAAAAGATTTATGCCTGGGGCGCCTGGGTGGCGCAGTCGGTTAAGCGTCCGACTTCAGCCAGGTCACGATCTCGCGGTCCGTGAGTTCGAGCCCCACGTCGGGCTCTGGGCTGACGGCTCAGAGCCTAGAGCCTGTTTCCGATTCTGTGTCTCCCTCTCTCTCTGCCCCTCCCCCGTTCATGCTCTGTCTCTCTCTGTCCCCAAAATAAATAAACGTTGAAAAAAAAAAAATTTATGCCTTACAGATAATTTCAGAATGATTCCAAGTTTAAATTTATTGAACATTTTCACTAATTCTGCTAAAAGATAATTGGATAATGGCATCTAACCCTCAGAATCTTTACTGTGAATAAAAGAAAAGTGCATCTAATCCGATCAGTGAAAATGTATACACATTAACTTAAACAAATAATTTTTTTAAAAAGTGACTAGTATTGGGGTGCCTGGGTGGCTCTGTCGGTTAAGCATTCAACTTTGGCTCAGGTCACGATCTCACAGTTCGTGAGTTCAAGACCCACATAGGGCTCTGTGCTGACAGCCTGGAGCCTGCTTCGGATTGTGAGTCTCCCTGTCTCTCTGTCCCTCCCCTGCTCATGCTCTGTCTCTCTCTCTCTGTCAAAAATAAACATTGAGGGGCGCCTGGGTGGCGCAGTCGGTTAAGCGTCCGACTTCAGCCAGGTCACGATCTTGCGGCCCGTGAGTTCGAGCCCCGCGTCGGGCTCTGGGCTGATGGCTCAGAGCCTGGAGCCTATTTCTGATTCTGTGTCTCCCTCTCTCTCTGCCCCTCCCCCGTTCATGCTCTGTCTCTCTCTGTCCCAAAAATAAATAAACGTTGAAAAAAATAAATAAATAAACATTGAAAAAAATTTTTTTTAATAAATAAAAAATAAAAAGTGATTAGTATTTAAATGGTATAAGCAACAGATTTTTATGAAATTACAGTAAAACTTTCCTTCTGATGACTCTAGATTGAAGTCTTCAGGGGAAAAGAAAGAAAAAAAATGTACAAATCTTCCGTTTCATAGACTACACTTCATGATTTTGCTTCCATACAATACACTTATGATCATTCCTAATTTATGGACATTATTCATTAAGCAGATTTCTCAAGTTTTTGCTATAATTCTTATTTGCATTTATGCAGTAAGACAATAAGCAAAATGAAAACAATTCTATTTCTTCAGAATCATCCTTGAAACAAGAAAAAGAAACGCATTTGCATGGATCCCGATAGAGCAGTTCTATCACAAAAGACACGAGCATTTGTGGATAATTTTATATTCTAGAATAAGGACGAAAATGAAGCACAATTCCCATTTTAAAGTCGAAAATGACACCAGCGAACGCTCTGTGGTGGGGACAACAGACTATTTACCTTCCTCCCAGTTCTTCAGTTTGATTTCACAGCAAACTAATGGTGCTCCCACTCGGCCAGTATTGTAGTCCCATACTAAAGACACAAATGAAAAAAAAAAAAAGTATTTGACTAGAGTGGTAAATAAACAGTTTCATTTTTCTGAATTACCAAAAGTGATGACTTATCCCAAAGCTTTCACATCCCCAGGGACTCTTTAAAAGCAGGAGTCACGAACTGGTAAACCACAAGCCGTGTGGCCTTGTTCTGTGTTTTGATTCTGAACTGGTTATGGACATTTGAAAATCCAGGACATTTTACACAGAAGTGTGGGATCTCCAGGAGAAACAGGGTCCACATCCCCAGCAGCAAGTGTGGCCCCTTGAGATGGCCACGCCTGATCCAGGTCCCCCAGACTCCTTCCTTACACCCATCGTGTATTCTCTTACCTCGGGGCTCACTCCACTCCCCGCAGTGGCTGTCTGCTTCCTGAGTCTAGAGCCCCGCTCTGTAAAGGATGATGGCTCACGATGGTTTACACCTATTCTGCTTTCTCATTAGACCTGATGGCTTTGTAGTACAAATAACCTCTCCTACCTTCTCCCTCCCACCCATCACTATTTCAGAGAGAGCTTCCCCGAATCAGCATACGCTATCATCTGTTTAAACTCATGCAGTGAGAGTTCAGAGATCAGTCTGGAGATCAAGGTTGGCTTGCAAGGATCTGGGAAAAGCACACACCATTACTGTGAATTGCTACTGTGTTATGTGCCCTTCTCAGGGGCAAATATCAGAAATAAAAGGCTTATCTTTAATACTTTACAGGTTGTTTTCTTTACACCATAAACTGTAACCAATTAATCACATTCAACGTGAATCTTAAAAACAGAAGACGTAAGGATCCTCAGAAGAAAGGAAGCATATATGCACATCTTTAAGGTTGCTTGTTTATTTCCTGCAAAATGAGACTTAGAAGTAGCTTCCAAAATACAGAAAATATCACTGAAAACAGGAAAATACAGAAGTAATGCCAGATAAACCTGCCATAAGAATGGACCACTGAAACAACTCAGCTAAGTAGGGGAAAATGATCAGTTAAAAGCTTGAGTATCTGTGAGTACCTAGAAAATGCAAAGCAGCTTTTGCTAGTAGTGAGAAGCAAAGTAACTTCCCTCCATAAAAGGGACAGACACATAAAGCACTTTGGGATTCATCACCTACTTGGATAGTGGATCACCTCTTCAACCACATCACCAGGACACAGAAATTACCCTGGAAATTATATTTTCTAGAACTGAATCTAGTTTCCCTCTCACACAGACCACGCCCATAAACCACTTCTGAGTTTAAGCCTTAATATACACACCTAAACAACTCTACAAAACATGGCAATTTTTCTACACAAAAAGAAACTTCTTGCCTGATATAAGAAAATAAATGTATATAATAAAGACAATGCTTGTTACTACAACTTCCTTTCCAGAACGCTAAGTAGCTTTTAAAGGACACGTTGTAGTCTAACAGGAAAAATTCCTTCAACTGCTGACTACTAGGTGTAGCTGATACAGTCTGAATACCGTATCAATAATCACGATCATCCTGTACACAGATACCTGAACCGCTCTCATCGGATACACTGCCCAAAACAACCACCACCACACGGTGCCTGGAGCTGCACCCCAGCCTCTGCCGGCCACACCAGGCATTGATAACACCAACCTTCCGTAATCGTTCCTGCACCAGAAGATTCGGTGAGTCCGTACCCCTGCCCCACGGGACAGCAGAAACAGATGTTCATGAACCGCTGTGTGGTTGCAGAAAGTGGAGCGCCTCCACACAACAGAAGCCGAATGTTTCCACCCAGCAAGCCTCGAACTTTTCGAAAAATAAACCTTGCAACAAATAAAAATAAAAATAAATAAGCAGAGAATCGCAGGATTTTAAAGCTGAGTGGGATTTTCCAAAGTGATCTCCTGACTCTGAGAGTCAGGCTCACCCAAGGCCACACCACCCATTCGGGAGATTCTCTGACCCACTACTTAAATCCTAACTCTTGTAAGTTCAACCACCAAGTAAAGAACATAATGACTTTTCTCTTAACTTTTCAAGTAATGTTTGAATTCAAAATTGTCAGGTTTAACTTTGTATAGTGATGGCAAACCCTTGCTTATGGCCAGAGCAATTAGTTTTATATTCTATAATATATATATTAATACTAAATAATCCTGTTGGATCTTAACACAATGCTTTTAATTTAGCATTAACATTTAGTTTATTTTTGAGAGACAGAGTGTGAGCAGGGGAGGGCCAGAAAGAGAGGGGGACACAGAATCAGAAGCAGGCTCCAGGCTCTGAGCTGTCAGCACAGAGCCCGATGTGGGGCTCGAACCCACGAACAGGGAGATGAAGACCTGAGCCGAAGTCAGATGCTTAACCAACGGAGCCACCCAGGTGCAGTTGGTTAAGCATCCGACTTCGGCTCAAGTCTTGATCTCGCGGTTTGTGGGTTCGAGCCCCACATCGGGCTCTGTGCTGACAGCTCAGAGCCTGGAGCCTGCTTCCGATTCTGTGTCCCTCTCTCTGCCCCTCCCCTGCCCGTGCTCTCTCTCTCTCTCAAAAATAAACTTTAAAAAAATTTGTTAAAAAAGCAAATTATTTTTTGCTTTTCATTAGAAATGTGTACATATTTGAATGACCTAACTCTTTTTAAAAATTTCACTGGATTCTGAAGTGTTTATTGTTTTTAAGATGTCTGCTAAATTAATGGGGCACGCCTGGGAGGCTCAGTTGGTTGAGTGTCTCTTGATTTCGGCTCAGGTCACAATCCCACGGTCATGGGGTCCAGCCACGTGTCGGGCTCCAGGCTCCGTGCTGAGCATGGAGTCTGCTTAAGATTCTGCTCACTGTCTCTGACCTTCTCCCCCAACTGCGTGCTGTCTACAATGAATGAATGAATGAAAAAAAAATGCTAAATTAAAAAAAATAAAATTCAAATATCTAATTAAAATATTTCTGGAAAGATACTAATAAAAAGATTACTTGCTAATCTTTATCAGAAAAAGAGAAGGGCTTTTTTTTTTTTTTAATATAACTCTGGAAAAGGTGAAGACTAAGCAGCAATCATTTAAAAAGTATTAACAGGCTTTGGGGCACCTGGGGGGCTCAGTCACTTGAGTGTCCAACTTCGGCTCAGGTCATGATCTCACAGTTCGTGAGTTCGAGCCCCACATCGGGCTCTGTGCTGACAGCCCAGAGCCTAGAGCCTGCTTTGAATTCTGTATCTCCCTCTCTCTCTGCCCCTCCCCAGCTCATGCTCTCTCTCCTTCAATAATAAACATTAAAAAATAATAATAAATAAAATTTCCAGTTATGTTATACATGTATACATGTGTATATACATATATATATATGTATATACACATACATACATACATATACATACACATATGTATGTTAACAGGCTTTACAAAGTAGGTTATATATCCCACTAAGAAAAAAGCTAAAATAAGGCAGGAAAAAAAGCCAAAGTTTTAAATAAGGTGGAGTATCTGAAAACTATATTAATATTCTCATAAAAACAAATTAAATGTTGGGGCGCATGGGTGGCTCAGTCGGTTAAACGTCTGACTCTTGATTTCAGCTCAGTTCATGATCCCAGGGTCATGGGATCAAGTCCCATAACAGGCTCCACTCTGAGTGTTGGGCCTGCATAAGATTGTCTCTCTCTCTCTCTCCTCCTTCACTGCTTGCTCTCTCTCTCTCTCTCTCTCTCTCTCAAATAAAAATAAAAAATAAATAGATTTTAAAAAGTTAAATGTCATCCTTTGTGTTCTAATTTCTAAATTATTTACAATTAAATCTACTTAAATCTATTAGCACTACAAAAACAAAATAACAAATAATAAGGCTGGTGGTAAACCTGTCATTTAACACTTTAAACACAAAACATTTACTCATATTTGGTTGCCATTTTATATTCATATTGAAATAAATTTAAAAGCAAAGAGAAACTATTTCTCAACTAAAATCACATACCACATAATGTGTCAACAAAAAATAAAAGCACACATTTTTTTAAAGTTTGTTTACTTTGAGAAAGAGAGAGAATGGGGGAGAGGCAGGGGGAGGGGCGTGTGGAGGGAGGAAGGGAGGGAGGGAGGGAGGGAGAGGGACAGACAATGGGAGAGAGGCAAAGAGAAAAGAACAGAGGGAGGGAGGGAGGGAGGGAGGGACAGAGACAGAGAGAGGACAGAGGCAGAGAGAGAGGGACAGAGACAGAGAGAGGAGAGAGGCAGAGAGAGAATCCCAAGCAGGCTCCACAGCCAGAGCAGAGCTGGACACGGGGCTCCATCTCCTGAACCAAGAGATCATGACCTGAGCCAAACTCAAGAGTCAGATGCTAAAGTGACTGAGCCTCCCAGGCGCTGCAGAAGCACGCTATTAAACACAGGAAAACTGTAAATGAAACATTTTTTCGAATAATATTGCAATATTTTTAATTGCTCATATTCTTATGCAAGATGGTGTTTTATAGTCCCTTTGACTTTTTAAAACAAATTTCTTACAACTATCTCAATTAACCGGGCTAGTAATAAGAAAAAATGGTAAGTTACCAAAGAGAGGGGGAGTCTACTGACCTGTCACACAGAGGGGTGCCATGCCCTTTTGAAATCTGCTCCATTTTGTAATTATAGGCCAGAATAAACAGATTGCGCTGGAAGCTACTCATTTCATTCACTTTATTCATGACATTTTTGTAGATCCGATCCATGATTTCCTAGATATATAAAAATGAGTTAATATAATGAATAACGCTATCAGCTGTCTTATATATTACATCTTCACAACAGATAAATATTTCTATCAGTACTGAGGCATTTTAAAAACTATATTCTAAGAGGAACAAACTTTTAAAATAGAGCCACAAGTAGTTTAAAACTGAGGTTTCTATAAAAATAATTTTTCATAGCACAAATATACCTAGATGCTCATAGGAGTAGTTAAAAGAAAAAAGAAAAGCCTTAGGGCAGTAATGTTATCATTACTGATTTTTATATTGCCTTGCTTATAAAATAAGCAACTGTCAGGGCGCCTGGGTAGCCCAGTCGGTTGAGCGTCCGACTTCGGCTCAGGTCACGATCTCACAGCTTATGAGTTCGAGCCCCGCATCAGGCTCTGTGTTGACAGCTCAGAGCCTGGAGCTTGCTTTGGATTCTGCATCTCCCTCTCTCTGTGCCCCTATCCCACTCGCATTCTGTCTCTCTCTCAAAAATAAATAAACATTAAAAAAATTTTTTTAAAGAAATAAATAAAATAAAATAAAATAAAATAAAATAAAATAAGCAACTGTCTTATTTATTTTGGAAAATAAACGAACTAAATAAATGAACAACTATATGAAATGGTTTCTTAAATTCTCATACCTTAACTTATAAAAATACAGCCTCACTTTGCTGATAAAAGGACCATAGGGTTGGGGTGCCTGGCTGGCTCAAGTCAGTTAAGTGTCCAACTTCAGCTCAGGTCATGATCCTACGGTTTGTGGGTTCGAATCCTGCGTCAGGCTCTGTGCTGATGGCTCAGAGCCTGGAGCCTGCTTCAGATTCTGTGTCTCCCCCTCGCTCTGCCCCTCCCTCACTTGTACGCTCTCTCAAAAATAAATAAAAGTTAAAAAATTTTTTAAAAAAGGGGGACCATAGGGTTATTTTGGTTGGTTGATGGTCCCTTTTTTTTTTTTAAGTTAATTTATTAGAAAGAGAGAGGGGAGGGGAGGGGCAGAGAAAGATAGGGAGAGAATCCCAAGCAGGCTCTGTGCTGTGAGTGCAGAGCCCGACACAGGGCTCTCCCTGTGAACCGTGAGATCATGACCTGAGCCGAAACCAAGAGTCAGACGCTTACCCACCTGAGCCACCCAGGCGTCCCAGTTGATTGTCTTTTAATGCTACACGCAGGAAATTTTCCTTCTCTGCACTGCATTTTGCTCGCTAGGCCTATCACTATGCAGTATACTGTAATGACTTGAAATGGCTTTTCCTCTACAGTTTTAAATTATATTTAATTTTATATGAACTGATACATGAACTAAAAAGTAAGATACTACACCAAGGAAACTCCTCACCTCTAGAGACTATCAAACTACTGGTCATTTATACCGTGGTAACTACGTTAACTTTGCTGGCTGGGAGCACTCAAGTGTTTGGAACAATCCCAACACTTTGAGACAAAATCAGAAGCCACATAAATCTTACATTAAGGAGACAGAAAATTCCTTGCTACCCATTTCTACTCCTCTCATTCCCAGACCCCTCCCCGTGCCTGGTATATTGGGATGCAAAGCGCTTCTCAGGTAATTAATTCAAAGTTGCACCAACTTCTTTGTCCCTTTTTCCAGTGACTAGGCCAGACCTCCTGTCTCAGGAAGGCAATGACACAATTGGCTTTGAGGAGAAGGATATCACACCTTCCCCCCTATCTCCCACTGGGCTTCAGGTTTCTACTCATAGCAAACATATCATGAAAATGATCTGAGTAAGAAGCTTATTTAGGAAAAGGAGCTGATAATATCATAGGGAAGCTGAAACTAAGTTGAGTGTTTAGTAAATTTAAATCAATGAATAAAGCTAAAAAAAAAAAAAAAAAAAGACTGAATAAATCCCGTAGCGCATAAGGCGACGTAAATAATCAAGAAGTAGTAAGTCCCACAGAAACTGCCTCGTCAACAGTGTCTTTCCCAGTAGCATTTACATTCTGTAGCAGAGGACGCTTGTTCAGTGCTCAACGTCGATTAATGGTCAATTCTTACCGGAACAGCCGCCATCAGTGTTGGTTTCAACATGGTTGTATCCCCTTTGCTTCCTTTCTTTATTTTTGAAGACTACAGAAAGAAAAAGCGATCTCTATAAAGTGATCCTTACAGTGGAATTCTCAGACCAAAAAGTCAATTACTATAAACTCACCATTTTAACTCATTCATTGTAAAAAGAACTTAAAAGGCAAGTGATTAACTGATTAACTGTCACCTTTGCAACATACTGTCACAAGGATGGGGGGAAATGTGTTCAAGACATTTGTTAGTATCTAAAGTCACCGACATTTAATTTACCTGATCTGCTAACGTCTGTGGTGAAGAGTAGCCGATGCGGCATCCGTGAGAAAGACACACAAGCTCGGCACTTAATTCTAACACGTGGGCCAGGGGCAGATATCCAATGTAAACATCTTCCTCTCTGAAAGACAAGGGGATATAAAAGCAACCGTCAGAGGCCAGCTCTGCAGGAAGCGACTGCAAAAGGGAGCCCGTGTGGGGAGAAAGGGAGAGTGAGAGAGAGTGTGTGCGTGTGTACATGTGGGGGAGGGGGGTGGCAGACCCACACTGGGGGGTGTGCAGGGAGGGCGGGGGCGCACAGGGGGAGAACCACAGCTCAGCCTAAACCCCAGGAGGCACACACTAAGGAGGAGGCTCGTCTCCGGTCCTGCTTGAAGGCACTCACTAATTAGGAGTGCTGCAGGAGCCACATGCTAGGAGAGAAGAAATGAAGGCTGGGGGCCAAAAGAAGGGTTCTCTCGAAGGGCAGGGGAAATCATCCGAAAAGGAAATCGTCTTTAAAGCTGGTGGGCTCCCAAACGGAAGAGTTCAAACAGAATCCACAACTGTTGGCCAGGAGTTTTACAGAAGAGACTCCTGTTTTGAGAGTTATTTACAAATAATAAATTCTACCATGCACAAGAAAACATGCACGTATACGTATCTATTTCAAGAAGTGCCCCCACCTCCAAAAATATGAAGGGCAAACTAAGACTAACCCAGAGAACTGCTGCTCTGAATTCTTTCTAAAAGGGATCCATTCATGAGAGAAACTTCTCTCTCCATCCCTAAATTCAATTCCACAGTAACTGGCATGAGGGTAATTTCTGTGCGCAAGGGCATCAGAAACATCCAGCCATGACCACACGCCAGATCAGCCGTTCGCCCACTGCCAAACAAGCCCTCACGGTCCCATCTGGGCTCCTCCGCCAGTCTCTTCCCACGGCACGTCCACCCTGCCCGTTAGTGCTGGAATTGCTCTTACGAAGAAAAATCGGAGGCTGAATGAAGCTCAGTAAACATTTCCTGGAATCTATGAAGTTATTTGTCCACCTGAATCACACCTGTTTAGGTATAAAAATGACTCTAGTGGCAATACTATCAACGGATCAAGATAATTCACATGAAGGGATTTGAGTCAGTTAAAATTTACACTTTTAAAGTGAAAAGTAAATATTAACAATGATATTGTATGCAAAACTGTATTTTAAACCTCACAATTGTAACTGTTTTGTAATTAATTTAAGCGTCCTGCCTTTTTTTTTTTTTTTTTTTGAAGGAAATGCCAACTGTGAACAGACTCTGAGAGACTAAGTTGGCCATATACTACTAAACGACACAAATGTTAATTTCACAACAGGTACGACCACATTTACTATGACTTACCCCAGCCTTGGAATCCTTTCCGCCATCCCAGTTATACCAGCAATAATGTTGCTGTGGGAGATCATGACTCCCTTTGGAAGTCCTGTGGATCCACTTGTATACATGATTACTGCAATATCTAAGGGCCCTGGTTTGCTATGAGGTTTGTTTTCTGCATTGGAGGAAAAAAAACACACACTTCTGAGAAATTTAGCCATATTTACCAATTTTTTCCATAATCATGTTTGTCAACTCGATTCAACAACTAGGTCAGCAAAACAGATCAAGTCCCCTCACATAAAGGAAATATAGAATATAAACAAATCATAAATCTATAATGTCATAAAAGCTATAAAGAAAAACACAGCAAGACTAGGTGAGATGACAGGAGAAGCAATTTAGATGGAAAAGTCAAGAAAAACTTTCCTGTCAAGTTGGCATTTTAGTAAAGACTTGAATACAGTGAGGAAGGGAGCCATGGAAACCCTGGAATTGGGAGAAGAATGTTTCAAGCAGAAAACAGGCAAGAGCGAAGGCCCTGAGGTAGCAGTGTGATTGGCATATGTAAAGACCAGTGAGTAAGAGGAAAAACAGCAGGAAAGGAAGCTGAAGTCACAGCCAGGACCATATCATGCAAAGCCTTCAAGGCCTCACTCAAGACTTTGGATTTCACTCCGGGGTAGAAAACAATGCTATTTCAAACGGCAGTTCGTCATCACCTGTGGCTGCTACGCGGCTACCCAACTTGAGAAAGGGACGAAGGGCAGTAGGGACACAAAAGGCTATTCCAGCAATTCAACTAAGAAATAAGGGTGGTTGCTAAACAATGCTCTTGGCCTCACATGGTGAAGCCAAGCTGACTTGGCTACAGTCCGAGTCCTGGATTAAGAGACCGTGTCCTCCTTGGGCACAAGCTAAGGACAGCAGCCCACGTCCAGCAGACAGCAGAAAGACAACGAGAAGCGGGTCACGGATGGCACTGCCTGGGTTAATCCTGGAAGCCCCCGACAGGCGGACCTCTTCAGTAAGTGGGGGGGAAGCGATTTTAAACGTGTTCACCAGTGAACTCTTCCTCTCCAACACGCGCAGACAGATCTCATGACAACGGCCTTCGTTCCAGTCCCACCTTCCTAGCCTGCCACTCAGCCCTTCATCCCAGGCACCGTCCTCCACCACCACCGCGTCCTACGAACTGCTCTGAGGCGGTCCTCCGGCAGTCCCAGTGTCACCTGACTCCCGCTGACGACTCCTGCCTCACTGATGGGCTCCTTTCGCTTGGATTCCAGGAACCACACAGCATGGTTTCTTCCCTCTTCTCTGACCAACGCTCCGCTGCTTTCAGAGGCACCATTCTCTGTGGGTGACCTCACCTACTTCCACAGCTACAATTAAAACCTAAGTGCTTCTGGCCTCTGAATCTCTTAACTCCAAACTTAGCTCCAGAGTATATGCCATACCCCCACTAAAGATCGACACTGAGGGGCGCCCGGGTGGCTCAGTAGGTTAAGCATCCGACTTCGGCTCAGGTCATGATCTCGTGGTCTGTGAGTTCAAGCCTCGCGATGGGCTCTGTGCTGACAGCTCAGAGCCTGGAGCCTGCTTCGGATTCTGTGTCTCTCCCTCTCTCTGCCCCCTCCCTGCTCCCACTCTGTCTCTCTCTCTCAAAAATAAAGATTTAAAAAAAGTGCTACACTGAATGTCCCACTAGCACTGAAAATTCCATATGCTCAACACTAATGTCAGCACAGCCCTATTCCCATTCCACAGCTGAGTGCTTACATCTAAATAAGCACTATGTTTCCAGCTACAAAGGAAATCCAGTCCCGGCATCGTAGCAGCTTCTGTGATATTCCCAAATCCCAATACACTAGCACTTTCTGACACTGAGAGTGGGAACCTCCAGCATCACCATGCCCACGTGTTCCAGCTAGAGGATGAGAAGACATTCCCTCTGCAAGGAAGAGGGAGAGTCTGAGCCGGGAATGAAAGCGGGGAATCCAGGATTAGCCACTCCAGCCATCTGCTCAAACTTACACATAATTCACATAGCACTGGTTTGACGCCACTATTTACGAAAGAAACTTCAAACCACTCAAAACTATCAGAAAAAAGAAACGGGAAACCTGTAGAACATAAAAGTCTTTCCAACTAATCTCAAATACGTACTACTTTTTAGAATACGAATAAATTAATGTGTGGGTTCTTCCTGAAACCTTTCTTCAAAGGGCAGAAAACAGTAGATGTAGAGTGGCCATACTTCCCAAAGTGACGGTTTAGGAAGTGGGTTTGTCCCTGACCTGACTTCAGGGTCTGGAACGACTCCGGAGAGCACAGCCGCTGCAGAACCCCGGGAGGGACCTGGCGGGGTGTGCCGTACCTGCGCTCGCCTTGGCTCCGAGGGCCTGCACCGCGGCCATGGTGTGCACGATGACGCCCTTGGGGAATTCGGACCAGGTCGGTGGCTTCCCGTCCACGGTGATGATGTGCCGCAGGCGTGGGACTAAAGAAACTATATCCTGGAAAAACACAAGCGTGCCTCACGTTCTTCACTGTTCATCAGCGAACAGCTTAGAGCCAGTCCAGGACACGAGAAAAGTAGTTTACCGCAGTCACAGAATTATCCATTTCTTGCCTCCCAAAAAGGGTGAGGGGGTGCACTGGTATGAATACCACTTCCTTCAGATGGAGAAATACCGGTCGGAAATTTACATTGCTATTTTATGGCATTAGACTTACTGTGTACCCTGTTCTTTGGTACAATCCTAATCAACAAAGTCACTTCCTTACAAAATAGGCGTGTAAACACAGGCCGCCGGAACAATGGAGCAGCCACCGCCCTGCATGTTTTCAAGAGGCTAACAAAGATGGGGGGATTCACTTACAAACCTGCATATAAAAAGGGCGCCTGGGTGGCTCAGGTGGTTAAGCATCTGACTTCAGGGCACAGGTCATGATCTCACGGTTTGGTTCGTGAGGTTGAGCCCCACATCGGGCTCAGAGCCGGCTTCAGATCCTCTGTCCCCTTCTCACTCTGCCCCTCCCCCACTGGTTTTCTCTTTCTCTTTCAAAATAAGTAAACAAACTTTAAAAAAAAAATCGCCAGGGGCGTCGGTTAACTGTCTGACTCTTGACATGGGTTCAGGTCATGATCTCAGGGTCAGAAGACTGAGCCCCACATCGGGCTCTGTGCTGACAGCATGGAGCCTGCTTGGGATCTTCTCTCTCTCCCTCTCTCTCTCTCTCAAAATAAATAAATAAACTTAAAAAAAAAGGCAGATATTACGGTTTTCACAGGGAGTCATCTAGAGACTTAAACCCCTTTTCTCCTATAGTTTCATAAAGTCTTTTTCCTTAAAAAAATTCTAAAACCTCATAATGACCCAATGCTTCCGATATAAAACGAGTTACTAGTTTAGAAACAACCCTTCAAAATTAGAAATTTACTGAAAATAGACTAGAACACAAGTGGACACAATGAAAGTTATGACCCCTTCCCCTTAGACACGGGCATATATATTATACTTACCAATCACTCTGAAACTCTATGCACTACGTATACATAAATACAGGCAAAATCTACTTTTTCTTTTCTAAAGGAAAGGAATAAAGTATGATGTTCCTAAAAGTTTACAAAGATATTCAGGATTTGAAAGGTCATAATAGCATCAGCATTAGAGCCCAAGACACTGAAAATTCTCAGGTTTCGGACAGTTACAAAACAACTGCAGTCCTCACCTTCAACTTTGTTTGCAAGAGTTCTTTACTGGTAATGATGTTGGTCACCTCTGTTTCATTCAATCCATGAACAATAGCCGGACCTCCTAGAGTAGCATACAATGTAACAACTACAGGGAAAAGAAGGGCAAGTCAAGTGTTTGAACATTTCATGAAGTACCAAACATAAACAAAGTCTCTGAAAGTGGTCATGAATCATAGTGGTATACTGAGCCCTAAATTTAACAATCCATGGCTTATTATATAACTGTGCTACGATTTTCTAAATTATTTCAATATACTAATAAACATGCCCACTCACTCACCCTTTCCTACCTAATTGCTCCCCCAAGATTTCCAATATTTTAAAACAAAAAAATTTGAGGGGTGCCTGGGTGGCTCAGTCAGTTGAGCATCTGACTTTGGCTCAGATCATGATTTCATGGTTCACGAGTTCAAACCCTACATCGGGTTCTATGCTGACAGCTCAGAGCCTGGAGCCTGCTTCGGATTCTGTGTCTCCCTCTCTTCCTGCCCCTCCCCTGCTTGGTATCTCTCTCCCTCCCTCTCTGTCTGTCTCTCTCTCTCAAATATAATTAAAAAAAAATTTTTTTTAAGTTTTGTTTCACCTACAGATGTTGCTCTGGGATGCCACAATGGAAGGGATTATATTTGACTCCTAAAACGTCAAAGCCTTAGTTAACTACTTGGTACGAAAATAAGAAAAAAGAAGATATACCAGTAAGACGCACTGAGTACAGGGGTTGATGGTGTGATATGTTAACATGAACAAATGGCAGTACTGCTTACTCTAAAGTAGAAAACTAAAGAAAAACATTCTAGAAACGCTGACATTTAATGATGATCCTGTGGGCTTTTATTTGCTTTCTGCCTAACTGACAGAAGCTAGACTTAAAGTGACTTTGAGAGCTAATTATTTTAAAGCTTCTCAAGAGAAGCATACCGTAAACCCGAACCTATGAAAGCCAAAGGGTATGTCAGTTTTTTTAAAAAAATATTTACAGCAGGAAACCTGATAAAAGCGTCATCTTTTCTGTTTCATCTGAAAGGTAAGTCAACGTCCAGACGTCACATCACGTTTTGGCACCAAGGCCTCTGAGCTAAGCTCCCGGGACGACCTCACGGGCTGGGGCCTCAGGGTTGCCACTTGAATTACTACAATATGAAAACTCCCTATCATTGAACTTGCAGTTGGGTTCGAGTACTGACGTCACATGTCACTGCTAACAGAAATGGCACAACAAAGTGACACTAACTTCACAAGAGAGCTCCTGAGAGGACCGGCCGAGCCTTCCCTGACCCACAGGCGTAGGCCTCACTCGCTAGGCCCCGAGCCCCGCAGTCATACGTTCCAGTCCCCTTACCACACCGGCCCCCCAACTGTTCCACACTTGATTCCTTTTCCAAAGTAGACCCACAACTCGAAGTTGTAACAGAATTCTCCCCTGATTAGATGCAAGGTGAAATTAACTTCCGGATTTTAATTTCTTAAGAATGAAATATTTATAAACAAACAATATCCTCTGTCCCCCCGTAACTCAAGTCTGCTCTTCCAGAAGATCAGAAAGCCTACGTACGCTGAAAATTATACATAAAGCACGCCTGTGCAGCAATCATCCATTCGGCCCTGGTTTCACAGAAGATGGCGATGTTGGTCTTTGGTTTCTGACCCAACATCTGTAAGCCATTTCCAAAATTAAGAGCTCTAACGAAGACATCTTCATAGGAGAGCCAATTATAGTGTCCGAGAATAACCTGATAAACAAAAAACATAGAAATACCTTTTAATGTAACCAAAATATTGTTTTCTAGAAAGCCAAGAGTTGCTCCAAGTTCTAGGACAAACCAGAGTTACGTCTGCGTGTAATTTAACTATTTCTTTCTAACAAAAGTTAGGCAGTGAGTTTCAAGTGAAAAAAACCTGTTTTGAAAATTAGCTATTTTGTGACATTTTCTATGACAAATCGCATGCTAAATCCTTCACTGTAATGGCGGGGGGGGGGGGGGGGTTATTTTCAAAAATCTTCAGAGTTTGACAGGATTTTAAAGATCAATTTTTTGACCAAAGGATCCTACATTATTAATTCACTTATAGATCATTAACTTAAACAATATAGATGTTAGCTTAAAATTTAGCCTAATATCAAGTACTAAGGGTACCAATATTTTACTTTCCTTCTATTTATGAATTCCCAGATTTTAATATCAAATGATACAATATGATTCACAAACAGAAACTGGACAGACCCAAGATATAGACATATTTATGGCTGTTCAATTTGAATTGCTGTATCCAACCAGGACTAGTTACATTATTCATCTAAGCCTTAAGTACCAACTGGCACCACTGGCCTTTCAACGTTTTATGTGTGTTTACCATAAGTACAGGTAACATTAAGTCTACGTTAGTAATAATCCTCTTTTAGAACTGGCTAACATTTTTCTTTAGAAATTTTCTCCAACTTGTATCATACCATAAATCCCCAATTACCTACAGATTGGATAAAAACCTCCTCACACTACAAATATATACATATAGTTCCCAAACATGGCTGTTTCACTAATACATCTCTCACACACCTTAAAACCATCTAACCACATTCATTTTCAAAAATGCATACATTTAAGACAGTTCTAGAAATAAGAGGCTGGGCGAAGATACAAAAAGGAAAAAAGGGGGGGTAAATACTGCCCTCTAGTGTCCTATTCCATAATGTACTTAAGAAATAAACTCTTAATTTTGATGGTTAAGGCAACTGGATTTAAAATATTTATTTAACTTTAGTGGTTCCAAACTCTCACCTTGCTCTGCACCCCATGAAATGCTCAGCACGGGGAGCTCCAATGACTTCAAAAGGAGCTCTGTGGGGGTGAGAAGACAGATGAGAATTTGGCCAAAATGTGCACAAACTGGATTACAATTATTAAGAATTTTATACTCCAAAGATAAGCATGAGCTACCTCTTAGATTCCACAATCTAAATGATGAGCTTTGTAAGTTTCAGAGAATGTGTGTGTTCTCAAAGGTATTATCTGTATAATCCAAGTATTTAAATCCATATAATGGGGCCACCATATGGCAAAGAAATCAAATCACAAATTTAACTGAAGTGTAACCATACTGAATTTCACTAAATTCTTGAAACCACTGAATCTTCTATCTTTCCCATCAAGATTCCATTTAAAGGCCCCTACCCACCCTGCAATTTTGTCTTTTACTGGAAAAAATTTCCAATTCTAACTCTGTCCCTATGGTTAGCTCAAACCTGAGATTAAATTCATTTATTTACTCCCCGCCCACACTGCTAAAAAGAACACCCAACCTCATTCTATCCAGGATCACAGACCCAGCAATCCTATTATGCTTCCCTGCTGTATTCATTTTCACTCCCTCTGAAATGGCTACTTGAAACCTTCTCTCCACTCCAATATCCTCTGCCCCACCCTCTCTCCCTCGCTTCTCCACTTCAGCTGATGGTACGATCTCATAGATCACTGAGAAATTAGAAATGCAACAGGAATGACCTTATCTTCCTACCACCAAGTTTAACAGCCTGCATACATCTGTGTCCTTGGTCTCTGCAGAATCTCATGGTATCACAATGGTTGAAGCACCCCTAGCAAAAGCCAAACTTACAAAGACTTTACTTCAAGGCGCTTCCCAAACTTCTATCTCCAACCTTAACCACCTCTACTTGCATAGCCAAGTTCAAAAACCTTACCCTGGCCTACAAAGCCCTAGGACCTAGCCATTGCCAGCGTCTCTGTGCTCATATCAAACCCTCTTCCTCTAACTCATTACTTCCTGTAAATGCTTTGTCCTTTCCGTCCTTCAAACAGGCGGGGCCAGGGAAGGAGCTAAGATGAGGCGAGATGGGTGCCATGGGCACAAAATTTAGAGAGGTGCTCGTTCTCAGGGTCAGAATACCTTCCTTCCATTTTGCACCCCAACTGCCTCACCCAACAGGCTGCATTCCAGTTTCAGAGTCAGTGAGTGCACTACCCCGTCCCACTACACGGAAGGTTCATTACCCAGATCTTCGCAGAGGTGGCTCTTCTGTTGTTCAGACCTCCACTAAGAGAGGCTAACCCTGACCTCCAATTAGCATTATGTCTTCACGGTAGATATTAAATCTTTAACTTACTCCTTATTGTCGCTCTTCCTCCAATACAAATGTAAGAGCCCTGAGAAGGGTAACCTGTGTGTCCTGTTCATTATTGTCTCCCTAATGGCATATAGTTGGCACTCAGTCATTATTTCCTATATGCATAGAATGAGCAATGTTAATTAAACACAATTTCAATTCACTCTGGGCCTTCAGAGAGTCTTCTGACCCCTGTCTCCTCTAGAAGCCTCATTTTTGAAAAAAAACTGCTTTTAAAAACATCCACATCCACCTGATCATTTAACCCCTCGAGCTACTTTTGTTCTGGCCACCCTTCCATTGTGCACATCCTTTGCCTGCCACCTCTCAACTATTCTTATCCATGGGGCACCTGGTTGGCTCAGTCAGTTAAGCATCCGACTCCTGATTTCAGCCCAGGTCACGATCTCAGGGTTCGTGAGATCGAGCCCCACGTCGGGCTCTGTGCTGACAGCTTGGAGCCTGCTTGGGATTCTCTCTCTCCTTCTCTGCCCCTCCCCCACTCGTCTACACACACCATATATTCTTATCCATGACCCCTGAGACACTAATCTGTTCAATTTTCCCGACTCTGAGTCAGGAAAAGGAATGACTAGTCTGGATAGGTAAACGTCTACCATGGAGTCTTTGAGCAGTTTCCTAATTTGTAAAGTTAGGGGGAAAGTTAAGATAGGCCCTACGGCTGCTTTCCTCGGGTGGTTTCCTCTCTCACACTTAATTGGCTTATCTTTATTCTGTGACAGGTGTGACATACACATGTGTAAATACCAGTGTTATCACTCAGACTACCACTGCCCAGAACAGAGAAACTTAATAATTGACTTTGTTCAGGAACATATTGATGATGCTAAGATGAGGGCCTCTTATCTCAAAAGATAAACTATAAAAATAAAGTGGAGATAACATACAGAAAATTCTGTAAAATAAAAGCACACAATACTTAACTATTCAGGACCCTGACAAATGACACAATCAAATAAAGATCAAGTTTTCCAGTAGCTAAGGGTCTGACCAGTTGAAGTACCAACTTTTCTTTTACTTTAGCCATTTAGAAGAGAAGTACTTCAAAATGAACACTTTCCTGCCTTCCTCCACAAAGTACACCTGGTTTCATTTAGCCCTACTCTGTGCGAATGAAGATTATGACAATTTATTGTGAAGGAGCCAGAGGGTGAAAATATTCAGCAGGTCTGGATGATGGGTGATGATCATGAGGAGAACGACGATGAGGAGGAGGGCGGCCAACCTTTGCCAGTGTTCACGCCGTGCAAAGCACACTGCAGCAGCAGCTTGTAAGACTCTCACACTAACTCTTGAGACACAGTATTATTAGCCCTCTTTTACCAATGAGAACACCGAGGCGTAGAGAGAGTAAGCATAACTTGCTCAAAAATCACACAGCCTACGTAGGACCAGAATGCAAACCCGGACAGGCTCATTCCGGAATCTAAGGACTAAATTACAGCGCTCCGAGGATGCTACAGAAGGAGGCGGCTGTCACTGTGCAGGTGAGAACAGTGGCCTGATTGACATTTGTAAAAGATCCTTTCAACTGCTGAGTGTGCGTGGGTTAGAGTAGGGGCAAGCGTGCAAGCAGAAGACCCGTAAGAAGGGGGATGGGGGAACTATTAAGGCGGGGGGGATCAGACTCCTGGTTCTTTGGCTCGAGCCATTTGTTACCCGGCGGTGCCTCTCACAAACGGGCTGACAAGGAGAGAAACAAGCATGGAAAGGAAAGCCAAGGTTCTGGCTGGGGAGAGCACTCTAACAACCGAAACACGAACCCTGGCCAAGAGACTGCCCGTTGTTTTTTCTATAAATTAGGATGTAAATGTCCTAACGGGTCAGAAAATAAATACCATACACATATGCAAATAGATTTATATATATATATATTCATACATACATATATATATGTATATATATTCATACATATATATATATATATATATATATATATATATATATGAATGACTCTGGAATAAGCAATAACACAAATGTAGGCACTGTAGGCACTGCGGAAGAGGCAAGCTAAGTCAATTTCCAAGAGCAGAAACGAGTATTTCTATGATCTTTTTGGATCAACTTACAAAGAATAGCATAGCATAGTGAAATCTTCTCTTTCTAAGCGCTATGATTATATGATCTCTTTTACTTTCTTCTCTCTAATGTGTGTAAAATACAGTGTTTCTGGTGGGTAGATTACTAAATGTCTGAGCTGGCCTCATGCTCCTTTTTATTTCACTGTAAAATTATTTTTTTTCTTTGCAACTTTGTTCTATTTCAGGTCCATGTATTTTAAACACGCTCTGGAAATCAATCCTTCACTGTTCTCAATTTCCAAAGACCTTAGTACGATGCATTCGATGCATTCGCGGCCAGGAAGGCTGGTGTTGGGAGAGGCTGACACAGGTCCCAGGTGCTCAGAGCCCCGCCGCAGTTTCATACAGCCAGAGGAGACTTCTGGAAAAGCTTGCCAAGCCTCAAGAACATAGCAGCCTCTGCTTCTCTGCCTTTTGTTTTTCTCTTTGTGCCCCCCCCCCCCCCCCCCCCCCCCCAGAGAGACCGGTCTTAGTGAAGCAGAAGGCCACACTACCATGGGCATAATCAGAGTAGAATCATCACCACTGACTTCTCTGCTTATCTTCCCTTGGGAGCTCAAAACTGACTTAGGATATGATGGAAACAAAGCTTCAGAGTTCATTTATTTGAAATAAAGGTGTGGGTATCTTTGTTTCAACTATATCAGATACATTCTAGGGTTAAACCCCAAAGCTCAGCCCCCAAAACAAGAAGGAAGGAAATGTAGAGATGCTGCTACATCATTGGCTGGCTTTCCCAATTCAAGATTACTGTCAAATAGGGAAACTACTGAATGACGGTACATTTCACTACAAACACGTCTGCGCTCTAGTTGGGAAGCATTCCGAGCAGAAGCCACGTTACCCTAAGCAACCGCACTCTTACATCTACCTAAACACCTGTTGTGAAATGTCCCCCTTTTACTGCCAGAGCAGAGGCTGCTTCTGCTGCAATACAGTGGGTGTAAACAAGAAACCAAAACGTCAAAAAAAAACCCCAGCATGTTTATAACACCCAGTTGAGATACCCACAGTCCAATGTTAGAGTTACAACACAGACCGAGAAAACCAGAGTCTTAGCTAATCAGTGGTGTGGCACTTTCTTCTTGAGTAAGGCTAACAGAAAACATGTGATTCGTTTACTACACACGAAACCTAAAAATTAATTTTTTCCCAATTAGCCTCATTTCAAATACGACATTTTCTATATCAGAGTTTATTTACATAGAGCCCTCCCGAAAAAGTCCAATGAATCACAAATGCCCATCGCGTGGCAGACAGACCTGACAGTAACATGATACAGACAGAGAAGGCAGCTGACTACAAGTGTTTTCCTTTTCAACTCTCCTATCTGAGTTCAAATATTTCTTTGTTGAGTAAATGAGGACAACAAAGACACCGCAGGCAGGACAGGGAGGAAAAGGCTACACACACACACACACACACACACACACACACACACACACACACGAGACAGGGAAAAACTTTCCTTGCATCCGTTGTGTTATCTGGCCACGTTGAAGGAGAAACTTTGATAGCTCTAGGATTTTATTTTGTCCTAATTACACTGATACCTGAAGTAAGAAGGAATCTCACGTCTACCATACTGATTTCCTGTTCACATACTTGGAAGCTAGTTTGCTACTGTGAGGACTGAAAAATAGTGCCAGTCTTATAAAATGCCTATAACACATGTGCAATTCTGGAGAAAAAAATTAACCCTCCTGCTAACGGAGGACTTCTGCTACATATGCTGAGATTAAAAACAAGAGAACCAATCTTTGAATTCAAATAGCATTAGATCAACAAACAAACAAAATGAATGTTTTTAAGAGAAGGCAGAGGAGTGGAAAACTTTAGCACCTAAAAAAGTGTAAGTGTTTTTGGTACCCTGTATAACTGCCAGATCTCTCAAAGACAAAATCAAGGATGGTCCTTCATAAAAAGTAAATATGGCAACTAAATATCAGATACCATTATGATAAAATATGTTTTAGAAGTTAAAATCTATAGGCTAGAAGAATACACAAACATAGGTAACTTTATGATTTCCGTTTCAAGAAATGTGCTATTAACTCCAGATACACCTTAAGTGAACTTAATAGAAAACAATTCATCTAAGTCAGCAGAAGAGAGACTATGCCTTAAAAGTGGAGTGACCCTATCATTTCCCCAAGCCACTACACCCTGAACGTGACAGGCAAAGCAAGATAAAAGATCACTCTGCTTAGAGGGGATGAACACTTACAGGTTCTGTTGTCTAGACTTAAAATCACGTTTTAATTTCTAGGAGTTACTGATGTTAACTTGCTTGCCACCTCCTTCATGTTTAGAAGAAAAGGACTACAGAATTTGTATGGGTAAGTGCCGAAATTAACAGGCTGGTAAGTTAAGGAACATCCCAGGAGAAGCTCTGAGTATTTCATTCCATGGTGTGATTATTTGAACTCTCCCCCAAACCTGAGAGGTTCCTTCGTGACTAACAGAAAAAAAAAAAGCAGCTGGAGACAGGATGTGGATGGAAAAAAGAGTAAGAGGAAAGAACAACTTCGCCTACATACGTACTAAACATATAACCTGACCAAATTATCAAACAGCTACAGATCATCTTACTGCTTCTAAAAAAATTGTGTATCTTGGGGCGCCTGGGTTACTCAGCTGAAACAACCGACTCTTAGTTTCAGCTCTCATGGGTTTGTGAGATGGAGCCCTGTTGTTGGGCTCTGCACTGATGGTGGTGATAAGCCTGCTTGGGATATTCTCTCTCACGCTCTTTCTCTCTCTCCCTGCCCCTCTCCTGCTTTCGTGTGCTCTCTCTCTCAAAATAAACTTTAAAACAATAAAAAAAATTATCTTCGGTTTTTACCTACTGGAACTTTAAGAACTGCTTATAAGAAAGCCATGTGTCGGGGCACCTGGGTGGCTCAGTGGGTTAAGCGTCTGACTTCAGCTCAGATCATGATCTCACGGTTCCGTTTGTGAGTTCAAGCCCAGCGTTGGGCTTCACATTCTCTCTCTCTCTCTCTCAAAAATAAACGTTAAAAAAAAAAAAAAAATCCTGTATCCAAGTTCAAAACAGCATTTTCGTGCCCTTTCTGTACTCCCTACCCTTCAGAGTGTTGCACTGCTTGGTGATATGTACTGTATTCATTCATATAATTTTGTCCACCAAACTCTCAAGACAATAGTACTAATGCAATCTAGGGCATTTACCCCAGATGCCACAAGCTATCTACACACGTGTTTACATGTGCACACACATTCAACTTATCCTCTCGACAAGTCTGAGAGCTGGCATTTACGAAGTATGGATGGAGCAGGTTCTAATCTTCACTTTACCACCTGCTAACTGAAATGTCCCCGTGTACATTCTCCATCTATGCCTCTGTGCTGTCATCTGTAAAATAACAAGGATAACACTAACTCATATGGCTATTTTAAGTCTTAAATAACTTGATATATGTAAAACACTTAAAATAGCCTGACTCCTACGAAATGCTAATAAATATCAGCAATAATCATTGTCTTCACGTTACAGATAAAGAAACTGAGGCCGATTTGTTAAATAACTTTTACAAAGTCACACAGCTAGTTAAGTGGCAAAGCTGAGATCCAAACCCATAGTGTGGATCTGGAATCCAGGTTCTTAACCACTATCTTTATATTTTCTCTAAGGATATCTTATCCTGTTTCAAATCGACAATGGCAGGCTTGTCTGTATTTGTGAAAATTTTTTCTTTTTCTAATTTTTTTTTAATGTTTATTTTTGAAAGAGCCAGCACAGAGCCTGATGCAGGGCTTGAACTCACAGGCCGTGAAATCGTGACCTGAGCCGAAGTCAGACGCTCAACCAACTGAGACACCCAGGCGTCCCAAAGAAAATTCTTTACAAAACATGCATTGCCACTGTCAAAGTACCAAGACATAAAGCCCCCAACAGAACCTACATTAAAATCAGAAACAGCAGGCCCCACATCCCAAAACCCAGAACCATCTCAAGCACACACAAGCGCTTGTGTAACTACCCAGGAATAAGGTTTCAGACCCAAAACTGCTGTAGACATTCTATTCCAAGCCACGTTAGACATTCAGGCTCAGTGGGCAGTCTCAATGGTTTGTGAAAACTCAGACCAATCTGTGCAAGAGAGTACAGAAGGAGATCAGGGCACAGTCAGGTCCCCTTCCTACCCTGCTCCTCCCGCCACACCAGCAACGTCCAAGAGAAGCAGGCTGTACCTGTCCCTTGCCGCCATTTCTACAAGCACACTTTACTGAGAGGAAAAACAAAAGGCAATGAAAGATCACCTTACCTTTTTAAAAATTTTTCCATTTGGTTGTACTTCATCTTCCTCATTTAAAATTTCACGTGTCCCCAAGAGTCTTTTGTCCTTAAATTTGTTTTTTGCATACATAAAGACTTTATCTAGTGTATCACATCCGGGGTATAATACGGAGGCCAAACCATCCAAACTGTTAACAGATCTGTATGCAGACTCAGGTTTTGAATTCACAGGCTTTGCTTTAATTCGGTTTGATTTTTCTTGTCTTGTCTCAAACAAAAAATAATATGGAATGTATGTTATAACAGTATAAAGTGATATTATAAAATGTATGAAATACAAAAGAATGGGGTTGATGGTCTGTTTTAGCTTCATGGTAGATGGTTTTGAAGATACGTGGTTATTCATAAGTGCTCAAAAAGTAGAATTAACAGATTTCCATAAGAATCTAGAAGGAAGAGAAAGAAAGGTATTAGTTCAAAATCATTTTTAAGTAACTTTAAAGAAAAATCCTTCATATTAGGTGGGCAAATGAAGATATTTTTTTCCAATCAAGCAGCAACAAGTATTGGCCTCCAGCAATGTCCTGTCCACCCCTGATACGGTACATGTGAGTGTCTTCCAAGTGTCTTGTATCTCTTTCCACATCATTCTATAAACAGGTGGCTTTTCCAACCTAGCCCCAAGTGGTGAAGAAGGAGCAAGCCAGAAGACCTACATCAGAATCCACACCAAAAACGTACCGATTTCCTCTTCCTGGCAAGCTACTTATTTCCCTAGGGAAC
Source organism: Prionailurus bengalensis (assembly GCF_016509475.1). Lineage (NCBI taxonomy): Eukaryota > Metazoa > Chordata > Mammalia > Carnivora > Felidae > Prionailurus > Prionailurus bengalensis. The sequence continues at coordinate 207,607,089 of NC_057345.1, read as the reverse complement.
GCAACGGTATACACCATTTCCTCCCTCGTGGCTCGGCAGCCACTATTAAATAATCACTGCATTCTTTCCCAGTGGGCCCCATTCCCTCTCTCTAGGCAGCAACAAGCAACTGGAGTTGGCAAACAACACAGAATCCACTTCTTGTGTGATATTTTCCAATTTAGGCCGGTTGGATGGTGAAGCAAAGAGGCTGTAAACCTTGGTCTTTAGACTTATATCATCAGATTTGCTGACAATCTACTATGTGTCGGATACTGTCCTAAGTACAGGAAATACAACAGTGAACCTCCTCTCACGGAGTCCACGCAGTCGCTGGGAGCGGCGGACGAACAAACATACGTACGCGTGCCAAGTGTCGGCAAATCCCTGGAGGAAAAATGAACCAGGGAAGGGAAATACGAGGTGAATGGGCAAGGCTGGAGAGACGCTCTATGAGGGGCCCACAAGAGCCGCCCGGGCTGTGGCAGAGTCCCTCTCTAAGGAACGCGGTAAGGCCTTCTCAGAACAGAGGAAGGCAACGTGCAACGTGGCCCAATCAACTTCTCTACACATATCCATAGCTCTGACACGACTCTGTAACTTGGACTATGTCCAATCGGACTATTTGCGTCACCATATGTGGGACACAAATAAGTAGAAATTGCATAAAAGGCTACAACCCGTTGTACTTGGGGCTCAGTTTTTCAGGTACGAACCCACTGAGCCCGTGCCGGCACGACGAACAAAGTTGCTTCCTGGACAAAGAAAGCCTCGGTATCCCGTTTCTCTGTGGGAGAACCCTGTTCTAGGGCCAGTGATATCCGAGCAGAGGCTTACAAGGAAGAGAGAGAGTGGGCCGCATGCCTATCGGAGGGAAACTGAGCACTCAAGAGGAAACACTCCTTTGTGTGGTAGGTAGGTAACAACATCATTTTTGAAGAAACGAAACTGAAGCAAACTACTAATGACTCCATCCAGCTTCAAACCCGGGGGTTATGATTTCTAGCATGCTCAGCTCCTCTCCCCAACTCCATGCTGTAGAAATTCTATTCCAGGCAAATGTGGCCAAGAAATGTGAGGAAGCTCTACTGCGGGCACAGAAGGCCAAGAACGCTGGGCACCAGTCACCCTTGCCTCAGCCTGTCGATAACGTCCAGACAGAGAGCAAAGCTCCAGAGAAGACCAGTGGCGACAGCCGCAGCCCAGCACCTCACTCCCAGAACACAGGCCAGGCTGCTGTCCCTGCCCCTGGCTCTGGAGCAATGGCACACGGGTTCCGCTCAGGCCAAAGCAGGCTGTAAGGACAGAGAGCCCCTTAGCAACCCCCAAGTGGGCTGACTTTCGTCAGAACAGAGAACAGGGAGCTCAGGCCTAGTGGCGCTGAGGGAAACAATGGAGACAGACCTTGGTGAGGAGCGATTCGGCCGAGGCTGGGAGTTCCAGGAGAGCAAGGAAGGAGTAGAGTAAATAGAAGTTTCATGGAATCAGGGAAAAGAGAACCTAAGAAGAGCCCTTCTGGAGTCAGGACAGCTCAAAGAGTGGCCTCAAACACAGCCCCTTTACAAAGGCCATAGAATTTGACTGGATCACACGGTGAGGCAATTTACGGCCCAGGGCTCTGTCCAATACAATAAGGCAATCAGCTAGCTATCAGCAGAGAATAACTGCTGGACGTGAACTTGGCAGAAGTTTAACAAGGAGATCAGAGAAAGAAAATAGTTAAAGAGCGTCCTACTAAAACCATGCTGTCATCCCCTAAAGAGGGCACTTCAAGGGCACTCTGTGTGCTCCCAAGGGGGGGGTGGGGGGTGGAAACTGCAGTGAAACTTGGCTGGAAAGCCAGCCAAGTCACTAAACAAATAGGCAAGCAAGCAGCACAACAGCAAGAAGCCAGGGGAAAGGGGGAGGGGAGTCAGCATTCAGAAATGCTGAAATGTGCAGCTTACAGCAAAAAATTATGGGGCATACAAACAGACAGCAAAGGAAGACCCAAACACAGTGGGAGAAAGCAGGCAACAGAAACTGTCCACAAGAGGGCCCAAATGTCAGACTCAGACAAGACATCAAAGCAGCTATCATAAACACGTTCAAAGAACTAAGGGAAAAATTAAAAGTCCAGAGATGCCTGGCTGGCTTGGTCAATAGAGCAAACAACTCTTGATCTCAGGGTTGTGGGTTCAAGTCCCACGCTGGGTACAGAGATTACTTAAAAAATAAAACCCTAAAGGGGTGTCTGGGTGGCTCAGTCAGTTAAGCGTCCGACTTTGGCTCAGGGCATGATCTCACAGTCCGTGGGTTCAAGCCCCGTGTCGGGCTCTGTACTGACAGCTCAGAGCCTGGAGCCTGCTTCAGATTCTGTGTCTCCCTCTCTCTGCCCCTCCCCGGCTCACACTCTGTCTCTGTCTCTGTCTCTGTCTCTCTCTCTCAAAAATAAAAACATTAAAAAATTTTTTTTAAATAAATAAAACCTTCAAAAATAAAGTAGATGTCCAACTCTGCAATTTTACAAGATAAAGAATACCTCCAAATTTGCCCACGCAAAGCTGGTGAGAAGCCACGACCTTCAAATAGTCCCCAGGCTCTGTTCACCGTTCCACACTGTTTTCTTTGACAAGTCATCTGGAGGAAGAGTCCAGAGAATCTAGATTTATGCCATTAATGGGGACCCATTGAAGTCTCTATTTAGGAAAATGGCACAATAAAAAATAAACGGTCCTGGGTACCTGGGAGACTCAGTCAGTTAAGCTTCTGACTCCTGATTTTGGCTCAGGTCTTGACCTTACAGTTCATGAGATGGAGCCCTGTGTCATGTTGGGCTCTGTGCTGACAATGTGGAGCCTGCTTTGGATTCTCTCTCTCTCTCTCTCTCTCTCTCTCTCTCTCTCTCTCACTCTCAAAATAAATAAACATTTAAAAACAAAACAAAAAGACAAATGGTCCTACTACTTCCAGGACATCAGAGCTGCAAAGAATGAAATGTATCTCAATAATCCAGGGGAAGCATGTTACCTAAGTATTCTCCCTGAAATTTTATTTCACATGTCTGTGTTTTGAATTAAAAAATAACACTGTAATAAAAAAAATCTTATCTGCAGATAATGACTGTACGATGACTGTACAGAAAATCCTAACTAATCCATTAAAAAACTAATAGAACTAATAAGCAGCTCAGCAAAAGTCGCAGCGTGGACGATGAATATATACAGATCAATGGTATTTCTATACAGTAGCAATGAACAATCAGAAAATTAGGCTAAAGCAATTATATTTATCAGAAATAATACTTAGGATAAGATATAACAAGAAATTTACTATGAAAACCAGAAAACACTGTTTAAAGATATTAAAAGCCTAAATAAATGGAAAAACATCTGCTATATATGGACTGTAAGACTTACTACCGTTAAAATGACAACATTCTCCAAATTGGTGCACAGATTCAACACAATCCTTATCAAAATCTCTACTGGCTTTGATACAGAATCTTTCAAGCTAAAATTTGCATGGAAATTCAAAGTAGCCAGAACAGCCAAAACAACCTTGAAAAAGAACACCGCTGGAGGGGTCATACATCTCCATTCCAAAACTCAGCACAAAGCAATAGTGATCAAGACAGCGTAGTACTACTAGCAAAGGGATTGAGGGGTGGGGGGATAGAGATTTTTAAACAAAGGACACCACATAATTTGAATAAGCACCAGCAGCAGCAGGAGTTCCAGTGGAGCAGGGTGGGGGTGGGGAGACAGGGGCAGGGCATTAAAGTCAAATCCTTAGGTCCTTTAATGCTGAGAAGAAACTTCAAGGGCGTTCCATTGTACACTGCATTCCAGTGTTTTAGAAAATTAGTTAACCATGGGGCGCCTACGTGGCTCAGTCGGTTCAGCGTCTGACTTCGGCTTAGGTCATGATCTCACAGTTTGTGGGTTCGAGGCCCACGTCGGGCTCTGTGCTGACAGCTATAGCTCAGAGCCTGGAGCCTGCTTCAGATTCTGTCTCCCTCTCTCTCTACCCCTCCCCCATTCATGCTTTATCTTTCTCTCTCTCTCCCTCTCTCTCCCTCCATCTCTCTCTCTCTCTCTCAAAAATGAATAAACATTAAAAAAATTATTAAAAAAAGAAAGAAAATCGGCTGTCAGCTAAAGGCAGCAGAAACATGAGGCGAGGCGATCAGATGAACCAGAGTTGAAAATAATCCTCTGCTCCTGGGAGTAGGGTGACTAACGCGTGTGACGGGAAGCCAGCAGCTAGGATTCCCAGCTCCCAATTGCCCAACTGCCCAGAGGGTGGCAGCAGCCACTGTTCCTCCAGGCCTTCCCAACAACTGAAATCTTTCTTAACACAGTGCAGGTGGATCAGAATCCTAGCGAGGAAAGTCCCGAATGAGAGGAGCTGCAGTGAAAGAAGGGAAATGGCTTGGGTGCGTTCAAGTGAGACAGGGACACGAGAAGTAGCTGGTCAGCAGCTGGATGGCTGGTGGGAAGGAGACGAATGCAAGTCTTGACACGAAGGAGTTTAAGATGCCTGTGAGTCATCCAAACATAGAAACTATGGGAGTTAAGAGGGATCAGAGCTGGAAGCACACCTTTTAGAGCCATAATCAGATGGAGGAGGACAAGGTAGGAAATCTCCGAGATCAAGTTCAAGGACAGAAAACTCTGGAGGGAAACCAAAGCCAAGACTGAAGAGCAAAATCCCACCGGCAAGACCAATAAAAGCAGAACCTGGAGAGGGCAGGACCGTGAAAGCCAAGCGTTGGGAGAGCCGAGGAGGAAGCGTTCAGTAGCATCACACGCAGCCTACATGTACCAGCCACATGCAATTAAGACATTTAATTTTTCTAAAATGTTTTAGACAAACAAGGTAAAGTAACAAACCTTTGGCCAACTGCATCCTATTTGCTGAAGGGGCTGTGGAAAATCTAGAACTAGGAAAGCAGTCACAGGTACCCTCTTATGTTGCCTCGTCTTAGAATGAGTATCACCTTTCAGAAAACAAACCTGAACAATTAAATCTGTTCATTTCCTTCACAACTTTTAGATTTCCAATCCACTTTAAGAAGGCCTCGTCCATCCCAGGGTTGAACTACTGTCCTCCTGTATTTTTTCCAGGATTTACATAATTTTTACATTTAGACCTTTAATCATTATGGAGTTTGTTTTTCCACATTGTACAAGGGAGAAAGCCAACTTCTTCTTTCAGATGAATTACCTGAACTCCTTATTAAATCAACCCCACTTTTCTCAATGACCAAAACGTCATCTTCAACAGTGAGTTCTTGTTCACAACCGGATCTGTGTCTAGACATTATTCTGCTCCTTGGACCTGTCTGCTGCTTTGTCCTGCCTCCAAATACAGTAGTTACAACAGTGATTCTCAACTGTGATACATGGACCAATCATACCAGAATTGCTTAGAGTGTATTTAAACAGAAGGCTCCTCAGACAGGTCTTCCCATTCTTTCCTCCCTACCCTATAAGCTGAAAACTCTACTGGCAGACTCACTTTTAAACAACCACCATGTAAGTTTTATGTGCACTGTTTGAGAACTACTATTTTAAATATCTAGTAAGACTCACACTCTGCATGTGCTTCAAAACTTTCTTATCAATTCTCACAGATTTACTCTTCTACATAAATTTTAAAGATTTAACATTTGTCTAGTGAAACTATTTGAAAATCAAAAGGAAAAACCACATGACAAAACATACAGAGCTGTTATAAATTAAAAGAAAAAAAGAGTCAAGCGTCGTAGAGGAAAACAAAAGAAAAAATGCATACAGGTGTGAAGGTCACTGTTGACCTTGAGAATAGCTGTGTTAAGGATCAAAGCCCAACTGGAGAGAGTTTAGGAAAGAAGAGGAGGAGCACTTTAAAGAGGAACAGAGAAGTGGATACTAGGACAGGACAAAGCAGGCTCTTTTGTTTTAAAGATAAGAGATAGTTATAGCTTGTCTTCATACTGAGGGCTATGACCCAGTAGAGGAAGAAGATTAAGCAGAACAGAGAGTGAGACACAGCACACAAGTGGAAGAGGTTGGCCTTACAGAGGAACAGGGGCACAGATGCATGTGGGCGGTACCAGGAGCTACTAGAAGATTCTTCTCTGAGTGCTTCTATCTTCTCAGAGTAATAGGAAGCAAAATCACTGGCTGAAAGGGAGGAAGAAAGAAAGGTATTAGAAAATTAAGGAGAAAGGGGCACCCAAGTGGCTCAGTCAGTTAAGCATCCAACTCTTGATTTTGGCTGGGGTCATGATCTCGCAGTTCATGGGTTCAATCCCCGTGTTGGGCTCTGCACTGACAGCACGGAGCCTGCTTGGGACTCTGACTCTCTCTCTCTCTCTCTCTCTCTCTCCGTCCTTCTCCCTCCTCTCAAAATAAAGAAACTTAAAATTAAGGAGAAGTAAAGTGTCAAATAATCATCTAGGAGAACAGGAAAATAGATGGAGCAGGAGCCAGTAGGCTCCCTCCGCAGCGCCTAAAGCCCGCCTGAGGTCTGAGTCCTGATGTAAAGAGAGACCCACCCAGCTGTTGTGTGCTTCCCAGCCAAGTTCGGCTGGCGGAGCACAAACGTGAATCAGACAGAGAGCTGCATTAACCCAGGAGAGGGTTTTACCAGCAAGTACCAGAACAAAACGTGGGGAAGGGGAGGAAGACAAGGGAATGAAGGCTATTTCCAAGGCAGTGGCTACAATGACTAATCAGGGAGTTTTAAGCCGAGGAAAGGATAGCTCCTAAGGAGGTAAAGGGTTTGTGAAAAAGAGACAAGATCAAGGCAATCAGGTCCTGCGTTGGGTTACAGAAATGTTGGCGTTGAGGTACTAAAAGAGAGCAAGATGGAACTGTCTTACTAAAAGGAGGTGATGGTCTGAACCGAATGCTTGAGACCGACAGTGTAGAAGGCATACAGTCATTGTTCATGAAGAGGACTAGGTTGTTATAACAAAGGGACGGCAAAGGCAGAGTATGAGATCATTTAAGGACAGGAGGTCAAGAAATTCAACTGGGAAGATATTGAAACCACTAAGAATCATGACAGGATAGAAGCAGAGTCATAGCTTGATGTTCAAGTAGTTCAGGAATAAGGGGATAGATGACTGCAACAAGAAGGAACAGTAAGCAGTACAATTTAAAGGCAAAGCTCGGAGGACATGCCACTATCACTTCAGAGGCAAAAAACTGTGTTAAAGTAACCAGATTAGGCCCAAGATGGAGTCACTCAGGCTAAACCCAAGTCAGCAACCCAAAACTTAAGCTTCCACCGTTAGCTCACAGAGAAATAGAAGACTTGGGTCAACCAGTCGGTGCTTGCCCTCTCAGCAAGTTGCCTGAACTGGCTCCAAGACGTTCCTTTGCGCCACATGAGAAAAGTAACCCTGCCTTAAACAATCAGCAAATGCCCAGTATACCTTCCATGTTTCTGCTCCCTTTGATCTATAGAAACCTCACCTTTCAGAGCTCTTTGGAGCTCCTTTCTATCTACTCACTGGATGCTGCCTGATGAATGAATTACTGTATCGGTAAATTGTTTGTGGGAAATTTTCTCTAAACAACTGAAAACAAAATGATCTAAATCAATCAAAGGAAAAGCTGAAGAACATATACATCCGCAGTATGAACGATGAGGCAGCCATTAAAACTAGTTATATGTACTTGCAGTTGACCTGAAGGGACTTCCATGCACCTTGCTAGTTCTTAAAAAAAGGTATATACGGGCCTGCATGGTTTATGTCTGACAACAGTATGGACAGGTCAAGGTTTTTAAGCAATTATTTATAAATTTTAAAGGAAGCTATTTTGGGTCAAAGTACATTAATTTCCCACCATAAAGAATATAAAAACTTCCATCTTTACTATACTCCCAGAACTGCTAATTAAAATAACAAGCTGACTCAAGTTTAACAACATTAAAAGAAAATGACCCTTCAAATACAATCTTTTTTTTTTTTTTAGCAAATACAATCGTAAAATGAGATTGTTACATCAAAAGAAGTTATTCACTCACATCTTGCATCACTTTAGCAGTTAGTTGCTTTAAATCATCCTAACAATCAAGTTTAAGAAAATTCCTTCTCTGTGTGGCTTCTACCACTTGAGAGGAAGAACACAGGAGACCTGGGGAGTGTGGAGGTGGAGGTGGAGGTGGAGGTGGAGGTGGAGGTGGAGGAGGAGGAGGAGGAGGAGGAGGAGGAGGAGGAGGAAGGGCATATAGGATTTTGTGTAACTGTCAGAAAGCTGAGGACAGAGCAGCTGGGGTTCTGAAAATAACTGTGCATCAGGTAATGGAGATTAACACCCACCTACAAAATCATCCTCAAATAATACACTCAGGAGACATATGAAATTCTGATGTTAAGATAAAATTTTGGGGCGCCTGGGTGGCTCAGTCGGTTAAGTGTCCGACTCTTGATTTTGGTTCGGGTCACAATCTCACCACTTGTGGGATCAAGGCCCACGCCGGGCTCCAGGCACACCGCACAGAGCCAGCTTGGGATTCTCTCTCTTCCTCTCTCTTTCTCAAAATAAATAATAAAATAAACTTTAAAAAAAAGGTAAAATTTTATGGTTTAAATTGTTAAGGAATATTATCATAGACCTACAACCTGTATTAACTCCCCAATTTTCTTTAAAAGCCAAAAAAAAAAAAAAAAAAAAGCTACAAGTCATATGAAAAGCTTCCACAGACACCATGTGCTTTAGTAATAGGAAAAAACCTGTAAATGCCTGTATTGTGGGGGAAGGGAAAACCAATAAGTAGGTTGCCACAGGGATCATGTTCATACGCACATATTAAATGGCTTTGCCTGCTTAGATCTGGTTGCATCTGCCTACAGAGACTTCAAGAACCTCTGAGGCACAGGAGAGAGAGGGCACAGTAGTATCTCAAGCCATTCATCCCCATGCGCCGCAGGACTGACCAACGGAAATGGGAGTCTGGCTCAGAATCCACGACTTCTACAGTGTTCACGGGAGGGAAGCGGCCAGTAACACCATTACGTTACTCCACTAATACAGCGCGTCTGTCTGCTCACTACCACCTCCCTCCAAAACACCACCTGCAAGCTCCAACTCCCAGAGCAGGGGCAGAAGCCCAACACTTAGAAATTCTCCTACAAATCCTCTGGGAGCAGAGAGAACACCCCAGGAAAGAGGGGAGGCGACGAGACAATGCTCCAGAGGGGTACCTTGATTCTCCACAATCTCTTGGTTAATCCTGCCCATTACCCAATCTTATTTCCACCTGGATTTTCCTTATAGCCAACAAAACCCAAACATGCATCGACACTCCAGAAATATTTATATCTGGAAAAAAAAATACAGCTTAGCATGTTGTCTCTAAGATAGTATATAAATAAGGGGACTGTACACCAATGGATATCAAGGTATCTGTGTTTGCTGGCGTGAAATAGGCCTTGAATTTTTCACCAAACTTAAAATAAATGAGCAATTCTGAGTACCAATAACGCAAGCACCGTGTGGGGAGCTTTATATCATCTCACTGAATTGTTACAAAAACCCAATTTCAAACAGACCATGCCCAAAGGCACTTACAACTAACAGATGAAGTAGAATTTTAACCTGTATGTTTGACTCCCACCCAAGCTTTTTAATTCCTCCACACTCCCTGAACTCTAGGCTTAATACTTTATTGCTAAGAACAAAACAGGGACGGGGCGCCTCGGTCACTCAGTCAGTTAAGCATCTCTAGATTTCCACTCAGGTCCTGATCTCGAGGTTCCTGAGATCAAGCCCCAAGTGGGGCTCTGTATGCTGTCTGCTTGGGATTCTCTCTCCCCCATCTCTCTGCCCCTCCTCCACTCGTGCTCGCGCGCGTTCTCTCACTCTCTCTCTCAAAATAAATACACTTAAAAACTAATAATAATAAAAGGAAAAAAAAGTGGAGTCCTTCACTACTTTAGAGACACTCCTTTGCACAAAAGTCACATTTTACATAAACCAAAAAAGTCCCCAAAAACTTATCTAAATTATTTGTTTTGAAATAAGAAACTGGGTCAAGAAGGGCAGAAGGAAAGATTTCCTTCCCAGAGCGAGGCTCTAAGGAGTTGTAATGAGAAATGCAACCAGCAATGACTTGCTCTCAGGAAAAAGTTTCTTTAGAGGCAGGACCCTGACTCTGATGAGGACGCTTGCTTCTGTGCTTCCCCAGGCTAAAACCGTAACAGAAATAATATGACAAAATGCATCTCTGGCTCAGGAGAATGTGTTGTTGTTGTTGTTTTTAACATTTTTTTCCTCAAAGCTTCTGCCATTTAATTTTATTTTTTTTTATTTAATGTTTTATTTATTTTTGAGAGAGACAGAGCACGAGCAGGGGAGTGGCAGAGAGAGAGGAAGACACAGAATCAGAAGCAGGCTCCAGGGTCTGAGTTGTCAGTGCAGGGTCTGACACGGGGCTCGAACCCACAGACTGCGAGATCATGACCTGAGCCGAAATCAGACAGACATCCAACCTACTGAGCCACCCAGGTGCCCCTCACCCTTCCTTTTAATGAAAGAAACACAAAGGATTTCTCCTAAAACTTCCAATATTAATACAGTGATTAATAACTTGGAAAATTTCAACTCTGACTCCACAGTTGTTACTGGTCTATGGATTATTAGATTGTATGGCTGAAAAATCGAGGCCATTAATCCATTTAAGTACTCCCTTAACACAACAAATAAAAAAGTGAAGAAATTCTGTACCAGGAAGTCTACTAAAAGCATTATTAGAGGTTTGAGTCATATTTTCATCTGAATTAGATTAACTTCCAAATTCACAACTAGAAAGTTTTATGAGGAAATAAGAATTGTGTCCTTTTCTTTTTAAGACAACTCCTAAGCTTGTGTTTATTCTAACCTCAGGAAATGAAATTCTGGCCCTGAAGACACTGGAAGGGAGGGGGGTAAGGAGGAAGAAATGGGAGGGAAGGGGAAAAGGGAAGAAAGAGGGAGAGAGGGAGGAAAATTCAGCAAGTCTTTGCCATAAACATATTTACATTAAAAATTAAAAAGCAGCTGACCAGAGTCAACTAACTTTACATAATCTTCAGTTATTCACTGTAATTTTTAAGCTTTTTCAATCCTTTTATCATAATAGTTGAAATAATAGTAGGCCTCAAATATTCTCTTTGAACCACAAATATAGTCCCCTGACTCCCCTAACTGGCTAAGACACATTTTTTTTCAATCTACTTTTATCCTGTCTTCCTTTTCTAACGTCTGAGCCAGATGTTTTTTAAAAAAAGGAAAGTGTTGAACCTTGAATGAATCAAATAGGAAATAGAAATTAGGCAAAGGAACTTATTATACCTTTCTCAGCTTGATATAGAACAGGGGTAACACACACACACACACACACACACACACACACACACACACCCCACAACACACACATACACAAGTATACTAGTCCCGGCTCTGTCACCACTTACCATGACACCCTGTCCAAGTCAACAAATTGTAATTTTCTCACCATAAATGTTGATGCGATTCGAATAAATCTACTGTAAGACTAAACTGTACTGATGCTAAGGGCTCCCAAATCAATTTCAGAGCAGTGACAACCATCAAACATTGAAGATGGAGGAGGAGCCCAATTCCATTTCTGTCTTCTACATAAGGTACTCTTCCCCCTTGGGGGGGGGGGGTGGGTAGAGCAAGAGTTCCCTTGCTTTTAAAAAAAAAAAAAAAAAAGCAAGACCACTCAACAAGATTTCTAAGGTCTATTTCCAAAATTCTAATTTTTTCCAATCAGATCAGACTATCTCCATGGTGGGCAAATGAAGAGGTCCAAGAACCGAATAAGGAAAGCCTTTACTTCCTTCTCATTTTGAATCACGTGAATGCACTATCTTAACAACAGCGATTTTTAACGTAGTCTAGAGGCAATATGGGCAGTCTGTGAGAATGTGCCCGTGTTTGACAGGCTGATCCAGCAAAGATGGGACAAGGCTCGATCCGTCTTGGCTAAATTTCCTCCCAAGTGAAGAACCACTTCAAACCAACCAACACACACACACACACGTTTCGACGCACTGAGCACAATACGGTTCCATATATTCATCCTGAACTCTGGCATCTCGAGCCACAAAGTTAAAAGAACAAGAGTCAAATACTACCAGATGCTGCATTTATTTAAGCAAATAAATGTATAAAACCTAAGGTCTACACAAAAAAGCAGCTAAGTGATCTTTTTACACATCAGAACATCCCTTTACTCTTACTTAAGGCTGTCAGATTTAACAAATAAAAACAGAAGACAGCCAGTTAAATTTGAATTTCAGAAAAACAATGAACAAATTTTAGTGTACATATGTCTCATGCAGGATCTGGATCACGTAGTAAAAATTCAGTTGAGGGCGCCTGGGTGGCTCAGTTGGTTGAACATCCGACTCTTGATTTTGGCTCAAGGCATAATTTCACAGTTCATGGGTTCAAGCCCCATGTCGGGCTCTGCACTAACAGTGCAAGAGCCTGCTTGGAATTCGCTCTCCCTCCCTCATTTATGCACACTCTCTCTCTCTCTCTCTCAACAATAAACTTTAAAAAAATTTTTTAATTGTTTTTTATCTGAAATTCAGATTTAACTGAGTGCCTTCTTCTGTTTTATTTGACAACTGTACTCCCATCCCCAGGTGACCACAAAGTGTGACAATTAATTAGGATGACCAACCACTCTGAGTTGCCCAGACTTTGGGGTTTCCCAGGACACAGGACTGTCAGTGCTAAAACTGGGAAAGTTTGGGTGTCCCTGGGTGGCTCAGTAAGTTAAGCATCCAACTCTTGATTTTGGCTCAGGTCATGATCTCTGATCTTGAGGTTCGTGAGATCAAGCCCCAAGTCAGGCTCTGTGCTGGCAGTCTGGAATCTCTCTCTCTCCCTCTCACTCTGTCCCTCCCTGACTTGCACATACCCATGCACACTCACTCTCTCTTTCAAAAATAAATAAACTTTAGAATATAAATAAAAAATATGGGGTGCCTGGGTGGCTCAGTCAATTAAGTGTCCAACTTTGGCTCAGGTCATGATCTCAAAGTCTGTGGGTTCGAGCCCCACATCGGGCTAAATGCTGCCATCTCACAGCCTGGACCCTGCTTCGGATTCTGTGTCTTCCTCTCTCTGTCCCTCCCACATTCATACTCTGTCTCTCTCTTTCTCTCTCTTTCCCTCCCTACCTCTCAAAAATAAACATAAAAAATTGTTTTAATAAAAAATGAATAAAACCAGGAAAGTTTTAAGCAAACCTGGACAAGCTGGTCACTCTACAATTAACCATCTCAAGGAATAAGCAAACAAATTATAGCCTCGATTCCACTAGTTAAGTTTGATCTTTTGTTTATGAAACAACTTTTCTATACTTCATTTTCCTATATGTGTCATCATTTGGATAAAATGGAATGCAGCAAATAATACAGGACTTTGGAAAATGCAAAGGCATTCTAAATGCCACTTATTAGTATAGTTGGTTTGGGTTCTCTTTATGCAGAGTTTCAAAGCAGACCATTACTTGGTTTTACTGTGCTGACAGCTCAGAGCCTGGAGCCTGCTTCAGATTCTGGGTCTCCCAACTCTCTCTGCCCCTCCCAGCTCATACTCTATCTCTCTCAAAAATAAACATTAATAAAATTTTAATAAAAAAAAGAAAACAAACAAAAATGAACACTTTTTTCTCATGTCTAGTACTCCATGTGAAGTGTAAATATCCTTGGACACAGAAATATTGGATCCCACTCTGTGGATCCCACTCCAGTTCCAAAGGTAAAGAATACACATAGAATATAATTCAGGGCCAACTCTGTTTAACCAACTCAACTTATGTGGCCTCCATACATCTATAGAAGATGATCCTCAACAAACTTCCCTGTCAGGATTTTTAGAGTCTCCCGTCTACCCTTAACAACCTCATGCCAGAACTCAGCGATACACAGGAGAGTACTCAGAAGTGGTTCCGTTGTTCCTTCATCAATCTTGTCATGTGACAATCCCCAACCACCCTCCAGCCAGACAGCTTACACACACACACACACACACACACACACACAGCTCAGAGTTCTGAATCATTTTGCCTCAACTTCCTCATCTAAGGGAAAACCTATTCTTACTGTGCTTTCTATTCGTCTTCCAAGCCATGTAACTCCGCTCTAATGATTGTACCCAGAAGAGGTAATCTGAGATTCTCTACATAGAAGTACACCTTGTTGTATCAGATAATTTTGTTCACGGTTGATGCAGTGAAGGCAAATGGGGAGAATGGCATGTTCAGTCATCCTTATATTATCCGCATGTTAGGGCAGAGAACTTAAACCGTGGAGCCCTACTTCACAGCACTGTTTTGACAAATTCATCAGTGTGTCCTAAACAGCCAAGAATTAAATGCCCAGACCATATGAGAACAATATTAAATAGGACCATGTACTCCTTTCAGTGCTAATTCCTTACTTATTCCAATTATCTCCAAAATGGTTAATGAGAGCCACCTATGTAAATATTTCAGGAGACCCTAAACTATTAGATAACATCAGCTCGGCTGGTCGGTCCTTGAGGGTCTTAGCAATTTCAACCCAATCCAGCTAAGCACTTCACTGAGTATTACATTAACCTAAATCTGAGCGAGTGGATTGGTTGTTGGTTCAATTGACAACTTCCCTTTTGAACTTAACTATTTTCTTCCCTACAGTAAGAATAGAACACAAAATTAAAGAAAATTCAAAAGCCAGAGGCTAAATAGTTGCAAGCATGTGAAATATGTCAGCAAAAGCAAATGTGCATAAAATCAGCAAAATAAAGTATGCGTGTTTGAGAAGAGGCAGCTCAGGAAAGTTTAGCCTTTGAGAATGTCAAGACATTAAAGTGTCAAAATTAAGATTTTCAAGATAATTTTAATCTACACTAAGTCTACCCAATCTATACATTTTAATTTCAAAGATTTATAAGTGATTCAGTAAGATTCTTTACCTATTTGCTTATCTTTTCCTTCATTCCCCTCAACCCAAAAGCCCTTATCTTGCCATATCAGTTAAAAACAAACTTAAGAAAAAGCAAATAATACTAAGAAGAACCTATAAGTAAGTCGTGGAAATATGGAACTACAGGACAAATAACCTGCATTACACCAACCAACATTAGATCAACTTCATTATTTGTACTATCTAAACATTAAAGAGCTAAGAATAAGGTTTAAATATGCAATACTTCCTCTAGTCAATACTTAGTTTTCACTATATTTCATTTTATTCATATGATCTCATTCTATGTTTCCTTTTTTAGCTCTTTACATAAATGTTCTTCTTCCTATAAACCACCTATTTTACCCCTAAGGAAGTTTTTCTCAAACAAGAAGTTTCAAAATTAAAGCTATGAAGATAAAGAGTAGTCTTCCCTCTCCTCCATTCGCCAGTGTGCCCAGCTTTCTGGCCTCTGCAGCTTTTCCACACGTGGTCAAAACCTAAACTGTTGTTTTAAAAATAGAAGGCACGTGGGAATGCAAGCTGGTGCAGCCACTCTGGAAAACAGTATGGAGGTTCCTCAAAAAACTAAAAATAGAACTACCCTGCGACCCAGCAATTGCACTACTGGGCATTTATCCACGGGATACAGCTGTGCTGTTTCGAAGGGACACATGCAGCCCCCCCTCATGTTTATAGCAGCACTATTAACAGTAGCCAGAGTATGCAAAGAGCCCAAATGTCCACCGATGGTTGAATGGATAAAGAAGACGTGGTATATATATATACATATATACAATGGAGTATTAATCGGCAATCCAAAAGAATGCAATCTTGCCATTGGCAACTACGTGGATGGAACTGGAAGTATTATGCTAATTGAAATTAGTCAGTCAGAGAAAGACAAAAATCATATGACTTCACTCCTATGAGGACTTTAAGAGACAAAACAGATGAACATAAGGGAAGGGAAACAAAAATAATATACAAACAGGGAGGGGGACAAACCAGAAGAGACTCTTAAATACGGAGAACACACTGAGGGTTGCTGGAGGGGTTGTGGGAGGGGGGATGGGCTAAATGGGGAAGGGGCACTAAGGAATCTACTCCTGAAATCATTGGCGCACTAGATGCTAACTAATTTAGATGCAAATTTAAAAAAAATAAAAAATAAAACAACAACAAAAATAGAAGGCACAAGAAAAAGGAATCTACCTTCAACCGTTAAGAGAAATATTTGGCCTAACTCAAAGAAGCCTTTTCCTGCTAAGCCACAACAAGCCGCACACCTGCTGCTGTCCGCACCTCCTTCCAACCTTCAAATCTAGATCACCTTCACGTACAAGTGACACTATTCTGAATGATTCCTCCCTACTGCATGGCTACACGCAGATAACTCTCTCTGCTACCATCTGAACGGGTAACATTGGATCATTAGGATGAGAGATGAAGTCCTGAAGTCCATCAGAACTTGTCTAGTCTAGGAAATATTTAAAGAGGGGCACCTGGGTGGCTCAGCTGGTTGAGCGTCCGACTCCAGCTCAGGTCATGATACCACGGTTCATGAGTTTGAGCCCCGCATCAGGCTCACTGCCATCAGCACGGAGCCCACTTCACATCCTCTGACCCCGCTCACTCTGCCCCTCCCCCGCTCAGGCTCTCACTCTCAAAAATGAACACTAAAAAAAAGAAAATTTTTAAATATAAATTACCAGAAAGTATTTAAATGTAAATTACTAGAATCACTGACAGAATACACTTTTTAAAATCAATGTATATACTACTTGGCAAGGAGAAAAATGAAATAGGCCTTTTGTAGAAACGTGGATGGAGCTGGAGAGTGTTATGCTAAGTGAAATAAGCCATACAGAGAAAGACAGATACCATATGTTTTCACTCTTATGTGGATCCTGAGAAACTTAACAGAAGACCATGGGGGAGGGGAAGGAAAAAAAAAAGTTAGAGAGGGAGGGAGCCAAACCATAAGAGACTCTTAAAAACTGAGAATAAACTGACAGTTGGTGGGGGTGGGAGGGAGGGGAAAGTGGGTGATGGGCACTGAGGAGGGCACCTGTTGGGATGAGCCCTGGGTGTTTTATGGAAACCAATTTGATAATAAATTTCACATTAAAAAAATAAATAACAATAATGAACTTGCTGAGCATCTATAATAGATTTAAAACACTAGATAATAGCCTCAGTAATGGCTCTAAATTTATTTTTGCCCAATTCTATGTTAATGTTCTCTTTCAAATTCTACATGTCCTTTTTATCTTTTAATTTAAAAAAATGTTTTAATGTTTATTTTTGAGAGAGACAGACAGACACTGAGCACAAGTGGGGGAGGGGCAGAGAGAGAGGGAGACACAGACTCCGAAGCAGGCTCCAGGCTCCACGCTGTCAGCACAGAGCCTGATGAGGGGCTCGAACTAACAAGCCTCGAGATCATGACATCATGACCGGAGTCAAAGTCTGATGCTCAACCGAGTGAGCCACCCAGGTGTCCCTAACCAATAAATAGTATTAAGATAAAATTCTGTAATCAAACTCTGCTCTTCCAGATTTTTTAAGGAGTATAAATAAAACACTGCAATCTAACAACTACACTATGGACATCTCTGCATGTGAATCAGTTCAATTTTTACACCATTTCTGAAGTCACAGGCCTTCTGAATATGTGCAGTTGACAATGTGACATGGAGGAGTTCTAAGTTTTAGAATTCAAGACACTGGGTTCCCCAAAACCGTCTGGGACGTTCCTTTTACTTCACAATATACTTAACCTGTATACAATGGCAAATGTCCTTTCCCTTTTTGGGTACCTGATCAAGTCTAGGCAACATTATGAGAGACAAAATTACTTTTGTCCCTTTGCCACAGCACTTTTTTCCTATCCCCCAAATAGATACTTAAACTCTAAAACCACTTCCCCATTGACCCCATCCAGCTGAGCCTCTATAAAGGCAATACTAACTGTAGTCATTTATATAAATGCCTTACTATTTAATACCCATTGCTTCATACACAGTGAATTATATGTGCGATTTCAATTTCATTGTAAATCTGAATTCTGTTGACCCATTCTTAGCTAGAAATTCAAAGTTTGGAGTTTCCAAAACCCACTAATCACTAAAAGGAATCTGCAGAGATTCCTACCGTGTTCTGACATTTACTTAGTTCAAAGCACTCCTCATGCGGCCAAGTACACCACTCAAACTGTAGGCAAAGAAAGGTCTAAAATAAAGTGAAGGCACATCAATGGGCATGGAATATTCCTTTTTCCATCACACCTGCTTCATTAAAAGATGCTAATCTTGGATATGCACATGAAAGGTCTAGAAGGACACACTCCAAATTGGTAAGGGATAACACCCTTGCAAAAGAACCACGGGAACAGCAAAGTTATCTGCTACTTACACACTCCTATATGTCTGTCTTTAATAACAGACATAATATTTGTTTGAATTCTTTTTTAAAATTATTGTTAGTGTTTATTTTTCAGACAGAGTGCGAGCAGGGGAAGATCAGAGAGACAGAGAGACGTAGAATGCAAAGCAGGCTCAGGCTCTGAGCTGTCAGCACAGAGCCCGACGTGGGGCTCGAACTCACGAGCTGTGGTATCATGACCTGAGCTGAAGTCGGCCGCTTTACCGACTGAGCCGCCCAGGTGCCCTGTTTGGATTCTTTTTAAAATCAGTAGATAACATAAAAATCAGTAAATTTGGCCGATATGGACAAAGATTTTGGGGGTAAGGAGCAAAGACTCTGAAATGATCTTCTGAAACAAGATAAATAAATATCAACCAGCATGATTCTAATTGATAAAAATGCTTATTGCTTTTATATTCTCAAAGCATTTTATCAACACAGACTATTCCTTTTAACAGTTCTATTCAATTTTACTTTTACGATGAAAATTTTCAGTTCACTGGATCCCCAAATTCTTGCCCCAAAATTTCAAAACACTAATTCACTTCAGAAGCCACAGTAAGGAAAAAAATAAAACATTCTACATTCTATCCCATCACAACTATAAGTGACGTGCAGAACTTAACTGCAGATTAACAAAAAGCCCACAGCCGTTTTCCTGGCCTAGCACCTACAACTTCTGTTAAAATATCCATTTAGAAATTTAAAATAACACTAACACAAATTTAAAATGACCGTCATGGGGCACCTGGCTGGTGGCTCAGTTGGTTAAGCGTCCAACTTCGGCTCAGGTCATGATCTCATGGTTTGTGATTTTGCTTCAGATTCTCTGTCCCCCTCTGCCCCTACCCCGCTTGCACGCTCTATGTCCCTCAAAAGCAAATATTAAAAAATTTAAAAATAATAAAAAAATGACTACCACATGTTGAAATAATACCACTCTAATCAGTGCTAAACTTCACAAAATAAAGAGGCTACTGAGTTCAAATTCACACAGATACTTAAATGAAATTAAACTGAGAAAAGGAAAATCAGTAATATCGGTGAATAACATGCCTTAATATTCCAATGGGTTTGTACTGACTTAAAATTAGTAGGAAAGCTACCTTCTAACTTTCATTATTCTACAATCACAAAATGGGAAGAATTAATAAACATTTTTCTCTTAGACCATTTATACACACTTGATTTTAACTTAATACATTTTATGCCTAAGAGAAATATTTTATAATTAAAAAATTAACATTTTACCAGTTGACAACGGTAGGACGTGTTAGTGCCTTCAAGGTATGCGCCTTTCCTTCAAGATCTGTCAAAACACACAGAGACAAACATTACTACTTGTGGTCTAGTTAATCGGAGCCAAATACCAGCCTTTTCCTAGAAATATTTTTACTTCCAAAAACCCACAGAAAAATTTGTGGGTTTTTTCTGAAAACACCATCTATCACACTAGCAAATGACATTTTATCACTGAAAAAAGCATATGGTTTATTACTATACACCTATCATAATGGCCAAAATCCAAAATACTAACATCACCAAATGGTGGCAATACGGTGCAAGGGGAACTCGTTCACTGCTGGTGGGAATGCAAAATGAACGGCCACTCTGGAAGACAAGTTTGGCAGTTTCTTACAAAACTAAACATATTCTTTACAATATGATCCAGCAACTGAGCCTCCTTGATATTTACCCACACGAGTTGAAAGCTTATGTGTCAAAGAAAAACAAAAGACAAAAGACAAATACAAACATTTATAGCAGCCTTATTCATAATTGCCAAACCTGGAAGTAAGCAAGATGTCCTTCAGTAGGTGAATGGATAAACTGTGGTCCATCCAGACAATGGAATATTACTCAGCACTAAAAAGAAATAAGCTATCAAGCCATGAAAAGCCACAGAGGAAATTTAAATGCATATTACCAAGTGAACGACGTCAATCTCAAAAAGCTACATACTGTAGGATTCCAAATTTATGACATTCTGGGAAAGGAAAAGCTACTGGGACACTAAAAGGTTGCCGAAAGGAAAGCAGCATGAAGAGGCAGAGCACTGAGGATTTTTACGGTGGTGGAACCACTCTGTATGCTATAACAGCAGATAGACACGTATCATTACATATTTGTCAAAACATCATGCAATGTACACCACCAAGGGAGAGCCCCAGTGTAAAATAAGGTCTTTGACAACGATTTATCAGTCTAGGTTCACTGACTACAATAAACGTACTATGCTGGTGTGGGATTACTCATAATGGGGAAGGCTGTGCATACGTGAGGGCTGGGGGTTTACAGGAAAATCTCCGAACCCTCTGCTCAATTTTGCAGTAAATCTGAAACTGCTCAAAAAAAATAAAGTCTCGGGGCGCCTGGGTGGCTCCGTCGTTTTAGCGTCCAACTTCAGCTCAGGTCATGATCTCAAGGCTCGTGGGTTTGAGCCCCAAGTTGGGCTCTGTGCTGCCAGCTCGGAGCCTGGAGCCTGCTTCCGATTCTGCGTCTCCCTCTCTCTCTGCCCCTCCCCTGCTCACGCTCTGTCTCTCCATCTCTCTGCAAAAATAAACTTATAAACACGATTTCACTGTGTATACAACACTTTTATCCATTATTTCAATGATTTGCTCAATTGCTTGTGAAGCAAATAGATTTGCAGTCATCATAGTCATTAAAGAAATATTTTAACATCAGCCCAAACTCACAGAGCCTGTAAGAGCTAACTAACGGTTTATTAATTTCCTCATTCCCTGTAAGGAAGCCAGATATACTAAAAAAAGGAAAAGGTCTTAAAACCAGATATCCCTGGGTCCAAAATCCCCACTCTGTTCCTCATTAGCTATGACTTTAGACAAATCATTCATTTATTCACCCATCTATCCTTTGGGGGTTGGGGGGGGGGAATCTTATAAATCTACCTGCTATTTCTTGTGCCAGTTTATCCATATGTAAATAAGGACAACAACATATAAACAATTCATATCCACAATATTTGGATTTCTATAAATACAGGACAACTCAGCAGAAAAAACAGGCTATTAATATCCATGAATAAAAAACCTCAATGCCCATCAAATATGAAATAGTCAGCCCCACTAGTTATCAAAGAAACACAAATAAAAACATTATCATTTCCCCCTATTGAATTTTTTTAATTAAAAAAACACATCACAAGCCTTGGCAAGGATATAGGAAACAAGCTCCTCTTGGCTTTGTTGGGGGAAGTGCAGCCACTTTGGAGAGCAACTTGGCAGCACCCAGACAAAGCTGAAGATGTAAGTTCCTATGACCTAGCAAATCCCTTCTAAAAAAATTTGCCCTGGAGAAATCCTGGCACATGTGCACACTTACTTTACCCTATTTTGTTTTTTTAATTAAATGGTCCAACGTGACAGGTCACAGTATTTAATTGGCCCTTAATAAATGCTGAATCTCCTCGACAAATATTTAGTGAATGCCTACTCGGCTCCATACCTAATGCTTCCCATTCTGGAAATGTGCCCACGGTACTCAGAAAGTTCCCACTCCTGTGGCAGAGACAGAAACGACAAACAGGCCTGACCTGGCAAAAACTGCTGGGTAAGTCCACAGGCTGTATTAAAAGAACAGACAAATGCAATCCTCTGTCCAGGAGGGGGAAAAGGTGAAGGAAGGCTGGCTAAGAACATAGCTGATCCACATTATCTTTGGCAAAGGAGACGAGAGAGGACACGACAGGCTGTAGTAACAGCATCTACAGAAGCGCAGAGGTATTCAGGAACTCCTAAGTACCTATAAAAGCAGGCTGATAAATGACCCCACAGGTATCAGCCCCTAATCCCTGGAACCTGTAAATGTTACCTTATTTAGGAAAAGCATCTTTGTAGATGTGATTAAATTAAGGGTTTGGAGAAGAGGGAGCAGCCTGGGATTATGAG
The DNA here is from genome assembly GCF_016509475.1 of Prionailurus bengalensis. NCBI lineage: Eukaryota > Metazoa > Chordata > Mammalia > Carnivora > Felidae > Prionailurus > Prionailurus bengalensis. Next base: position 207,584,823 of record NC_057345.1, on the reverse strand, counting down.
ACGGGCCTTAAATGCTGTCAAGGATGCCTTCAAAGTTTTGAGGGAAATGAATTTTAAATCTAGAATTGTACTCCTAGCTAAATTCCTCATTAGCTGCATTTAGAATAAAGAAATTTTCAGACAGGCAAAGACTTAAACTTATTCTGCAAACAAACTCTGCTAAGAAATTACTTTAAAAAGTCCTCCACCATGTGCATATACATAGTTTTTTTTTCTTTAATGTGCTATTCATTTTTGAGAGAGAGACAGAGACAAAAGTGCAAGCTGGAGAGAGGCAGAGAGAGAAGGAGACACAGAAATCAAAGCAGGCTCCAGGCTCTAGCTGTCAGCACAGAGCCTGACGCGGGGCTCGAACCCACAAACCATGAGATCATGACCTGAGCTGAAGTTGGATGCTTAATCAACTGAGCCCCCCAGGTGCCCCTTGATAGTAGTTTCAAAGACAATTTTATTAAAGCTAGAATTGACCGACGGTTTTGTACTATTTTACAAGAGCTACATCCCACAGGTTAAGGGCTTAGTCTCACAAGAGTATTCCCCACTTGCTAGTCATGAGTCACCAGCTGGTTATAAATCAGGGATTCCCACAATGCCCTCTTCAGGTTCAATAATTTGCTAGAATGGCTCACAGAACTCAGGAACACCCATTACTTATGTTTAGTGGTTTATTATAAAGAATAACAGCTCAGGAGCAGCTAAATGGGAGAGGTACATATAGTAAGGTATAGGGGGAGGGAGAGACACAGGAAACTTCCAAACCCTCTCCAGGTGCGCCACCTTCCCAGCACCGGCTCTTCACCAACCCGGTGAACCCGGAGGCGTAACCAATTTAATTGTTCAAGAGTTTTTATCTCCAGCCCCTCACTCCTCCTCAGAGGTCAACGTGTGGGTCTGTAGGTTTAAACCCTCTAATCACTGGGTCTCTGGGGTGACCAGCCCCATCCTGAGGCTATCTAGAGACCCCCACCACGCCCTAAGTCATTTCATTAGCATAAACTCAGGTGTGATCAAAGGGAGTGTTTATGAATAACAAAAGATTCCTATCATTCAGGGAAACTTTAAGGGGTCTTAGGAGCCGGGTACCAGCAGTGGGGACAAAGACCAAACATACTTTTGTATTACACAGCAGAATTCTGTTATCATTCTCTAGACTAGCAGCTTATTTTTATTTTTACTTAAGTTTATGTATTTATTTTTCCAGAGAGAGAGAGATGAGGGGCAGAGAGACTAGTGAGAGAGAATCCCAAGCAGGCTCTGCGCTGTTAGCATGGAGCCCCAACATAGGGCTCGATCTCACAAACAGTGAGATCATGACCTGAGAGCCACCCAGTGCCCCTACATTAGCAGTTTAAGTAGGAGGTAAAAGTGCGATCATGTCAGTCACGTTAAAAACAAATCTTCCATTAGGTACAACTCCCTGGCGCTCCCCGCTCCTTGCTAGGGGGGATGCTGCCTGATTTGTGAATCATTTAGTAAAACGAATTAGGTCTTCAACTCGAATGGTTGAACCGTCTTCTTTAACAACAACGAATAAAATAGAACAATTACAACAACATGCTGTAATGAAAGTTACGTTGACCATATTGGAATTAAGATTTAAAAACTTAATTTTCAAAAGCTATGTGAATGTAATCTTTCTCAAAACATCTCACTACACTGCACTCCCCCTTCTTGTGATGATGCAAGACGATCAAATGCCTAAGGGATCAGATGAAGAGAGGTGTGGAAGAGAGGCAGCCTCCAGCTCCCACTGCCCTCCGAGCACAGGTCAGGGGCAGGAGCATCCCGTGGTTGACTACGAGTAACTACAACCATGGACAGCGAAACTCAGCTCAGGGGGCACGACTATACACTGATTAGATAAAACATATTAAAATTACTTGCTTCTTTTTACTCTATTTACTATGTCTACCGGAAATTTAAAGTCATGTATGTGGCTCATATTTGTGGCTCTCACTGCCTTTCTCTGAGCCCAGCACTGCAGCTCAGCCAGTGCAACGGTGAAAAAAAGAAATGAGGAGGAGTACTGGAAAAGGAGAACAGAAACTTCACTGTTTGTAGATCATTGCCGGTCTGACAAGAAAATCCAGAAGAATCATCTGAAAACTATCCAGACAGAATTCACTCAGATATCTGGACACTAGGTAAATAATAAGTCTGTGGTTTTTCTATATACCTGTAGTAACCAGTTAGAAAATGGGAAGAGGGAAGCACCTGCTGGCTCAGTCGGTACGGCATGCAACACTTGATCTTGGAGTCATGAGTTCGAGCCCCAGGTTGGGGGTAGAGTTTACTTAAAAAAAGAAGATCATGAAAAGAGAAAAGATCTTAGCCACAACAATAAAGCAACTTTAAAATACCTCATGCACACAACACCTTACTTAAACATATGAGTGTATGCATGCACACATGTATAAAATGCTACTGATGAACACTAAATTCAAAAACAGACCAGTTAGTTCCTGGGTAGCAAAGATCATTATAATTCTGCCAAAACTAACCTATAAACCAAATGCAATCCCAATCAAAATCCTGGTAGGACTCTGTTACTTGTTTCTTTTGTATGATTACTTGATACTAGTTCCAAAGTGTATCTAGAAGAAAACCTTTTAAGATTTGCTAATAAAACGTGAGAACAAGAATACTTGGTACATACTTGCCCTGTTAGACGTCAAAAGGAACGCTAACTATTCTGGCACAGAATTTTAAGACCAGAAACAGTCACTGGATTTTGATATTTGACAATGGCAGTATTTCAGAGCAGTGGTTAAAAGATTATTCAATAAATTAAGCAGCATTAAAGAAAACTCAGAACTGAGCCAATGGCTGGATTTAAGTCCTAGAAAGCTGAGGGGCAGATCTGAGAAGCAAACAATCAGCCAGGCAATCCCTCTCCTCCACAGTTCCCACGTCCCAAAAAGGATTTGTTTCTAAGTCTTTTTTCTGATTACGGAATCCTCTCCCGTGATAGCAAGGCTGCCTGCACAGCCCAGTGCCTGGCCTGCAACTTTTGCGAAGAGAAACACTGCTTCTGTCCGAAGTGTGTGACACCGCTCCGCTCCCGTCTCTACCCCAGACAACCACAGCAAACGTGACATTCACAGGGACCCAGCAGCCTATGAGCTAGGAGGCCCGTATCAAACACATGGACGTGTTGATGTGAGAATATTCTCTCCAGAACTTAAAACTGGAGTCGAATTAAGAGAATTTGCGAGAATTAAGAGACGCTAAAAAGCCTGCCAAAGTAAACTTGTCCTTCAAGATTGAGTTGAAGCCTCTCTGTGAGGTCCTCCTCGGTCCCACAGACAGAGCTACACTGACCCCTCTGTGCTGACTCATCCCCCCTCCCTTCCTGTCTAACACACAGAGGCATGAACAAATACAGAATGAGTAATCCCAAGTGGCTTGACAGATGCAACACAGAAAACGAGGGAAGTTAGAAGTGAAAATGAAATATAGAAACAGGTAGCAGATAGAATGAGGTGGATTTTTTAAGCAAAGCAGTTGGTTGATCCAATTTGTTTTATCATGATTCCTTGGGCTATCACAGAAAAGAAACCATAAAGGATTCCAGGTATGTAGTTACTGGAATAGCCCAAGTGAAGGACAAAGAGGTCCAAAGTTTAGGGCAATAGTTACAGAAGAAGGATTAACTGTAGAGATTTTTCTCAAGTAAAGCCAATAGGATATGGGGAATGTGAAGATTAATCGTGGAAGATTAGCATCAACACTTCTAGAACGTTGGGTGACTTGTACTTGACATGAGGAAATGAGAGGAAAAGCAGCCACACGGGAGACTGCACGAGGACAGGGCTGGATACTAAGTGTGTGGGAATGACCAGGAGAGATATTCAAGATTTTTGTCAGAAATATAGGACTGGGGCTCCCAACAGAGCTGTAGGTGTAGATGTGGATTTCAGAGTCATCACTGACCCTACCTGCATTAGAGTCCAAACCATGAAATCCCTCAAAAATAGTATATTCACCTATAAGGACAGATGCCACAAAAGCCAGTTAGAAAGGTTAAAAAAAAAAAAAAAAAAAAAAAAAAAGCAATCCCTACCAAAATAACACCAACATTCTTCACAGAGCTAGAACAAACAATCCTAAAATTTGTATGGAACCAGAAAAGACCCCGAATAGCCAAAGCGATCTTGAAAAAGAAAATCGAAGCTGGAGGCATCACAATCCCAGACTGTAAGATGTATTACAAAGTTGTAATCATCAAGACAGTATGGTACTGGCACAAGAACAGACACTCAGATCAATGGAACAGAATAGAGAACCCAGAAATGGACCCACAAACATTATGGCCAACCAATCTTTGACAAAGCAGGAAAGAATATCCAATAGAATAAGACAGACTCTTCAGCAAGTGGTGCTGGGAAAACTGGACAGCGACATGCAGAAAAATGAACCCGGACCACTTTCTTACACCATACACAAAAATAAACTCAAAATGGATGAAAGACCTAAACATAAGACAAGAAGCCATCAAAATCCTCGAGGAGAAAGCAGGCAACAACCTCTGTGACCTCGGCCACAGCAACTTCTTACTCAACACGTCTCCGGAAGCAAGGGAAACAAAAGCAAAAATGAACTACCGGGACCTCATCAAAATAAAAAGCTTCTGCACAGCGAAGGAAACAATCAGCAAAACTAAAAGGCAACCGATGGAATGGGAGAAGATAACTGCAAATGACATATCACATAAAGGGTTAGTATCTAAAATCTATAAAGAACTTATCAATTGCAACACCCAGACACTTAATAACCCAGTGAAGAAATGGGCAAAAGATAAAAACAGACACTTCTCCAAAGACATTCAGATGGCGAACAGACACATGAAAAAAATGCTCTATATCATGCATCATCAGGGAAATACAAATCAAAACCACAATGAGATACCACCTCACACCTATCAGAATGGCTAAAAATTAACAACTCAGGCAACAACAGATGTTGAGGAGGATGTGGAGGAAGGGGAACAGTTTTGCACTACTGGTGGGAATGCAAACTGGTGCAGCCACTCTGGAAAACAGTATGGAGGTTCCTCAAAAAACTAAAAATAGAACTACCCCACAACCCAGAAACTGCACTACTAGGGGGATACAGGTGTGCTGTTTCAAAGGGGCACATGCACCCCAATGCTTATAGCAACGCTATTGACAATAGCTAAAGTATGGAAAGAGCCCACATGTCCAGACGAATGGATAAAGAAGATGTGATGTACACACACACAGACACACACACACACACAGACGCACACACACACAGACACACACATACACACACACAATGGAGTATTACTCGGCAATCAAAAATAATGAAATCTTGCCATTTGCAACTACATGGATAGAACTAGAGGGCATTATGCTAAGGGAAATTAGTCAAGTCAGAGAAAGACAAATATCATATGACTTCACTCATATGAGGAATTTAAGATACTAAACAGATGAACACAAGTGAAGGGAAGCAAAAAGAATATAAAAAACAGGAAGGGGGACAAAACAGAAGAGACTCTTAAACATAAAGAACAAACAGGATTGCTGGAGGGGCTGTGGGAGGGGGGATGGGCTAAATGGGTAAGGGGCATTAAGAAATCTACTCCTGAAATCATTTGTTGCACTGTATGCTAACTAACTGGATGTAAATTAAACAATAAATTAATTTAAAAAAAAATAAGAACACTGTTCTACAAACCAAGGGCAGACGATGAAGGTCAATAAGGACACTGTCAGGAGTGTCAAAGGCTACAGAGAAGGCAACAAGTAGATATAATATTAATGCTCAAGTACTTGGCCTGGCCTGAGACAATCTATCACACTTTCTCATCTTCCTTATCAGGAAATTTCTAAATTATAATCTGTACATATTACTCAACCAGCTAGCTATTCAAATGCATATTTTATCAATAGTAAGTCCGCTCTTTCAGAATTCCTGAGCTCCCACTAACAAGCATATACTGGTCATTTTGGGTCAGGTTGTTGGCCTTCCAAAATTTTTCTGGTGTTATGTTCAAGTCTCTCAACTCAATTTAATAGACCCTATCTCACATCCTTTACTGTGCCGGGATGCAAACACTAATTCATGCAACAAAATATGAGTTACTTCTATATGCTGGGCACTGGGTGTGCATCAGTAGATAAAACACAAAAATATACCTGTCCTCACAGAGCTTTCTTTCTAGCGCAGGGATACATTAAACACAGCTACTGTCCCCTAAGGAGCCCCAAAGAAACACATCATGTTCCAGACTTACCTAGCAAGATAACAAACACATTTATTATTTCATGAAGCCAATGTGAAATCAATCAGTAACAAGAAATACAAAGCTATAATTAATCACCTACAGTGAACCTGCCTGTCCACTGAAATCATACAATACAAACAAACACTATTAACTTAAACACACATGCAGTCAGCTCTCAGTTACCTGGGTAAACTATCAACGCATCAAGAGCAATTCCCTAATACTGACTCATGTTTCTGGGTTATATCCCATCCAAACTTCTACCATGTAGTCTTCTAACACGATATAGTGTGAAAATATACAGTTTTAAGACTTCATAAACTAACTCAAATCATTACACATGCCAGTTTTACTATGTGCACCACTTTTCAAATGAACTTGCAGAGACACGCTCCCTAAATCCAATACCCTTCAATTCATTTCCCAGAGCCCATTAACCGAAGCTCTTGAAACTCTTCCCAAACTCGATTCATCTCTGAAGCCGCCTCAAACTAATAAGCCTCCAAGCACCGACCTAGCTTCAGTCTAAGAGTTCAGTCTCTAAACTTGAAGGATCACAACAAGCCCCTTTTGGTAAAAACTACTGGTATTCCAAACACGTGTACCTTTAATACTGTGTATATGTACTACTGTCCTAGCATACTGTAAATACTACAAATCATGCATAAAACATAGAAATTCTTAAAAAGAAGTAAAGTTTCTAACCTTTTCTTCCTGCACCCTAGCGATGGGTTGCATACACACCAGGAACACAAGGACCCGACAAGAAAGGCTCATCCTTATCCGAAAGAAACTGAAGCTCAGAGGTTAAGGAGTTTGCTGTGCTCATAAAAATGAGACAAAACTAGATTTGGGGATTCAAGTAACAGTGTGGTCCCAAAGCTCAAGCTTTTCATCACCCTTTTCTCCCAGGCCAATCTCCTTCCTTACACCTGGGGTCCCATGAGCTCCCTCCCTGACCTCACACCAAGCTCCTAGCCAGCTGCCACTTCTCACAATGCTCCCACCTCAAGATGCTACTAGATAAAAACAGGAATTCCTTTTATGCCTCAGTAAATGACACACAAACCAAACACTATGAATTTCTAAAGAGAGTGCTATGCTGTCTAAAAAAGCATACAGTCTACAAAGAGAGGCTTAGTTTCAGGGTAAATGATGAATACAAATTCTTAAACTCTAGCATGTCAGCAACACCAGGAGTTACAATTCAAAAGGAAAATGACTTAAGAAAATATTCACTATGGATATGTAAAAAAATAATGACAAACGTATTATGGTCCATGTGGTATAATTTCAATTAATGTTAATTCTGTTTACATTAAAATTATGTCAAATACAGTTCTAAGATTAATTGTGGTTTATTCTGGTCGTCTATGAACTAAAATAAACTCCATGCTTCATCTTAGAAATAACTCAGGGGTGCCTGGGTGGCTTAGTCAGTTAGATTAAGTGTCTGACTTCGGCTCGGGTCATGATCTTGTGGTTCATGGGTTCAAGCCCCACATAGGGCTCTGCTGATAGCTCAGACCCCGGAGCCTGCTTTGGATTTTGTGTCTCCCTCTCTCTGCCCTTCCCCTGCTCTCTCTCTCTCTCTCTCAAAAATAAACATTAAGGGGCGCCTGGGTGGCGCAGTCGGTTAAGCGTCCGACTTCAGCCAGGTCACGATCTCGCGGTCCGGGAGTTCGAGCCCCGCGTCGGGCTCTGGGCTGATGGCTCAGAGCCTGGAGCCTGTTTCCGATTCTGTGTCTCCCTCTCTCTCTGCCCCTCCCCCGTTCATGCTCTGTCTCTCTCTGTTCCCAAAATAAATAAACGTTGAAAAAAAAAATTAAAAAAAAAAAAATAAATAAACATTAAAAAAAAAAATTTTTTTTTAAAACTCAACAGGAGGTATCAAGTCCAGAGATCAACAGGAGGTATCAAGTCCAGAGATCAACGGTCCCGAATGGGAAGAGAGGAATTTCTGGTTGTTTCACTGTTACAGTAAAAAAAAAAAAAAAAAAGTCAAGGTCCAGAATGAGGATTACTACAAGGTCCAGAATAAGAAACCTATATGGTTGAAGATCCTGGCCAAAATGATACTGAATATTTTACAGAAACATCAGAAGAAACACCAATGAAGAAAAATGAACTCTATTACATTTCCACAAAATCAATTTAGAACTGAAATAATATTCAAAGGTTAAGAGCTATCTATTGCAGCAATCAGCATAGTTACTATCTAATAAAACCCATGCAAATACCCCAGCGAATTCCGAGTAGTAAACACATAAAATGAACACACAGAGAAATGCACAAAGCAAACTAATAAAATTTCAAAGAAACCAAAGAAAGAAACAGGGCACAGATAACAAAAATCCTGAGACAAGAGGAAGAGGAAAGGAAGGTGAAGAAAAAGAACGCTGATGGAGAAGATCATAACACTACTGAGCATGAAAGGATTACAAACAAGGAAACTGAACTCCAGAAAGGCTAACTGGTGTGGAAAACACCACGCCGCCAGGCACGATATGGCCAGTGCACATCAGCAGCCATGGTGACAGGGTTAGAAACACCTTGGGCCAGACCCCCAATGCTCTTCCTGCAACAACTCAGAGCCCACATGAGCCTCCTCATTTGCTGGTTGAGCAGTCTCCCTCCTACTCCTAGAACCTTCCATTCATTCAGCAATTATTGTCTCAATTGAAAGAATCAATGAATAAAGTTTCACAAGCTCTTAATTGTTTTGTTGTTTTTCCACCCTCTGTTTTGTGCTTCCCCCTGGGCTGTGATTTATCCACACAGCTCTCCTAGTTCCCTTTCTATCTGCCAGCCCTGCTCTTCCCCAACTGCCTTGGACATCCCATCTGTGCACCAAACTCAAACTCAACTCTTTCTTCAAATCCAACTTATGTCTCCTTTTGCTCAGCTGACCTTTCCCTGGATGCCCTGGCCAAACACAACCATTCTGACCTCTGCATGGCTCACTCAACATTAACCACATCTCGTGCGTATCTTCCTACAGCTTGAACATTCTTGTCTTTAAGAAAAAGTTCCTACTCCTCTTTAAATGACGTACACTGTTATTATATGACGGATTCTCTCACATACTGGATTCATAATACCTCGTTATTGCTTACCAAAAAACTACTCCTGAAGGACACAGAAAAACAAAACAAACAAAAGACAAAGAGGTACAAGGAAACTTTTGGAAGTGATAAATATATTAATTACCTTGACTGTGGTGACGGTTACATAGGTGTATATATGTACAAACTCCAACTGTATACATTAAATATATGCAGATTTCTGTATATCAATTAAAAAGCAGAGAAAGGAAGGTGGAAGAACAAAGAAGAAAAAACTGAAGAAAAAGAGAAGACAGAGAAGGCGGCAAGCAACTAACACAGGAGGTCAACTGTGTGCCCTGAACTACCATCTGTTGTCTCCCTTAATGCTCACAATAACTCCGTGAGGCAGAATTAAAATATTTATGTTAATTAAAATATTTATGTTAAAGAAACGGAAATGAAACGCTTAGAAAGGTTAAGGAACCAGCTCAAATTTACATAGCAAGTTTTATACACATGGTTGGCAATGATTCCTTCTCCACTCCACAGCAGAGTTGATGATATAGGATAATTAATGCATTTAGGAATGCCACCTGAATCATTGTCAAGGTCATATGACAAAAGGTATTTAAAACAAGAGGGGACTCTTGTTAACAAGTTACTTGAATGAGAAGTACACTATGTCAACCTATTTCAATGTGCTTTATATACATTTCTGGAAAATGAAAGCACAAGATAAATCCTAAATTACTAGTGTTAAAATACAATAAACTACGTAATGTCCCTCTCAATTTTCTCCTACTTACAATATCTCTTCTCAGTCTCCCCTAACTAAAGGTTACAGTACATTAGACGTTTCTTTGAAGTATTATTTGTATATGCAAAGATAATAATGCTGCTTTAGAAGAGAAGGCAATAATAAAAAGTGGATAGGGGCGCCTGGGTGGCTCAGTCGGTTGGGCGGCCGACTTCAGCTCAGGTCATGATCTCACAGGCACAGTCCATGAGTTGGAGCCCCGCATCGGGCTCTGTGCTGACAGTCAGAACCTGGAGCCTGCTTCGGATTCTGTGTCTCCCTCTCTCTCTCTCTCTCTCTCTGCCCCTCCCCTGCTCATGCTCTGTCTCTCTCGGTCTCAAAAGTAATTAAAAACATTTTTTAAAAAGTGGATAACTTAGAATATATTGCACACTCTAAATACAGTTAAAACAGTTAATATTTATGAAGTGCTGACTGTGTGCAGACACTTACCTCACATAAATCCTTATAACGACCTACAGGTAGATTCTATTATGATCCCTATTTTACAGAAGAAGCAATGGAGTCACAGAGAGGTTAAACAAGCTGCCCAAGGTCATACAGCTAATAAGTAGAGCCGGGACTCAAATCCAAGCAATCTTAACTCCGAGTCCATATTCCGACGCACCAAATTACAACGGAAACGAGCACATTTTAGAGAAAAATTATTTAAACAAGCACTAAAATGCAGAACTGGTCAAATCAAAAGTAGATGCACAAAAATTTCCCAAGGGGAAGGGCACATATGAATTATCCCTACAGTCATTTATGAAACTTACAATGAAATATTAGGTATAATATGTGCAAAACTGCCTAGGAACAAAAAGAGAAAAGCGAAGAAAGTCAAACAAGGTTGATTAAAAGTTACTAAAAAGAACTTTAAAGGAAAAGCATCCACTGTGGTTTTGCACTACAACTAAGACAGAAGAACCTTAAGTCAAACAATGACAAGACTGGAGGAAAGCGGAGCTAGGAAAAATATACAGAACAAAGAAAAAGAGCAAGGATGACTACAGTGTCAACAGTGGAAGGACACAAGGGATGATGGTCAGGAACACTTATGCTCATATTTGGAAGGACAAACGAAGGAAAAAAGGAAACAACCTAAAGGTCTAGCAACAGAGCAAAGGGGAAATAAAATGTGGTCTAGCCCTGAAATGTCAGAGCACGTCACCGTGAAAAGAAATGAACTACACAGATATGTACATACCTACTCTGATGAAATGCAATGGAGGAAACCACAATGATTAAGTGATAAGGAGTGAAAAAAGGTACGTTGCAAAATACATACAACACTATCTGCAGTTTAAAAACACATAATACTATACACTGTTGGGGGATAGTAAAACTGTACAGAAATGCAGACAAATAATAAAATTCAGATCACCAAGTTCATGTCAGTGGTTTGACATGGAGGATTTGACAGTGGAGGATTTGAGGGAGGGAAACAGGTCTCTTTCTTTGGATTAAACATTATAAAATACTTTTCAGACATACAGAGAGCACTTTTTTTTTAACAGAAAGAAAATTAAAAAGGAACGTGATAATTAGATTATGGCATTCCAAACTGCATTATATTCCTGATCCAAAAAATTCCAAAAGGGCAATGATAATGATTCCTGAACAGGAGGATATATCCTTAAGTATTCACATTCGAGTACAAGAAGAAAATTCTAGTTAAATTCTCTCAATTCAGTTCATTTCTCTTTCTTTATGCTCTCCCTGTAAAAACAGGGCTGTGGGGGCTGGGGGAGGGCAGTAAAACTATGTGTAATCAAAATAAATATTGTCCTGAATGTCATCGCGGCTCCTTTCCTGATATAATGGTGTCTTCAGAGGGAAGAGCCCCGGAGAGGAGGCCCAGTGCCTGGGCTAATAACACAGACTCTGGAACCAAACTGCCTGACAGGAGATCCAGCACACCTTAAGCAAGTCACTTTAGATCCCCTGGGCCTCAATTTCCTCATCTGTGAAATAAAAAGGATTTTAAAAGAAAAAAAAAAAAAAACTATTAAAATTGAGAAGAAAACAGAACGAGCATCTGACCAGAGGGAGTATTAATTATCGTAAAGGTGTCGGCTATTAGCCTTCTTCCAAAGACCGTTAGTTTAGAAGAAAAACCAGGATTTGTACCAGAAAAATATAATTGTGGTTGCTTTCTAAATCAAGTAGGGGCTAACAAAGCTGACCATGACAGGACAGGAAAATGGACAGCTTTTTCACCTCCCGCGCAGTCAATGTTAGGGTAGCAGGGTAAGCGTTTTATTTTTCTAATAGTCTTTGGTATCATTATAACATCTCCAGTGTGTACATATTTGCAAACATACACACCTGGACTAAATTCAAGGTAAAACGCTATTCCCTGGCTCCCTTGTTCACCTGTCAGCCCAATTCATCTTAGAAAACCAGGCTATCACCTCCACTGTGAAGATTCCCCCTTCCCCTCCTCTGCTCCATCTGTACAGTACCATACTGCAATCCATCTGCGCTTACACCTTCTTCGCCTACACCATAGAATGTCCATACGCCTCGTTCTTTTCGTGAACCATGAGGACCTCTTTGAGAACAGAGACCAGCAATCATTTGCAAATTCCCAGTGTGTCGCAAGATAGGCACTAAATACGCACGTGAATGAATGAATCGATTCCACTATATTCTCTTATAACAAATACCTTCAGAAACCAGTAGAAACCTGTATTTGGAGGTGGTTTATCCAAAAGATTATTTAGGTATCTTCAGTTCTAATTAAGAATTAGCAGATCAGGGGCGCCTGGGTGGCGCAGTCGGTTAAGCGTCCGACTTCAGCCAGGTCACGATCTCGCGGTCCGTGAGTTCGAGCCCCGCGTCAGGCTCTGGGCTGATGGCTCAGAGCCTGGAGCCTGTTTCCGATTCTGTGTCTCCCTCTCTCTCTGCCCCTCGCCCGTTCATGCTCTGTCTCTCTCTGGCCCAAAAAATAAATAAACGTTGAAAAAAAAAAAATTTTATAAAAAAAAAAAAAAATTAGCAGATCAGTTGAAACCACTGAATCATCTACCAGTTCTTTTTTTTTTTTAATTTTTTTTAATGTTTATTTATTATTTTTGAGAGACAGACAGAGTGTGAGCAGGGGAGGAGCAGAGAGAGAGGGAGACACAAAATCCCAAGCAGGCTCCAAGCTCTAAGCTGTCAGCAGAGAGCCAGATGCGGAGCTCGAACTCATGAAACCATGCGATCATGACCTGAGCCAAAGTTAACTGACTGAGCCACCTACGTGCCCCATTATCTACCAATTCTTTAGGCCTCAAGGTGGGAAACATTAGAAGTATGGAAGTATACTCCAGTAAAAACAGAAGCTAAACTTTGAAATTAAAAGAACTAAGGCATTTAAAATGTCAAGGAAACAAAAGTAGTCTAAAAACTTTCTTATGAAACTAAAAATAGCATGTACGAGAAGCTATCACAAGATTTAATGTTTATATCTTCTCTTTTTCTCCTTTTTCAGAAAGGAACGAATCACAAGTCAGATGAAAGGATTTTCCCTATTAAAGTGGATAAAATCAAACCTAAACCATGTATTAAATCAATTTCACATGATGCTTCTATAGTGAGGTTTTGTAAAGACCCTATCAGTCAGCTAAAGATGGGCTGATTTTTAACTTAACAATTCTTGGCAATTTTTTGGAAATTGCCAGGGCTCCACTAGAAGGTACTGATTCGCAAAAAATCAATTCCAGGCCTTCCTTGGGCTACTACAGCAGGGGTGTCCCTCCTCCCAGCTAAGGGGCTGGCCTCACTTGGATCCCACCCCCTCCCAAGTTCTCAGGAACTTTGCACAAAGAAGCTAGCACTTTTCTCATCTGTATTCAACCTCTCCCTTCCAAGGAACACCTTCCCATCGGCTTTTAAATGTAAACAATACTCAATTCCCCTCTCATTGGAGCCCCCACCCCTGCAGGCCCACTGCTTCGGACTGTGCCCGCACTTCCCTGGCCACTCCTCCCATCTGCGGTGCCTCCTCTACCCGGCTCTATCCCAGGCCTCCCCCAGGTCGTATTCTAGTCTCTTCACAGGCAATCTCACCCAGGCCAGAGGGTTCACCCACCACCTCCACACTGATGGCTCCAAAACAGTAAAACTAGTAATCGCTGGACATCTCCTTCTCTCAACCTGCAAACTATTAATCACCATGTCTGGCAATTCTACCTCCAATTTTCCTTTTTCTCAGTATTTCTGCTCATGATATGAGGCTCTTAAGAGGATCAAACGGGCTAACGTGATAGTACTTTGAAGGGAGACAGGGGGGACTTAAATCTGAGTATTAGTATTCATTAAATTTAAATCTCCTTGAAAACAGGGCCTTTATCAAATTCATCTTTTTATTTATTCCACACGGCACACCAACGGTGCTGTGCAGGCAGATAGCATTGAGTAAGCGTACTGCAATGCATTATTTGCATTGGCTTAATACACATTCAACTGAAATATCCATATACTTAACAGCTGGTATTTCCCAAACCACATTATTATTTCGTCTCCTAAGAGGTGAGAATTTTAAGTGTAAACTACTCTGGTTACCTTCGATCATTATGATGCTGGCTTACCTAAGTGAGAAAACCCTGTCACCTTTTTTGGCCTGGCGTTCCTGACAACCTCCAAATCCCATCAAGTCCAAAGCTCACCTAAAGATCCTTGGTTCCCAAACGTTCTTGTTTGGAGGGGAAATTTTAAGTGTTACAGGAACATTGAGGCCGGGAGGCAGAATGCTTCAAAAAGCTCCCCATCTCATTTTTCTATCTTGCGATGTGAGCTAGAGCACGCTGGGTAGGAACCAACACCGTGAAATGAAAGGAATGTTATCGTTCAAAAGTTCTCAAACTCTCGCATTATGTACATTCGATTACAGACTCAGAACGCAAGACTGTAAAATCTCACGTCAGTTCCAAAAACTCCCTCATTTCCACCTCAATCGCAATCCTCACTATACTCTTCATTCACACAGCACTTTTCTTTCATTGCACTTCTCATAACCTGTAATTATATATTTATCTGGAGGATGATTTGCTTCATACGTTTCCTCCATGAGGGCAAGGATCACCTCAATTCTGTTCATTGCTGTATTTCCAGCACTTACATGGTGCCTAAAATATAACAGGCGTTAAAAAGGCTGTAGCTGAGCAATTAATTGAATGAGGAATAGAAGTAGTCATTTAAGCAGGGAAGCACATAAGCAATGAGAACGATCCTGAGGCCCTAAAATCTGACCCCCCCCCCAAACCAGTGGGCATGATTTTCCGCTCATAATTTATCCATCCTTCGTTTCTCCATCCCCTTTTCCTTCCTTCCTTCCTTCCTTCCTTCCTTCCTTCCTTCCTTCCCTCCTTCCTCCCTTCAAGGACATTTTAGACTGAAAAAATATTTCAGCTTTGAATCCCGACCAGACATCTTAATAAATCCAGTAACTGAGACCCAAAGACACCAGGTGACCTGTCACCTGGACCCTGCTCATAAAAGAAGAGAGAGCACGAAAAGCCTAAAGAACAAGCCACAGTGACTACAGAAGTCTTAGTCATCCCTAAGGGTCAGAACCGTGCAAGAAGATGCCAGAAAACAAAAGGATGAAGTCTGTGCAACTGACTACCACGTCACCACACCTCTTCCCTGTAATAACCTTCTAATTCGCTTCAGGAGCCAACTCAGCGACAACCTTCACCTCCCAGGACTAATCTGGGGACACAAACAAGGTTGCAGTGGTCATGAAAGGTCTTCAAACTACAGCTCTCCAGGGCCCGCCCCCCCCCCCTCAAAAATCCACCGTGGCAACAATTCAGCCAGCCACCAAAGAGAGGCAGCATAATATAGTGGTTAGATTCAAGAGCTCTGGAGTTTTAGACAGCCTAGTCTGAATCCCAGCTTCTCTTACTTGCTGTGATCTGGGGCAAGCTATGTGTCCAAACTGCGGTTTCTCTAGCTGTAAAATGGGAATGAGCACCGCAACAGAGAGCTGTTAACTGTGTGAAGATATCACGTCTAATGCACTTTGTACAGAGCCCGGCATGTAATAAGCTCTCAATAAATGTCAACTATGTGTCACTGTATTCAGCCGTAATCGCTTTCGCAAGGCCTATTCCCTCTCTAGCTGCCATATAATTTTAAAGACGTTGTTCTACCCTTTCCATGTTGGAGGGGCCATACATACAACAGCTTAGAGCACATTTTCTAAATCCAGACCGGGGGAACCAGTTAAATGTCGCTGCGTCTCAGGTGGCTCACCTATGGAGCGGGCCCGATAACTACTCCCCCGCAGGGCTGCTGATAACGAGCACCACCTCGGCGTTACACATTCTATTACTGGATGTGTAATTAAAACGCACTTACGGAAAAGTAAACCTGCAACTCTCAACCCCAACCATCGGCCAACCGTGGCCCCACCAGCCAGGGGGCCAGAACAAATGCCAAGGTCGACCCCGCTCACCCACCCAATTTCTGCCCCCAGCCGGCAGCAACAGACACCCCCGCGCGTCCCTCCAGCAGGGTTTCCCGCAATCGCAGGGCTATATCCTCGCAGGGACCGCGTCAAGGCCCACCCAAAGGAAGATGCCAGCACCCCCCCCCCCCACCCCCCACTGCCCGCCAAGCCGCCCGCCCCTACAGAGCCGGGAAGGACCCAGGGCATCCTTCCTCCCCCGGACTGCGCGGACGCCCGCGCTGCGGTTCCCCCAGCTCACGTGAGCCCTTCGGCCCAGGCCCCACGTCACCCGCTTCCCGGACCCCACGGCGGCGCCTCCCACCCTGCCGGGCTGCCTCCCCCACTACGCCGCGGGCCGCCACGCGACCCCGCGGCCGCCTGCGCGCCCACCCCCGGGGCCCGGCTCCGCGGCCTCGTCGGGCACCCGGGGCCCCCCGGGCCGCTCGCGTCCCACCTCCACTCCCGGGAGGCTCTCGGGCCCAGCCCGGCCGCACGCCGAGGCCGCGCCGCCGACCGGCCCCCGCCGCTCCCACAACGGGCGCCGCACTCACCGCGACGCAGGAGCCCCCGTTCTTCCAGCCTCGGGCCCGCGCAGGCCTGGCTGCGCCCCAGAGAATTCACGCCCCGTGCCGCCTCCTGGGGACCCCGGCGCAGCCGCCGCGCCCGCACTGCGAGAGGACGACCTTCTGCTACCCCGGCCGCAGCCGCCGCCGCCGCCACCGCCACCGCCTCGTCCCAGCCCCGGCCGCGGCGACACACGCTGCCTCGCTCGCAGGCGCCGGCAGACCAGCGTCTGTTGAGCCGAACCGCCCGGGACGCGCACCCCCGGCCGGCGCTCGTTGCATATGCAGAGAGGCCGCCGCCCATTGGCCCGCGGGCGGTGGCGCGTGCGGGGCTGGGCCTATCGAATTCCGGCCGGGGAGCGCGGCGCGGTCGGCCCGGGGCGGGACGGGGTTACTACGGGTCATTCGGCGGAGCCGCCGCGGACGGGACCCAGCCGCCACCGGCGCGGGGCGGGGACCCGGTCGGCGGGAGGGATCGGACCGCAGCGGCAGGGGGGGAGGGGAGGCGGGCTCTGCGGTCGAGACGTGGGCGGAGGACAGGCGGGTCCAGCGGGGTCTGCAGTAGGGCCGCCCCCTCAGGGGGAAAAGACCGCCCCTCCCCAAAAAAAGAACTGGAAATGCACTGTTGCTGCTGTGGTGTTTAAATCTTAACATCGACCGTGCGATAATACGCGTATTCTTTTCACGCTTAAGCGCATCACTATCCTTTTCTTCTTGCACACGTTTTTGGCAAATTTTGTAAAATAAAATGATTTTCGGAAATAATCGGAAGCGAGAGGGGCTCCTTTATTATTTCTCTTGTTTTGGCCCCACTTAACCCGGTAAATAGCCCATCAAGATTTGATTGTTTTCAAGGGATAAAGTTTATTCCACATTATTGTTTTTAGACATTCTTCTTCTGCATCCAGAAGTGTTTCTGTATTTTAAAGAGTTTGTCGTTATATC
This sequence comes from Prionailurus bengalensis, assembly GCF_016509475.1. Classification (NCBI taxonomy): domain Eukaryota; kingdom Metazoa; phylum Chordata; class Mammalia; order Carnivora; family Felidae; genus Prionailurus; species Prionailurus bengalensis. The sequence goes on along the minus strand of NC_057345.1, from coordinate 207,566,774 downwards.
TCATTTTAAACACTGCAAAGCAAAAAGGACAGGAGTGCAGGTACACTGCCTCCCCACAAGCAAACAAATGCAAACCAAAACACAAATGACTAACACAAAAACTACAGTGCTCTGAAAAAAAAAGATGCCTTTCGTTACCCACTAGTAGGAGGGTTGGGCTTTTTTTTTTTTTAACCCACCAAAATATTTAATTGGTCTGGGAACAAAGTTATAACAATAAGTCAGATGTGATACCACAGGAAATAAAACTGATTTGGAGGGTTTTATTTTTTTTTATTTTTTTATTTTTAGTGAAGGAGCTAGAAATAGCTACTTGAATAGTAAATCTCCCCGCTATGCAAAACTTTTCTTTAAGTAGGTGAAAGGTGACGTTTCTGAGCCAGCCGGAGGCTAAAAGCAAGGGCGCACTTCCCTAGAGAATCTCTAAAATCAGCGAAGCAGTCTGAACTTGAACTCGGTGGAGCGTTGATGCACACGGCAAAGAAAGCTCTCTCACCTTGGGCCCCAGGCCAATTTAGCTACCTAAAGGAATGGCTACCTGACTCAGGCAACCTGTTCTTCCACTAGGAAATATGTTCAGTTGCTGCTAGTCTATAGAAATACTGTCAAAGGATGGACTCTGGGGACGCCTGGGTGGCTCAGTCGGTTAAGCGTCCGACTTCGGCTCAGGTCATGATCTCACAGTTTCATGGGTTCGAGCCCCACCTCAGGCTCTCTCTCTGTCTCTCTCTCTCCCTCCCCTGCTCTTACTCTCTCTGTCTCTCTCAAAATAAACTTAAAAATAGTTATTTTAAAAAAAAGTTTTCAGTATATTTTTATTTTTATCTAGAGCTTTTGAGAGTTATAGGATTTGCCTTCGCTCTCCTTCCTTTCAGAAAAACTCAATTCAGAAACTATAACGGCCAACTAAATGAAAGCATCCAACAGTACCTTTTATAGCTTTGTTATTTTTCCAAATTACAGGGGAATCCAGGGAGATGTCTTTGTAATTCTCAAGAACACTTAATGATCTGTTTTATTTGAAGGGTCGCAGAAATAGTCTGTGACCGCCTGGCTAACTACTGCTAACATTTTCCATAATCATTATAATGTAAAACCAGGCCCAGCTGATGTTCAAAAGTGTAACGGAAGCCTTTTTTGTTCTTTCATTTCTGGGGATTGAGAAGGGGTGGGAGGAGCTGAGGTAGCACGGGATACTATAGGTTTGAGTTACGATGGTTCTGGCTCCAAGGATCAGAACAATCAACAAAAAAACGATGACCTTTATTTGCGTCACATAAAGATTGATCCAGAGGCAGGGCAAGTCCGAGATGAGTCCAGAGACTCTGCCCTGTCGCTGAGGATCAGAGCTTTTACCACCTTTCACTGTCAGTCTCAGCAGATCGGCTTCATCACAGATGGCAGCCACAGTGTCAAGTGTCACATGAAAACACAACAGCAACTGGCCCAAACCTAGAGGCACGTTCCCTAAGGCCATTTCTTATTAAGGTGGAAACCCTTCGTCAGAAGGCTCGCGACAGACGGCTCCTCAAGTCCCATTGGCTGGAATTAGGTCACATGTTCATAGCCTAGCCGCAAGGGAGGCCTGGAAGGGTTGGCCTTCCCGGCCTCCCTAATGGGAGGCCGGCACTGTCAACGTGGAAGCAGACAGGGAACGAATACATGTGGGAAGGCCTCCAGTATCTGCCACAGATATCACCTGAAAGTACTTCTCTCTGACATAAAGTGCTTAAACAATAAAACCATCTATTAGCTCGCTTAAAATGGCCAGAGGAAGGCACTTCCGGGGTTGCTTCAAAGGCTCAATTGGTGTTACCGAGAGCCTAGCTTCTTCTCTCTCTGCGTTCTGCCAAGCTCAGTGTTTATGTTCTTTCCCTTCGTGATTTTGCTAGCAAGTGAAATGCTCTGATAAACTGAGCCCCCTGACAGATCACCTACCAGGGCTGGGAAAGGACAGTCTAGCAGCTGGACACAGCATCATTTGACCTCCAGTTCAAACTATAGGAAGGGCACTGTGAAGGACAGGGCCCACCCCAAAAGAGGATCAGCCTCAAGCTGGCTCTTTAGCACTGTCCTTTAAGGGACCTTTAAGAGTTTTATCAGGCAGGGCATGCCCAGTTGGCTCCGTTAGTAAATCAAGCAGCACTTGATCTCAGGGCCGTGAGGTTAAGCCTGCCATTCTGCTTACCTTTTTTTCTTCTTTCTTTCTTCTAAGGAGGTTTTTTTTAATTTTTTAAATTTTATTTATTTTTAAAAATTTTTGTTAACATTTATTTATTTTTTGAGAGACAGAGCACGAGCGGGAGAGGGGCAGGGAGAAAGGGAGACACAGATTCCGAAGCAGGCCCCAGACTCTGGCAGTCAGCACAGAGCCAGACACAGAGCTCGAACTCAGTGACTGCGAGATGGTGACCTGAGCCGAAGTCAGATGCTTAACCGACTGAGCCACCCAGGCATCCCTCTGCTTACTTTTTTAAAAAAGAGTTTTAGGGGCGCCTGGGTGGTGCAGTCGGATAAGCGTCCGACTTCAGCCAGGTCACGATCTCGCGGTCCGGGAGTTCGAGCCCCGCGTCGGGCTCTGGGCTGATGGCTCGGAGCCTGGAGCCTGTTTCCGATTCTGTGTCTCCCTCTCTCTCTGCCCCTCCCCCGTTCATGCTCTGTCTCTCTCTGTCCCAAAAGTAAATAAACGTTGAAAAAGAAAAAAAAAAAAAAGAGTTTTATCGGGCAGTACTTACCGGGGAGGAAGTAGTATGATAGGACCCGTGGATCCCGTAGTCACATGCCCATCGTTGCTACTCTGCCATAAAATGGGTCCCTTAGTAGCAGACAAATGTTACGCAAGATTCCATGATGGCATATCAGGCACTCTGTGAGCCAAGACTCAATGGGCAGGATTGGCAAATCCGTGCAAAGATTTTGTAGCAGCCCCAGTAAAGACAAATAATTGCCCTACACACTGGTAGGGAGAACGCCCTGAGGTGGAGATTCACAGGTGCCATCAGCATATCCTGGACATATGAGTGATAAGATATGTGCAGGGCACCAATACAGCTGCCACGAGTGGACAATCAATTGTGTCTACCATTTATCTTTTTGTTGGGGGGGGGGGAATGGAATGTATTTCAAGGAATTTTCCAGTTACTGAATTTCAAGAAAAGAATCAGGAGAATTCTAAGAGGTCCTGTGTGTCCAAATCCTGTGGTCCTGTCTTTCTAGAAAGCCCTTTGTAACAGGCATCAGATTCAGGAGGAAAGTGCATGGTGATCATGACGTAAGATATCACAGTGGGATACCCTCCTACCCACTCTATATAAAGACCCCTAGGGATTGAGATTCTTAATGTCAGTGTCCTCAATGACACTAGATTGCATAAACACTCTTATCAGTATGAATCTATTCCCAGCCCTACCCATCAGAATTCCATAAAAATAAGCTAATGTTAATTATCTTTATATATATATATATATATATATATATATATATATATATATATATTTTGAGAGAGAGAGAAAGAGAGCATGAGCAGGGGAGGGGCAGGGAAAAAGGGAGAGAGAGAATCCCAAGCAGGCACTGCTCTGTCAGCACAGAGCCCGATGAAGGGCTCAGTCTCATGAACCATGAGATCATGACCTGAGCCAAAATCAAGAGTCAGACGCTTAACTAACTGAGCCACCCAGACACCCCTAATTAGCTTTTGAAAGTAACAACACATACTATCTCATATCAAGTTCATTTTGATTAAGGATAATTTCCAATTAAGGAAGTGAACATTTTTTTTAAACATGTATTCATTTTTGAGAGTGCACAAGTGGGGGAGGGGCAGGGAGAGGGGGACAGAAGATCCGAAGTGGACTCTGTGCTGACAGGCTGACAGCAGCAAGCCCAATGTGGGGCTCGAACTCACTAACTGCAAGATCATAACCTGAGTTGAAGTGACACTTAACCCGACTGAGCCACCCAGGTGCCCCTAAGGCAGTGAAATTTATTAGCTACACATTTGTCTGTGTCTTAAAGTCTCTTTAAATCCACTGTTGGGCTTGTTTGCTGCTCTATGTGGGAGTCTCTACATATATAGAGTCTTATAATATCTTCATTAAACTTTATAATTTTTCAATTCATTTGAATATAGACATAAAGAACTCTGAATTCAGGAAGTTATAGTAAACTCTCCAAAATAGTTGGTTTTCTAGTATTTTTTAAAGGTATTCTGGAATAGAGACTTGATATGTTTGATTAAAAAGAGATAACTGAGACATAGCAGTTAGAATTAAGTTTGACTGTATGTAACTGAGAATGCAAAATAATAGTGGCTGAAGCAAACAAGGACTTTAATTCCACCTAAAAGGAGTATGGAAACTCCATGTAATCATCAGGGACCCAAGATGATTCTCTCTTTCTGCTATTATTCCTCATGTGTGGCTTTTTCATGTGTGACTTCCCTACTCAAGGTCATAAAATAGCTGCCAGAGCTCCCGCCATCACATCTACCTTCCAGGCATCAGGAACAAAGAAAAGAAGATTGTAAAAGGCATGCAACTCCCAGTAAGTCTCTTTAGGCAATTAAAAGAATTATGAAATTGCTTTTCCATTTTCCATTTTTTGGTTTTTCCATTTTCTGGTCAACATGCCATTGACCAGAATAGACTGGGATGTGAAATCTCCCAGAAGCACACATTACCATCCTAAATGAAATCATGATTCTGTTACTAACCATGAAGGGAAGTTATTGGGTAAGGTATTGGGTAAGGGAAGTTATTGGGTAAGCAACCTACAGTCTGCCCCCCCCCCCTTGATAAAGATGGGGCAGTTGATGGAAACCATAATATGTTGAGCACTGAAATGCATGCCTTTATTTTATTTTATTTTATTTCATTTCATTTCATTTCATTTCATTGGTTTATTTATTTATTTTGAGAGAGAGAGAGAAAGAGAGAGAGAGAGAAAGCAGGTGAAGGGCAGAGAGAAGGAAAGACAGAATCTCAAAAAGGCTCCATTCCATCAGCACAGAGCCCAATGTGGGGCTTGAACTCACTGTGAGATCATGACCTGATCTGAGATCAAGAGTTGGACACTTAACTGACTGAGCCACTCAGGTCCCCCTGAAATGCATGCCTGTAACCCGATGTTGTTCAAGTTTTCCTAGGGCCAACGAAAGTGCTCCTGTTCATTTCTCCCTTTGATTTAGAAGTTTGTGACAATAGAGGGCAACTGTTCTACATTTTTCTGACAAAGAGCTTTCGTATAATTGTGAGGTTATATGTCCTTTCTCTTCTTGGGAACCATCGGTCTTCATTTTCTTCGCAGTTCCTTGCTGAACTTCATGCTTTCATCCTTTTTGCTTCTTTTTTCTGGACCTGCTATAGTTTCTTTATATCATTATAAAATGTTTGGAAGCCAAGCTGGGGTTCAATGCTCTAATTAATTGCGCATTAGTTCAAGATATTCCTGTGCCACGAGGTGACAGGTACTGTACCAGATGCTGCAAATATAGCACTTACCAAGACAGAAAAGGTCCTGACCCGTAAGGAGTTTATATTCTAAGATAGGATCACTATAATAAATAAATAAAAATAGTGAAACAAGATAATTACAGAGTCAAAGACGCTCGTTAGACCTTAGGATAACTGGAAGAAAGGAAGAACAGAGACACCTTTGGATAGAGAAGTCAGCGGTGACAACTCAGAGAGGTGACACTGCAGCCCTGATGAGGAACTGGCTGAGAGTTTTGGCAGGAAAACCATCTTCCCGCTCTAGAGAGCTTTTCCCAGAGCCTAGAGACAGATACTTGCATCACGTGAACTTGACCTGGCCTTTTTAGGAATCCTGCCCAGTTTGCAGAATCAATAAATGTAACCAGGACCACAGTCCTATCATCTAAAGCTTCATTAGATCTTGCTTTGTCATTTAAGGCATTTAATTTAAATGTCAAGTGCTCTGTGAAGCTCCCAAGCAAAATGACGCGTCCCATTTTCTGTGCTTTGTTTGTGCCATTGGGTTATTGGTTAGGCCTCTTTAGGTTCCAAAGAATAGGAAACGGAAATTAAACTTGCTTAAGCAAATGGCATTTATTGGCTTACAAAATTGAAGGGAGTTTATCTACCCGTAGGGACAGCTTGATAAGGAGCTCGAAAGAAATCGGAAAGTGCAATTTGGACTCTCTCTCCGTTCCGCAGGTCGGCTTCCTTTGGTGCGGGTGTTTGAAACCCACCCCCCCCACCCCCCCACCCGAGCAGTAAGACGGCTGGAGGCCCTTGCCTACTCGGAGCCCACAGGAAACTCAGGGTCTCTTCCCAGAAATCTCTTTTCCGCTTGAGCTCCTGGGCGTCCCTCCCTGCCCAATCTGCGTGCCCGGAACACCCCGCTCTGTCCCGACCTGATTGACTTGCTCCCCCCTGGGACGTGAGAGTGGGGTTCAGGAATCCACACCCCAAAGGCACTGAGGCAGTGTGGTGGAAAGGCAGACGTAGCTCTTCCCCAGGGAAATCAGAGCGCGTCACTAGTCAAGGTGAAAGGAAACAAGGACATCAGATGGCACCACCATGAGCTCTTGTGCTGTCTCGAGGCCAGTTGTGTCTTTCTCTTCCTCTGATTCCGTGCTGAGCTGTTCGAGACGAAACGTTATTTCGCCTGTGACGGCTTTCGTTTATCTTAATGTTCATTCTTTCTATGAATGCTACTGAATTCATACTTATACGTTTCAATCCACGTTTAACTGACCATTTCGCAGGCCTTCTAAGCCCTTCCAGTCTGCTCAACCTGGGAGCTCGTAAGACATGCGGAATCTCAAGCCCAGACCTACTAACACCGGATGTTCATTTTAACAAGATTGTTCAGGTCATTCATAGACACATTAAAAATTGAGAATCACTGGTCTCCGGGTCTAACTAGCGCCATCCACTGGAAATCTAATGGAAGCCACATATGTGATTTCATATTTTCTAGTAACCACACTTAAAAAGTTCGAAGAAGGGGCGCCTGGGTGGCTCAGTCGGTTGAGCGTCCGACTTCAGCTCAGGTCACGATCTGACGGACCGTGAGTTCGAGCCCCGCGTCGGGCTCTGGGCTGACGGCTCGGAGCCTGGAGCCTGCTTCCGGTTCTGTGTCTCCCTCTCTCTCTGCCCCTCCCCCGTTCATGCTCTGTCTCTCTGTCTCAAAAATAAATAAACGTTAAAAAAAATTAAAAAAAAAAAGTTCGAAGAAAAGAGCCAAATTCATTTTAGTAATATATTTCATGTGACTCAACATATCCCGAATATCATCATTTCAGCGTATAATCAATATAAAAAATATTAATGAAAAACGATTAGAGGGTGCTCTTGTAACCTGGGTATGTATACATATTTATATTTATATTTTATACATACAGTATACCTCAGTTTGGACTAACCCCCTCCGAGTGCTCAATAGCCACATATGGTTAGTGGTTACCATATTGATCACCCCAGCTCTAGACTGTAAGATGCATGAAAGCAACAGATAGCATGTGTTTCACTCTCCACTGTATCCCAGCGCCTAGTCCAGTGCCTGACAGGTAGGAAGCGCTCACTAAATGCTTGTTGAATTCATAAATTGACAGGAGAGATGTTTAAAACATTTAACCAGCACAGCAAAAGCACTGACCAAAGAGTATAGGTCCCCAGTACCGGTCACAATTGACACAGGGCGTCGACAACCATAACTGCGACATCGGCGAGGGCAGACATAGCACCAGCCAAGAGTACGTGCCCAGGTCCAATCCCTTCATATCTCAAATGAGGACACAGAGTCCAGACAGGTAAGTGATTTGTGCATAGTCACCCGTTCTTTATGCACAAAGCTAGGATTGGACATTCAGGTCTCAACTTCCAACCCAGAAAGCCTTCCACTAAATTCATTCATTAGCGAGAACCTATTGTGTGCAGAATCACCCTGGGGGGGAGGGGGGGACAGCAGGAGAAGAAACAAAGAGGAATGATATTCCTGTGCATCCCAGGACACCCCAGCTGACTAAGATCATTTTCTTTTTCAGTGGACCAGAAACCTCAACTCCAGCTGATTTAAATAAAAAAGGCATGTATTCAGTCATGTAATTGGAGCCCTGGAGGTAGAGTTTCCTTCTGGTGCAACTTCATCTAGACTCCCTTGTCATCAGGCTCCTCTGTATTTCTGCCCCTCTGGGCTTGTCTTTCTTCATGGGTTGACTTCACCAGACCGGTAACCCCTAGCTCTGAACTACCCTTCCTCAAATCGCCAAATTAAGCCCGAGGAAAAAAATAGCTATCTTTTTCAGAAATCCTGGGAAACATCTTCTTGCATTGTGTTGACTGTGATAAGACTAATCTGCTATCCTTACCTCAAAAGCAGCTATGTGTGCAGAGAGATAAAATATTCTTGCTCAAGGTAGTCAGGGCCTGTCCCCAGAGCTGAGAGTGGGGCCACCAGGGGTAGGCGGCACGTAGGCTTGAGGTGAGGAAGAAGTTGGAGTAAACTTACCTTACACTGGGTAGAGAATGCTGGTGTGCAAAACACAGCAATGCCCACTCCTGAACTTGTGTTGTTGTTGTTGTTGTTTAATGTTTATTTATTTTTGAGAGAGAGAGCGGGGGAGGAGCAAAGAGAGAGGAAGACACAGAATCTGAAGCGGGCTCCGGGCTCTGAGCTGGCAGCATGCAGCCCAACTTGGGGCTCGAACTTATGAACCATGTGATCATGTCCTGAGCTGAAGCCAGCCGTTCAACCGACTGGGCCACCCAGGTGCCCCAAGAACCTGTGTTTTTTAATTAAATTACCCTACCTTCAAAAAGGTACAAGTCAATCTGAAATATCCCTTTTCTCCTCTCTCACCTTTCTCTCTCCTCCATTTTTCTTTCCTTTCTTCTTCCCTTTCCATTCTCTTAAAGGTGGAAACATCAGGCAGACAGAATCGAGAGCTATGGGCAAAATCAAAACAGAGAAGTCATTTCAGGGTTTCCTTTTTCTTCTTCAGATCTTGACTTGAAAACCTTTATTATTTCTATTTGTCTTACTGTTATAAACACAGTTTTAGTCTAGAAATTTGTCATGAAGACCATGTACCTGACTTCAAAAAAAAAAAAAAAATCTACACGTGAAAATTGTTCATTTACATCTTGCTTATTTTATTTATTTATTTATTTATTTATTTATTATTTATTTATTTATTTTTACATCTTGCTTAGTTTATTCCTGGTTACACTAAATCTCTAATGACTTTGAAAACATTCCTGGACTCCATGAACAAATACGAAAACATTTTATGTGTTTTATATTTTATCTGTTTTATATACTTTCTATGTGATTTCTAAACCACCAGACCCTGGTATTGATTACATCACACCTTGCTCAAGAGGGTATTTCTTTTAAATTTTTTTTTTAACGTTTTATTTATTTTTGAGACAGAGAGAGACAGAGCATGAACGGAGGAGGGTCAGCGAGAGGGAGGCACAGAATCGGAAACAGGCTCCAGGCTCTGAGCCGTCAGCACAGAGCCCGACGCGGGGCTCGAACTCACGGACCGCGAGATCGTGACCTGAGCCGAAGTCGGACGCTTAACCGACTGCGCCACCCACGCGCCCCAAGAGGGTATTTCTTAAACGAATACACATTGCTGAAAATACCAAAGGTTAAGAGCACAGTGAGGGCACCTAATTTATTTAGGAAAGCCTTCCCATCACTTTAATACCTTGTTGCTCAAAATGTGTTCCCATGGTCAGGCAACACGAACTTCACCCAGGAATTTAGTCGAAATGCAGCCTCTCCAGCCCTTCCCCAGATCTACCGAATCAGAATCTGCATTGTAACATAACAAGACCCCTAGCTGATTCCTGTGAGTCTGAGAAGCACTGATTCACCATTGGTGTCAGCTTGTCTACACCAGCTGGAGATACGCTGGCCACTGAGAGGAGCCAGGCATCGGAAGGAGAAAAAAACCACAGGCCCAGAGACCCAATAGAGCGTCTCCAATTTCTAGTGCCTGGGCACTTAAGTAATCGGTATGCCAAACGTGGGGCTCGAACTCATGACCGCAAGATCAGCGGTCACGTGCCCCACCGACTGAGGCAGCCAGGTGCCCCATCCAATGTAACGCTTCTTATCGCCGCTATCAAAGCAGCTCTGAAAAGTAGTAGTTTCCCTCAATACTTTAGGCTATAACAAAGACCTCGCTCTCTCCCTCTCTCTCTCTCAAAAATAAATAAAATAAAAACATTATTAAAAAAAAAAAAAAGCCACCACTTCCCTTTGAGAACGGGCTCCTCGCCATCCTGTGCGTTGTGTTTCTGGTGACCCAGCCTTCCCCGCACTGGCCACGGAGGTGAGTAAAAACCCCAACCTGCCATCACAACGTCCCATCCCTCAATACCTCCATACCTACGGTTTGGGTTAAGGGCAGTCACATGATCTAAGCAGGCCCAGTCAGTCCAACTCTAGCAGTCTGCTTCTTTACACAGAGGCTGAGTTGGGGTGGTTTAAGCCTGAAGTTTACCGAGTCCAAATCAACTCTCTCTCAGAAACCATCGGGCCAGCACAGCCCAGGGAAGAAGTGAAGGTGAGAAACCCCCAAAGGTGGTGGTTCTGGAGGTCAGCGTCGACCACTATCTTGACGGATAAAATGAGTCAGGACACGGGTGTGCTTTGCCGAAGCCGGGGTTGGGTCATTCACAACTCAGACGTCCTAACACACACGCAGGAAAATGAAAGGAGATTTTCAAAATGAAATTCACTGAGGCCTTGGAAGGTAGCTTCTCACTCTTGGGAAATCGAGAGTTCTGTCTTTCGTAAACAGACTCATTCAGCCTTTTACCAGGAGTCTGCCTACATGCCGCCTCCCCATCTCTGTAGAGCAGGAATTGTATTTCCAGGGCTTCCTTTTCCTCCTGAACTAGGTCAGCCAAGCTCAGGTTTCTGAGTAAACACGGTAAAAAAGAAGGTAATGCAGTGTTTCCTTTTAGACACATCTCCTGTCTGAGTCACTCTTTCCTCCTCTGTCCCGATTAACTGGCTGAACGGCCTGAAGGGTCCATGGACGCTTCTCTAAGTCGAAATGTTAAGATGAGAAATTAGCACTCGTGTATTGAATCAGTGTTTTACGTGCATATTGTTTTAATTATTAAAATAAATACCCCAGTGCCACTAACAGGATTGGAGAAGCAGGGATGGAAAACCTGGGAAGGCAGCAAGGCTTGCTTTTGACCTGGCCCTGCTGAGTCCTCAGCCCCAAACACACTCAACACCCTGGCAGCCCAGCCCTCCTTATTCAGGCTTGTGTACAAAGATTTCCTGCCCCTCCTCACCCTTTGAAACTTGCCTATCCTGTCTCTCATTACCTAAAGGCATTTTCTGGTTTTTTTCTAATCCTTTAGTCGTAGGACAGTGACGCGGAAAAGTTTCTAAAATATACTGTTGCTTTGCAAGACACATAATGAAAGTGGAAAGAAAAAAGGACCGGGAAAGTACACAACACGATTGGGGGGGTGGGGGTGGGGGGTGGGAGGAGGGGCGGAGAATGTGGAGGGGAGATGGTAAGGTGAGGCTGGAGTTTACCCTTTTGTTCCTTATATTTCTGTGTTTTCTGGATCTTTTACATTAAGCACCTATTTATATATTACTTACGTAATTTTAAAAAATGAATGGGAAAAAAAAATGAGAAAAATCCATAGTATAGTTTATTCTTTTACCCGGACACCGTTCAGTAGCAACCTTTCGGAGAGGACTGCTAAATTACTAGAAGGGATTTGAAGGAAGGAGCAAGTTGAGATATCCTTGGGGTTGGGGGACAGAGACAGAGGGGAGGGGATTCTGTAGCTGGGCCTTTACCCTTCGTGTGGATGCAGGCAGATTCCATTCACTCCATAGCCGCCATGTAAAACAAACCTCGACGTTCTTTTTTGCGTCCATACTGGGTTATAAGTGTTTAAAAATGCAAACTTGGGGCGCCTGGGTGGCGCAGTCGGTTAAGCGTCCGACTTCAGCCAGGTCACGATCTCGCGGTCCGGGAGTTCGAGGCCCGCGTCAGGCTCTGGGCTGATGGCTCGGAGCCTGGAGCCTGTTTCCGATTCTGTGTCTCCCTCTCTCTCTGGCCCTCCCCCGTTCATGCTCTGTCTCTCTCTGTCCCAAAAATAAATAAACGTTGAAAAAAAAAAATAAATAAAAATAAAAATGCAAACTGAATATGGGGTGGCCTCTAGAGGGGGATGATCAAGGAAAAGACAGGGGACTTTTTGCATTCTCTGTATTTCAATGTCTACCAGAAGAATGTATTCAAGTGTGCATAGTAATTAAAATTAATATGAAACAAAATCAATTTTGAAACATGTTTTTGGTGAGTGAGAATGGGATGGGGACCAAATGTGCCCCATCTGTGGGCTTTTTTGTTGTTTTGTTTTTAATTTTTTAAATTTATTTTGAGAGAGAGAGAGAGCCAGGGGAGGGACAGAGAGAGAAAGAGAGGGAATCCTAAGCAGCCTCTGCCCTGTCGGCCGAGAGCCCAACCTCAGGAACAGTGAGGTCATGACCTGAGGGGAAGCCAAGAATCAGATGCTTAACAACTGCGCCACCCAGGCGCCTCATAGATGTGCCCCATCTAAGTGGGCCATAGTTTGAGACCCAGAACTCCCTCTAGGGTACTCTTTCCTCTGCTACAAGTCCAGAGGGTCAATGACCTCAAGCCCAGAGGGTCACCGGGTGAAATGATTTAGATGGAAGGAAACATACCCTTGTCACAGGACCACAGAACCAGGGGTCTGTGCATTCATTTTTTTTTTTTTTTCTAGATTTGCTGACTACCCTGATTTCAGAACTAATAAAGCCTCCTTGGGTTGCCAGTGACAGATACCCAGACTGGATTACCTTATTCAAAAAGGAGAATTTATTTTATGACAAGCAACAAAACAAAACAGGCTTTCACTTCATGCAAAGTTGGATTTGGCGCTCAAACGTTATCATCAGCAATTTGTTTTTCTGCCCCGCGGCTCTTCCTCCTTTTGCCACGGGCTTCATTCTCAAATCTTTTCCCACAAGAAGACCAAGCTGGAAAAAAGCCACTGCAGGTTTGTAATTCTGTCTTAGAGTTCCAGCAACCAACCTCAGCGAAAACAGAAGATTTCCATTTCGCTCCAGAGAAAAGTCCTGGCGTTCAGCGTCATTCAGTGTCCGGGTTGGGTCATGAGCCTATCCCCGAGCCAACTGCTGGGAAAGGTAAATGGAACACTGACTGGACAGGCCTGGGGCATGTGTCTACCAGTGGTGTGGACACCGGGGATCAGTCCCACCTGAACCCAAGGGCTGGGTTGATGGAGAAGGGTTGGTGTTCCAAAGACATACCAAGGTACAAAGGGAAAGCATTTCTGGAAAGCAAAAACAAGAAATGTCTACCGGTTTCCCCGACAAATAGTCACACTGAATCATCAAGTTTCATTATCGTTACTCTCTTTTTTATGTCTCTAATGTCTGTCTGCCATGCTCTGACTTTTGGTTCTCAACCAATTTCTCTTTTCAACCTTGGAGTCTCAAGAAGCTCTCGGGGCATTGCTATTAGCACTGGGAAGGATTGCCTGATAACCCCCTATGATTTGGACTGAGGAAGAACAATTTTCCAGGCAAGGAGCATTTATTCAACATGGGTTTCATTCCTTCTCTGTATCAAATGGCTTGACCCAGTTCCTACCTGTACTCAGTAGCCTTGTGATAGTGCTATCCAAGAAAATCAGTATTAAGACATCATGATAAAGAGTAGAGTTCTGCACCCTACTGATAGGGCTAATAGAGGAAAGTTATGAAGGAGAAACTTCAAAATTAGCCCAGGGCCGTCAGGACATGCCTAGTTCTAAAAGAATATATTTAAGCTATATCCCTAAGGACATGTAAGGTTTAGGGAGAGGTGGGGGATGAGGGGTTAGATGGACATTCCAGGCGGAGAGAACAATACATATCAAAGCACAAAGGCAAGAGGGGCCAAGGTGCATTTTTGGAATTTTAAGCTGACGGGGATAACTACAGCTCAGGGTATGTATAGGAAAGTGGCCCCGAGAACACGAATGAACTTGTCGGCCATATCAAGCCTGGATGCTTGAAAGTTATCTTGCGAGCAAGCATTAGCCCCTGAAAGCTTTAAGGCAGAAGAAAAATATGACCAGGTGTGGTTTCATTCATCCAGTCATTTTCTGGAGAACAATCGCAGAGAAATACGCCTGGAGGCAAGGAGACAAATACAGTCCACGTCATCCTGGTAGGTTTTGATAGGGAGGAATTGAACAAAGCACAGTGGGAGAAAGAAAAGAAAATGATTAGCCGCGTACCAGAGATAGAATTGACAGGACAGAAAAACTAGGGAGGGTGAAAAGAAGGAGAAGGAGAGGGAGAAGGAGGAGAGGGAGAGGGAGAGGGAGACGGAGACGGAGACAGAGGAGAAAAAGGGGAGAGTCCAAGGTTTCTGGCTTGGGTGACTGCTTGGTTAATGTGGTCATTCCAACAGAAACTAAGGTTTCGGAACAAGATGATGGATACAGTTGGGGACATCCAACTGGAGACACTATAACGGCTCTAAGAGCTGTCAGGACTGGAATACGTCATTGGGGACCAGGGGTAGCTGAAGCCATGTGCGTGGATGGGTGAGTCACAGGGATGTATAATATGAAAAGGGAAGTGAGAAGGACAGAACCCTGGGTATGGCCAACATTGAAAAGTCCAGTAAATAATGAGGAGTCAAAAAGAAGACAAAGGGGAAGGGACGAGACACAGAAGGGTGCAGTGAGGATGCCACACACCAGGAGGGGCAGAGTCTCTTCCTCACAGCCATTTGCAGTTCTCTTTAGGAAAACTGCCCCCTCCCCTCCCCACTCCACCTCCTAGCTGCTAACGCTGCAGATTGGGAGTGAAGATAACCAACGCTTTGGGGATGCTCGGCGGGCTCAGTTGCTGGAGCACGTAACTCTTGATCTCGGGGTCGTGAGTTCAAGCCCCACAATGGGTGCAGAGATTACTTAAAAATACAATCTAAAAAAAAAAAAAAGGATTTGAAGAATATGCAGAAAAGCTGCATCCTCTACACTGTAAACAGCTTGGTCCTTTAACATCATGTTACTCATTTCCGTTCTGATTTGGGGTTATCGCTTCTGGGTTTTGGGCTATGTTCTAGATAACTGAGGTCACAAATACAAGACGCATTCCAGTAACACTTTCAAGGCAAAACTTATCTTTATAAACAGTCAACTGGACTGGAGAAAACTCTCTCAAGTTTCCCTTCTCTTACTGTAATCAAGGATAGACAGCACGAGATTTGCCATCGGTACGTGTGCAGTTCAGCGGCATTAATCACATGCACGATGTTGTACAGCCATTATCACCACCCCTTTCTAAAATTTTCCGTCACCCCAAATAGCAACTCTGTACCCATCAAGCAATTAACTCCCATCGTCCCACACCCCCAACCCCTGGCAACCTCGAGTCTACTTTGTTGAGCCTGTAAATTTGCCTATTCTAGATATCTCGTGTAAGTGGAATCGTACATGTTTGTTCTTTTGTGTCTGGCTTATTTCAGCTAGTATAACGTTTTCTGAGTTGATCCGTGTTGTGACATGTATCGGAACTTCATTCCTTTTTTATGGCTGAATAATAGTCCAGCGTGGGCACGTACAGCATTTTGTTTCCCCCTTTCATCTGTTGATCGACACAGGGGTTGTTTCCATCTTTTTTTTTTTTTTTCAACTTTTTTTTTTTTTTTAATTTATTTTTGGGACAGAGAGAGACAGAGCATGAACGGGGGAGGGGCAGAGAGAGAGGGAGACACAGAGTCGGAAACAGGCTCCAGGCTCCGAGCCATCAGCCCAGAGCCCGACGCGGGGCTCGAACTCCCGGACCGCGAGATCGTGACCTGGCTGAAGTCGGACGCTTAACCGACTGCGCCACCCAGGCGCCCCAAGGGGGTTGTTTCCATCTTGTGGCTATTGTGAATGATGCGACTATACACACTGGTGCACAAGTATCTCTTTGAGTCCCTGCTTCCAGTTTTGGGGGGTATCTTGACCCGGCATTGCTGGGTCATATCGTAATTCTGTGTTAAACTTTTTGGGGAAACCACCAAACTTTTTCACAGCATCGTTCCACCGCCAAGGTACGAGGATTCCAATTTCTCCATATCCTCACCAACACTTGCTATTTTCCCTTTCTTTTTTCTTAAATTATATCCATCCTAGTAGGTGTGAAGCTACAGTGAGATGCTTAGTCAGTATTTTATTATCTCTGTCAATGAATGAAAAATAGTTCAAATAATCAAATATAACCAACAGTCCAAAGATCATCTGTATGAAGTTTCGTAATATCTGGGCATTATTTGAAAGAGTCTGTGCCACAGAAAGCAACGATGATTATCTGGTTTTCAAGATACATTTAAGCCATGTACATATCTGGCTCTAAAGAGGCTGGAAGTTGGTCCCCGGCTGGGTGACTCCCTGACTGTGACCCACACTGCTAATTAATCTACAGTGACCCATGACTGATCCACTATGACATGTCAAGAAAGGCTGGATGCTTGCTCTAAGGTTGTCTTTCTGATTTATGACTTCCTCAAAACATAAATAATTGTTTTGTTTCAGAAGTTTAACAGTTTTGATCACTGAGAGTTAAAGAGAAATAATAGCAACACACACACACACATAATATATTTATATTTTAAATGGTATATATATTTTAAGAAATAACAGCAATATTATTAATGGTCACTAACGGACAGAGAAAGTGATGCTGAACTTGAATCTCTAGGAGGCGTACAAATTACAAGGACCAGCCTGACCGCCAATAGATTTATAAACATTTTTTGAAAGATAGTCAACTGGGCTATCAAGAGCCTCAGCCCTTGAATTTATAACACCTAGAAAAGGAAGATCTTATTTATTTTAGCTCTTTTAATAATCCAAAGAACTCTCTCGTAGGTATTATTAATGTTCTTAGTTTATATGAGGAAATAGTCTTGGCGATATTAAGAAACTCGCCCAAGTGATTGAACCAAGATCAAGTCCATTTGACTTCTGAGCCGCCTTCATGCAAGAAGGAAATGTGAGCTGAATGGAGAAGGTGCTGTCAGAGTAGCTGTGTTGGTTTCCTGGGGCCACAGTCACAAGGTACCACCAAATATGTGGCTAAAACAACAGACATTCATCGTCTCACAGTTCTGGAGGCCAGAAGTCCAAAATCAAGGTGTCTGCATGGTTGGTTCCTTCAAGGGCTATGAGGGAGAATCTGTTCTGTGTCTTCTCTCCCAGCCTCTGGTGGCCTTGGGCATTCCTTGGCCTGTAGATGGCATTCCCCTAGTATCTTCAGATGGCTCTCCCTCTGTGTCTGTTTTCCTCTCTGACCCCAACACCCCTTTTTATGGAAACACCAGTTGTATTAGATTAAGGCCCACCCTAATGACCCTGTTTTTTTCACTTGATTACTCTGGAAAGATTCTATCTCTGAAAAAAAGTCACACTCTGAGGTACCAGGGGTTAGGACTTCAGTATATCCTTTTTCGGGACTTGGGGGGATTCCACAACTCAACCCACAACAATGACTTAATATTGAGTTGTTCATACCTCCAAATGAGTTTGTACTCCTGTCTTCACATAAGTTTATAATGTCTGAAAGACATGTTAATGCATTTTAAGTTAGAAAATGTAGGAATGTGGGGCACCTAGGTGGCTCAGTCGGTTGACTGTCCGACTATTTCGGCTCAGGTCATGATCTCATCATTCGTGGGTTTGAGCTTTGAGTTAAGCTCGGTGCTGACAGCACGAAACCTGCTGAGGATTCTCTCTCTCCCTCCCTCTCTGTCCCTCCCCCGTGTGTGTGTGTGTGTGTGTGTGTGTGTGTGTGTGTGTGCGTGCTCTCTCTCTCTCTCTCAAACACAAAAAAAATTTAAAAATTTACAAAAGAAAATGTATGAATGTATTTTTAAGTTCAGAAAAAAAAATGCATAATTTTCTAACTGGGAGTTTACTCCCTTAGTTACTTAAAAACCCTGCCACAGACTTTCGTACATCTGCTGTTACAATCTTTTCAAATTTTGAACTCTTAAAAAGTTTGGTTCACAGGGCCTGTGGGCCTGCTTGACTTTTAGCATCGGTTCAAAAGGAAGGTCCTCTTTATTTCCAAACTGCTTCAAGGTTTATTTGGGGGCAAAAGTTTCCATTTCCTACGGAATTCACAAAGTTTAGTGTCGCTGGAAAAGAATGCCTTGGGTTTCAGAAATATATTTTGGAACGTAGACTTTCGTTTCGTTTATCCCAAACAAAAAAGATTTAACATTTCAATTTCTGTTTTGTAAAAAAGTAAGACTACATTGTACCACAATTTTTGAAGGGGTTTCTGCTTGTTTTTTAAGATGTTGCTGAGTCTTTGGTTTTCACCTGGAAGATCTATAGACAGAACCCAGGGCCCAGGACTTGGAGAATGGCTGGTGGAAGAATGAGGGATCATGGGGGGTGCGCTCTGCTCCCCAGATCCCTCCCCCACTCCCTCAGGGCTGAAGGATTTGTTTCTTCAGCTGCTGAGAATGTTGGCAGCCCATAGCCCTCAGCTGTCAGCCCTCTTTAGGAACTGGCTGGACTGAGTCAAAGCCCAGCCACTATCTCTTCCCAGAGCAGCCCGCATCCAATGACTGGCCTACAAGGAGAAAATCAGGGCCAACTCAAGTCAGGATGACTCTGAAGAGCCTTCTCAGCTTCAGGACTCTGTGGGCTGAGGCCCTGTTGCATTTGTGTGGCCGCACGCCTGTCTTTGCCCACTTTTGTTCCTCACCTAGTTGTTGATCTCTAGGACAGTCCCTGAAAAACTTATTGTGTGACAATCTCAGTGTATGCTTCTGGTGAACCCAACCTGTGACAGGGAGCCAAATATCAAGACTCTGAGGAAAAGAGTCTACCGTGGGAATAAAACGGGAGCAGATTCTAGGCTGTGGCTTAGGTGAGACCACAGGACAGGTTGTGTGGGAAGCTGCTTCCAGAGGAATGGTCTCAGCAAGCACCTCAAGCAATAGTCCTGGAACCTAAATGGGAATCAAAAAAATATTCCTCCAAAAACACAAGGGGAACTCAATAGCAATATCCCAAACCAAAGAATGACGAGGAACGTGACCAGGAAAAACTTATGGGTCGGGATGCAAAAACAAAGCTGTTGGGTAAACTGGGGAAAAGATGGCAGTAAATGTCAGAAAGTTTTGTTTCACTGTTCAAAGTTGGGATAAGCCAACAGGGGAACTTGGAACCGTATCTGTAATTCAGCACAACAAAGACCTTCACGTCTTCCCGCAGTGTTATAAGATGTCATCTTCCCCTTGAACCAGTTGCTTGATTGTAGTAAACAGGACAAGTTGAGAGTGTAGCCGGAAAAGCCCAGGCCAGCATTCAGGGACACGGTTTCGATGGCGACGTGGTGTTTCTTTACGCCCTTAGGTGGTAACAACGAAATCTGGCCAGAGGCGATGACCGGAAGCCTGATGGATTTGCGTCACTGTGTGTGTTTAATCTGTATGTGCACATGCGTGTTTGTGTGTGTAGGTATCTCTGTGTGTCTGTGTGAGTATACGTGTTGTCTGTGGCATCTGCATGTGCACACATGTGGATGTGGGTGTGGATGTGCGTGTAATATGTCTCGTGTATCAGGATAGGTTGGGATGGGGTCACCTACCACAAGGAAGGAGGAGTCTGCTTCTTCTGGGTAGAGTGTATCCTCTTTTGTCATGACTTTACTTTGGGTCTCTCCAAAGGCAGAAGCAGGATTTGAGTGCAGGTAGTTTAATTGAGAGGTGGCCCCTGGAGGCAAGAAAGAAGGGCAGAGACAAGAAAGGAGGAAATGCCAGTAAAGGGGTGTACTATCTATCCCTTCTGTGGGATAAAGGGGGTCAGTCTCCCTTGGACCTCTTGAGAAATGTTCCACATGCTTCCCAGAATTGCCCACCCAAAGGCCAGGCATGTGGAGCTCCTCTCACAGGCTCTTCTTCACTGCCTGAGGGTTGCCCCTGTGGGCATTGACTCCCCCACAATTGCACACTGTGCTTCCAGGCTGGGTGAGCAACCCCCCAGCTTGGGACGGGGCTGTGGCATTGAAAATGAACAACACAGGGTGCCCACCTGAGGTGGTACAGTCTGAGCTCACAGAGAACCATCTACCAGCTGTGACTGAAATCAGAGGGGGTAGAGGGCTGGCTGTAGGTGGCCACACACCTTTACCATGGTCATAAACTGCCAAGGGCCCTAGGAAAAGCAGGCACATGTCTTAAAAGGGGTTTCTTGGTAAATCATTGCTGAGCGCTTACAAGGCAAATTGAAATATTAACAAAGATGTTTTACACTGAGTGTCTTTGATTCCGTAATAAGCCAGGATGGTCGCTGAATTTTAAATAAAGAAGAAAATAGATGTTTTATATCTGGGGAGTTTTAAGAGGTCAGTAAACAATAACACTTCCTTCTTCCCCTATGGCGCTCTGAAGCATCTGAGAAAAGGAGACAGGAGACCAACAGACGGATGTGAAAGTGGCAGCTGATTGCAGAATATGGATTTATACCTGCCACCAAAAGGGCAGGGCTGGCTAATGTTCTATGCCCACACCGCAGTCTGAACTATGGAACCGAGCACCTGAGCAGATATCTGGGATCACTGCCTTGCTCTGGTCTGGCAGAGGGAAGAGCATGAATCTTTGATGATTTGCAGCCTTGCAGATTTTAAGTGGTTGACTTTTATTCCGTCAAGGGACGTGCACCATTTGCCGTGGGATCCTTGTCATTCACCAGAGAACTCATTTCTAAATTTTTTTTTTTAATGTTTATTCATTTTTGAGAGACAGAGTGCAAGCAGGGGAGGGGCAGAGAGAGAGAGGGAGACCTAGAATCCGAAGCAGGCCCCAGGCTTGGAGCTATCAGCACAGAGCCCGACGCGGGGCTTGAACTCACGATCTGCGAGATCATGACCTGAGCCGAGGTCGGTCGCCTAACTGACTGAGCCACCCAGGCGCCCCAGAGAACTCATTTTTAGGGCAGGCACATTGCTCTGATGGGAGGTCCCCCGTGCGGAACAGTGAGGCAGGGCAAAAAAAAGAAAAAGATTGTAGGAACAGTGTATGGTCGGGTACTTACTATCGATAACATTGGTATTTTAATGCTGTGGTTCTAAGTGTTGACAGCACTCCATTTGACATTCAGCTGTATTTTATTATTTGCTCTGACAACCAAGAGTAGAGATGTCTCTGCGAGTCTCATTCCCCAACTATAATGCGAACTCAGGAAGGGTCTCTGTCACACTTACTAATTGAACTGAATAGACTCTGATGTGGTGAATGGGGTTAAGTGAGACCTAATAATGAAAATAAGACTTGACATTTACTAACAGAGTACAGCATACCTATGGAAGCGATAAGCCCAAGGAATAAGCATTGGCTTTGGCTTTGGACAGATCTGAGTTTACATCCTGGTTCTCTTTCTTTCTTTCTTTCTTTCTTTCAAGTTTATTTATTTTCAGAGAGACAGAGAGCGCGAGCAGGTGGAGGGGCAGAGAGAGAGGAGAGAGATAATCCCAAGTAGGCTCCACTCCATCAGCACAGACCCTGACACAGGGCTCGATCCCGAGAGCCATGAGATCATGACCTGAGCTGATATCAAGAGTCGGATGCTTAACTGGCTGAGCCACCTAGGCGCCCCCTTGTCACTTTCTACCTTGAGAAGTTTACTTGACCTCCCCATGCCTTCATTTTGTCACGGGTGAAATCAATTCCTACCTCGGCGTTTTGTTGTAAAGACTTAATAAAATAATGTAAGTAAAATAAATAAAATTTTGTCTGCTAGGTGCTCCAGTAAGTGGCAGTGATTACCTTGTTCTCTAGGAGAGAATTGTAAAATGCCATGGAAACATACTTGGTTTGACAAGTGGGGCTTCCGAAGGATTGTCTTTGAGTCTTTAATTAACAATCTTAAAAATCCCCAGGCATCTGTAGGTAAGAGTGGGTGGAGTTATAAGGCCATAAGGCAGGCCTCCGCAGGCTTGCATATTAGCAGGGAAAATTTCTCAAACGTTTCTAAGCACACCGGCTTTACATGGGTTCAACTCTTCCCACCAGGCCCAGCTCCTTCACTTGGTCCTAAGAGAAAAGATGAGGGAAAAAAAACCACACTACCTGGCAAAGAAGCATATATTGAATGAGCAAACGAGTAAGTAAAATAAATGAATTACATCAGCAAGAAAGAGTGCAAACATCCTTTTTGCCATATGGAAATGGTCAGAGACAACAGGTTACCTTGGAGGACCCCCACTGGAAAGCAGTCAAATAGGCTGTCAAGATCTGGGGGGCTGTTTTGTTTTGTATAGTTTTGTTTCATTTTGTTTCGTTTTGTTTTACATCTATGTGTCTCCAACTAAAAGGTGATAGGAGAGGAAAGAGCATGGAGAGGGAGGGCCTCATGGGTTTCGGATGACTGCCTTTTCTATATCCATTATCCCATCTGCTGCCGTCAGGGACTTCACCCCTGCACAAAGGATCGATTTCATCTCTGGGGAGGAGAGGGGTAATTTGAGACTACAGACATGTTTCTTTCATACCTTTGGCCACAGAGATAGGTCCAGGGATGGACATGTGCGTGATTTTGGTCAAAGACTGTGCATCCCACAACTTATGAAGGAGCTAGTTACCCTGGAAGGCATGGAGAGGTGAGATCTTAGAATGCTGCCTCCATATGGCCACCTGAAGCTCCGGGGTGGGTAGAGGGTGGTGGGATGCCCTGGGGAACCAACCAGAAGATGGTCTCCTCCTGGTGATGTTGTCTGAATTGTCAGCTCAAACCTTGTCTGAAGGCTATCTGTCTTGAGACTTTTAATTATGTGAGTCGATAAATGCCTTTCACTGTCGAAATTAGTTACAGGTGTTTTTCTGTCACTTACAAAATGTTCTGTCACTTACAAAAAGAGTCTTCTTTCCTCCATGCCAGGTGACATGTTGCTGATGTGCGGACTCCGACATAAAATCCAAGTGAGGTCAATGTCTGAGAGTACCATATACATAGGGTTCTGACCTTGAAAATGAACTTCTAATACATTTTGAAAGACCTTGGTTAAGGTGGACTTAGTTACCGAAGGCACAGGTTCTACCCTGAGTGGGTTTCCTGCAAAATCCTACAGAAAGGTTTTAGTTTTGACTGGCTCCTTACTTAAATACTTAAGACTTATTACTTAAAAACTAAATACTTACTTAAATACTACTTAACAAATCACTTCAAATACAAATAGGTAAAACACAAATATAATACATACAGTATGTAAAGTATTTGGAACTACACGTGTGGTATTTCCCAGTTTTTTATACTATACTGAAATCTAGAGACATGTACATAAAAGCAATACGTACATTTCAAACAACTGTTTAATTCTTGAAATCCACAAAGAGACTCCATAAGTGACTAGAAACAGAAAGTCTTTGTTCCCCTAAATAAGATTTTAAGTTAAAAGTTACAGGGGAAAATAACTTCCAGCCCTGATGATTACAGAGCGCATGCATAAATATTAAGAGGAAAATAAAAACCAGACATGTTTTTTTTTTTAAGAAAGTATATTTAAAAGCCCCTACCATGAAGATTCAGAACCTAAAGACATCATATTAAAAACTAGGTGGAAAGATAACTAAAGAGGTTTTTTGGTTTATTTGATTTTATTTGATTCAGATATTAAGTCTACATCTGATTATGGTCAGACTGTCACGATTTACAGAGCATGAGGGAAATAATCAAATTGTAACCCATCTGCAACAAATTCCTACTATTTCCTACTGAATTTTAGTCAGATTACTTAGATTTGATTCATAATTCTCTTCCAAGAAGAGAGCCTTTGAAGTTAAATATGGATTTCAAAGCTACAGGAAGTTACAGTTTGAGTTAAGAGCTATTTCTTGGCTGTCTGTACCATGAAATATACATTTGAAAGCTGTAAAGGTAGCCCCATTCTTCGTTAATGAGTTAATGAGTCAGATTAAAAAGGTCCTTCATCCAGAGATACAGATAATATATGCACAAGCTTGGAAGAAAGTGATGTTGGTGCAAGAAAGGGTCGAGTAATAAACTGGTTTTGAACTCTGGTGTACTTTGTATATTGTTTTACCGCTTAGTGCTGAATTTAATTTACCTAGAGAGATTGCTATTTAACTAATGTAGGTCACCTCTCATCCTAGATGGTAGTAGTAAATAAATCAAAGCATATTTTCTTGGTTTAAGGAAGCATTGCTTCTTCATTTTTATTTTTGGTTGAAGTTGGTATGTTTTTGGTTTACCAAAGTATGCTTCTCCAATACTCCATGGTATGCAGGAGTGGCACATTTAAAAAAAAAAATTTTTTTAACATTTATTTATTTTTGAGAGACAGAGCATGAGCAGGGGAGGGGCAGAGAGAGGGAGACACAGAATCTGAAGCAGCCTCCAGGCTCTGAGCTGTCAGCACAGAGGCCGACGCGGGGCTTGAACCCATGAACCGTGAGATCATGACCTGAGCTGAAGTCGGATGCTTAACTGACTGAGACACCCAGGAGCCCCAACAGGAGTGGTCCATTTTTGAGGAGAGGGTGGCATAATCTGCTTGAAGAACTGGGAGCTTTGGGGAACGTGGAGAGGCTTACAAGTCCTACCCTTTGGGGTTCTGATTCTCCTTAAGGGGTTGAAACAGATGCAAGGGGAATCTTGCCAAGAAGGAAAAGACAAACTTGCTTGGACTCCAAGGCCTGATATCAGGGTCTAGATTACTGACAGCTGGTTCCAGCAGAATCCATGGCTTATCCTGGCAAGAAAGCCGTGCTTTGGGAACTGAGGCAGAACATATAAGCATAAACCGAGGGCATCTGTGGAAGCAGCGACCTCAGCAAATGTGAGCTCCATCAGCGGACTAATCGTATTCTTCAGATTCTGTTGGCGAGATGTTTGGAAACAGGCCTGGCCAGGCTCGGCTGTGTAACCTGTTGATGTTCTCGAGAAAGCCCCCCAGGCGAGAAAGCAGATTCGTTGCACAAACTGGCAAGTAGGGCCCCATTGATTAAAGGGAGATGTGACCTTATTTGAACCTTGAACATGATAGAGCAGGTTAGGCTTAATTTAAATAATACAATGCTATGATCTCAGCAGGTGTTGGATATTCTCCAGCTATTAATGTGCTATATCCATAAATGACCAAATGGGTGTGTTTGCTTCAACACAATCGTTTCCTCTGTATTCATGGCCAGACTACAATAGAAGACAGTTAACCTTCATATACAGACTTGTCCAAGTTAGTATACTTCTTTTCTCTTTTTTAATTTTGGAGAGAGAGAGCACACAGATGGGGGAAAGGGGGAGAGAGAATCTTTTTTTTTTTTTAATTTTTACTTATTTTGAGGCGGGTGGAAGACAGAGAGAGAGAGAGAGAGAGAGAGAGAGAGAGAATCCCAAGTAGGCTCCATGCTGTCAGCACAGAGCTTGATCCCATGAACCATGAAGTCATGACCTGAGCCAAAATCAAGAGTCAGATATTTAACTGACTGAGCCACCCAGGCACCCCGGAAAGAGACTCTTAATCACAACTCCAAGATCAAGAGTCATACACTCTACCAACTGAGCCAGCCAGGTGCCCCTAAAAGCTCTTTCTTACTAAATTATTATATTTAGTTAATTTTTTAGGCAAAATTGCTTCACAGAGTTTTTATTTCCCCTCAATTTTAAACTTTTGTGAAGATGGTGCTTCACTTGATAACATTAAATTATCAGGGTGACAAATTCTATTTTGAATGATAATTGGGCTTTTTTGTTATCATTTTAAAAAACTCCCCCCTCCGCTTACTTTTTGCAGTCAAAATACTCCTTGTTTCGAAAAGAGTATGTCACAAATTCGATATCCAAAGAGACTACTTCCTACAGGAATAGCAATAGAAGTGTCTGAACTCTTATGTCATTAATATTTCATTTCCAGTTTAGAAAACGTATAACCAATTTACCCCAGGGACTTTATAACTGCGTTCTTATTGTATTCTACAAAGAAAACCAATGTTGTGTTAGGGAGATATTTAAACAGATTAAAAAAAAGGCAGAAGCCCTTCAGCAGAATAGCAAAGTCATGTTTTGCACTTTGAGGCCAAGCTTGAGAGAGGAGCAGGTGCATGAAAATGGAAACTCAAGGGAGACAAGGCGAAAACGGAAAACATTCTGCTGAGCTCCAGGCACACCTCACTTTCCCCAATGACTCAGATGCACACCTAATCAGATTGTCGGTTTATTTCTTATGTATTAATTTTTTTTTGAGAGAGAGAGAGAGAGAGAGAGAGAGCACGCAGGTGCAAGAGCAGGGGAGAGGCAGAGAGAGAGAGGAGAGAGAGAATCCCTAACACCCCGTGTGGAGCCCGACGGTGGGCCTCGATCCCACCACCAGGAGATCATGACCTGAGCCCAAATCAGGAGCCAGAGTCTTAACTGACTGAGTCACCCAGGCGCCCCAGAATGTCAGTTTAGATGATGGGGAGAAAAGTCATCCTCCCCTTCAGCAAAGTACGCTGCTGATGCTCTAGTCACTTGGCCGTGTGGCTTATTAGCAAAATCAAGACACTGTCTTTGTGACCTTCAGGTCCAGGGGACATAATCACATGAGTATCTAAAGAAGGATAAGGACAGAAAGTTAGGGACAGGTTTAGCCTGGGTGGGGGTGGGGGCAGGGCAGCCTGCCCAGAGGAGATGACGTTCAAGCCCAGATAGAAAGGAGGCAACATTCCAAGCAGAGGAGGATTGAGTCCCAGAAACCCAAGCAGGCAGAAGCCTGGGCTTCTTCGCCAGCATCAGTACCTTTCATCCCGTCTTTTGGGCTTCCCCTTAAGGACCTGCCCCTCCCATCTCCTTCTACCCCTCCCTCCTCCTCCCTCCCTTTAGCTCCACTGAAAAATGAAAGAGTAAGGCAGTTACATATCTAAAATGAGTCACAATTTTAGTTAGAAGAGAATGAGGTTAGGAACCACTGTGAGCTCCATTCAACCTGAAAAAGTAAGACTGTTACGTAAGGCTGCAGAGAAAAGCAGGCCCCGATTTATCTCTCATGCCAGAACAAATGAAGGCAAACGTCCCCAGTCTTTCCTGTAATGACTCCTATGTAGTCACCGCAGAGATTTCTCGATGGTTTTTCTCTGCTCTCCCGGTCTTCTCTGATTTCGTGAAATCATTCCTATTGAAACTCGTTTCTGATGGGCTTTGCTTTTGAGGGGGTTTTCTGTTTAGTCGTGGGAAGTGTGCCACTGTTGATTTTGATCCCCTCGGGAAAGAATTCCCACCAACACACGGTTTTTGTCTGGTTCTAGGTCAGCGTTCATTTTATCAGAGATTCAGCCTTTCCTCGGATAACCTCCCCAGAAGGCTCTTCTGCACTGGGACTTGAAGGAGATATAGATTGTAATCTGGGCAATTAGGCAAAGCTGCAAAGAGAATGCAGAAACACAAAGGCGAAAGCAACAAGCCTCACTTCACGGAGGGACGTTCAGAAGATGGGTCTTTTGGCTTTTGACCCTGTTTATTCAACAGTCTCTGCTTGTTTCTATCTACTAAGGGATAGAAGCCAATTCTCGTAAAGGCATGAGTGGAGCGTCTGCCCCGATAATCCTGTAGAAAATAAAAGGACACGGAAACCTATCATGTAGATAAGAACCAATGTGCTGGACTTGAAATTTACTACTTCACCTGGTGATATAGAAATTACCTAGATAAGACCAGAAGGAAATACACACCGCATATATTAAGCATTAACTATATATATTAAGCATTAACTATGACCCACCCTACATTAAAAACACAAATAATTCCACAAGAAAAACATAACTGTATATGCTTGGGACTTCTTACTTTTTCTAAGCAAAAAATCTATATTGCTCTGCTAAAATAAGAATACCTGTAATGGAGATACTAT
The DNA here is from genome assembly GCF_016509475.1 of Prionailurus bengalensis. Lineage (NCBI taxonomy): Eukaryota > Metazoa > Chordata > Mammalia > Carnivora > Felidae > Prionailurus > Prionailurus bengalensis. The sequence continues at coordinate 207,538,868 of NC_057345.1, read as the reverse complement.
TTACCCACTTTAGGAGAGCTGACGATTCAAGATATGAAAAGTTAATATCAAACATCAAAGGGACGGTTAAAAGACTGGATCAGGAGACATACTTTATGTCAGACTTTGTGTTTGGAGTTGAGGCAAACTTTAAGCCTGATCAATATCAGCAATAAATTAACATTATCTTGGAAAACAAGAGTGTCCCCAACGGACCAGAACAGTTGAAGAATTACTAACAGAAAGCCCTAAGGGTCAGCACTGTGGATGAATCAGGAAAAGGAAACAAAGCTTAATGTGGGGAGCACATTAAGAGCACCCAGAAGAGCACTCAGCTCAGACGCCATGGAGCTAAAGAGCAGCATACACAGAAGGTGATGAATGGGAAGATGACTTTGGAGAGGGGGGGAAGTGGGCTATTTGTTGAACTGGGGGGTTTGCCCATGGAAAAAGCTTGAGTGTAGACATTGGTGCTGGAAAAGCAAGATCTGGGGAATTACACATCCCCATGGGCACTAAAGGCTTCCGTACTCGGAGGAGAAGCTAAAGGTAGATTCCCTTACCAACATGGCTTCTCCAATCCACTCTCACATCTCCCCAGAACACAAGAAATGATGGGCACACGGCCAGAAAATTTCAACACAAAGATAAGTGGAAAGCAAGTATCATCAAGATTTTAGGGAGGGAAACACTACCATAAAAAGACATCAAATTCAATAATAATTTTTAAAAAAGAGGGGCGCCTGGGTGGCGCAGTCGGTTAAGCGTCCGACTTCAGCCAGGTCACGATCTCACGGTCCGTGAGTTCGAGCCCCGCGTCAGGCTCTGGGCCGATGGCTCAGAGCCTGGAGCCTGTTTCCGATTCTGTGTCTCCCTCTCTCTCTGCCCCTCCCCCGTTCATGCTCTGTCTCTCTCTGTCCCAAAAATAAATAAACGTTGAAAACAAAAATTCTTTTAAAAAAAAAATTTAAAAAAAGAGTAAATACCTGAAGAAATACAGTTAATTAGGCTGGCAAAAATGTTCTAACAGGTGACATCCTTAGAAAGATTTGAGAGGATATCATAGAAAAAAATAACTACATGTTTTGGAAATTTTTGTTTCTTTTCTTTTCTTTTTTTTTAAAGTTTTCTCATTTATTTTGAGAGAAACAGAGAGAGAGAGAGGCAGAAAGACAATCCCAAGCAGGCTCTGCACTGTCAGTAGGGAGGCCACTGCAGGGCTCGAACTCATGGAACCGTGGGATCATGACCTGAGCAAAACTGAGAGTAGGATCCTTAACCAACTGAGCCACCCAGGTACCCGTGTCTTGGAAATTTTTAAGCGTAATAGATAAATATTAGTGCAAGGATTGAAAAAATAAAACCAAAAAGTGAAGCATACCTACGAAGGAATAAAAATCCAATTCGCAATAAACTTGCAACGCAATTTAGTCTTTGCCTTCAAGGATCTGGCACATTTCTCTCTTTTTATCTACATCTTTCACATCTTTCCATTTAAACTTGTAGTTTTCTTTTAAAAAATAAAAAATAAAATAAACAGGAGATTTCCAAAGAAAACCACTGTCTCATAAAAGAAGGTGTAAGTCCTTTAACTCACTATTGAACACCAGCAAATTATACTTGTCAAAAGTGAAGGGGAAGGGGCGCCTGGGTGGCTCAGTTGGCTCAGCGTCTGACTCTTGGTTCTGGCTCAGGTCATGGTCTCACGGTTTGTGGGTTCAGGCCCCACGTGGGGCTCTGTGCTGACAGTGCAGAGCCTGCTTAGGATTCTCTCTCTCCCTCTCTCTCTCTGCCCCTCCCCAGCTCGCTCTCTCTGTCTCTCGCTCAAAAATGAATGAATGAATGAACGAATGAATAAATGAATAAATAAATAAAGGGGGAAGAAAGAAGGAAGAGAAGGAAAAAAATGGCATCAGTAGCAGTTAAACTGTGCCCATGGTCATTTTTGGAACAAGAGAATAATTTTATAATATAAACCTCTCTCATATTCTAGGCCTTTACTGAAGATATTAGAGGTGACTTTCAAACATTTAAACTATCACCCCCACAGAGAAATGTGTGCAACCCAGTGTGTATATACGTAGACATATGTACAAACATTTCATAGAACAACACTTATTTTCTGGTATTTTCTTTTTTTTTTTATAAATTTTTTTTTTTCAACGTTTATTTATTTTTGGGACAGAGAGAGACAGAGCATGAATGGGGGAAGGGCAGAGAGAGAGGGAGACACAGAATCCGAAACAGGCTCCAGGCTCTGAGCCATCAGCCCAGAGCCCGACGCGGGGCTCGAACTCACGGACCGCAAGATCGTGACCTGGCTGAAGTCGGACGCTTAACCGACTGCGCCACCCAGGCGCCCCTCTGGTATTTTCTAAAAACCTGTTTGTAATTTTTTTTTTTTTTTTTAATATTTGTTTGAGAGAGAGAGAGAGCACGCAAGCTGGGGAGGCGCAGAGAGAGTGAGGAACAGAGGACCCGAAGTGGGCTTCACTCTGACAGCAGAGAGCCACATGCAGGGCTTGAACTCACGAACCAAGAAATCCTGACCTGAGCCAAAGTCAGATGCATAATCCACTGAGCTACCCAAGTGCCCCCAAACCTGTTTTTAATTTGAATGCCCTCTCTTCCCGCAATGCTCCCAGTTTGGGAAGTCCAGCACTAAGAAACCTCATTAGAAAGGTATTTGCCCACACCTTCCAAAGTACCCAATTTTTCACAGCACACAGAGTGAGTTCTGGTTCCCCAGTTTCTCTCAGGTCCCTGGAACACCTATGCAAACACCTCTGGTGTATTCTACCGTGATCTCTTCATATCCCTCTCATCTTGGAAGACGGATACTCTGGTTTCACTCTTTATGCCTCTTCGATTTTGAGTTATGCATGGCTTTTTATAAATCTTCAAGGACCGCATACCATAACAACATTTATTTAAGATACAAGGAAGCTTGTCTCCGGATCTCACTCCTCTGCGTCGGGACAGTGAGCTGGCCTGAACAGTAAGACTGCCCTTAACATAGGGAAGGTTTTCTTTTCCCACTCAGTGCATGCCCGTCTTCACCCGCTCTGTACCTTTGCTGCTAGAAAGAGGAGGTCCTGTAAAGCAGCACAGCCCTAACGCAAGCTAACTGCTACTTTGGCTCCTAGGCGTGGCAAGGTGAATGGAATGGTTTCTCTGTCCCAACAACTGCATACGTGCATACATTGGTCATGCCCAGAGAAGATAAAATTTAAAATATATATATGTGTGGATAGAATGGGGTGTGATCTAATGAGGTTTTTTCCACCTCCACAATCACGAAGGTGTTTTGCTGATATCCTTACTAGAATTAATGAAAACCTAAGGGCGCTTGGGTGGCTCTGTTGGTTAAGCATCTGACTTCGGCTCAGGTCACGATCTCACGGTTCATGAGTTCGAGCCCCGCTTTGCGCTCTGTGCCAGCAACTCAGAGCCTAGAGCCTGCTTCGGATTCTGTGTCTCCCTCTCTCTCTGCCTCTCCTCGCTCGTTCTCTCTCTCTCTCTCTCTCTCTCAAAACTAAGCATTAAAAAAAATAAAAAAAGAATTAATGAAAACCTAGATCCCTTAAACTTCTATGTGTTGTCTAATTCTGCAGGACAGGGCAGTGATACCCACGACTAGAATTGCCTGCCAGGGGTTTATATACATGAAAGGCTGGGAACCTCCTGCTGAGAAACAGCCTCTTCTAAGGGAAGAGGGAGCCATGCCCAAGAGACTTTGACCCAGGAGCAAAGTCGCCAACCCTGGAGAGGAGGAGAGGAGTGCTCCTTGGGAGAGCACCAAGCCTCTTGTTCACATCTAGGTCTGGCACATTCTCCGTCAATCTTATGGAGGCGGTGGAGGGCGGGGCTGGGAAGTAGTCAGGGAGAGAGGGGCTGTAAGTAGAACACAAAACAGGTGGTTCAGTAAACCTCCTCGAGACAAAGCAGCAGCACAGAGCCACACGATTCTCGTTTTAACCCCCGGAAAACCAGTTCGATCACATACTGGTCTTCCAACTTGGTCAAGCTGCTTTAAACTTCCTATGCCTCAGTTTCCTCCTCTGTCAAAAAGCATTAGTAATCCTACCTGCCTTGCTGAGTACGATCAAATGAGGTAATTAAAAACAAGCGTGTAGCATAGTGCCTGACACAGAAAACCATCCAACAGACGGCATCTGTCATGACGAAGAAGTGTCAGATCTCAAGCCAGTGCCAACACCGAGAGGTACCTTCTCCACTTTCCAAATGAATGCGGGTGTCGGGGGGCTTTGTCACCTCGAAGGTCCTGCTCTGCATTAAGAGACAAGCAAATAGGTCCAGGAGAAGAGAAGAGGTATTAGAAGAAGTTTCGATGTCGTTAGAATATAAGGTCCCTAAGGGGGATTGGATTGTCTTATTCAAAACCGTATCTTGGTATTTAGCACCGTGCATGGCATCCCAGGGACTCAGAAAGTGCTTGTTACATAAATAAACAAGTGCCTAGATGAATGAACTCGTGGATGAAAAGTCTGAGAATAAACCGTGGCTGCGAGCACAGGTGAAAGCCATCCTGCGTACTTGGCGGCGGGGGGAGGGGGGCACTTTGCAAGGAGTTGGGGTTGAGTGGCATTGAACTGGCTAACGCTGTTGTGCACGAACAGTAAGAGTGATTACAACAACACTGACGTGACATGTTTGTACGCTGCCTTTCATCTCAGGTGCGTAAGCCATCATCCTCATCAGCATCAACATTTCTTTGAGGTTACCTCAGTGGATAATTTTACTACCCTTTTTATGGACTCAGAAGCTACAACAAAAGTGTAGTCACATGCCCAAGGTCACACAACAGATTAGAGACAAAATCCAAGACTCGTCAGTCATTCTTTCACGCTTGCAGGCATGCATCCTCCTGCTAATTAAAATTAGGGACATTCAGGCCACGGAGCACATTTTATCAGGTTAGCGTTATGCATAAACATTTTTTTTTTTTGGCAGGGGGAAGACAGTGGGCTCATTAATATTAAAATTTAAACAGCCAATCTATTCTTTGATACAGATATATCACGTGCTATTTGTAACCTTTTCTTACATTCTATCCTCAAGTTCATTTCATTTTTAATAGGGGGCAGAGCCTCAAGAGCTAATGTATCAGCATAGATAGCAAGAAGAGGGCAGATGGAGAGGCAGCCCGAAGTTTAAGAAACACATACTTAGGGGGCTTTGGGCCAAGCCACAAGAAGGGATGGCTTCCACCTTGAACTAGGATCTCTCCCTCTTGCTTCTTGCCTTTCTTCTCTTCTTCCTTCTGGTCAAGAGACGGTCTGTGAACTGCTAGCTTCCTCAGTGTGTTTTATTTCAAGAGAAGTGAGGCGCGGAGGGAAAAAAAAATGCCTCAGTGGGGCAAGTCACGTAAGTTCTTGAGGCTTCACTGTCTCCAGCTTTCGGATGACAGAGCTGGTGGGATAACGTCAGGGGTCCCTCGGAGTTCGGCCAACCCAAGATTCTACCTCCTTTCGTCACTTCTTGGCGTCCACTTATGTCCCCTGCTTAAAAAGAAAGGCGCATTTTATGTCAGCAAAGGATCTTCGCCTGTAGATTTCTCTGAATGTTCCTTGAAACCAAAGCTTGGTCTGATGGCCCATGATTTATTTTATTTTCACTTGTTTCTCTCTCTGTCCTTCTTCCCCCTTGCTCCTGGAAAATTCTAACAGTCTGAGAACCCAACAATCAAGAGGATGCCTGCATTGCCCCTAGATGATGCTAAATATATTCAAATAGGGCTTTTTATGTGAAATAGTAGAGAGGTCCAAATAGACTGGTTTCCTCCAGGGCTATCATCATCAATTTTGTCACGTTCCAGACTGAGTTTCCTTCCACGGGTATTCTTACACACACGTTAAAACAATGTTCGCTTTGGTGAACACTAATTACTTCATATTTCTTATTAAATAATAACCATGCAATCATTTTTTTTTATTATTTCTGCGAGGCTTGTGGGTTTTATTTCCATTCTGACACATCTAAAATGCCTTTAAATCTTTCAACAGTGATGCTTCTGTTCTGCAGAATTTTGCAGGAGACCTAATTGTCTAGGAATAGATCCGATATATCAACTAGGTTTGTGTTTTATGTAAGCCAGAGGCCAGCGCTGAAGGGCTTAGGCTTCTCTCTTTAATCTATTTTAGGATCACATTACCTAGCATGGAGAGCCAAACATCTCTATCACAAAACATCACAGCCATTGAAATGCCCTCAACGACGCCAGGGGACAGTTTAGATTAGAAAATGAAAAAGAATCCCGTGTCCAATGGAAAAGACCGGGAGGAGTGTGTAAACGACTGTTTATGGAAGGCAGTGAACTTCTGAGGGAGACAAACCTGTTCTTTGTTCAAAAGCGCAGAGAGGAATCTGTGCTTCGACAACGGTGACTCGAGTCGGTTCCCGGAACCAAAAGAACACAGGAGCGTTGCATTTTACAAACTGCATTACTAAATCAAGGGGAAACCTGGTGCAGACCTCACTCTGCACCATTCCCTTTCTCCCCGTTTATAGCCCATGCTGCCGTTAGGAAGGGGAAAATAACCCACCTCCCCCTTTGTTTTCCTTTCAGTACAAATGAAGTCAAGGGCGGTTCTGACAGCCTCAGGAGGCAGGCCGCCGGTGCAGGAGCGCTTCTGAAATGTTATAAAAGCCAGTCTGACTCAAATGGCTCTGACAACAAGATTAACTACCCAGACCAGGTGGGACTTGTTTTTCCATGCATGACGGGGCAGGTTGGCATGCCACTTCAGTTTACGAACCCGTTGTATATATTGATTTATTTCATGGAAACACAACACCTTCTTATCTTTAGCTGCGCTTTTTCAAAGCAGTTTCCTATGAATTAATCTTACGCTCATGGGTGCTCTTTCCTTTTCAACTTTTCTTGGATTGGAAACATACACCCTAGGGGCGCCTGGGTGGCTCAGTTGGTTAAGCCTCCGACTTCGGGCTCAGGTCGTGATCTCGCGGTTTGTGAGTTCGAGCCCCACGTCAGGCTCTGTGCTGACAGTTCAGAGCATGGAGCCTGCTTCGGATTCTGTGCCTCCCTCTCTGCTTCTCCTCTGCTCACACTCTGTTTCTCCCTCTCTCTCAAAAATAAATAAGCATTAAAAAAGAAAACACACACACCCTAAATACAAATCAGGGTGAAATAATTCAGAGATGTACTGAGAAGAAAATAAAAATTGCCTTTACTATTCTTACACAGAAATCACCACGGTAGGGGCGCCTGGGTGGCTCAGTCAATTAAGCTTCCAACTTCAACCTGGTCATGATCTCACAATCCGTGAGTTCAAGCCCCACATGGGGCTCTGTGCTAACAGCTCAGAGCCTGGAGCCTGCTTCAGATTCTGTGTCTCTCCCTCTCTGCCCTTCCCCTGCTCCCACTCTGTCTTTCTCTTTCTCTCAAAAACAAATAAACATTACAAAAAAATTTTTTAAAAGAAAGAGAGAAATCACCATGGTAGGCCCTTGGGGTTTTTTTTTTTTTCTTTCTAATTTATTCTAACTTATTTAAAAGTTCCCTACAGTTAAACCTCAAAACATCCCCTTGAATGAAGGTAGGTCAGGAATTATGTCAGTTTCGCTGATGAGGAAACTGAGGCCGGGTGAAATTCCATGACGTGGCCAGTGGGCCACCGAATACCAGCCGGAGACCCTGGCTGGCCCCTTGGTGGCTGCACAAGGTGGCCCCCCAGGCTGCCCTTCTGTATAGGTCCGCTTACCTGTTCCATTGCTTCTGCAGCCAGTGTGATGTTCCTCAAATGGAGAGAGGACTTTTTTTTCATTGATTATGATTACACTCCCTCCTCGTGATTCGCAGGTTTCCGACTTGCAAATTCGCCTACTTGCTAATATTTATTCTAACCCCCAGATCAATTCCTCCCGCGTTGGACCAACTCGTGGACAGGCAGCCACGAATTGCAGCCCCTCTTTGCACCCGTTCTCAGCTGAGCTCAAACAAGGGGACACTCTACTTTCTGGCTTCAGCTCTCAGACTGGAAACCAGTGTCCTCTCAGCAGTCTCTTTAGTGCACATCACCTGCGGTTTTGTGCTCTTGTCGTTGATTTTGCCATTTATATTTTATGTATTTTTTCAAACGTTTATTCTTTTTTTGAGAGACAGAGCAAGGGTGGGGGAGGGGCAGAGAGAGAGGGAGACACGGAATCCGAAGCAGGCTGCAGGCTCTGAGCCATCAGCACAGAGCCCGAGGCGGGGCTCGAACTCACGAACCGTGAGATCATGACCTGAGCCCAAGTCGGATGTTCAACTGACCGGGCCACCCAGGCGCCCCTGATTTTGCCATTTTAAAATGGCCCCCAGGTGCGGTACCAAAGAGCTACTGAGTGCTCTCGAGCGCGGAGAAGACTTGTGTGTTAAATCCGGTTCCTTCAGCCGCGAGTTACAGAGCTGTTGACTCTGAGTTCACACGGCAAACAAGTTATGCGCTGATAGGTTGATAAAAATGTTGTTACTGGAAGCTTGGAGGAGTGTAACGGTGTGTTAGGCCCAGGAGCAATGCTTCAAGATTGGCTAATTCAAAGTTTACTGTGGCTTTGAGGGACAGAGCTACCATGGGTAAGCGGAAACAGCTGTATTCTTATCGTGGCTGTTGGTGTTGTTTCCCAACGAAAAATGACGTGGCCTCTCAGAATTCCAGCTTACGCTTTAGGCTTAGTCAACAGAGTCCGACCTTTAATGTATACGTCTTCCTGCCACGAATGCTGAGGAGCTGTCATCCCCTCCTTTGTAGCCTCAAAAGGATTTCTGGCCGCCTGCTGGCAATTAATCATGGTTCCAGACTCTGGAACTGAAGCCCTCCTGTCTCGTGCCTGGTCTTCTTGAAGCACCAGGATGGCCCCCTTACAAGTTAAGGCAGGCTTGCTTCTGCCTTTTCTGCAAGAGCGTCAATGTCAGAGCCCTGAGGGCCTGGCCATCAGTCCTACTCCCGTCACTGCTCCTTTCAGGAGATACAGGGTCACCCACACAAGAGGCCCCTGGGCGGATACGCAGATCAGACCTCAAATCAACAGTGTTCTTTGAGAGACGGATGGCTCACTGCTAAGAAAAACATATAAATCTCGTGCACCAGTCTCAGAACCTGAGGACATTAATTGTAAATTAGTCAAAGCGTATACGTCTTTGCATGTCCTTTAGAGAAACCTTAGTTTCAAATGGAAAAACTTGCTTGGTAAAATGGCTAACAAAAAGGGGAGAATATTCAGAGAAACAGCCTCCCCTCCCCCTGCCAGGATATATTAGAGCCTTTTTTGTTGTTGTTGTTTGTTTGTTTGTTTGTTTGTTTCAGAGAAATTCCAAATGGGACTGGTGAGGAGCATCTAACCTATAATGAAGTAATTCGATTGGTTATAAATAGATGTTTTGTTTTTATTTCATGTGAGTTGCAGTCTCCTGAAAAGGACAGTCGTGTTGCCAACCAAAACGATTCACCACTGAAAGATCATTTCTTACTCAATTAATCTAAAAAAAAGAGCAAACTGATTTGGAAGTAAGCAAATTATAGTCCTCTTGATACTCATGTTATAAAGATAATTACTTATCCTTAAAAACATGTGCCTTTATGGGGCACTTGGGTGGCTCGGTTGGTTAAGTGTCCAACTCTTGATCCCGGCTCAGGTCATGATCTCCTGGTTCATGAGATCAAGCCCCGCATCAGGCTCTGTGCTGGCAGAGAGGAGCCTGCGTGGGAATCTGTCGGTCTCTCTCTCTCTCTCTCTCTCTCTCTGCCTCTTCCCTGCTTGCTCTCTATCTCTTTCTCAAAATAAGTAAAAATAAACAATACATACACCTTTATTATAACCATCAGTACTAAAATGACCGGGACCCTGTTGCCAAATGCAAAACCATGAAAATCAAACATTTGCGGGAAGCCCCTCAACCCATCACTCTGGTGAAGCCAAGAGAAGGTCGTTCAAACAAGGACGTCATGAGGGTTGTCAATATATATATGGACATCCATCTTCACCATCGTAAGAAACATGCAAATGAAAACTATAGAGAGATTTTTTTTTTAAAGCCCACAAACTGGCAAAAATTCAAGAACTTGACAGTATGCTCTGCTCGTAAGGCTATGAAGAATTAGGCTTCTCATACATTGCCGGTGGCAGTGTAATAGAGTAAGTTAGCCACATCTAACAAAATAACGGTTGCGTATACTACCTGCTCCAGAAATCCCACTTCTGAGAAGGTATTATACATACGTGCCAGCACACACAGGGAAGGACATGTGTTCAAGGTCACTCGTGGTGGCATTGCTTGAAGAAGCAAAGACTGGGAAGAACCCACGCTTCCGATAGGGGAATTTATTTAGCAAAGAGTGCTACCTCTGCACAGGAAAATACCATGCAGCTATAGAGAGCGACGCTACAACCTGGATGACCCTTGAAAACATTATCTCATGCAACAGAAGCCAGCCACCAGGGACCACATATCCTATGACTCCAAAGAGGGTGGCCCTCAGCCTCCATTCTGATCCCTGGGCCTGTGTGCAGGGAGCCCCTCACAAGAGCCCTGGCAGGATCCCCAGCCCTCACAGATTGTCACCCACGTGTCTGCTGAGGTGGCCTGGAAAGGGGACAAGGAGAAACAGCACAGGGAAGGGATCCACCGGCAGACAGTGCTTTGAAGAAGAACCAGTGGCTGTGGGTCCTGCTTCTTGCCACACTTACGAGTTTGCACTCATTGATCTCAAAATACGAATACAATCTCAGCTCTTTCTTTTTTTTTAAATTTTTTTTAACGTTTATTTATTTTTGAGGCAGAGAGTGACAGAGCATGAACAGGGGAGGGGCAGAGAGAGAGGGAGACACAGAATCGGAAACAGGCTCCAGGCTCTGAGCCGTCAGCCCAGAGCCCGACGCGGGGCTCGAACTCCTGGACCGCGAGATCGTGACCTGGCTGAAGTCGGACGCTTAACCGACTGAGCCACCCAGGCGCCCCTAATCTCAGCTCTTTCAACCACTTCTAATCCGTCTGGCACTGAGCATTGTTACAGCTACCAGCTGATCAGAGGCTTGACATTGCCTCAGACACACCAGCCAGGGAGGGCACTCCCGTAGTTAACGTGGCAGAGTTATTCTAGAACGATATCCCAGGAGTTATTGTTTGGTGTGTGTCTCTCAAGGCGTTCCATTGGATTCTCTGTCTTCAAAAACACAAACTTTATTTATTTATTTATTTTTAGTTTTGAGAGAGAGAACAGGAGTGGGGGAGAGGAACAGAGGGGGAGAGAGAAAGAGACAGAGAGAGAGAATCTTTTTTTTAATTTATTTTTTAATTTTTATTCAGTTTTGAGAGACAGAGCATGAGCCGGGGCGGGGGGTGGGGGGGGGTGCGGTGCAGAGAGAGAAGGAGACACAGAATCCGAAGCAGGCTTCAGGCTCTGAGCTGTCCGCACAGAGCTCGACCCAGGGCTCGAACTCATGAACTGTGAGATCATGACCTGAGCCGAAGTTGGACACTTAACCTACTGAGCCCCCCCAAGCACCCCCAAAAACACTAACTTTGAATGTCAAAGCATGTTATTCCTTTCTGGCCACACTCAGTAAATTGTCCGTTTACTCCACTATGTTAGGATCAGGCAAAAGCAAACTCAAAAGAAATGACCTAACAAGAATGGAGACATTTCCTGTTCAATTGGAGGTGAAGGACTGAGAAGAAGTGCTTTCTTTCCTAAGAAGAATCATTAAGAGTAATATCATCCTTTATATTTAAAAATAAGGCATTGTGTTGGGGCGCCTGGGTGGCTCAGTCGGTTGGGTGTCCAACTTCAGCTCAGGTCATGATCTCACCATTCATGAGTTCGAGCCCCATGTCAGGCTCTATGCAGACGCCTCAGACCCTGGAGCCTGCTTCGGATTCTGTGTCTCCCTCTCTCTCTGCCCCTCCCTTGCTCATGCTCTGTCTCTATCTCTCAAAAATAAATAAACATTGAAAAAAAAAAAATAAGGCATTGTGAGCGCCAGAAAACTAAATATATAAAATCAACCCTCCTATGAAAAGTCACTTGTACCCTAACTCCATTAGGGGAGAGAAAGGAAGCCCTAAAACAAGGAACGTTGTTATTTTTAATTCATTCATTCGGTTTTATCCAAACTATACCACAGGGTCTGAAAAAAATGCACCATTCTTAGGTTAGGAAAAATGAGTATTACTTCTGCCCTTATGTGTTTTACGTTACTGTGTCCAAAACATTTTCCTGCCTGTGTTCACCTCAAAGGTTAAACTATAGCCCATAACCTGAGTGTTGTAGAATAATTTACAGTGATACATTTATTCTAGACAAAACCAACATGGAAAAATGTTAAATGAAAGAGGAATTATGTTGTTTTTAAAGAGCATGATTTTTGTTATGCTTGGGAAAAAGACTAGAAGGGATACGTATATCAAGGTCTTAATGATTTACCTTTGGGGATAGGATAATTTAACTTTTAGTTCACTTACCTGCATTTTTGTAGTTAGTATAATTCTTTCCATAGTCTTTTTTTTTTTAAGTTTATTTATTCACTTTGAACGAGAGAGCACAAGTTGGGGAGGGGCAGAAAGAGAGAGAAGGAGAGAGAATCCCAAGCAGGCTTCGCATCTTTAGTGCAAAGCCAAATGTGGGGCTCGAACTCACCAACAGTAAGATCATGACCTGAGGTGATGTCGGATGCTTAACCGACTGAGCCACCCAGGTGCCCCTATAGTCTTAAGATATTCTATTCTATTTTTTTTAATGTTTATTTTTGAGAGAGAGAGAGAGAGAGAGAGAGAGAGAGAGAGCACACGAGCATGAGAGATGGAGGGGCAGAGAGAGGAGACACAGAATCCGAAGCAGACTCCAGGCTCTGAGCTGTCAGCACAGAGCCCAACGTGGGGCTCGAACTCACAGACCACGAGATCATGACCTGAGCCAGAGTCAGAGGCCCAACTGACTGAGCCACCCAGACACCCCGATTATATTCTATTTTAGAAAACAGATTAGAAATAATATACATAAAAAAAGTGGGCTGATGGATATACACATCCAATCAGAAAACAGCCTTGAGAAGAAGTCATCATTTCTAACACAAATGGTCTTAATAAAAAATTGAATTTCTCTGTTTCTCTTTCTAAGCCTTTCCGTCAAAACGGGCAGTCATGCCTAGAGTGAAGTAAACAGCTAGGTACAACATGCTAATGACTGCTTTGTTATCATCATTTCTAAAGAGCAGTTTCAGGAAATCAATTTACTTTCATGATATACGGTAAAGATCACTGACAGTTGGGCAATTCTCAGAATAAAAACAATTAAATGAAAATATCAGAAAGCATTTCTCTTAGCACATGCATAATGCTACCGAGTTTCTTACTGGTTTAAATTTCCTAGTTGCCTGTTAAAGTCATAGTGCTTTGTACTCCACATTATAAACATTCCATTAGAAATACTTAATTGTTTTCTCAGGTAAAAGAAAATAATTTATCCAAAGATAATCTTTTTTTTTTTTTTTTTTTGGCTCCTCGGTTAATGTGCAATAGGTACATTAACCTCCTAGGGTTCTAGAAAATCTATTTAAAAAAATTTTTTTTTCATGTTTGTTTATTTTTGAGAGAGACGGAGACAGAATGCGAGTGGGTTAGGGGCAGAGAGAGAGGGAGACACAGAATCCGAAGCAGGCTCCAGGCTGCGAGCTGTCAGCACAGAGCCCGTCACGGAGCTTGAACTCACGAGCTGAGAGATCATGACCCGAGCTGAAGTTGTACGCTTAACTGACTAAGCCACCCAGGCACCCCTAGAAAAATCTATTTTTAAAAGGAAGAATTTGTTATGGCTTAAGGGGAAAATGTTTACTAAAATTAAAGTTAATTTTTGAGTGACTATGATTTAAATGCAGCAGGAATGTATGTGTAATCATTTATGTTTGGCCTAAGAAACAACAATGCCACGTTTCCCTTGATGAAGAATAAGAATCTATCAGTTCATAATGTACCGTTTGATTATTCACTCACCCAGTAGTCTGGGGAGCCCCTGTTCTAAGCCTGGCCGGGGAGATAGAGTGGTGAACAAAACTCTTCCTGTCCCTTGTCTTTGAAGCAGGCCATCCCTGTGGACTCTGGTCCAACTCCTTTTCCTGCAACAGGCTGGGACATGGACCCTGAAGTGGCTTCATGTGTCCAGCCTTCCGGTCCGGGGTAAGGAGGCGGGTGAGGCAACCCTCACTTAGGTTTGGGAACCCAAGCACTGACGATGGGACAAGCCTTGCACTGGGGAGAAGAGGCCTTTTGTGCATTGGAACTAACTTAGCTATTTTATTCCCATTCATTGGAGGGCATGTAGGGAGCCTTAGGAGGAGTTCTGGGGGGGCACGTCCCAGCCTCACTTTTATCCCCCGCAACTACTTCGGGTGATATTTTCACTGCTGTCTTTATTGGTGTTTAACTTCACTCCAGTTGAGTCAAAAGCTTGAAGAGAGCAAAGCCTGTGCCTTATATTCCTTTGTACTCCCCTAAAGAGCTCCTTTAGTACATGACTTTCATACAGCAAAGGGTACAATGAATGTTTGTCTATGTGATATGCCTTCTTTCAGAAAGATAAAAGCCACATGTCAAGCAAGATCAGCCCACTGCGTGAGTTAAGGGTCAGGGTCATGCAGCTAAGTCTAAACAACTGGAGTTGACTGCCTGCACACTGACTTGTACTTGACCTGCTCGCTTGTACCTCTGTTATAACTTCCCCCTGACCCCCACTCCCACCAACACACACACACACACACACACACACACACACACAAACTCTCACCAGGACTAAGAAAACAGTGGAAGGACAAATTGACAAGTCAGATCCCTTGTAATCAGCTTACTGTACCCTGAAAGAGACAACATTTAAGAAAATATTTATTATCGCAACTTAAACTTCTTAAGCCTTCCTTAAGCGATGAAAATTACTAGTTTCTTTTTGTGAATATAACAAAAACCCCAAGAAAGGAATCACAAAATTCCAAACAGGTAATAATAACCTGTAAGACCTATAAGAAATGTCCTTCCGATTAAGAATGCAATCATCTGATATAGCAATATGGTTTCCAAAATTACATTTGCGTTGTCAGGCAAAAAAATGAAGTAACATTTTAATAAATTAATCCTTAAATCACTTGAAGGTACAGTATGATTATGTGACTTTAGAAATGGGAAACCCCAGGGGCACCTGGGTGGCTCAGTCGGTCAAGCGTCCAACTTTGGCTCAGGTCATGATTTTGTGGTTCATGAGTTTGATCCCCGCATCGGGCTCTGTGCGGACAGCATGGGGCCTGGAGCCTGCTTCAGATTCTGTGTCTCCCTCTCTCTCTGCCATTCCCCTGCTCACGTTCTGTCTCTCCCTCTTTCAAAAATAAATAAACATTGAAAAAAAAAAAAAAGAATGGGAAACTCTGAATCGTGTGGTAGAAAAGAATTTTTCTATGGACAGCAATTTGCCAATAACTTCAAAAAGGAATTACTCAGAGATATACTGGCAGTGTGCATAGCTTTCATTTCCAGAACATGGTATCAGGGCTTCCTCTAAGGTGCTTACCACGATTGAAGATGAAAAGCTTTGGTGAGCCCTTGAATCTAGAATGAATGCCAGCATGCTTCATTAGGCCATGGGCCCATGCTCCCTAACATCCAAATCCCACCTCACACCTGGGTAGCTCCGGAGATTGGGGTTCGGACTGAACGCATTTGTACACCTCTGAGAGATTCCCACTATAGAATCAGTGCCTTCCTGCTGATGTATTCTTCAACCAAGTGGTAGATCAGTTCTGGAAAGAGCAAACACATCAAGTAATGAGGGACTCCAGTGAGCTACACCCTGGACCGACCTCTAGGCTTGCTGTGAGTCCCACAGTTCCCGGTGAGCCAGTTGCAAATGGAGGCAGATGGAACACTAAATCCCCTGTCAACATGTTGAATCACCTCCCAGTGCATCAACTCTCAAGGATTTGCTGGGCAGTAGATGGGCTGGGATTTTCATGGGACCCAACAGAATATCGATCCACCCTCAGTCTTTGAATATTGTCTAGAAAATTGGAATAATATAAAAGAAAAAGAGGAATTATGTTTCTTTTTTTTTCTTTTCTTTTCTTTTCTTTTCTTTTCTTTTCTTTTCTTTTCTTTTCTTCTTTATTTTTGAGAGAGAGAGACAGAGTACAATCAGGGGAAGGGCACAGAAAGAGGGAGATACAGAATCCGAAGCAGGCTCCAGGCTCTGAGCCGTCAGCAGAGAGCCCAACGTGGGGCTCAAACTCACGGACAGTGAGACCATGACCTGAGCTGAAGTCGGACCCTTAACCGACTGAGCCCCTCCAGGCGCCCCTGGAGGAATCACATTTCTAAGTGCTACTCAGAAACGGGAAGTACGGTGTTTTAGTCACCAGAATTAAAGTAAGTCATTAAACATCCTGTTTCTCGGCCTAAGTCTTCTTGTCTTTAGGAATTACGATTATTTTGTTTATTCATTTTTAAACTTTTTTTTAAAAAGTTTCTTTATTTTGAAAGAGACAGAAACAGCACGAGTGGGGGAGGGGCAGAGAGAGTAAGGGCAAGAGAGAATCCCAAGCAGGCTCTGCACTGCCAGCACGGAGCCGGAGGTGGGGCTTGAACTCAAGAACCGTGAGATCATGACCTGAGCAGAAATCAAGAGTCAGACGCTTCACCTACTGAGCCACCCGGGTGCCCCAGCATTAAAAGTATTTTAAAGCAAATAAATGGCAGTGATAAATAGGCAGACAGTCGGTCCTTGAATGACTAGAAAAGTGTGTGTGTGTGTGTGTGTGTGTGTGTGTGTGTGTTTTCTTAAAGGCCAAAAACTGCTAGCTTTTAGAACTTTCAAATAATTCCTTTCAAAAGCAATATTCGGACGATTCTTTGCAGAAGGTAGATGGCACTAAGTTCAAAAGAAAGAAAGACTTCACCTGGAAACTTTGCCTCCTGGAGCCAAAGAAGATAAGCTTCTAGAAAGATTATTTTGGGGGAGGAGGGAGTTTAGGGGAAAGACGGGGAGGATCTTAGACTTTCAAGGTAGCATTAACTTGAGCAAACATCATCCGCATTTACTTGCTGAGCGTTCAGAGCCTTTAGCCACTGTCACAGGAATCTATCCTAACAAGATTGAGGCTTCTTGAAAATGATTGAAGTATGGACCCCAGGCTTAATGTTAAGTATGGAACTGCTTGTCATGTTCCTGTTTTAATAAATCTTTGAGGGTCTCCTGGGTGGCTTAGTTGGTTAAGTGACTTCGGCTCAGGTCATGATCTCAAGGCTCATGGGTTCGAGCCCCACAGCAGGCTCTGTGCTGACAGCTCCGAGCGTGGAGCCTGCTTCGGATTCTGTTTCTCCCTCTCTCTATTCCCCTCCCCTGCTCTCTCTCAAAAATAAACAAACATGAACATTTTTTTTCTAAATAAATAACTAAACCTTTGACAAAACTTTTCCAACCAGAAAATAACAAGGCTTTTGACACATTAGAGTAGCTTTCAAAAGCAGTTCACCTGCAGTATTTCAGGAAGTTCCCCGGGGCCTGATGAGTGGGCATTGAAGGAACAGGGCTACGTCTCACAGCTCAGCAGCTCATGGCCACTGCCTGTCAGTGCCCTGGATGACAAGCACAGCAAGGAGCCAAAGGCCATCTCCTGGGCACAGGGGAGTGGGGGGAGGGCTCAGGTCCCTGTAGCCTATGCCCAGGCCTCTTTCCCCTACTGCTGGACTCTCACACCCAGGAGAGGCTCCAGCACGGAGGCGATACTCAGTGAATATTTGTTGAGTGACCAAGGAATGAACATCAGCTCTTGGGCAGCCGGGAGCCCCTTCTGAGGTATCTGATTCCGTACCTACACTGCCTTTTCTAGACGTCTCTTAATGCCTAGGTGTCGAGGACGGCAGTGCCAGTGTGGGAAAGTCACCCTTGCCCAGGGCGACTCTCAGTCCGATCATGCAGCACCATACCTCACTGTGGGTGTTTTGGCAGGTGAAGGTCACACCTTCCTGTCCCTAGGCAATTTTCCCACATGGCAAAGCTGATGTTTTCATGGTCATTTCATTCCTGGTACAAAAAGGCAAGTGGCTGGGACCTCACCCTTAGGCAGAAAGCACCGGAGTCACGGAGGGATATTTAGGGAGGGGAAGTCTCTCCGGTATTGTCGTCAAGAGGTAGTTTATCATGGGGCGCCTGGGTGGCGCAGTCGGTTAAGCGTCCGACATCAGCCAGGTCACGATCTCGCGGTCTGTGAGTTCGAGCTCCGCGTCAGGCTCTGGGCTGAAGGCTCGGAGCCTGGAGCCTGTTTCCGATTCTGTGTCTCCCTCTCTCTCTGACCCTCCCCGTTCATGCTCTGTCTCTGTCTCAAAAATAAATAAACATTAAAAAAAAAAAAAAAGAGGTAGTTTATCATTACAAGATCTTGTCAAGGAGTGCCTGAAATTTGTGCGTTACACAAAGCCCAGAAAAGAAAACACAACATTTAGTCCATGTCAAACAAAGGGCACATAAAAAAAAAAAGGTTTTTCCATTGGTCAGAGCCCTAATTATCCTTTGGATTTGTCCTCCAAGCAAAGTTCTGCTTGTACTACAAATATTGATTCTAGTAACAGTGAGCACAGCAGGATATAGGACCAAAGATACGACGCACGGTGAGACTGTGTTGAAGAAATGGAGGGCGCATCCAGGTGAAGTCTAAATGTGATAGCAAATTCACCGATAACAAAACATTTCCTTTCTCCTCTGGACAAGGTGACCCTGGGGGAAGGGTGGAAGAGGTTGGGATAAGTAAGGCTGCTTTTTAATCTTTAATGAAAGTGCCTTGAGCCGGGACCAGTTCCAGGTTGCCTGCAGCTAGCGCTCACTGATGGATGGAGAGTTTCATACGCTGTCCCACCGATACATTGAGCCCCTGACGGCCCAGGAGACAGAAACGTTCTTAGGCCATAAATGTCAACAGTGAAGGCTGCTCTCTTCGAGGACATGCTAACACAGCCCTGAATCAGAGAGAGAACAGGAAAAAGAAGAAAGGGAAAAACGGGAACGTGAAAGCAAGAAGAAAACAAAGGAAGGAGAGGACACGAGGAGCACGTAGAGTAGGAAGAAGAGGTTATTGGGAAGTAACTCCAAGACCAGATGCAGTCTGGATGTGGAGCGCTCAGAAAGCACTGTATTTGGTGTTTGGTACTTCATGATGGGTCAGCAGGCTGACGTCCAAGACTCAAGATAGCATCAGATAAACGTGTGAGCTGTACCACGAGTGAGCAGGAGTAGCACACACCTGATCTAGAAAACCAGTGGAGGTCAAGTTCACTGAAAGAAGCAAAGGGTCTCTAAGACCCAGGTATATCTTTTGGGAAAGGTAGCTTGGACCCAATGCCAAGACCAGATTCAGAACCCTGCAAAACTGTCAGACGTGAGCCAGAGCGGACAGTGAGAAAGACCCCGGCACCAAGGTCTGTGTTGGCTCTCAAAGGCACCGGCAAGGCCAGTGGACCTCGATACCAAGCCAGCCTCTTCCCCAAGCAGACTCTGTAAGTCAGTTGTGGGTAGGATGGAACACACTCAAAGGCTCACTGAGGTGGAGAAATGTGGACACCCCCATGCAGACGGCTCTGACCAAAATGGCGGAAACACAAAATGATGTCGGGTCAGACAGAGGTGGTTCCGTTCCCTGATCCACCATTCGCCAGCTGTGTACGCTTGTCTAGAATTCACCTAACAGCTCCAAATCTCCCCCTTTTCACCTGAGCGGTGGAATTTGGTGGGGCTCCTCCTCAGCCTTCATGCACTGAGATGGTTGTTTATAGTCGGTCTTCATTCTGATGGGTCGTCACTCAAACCGTATTGATTGTTAAGTATTTTGAGTTTCACCCTGCGAGTAATAATGACCACCTCGTGGAGTTATTTTGAGAACTGTAAATGATATGCACAGAGCAAGCTGAACATCACCCAACACAGGTACTTAAATAAACAGTAGCTGTTATTATTCTACTAAAATGGTTATCACCATTGCTAACTATTGTGGACTGAACTGGGTTCCCCCAAAATTCCATATGTTGAAGCCCTGACCTCCAATGTGACTGTATTTGGAGATGGAGCCTTTAAGGAAGCAATGAAGGTTAAATGAGGTCATCAGGGTAGGGCCCTAATCTGATGAGAATGGCACCCTTATAGGAAACGGAAGAGACATCAGAGAGCTCTCTCTCTCTCTCTCTCTGCCCTCACATAGGGAAAAGGCCACAATGAGAAGGCAGAAATCTACAAGCCAGGATCAGAGGCCTCATTAGAAAGCAACTCTGCCAGCACCTTAAAAAAAAAGAAGAAAGAAATGCTATTTAAGCCACCCAGCCTGTGCTATTTTGTTATGGCAACCCAGGCTGACTAATACACTAACCATAGATTTACAGTTGTGGACCAGAGATGAGCTCCGTCCAGATGCTGATGGCCAAATCGCTGACTGGCTTGTGCCCCACAATTTAGAACAGGAAATACCCTGAATGAGATTTTATCTTACCGTGTCTAACCCAAGCAGGGATGGAGTGTGTCTTTTGATCTATGGATCATAAACACAATCCTTCTGTGCAGAATCCTACGTGGATCAGAAAATGCAGGAGGGAGCTAGTGATAAAAACTTACTTCAGAGGTGGAATTGAAGCCAAAGGCAGATTTTTAAAAATAATATTTTGGTAATATATGCTTTAAGAAACCTATTTTAGTATCTTACTCTCAGTAAGATTTTATTTCGTCAAAGTTTAATTGACCTACAAGTTTATATTAGTTTCAGGTGTACAACATAATGATTTGATATCCTAAGTGATCATCACAATAAATCTAGTTAACATCCTATTAACATCCTATTTCATAGTGTTCCTTTCGATACCTCACGAATGTTGACCATATCCAGAAATAACATTTTATTTATTTATTTATTATTTTTAATGTTTACCTATTTTTGAGAGAGAGAGACAGAGTATGAGTGGGGGGGAGGGGCAGAGAGAGAGGGAGACACAGAATCGGAAGCAGGCTCCGGGCTCTGAGCCATCAGCACAGAGCCCGACGCGGGGCTCGAACCCACAGACGGTGGGACGATGACCTGAGCCAAAGTCGGACGCTTCGCCGACTGAGCCACCCAGGCGCCCCTTGAAATAACATTTTATTTAAAAAGAAGGAGGAGGAGGAGGAAGGGGAGGGGGAAGTGGAAGGAGGGGAGGGGTCCGGGGAGGAGAGGGAGGACGCTTTACTCTGGAAAGAAAAAGAAAAAGGAGAGTTTCCGGAATGTGACACAGCACTTTTTGCCATGGATTCACATTTTTCACATTTTGGGATTCTTACCCGTTATTGAGAAATCTTTTTTGGAAGAGCCACAGATTTTAAGAGAAGAGAAACGCAGCTACCCCGGGGAATCTGCTTTCCTGCCCCTCCTCAGACTCTACACGTCTCCATCGGTGCTAATCCTTCAAGCCTCCTCACGCCATCTCCATTGGCTTGACATGTTCCATCCAAATAGTCATTCTTTTTTTGCATTTACATATCTCCAGGGGAACCTTGTGCTGAATCCACACATTCTCCGCTCTAAGACAGACAAGCTATACTCAGAAAAGGAGGAGGGACTGTAACTAACCGGAAAAATCCTCTGATCGAGGCCCAGACCCAGCTTTCTGGCTATTTGCTGAGCCGTGAGAGGCGGACAGAGTGGTCCACAGTGAGGGGCTTAGAAACTCTCCTTTTCAGATGTGAAGGCAGCCTTTGGCCTTGATTCTATTACTTGTCAGAAGAGACCCATGATAAATTAAGTTATTGCAGATAGAAGTTGCGAACATTAGGAAATTGTTTTTAATTGGCTGCAAGTGTTAAAGACTTGGCAGAAACTTCCACGGACAACAAATGGAAATGTGCACAGTCTGAGCACTGAGCACACGGTGTCCAGGCACCGCGTTCCCAGTCAAAGGCAGAAGTTCTGTTCTCACAATTCTGCTTGAATGAGGAGACAGGCTAAGGCACCCACTGTCCTACTTACAATGATGAGGGGAATGGCCCGGGGCCTGAACAAAGAGAAAGGGCGGTCCTAACTGAGGACTGGCCACTTTTTGTCCCATTTCCGTCCGAATCATGTCCCTGTTAGGAAATATTCACGAGGAAACTCCCTTGTCTCTATTTGAAAATGTAACACATCAAATAGAACCATGGACCTCAGAGAACAAAAGGACAACATACGCTCAAATATCAGTTGTACGGAAATACTTCTAAAGCTAATTTCAGGTGCCTTTTTTTAGTGGGAAAATAGGAGCTTTCTTTTTTACTCAACGGGAGATAGAATAAAAGCAGAATTCTGTAAGACTGACTTTGAAATCAAAATATGGTAGACCTCATTAATTTGGAATAAATTGTGTTAACTAGTTTAGTTTTTCAGAAATTTTTTTTCGGGTTTATTTATTTTTGAGAGACAGACAAAGCATGAGTCGGGGAGGGGCAGAGAGAGAGGGACACAGAATCCGAAGCAGGCTCCAGGCTCCGAGCTGTCGGCACAGAGCCTGACGCAGGGCTGGAACTCCTGAACCGCGAGATCCTGACCTGAGCTGAAGTCTGATGCATAACTGGCTGAGCCACCCAAGTGCCCCTAACTAATTTAATTTTTAAGCCAATGAGGAAATACAGTTTATAGGATATGAAATGATAGGTAAACATATTTTTTTGAACTGCTATCCGCCTTACACGTATTTACAAAGCTCACATGCATATCCCTGGTTGGAACAGGATTCAGTGCCCTGGCCACGGCCAGTCCACTGCTCTAAAATACCCTGGTGAGGTCATCTTGGGCAGGGACTTCAACTCTCTGAGCCTTAATTCTGATCTATAGAACAAGAAAAATAATACCAATAAGATTATTCTAGGAGCGCCTGGGTGGCTTCGTGGGTTAAGCGTCCGACTTCCGCTCAAGTCAGGATCTTGGTTCGTGGGTTCAACCACGACAGCTGTCAGCTGTGCTGACAGCTCAGAGCCTGGAGTCTGCTTCAGATTCTGTGTCTCCCTCTATCTGCCCCAGCTCACACTCTGTCTCTCTCTCAAAAATAAATAAATGTTAAAAAAAATTGTTTTTAATTATTGTAAAGATTCCATGAAATAATGCTTGTAAGCCTCAGATACCTATGGGGTATGCATTGTGATTCCTAAAAATAGCTACTCAGAGCTCACGCTGCCTAGAAAAGTTAAGGAAATGTAGCCTTGAGGGGTGCCTTCTTGAAGCATAAGCCCCTGAGTATGTCTAGCTGTTCTCTCTGAGGCTCACGGGTTGGCATTCTTGGTTACACACAGAAAGCTCTGGTTGTTGAGGACACTACATGAACAAACTGAGAAAAAATAATCTAAGCAAGGAACAAAAGGGGGTGCGGCTCTGTGACAGCCAATCATAGACAACCAAGATGCAAACCCATGGGGACAGAACATGAAAGTGTATTCTGGGGGTGTCACAAGGATGTGACATCGGGGAGTGAGGTACCTGATTGACTCATGCCAAGTCCCCGGCCCCTACTAATATAAGGATTTGCCTCTTCTGGATATTTCCTATGAATGGAATCAGACCCTATTTGTCCTTTTGTTTTTGCCTTATTTCACTTAGCATAATATTTTCAAGATTCGTCCATGTTGTTGCATGTATCTGTCTTCATTTCTTTTTTATAGCTGAATAATATTCCGTTATATGAATACACTACAGTTTCCCTAGATAGGTAGATAGCATTTGGATTATTTCCACCTTTGAGTTACTATGAATAATGCTGTTAAGAACTTTTTAAAAAACTTTTTTTAATGTTTATTTTTGAGAGAGAGAGAGAGAGAGAGAGAGAGAGCGAGCGTGAGTGGGGGAGGGGCAGAGAGAGAGACACATACACAGAACCCGAAGCAGGCTCCAGGCTCTGAGCTGTCAGCACAGAGCCCGACGTGGGGCTCGAACTCCTGAACCGCGAGATCATGACCTGAGCCGAAGTCAGATGCCCAATCGACTGAGCCACCCAGGTGCCCCGCTGTTAACATTTGTGTACATATTCTTCTGTGGACATATGTGTTCACTTCTCTTGAGTATATATACTTAGGAGTGGAACTGATGGATCATATAATAAATCTATGTTTAAGCTTTTGAGGAAGCGACAGATTACTTTTCATAAAAGCTGCACTATTTTACATCCCCATCGGTGGTACCCGAGGCCACCAATTGCCTCCACATTCTTGTCAACCCTTGTTATTATCTGTCTTTTTGATTCTAGCCATCCTAATTGCTGTGAACTGGTGTCTTATTATGGTTTTGATTTGAACTTCCTCGATGGCTGATAATGTCGAGAATCTTTTCATGTGCTTCTTGACCATTTGTATGTCTTGTTTGGAGAAATGTCTATTCAGATCCTTTGCCAATTTTTTAATTGGGTTGTTTACCTTTTAATTCTTAAGTTGTAAGAGCTCTTTACATGTTCTAGATAAAGGTCCTTTATTGGCTATTTAATCTGCAAAAAATGTTTCCCATTCTGTGTATTTGTATCTTTTTGATGGTCTCTGTTTCTGGCCTTTTTTTTTTTTTAATATTTACTTATTTTTGAGAGAGAGAGAGAGAGAGAGACAGAGCATGAGCAGGAAAGGGGCAGAGAGAGGGAGACACAGAATCCAAAGCAGGCTTCAGGCTCCAAGCTGACAGTAGTGAGCCCAATGTGGGGCTCGAACTCACAAACTGTGAGATCCTGACCTGAGCCAAAGTTGGACGCTCAACCGACAGAGCCACCCAAACGCCCCTCTGGTTCTGGACTTTTAGTCTTCGGACTGCTTTCCCTCTTTTCAACTCTGGGAAAAAGTATGCTCAGAGAATTTTGGATACAGAGGAAAATTTTTAACACAATCTAATACCCAACCCCCTCACTCTTCAGATTAAGAAACCAAGGACCAGAAAGATTAAATCCCATGTTCCACAGCTAGTTGTTGGCACACTAGAAATTAATATGTTATCAGTCAAGGTTCTTATGGTTACAAATGTCAGAAAAAAAAAATCCCAAACTGGGGTGCCTGGGTGGCGCATCGGTTAAGCATCCGACTTCGGCTCAGGTCGTGATCTCACAGTTTGTGAGTTCGAGCCCCACATCGAGCTCTGTGCTGACGGCCTGGAAACCGGGGAGCCTGCTTCAGATTCTCTGTCTCCCCCTCTCTCTGCTCCTCCCTGCTTGCACACATACACTGTCTCTCAAAAATAAATAAGTAAAACATTAAAAAATTTTTTTTCAAAAAAATCCCAAACCAGCTTAAAGTAAAAAGGGTGACTGACAGAACATTAATAACCAACATTGCAATTGCTATT
Organism: Prionailurus bengalensis; assembly: GCF_016509475.1. Lineage (NCBI taxonomy): Eukaryota > Metazoa > Chordata > Mammalia > Carnivora > Felidae > Prionailurus > Prionailurus bengalensis. The sequence continues at coordinate 207,513,542 of NC_057345.1, read as the reverse complement.
ACCGGGGTGTCCTTGCATCATAATGCTAAATATTCATTTGCTAGTGATGATAACGATGGGGAGCAAAGAAGGCAAGTTACTGACAAGATCATCTCAATGATGGGCCAGAATAAAGGGAAATAAAGCAAAAGACAAAATCCCGGGGGCTCCAGGGGCGGGGAGCGTGGTATAGACAAGACTTACGTAAAAGGTGACAGAGATGGGGACCTCGCACAATCCGTGGAAGAAGACAGAGCTAAAGGCATGAGAACGACAGAGGGTCAGAGCAGGGTTAGAGCAAAATAAGCTCAAACTCAGGGATGAGGGCTGTCTTATTCTGTTCAGGCTGGTGTAACAGAATGCCACAGACTGGGCGGCTTATAAACAACAGAAATTTATTTCTCACAGTTCTGGAGGCTGGAAGTCCAAGATCAACGTGCTGGTAGATTTGCTGTCAGGTGGGGACTCACTTCCTGATTCACAGATGGCTGTCTCCTTATCGTGTCCTCATATGGCTCAAGGACTGAAGGAGCTCTCCAGGGTCTCCTTTAATGGTAATCCCTTTCATGAGGGCTCTAGCCTTATGTCCTAATCACCTCCTGAAGGCCCATCTCCAAATGCCATCACACTGGGGATTAGGTTTCAACATATGAATTTGGCGGGGGGGGGGGGGGGGGGGGGGGGGGAAGAAACCTTCTGTCCACAGTGGAAGCCAAAGCAGCAGACGAAAGTCTTACTGGGGTTGGGAGTCTGACACAACCAGAAGGTTGGAGCCCAGACAGACTTGGGGTCCAATGAAAGCTTGCAGTTCAATGCTCATTTTTTAAATATATATATTATCTGATATATATATCAGAAATAACTTCAGTTCTTATCAGCCCCATCTATAGGTCACAGCAAGTTTTTTTTTTAATTTTTTTTTTCAACGTTTATTTATTTTTGGGACAGAGAGAGACAGAGCATGAACGGGGGAGGGGCAGAGAGAGAGGGAGACACAGAATCGGAAACTGGCTCCAGGCTCTGAGCCATCAGCCCAGAGCCTGACGCGGGGCTCGAACTCCCGGACCGTGAGATCGTGACCTGGCTGAAGTCGGACGCTTAACCGACTGCGCCACCCAGGCGCCCCGGTCACAGCAAGTTTTAAAAGACCTCAGACTATGTTGGCATTGGTGGCATTACCCAGCCAGGGGTGCCCAGTGCTGCTTCCAAATCAGAGACGGGTCAGCCAGGAGGATCCTTGAGACCTCTTTGTTTTGTAGCATGACTCTATATTGTAAGGGCACTCTAATCATTTCAATGCATGCGATAATTCTCTAGAAACAACATGTATTCAATCAGAACACCTCCTTCTCCTTTTCTTCAGAATCTTTCCCTTCTAGAACCGGCATCTGTCAATGGATTTTGGAAACCGTTCTCGCTTGATATCTTCAACAAGCACTTCGTAAAACCACGGGGAATAAGGCAAGGTCCTTACCCTGCTCAGGTGAAAAAGAGAAGAGGGACACTACCATGGCTCTTGGACATTTCAAGAAAAGAGATGGTCCAATTAAAAACAAAACAAAGCGTCCGCTGCTCACGCTTCTCTCTCCCAAAGTAAATAAACTTTAAAAAATTAAAAACCAAACAAAGTAAAAACAAAACAAACAAAAACAGGGCATTTGTATCAGGTTAAAAGGAGGAATGTTGGAACCAATGATCAAAACTATGGAAATGGAGCTAAAGAATGTTCCAGAAAATAAATGACTATCAATGAGAAAGTAGGAAAGAAGAGCAGCAAAAGAACAAACAATTCTCTCACTGAATAAAGTATGAACACTTGTGTGAGCCAAAGAGCAATAGGAAACCAGAACATGTCATTCCAAAATCAGGACACATTTGTTTAATTAATATTGGTCGATGCCCTGAGTCACTTTGCTTCCTGTTAGTTTAATCATAAAAATGAAACAGGATACACAATGTCCTGAAGACTATAGTATTCAAATTAAGTATTTAGGCAGTGAGTCTCTTAATCGGTGGCTTTCCAACATTTTTGACCCTCACCCATGGTGAGAAAACGTATTTTGCATCAAAGGCTGTCTCATACACACACACAAAAGTTTCACGTTACCTCTACTATAGGCGAACAAAGCACTCTGATATTTGCTTTCTACCCTGTTTTATTTTATCCCATTTCTCATTTGTAAAATGCTGTCAGAGACCCACTAGGTTTATTTCATGACTCAGTCGTGGATGGCAGTTCAGAGTCTGAAAAGTATTTATTGAATGGCCCGATCGGCAGTGTCCTAATTCCTGAGGACGCACTGGTGTTGATGCTGCTGCTGAGAATCTCAGATCTGCCCTGCAAAGGCAGCTTTCTCCAGCTCAAGCCCACAGCAAGAGTCCCTGGAATGTGAACCAGACCCAGCTATGCTTCCAGTGGATTTCTCCCATCGCTTAGAGGGATGTGGTTCCTGTCCCTCCTCCAAATTGCCGGGGAAGCCACTGCTCTTGGCAAAGCAAGTCAGCCTCCTCAGGCTAACTGTCCCTTCTCGTCACCCATCTTCCTTTGGTGTTGTTGCCCTTGGACACTACCAAGACACCAGGCTGGTACCCACCTGCCCTTGTGGTCAACAATGACTTTCGCCCTGGTTCCATTCTATCAGACTTGCTCCCTTTCTGGTTCACTGCTCACCCTGGCATCCCTGCTCAGGTGTTTTTACCGTCTCGTGGAGGTGCTATGGCAAACCGGGGCTCCTGGGCCTGTGTCCACCGAGGTTACACTGCAGCCCTCTCAACCTGAGGGTTGGTTCTTGATCTCCAGCTGACCAGGATTGTACGAGTCTAACCGAACAGAAATGGAGACAATCCTCAGAGGCAGACACTCATTTGAGGGCAGGGGGGTTGTTTCCATCTAAAGCGCTGGGGTTGAGACTCGCCTACTTGGACGTCTTCCTCATGCACCAAAGCAGGGCAATGACCACAGGTGTCCCCCGGCTTAGGGCCCCATTTTCCCAGGACATCCTTCCCAGTAGCTTCCGTGTGGCATTCTCTTTCCCTCCCGGTGAGAGAGAGAGATGGGTTGACCTAACTGTGTGGGGGTCTATTGGAAATCCCCAAAATACTCTTCACTGGTCCCGGACCAGGGAACATAAGCCCTGGTATGCCATGAGCAGTGAGCCTTTGCAACAAATATGGATCTGGGTATAAAAGGATGTTAGTTACAAAATTGTATTCGAATTGCCGCATAAAACTCATTCACAAATAAAAGCATCTTTTCTGACAACGGCATTGTTGAGAGGTTCCAATGGACTCTTGAACTCTTGGCACAAAGTTAGATGTTTTGGTAATATACGTATGTAAGGGAGTGTTTTAGCGCTCTTAACCCACCTCCATGTATATAGTGAGTACTCAGCAGGGTACTTACTGGTTAAATATAGAATAACTTGAGAATATTGCATTAGCTTATGGACTAAAAAAATCTCAAGGTTGGAGAAATTCTAGAGCTCATCTGCTTCCACTGCTATTTGCCTCCCTTGTTCCTAGGTTAGTTAGGAACACATTTGGCTACAAATAACAGGAAACCTACTGCTGTGGCTTAAACAAATAAGGGCACATTTTTCTTATACAGCAAGTATCTGAAAGTAAGCAGTTGCTGGCTTTGGTTTAGCAGCTCAGTGACATCTGACCGATTCTCCCTGACTCTCTTGGCCTTTTCCTTGTGGTTTCAAGATGGCGTCTGCAGTTCTTAGCATCACATCTGCATTCAGGGCAGAATAAAGGGGGGAGGTAAACACAGCCATACCTCTTCCTTCTTATCAAATCTCACTCAAATGCCCCAGCAGGACTTTCTCTGAGGTCTGTTATGTTAGAACTGGGTCACCTGTTCACTTCCAAATAAAAGTGAGGCATGGCTAGAAAGGAGGAAAGTCAGGGACAGATATTAAGTAAGTGATTGGGAATAACGGCCCAATTTCTTCAACCAGGGTCCATTCATCCTTGCTTGGACATCTTTCTGGTGACTCCAGAATGCTCTTTTGTTTTGAATCAGAATTTGCTTCCCTGTAACTTGTCCCCATGGCCTCTGGCTCTTCCCTGTGGAACTTTGCAGACAAATTTGAGTCCTTCTTCTTGGCGACAGCCCTACAAGTATTGAAAGACAGCTGTCCTATCTCCTCAGAGTCTCTTCTCATCCACATGAAGCGTCTCCATCACGTGACACGATTTCAAGTGTTCTCACTTTTCAATTTGCTCTTCTCTGGATCGGTTTCAGTTTACCAGTATTGCTCTTAGACTTTGTCACCCCAGATGACATCACCGGTAAAGGAGTCCATTATCTCCGTGGTTCTGGGTTATCACTAAGGCAGCTCAAGTCTGGATTCTCTTCTATGCGCTTCCCACTGGTAATTCAGCCAATAAAGGCCATAAATCGTTTCCATCTTTCATCTGCTCACACAACATTTGGAGGGGACATGAGATGCACGTGGAGAAGCTTGCTAAAGGCCTTGAAGTCTGGCCATGTTTTACCCCTTGCATAGTAAAGAAGGATTCAAGTATGCACTGCTATTTATCATGAATCTTGGTGTTGAAAATAAATAACAAGAAATAAGACTTGTTACATCTCTCCTAGCCCAAGACACAGCATAACCAAACACTGACTTATGTGTGTTCTACACAAATTAGCAGAGGAAGTAGATTGTAACACGTAACAGTTTGACACATGATGAGCACCGACCCCAATATTCCATGAATATCGTTTTTCCGTCCTGTTGCCTGTCAACTCCTCCAAAGCTAATTTTATTCGATTTACCATAGAAAAGAAAAACACCACCTTAACAGAATACCTAGTGTCTCAGAAGGGGGCTGTCAAGGAGGGCTATGTATAGGGTGGGGCTCAAATGGTAGAGGGATGGTTTTTCTTTTTTCTTTTATTTTTTTTAAATGTTATTTTTTGAGAAAGACAGAGAGAGAGAGAGAGAGAGAGAGAGAGAGCACAAGTGGGGGAGGGACAGAGAGAGAAGGAGAGAGAGAATCCCAAGCAGCCCAGAGCCCGATGTGGGGCTAGAACCTGAATCGTGAGACCATGACCTGAGCTGAAGTAGACGCCTAACCGACTGAGCCACCCAGGCGCCCTGATTAGTATTCTTTAGAGAACTAGTTTCAGTAGGGAAAAGAATCTGCCTCTTTTTGTGATAGAAAGACCATAGACAGGGTGCCTGGGTGGCTCAGTCGGTTGGTTAAGCACCCACCTCTTGATTTTGGCTCAGGTCATGATCTCAGGATTTGTGGGATGGAGCCCTGTGTTGGGCTCTGTGCTGAGAGTGGAGCTTGCTTCGGAGTCTCTCTCTCTCTCTCTCTCTCTCTATCTCTCTCTCTCCTCCCCTCAGCCCCTCCCCCTGCTTGCATGCATACACTCTCTCGAAATAAATAAACAAACTTAAGGGGTGCCTGGGTGGCTCAGTCAGTTAGGTTAAGCATCAGACTTCGGCTCAGGTCGTGATCTCACGGTTCGTGGGTTCGAGCCCTGCATCGGGCTTTGTGCTCACAGCTCAGAGCCTGGAGCCTGCTTCGGATTCTGTGTCTCCCTCTCTCTCTGCCCCTCCCCTGCTCATGCTCTGTGTGTGTCTCTCTCTCTGTATCAAAAATAAACATAAGAAAAAGAGAGAGAGAGAGAGAAAGAGAACAAATGTAAAGAGACAAAGGAATAACTGAATGGGGAAAATCTGTCTCCATAACTATAAACAGAGCTCAGAGCACATAACTTTCCAAGAAGCATTACTTAAAAGCTCAGCATATTGGCTAAAAAGCCAATACATTTCTCATCTGCTGTCAAGGTTTACTGTAGACCGTGTAAGTCAACTGAGTTAGGAAATATTAATACGATAGCATTGAAAGAAATTTCCATTATCACGACTGGACATCAAAGTGGAACTATGCGGGAAGCAGGGCTAATAGACAGGTGTGAAGCTGCCAGCTTGGGGAACGTGTCCCTAAATAAACCGACGATGCTGAAATCGCAACTTTCTTCCCGGTAGCAGGTCAGCATTTCTTCAAATCACGCTGTCGTATCTTCCGCAATAGCAATCACTGGTGTGATGACATAAGCATCATTCCTGGTTCTCGTTTTGAGATATTATATCCCACTGGAAAATTTCTAGGCTTGGAGTGTATTTTGGTATAATAGTTTCTTGCCACTGATGCTCAGCATAAAGACCAAAGAACGCCAAAGTCCTCCTGAAGGAATCTTAACCAGATTGCTTACCACTTTAAGAAGATCTCCTAAGGTGCCTGCATGGCTCAGTCGGTTAAGCATCTGACTCTTGGTTTCTGCTCAGGTCACGATTTCCTGGTTCATGAGTTCCAGCCCCACGTCAGACTCTGTGCTGGCTGTGCAGAGCCTGCTTGGGATTCTCCCTCCCTCCCTTGCTGTCTGCCCCTCCCCTGCTCTCTCTCTCTCTCTCTCTCTCAAAATAAATGAATAAACTGGGGCCCCTGGGTAGCTCAGTTGGTTAAGCGTCAGACATCGGCTCAGGTCATGATCTCACGGTTCACAAGTCATCGGGCTCTGTGTTGACAGCTCAGGGCCTGGAGCCTTCTTCGATCCTGTGTCTCCCTCTCTCTCTGCCCCTCCCCTACTCGCATTCTCTCTCTCTCTATCTCTCGCTCAAAAATAAATCAACATTTAAAAAAATTTTAAAAAGACAGGGCCTTTAAAGAGGTAACTAAGGCAAAATGAGGTCATTGGGGTGGACCTTAATCCAACCTGACTAGTGTCCTTGTAAGAAGAGGAAATGGGGACGCACACAACACACAGGAGGGGAAGAGACGCCGGGGATGCGTACACAGGGAAAAGGCCGTGTGAGGACACGAGGAGAAGGTGGCCATCTGCAAGCCAGTGAGAGAGGCCTCGGGAGAAACCAAAACTGCCAACGCTTTGATCTTGGACTTCTAGACTCCAGAACACAAGTAAGTTTTTGTTGTTTAAGTCACCCGGTCTGTGGTGTTTTGTCACGGGAGCCCTAACAAACTTCATTTTACTGTAAGTGATTTGCCCAAGGTGCCAGAGCAAATTATACTTGGACCAAGAAACTTAGATTTTAAATTTTGTTCCTTGGGGGCGCCTAGGTGGCTCAGTCGCTTAAACGTCTGAGTCTTGGTTTCAACTCAGGTCACGAGCTCATGGTTCATCAGTTCGAGCCCCGCGTCGGGCTCTGTGCTGACAGCTCAGAGCCTGGAGCCTGCTTCGGATTCTGTGTGTGTGTGTGTGTGTGTGTGTGTCTCTCTGCCCCTCCCCTGCTCTCTCTCTCTCTCTCTCTCTCTCTCAAAAATAAATAAACATTAAATTTTGTTACTTGGCCTCATTCTATTACTCCATTCTGCCTTTCATTGGTAAAAAAGAAACATAGACATTTTGCATAACATTTAAAAAGTAACCTTTATTACTTTCTCTGTATTATTACAAATGGATAAGTATCCATGTAGAAAATTTAACTGCCAGTAGGATAACTTAAGAGAAGAAAGTATAAACCATCTATAATCCCATCACCTATGGCTACAGGCTCTGTTCATGTATTGGGGCTCCCCTTCTATGCTGATAGGAACTCCTGTTTATCTGTGGACAGATAAAAAATTGGGGACAAATCATCCCCTGATGACTGCTCCCCCGGCATTTCCAGGTTTTCCTAAGTATTTATATCCCCTGTGCCCAGAAGCAAATCTCTCATGCTCTTCGATCTTGGACTTCTAGACTCTAGAACAGAAATAAATTCCACTCTGGGAATGCAAGCTGGTGCAGCCACTCTGGAAAACAGTACGGAGGCTCCTCAAAAAACTAAAAATAGAACTACCCTGTGACCCAGCAATTGCACTACTGGGCATTTATCCACGGGATACAGCTGTGCTGTTTTGAAGGGACACATGCACCCCCATGTTTATAGCAGCACTAGCAACAATAGCCAAAGTATGGAAAGAGCCCAAATGTCCATCGATGGATGAATGGGTAAAGAAGATGTGGGATGTATATACAATGGAGTATTACTCGGCAATCAAAAAGAATGAAATCTTGCCATTTGCAACTACGTGGATGGAGCTGGAGGGTATTATGCTAAGGGAAATTAGTCAGTCAGAGAAAGACAAAAATCATATGACTTCACGCCTATGAGGACTTTAAGAGACAAAACAGATGAACATAAGGGAAGGGAAACAAAAATAATATACAAACAGGGAGGGGGGCAAACCAGAAGAGACTCATACATATGGAGCACAAACTGAGGGTTACAGGAGGGGGTGTGGGAGGGGGGATGGGTTAAATGGGCCAGGGGCACTCAGGAATCTACTCCTGAAATCAGCGTTGCACTATATGCTAACTAATTTGGATGTAAATTTTAAAAAATAAAAAATAAAAGTAAAAAAAAAGAAAGAAAGACATTTCTCTCTTTCCCTCCTCATGGCATCTGAAGATGGTCGATGACTTTTGTAAGATCGCTTCAGCCGGCCCGCACCCTCACCCCCACCCGCGGCAGCCTCCCCAGCTGCTGTGCCCCCACCGGTCTGGTATCAGGGGACAGCGCCCTTCTCTATTACGTGACTTTGCTGCAAACAGTCACTCCGACCCTTCCCCAGGCCCCTGCCACACATCAGTCTGGGATATTTAGCAGAAAGGAAGGAAAGAGAGGACATCGAGAATAATTCACATCTTTTGCTCACACTCCCCCGAGAACCTCCAGAATTGTCGGCTTCGAGGGCACCTGGCTGGCGCAGTCAGTAAAGCCTCCTACTCGATTTTGGCTCACGGTTCCTGAGTTCGAGCCCCGAGTCCGGCTCTGCACTGACAGCGTGGAGCCTGCTTGGGATTCTGTGCCTCCCTCTCTCTCAAAAATACATAGACATTAAAAAAAATTTTTTTTCAAAGGCTATGTGTATTTCTTTTTAAAATATATTCATAGCTATGTTCCTAGAGAGGCTTTCTTTGGTGATCTTCTATATTTTATTCTGTGCATCAAAACATATCTTTCCGACAAGTTGTCCAGAGGCTTCTCCAGGCTGCCGAAGGGTCCTGGCTGTCCAGAAGGGTTGGGCGCCCGCTGTGGAGTGAAGGGGCCGAGTCCCTTGTCCACCTTGCACGCACCCGTTTCAGGACTGTGTCTGGGGGATGAGGAATCGGGGCACAAGAAAGAGGGGATGGCAAGAATAATGGCAAAAGGCACCAGATGTGACCCCGCTTCCCTCCCAGCCTCCTGGCCTGGGGCTGAGGCCTCCCCGTCAGAGAAGGGACAGCCAGGGACAGATGAACTATGTCCCTCAGAGAAGTGAAATAACTTTCACGAGACACTTTTTTGGAGATTCTGAGCACGGGCTGGACTGCTTTGGATCACGGGTGGCGGGGAGTGACCCGGTGCTGGGGAGAGGGCCACTATTCCCATGTCTGCACGGCCCTGGACCACTGTAGGAGTCAGAGCAGAAGACCAAGGCTCTTTTCTGCCCTTCCTTGGGCAGCCGGCACCGAGAGGCTGGAGAAGAGGCACAGAGCAGGTACCCTACGGCAACGGCCACCGGCTCGTGGGCACACATTCAGAGGCCAGTTTGGGACTCGCAGACGTAACGGGATTATAAATAGGATTCAAGGTTTTCCGCGAGCTGGTGGACGTGGGGCCTCACGTCCATCATGATGCTGGTGTACGTGCAAATGCCAAAATGTGTTTCTTTTTCCTCACAGGGCGGGCAAGCTGTGTCGGCACCAGGCAGGTTCCAGAGATCGGATGAAAGATCTCTGTATTCGTTTGTTTCCTGTTGGGAAGTTTCTCTAGAGCCCCAAGTTCTGACATGAGGAAGGTCAACCAGGTCTACTGTGGGCAAGCTTCTGGGGATCCGATGAACTCTGGAAAGATTCGGACCTGACTCAGGATACCCAGGACTTTTACAAACATATTATGATGCATGTGATGCTGAACTATCATAATGGCTATCATTTATTGAGACCATACTGTGTGTAAACAGTGGGTTAAATGTTTTATGAAATACCTCATTTAATCTCAAAATATCCTTGGGAATGGGCTTGTACTTGTATTATTATATCTTGTCTTATTGGGAAAAAACAAAAAACCAAAACAGCTGATAAGCGGCTCAGATAAGTGAAATTGCTTACTCAGGGTCATGCTGAAGGAGTCTGCCTCCAAACTGCGTTCCTAAAAAGTTCCAGAAGCAACGTTGGCCCAAGGAAAGCCCTCACCTAGCACAGAATCAAAAGGCCTGGCCAACTAGGACAACGAAATCAGCTTTAGCCCGAATTCAATCCCATCCTCAAGCTGCCCCTTGGAGTTTGGCTGGGAGGGAGAAACACACAGCAATGTCCCATTTCTGTTGAAATGTAATTGAAATGGCTCATTGTTTTTTTGTTAAATCTGAGTCCCCCAGGAGCCAACGAATTGTTAGTGCACAATGGAGAGCAGTACCAGTGTGATGAGTGAAGGGTTTGTAGGATAAGATGGAATCGTAGCCGGTAGGAAGGGTTTAGAGGGCAGTCTTACAATCTTGTCAATAACGATAATGAGTTCATATAAGGACATTGCCTTGCTCAGAATTCAGCGTTTGTTTTTCTCTTCTGAAGCTCTGAGTTACCTGTTTTACTTCCCTGGCATTTTACCATTTCCTTTAAAAAAAAAAAAAAAAAAAGGAGGGGCGCCTGGGTGGCTTAGTCGGTTAAGCATTGACTTCAGCTCAGGTCACGATCTCACGGTTCGTGAGTTCGAGCCCCGCGTCAGGCTTTGTGCTGACAGCTCAGAGCCTGGAGCCTGCTTCGGATTCTATGTCTCCCTCTCTCTCTGCCTCTGCTTGTGCTCTCTCTCTCAAAAATAAATAAACATTAAAAAAAAAAGAATATAATTTTGGTAGATTAAATATCTTACTTAAAATATTAAATATCTTAAATGTAGAATTGCTGATTTTTGCTATCACTATTCAGCATCCTCATGCTCCAGATAAGAAATGGGAAATTAGTTGAGCATCCGACTTCGGCTCAGGTCCTGAGCTCTCGGTTTGTGAGTTCGAGTCCCGCGTCAGGCCCTGTGCCAACAGCTCAGAGCCTGGAGCCCGCTTCGGATTGTGTCTACCTCTCTCTCTCTGCCCCTTCTCTGCTCGCACTCTGTCTCTCTCTGTCTCTCAAAAATAAAATAAAAAACGTTAAAAAAGTTAAAAAAAAAAAGACATGGGGAAATGAATGCAGCTGTAGTTTTCTTGACCAAAGTAACTATTAATATTAAAGCTCCTGTGTCTTCCTAGCTCTCCTCCTCAGTGTTCCTGCTGTGAATTTTGGAGCATCTTCAAAATTAAAGCACAGTCCAGTATCACTCTCAGGTAAAACCGTGTACATGTGTTACAACATTATCCGTTCAAATGTCGCCTTTGGGGCTTGGGAAGACCACGGCCACGTGCTCTCCTTGTTGTTAAAGGTCAAAGCAGCCTCTTTTGTGCCAACTTGCCTCCATCCACCCCTCCCCCACATAGCCCAATTCTACAGAACAGGAATAAAAGAGAAAAACTCATATGGTTGTTCTCCACCCTTCTGACTTCAGTGAAAATGGCACAGTTGTTTAGTCACCCAGCGGCAAAGAACAGTGAATAGTGTTAAGCGTATAAAGGAATGAAGCCACATCTTCAAACGAAAACAGAATCAGGTCCTCACCAGTCTGTAAAAGGCTTTCGTCCAGAATGGTTCCACCAAGGGATATATACACATATATATATTCTGATTCAATTATGGAAGCAGATTCATCAATTCAATAAACATTTAGGAAGCCCCTCTTCCTCTGTGCTATGCGTCAGAGATGAAATTACAAGCAAGCAAAAGTGATACCCAAGAGAAAGCCCTGACGTCCTACATTCAAGTTCTCACAGTGTCGATGGGGAAAGTGAGCAGCAGACGATGATCCAGCCCCCACCCCGCAGGTGATCCGTGCCAGACTGGAAGAATAGGTACAGTGTGCTGTGGGAACGCAGATAGGAGACAAGACGTTCCGTCTGGCTGAGACTGGTCAGGAAAGACTTTGTGAAAGAGAAGCACTTGTATGTGATGGGCGCTGTGGGATTTTTACTAGTTTGCTGGGAGGCTAAGGTATGAGAGGGGAGGGAGGGCCTTCCAGGCAAAGGGATCTGTACAAATCAAGGCCCAGGTGCAGGACAGGGTTGGCCTTATGTGTGACTATGCCCGTGGCAATACTGGTGAGAAATACAAAAATATGACACTGATTACTTCTTAGTTCTGAAATTAGAGGTAAGTCAATTTCATCTTCATCGTTTGCCACCTTTTCCAAACTTTGTGCGAATAGACTGCTACGTTTTGTCTTAAAAAAAAGTGCATGGCATATCGGGGAATATGGATAGAAAGTTGAATAGAGGTCAAGATGCTGAGGAGGGGTGATAAGCCTGAAAACGAAGCTGGGTAGGATGGCCTCAGATGCCCCCCTGAGTTAAGGAGATTGACCCGTATCTGACAGCAGAGGTTCTCAACGCTGGCTGAGGAGCTTGGAAATTACCAATGCCCAGGCCACACCCAGAGCATCGAACAGAAAAAATCTCTGGGGGTGGGACTCAGACACCAGTAAAGTGGGGTAGATGCAGCCAGACACAGACACTCTAGAACGAGTGTGCACCGGGGGGGATGGAGAACCTGGAGGCTAGGAGATGGGCTGTGAGATCTGGGGTGAGAGGGGGAGCCCTGAGGAAGGCAGGGCCCAATGACACCCTAGGGTTAGGAGGGGGAGTAATATGGTGGACGGATGAGAGGGGAGAGAGGCTTCCCGGCAGAAGAACCAATACCTGAGAGCATGGAGTATTTGGAGGAAGCAGGAAGCAAACTTGTGATTAGAACAAGGAGCAGAAAGGAGACGAAAATGGTCAGGCTGATGACGATGGGTTTAGCTCACTTTAAAATATCTTTCCCATTAAACCCTTGGCTTCTGATGCAATAGATTGTGATTTTGTTCATTTGTTTTGGCCACTAATCTGTTATGTGCATAAGCATCGAGTTATTGATTTTTAAATAATTTCATCTTCCAAGTTTCTGATATGTGGAGTCTGTGGTGAGTTCCAGTTGACCAATGTGTTTAAGCTACGGTTGGCTTTATTACACATGATAATGTTACCATTTTGAACTCTAGCGTCTGTTGGTCTGGAGCATTTTCTCCACCTCAGCACTATTGCCTTTTGGTGCTGGATCATTCTTTCTCAGCGTGGAGGGCTGTCCTGTGAATTCTAAGGGTGTTGAGCAGCCTTCCCAGCCTCTCCCCGCTGGATGCCAGTAACATCCCTGCCTCCTCACCGTCCCCAGATGTGACCATCAAAAATGGCTCTAGTCTTCACCAAATGTCCCTCGGGGAGGAAAGCTGCACCCCACTCCTCACTCCCAGGTGAGAACCACTGGTCTAGGGTCTGATTCTACACTGATTTTTTTTCTCAACCTCTGGGGGTGTGTTTATATGCCTGCATATGAATCTCCAGGGAACCCGGTTAAAATGCAGGTTCAGCTTCTGTGGGGCTGGGGTCCAGAGCCTGACTTTTTGCATGTGTAACTAGTTTTCAAGCCTTGCTGCCTCTCTGGGAGCTTTTGAGAAACCAGGCTTTAAATGCGTCAAGTGTAAGCGCCAAAGTGAGTGCTGATTCCGGTGGGAAATGGCAGCTTTCCCTTAATGCATTTGAGAATCAACTTTGACCTCTGAGTATTTACAGGGTCACTTTATACCATTTTATAGAATCCAAGAACATGGGGACTCGCAAATGTGTTGAAAACGCCATGATCTCGTAGCCTGCCACCTGCATTATTTTACGTGTGGAGTATTATCCACCTGGAAAGCCATATCGTTAATCCTCTCAGTTGCAAGTAGTGCAACTACAATCTGATCTTCATTGGGAGCAAATGTTTCCACTCAGTCATGTGATACTCTTAGTCCAATCACGCGCCATTATCTAATCAAAGTCCATTTTTGGATCGTGGGTAAAATGTCCCTTTAAATAGCCTAGGAGTCTATCTTAGAGCTGATGTATTTTCAAACTGTCCACCCAGATGAGCCTCACATGATGGAACAGATGTGATTTGGAAGAGTTGAACTGGAAAATATGTTTCTCAAAATTAAGTAATATTTTCTCCAATGTACATAATAGGAAGTATATTTCCCCTGGGATTATGCCCCTAGAAGACAATCTCCAGGAGAGTGTCACTGTTAAGAATCTGCTCACCATTCCCTCAGTCTACAAATACCTACACACTGATCCCCTTCGGTGGGCCAGGGACAATTACAGGAGCTGGAATCTTCCAGAAGATTCCCGGAAGAAAAATTGATGTGATGTGATGTGATGTGATGGTGACATGGGGGGAGGGGGCGCAGGCGGTCAGGCAGGTATCTCTCAGGAAGTGCTGCATGGAAGGGGACGTTCAAACAAGGAGACAGCCCTGCAGAGATCCGGAAAAAGGACATTTCAGAAGAAGGCAAAGAGGGGATGTCAGAACAGTGGCCTGGGAATTCAGGAAGAGCAAAGCAAAGTGCTAAGTCAAGAGGCAGAAGAGCAGGGGCTCGTCCAGCTCAGCCACTTGTGAACTCTTGGCACTTGAGCTAAGTTCCCTGGTCCTTTCTAGGTCTGAGTATCTGCGACATCGGGGTAAACTGATCAATGGTTCTCAAACTTGGCTGCGTATTGAAATCACCTGGGAAACTCCAACTATTGACTGAATCGGTTGGGGGCGGGGGTCTTGTGCATCGGGACTGTCAGCAGTCTTCAGGTGATTCTAATGTACCCAGTAGTTGGAGGGCCCTGAACTGGATGACCAGTGACGTTCCGTCCCACCCCTCCCACGTGCAGTTGTAGGACGGACCCTGTGGTGATGTTAAGTGATCTCAACCAGCCCAGCCTCCCTGGGCCTCTGTGTCTCCAGCTGCTGAATGTGGGCAGTTGACCTGGATTTATCTCTTCCCTTTCGTATTCTTCTTCTTCTATGACATGGTTAGATTGTTTGCTTACTTAACCACGGGGCTGAAATCCCATCTTGGGCCAGCGACTTTTTCCCAGCTGGAGGGGGTAATGTGATATTCCCTGTAGGGTTTCTTTTCGTCTCTTCGCCTCTCCAAGCCAAATGTATTTTTCCATCCCCTTCAGCTGTAGCATGAAAAGAGGCCTGCAGACAGTCATTATAGGCATTTTCGTTACACACGGAAGCAAACATGGAGAGGGCCCTCAGCTCGCCGCTCAGGTAAACTCAGGACAAATTTGGAAACCTCAAACTTGGGCCATCGTGCGACAAAACAGAGGGAGAATAGGTCTGTTTTGTTCCTTGACTATTTCACCCCCGTCCTTTTTAAAATTCTATGAGAGATAATCCAAAAAGGCAGGTACTGTTTTTGAAGGCCAGAGTTCACTAAAGGGCTTAACTCTGTTAATGACCGAGGACACTAAATTCCAGCTAAAGCAGATTAGCCAAGTTAAGTCTGGGGCATTAGGGTCCCACCCAGGCCCGCAGAGAAGCTGTCAGCCCTCCTTCCACAAATCCCTCTTAAACTCCCAGTAATAGCAACTTAATCTCTGAAGAAAGCGACAAAGGAAGAGATCGCAGTACAGCCTGGGCCGCGGAGCCGCCCTTCAGAAACAGAATGTGAACCACACGGGTAATTCAAAGTCTCTAGCAGCCACATTCAACAAGCAAGAAGAAAGAGATGGAATCAGTTCTCATTACTATTTTTATTTTACCTGGTGTAGCCATGTTATTTCAACACGTGATCGACATACAAACTGTACTAATGAACCGTTATCTGTTTCTTAGCGCCTTTTCAAAAGCCTGTGCGTATTTTACAGCCCATTCAGTTCAAACTAGAGACACTTCGGGTGTCAATAGGCGGGCATGTGGCCCGTGATACTGTCCTTACGGTGCCCGTAGCAGGGGGGTAGGACAGGTGGGAGGGGAGAGCCCAATAAACACTCCTTTAAGTAGGCTCCGCACCCAACCTGGGGCTTGAACTCACGATCCAAACATCCAGAGTCGCTTGCTCTACCGACTGAGACAGCCAGGCGCCCCGCCCCCGCCCCCATAAACGTTTCCTTAAGTAAATAGGAGACATATGATCCTATCCAGAAACGCACGGTGGCGAAGCTATCTCTTTGCTACAGAGGTGGTGTGGTGAACTGGAATAAGAAGAAGAATTAAAAAAAAAAAAAAGATCCCATTTGGGATCAAATGGATCTAGGTTCAAATTCTGCCTGTGTAAGTTAAAGTCGTGATTTTAGGCAAGCTTCCGGAACCTCGCTTTCCTCAGTCGTAAAACGGGGGATGTCCTCCTTCTCTGATTCTTGAGAACAAAATGAGAAACCGTGATAACATCCAGGAGGCGCCTTGCACAAATGGGTCGCTGAAGAAATATGGACACCCCTGTCTGAAGTGTGTGTGGGCCGGGGCCTTGCGTCCAGGAGGTAACCAGCAAATGCTCACGGCGGTATAAAATGGTGGCATTAACAAAAGCAGCAGCTGCAGGCCTGATTCTTAGTACCAGAAGCTCAGGAGCCCTTAAACCACTTAATAAATACATTCAAATGCTGTTCATCTCTCTGTGTTTCCTGTAACTTCTCTGACTTTCACACAGGAACTACTATTTGGAGCAAGTTGCCACATCGGTTGTTAACATGGCTTCGCCGAGAAGTGGTTAAAACTTTAATTTTTCCTTTAATTTTGCTTTTAGACGATTTGTCTTTACCAACCCAGAAACGTGTCCCTTTCATACGTCTCAGACTTGATGAAGATCAACCCTCCCCCACTCTCTGCTTGGGAAAAGACCCCCGGTACTTCTGAGCCCCGGTGCATAGAGCCTTGTGGATCTTTCTGTCGGCCTTTGTGAGAAGAGTGTGGGCTGAGAATGGAAAAACATGAAGAAAAAGATCAAAGGGTTGGCAGTGTTAGTGAATCTCCATGTTATGACTTTTTAAATCCGTACGATGTTAAATTTTTTTTAAGTTTCAACGAGACCCAAAATATCTCATTTAAAAACGGTACTGATTGGGGTGCCTGGGTGGCTTGGTTGGTTAAGCGTCCAGCTGTGGCTCAGGTCATGATCTCACCGTCTGTGAGTTCGAGCCCCGTGTCGGGCTCTGTGCTGACCACTCAGAGCCTACAGCCTGTTTCAGATTCTGTGTCTCCCTCTCTCTCTGCCCCTCCCCTGTTCATGCTCTGTCTCTCTCTGTCTCAAAAATAAATAAACGTTAAAAAAATAAAAATAAAAACGGTACTGATAGATCCAGATGGGTGGCTCAGTTGGTTAAGCATCCAACTCTTAGTTTCGGCTCAGGTCATGATCTTGCAGTTCTTGAGTTCAAGCCCGGAGTCAGGCTCCATGCTGACAGTGCAGAACCTGCTTGGGATTCTCTCCCTCCCTCTCTCTCTGCCCCTCCCCTGCTCAGTCTCCATCCGTCTCTCTCAAAATAAATAAATAAACATAAAAAATAAAATAAAATCAAACCAGTACTGCGAGTGGGGGCATTGATAGTGGGGGAGGCCATGCCTAAGGCGGCGGGGAAAGGCAGTATGTGGGAACTGCTCAATTTTGCTGTCAACCTGGACGTGCTCTAAAAATAAAGTTTATTTAGGGGGCTGGACGGCTCAGTCGGTTGAGCATCTGATTCTTGGTTTGGGCTCAGGTCATGATCTCATGGCTCATGGGTTTAAGCCCCGCCTGAATCAGGCTCCACGCCGACAGTGTGGAGTAATAAAAAATAAAGTTTATTTAAAAGGAAAAACAAACAAACAAACAAAGCCCGGTAGGTTAAAAGGTAAAATTATAGGTAAAAAGCTATATTCCTAACATAGGATAGTACAATGGCCACTGTGTGATGTGTGCAATTTACTTTCTTTTTTCTTGTTTTTAGCCATAATGAGACCTAGTAAGAGAGGGGTTTCCAAGAAATCCAACAGCTTAAACGAAACGGACACAGAGGCGAAGCTCAATTAGCAAGTCAATAAGGTTTGGATGTTAGCTTGTGTACTTGTGGGTTCGCCAGACTTCGAGCTAGCAGGGTCAAAAACAAGACAAGTTCGGGTGTGTCTGTGCAAACCAATCAGGGTCTGACTTCCAGGGCTTGGGTTCTAATATTAACACAGTATCTAATGAGACTGAAAAGCTACCAGGGTTAAGTTGTACTAGTTCCTAGTGTAGGTTGCCTCAAAGCAGACCCTGGGACAACTTAGGGCAAGTACTTCCTTGGGGAGGTGATCTCAGTAAGTACCAGTGAGGGAGCAGGAAAGAGAGAAAGGCCAATCAATACATAGCGTGTGAAGGAGCAGTTTTCCTCTGGGGATGTCTGGGGCTCGGTTTCCAAGGGGACCCTCTGAGGAGGCACACGGAAGCTCCTCAGAAAGGGCCACACGGACAGGGGAGGCTGGGTGCAGTTTATCCACTGGCTCCTTTCCCTCCTTGGTTAAGGGCTGCCCCTGTGGTTAAGCTCCTGAGTCTTCTAGGCCTCTCTGAGCGCAGAAACAGAACTGACAGCAAAACCCTTTTGCCCTAGACACAAACTCCTGACCGCAAAGCAGAGGGTGTCCCTGTCCCAGAGGTGGGGGACTGTCAGTGTGCTGGAAGCTGTCCACTGAAGCTGCCAGATGGGGTGGGGAGGGGAGGGAGGGAAGGGAGGAGGAAGTTGGCCCCTAGCACCTCTGTTTATTAAACACTTCTCAATAGATGCATTTTGTGAATTTATGATGATGTCCTGACATTTTTTGTTGTGGGTTGATCTCTTCTCTTCTCTTCTTTCTCTTCTCTTCTCTTCTTTCTCTTCTCTTCCTCTCCTCTCCTCTCCTCTCTTCTCCTCTCCTCTCTTCTCTCCTCTCCTCTCCTCTCCTCTCCTCTCCTCTCCATTTTTTTTTTTCCTTTGAAGTAAAAAACTCTTCTGAGCTTTTGTCAGCCCCTCAAACTTCCCGGGGAAGAGCCGCTGCATCCAAATTGGCTCACCACCACCTGGTGGCAGCTCCTGGGATTGCAGGCAAAGGGCTCGGATCAATACTACCCTGGGTACAATCAATTTAAACCTGATGTCTTTCCTTGAAGAAAAAGGTCACCGAAATATGAGACGAAAATAAAGGCTTTTGTTAGGGAATGATACTTTGTGTAGTGACAGGAATTCTTCTATCCTTTTAATGGCTCCAGTTCCCTAATTTGTAAAATGGTACCGCCCAGGAAGGCGAATGAGCTGAATGATTGCAGCATCATAAAAAATAATCCTATATTGATGAAGATGAATTTCGAGGACCATGAAGAGACGGCACTGAAGTGAAGCGAAATATTTTATAGACCCAGAGCGAATGCCATAGCAGCCCTCCCACTGAGATAATTGGACAGGTTTCTCTTTTATTTTATTTTATTTTATTTTATTTTATTTACATGTTTGATGCCTTTTATTTATTTGTTATTATTTGTGTCCTCTAAAAAGACACCTTATTTTCTTTTTTTTTAATGTTTATTTATTATTGAAAGACAGAGAGAGTCAGAGCATGAGCAGGGGAGGGGCAGAGAGAGAGGGAGACACAGAATCCAAAGCAGGCTCCAGGCTCCGAGCTGTCAGCACAGAGCCTGAGGCAGGGCTTGAACTCATGAACCACGAGATCCTGACCTGAGCTGAAGTCTGATGCATAACTGACTGAGCCATCCAGGAGCCCTGTTTCTCTTTTATTACGGGACTTCCTTGACGTATACTGGGAATTTCCAGGGAGGGGGTTTGGTTTGGAGCTTTGTGACGATTGACAGTGGGGTCAGTCAACAACCCCTTACCCCAGTGTTCTTTATGTTACTATTCGGGAATATCTGGCCTATGTAATGCCTACCTTTGGAGCAAATATTTTCTTTGCTTTATGTGAAGACAAAAAAGTTCAAAATATGCATTCAATCTTATTTCTGTGCTTATTCATATGTGTGTGTGTGTGTGTGTGTGTGTATAAAGTACACTTTTCCCCAACGTGGGGCTAGAACTCATGACCCTGAGATCAAGAGTTCCACGCTCTACCGAGCCAGCCAAGTGCTCCTATTTCTGCTTATATTTTTATTTATTTTTTTTATTTTTTTATTTTTTTAATTTTTAATTTTTTTTCAATGTTTATTTATTTTTGGGACAGAGAGAGACAGAGCATGAACGGGCGAGGGGCAGAGAGAGAGGGAGACACAGAATCGGAAACAGGCTCCAGGCTCTGAGCCATCAGCCCAGAGCCCGATGCGGGGCTCGAACTCACGGACCGCGAGATCGTGACCTGGCTGAAGTCGGACGCTTAACCGACTGCGCCACCCAGGCGCCCCTCTGCTTATATTTTTAAAAGAGTAATCATTTTTAAGGTAAATAAAAATACTTCACTCAAATTTTACTGTTGCTTTGCATGTTTTATTTTTCATTTTTTTCCCGCGTGTTTTTTTTTAAGTTTATTTATCTATCTGAGAGAAAGAGAGAGATCAAGCACAAGCAGGGGAGGGCCAGAGAGAGAGGGAGAGAGAGAATCCCAAGCAAGCATTGCACTGTCAGCATGGAACCCAACGTGGGGCTTGAACTCACGAACTGCAAGATCATGACCTGAGCTGAAGTTGAACACTTAACTGATTGAGCCTCCCAGGTGCCCCTATTTTTCATTTTTTATGATTGTCGGAGAGCATACAAATAAGATAAATATATTGAAATGAATCAACCAAGTTGAAAACCTGTTGGCTTTCTTCACTTGAGCTTAGCATTTTCATCTCATCAAATCTCAGTATACTATCTTATTCTTTCTACAGAATCTAACCACCCCATTTTGGATTTGAAAAAAGAAGCATAACTGAAGTTCTGTCACTTACAAATAGTGGAATCTGTACTTAGCCATGGCCTTACCTCTTTAATAGCAGAGGCTCTGAGGGGGGAAAGAATTGGACAGAGGGTTTTTGTTGGTGTAGATTGGGTCCCCGTGTATATATGTGAAACTAGACCCAGATGAATTTGTCCTCCAAAAATTTTTATTAGCAAAATAGCAGCTTTAAAAAGAAATAAATTAGGCCACTGAACTGCACACTTAAAAATAGTAAAAATAGGGCACCTGGGTGGCTCAGTTGGTTAAGCATCTGGCTCTTGTTTTGGCTCAGGTCGTGATTTCACAGTTCGTGGGTTCGAGCCCTGTGTCGGGCTCTGTGCTGACAGCAGAGTCTGCTTGGGATTCTCTCTCTCTCTCTCTCTGCTCCTCCCCCACTCGTGCTCCCTCTCTCTCTCTCTCTCTCTTTCTCAAAATAAAACAAATTTTTTAATAGTAAAAATGGAAAATTTTTATGTTATGTATATTTTACCACAATAAAGAAAACTTAAAGGAGAGTGATATTAAGAACAGAAATTTTAAAACATTTAGTTTTAAAGTGACCTTAAGCCGCTAGAAGCTATAAACTATCCAAACATATCAAATTTCATTTCCTCTACTGCTATCATAAGTATCACATCTTAGAGAGGTTCCTTTTTTTATTTTTCTCCAGGAAAAGCTGTTCTAATAATCTATTAAACCAAATCAGTAAGACTGTCACATTACTAGATTCATGTGAGGCAAGTACTTTGTAAATACGCTGACTGGTTAGTATTTCTATCTATCTACCATGCCTTGAGAATTCACTTTTAAAATGTCGAATGGTAAAAAATAAAAAAATAAAAATAAAATGTCGAATGGTTAGTAATCAGCCCGTCAACTACTGATCAAGGAGAATGAAGCTTGTTTTGATGTCTGTGCCTAAGAGCAGGTCCACTGATAGAACAGTAAGTTATTTTAATGTCCAAAATCCCTGGGCATGAGATTGACTGATTTATCACATTGGCTAGAGAAAATGAAAGTCCTGTTTCAGGAAATATCCAGCCTGGCCTAATTTCCCCGTGGAGCTGGGAGCTGTGCATTGTGCACAATGCACTCGTGTTGTGCTGGGGACATTCAAGGGCCAGGGAAATTCACTAGAGGTGCAGAAAGAATGTGCGACAGGCCTCAAGGAGCCCCACTCCAGGGCACTGAATGGCCTACCTAACAGCACTAAGATGTTCTTAGTGATTCAGAAAGAAAGCACCAGCGTTGAAGGTCAAATGAGACCCTGGGAGACCTGTCTCGGTCATTCAAATAACCAGATGACAGTTATTCACCGTTGTTGAACAATTTTCTACCGGCCTTCAGCACGCACATGGAGATTTACGTGGCCCTACGCTAAGCTGCACCGCACACAGTCCGTTATGGTCTCTTCCAGAACTTTCGTCCTGCTTCTGGGCAATGACCAATTGCGAAGAGGAATTTATGGCCTGTCTCAGGAGCCGTCAGGCTTATACTCAGTACACATTTGATGTACTTTCTTTTCGCCACATAGCTAGCCCTTTCCATTTTGTTCAGAAAGACCTGCTGATTTTGCACTTGGGTGATGCAGTTCTCCTGGGTCAGGCAAGCCAATGAATTCAGCTTTGGTTCAAACTGCTGTATGGCGGTCTTTGTTTCTTCCCTTCCTCACCGTGCAATATTAGGGCACCTGATGTAAAAATCGAAGACCAGTTATTGTCAGCCTCTTGGGGGCACTTATAGTAGTGGTTGAAAATTCTCATACCTTCAGGGGCCAGGCCTGTATCAGAGACAAGAGAAGGGGCGGGAGCAATCCCATAAGGATGGAAACTGCTAAGTGTGTACTTCGAAAGAGGAAGCTGATTTTCAGTTCCAGGAATTACGGATTCCTGGTAATGTAGCCATGCTAGTCTACTGCTGAACCACCTTAGGATTCTGCCAGAAAAATCGTACATCTCTATTTTAATGTGAACATCCTCAATGTTTAAAAGAGCTAAGACATAGCCACAGGCCTTACTTGGCCAGTTGGTGGCTTTACCCTCTGGGATATTTAATTGTTAAAAAAAAATTTAATGTTTATTTATTTTTAAGAGACAGAGAGACAGAGCATGAGCGTGGAAAGAGCAGAGAGAGAGGGAGACACAGAGTCGGAAGCAGACTCCAGGCTCCGAGCCGTCAGCACAGGGAACGACACGGGACTCGAACTCACAAACTGTGAGATCACGACCTGAGCCGAAGTCGGAGGCTTACCCAACTGAGCCACCCAGGTGCCCCTAGGGTATTTTAGACACCGTGTTGGGCAGTGGTGATAACAAAAGAGCCTGCAGGCTACAAAGGAAACAGATACACGCAGGTGTTAAAGAATAAGGTAAAATGTCATAATAAAGAAATGCTCAAAGTTAACACGAGGCACGGAGGAATTAGGAACCCTCACAAGATCTAATTCTGTTTCATCTGGCTTCGCATCATGTGTCAGGCTGTTGATTAGAGACTAGAGGGTGTGCAGGCTGCGCGGCTCAATGTGAGTACAGGAATAAGGCATCCTGGTGAAGTAAGCCCATCAAACCTTCCCGTTTCCTCTTAGAAGAACATTCATCTCGTTGGCCTTTCGTCCCCCAGGAGCAAAGTAGACTTTGCTAAAGATGTAACACAGTGCTTCCCGACCGGTCGTGATTTTGCTGTCCAGGGGGACACTTGGCGATGACCGGGGACATTTTTGGTTAGCACAGCTGATAGAAGGGGGAGGATACTACTGGCACCTAGCCGTTGGTGGCCAGGGACGCTGCTAAGGCCTACTACAGTGCAGAGGACAGCCCCCTCCATGAAGAAGCACGCTGGCCTGAAATGTCGGTGGTGCGGAGGGGTGAGAAGCCTTGGCCTAGAATTTACAGTCCTGTACCTGACATCAAATATTAGCCGGTTCATTTCTACCTGCTCTTTGACGAACCGTGGCTGAGAATTGTTCTTCTCCCTCTCCTTCCCCCAGCAAGGCCCAGCCTTGCCTGGTCTTCTTCCGATTCTGCAGAGACGTTCTGCCTTCTACTCCCAAACAGACACACACAAGACCAATTCACGGCTCGGCTGCACAACTGGCCTCCTGTTACCAGAATGCAGTCTCCGCGAAGAGCAGTTGACTAATGTCATTATTGCTATTAAACGGTGTTCTTGGGATCCCACCCTCCCAGCCCAGGGTGCCTATCAAAATATTTCTTTCCAATAAACACAGCGCTCTCCCAAGAGGAATTCTTGATGAATAGTCCATTTTCTTTGGCTTTTCACTGGTTGTTTCAACCGGTTGTTGAGAACGTTGAAGTCACGTGTAACACAGAAGCCCGCACATCATTGTGGCCCTTTGTCAACAAGCTGTTCTGGAATTCGGATTTTGTAATTTTAAGATGTAGGGATTTTAGCGCATAAAACATACTGTAAGGATTGAGAAACCGAGTTCTGCAACTCCACATTGGATTAAAGTGAACAAATGTGCTTTTTCCCCCCTGTTTCTCAAAACAATGCAGAGTCTTGTGAAGCTGCCCTAGTTTTTCTCATTGCTCTTTGTTAGTTTTTGACTAAGTGGAGATTAGGAGGATGTGGGCAGGAGAGGGACACCGTGTGTGTGTGTGTGTGTGTGTGTGTGTGTGAGTTGTCTGACCGAGGGAGGGAAGTGAGACCTGTTACCTCCGTGGCTGACGAGACTGAGAACATTGGGAGACACGTGCTGGGCAAATACTTTATGTAATATTAAGACAAATTATTCACAAATTAGGATTCAAGTAAAGAGTCTAGAAATTCACGTCGATCCCGGTTTAGAGAATTGGCCGGAAGGGCCACGATTCCCATCTGACGACCCAACCCCACCGTGTCACCGGTGGCCTTTCCCATCGTTCCTTTTCCTATTGTGGCTTTCACTCCATGAATCTGTGATATTAAAGGAGAGATTCTTCCCTCCTTACTTGTGAGGATGGAGACCAACAGAATTTCCTGTAGCTGGTAGACACTTCTGGGATGGGGCTTATTCTGAAAAAGAAGCAAAACTCTTTTTATCTACTTGATCCAGTAAATAAATACTTGTTTCTAGAAGATCAGACTATAAGCTAAGTAGAAGAGCTGACTTAGAAAAACCAACAGCTTATTTAGGAAGACTGGCTTCAAGACCCTCGTGTAAAGTTTTTTATGTTTATTAATTTTTGAGAGAGAGAGAGACAGAGCATGAGTAGGGGAGGGGCAGAGAGAGAGAGACACAGAGACAGAGACAGAGACAGAAGCTGAAGCAGGCTCCAAGCTCTGAGCTATGAGCACAGAGCCTGACGTGGGGCTTGAACTCGTGAATGGCAAGATCGTGACCTGAGCCCAAGTTGGACGCTTAACCGACTGAGCCACCGAGGCGCCCATCTGCTAAAACTTTTAAAGATACAGTAATAGGTCTTTCCCAAATAGCCTTAATAAAATTGCTTTGCTTGGTCAACAGGTCTCTCTGGTGGTCTTTCGAAAAGCCAACAGTTGACATGTACTTCTTTTTCTCTTTTCAAAAAAGTTTTTAACGTTTATTCATTTTTGACAGAGCGTGGGTGGGGGAGGAGCAGAGAGAGAGAGAGACACAGAATCCGAAGCAGGCTCCAAGCTCTGAGTTGTCAGCACAGAGCCTGCCGCGGGGCTCAAACCCACGAACCGCAAGATCCTGACCTGAGCCGAAGTCGGACACTCAACTGATTGAGCCACTCGGGCACCCTGTGTACTTCTTAAGAAAAATGGGAAAGAACAATGAAATAAACTTGACTCTCCTCCAGTTGGAAGTGATTTGTTGTTTAAAGTTTAGGGGTGGGCACGTAAAATAATGTGGCCACCAATGAAAACAGTGTCTGGTTCCTTAAAAAGCTAAACTTAGGGGGCGCCTGGGTGGTTCAGATGGTTAAGCATCTGACTTCAGCTCAGGTCATGATCTCAAGGTTCATGAGTTTGAACCCCACATCAGGCTCCCTACTGTCAGCACAGAGCCTGCTTCAGACCTCTGCCCCCATCTCTCTCTGTCTCCCCCCTCCCCTGCTCCTGCTCATGCTCTCTCTCTCTCTCTCTCAAAAAACAAAACAAAACAAAACAAAAAACCCAAACAAACAAACAACCAAAAAACATTAAAGGGCCACCTGGGTGGTTCAGTTGGTTAAGCATCTCACTTCAGTTCAGGTCATGATCTCGCGGTTCGTGAGTTCGAGCCCCACGTTGGGCTCTGTGCTGACAGCTCAGAGCCTGGAACCTGCTTCCGATCCTGTGTCACCCCTCTACCCCTTCCCCGCTCACGCTCTGTCTCTCTCTGTCTTTCAAAAATAAGTAAACATTAAAAAAATTTTTTTAAAGTCACTAAACTTAGAATGACCATGTAACCCACAAGTCTATAAACAGATGTATATCCCAAGGAGTTGAAAGAGCCTTGAACAGATATCTGTACACTCGTATTCACAGCCACACTAGTCACAAATAGCCAGAAGGTGGAAACGACCGGTGGCAACTAACAGATGAATGGAAAAACAAATGTGCTACATCGTAGGATGGCGTTTTAGTTAGCCGTAAAAAGGAATGAAATATGGGCCCGCGCTACACGTGCAGAAACGTCGAAAACATTACGCCAAGTGAAATAAGCCAGACCGAAAAGGACAGATATCGTGCAATTACACTAACATGAGGTACCTAGGATAGGCAGATTCATAGACCAGACGTTATGAGAAGCTGAGGGAAGGGGAGAAATAGGCACCTCCTCTTTTTTTTTATTTAAAAAAATTTTTTTTTTCAACGTTTATTTATTTTTGGGACAGAGAGAGACAGAGCATGAACGGGGGAGGGGCAGAGAGAGAGGGAGACACAGAATCGGAAACAGGCTCCAGGCTCCGAGCCATCAGCCCAGAGCCCGACGCGGGGCTCGAACTCAACGGACCGCGAGATCGTGACCCGGCTGAAGTCGGACGCTTAACCGACTGCGCCACCCAGGCGCCCCAGGGCACCTCCTCTTAATGGGCACGGAATGTCTGTTTGGGGCAGTAAAATGGTTTGAAAGTCAGTAGTGGTGACGGTTGCATAACACTGTGAATGTCATCGATGCCACTGGATCGTATGCTTAAAAGTGGTGAAATAACAATGTTTATATCGTGTGTATTTTACCACAATTACAAAGGAGCCTAGACTGTCTTCTTTCTTGCCCTATCTCTCCTCTGCACCCCCTACCTTCATCGTCCTACAGGACAGCCTTTAGGGAGAGCAGAACACGGATCTTCTGAACCCAAATGCTTTCAAAGGACCAGACAGGTGACGGAAATGAGTGACACCAGCCAAGTGTTTACGCCAGGAGTAGCAGGGCTTGGGGTAAAGCAGAGACCATGGTGCCCTTTCTAGCAGGTACCCACCTCTCGACGACCATTGTCATGCAAGAATGTGGGCCTGGTATTGCCAGATTTCTTCTTCTTCTTCTTCTTTTAAATGGATATCGCGTATTGTCAAATTGGCTTTCCTACAATGCCCAGTGCTCCTCCCCACCAGTGCCCTCCTCAATGCACATTTTCTCATTTTAAAAGAGACACTAGGGGCGCCTGGGTGGCGCAGTCGGTTAAGCATCCGACTTCAGCCAGGTCACGATCTCGCGGTCCGGGAGTTCGAGCCCCGCGTCAGGCTCTGGGCTGATGGCTCGGAGCCTGGAGCCTGTTTCCGATTCTGTGTCTCCCTCTCTCTCTGCCCCTCCCCCGTTCATGCTCTGTCTCTCTCTGTCCCAAAAATAAATAAACGTTGGAAAAAATAAATAAATAAATAAATAAATAAATAAAAGAGACACTAACAATTGGGATTTATATGAGAAAGCTTCCATTTGAAACCCTGGTGCCTGCAGAACTGGTGGGTGGGACAGTGTTAGATGGAGACCACTCGTTTGCTACCCCTGGCCTTCTGCCCCCTGACCTGCCCTTGAACGTGCAGCAGGTGCCCACATTAAAGGATCATCTGAGCCAGGAAAGCAGATTTTTCTGAACTGGATGTATCGAAGTTACCACACGGTTCTATTTCTATTTATTTATTTTGGGGAGAGTGCAGGCAGGTGAGGGGCAGAGAGGGGGGGACAGAGGCTCAGAAGCGGGCTCTGCGTTGCCAGGCGGACAGCAGCAAGCCCGAAGTGAGGCGCAAACTCTCGAACCGTGAGATCACGACCCGAGTTGAAGTCAGATGCTCAACCGACTGAGCCACTCAGGTGCCCCAGTCGCTTATATATTTTTGAATAGCCCTCATTCTTACTTCCTCTTAGGCTTTGTCGATAAAATGGCCAAGCGGGGTCCTGTTCCGTCCCACCATCCTTTCTGATCGGGAATCTACCCCTGTGTTTCACAAGTGATGTGAAGGGAAGTCTGCCATGTAGCCCATGGGAGAGGCCAGTCAGAAGGAAAACTGAAATGGGGAACATGGGGAAAGGGGTGGAGGGAAAAAAGGAGAGAGACAGAAAAAAAAGGAGGGGTGAGAAAAGACAAAAAGGGAAAGAAATAGAAGAATCCAGAGTCGAGAGTGAATATTCATGAAACTTTAGTGTGTGGTCGGTAGCTCCTGGATAAAGACCTTTCCCGTGTATGGTCTCGATTGTTACGGAGGCCTGGGAAGAAGATATTCTGGTCTTCAGTTTGCAAATGGAGAAAGAGAAGCTCCTGGAAGTTTCCTCTATGATCCAGTACTTAGCGGGTGAGCAAAAGGGACACCAGGTGCATGCCCCACGGTATGGGTGTAAGAGCAAGGCAGAGGGGCACGTGGGGGGCTCAGTCAGTTGAACGTCTGACTCTTGGTTTCGGCTCAGGTCATGATCTCCTGGTTCTTGAGTCCCAGCCCCGCATCGGGCTTCACACGGGCAGTGGGGAGCCTGCTTGGGATTCTCTCTCTCCCTCTCTCTGTCTCTCTCTCAAAATAAATAAATACACACACACACACACACATATATAAGCAAGAGAAGCAAGAAAATCTGAGGCTGGAAAGACAAAAGGAAGTAGCATGTTTGTTTGGAAGCTGGGAGCCAGCCACCAACCACTGCTTTCAGAGTCTACACTGCAAGGGGCCATTGACTAACACCCTGTATCGTAATGATTAACCCCTATAAATACTGCACCATCAGCTCAGCTCTCCTGATTGTGTACGTGTTGATGCCATTGATTGGATCATACAGCAAACCATTGTGTCGGAGACTCAAGGTTAAAATACACAGTCCAGGGGCGCCTGGGCGGCTTGGTCTGTTAAGCATCCCACTTCAGCTCAGGTCACGATCTCCAGGTCTGTGAGTTCCAGCCCCGCGTCGGGCTCTGTGCTGACAGCTTGGAGCCTGGAGCCTGCTTCGGATTCTGCGTCTCCCTCTCTCTCTCTGCCCCTCCCCTGCTCATGCTCTGTCTCTCTCTTTCTCTCTCTCAAAAATAAACATTAAAACATTTAAAAAAGCACACAGTCTAAACTGCAAAGGGTGCACAGTCTAAACTGTGCAAAGGGTGTAGACAGCCCAATGATGCAGGCTTGCATTAACTTTCGTCTTCTTTACGCTCTGTTCCCTGGGGTCACATCCCCAAATAAACTATCTACATGTAAGTCCTTGTCTCAAGCTCTGATGGGGGCAGGTTGGGCCAAAACAGGGCCAATGATTCTATTTCTTCACAGCTGATATTAGAAGAGGGTAATTGCCCCCGAGTGGGGCTCTGTACTGAGAGTGTGGAGTCTGCTTGGGTTCTTTTCTCCCTCTCTCTCTCTCTCTCTCTCCCCCCTTCTCAAAACAAGTAAACATTAAAAAAAAAAATAAGAGGGGCGCCTGGGTGGCGCAGTCGGTTAAGCGTCCGACTTCAGCCAGGTCACGATCTCGCGGTCCGTGGGTTCGAGCCCCGCGTCGGGCTCTGGGCTGATGGCTCAGAGCCTGGAGCCTGTTTCCGATTCTGTGTCTCCCTCTCTCTCTGCCCCTCCCCCGTTCATGCTCTGTCTCTCTCTGTCCCAAAAATGAATAAACGTTGAAAAAAAAATTAAAAAAAAAAAAAGAGAGGGTAATTATGTCCCTTGATAACCTGATTAACTGACCTTTTTACAGTCATGGTCAGGTGTTTTAGATCCTTATTATGTCCATATAAACAAAGAAATCACCAAAAAAAAAAAAAAAAAGATGTACGTGTAGAGTCACTTTGAGGGCTTCTTCACACATCCTGCTGGACTCCAATTCCTGATTTTCCAATTCAGTAGCTCTGGGATGGGACCTGGGAATTTGCATTTGTAACAAGTTCCCAGGTGGTAATTTGGAGAACCACCGGTCTAAAGTAGCACTATGCACTTGAACTTTCTGTGATGGTGGAAATGTTCTCTATCTGCACCATCCAGTGCATGAACAGGGGTGGGGGTGGGGGGCGGGCAGAGAGAGAGGGAGACATAGAATCCGAAATGGGTTCTAGGCTCTGAGCTGTTAGCACAGATCCCAACGTGGGGCTCAAACTACAAACCATGAGATCACGACCTGAGCTGGTCGCTTAACGGATTGAGCCACCCAGGCGCCCCAATATTCATTCAACTTTGAATTTAAATACTACGTGTGGAGAGTGGCTGCGTGGTGGGCAGGATGGGACTAGATTCTCACTATTCCCAGATGTGCTCTTGGACCAGCATTGGCATTGTCATAGAATATCAGAAATGCTTGTTCTCAGGACCCCACCTCAGACCTTCTGAAAGAGAAAGTTCATTTTAACAAGTAGCCCAGGACACATGTGTATGGACTAATTCAAGAAACAGTAGTTTGGCGGGGCACCTGAGAGGCTCAGTTGGTTAAATGTCCGACTGCAGCTCAGGTCACGATCTCGTGGGTGGTGGGTTCGAGCCCCTCGTCTGGCTCTGTGCTGTTGGCTCAGAGCCTGGAGCCTGCTGTGGATTCTATGTCTCGCTCTCTCTCTGTTCCTCCCCTGCTCACATTCTGTCTGTCTGTCTGTCTCTCTCTCTCAAAAATAAATAAACATTGAAAATAATTAAAAAAAAAAAAAAAGAAAAGAAACAGTGGTTTGGCAGCCATTATCTTCCCAATGTTGCACCAGATTTCCTACCCAGCCGTTAGGGGTTAATTTACGTCTTCTCCTCACCCCCCACCAAAATATTGTGAAACCCTAACTCCAGTAACTGTGAGGGTGATGATTTTGGAAATACGGCCTTCGCAGATGTACCCACGTTAAGACAAGGTCATTAGGGTGGTCCCTAATCCAATAAATAGGACTGGTGTCCTTATAAGAAGAAGAAAATTTAGACAGAGACATAGAGGGAGAAGACCATGTGATGATAGAGGCAGAGAGCAGACTGGTGTCACCACATGTCACTGAGGATTGCTGGCCACCAACAGAAGCGGGAAAAGGCAAGAAGGATTCTCCCCTACAGGTTTCCGAGAAAGCATGAGCCAACACCTTGATTTTGGACTTCTAAGCTCCAGAACTGTGACACCATAAAATCTGTTGTTTGAAGCCGCCCAATTTGTGGTACTATCTTACGGTAGCTCTGGGAAACTAACACCAATCTTCAGTGAATCCCATGGCTTCTCTGAACCCAAAGATTTCCATCTGGGCCAAAGTCGCACATTCTTTAGTTGCCTACTAAGCGAGGGTGCTGTGAGTGAGGATTGAAGAGAACATCAGCGATCTCTGGAGAGACGGTCTACGAGTGTTGCTACAACTAGACAGAAAAATCTTGGACTCTGTCACGGTGAATTAAACACACTAGGTAAACAGCTATGACAAGAAGATGCAAAACTGGAAGCCACAACTTTCTTCCTGTTTACAGCTTTGTTTCATATTTTCTAGCACGCGCAAGGTGGCATTTGCTCGTTCAAAGAGATGGTGAATGCCGAATAACCTCAACCAATAAAGAGAAATAGACTTTCCCCTCAACACTCTGTTCCGTGATAACACTCTGACCCATTTCTGCCCCGTCCCCATGCCAGCTTGTCCCTGCAACTCAAGTCACAAAGCCATAATTTCCAGGGGTGCCTGGCTGGCTCAGTCGGTTGAGCGTCAGACCTCGGCTCAGGTCATGATCTCGCGGTTCGTGAGTTCGAGCCCCGCATCAGGTTCTGTGCTGACGGGTCAGAGCCTGCAGTCTGCTTCGGATTCTGTGTTTCCGCCTCTCTCTGCCCCTGCCCCACTCATGCTCTGTCTCTCAATAATAACGTTAAAAAAAAATTTTTTTTTTTTAAACAAAGGCATGAATTCCAGACTGGTCCGGTCATCTCACGTTCAGCCAATAGCAGACTCCTCCCAAGGCTTCGTCACTGGCAATTGACACGACAAAGCAGCGACAGATGGTGTGACTGACCAGTGGGCACACCGGCCCACTTGTGGAGGCAGCCTTCCTGTATTAAAGAACATGATGTGCAAAGAACAAGAAGGAACTGTTCCTCATTGAAAAAAAAAAGTTAAAAGGAAATGATTCAAGCCACTTCTGCATTGCAATGGGGGACAGTTCCGTAAAAAAAGTGGTGGGTAGAGCTTTCCACTAGAGGATCTATCATCCACGCCCTACTGATTGAGAAAAAAAAAAAAAAAAGCTTTCCTGGTCATGGTCTGGAGGAAGAGTATTACGTTAAGAAATAAATAGAAACTAAAAAATGCCACACAAGAAAGTAACAGATAATTCTGGAAATGAACCACTCAAGGGGGTTCAGAAGTCAGCAAACAGAGAAGGATAACATGTGTGGGAAAAAGTGGATCACTGACAAAATGATATTTATTTACTCATTCATTCATTCATTCATTCACTTACTCGCCCTGCTCCCCTCTCTCCCTAAAAAATAATATAAAAAAAATTTTTTTAACGTTTATTTATTTTTGAGAGGGGAGGGGAGGAGCAGAGACAGAGAGGGAGACACAGAATCCGAAGCAGGTTCCAGGCTCCGAGCCGTCAGCACAGAGCCGGACGTGGGGCTCGAACCCACGAACCATGAGATCATGACCTGAGCTGAAGTCAGACGCTCAACTGACTGAGCCACCCAGGCGCCCCTACAAAATGATTTTTAGAAGAACAAGAGGATCTCTGGCACAGGAGAAGCTATAGTAGGTAAGGAAAGTCCTAGAATATGTATTTTCAGGGCCTGGTTGGGGGAGATACCTGTGCTTATAACACAAATATACATATATATTAATCAAAGTAAAACACTCTCTCAGTTAAGTGATGGGTGTTTGGGTTGTCACTTCTACTTTCGGCAAGTTCCCAGAAGTCAATCGAGGAAGTGATCTGGAAGGGACAGAAAGGTCAGGTAGATATTAAGTCCTTGAGGAAGTGCTCCAGAAATATACATTGGCAGAAAGCCAATAGTCGCCTAATGCTAAGTACCTCAAAGTGTCTATATCATTCGCCTCACTTTATCTTACCCGGTAGGCATTTTATCATCTCATATCATCGCAAGAAGGGTGAGTACAGTACAATAAGACATTTGGAGAGGGAGACGGACCATAATCGCATAACTTTATTTACACTATATTGTTATAATTGCTCTATTTTATTATTAGTTGTGTTGCTAATCTCTCACTATGCCCGAGTTATAAGTTGAACTTTATCATCTGTATGTATGTATAGGAAAGAACATGCCGTGTGTATAGGGTTGGGTACTATATGTGCTTCCTGATATCTACTGCAGGTCTTGGAGAACATACCCTGAGGATCGGGGAGGGGCGTCTACTCCATATCCTATGGGCTCTGTTTCTCTGGAAAACCCTGATATATATATATATATATATATATATATATATAAAATCTCTCAGAAGGGCACACAACACTGCTCGTGAGGAGAGGGACCAGGTGGGTGGCTGACGGTGGAGACAGAGTTTCCACGGCATGTTCTCAACCATTTACAATTTTTGAAAGCTACAAATGTACCACCTGCTCAAAATATAAAATAAAATAAATACCAAAGTTTAATGAGATTTGCTATGTGTGGCTATTAGTTAATATTTTGCATTATGATCCCATAAAGAATCTTTTGCTAAAATAGAAATCTCTGGAAAGGCAAAAAAAAAAAAAAAACAAAAACAAAAAACAAAAAAAAAACACTAACAAAAATCAAGCCAATTTTTTTCTCTTTTAACTTTTTGTTTTGAGATGATTTCAGACTTACAGGAAA
Source organism: Prionailurus bengalensis (assembly GCF_016509475.1). Taxonomy (NCBI): domain Eukaryota; kingdom Metazoa; phylum Chordata; class Mammalia; order Carnivora; family Felidae; genus Prionailurus; species Prionailurus bengalensis. The sequence goes on along the minus strand of NC_057345.1, from coordinate 207,479,637 downwards.
GTTACCAAAAAAGTAGAGAATTCCGGCATCCCTTTTACCCAGGTTCCACTTATATTGACATTTTATATAAACACAGTCCTGTTACTAATGCCAGAAAATTCGTGTTGATAACAATATCACGAACTACACTACTCTAAGCTAAACTTTTAGCCAAAGTACTAATATTGATGCCATACTAAGCGTTTAGAAACTTCTTTCCAGATGGCCAAAAAAAAAAAAAAAAAGTCCAAAAGTGAGAAATCAACCAGACAGTTTCTAAAGTTACCTCTTTTTTTTTTTTTTTTTTTTTTTTTTTACCCCCAATGTAGCATTCAAAGAAAGTTTTGTAATTGTCTAGGTGGGAGAAGGGGCCATCAGGGTTATCAATTATACAATCTTTCGTATCCTCCCACCTGGCTAAGTAGTGCCAATTTCTCAGCACTTTCGAGACTTCAGTCTTCAATTTGTTTTCAGCAGAGCCCAGGCCAAGTGGTGATGGATCTTACTTTCGCCTTCTCTCCCCACCTTTTTCATTCTGTGACTTTCTGGTTTGAGCTCCATCTAGGCACACAACCTTCTTCTTTTTTTTTTTCAATTTTTTTTTTAATGTTTATTTATTTTTGAGAGACAGAGACAGAGCATGATCAGGAGAAGGGCCGAGAGAGAGGGAGACACAGAATCCGAAGCGGGCTCCAGACTCTGAGACGTCAGCACAGAGCCCGACGTGGGGTGCAAATTCACAGACCGCGAGATCATGACTTGAGCGGAAGTTCGACACTTAACCCACTGACCTTCTTAGGGAGGCCTCAGGATGGACGCTTTTGCACACCACCTAGACCTGTCCTGTTCCCCGGCTCCCACACACCCTTCCAAGTCAATCTTGCCTGGCCTCAGTCTCTGAAGAATAAATATTTGATAAAATGTTGGTGCTGGATTAATATGCTGCTCCTCGGGGAATCTCCCTGCGATACGGAAATTCTAGAAGCAGCATGATACCCTGGGACCGCATTGATGGGGGAAGGGAAGGGAGATAGGGGAACCTGAATGGCTGTAAAACTCTCACTAATAAGCTGTGTGGCTTTGGCCACATCACTCAATGGCTCTAAGTCTTATTTTACTGTAAAACAAGAGAATGAAAGTAAACGAATATTTACAAAAATATTATTGGCATTAAAGTTAGCTTCGAGGGGCGCCTGGGTGGCGCAGTCGGTTAAGCGTCCGACTTCAGCCAGGTCACGATCTCACGGTCCGTGAGTTCCAGCCCCGCGTCAGGCTCTGGGCTGATGGCTCAGAGCCTGGAGCCTGTTTCTGATTCTGTGTCTCCCTCTCTCTCTGCCCCTCCCCCGTTCATGCTCTGTCTCTCTCTGTCCCAAAAATAAATAAACATTGAAAAAAAAAATTAAAAAAAAAAATAAAGTTAGCTTCGAAAATCTGATAAAATAAATCTATAGGCCATACCCTCAGGAAAGTACACATTGTGCTTACATTTTTTTTTAAATTTTTTAAATGTTTATTTATTTTTCACACACACACACGCACACGCACACACACACACACACACACACACACACGCAGTGCAGCGGGGGAGGGGCAGAGAGAGAGGGAGGCACAGAATCGGAAGCAGGCTCCAGGCGCTGAGCTGTCAGCACAGAGCCTGACGCGGGGCTCGAACTCACGGACTGTGAGACCATGACCTGAGTTGATGCTGGACACTTAACTGACGGAGCCACACCAGTGCCCCTGTGCCTACGTATTTTTGAATATACAAAAGGGATGATACTATCACAAAATAGGAGGTCACGGACATTCCTCCGCATTTCACACTCTAAAGACGACACTGAATTTGTTTTACTCCCCATGGGGCCTTTATTATACAGATCAGTGTAATGTGTAGGAGGGAGGACTGGAAGAAACAAGAGAGGCTAGGCTGATGCACCTAAGGATCAGAGTGCTAATGTAGAAGGTAAGCAAGAATAGGTCTGGCTAAATAAAACGTACTTCACCAAACTTACAAACTTTTTTTTTTTTTGCTTCTGAGGACATTGTCAAGAAAGCGCAAAAAAGGGGCATCTGGGTGGCTCAGTCGATTGAGTGTCCAGCTCTTGATTTTGGCTCAGGTCGTGATCCCAGGGTCATGGGATTGAGCCCCACGTGGGCCTCCATGCTGGTCATGGAGCCTGCTTGGGATTCTCTCTCTCTCTCCCTTTGTCCCTCTGCCCTCCCCCTCTGCTTGCACTCTCTCTCTCTAATATAACCAAAAAAAAAAAAAAAAAAAAGAGAGAGAGAGAGAGAGAGAAAAAAGAAAAGAAAAGAAAAAGATAAAGGCAATGAAACAAACCCCTACAGAATGAGAGAAAATGTTTACAAATCATATATCTGACAAGGGACTTGTATCTAGAATATATGAAGAACCCACAATTTAACAATAAAGAGGCAAATAACCCATTTAAAAATGGGCAAAAGACCAGACTAGAAATATCCCTAACAAAGGTATACAAATTGCCAATTCGCTCATGACAAGACGCTTCATATCATTAGGCGTTAAGGAAATGCAAATCAGCGTCACAGTGTTGTCCTGAATGCAACAAGGAATGCAAATCACATTCTCACCCACTAGAATGGCCTTGGTTAAAAGACAAAAAAAGATGGACAAGAGCAATTGTTGGCACAGATGTGGAGAAATTGAAGACTTCTTAAAAAAAAAAATATGTACGTATGTATGTATGTATTCTTTTCAAATTTGTATTTAAATTATAGTTAGTTAACGTACAGTTCAATGTTGGCTTCAGGAGTGGAATTCAGTGATTCATCATTTCGTACAACACCTAGTGCCTATCATAACAAGTGTCCTTATTAGCACCCATCACCGTCCATCCCATCCCCCACCCCATCCCTCTATCAACCCTCAGTTTGTTCTCTGTTGCTAAGAGACTCTTACAGTTTGTTTCCCTCTCTTTTTTTCCTCCCCCATATGTTCATCTGTTTTGTTTCTTAAATTCCACCACATATGGTTTACATGGTATCTGTCTTTCTCTGACTGACTCATTTCACTTAGCATAACATATGCGAGCTCCACCCACATTGTTGCAAAAGGCAAAAATCTCATTCTTTTTGATGGCTGTGGAATACTCCATTGTATATGAATATCACATCTTCTTTATCCATCATCACTCGATGGTCCCTTAGGCTCTTTCTATAATGTGGTTATTGCTGCCAATGCTGCTATGAACATCGGGGTGCATGCACCCCTTCAAATATGTATTTTTGTCTCCTTTGGGTAAACACCTAGTAGTGCAATTGCTGGGTCGTAGGGTAGTTCTATTTTTAACTTTCTGAGGAACGTCCATACTGTTTTCCAGAGCGGCTGTGCCAGTCTGCATTCCCACCAACAGTGCGAGAGGGTTCCCCCTTCTCCGCATCCCCCCCCAACACCTGTTATTTCTCGTGTTGTTCACTGTAGCCATTCTGACAGGTGTGAGGTGGTATCTCATCGTGGTTTTGACTTGTAGAGAAATGGGAAGGCTTATACACGGGTGGTGAAAATGTAAACGCGTTTCAGTGGCTGTGGAGAACCCTTTGGAAATTCCTCAAGAAGTTAAACATGGACTTATCTTATGACCAACAACTCCACTCTTAGGTATATACCTAAGAAAATCGAAAACGCAGAAAAAGTTATTCACAGAAAAGCTTGTGCACGAATATTCACAGCAACATCATTTGTAATATCCAAGAAGAGGAAAACCCAAACGGCCATCATCGCATGAATAGATAAACAAAATGTGGTAAATCCATACAATGGAATATTATTCAGCTATAAAAAACGAATGAGGTCGATACATTATACTACAATATGTATGAACCTTGAAGACATTATGCTGAGTGAAAGAAGCCAGACACAAAAGGCCACATATCGTATGAACCTATTTGTGTAGAATGTCCAAAAGGTACAAATTCAGAGAGAGTCAAAAGATTAGTGGTTGCCGGGGGGGGGGGAAGGGATAATGGGGAATGACGGCTAGTGGGTTCTAGTTTCTTTATGGAGTGATGAAAATATTCTGGAATCAGTGGCGATGACTGTATAACCTTGTTAATACACAACCCTCCCCCTGGAATTGTACCCTTTAAAATAGTGAATTTTGGGGCACCTCGGTGGCTCAGTCGGTTAACCATCCGACTTTGGGTCAGGTCATGATCTCGTGGTTCGTGGGTTCGAGCCCCGCGTCGGGCTCTGTGCTGACAGCTCAGAGCCTGGAGCCTGCTTCAGATTCTGTGTCTCCCCCTCTCTCGGACACTTCCCTGCTTGCACTCTGTCTCTGTCTCTCCAAAATAAATACACATTAAAAAAAATAAAATAAAATAGTGAATTTTATTGTGTGAGAATTATATTCAGATTTTTTTTTTAAAGGAAAGGTCAGGAGGTAGAAGGGGGAGAAAATAAATAAGGAAGATGAGGGAGCCGGTCAGACTTTGGGGAAGAAAGAGAAAAGGAAGTTCAAGACCCCTGGCCTTGTATGAAATGTGAGAGAGATGGAGAGGTAAAGAGGGTTTTTAGGAAGTTTAATATGTATCTGGGATATATCCCACTCTCTTTTGTTGGATTCTTCAGAAATTACATATTTTTCAAGAATTTTGGAATTGGGGGAGGGCCCTGACGGGCGCCATTGGTTGAGTGTCCATCTCCCGATTTCAGCTCAGGTCACGATCCCAGGGTCGTGGGATTGAACCCCGCACTGGGCTCCAAGCTGAGCATGAAGTCTGCTTAAGATTCTCTCAATCTGCCCCCTCTTCCCCACTCGTGCTCTCTTTCTCTCTAAAAAAAATAAATAAGTAAATCAAAAATAAAAATTAAAAAAAAAGAATTTTGAGTTTGAGTTTTGGGATATTGAATTGCGATTGGTTCCAAAATAATCCGCTTGTTTTTGGCTTGCACATTTATTCAGTCAACAAATGTTTATTGAGCAACTACTGAATGCCAGGCCCCATTCTGTGGACACTGGGATGCATTGGTGAGCAAGACACAATGAGGTGCTCTCCTTCTAGAGCTTTATAGTCTAGGGGTGTGTGTGTGTGTGTGTGTGCACGCTAGCATGCACATGAGTACAGCTCTCACACAGACTTGATGAAAAAAATAAAAATTCCAAGGGCTACAATTTAGGGATACATAAAGCCCTTAACGCCCTTGGGTTTAAGATGACCCAGATTCAGAATCCTTGGCCAAAATAATCTCTAAATGTCCCTTTTATCTAAAAACAAAACAAAACCGTAATTCGTGGAACAGGTTTGAGAGATGTAAAAGTGATAAGGCCTCCAAATTAAGTATACTGTTGAGATCCAGGTTATCCTATTCATGAAGAGTTTGCAAAATAAACAATGCTAACGTCAAACGTCTTAACGAACTGCTTCAATTCTGTCGCAGGATTTCCTGAGGGTCCACTGTGCCCAAGACATTGAGATGGACACAGAAAGACCCACACTTGGTGGACGCTAAAACTGGAAGGCACTTTGGTAATGATCTAATAATGACTTCAATCCCTTCATTGTACGGAGGAGGAAACTGATATTCAGAGGCTCAAGTAACTTGGCCAAGTTCCCACAGTTGGGTAATCACAGATCTGGGATTACAGCCCCGATGTCCTAATACTAGGTTCAGTCAGAGCATTCACTTAAAAATAATGGATATGTTAATGGAAGATTGTCTATTTACTAAATCAAGGACCTATAGTTCCCTCTGAAACAATATATTGCTTCTTAATTCTGCCTCTACCAGTTAACAATAATGAAACACCATTTTGTTTGTTGATTTTTCCCCATTTATTCAGTTATCTCTCAAACAATGTATTGCTTCTTAATTCTGTCTTAGCAGTCAACAGTGATTGATTTTTTTTCATTCATTCAGCACTATCCCAGGCACCATGAGGAATGCAGTATTATTCAGACATAGCCCTGACCTCAAAAAGCTAAAAATCCAAACGAGGAAATAAGACAGAACCACAAGTAAGTACGATGTAGAGTAGATCTTGGTGACACCGTTAGAGGCTACCGTACGTCATGAGGTCCCAGAGGAGTGAAGTCACGTCTGCTTGGGAGAAAGGAAAGCAAGAAAATATATGCTGACCTCACAGAGCTTCAGAGGAAGAACTTCTGGAGTGCATGGAAATTGTTCAAGCCTTCAAATACAAGTTTTCTATTTATTAACAAACATGAACTGCAAAGGAAAATCAGCAGTTTCCTTAAAATCACCCAAACAAACGATCTCTCACCACGGGACACATTTTCTTAACTGGCTGCTGAGACTTTTAGAATACTTCACCAATCCTCAGGGCAAATATATCTAACCGCACCCACGTTGACCTCAGTTGTGTCTATACGTAGAGTAAGATTAAAGTACTTAAATTCAGTTCCCTCTAAATTGATACCTTTAGGCTTCATAGTTTAAGTCGGCCGCTGTAATTGTGTAGGGGCTTTTCAAACGGCAGTGTTATATGAGTTTAATGAGACTTGATAGCTTGAAATGGAATAAATGCCTTAAAAAAACCCCTTCAGTTTATTAAGTTATAATTTAGATGTAGCAAACATCACACTTTTTAGGTGTAAAGTTCCATGAGTTTTGGCAAATGGGATGATTTTTAAAAACAATTTTTTTAAATGTTACTTATTTTTGAGAGACAGAGCATGAGTGGAGGAGGGGCAGAGAGAGAGGGAGACACAGAATCCGAAGCAGGCTCCAGGTTCTTCAGCCCGACGCGGGACTCGAACCCACGACCTGAGCCACTCGAACTCATGACCTGAGCCAAAGTCGGACGCTAACCGACTAAGCCACCCAGGTGCCCCACAAATGGGATGCTTTTTATTGTGATTCCCACAGTTAGATTAGCACAGTAAAGATGTGCAGAACTGAATGGAGAGAGACAGGCTAGGAAGCAGTACTTATGTACAGCTAACATTTCCAGCACGCTCCTTTGTTTGTTTGTTTGTTCTAATGTTTATTTTATTTTTGAGAGACGGAGAGACAGAGTGTGAGCAGGGGAGGGGCAGAGAGAGGGAGACAGAACCCAAAGCAGGCTCCAGGCTCTGAGCCGTCAGCACAGAGCCCAATGCAGGGTTTGAACTCGTAAACTGGGAGATCATGATCTGAGCTGAAGTCTGATGCTTAACCGACTGAGCCACTCAGGTGCCCCTTAAGTTTATTTATTTCTAAGAGAGAAAAAAAAAAACAGCATGCGCTAGCAGGGGAGGGGCATAGAGAGAGAGGGTGAGAGAGAATCATAAGCAACGGGGGCTCCACCTCACAAACCATGAGATCATGACCTGAGCCGAAATCAAGAGGCAAACATTTAACCGACAGACACCCAGGTCCCCCTCCAGTATGCTCTTTATATGCATGATCTTACCTACATCTCCTGTCCCTATAGAAAATATTCTTTTATAATCTCTAGAGATGTGAAAACTGCAGCTTAGAGAAGTCAGGCTGGCCAGGGGCACAGACCCAGGACGTAGCAGTCTCCCAAGCAGGGAGAATTTCTGGCCTCTGTCATTAAGTAGTTTAGAGATTTGGGGAAATTCATTTGGCCCCTTAGGGCTTCATTTTTCTCACGTGTATAAAGAGAAGCTTGGACTCGCCTTCTAATCCCCCGGCACACCTCTAATTCCCTATCAGAGCCCCACCATCTTGGTTCACAAGCGGAAATAAAACGTCGGACCAGCAGTGGCCCCCCCAGCGCTGAAATACTTAAACAGCCCCAGCAGTTAAAGACACAAACAGAAATGCCACACAGGCTTGGACGGAGCCCAGCCTGCTCCCACACAGACTCGTCCCCTCTTTCTCCACATAAGCGGCTGGCACAGGGAACAAGGACAGTGCCATCTCCTGGAGTTCAGGAGGCCAAAGAAACAAATGGCGAGGAAGGACATGAGGCCTCAGTCCAGCAGAACAATGTGGCCCCTGTCTTCTGTTCTGGCTTCTCCAATCTCGTCACATCTCCACAGACCACAGATAAAGAGATTTGAGTCGGCTGCACCACCCTCATTCTCTGAGCTTTCAGTTCTGTGGTTGCCAAGCCATCCTTCCAACACATCACCCCACTTTACATGCTCCCTCCTCCCACCACCCCGTCTCAGCAGTCAAAGTTCATTATTGTCTGGTAGTTCTGGAGGGAAGTATAAAATAAGATTGGAGACCTGGGGATAAGTATGCCTCTTCTCTCTGCAGCACAGAGTGAGTGGAGACCTAGCTCCAAATTCTGACTCAGCTACCAAATGGCTGTGGGAATTGGAACACTCTACTATCTTTTTTTTTTTTTTTTTAATTGGGACTGAAGTCAACAAGTAAACTTTATTTCCCGTATAATGATAGTCCTTTGGGGGGGCCAATGCTAAAAGACCTGGAGGGGAGTATCGCATCTTTCTGGCCATACATCACCTCTGTACTTTACTCTCTTTCACTGTTTAAAGCAACTTTTATCCACGGAAACCAACAGAATATCACGCCCTGTGGACAGGTCCAATGTGGTAAGAACTGAGAGGCAAACCTAATAGGCTTAACCCTTTTCTCATCTTTGCCTATTGTTGGCTTGTTTTTCAGGGAATTTCCGTCAACGTGGTCCTCTTTGAGGCCTTTATGTACATGGGAGGTACTCAGCAAACGCTTCCTGCTCATCTGTCACGGGAACCAACAGATAAAGGTGAAAATGGCTCAACCCAGCATGGGTGATTAAAATTTAAAAATCAAATTTTGTAGGGTACAGTTCTTTGTATAGTGGTACAATGTCTGACTTTTTTATTTTTTTATTTTTTTAAATTTTTTTTTTTTTCAACGTTTATTTATTTTTGGGACAGAGAGAGACAGAGCATGAACGGGCGAGGGGCAGAGAGAGAGGGAGACACAGAATCGGAAACAGGCTCCAGGCTCTGAGCCATCAGCCCAGAGCCCGACGCGGGGCTCGAACTCACGGACCGCGAGATCGTGACCTGGCTGAAGTCGGACGCTTAACCGACTGCGCCACCCAGGCGCCCCTGTCTGACTTTTTTAAATCCTAAAGTGTCGAAGTTATGGAAGGACTCAACTTCTACTTTTGGAGGACGAGATTAAGAATAACTGCACAACACTCCTGCAAAGACCAAGAGAGACAGGACACACAAGTGCTACGCACAAGTTGTAGAGTATGGTTTCCTGACCCATTACACTCGATGGCACGCGGGGTTAAGGATTATATTTGACAAGTGCATTGAGGGTAAATGGATAAGGCAGCCTAGAAGGAGTTCTCGCTGCCCCAGGGACCCTCATAGTACTAGCCTCTCCTACCACCCCAGGCCTCTCCAAGCAACCCCCAGGGATGAGGGGGTCAATATGTCGTCACACCTACAGTATCTGCATGTCAAGGCACATGTCTTGAGAAGCTGTTTAAACTTTCAGACAAGTGTACAAATGGAATGGAATGATCATATTGATGTGAGTAAATCATTTTACCTTCTTTCACTCAATGACTACAGGGGACACTGCCTAATCACGGACATTACACTATTTATGAAAACAATACAATGACGTATTTTGGACCCATGATGAAAATAGGAATGCTTTTGGTGGCACAAAACAGAAAACTTGGCTTTTTCGTTCTTGCGTAACAAATGCACCTTGGCTTTTTTGTGCTTGCATAACAGGAAGACTTGAGTTAGACAGTTACTGCTGTTGGTTTAACATTTGTTGATGCCAGAGCTTTGGATTGGTGTCTTGGGAGATTCCTTTGGCCTTGCCCTTGTGGTTTCAAGATGGCCACAGAGAGCTCCAAAATGACATCGTCACATCGTCCAAAGGTATCATGCGGAATCTCCCTCAGTGCACCAACTCCTTATCAGGAAGAAAAGAACTCCCCAGAAGCCCCTAACCAAACTCCTTCATATTTCATTGGCCACAACTGGAACACGTGGGCACTCTTAGCTTAGAGTAAGATTGAGAAAGCAAGTATCTGACCTGTTGAGTGGGATGCCAGTCAGGGAGGCGGGGTTTTGAGAAGCCAATTTGTAGTGTCTGACTTACTGCTCTGCAAAGCACTTCTGGTGAGAACTTAAAGGGAAATACAAGCCTTCATTTCCCAATATCATCCAAACAAAATGACTTCCAGTTATTAAAACATACGAACAAAATTATTTTTAAAAACAGAGCATCTGTGCGTTCTACAACATCTGCCAACTCTCTGTAGATATTTGGCAGCTTGGTCTATAATGGTTTGCTCAGATTTCTTAAAATAGAAGCTCTCACTTTCCCTCCTGAAAGTTTCTGGACTCTTCCAAATGCCTTCATGTCTTAAGTCTGTGAGTTCCCTCATAAACTGCCTCTTCCCCCTGGTCCGTCTATATCTCTTCTCACTAATTACTTCACGTAGAGTCTTCTTACACATCTCGTGCACCTCTTGCGAAGAAGTAGTCTCGACAATATGAAGTAATAACATTCTTAATTAAGGTATATGCGAAATATTTTAGAATGATATGAAAACTAATAAAAGTCTGAGAATGTATTTTTCTGCTATATGCATGGATTAGCAAATCAAATCAGCAAGCCAAGTATTGGCTTATAATGAAAAGCAGCAGCCCCTGCCTCCCCTCCCCACTTCCAGAGTTGATAATTTTCAACTCACTTGCCCTTTCCTTTATGTATTTTTTTTTTTTTTAAGTAGGCTTCATGCCCAGCATGGAGCCCAACACGGGGCTTCAACTCATGACCCTGAGATCAAGACCTAAGCTGAGATCAAAAGTCGGATGCTTAACCAACTGAGACACCCAAGTGCCCCTCCTTTGTGTATGTATATCTACATTCTTTCTTTTTTTAATGTTTATTTATTTTTGAGAGAGAGATAGAGAGCATGCAAGGGGCAGAGAGAGAGGGAGACAGAGGTTCCAAAGTGGGCTCTGAGCTGACAGCAGAGAACCTGATCCAGGGCTCGAACCCATGAACCATGAGATCGTGACCTGAACAGAAGTCAGACACTTAACCAACGGAGCCACCCAGGGGCCCCTGTTTATACCTACATTCTAAATTACATGCTTAAATTGCTATTTCTTGGCTTTTTTAAAATGAGACTTCATCTGCTGGCTCTCTTCTAAGCAGTATGAGGATTTGGCTCCCTCTTACATTCCCACACCTATTTTTGTCCTCCCCTCCCCCCATTATTCTCTATAGTTATGTCACTGTCTCCATTCTAAATGCGCTTCTTTATGTAGTGTTCTGTTCTTGTTTTATTGCTGTAAACTCTTCTCTTGTCTCTCTAACGGTAAATTTTCTGAAGTTTCCCTCTCTCTCATGTTCCTTATTTGTTCTATTTCCCATTGAAGGCATTCTTGAAATGTCTGATGATTCTTGAATTTTCCTTATGGACACCAAAATGCTGACCAGCAGCCCTGTGTAAATAGTTTATTTATTTATAGTTGGTGGACTTCAGTAGATTGTGGCAGATGGAGACCCACATAAATTGGAATCTGTGGGTCTTCTCTCTTGGGTTCGTGGGTTTCCCCACAGAGGAATTATCTATTCTCCTACTGGGGTGATAGGAAGTTGGTGCTGAGGATAGTGGGAACCTAGTGTGGGAAGAGGGGGATGGGAATTACCATTCAAAATGGAGACTGTCTCTCAATCAGCTTTAAAGGCACCTCACCACCCCATCTCTCTCTACTGAGCCTGGTATTCCCAGAGTGTAGAATTTCTCTAGAATTTCCAAGAGCAAAACTCTTGTGCTCTGCTCGGGTAGGGGCAAGAGCTGCTGGCTTTAGGGTAGGGAATCTGTGAGTCTTCTCCTTAAGGAGATTTGTGACGATCCTCTTTAGTTTTGATCCCCTCCACACCCAACTTCAAATAGTTGGTGCCCTCAATGGGTTGGCCTTCCAGAGATCCTGCAATGGGAATCGCCTGCTTTTTACAGGACTCTTCCCCCTGACTCTCTCTGGCATTAAGTTTCTGCCTTTTCTGTTCTGGCGAGTCACTTACCACTTGCCCATCTGTTTTCCATCTTGCGAAATAATTTTGACATCACTTTCTCCTCTTACCCCTCCCCTGCTCTCTTTGACATTTTTTTTTTTACCATTTTTATTTTCACTTGAGGAGTTTCATGAAAAACAATAAAGACTCGTGCCATTCAATTTGTCACGTTTAACTGAAAGTAATAAATGTTTAATTTTTAGGGGTCCAATTTTAGCTGGGCAGACATCCACCTGTCTACTTATGTATATATGTGAGGGTCTGTTTTTGGAAACAAGAAAAAAAAATACATATTTATATCTCAAGCAAGAGAAAAACTATACTTTCCAGCTTCCCTTGCTCTTGCTGTGCGATGTGGACTAAGTTCAGACCAATATCATGAAAGTGGCAGTGATGTGTGCACTTCTGAACCTTGGCCTTGACAACCTGGCACTTCTCCGCCCTCTCTCTGTTTTCCCCGTGGGCTAGAATGTGAACGGGGTGGCAGCCAGTGTCAACTGTACAGACAAGGACAACACCCGAGGGGACGGTGGAGAAACAAATGGAAGGCACTTTGTTGGTGTTTTTTTTTTTAATTTTTTTAAATTAAGTTTATTTATTTATTTTGAGAGAGACAGAAACAGCATGAGTAGGGGAGGGGCAGGGAGAGAGGGAGAGAGAGAATCCCAAGCAGGCTCTGTGCTGCCAGCTCGGAGCCCAATGCGGGGCTCGAACTCACGAAACCATGAGATCATGACCTGAGCTGAAACCAAGAGTTGGTCGCTTAACTGACTGAGCCACCCAGGCACCCCGGAACTTTGTTTTTGAATAAACCCACCCACCATCCTGGACTGTTCACCTTCAAGCTATTACATGAGAAAGAGATTAATGTCTTCAGGCGTCTGTAGTATGCGGTCTCTCTGTTACAGCAGCTTAGCCCATACTCTACGACCCTATTCAGTAGTGCCCGAAACAAGTCTATGAATAAGCTGCACATCTATTGCCTGTGGAGATTTAAAAAGATACAGAGTCCCGGACCCCACCTTCCCAGATTCTGCTTCGGTCAGTCTGGGGTAAGTTACAGAAATCTGTTTTGTTTGTTTTTTAACTACCTAGATTTCTCTGATACATTGCCAAGATGATGAACCACTGACCGCGCCCAGTTTCCTATAAAACATTTTCCTCACATTCCTATGGTTTTTTCCCATTCCTCATTCATTTTCTGGAAGTCTCCGTATTCTCTTCCCAATTCCTTTGTTAAAAGTCAAAAAATTGTTTAATGTTTATTTATTTCTGAGAGAGAGACAGAGAGAGCATGACGGGGGTGGGGCAGAAAGAGAGAGAGCGGGACAGAGGATCCAAGTGGGCTCCGTGCTGACATCAGTGAGCCCAACACAGGGCTCGAACTCATGAACCATGAGATCATGACCTGAGCCTAAGTCGGACGCTCAACCGACTGAACCACCAAGGCACCCCTAAATATCAAATGTTAATGTCACCATAGTGGACCCTTATTTTTGCCTTTCCAGAATCTATTCACCCTGATTTCCTTTGGGGACCCACTTTCCTTTATTCCCTGTCCACGTGGTTTAGAAATCCAGCCAGCCCCACAATGTCCCCATCTCTAGGGAAGGGACACTCAACCACAGAGCCCAGGCAAGTCAGTATATCCCCCCCACCCTTGACCACAATGATGCGTTCAGGGATGGACACATGAGCCAAATCAGTTCAACTGAGACCCAGTTCTAGGAAAAAGAGTTCTTTCTCCTTTGGCAGTGCTGATCTTGTAGGATGTGTGCCTGCTGTTGTTGGTGCCTGTCTTATGACCATGAAGGGAGTCTGACAGAGAAGTCAACACAGGGGAGAGAAGATAGATGGAGACAGACTGAGTTCTGATGATATCATGTGAGCATCTGGATCCACGCCTGAATCCCTAGACCCTTCAGCTATGTGACTCAAATTTCTTTTATGAGGGAGGGAGAGAGTGCTGCTTATTATGTATATGTATGTACATATTATATATGTATAATTATATGCACATATTACATGTAGTATATATAACATATCATGCCTAGGTTATATCATATGTATATATGTCTACATATGTACATACATAATACTTTTATACTTACATACAAATACACACAACATGATTATAAAATTAGCTGTAAAGTTCAAAAGAGGACAGAGAGTTTCCAAGGGAACGAACAGGTAACATGTTATAAATAGTTTCAAAAAGAATAATCATTAGATCAACATATCTAATATACCATTCTTCTGTTTTAACCACTATCTAGGGTAGCATTATTTCTGAATTTTCATGAAGCTCATACAAACAGACCTTTGAGCAATTATGCAAATGTCTGGGCTACAGTGTTAATAATTATCTAGTTCCAGTTCTACACTGCGTTCTAGAGTTTTCTCTGTAGGTCTGATCCAGTTTTGCAGTCACTATAGGGCAATTTAAAACAAAATATGTAAACATATATAAAGATCTCCTGACCTAGAATATCAGCGATACAGACTTTCTGAGTTAAAGGCATCTGGTAGACTTTAATGTGTTCATGACAAAGACCATGATTCGGAAGCAGAATTTGCTTGCTGACATCAGGAAAATTAAGGTAGGCTTGATAGGTTGAGCTTGTCATCACTTTCCTATATTCTATATTCAAGGTACGGAGCCTATTTGCAGCAGCTATACGGTGTCCCCCACAAACTGTTCTCACCCTCCCCTGGGGTCCGCAAATCAAGTCAGGTCGGCCTCCTGTTTTTATATAGCCTGCGAACTAAAAATGATTTTCACACCTTCGAATGGCTCAAGAAAGATCAAAAGAAGGTTTCATGAAAAGTACACGAAATTTGAAACTCCACGTCCATAATAAAGTTTCATCGGAGCACTGCCACATTCACTCATTTATAATTATCTACGGCTACTTTTGCACAACCGCGACGGAGTTGAGTAGTTATTGACTAAGCTATTTACTATCCTAGTCTTTCCCGAAAAAGTCCACTGAGAGACAATGCTGGAGAGAATGGGAAGTCAATAGTCATTTTCCCAGCCATATCTGTACCTGGGGGTGACCCATGGGACCCAGTTTCGACCAATGAGATGTCAAGTAAGGTTTGCAAGAGGGATCCTGGGAAAGACAGCAAGATTTCTAGCAAAGTAAAGGAAGAAAATGGACACCTTTCTTCTTCTTGTGGTATCTGGAGGTGTGATGTTTTTTGCCTCCACAATAAAACAAGCATGAGGTTGACATTTCTATTTGCTATATTATTGGCTATATTGGTGGACGAGCTAAGGCTTTCTCGAGTCTCTGGAGTAGGAATTGATTTCAAGCAGTCTCGAGGTTTTCTAAACCGAGTCTCAAGAATGGTCACTGTGGAAAGAATAAGTTAGATGCTTGTCATGGGAAACTTTCTGTTTTCTTTAGCAATTTGATCGTGGTCATGTAACCCCAGACTCCAATTGAGCGGAGTTCAACTTCAGTCTAAGTTAAACCTGCCAAGGGTCTTGGGGTGGAGAGGGTAAAAAAACAAGTTTAAAACCTGTGTCTTAAGATTCAATGTGCTCATTTAACGGTGGCAAAGATGTGAAAGTATCAACCATTGCTAGTTTCTACCACTCGGTGGAACTTCTGTGTAGGAGAGATAATTTTATTATTGTAAGTGAATACTCAAAATTTTTTATTCTTACATTCAGTTCTCATTTTTATTAAGTTTCATGTGACAATTAAGAGTCTCAAATCTCTCAGAGAGCTATTCCACATATGGTTCTTTTGGGAATAAGGCATAAAAAATAAGATTTGAATATATATATAGTTATTAATAATTATATTATTTATATAGCTATGTTTATATATTTATACTAATATAAGTATTATGTTAATTATTACGTTATTGTTTATATATAAAATATATATTTAACAAGTAAAGGGCAGAAAAAACAAAGTAAAAACCTACAGTAAAATGGAAACCAATTTGACAATAAACTTCATATATTGAAAAAAAAATAAAGAATGATGAAAAGTAAAAAAAAAAAACCTACAGTAAAGTTTATGTAAAGTTTAGGGTATTTCCTGACATTTCAGATTTCTTTTTTTTTAATTATTTATTTACTAATTTTTTTTTAATTTTTTTTTTCAACGTTTTTTATTTATTTTTGGGACAGAGAGAGACAGAGCATGAACAGGGGAGGGGCAGAGAGAGAGGGAGACACAGAATCGGAAACAGGCTCCAGGCTCTGAGCCATCAGCCCAGAGCCCGACGCGGGGCTCGAACTCCAGGACCGCGAGATCGTGACCTGGCCGAAGTCGGACGCTTAACCGACTGCGCCACCCAGGCGCCCCTTTATTTACTAATTTACATCAAAGTTAGTTAGCATATAGTGCAACAATGATTTCAGGAGTAGATTCCTTAACGCCCCTTCCCCATTTAGCCCATCCCCCCTCTCACAACCCCTCCAGCAACCCTCTGTTTGTTCTCTAAATTGAAGAGTCTCTTCTGTTTTGTCCCCCTCCCTGTTTTTATATTATTTTTGCTTCCCTTCCCTTATAACATTTCAGATTTCTAAGTATAACTTCAGTTCCAAAAGTTCCAGTCTCTAAGCACCCCTTCATTAAAAGTATTTTAGAAATCCATTGTAGAAGAAAATAATTTCTCCTTGAAGAAAGAGAAACTGAAGCCCAGAAAAGACAGTCACAGTCACATATACACACAACACTCTCCACAGGACCCAGGCTCTTCGGGAATATTCACCGTTGTTAGTTTTGAGGCCACTCAAACAAGACAGTGCATTAAGAAGAACTCACAACAAAATCCCACTCAAAGGTACAGAGACCTTCCAGAACCTTTAAGACCATCATTCACGTTGAACATACAGAGACTGAGAAATTTCAGAGTATCATAGGATACACAGCTAAATTGGAGATTCATTTTCCAAAAATTAGTTTAAAAGCTAATCTCTGAAGCATTTAAAACATTTTTTTAAATGTTTATTTTTGAGAGAGAGAGAAAGAGAGAGTGGGGGAAGGGCAGAGAGAGAGAGCGGGGACAAAAGATCCGAAGCAGGCTCTGTACTGACAGCAGAGAGCCCGATGTGAGGCTCGAACTCACGAACCATGAGATCACGACCCGAGTCGAAGTCAGACGCTTAACTGACTGAGCCCCAGGTGGCCCTGGAGCATTTTTTAAATAAAATGCCTCCCTGTTGTACCTCCCAAAGGTGGACAGAACGGCTAGCTGTGCCCTCAACACCAGGGCCGTGAAGTATTCTGCCTTCCCGCCCACGGTGTCCCACTTTGCCTGTGACTGAGGGGGGGCTTCCGAGGACGGGAGCTTTCACTGCTAAAGCCAGGCAAGTCCAGGGCCAAAGCTCCGGACTGGTGCTGCTCTGGAGACACTTGCTTCCCTCTCTCTCCAATGAGATAGCTCTCTAATTATGGGCCCAGAGAGGGGAGCACACGGGTCCCGCGCCTTGGTGCTTTTCACCAAGTCAGTGCTTGGTCAAGATCGTCCAATTAACTGGGAAGATGTTCAGAAGAACCGGGCCCTGAACCTCTACCTCCACGCAGCACCCGGGCTTCTTGCATTTACTGGCAGAAACACACCTTGCAGCCCCAGCCTCCACCCCTCCATGAGAATCTTTGAATCGCTGGGAAATGCAGGAAATTCCAATGGAATCTAGTAACCACAAACAAAGCTGAAAGTAATTCTTCAGTGGACTCTTGCCAAATAATCCTGGCAGAGACTATCCCTGATGGAACTCTGTGAATTAGCAGAAAACACATTACATACCCCAGACAGAGGATCAGACTGAAGCCACTGCATCCCTGCTTCACAAAAACTAGAGCCCAGAGCAAAGTGAAATCACGGGCAGGATGGAAGAGAAATTTCTCCTTTGAAATAATGGCCCCGGGGCGGTTTCTAAGCCTATCAAGATGTGGAAAAGGAAATAAACCCTGCAATAGAGCCAGGCCAAAAGGATGTGGTAACAGCTTCAGAGCGATTCAAAAGTTCAATGTCAACAGTTCCTTATGAAAAGCATTTTCTCTGGCCACAATTGACCAGTAGGGCACGCTGCTTTGCATAAACTCTGTCATCTAAACATCTAAACTCAGCTCTGTGGCCAAATCATCCTGATGGTTTGGTTCACGGAACTCTCAACAGTAATAGTGGAAACAGACAGTTGTAAAGATCCCAATGCCTGTGGAGATTTGAACAAACGCGACTTTACCATTCTGTTTTCATTTGCCTATTTGATCTTTGGAGTCATTGCTATAGTATCATCTGTCAACTTGGCACAGCGATGGGGACAGAGAGGGCTTTCAGGGTCTCCCATGATTTTCAGCTAAGATCTGCAACTGTCTAGCTGACTAGGTCAGAGTGGAGTCATGACAGTAATCAGGCAATAGCAAAGGTCCTAATCATAGTGGCCAGGTAGGGCTAAGAACGTGTGGGCTGTTCACGCAGGAATCAGTCCTTCACATCACCAGCCAGGGGCCAACGAGGGGACGTGACCTTCCTCCCAAGGAATACCATTTCCGAGATAACACCTCTCTTCGGCAGCACCAGATGCGTTCCTGTCATCTGTTACTGAGAAGAAGACCCTCTGGGACAGGGACACCCCGTGGAGTAGAATGTGAACGTTCCCTTAACGGGAAGCGTATGATGGTAAGACGTCTGTCTCTTCCCTGGGGCTGTTCCTCCTCCCAGCGTCCTCCCTTCCTTTTCAACGTTTCCCTACTTCTGTTGTCCTTGACCTTACCTCTGACAGACAGCAAGAGGTCCTTAGTTGCTTCTTGCAATTTAACTTTGCCCTCTGCTTCCTTTGGAACTGCTTTGAAGGCCTGGCTATGCTCGTGTCTCAGTTTGACACGGGAGGCGGCTTGCTACAGAAACGTGTGTCCCGTCTCCTGCGTTTATTTGTCATAATGATGGCACTGAGTTCAATCACCTACCTACTATTCAAAATATAAACCAAACTCGTCCGTAAAAGTATAGCCAGTTCCCAAATGAATCACATTTGCTTTTATTCCCCGTGATTTCAATCTCCCTTGATTTGGGTATTATTTCAATAACAGTAATGACTATGTATCTCCCCATCAATGTCTCTATTTATGTACGTAATATATAAACCCTTCTGCAAATCCCACTAAAATTATTTAATATGACTTAACATTCTATGTTTAGGAATTCAATGTTATTTTAAAATTAAGTGAATTTGAGATGACAAATCATATGATCCCACTCTTATAGAGTCAACCAATATAAGATAGATGACAGCCTCCCATTATTTTAGCATCACACACAAAATGTCAATGCCAGGCCAAACTAAAGATCAAATTGCCTTTCTCTCTAGAGTTTTTAAAGATGTTGCTGATGGACTGGAGAAGGCAGGGAAGGAGACATCAAACCGCAGACATTTCTTCCTAAATTTGGAACACGTGGCAATTTCATGACGAAAAATTTTAAAAGGTGCCTGCAAACACACATATACATATACACATGTGAGAAATAAAATGAACTTAAAAAAATACATGGTTGGGAGAAACGACCTTTCCCCCAACTAGTGCCCCATGCAGTCACAGCTACCAAAAAAAAGAGAAAAAAATCAAGCCTTTCAGCTAAATAGGTGTTCTTAATATAACATTTTAAATGTTTAACTTGGACCACAAATATTGGTCCACTTAATGAAACTTTCTTACTCTGCCCTGCTAATGGCGGCCACAACATTTTGCCATCTCACAATTGGTGCTCACGACTGTTTCAGTGCTGAGAATGGCCCCTGTGTCTATTGGGTCTATGTGTGGGTGGACTGTGGTGGGGGTGTGGGGGCACGGCATTCAGAAATGTAGACGGCTTGCAAAAAGAATCGCCGGTAGAGGGACCCACCAAGAATCTTAGTAATCATGTCCCACCTTTTCATTCCATAGGTGAAGAGTATAAGGTCACTTACCCAAAGTCACACAAGTTAGTGATGGGGATGGTGGACGCCCCAGGGCTCCTGAGCCCTACATCCAAAGCATGGGCTCTGGCCAGAGGACCCGGCATCCTATCTGAGCTCCACCCCCAACATGAGGGTTGCCTCAAGCAAAGTTCTTAGCCCCTCTTAACCCCAATTTTTTTATGGGATAAAAACAGTACTGATCTCACACGGCTATTTTAAGAGTTAAATGTCCTAATGTACATAAACTCTCCTAGCTCTGTATCTGGTACATTGTAGGTGGTCAATAAATGTTGATGGGTTTTATACGACAGTATTTATTATTAGCCACAGTATTAATAAAATACTGGGAAAAGTTAAAGTCAAGCAGTGTTTTTACACAATAATAAACCAGCATGTTCTTTATCCGATAAAATATTTTAAGAGTATTGAAAACACCTGTTTTGATAACACCGGACACACCACCAGGTCTCAAAAATCAAGGCGAAAACTCTGTCATCCAAAATGCTGACATCAAAGGGAGGCGATTTTACTGCTGACACACACAAAAAAAGGAATTTAGTTTTTTGCTTCTTCCCTGATTTTGCCAAGCGGATGACCGACTCGAGTGTATAAAAGAGCTTTATTGAGGTATAACTCACATATCGTAAAATCCACCCACTTGAAGAGAGGCGTGTAGGAGTTTTTAGTGTATCTGCAGAGTTGTGTGGCCATCACCATAGTCGAATTTTAAAACATTTCATCACCCAAAAAAGAAACCCCGTACCCATAGCAATGATTCCTTTGATTTGGAATCTATCAATTTTTCTACGAGTTTTTGAACATTTCTGTAACTAACACGTTTCACTCTTATTTTGACCACGGCAGCTTCCTGTCTTGTTTCCTCTTCCTGTTCTCTGCTCTTATTTCATCCGGCACATCTGTGCTTTTCGTTCAGCTCTGCCCCTGCCTTCTGTTTTGTCTTGTCTCTCATGCAGGGCATCTAAAAGGCCGGGCTCTTCAGTATGAGAATCTGCAATGCTCACGATTCTGCTGCAGTTCCCTTGCCTGTATCCGTCCTCAAGTCCAAGTGAATTCAGCGTTGGCAAGGCGTGGAAAGAGAATCCATTCTACTCAGATAAAACACCACACCCACACATTTACAACTTGGGCATAAAACACATTTATTGGTCACAACTTTATCAACCAAGAGCTTTTAAAAAGCACACAGCAAACACGTACGGTGTAGAAAACCTAAAAGCCCACCATCTCCTATAAAGATTTTAACACGGAATAAACTGTTATTTCACAGTTTTGAAGTGTGTAAAGGAGGAAATCTCTCAGAAAAATGTCTCCGATTTTTATTTAGAGAACTCAACTGTTTTGTGGAAACACCATGACTGAAGGTCACTGTGGTGCTGGAGAAACTTCCGTAGCAATTTATGTTTTACGTATACTACGAAAGGAGACCGTCATTTGAACTCTCTGCGTGTCCAGAGTGAGGATGGCAGAGGAAAAAGAAGTCTACAGATAAGTCTGCACCTCCCACCAGATGTCATTACCATGACAGAACAGGCAGACACCCACCATAGAGACAGAGCCAGAGGGAGCCTTGGAGATCATTCACTCCTAACAGGAAGGAAGGGGCCCAGGTCACCCCGCCAGTTAGTGGAGACCCAGGGGCTAAAGGGTTATTTGAAATCGAAGTCTGGAAGGTAAAAAAGAATAGCACAGTTGTGTTTGCTGGTTGTTTCCACGTGACCATTCCCCAGACTGGACAGATGGAACCCGACCAGGAAGCTCCACGTTGGTCTGGAAATAGACAGGGGGAGAATTGTACAGCCCTTGGGAATACAAGACGGTCAGATTTATCTTTATTCTCAAGAGGGCCTAAGAAAATTCTTAATCAGAATCTAAGAGCCTTAAAAGAAAGAAAGAAAGAAAGAAGGAAAGAAGAAAGAAAGAAAGAAAGAAAGAAAGAAAGAAAGAAAGAAAGAAAGAAAAAAGGCAGCTCTAACAACCCAGCTGGATGAAGCCACAGCCAGAACGGGCTTGGGGCTCTGAGGCTGTCACTGAGGTGACCACAGTCCTCTTCCACTTCTGCTCTGACCTGTCTTAACGGTCACAACATGACCAAGAGAGAGGATCCTTCGTGGGGTCTGTCACTCATCCTGGGCATAAAGCCCCTTGCCTTAGCCTGCTGCTCACTACCGAAGGCTCTTGTGGCTCAGCTTGTCGTTGAAAACTTGGATGTCACCCAGAGCACATCACCAAAATAGCTCTCGCAGAAAGGGAAAAATCAACAATGCGGTGTGCCGGTCTCACAAAAGAAACATGCTCTAGGTCCCAATAAGACAGAGCTCGCTTCGGAGTGGCTAAATCCCTTGCTTTACGAGTATTTTTCATCCCAACTCTATGTTTTGACACCTCTGTTCTACAAGAGGGTGCACGGGTTTATTCATCAACAATGACAGACGAGTGCTACCTCCCGTTCCACCAGAGAAGAGTAACACGAACATGGTTCCAACACGCACGAAGCCACCGGGGTTCAGCTGCTTCATCTGTAGAAGGAATAACCCGCAGACTGCAAAGCCCCTTCTAGCTCCAAAGCCTGGCTCCTATGACATAGGTGGCACCACAAGCATTCGAGAAAGTGTGGCCAGCCTGCTCTGTGGGTGCCAGGATCACGACACTCACAGGACACAGACTCTGCTACTGAGGAACCCATCATTCCATGAGTAAACTAGGGTTTGGGACAGACCTTCTCCTTCATATGCGGTATTAAGGCACTAAGCAATGGGTGTCTGGGAGGGATTAATGAACATTACTGAAATATAAGGTTTTAGACAAATCCCTTGGTTTTTTTTTAAATATAAAAAACTGCTTCTGTATTTGCCAGCCCAGAGAGACTGGACCGAGTGATTGGCTATGTAGAAGTTGCCTTGTTTTTTTCCTTTCATAAGATACACAAATTCTATTTGAGGTAACTCTCCCAGCCCCAGAAATAGACATCTTATCGCTTAGCTTAAAAAAATATATATACAAATACAGTTTAAGAACTGGCTTATCCTTGGGCTACTGGGGAAAAAAACAAAAACAAAAACAATCAACAAATCCCATCAACACTGTTTCCTGTCAAAGGAAAAGGAGACAGAGTAAATAGACCCCAAACTTGTTTTCAGATTTATCATGTACTTTGGCCATTTGCATCGTGAGTGAGGTAGTTTGGAAGAGATGTGAGGTTACATCTTCCTGTATTTCCCATGACCAAAGCGTACCTTCTACTGAAAACAGGGCTTCTGCTTTTAACGCTATGCATATGGGGCACCTGGGCAACTCAGTCGGGTAAGCGTCTGACTTCAGCTCAGGTCATGATCTCACAGTTCCTGAGTTCAAGCCCCACGTGGGGCTCTGTGCTGACAGCTCGGAGCCTGGAGCCTGCTTCGGATTCTGTGTCTCCCTCTCTCTCTGCCCCTCCCCTGATTGCACTCTTTCTGTCTCTCAAAAATGAATAAACGTTAAAAAGTATTTTTTAAAAATGCTATGCGTACAATAAAGGCTCACCCTTCATCCCTGAAGTATATATACTTTGATTGTTTCCAGGGTTCTAGTGAAGGGTTTTCATAAATCATGTAGCCTCCCTTGTCCTGGTTCCCCTTGGGACACAGCAAAACTGGCTGGCCTTTCTAAGCACTGGAGCTGTAATCTTCAATGTGAGCATAACAGACTTAACCAGATCTAGATAATTTCAACAGTTCTAACCGTAAGACAAAGCAAATGATTCAGCCGGTGCCCAGTGTGCAAGAGAAACAGGACAAAGAAATGTCTAAGTCAAATAGCACAAACGCACATTTTCTCAAGGCAATTAGGTCAGTTTCTCTTACTGGGTCCTGGGGTTATCTTTGTTGTTGTTATTTTTTGCTTTGCTGTTTAAACATTAGGTACAGTTGCAGAGTAGACGAGAATCTTTAAAATAGAGGCACTCTGTGTCAAACCATATTAGTGAGTACAAGATATAGCCCACAATTGTGCTGTAGCAAAAGTTCGTGTCCAAACCTTCACTTGCAATCTGTAGGACTATATGGGGCTTACAACTATGCTTTGGGTTTATGAACGGACTTCTGGCTAGATTATGACCTCTAGAGAAAGAAGGAAGGAAGGAAGGAAGGAAGGAAGGAAGGAAGGAAGGAAGGAAGGAAGGAAGGAAAGAAAGAAAGAAAGAGATAAAACTCCTAAAATGTATCTAAAAATAAGATTTTACGGACGCCAGAATGGAAGTTTGCTGATGCCTAGGGTTTTGAAATGGCAAAATTCTAGCAAATTCGTCAGAGGGGAACTTTGCTCATTTTTCAGTGCCTTTGCTTTACTACCTATGGGCTTTAACTTTGCTTTATTAGATGATCCAGCTGATGTCAGGGTCAGCTTGGCCTCCCAGGACCAAGTATGAGATTAAAAGTCATAGTTTTGTGAAATCACAGAGACTTTAATGAACTTCTCTAAAGGGATGAAATTCACAGACTTTATAATAAAGGTCTCTAGTCGTCGTGGCATTCTGAAAGACCGACCCATGACCAGCTGGGGTGTCATTTTCTGTAAATGGTGCTCCTTTTATACTTTGTTGGTGTCGAGTAATACCAAAAAGGATTTATAGTCGAGTTTTGTGCATCTGTTAAAAATAGGTTGTGCCCTATTCCCTGCTTTGACAAAAAATTGATCTAAGTTCAAGGCCATGGGTCAGTGGACTCCTGGATTGTTCAACCAGTATGAAGCCAGAGGCATGTTCATTTTTTCCTGTGTGAAATGCTTTCCTAGTCAAGACATTACCCAGCATGATTTTGTTTGGCTGATGCTGAACTCAGTCCAGGCTCCAGCCCAGGCTTCATGTTTGAAAAATTAGAGGCCTGAAGATATATTACTAGTAAGTTAGAACAACTCCAAAAAGTTGCCCCCAAATACCCAGAGCACAAGGGGTAAAGAAGCAACATATAGCAACGGAGATCATTTGGAAACTAGACATTCTTCTCATTTATTTACCGAATCCTTTACTTAACTTTTAGTGCCTAATGATCAGAAACCTCCTTTTCACTTGCATCTTATA
Organism: Prionailurus bengalensis; assembly: GCF_016509475.1. Lineage (NCBI taxonomy): Eukaryota > Metazoa > Chordata > Mammalia > Carnivora > Felidae > Prionailurus > Prionailurus bengalensis. The sequence continues at coordinate 207,454,692 of NC_057345.1, read as the reverse complement.
AACCAGCCTGCGGTCTCGTCCGTTACTGGCATGAGACAATCAGACCCCGCACATTCTCTCCTTCTGAAACTGGGTCTTTTCTTAAAATAGGTTCATCCTACGGTGCAGCTGTAAAAACTCTTCACCTTTGTGGGCTCATCCGTAAATATATTCACTAAACAAGTACTTATTTTGTGCCCGGCCCAGGCACTAGGGAGTTATCAGTGAACAGGAGGCACAGGGTTGCCTCTCTTCCGGACCAGACGGTTGTAACTGGACACAAGACAACCAGAGAGGGCGCTTTATTTCATAGCTGGTCTTCCTCAAAGAGGCTATTTGGGAAGAAAATTCAGATCATTTCTACGACCACGAAAACCTTTCGGAATTTCAATGTTCTGTAAAGCATGTGTCCCAAAAGACCTCCTTGTCCACAGCAAATGCACATGCTTCGAAGCAAACGACAAGCATGAATGTTTCCAAGCATGAATAGAAATGAAGAGACACGCTCTCACCCACCGCATAAAAATTCTGCACTATTGTATAAGAACGGGTTGGTTGACATGACCTAAAGGGATCAAATTATCTAAGCCTGAAAAGCAACATTATTCACCCAAAAATGGTCTGTTCGAGCAGAAAAAAAAAAAAAGATCTCCTCTAGCTCTGTATGGAAAATTATTTCACACATGGTCTCCTAACTGCTCCAGCTGTGGTAAACAACAGCTGTCATACTTAGTGAAAACACTACCTTAAATTATTGTGATGTTTAGTAAAAGGGTCTAATTGTTTTTTGAAGCTGTCGTATTTTTTTCTTGAGCACACGAATAATTCTAAACCTTTTCTTCACCTGCAAAATGACTGGCCCTTCCTAAACGAGGAGGATGATTAGAAGGGTTATAGTCTTCTCCACCCTTCTCCTGGAGTCACCTGCTGTATTTTTATTGCCCATGGACACTCACCAACATCTGTCACCATAAATAATATTTTCCAGTTGCACATTGGACTCCATAGTCAAAGAAGAACATCCTTATTTAAAATATGTATTCTCCAATGGGATGTTCTCGCATCCTCTGGTGTGCCTTCTAAGCGTACAGTTATTTAAAAGTGAGAGTTTCGTGCTCTGGAATACCATACTTCCTCTTGTGCGCCTCAAATAATTTCTTTAGCTCCTCCATATAGGTGTGATGTAACTCCTCAATCTGTTCCGTGGTTGGGTGCAGAGTCTGATGAACGGGGATTGGACGGCCAACTACAAAAACAGAGAACGTATCAGACAGGAGAGACCAAAACCACTCCGTCACAAACCGCTGCCTCTAAAGGATGGCTCTGGAAAGATCTGCCAATCAGAATCTGTCAGGCATGCTCACTCCAATCGCTTGTTCATTTTACTGGCTGCCTACAGTGGTCACACCATCCTATTCGATGACAAATAAAGAACTTTCCTTCTCAGCGATTGCTGGAGTGTTAGGTACCCTGGTGGCTTTGACTCTGAGTCAAATGAGCCACTGTGCTGACCGCAGCTGTGAAGTAAGAGGACATAGCTGTGTGTGTATGTCACTAGCATTCTCCCTCTGGTACAGCTGACAGCCAGGCCACAGGACCCTATTGTGACCGATGGTGAAGTCTTGAGTCATGAGGCATCCGCTCTTTACTCTCTTTTTAATGTCATCCTAAAAAATCTGAAGAATGTATATCTTCAGAGCCAAGAATCTGTACTAGAAAACACCCATCATCACAAGACTCTCACTGTTTGTTAAGAGTAGAAAACAAAACCAACCCGAAGTCTCAGTAGAAAAATTATTAAATAAGCCACAGAACAGTCCCTCAACAGAATCCTAGGCAGCAATCTTTAAACAAAATGAAATTATATGTGTATGCACACGCACACACACACGCGCGCACACACACACACTGAGGTCTAAAATGTATGAAGTGGGAAAAGAATTGTAAAATAATACAGTATGATCCCATTTATGAAAAAACATTTATATTTCTAGGTGTATTATAAGCTTTAGTGTATTAAAAAATCGAGGGGTGCCTGGTGGCTCAGTTGGTTAAGTGTCTGACTCTTGATTTTTGGCTCAGGTCATGAATTCAGTTTGTGGGTTCAAGCACCGCTTGGGATTCTCTCTCTCTCCCCCCCCCTCTAGTATTCTCTCTCTCTCTCTCTCTCGTATTCTCTCTCTCTCTCTCTCACAATAAATAAAAATAAACTTTAAAAGAGTCTAGAAAGAGAGACTGGGAAGAAGGTAGAGGTGGGGTAGTTTTCACTTTAACTGTATTGTAGGAATTTTCTACAATGAGAATGCAGTTGTTTCACCTGTAATTAAAAATGAACTAATTATTTTTTTAACCTGTCAACTTCTCTACATATTTCAAAAGGTGTCTAGAGTTGTCTCAGATTTTTAGAAACTACAAGATACACATGGCTTTGGCACCTGCTTTCCTGGGTCTTTCCCTGCTGCTCACTGCTCCCCCTGCTGGCCTAATGCAGCTTACTGATGCCAAGAGTTGAAAACCTACAGGGTGTTCCGTGACCCGCGGCAAATAGGTTCTTATGACCCAGGAGCAACTTGGGCATGAGGGTCAAGTGGGGCCGTGGGTAATAGAATGGAACTCAGAGGGGACACAGGAGGTTTCCTTTGGTCTACCCTAAGTCATTCCGTGGTACACCCAAGGTTCAAACCCATGTCAGTAACAGGTGGTGGGTGAGTTAAGAGAAAACCAAGCAAATGTTAAGTCACAGAGAAAGAAGGAAGTAATAAAATCAGTACGGGAGGTAAGGAGGTGCAGAGAAGGTAGTGATACACACACACATAGGACGAAATGTATTATTAAGAAGATACCTCTATCACTTTATCTATCTCTCTAGCTATCTAGCTATCTAGCTACCTACCAATCTATCATCTATCTATCTAATGATGCAATAAGGAGACATATATAGTAGATACATATCATATCACCTTACTGCAGTATTAATATTCTTACATTGCTAAGTTTTTCAGCAGATATAGCCTCAGGAATCTCACATACAGTTCTGAGAGCCTGGATGTCAAATTTACATAGAGTAGACATCAGTCCTTTGTCATTCCACAAACTGGAACTCTCTTGCTGTCAGTTGTGGTTGGAAATACGGCTGAGGAGAAGGCTAATGTGGTAGTGGGGTGGAAGAGGAGCTGGGGCTGCACAGAAAACACTAGACTACCAAGCGCACCGAGCTACCGAGTAACTTCCTCCCTGGCCGTAATTTTCACATGTATGGGATAAAAAAGTAGAACTCAATGATCTTGAAACTTCCTTCTAACTCTGACCTTTTTGTTTCAGGAAAAAATTGAGAAATCTGCAGGTGACTTGAGAATCTACTAGCCGTTGCCAATCTACTTGCAAATGTACAGTTTTACAGAAATAGCTTCTGTTAAGTGAAATTAATCCCAAGAGAGGTCAAGTACGCACGATTATTCGAGGTGGAAGTCGGGGGGCCGGGGACTCAGAAAGAGGCACAGTGATCTAAGAAGATGTTGTTCCCAGATTACTTTAAATAAAATTCATGAATTCTGGGGCACCCGGGTGGCTCAGTCAGTAAGCGCCCAATGTCGGCTCAGGTCATGATCTCACGGTTCATGAGTTCAGGCCCCACATCAGGCTCTGCGCTGACAGCTCAGAGCCTGGAGCCTTCTTCGGATTCTGTGTCGCCCTCCCTCTCTGCCCCACCGCTGCTTGCACTTTGTCTCTCTCTCTCTCAAAAATAAATAAACATTAAAAAAAAATTTAGGGGCACCTGGGTGGCTCAGTCGGTTGAGCATCCGACTTCAGCCCAAGTCATGATCTCACAGTTTATGAGTTCGGGCCCCGCATCAGGCTCTGTGCTGACAGCTCAGAGTCCGGAGCCTGCTTCAGATTCTGTGTCTCCCTCTCTCTCTCTCTGCCTCTCCCCCGCTCACAGCCTGTCTCTGTCTCTCAAAAATGGATAAAAATGTTAAAAAAAAGTTTATAAAAAAAATTTGTTTTTAATTCATGAATTCTGAGCACCTGGGTGGCTCAGTCGATTGAGCATCTGACTCTAGATTTTGGCTCAGGTCATGATCTCATGGTTGTAAGATCGAGCCCCGTGTCAGGGTCCGCGCTGACAGCATGGAGCCTGCTTGGGACTCTCTCTCCTTCTCTTTTTGCCCCTCCCCCACTCTCTCTCAAAAATAAACAAACATTAAAAAAAAAGACTCATGGATTCTGAATTAGTAATCAAGTCTTATTTCCTACGAGTTTTCCTACAGATAATTTCAATCCTGTTCTTTTCTTATTCATGGTTGTTTGTATATTTCAGGTGGCTCTTCCAGAAAGCTCAAACATGCCCATAGATATTAAATTCATCATAAGACTTTCCCCTTTTAAAGTGTGAGATGGACAGCTTCCTCCTTGCCTTTCTCTTCTTTATGTGTAGGGAAACTGAGGAACTGGAAATTTCAAAACTATATTTAAAAAAAAAAACAACAAAACAGGAATTAAAAATATAAAGCTGGTGCCCCTGACCCTCATTACCAAAATTGGACCGGGGAGCAAGAAATCTTTCTCAATTACTTTTTTTAATTTTTTTAACGTTTATTTATTTTTGAGACAGAGACAGAGCATGAATGGGGGAGGGTCAGAGAGAGAGAGACACACGCACAGAATCCGAAACAGGCTCCAGGCTCTGAGCCGTCAGCACAGAGCCCAACGTGGGGCTCGAACTTGCGGACTGCGAGATCACGACCTGAACTGAAGTCGGACGCTCAACTGATTGAGGCGCCCCCTCTCAATTACTTCTTGAGGGGTAAAGACAGAGGTGACAAAACAAAAACATGCAAATCTGAGAAGAGTCCCCAGAGCCCCGGAAGACCAGAATCCTCGGTCTCCACAAAAAAGGAGATTTTTATCACTCAGAGGAAGAAAACAAAGCTAAGCCTATGTCAGCTGCAAACTGCCCTGTTACTCTCTTTTGACAACACAAAGGGGAAAAAAAAATGGCTGCCCTCAGACATGAAACTCCTTGCCCTGGAAAAAATCAGCCAACATCTCTCCTGGTGGTAGAGTCGGGAATCATTGCTCCTGTTCACGTTCTGGTGCTTTTTAGAGCTGGCCGCTCGTGTGTTCCATTTCCCAGTCCCATCCAGCAATTCGAGCTGAGCTACGCGCTCACGGCCTCACACAGCAAGCAGCCTTGCCTCGTTTCTGAGGTGTCGTGTCGTATTGACCTCCGATGGGGAATGGCTTCATGAGCCATTGCATAGGCAGCTGGAGAGGAGTTTGGAAATGGGCATTATTTTCTTCTCACCGAGACCAAGAGTAGGTCTTTGGCCACAAGAAATCTTTGCTGTTTTTCTTTAATGCTGAAAATTCCACAGAGTTGATCTCTCGACTGATCTCACACAGGAATTGCTCTTTCTCGGGCTGCTACACAGCTGGACCCTAGAGAAAGGCTAGGCTGTTGGCAGAGGGCGTTGGAAAGGGTCAACATGTGGGTGCCCACGAAACCTGGGTTTATTGAAACTCTGGCTTATGGTGGAGGCTCAAATAATATGCCTGACGTGAGGAAAGAGCATGCGTGTGTGTGTGTGTGTGTGTGTGTGTGTGCGCTTCCACACACACACACACACACACACACACACACTCAAGAACATTCATTAAACACTTACTGTGTTACACTGGGCACCACACTAATCCCCTTAACATTATCTCTTTAAACCCCTGCTTGACATTTAAATTTAAATTAGGCTCCCCTTCCTTTCTTTGTATTTCAGAGAATCCCTTATGTGCTTTTTTTTTTTTTTTCCTCATCAGGATATAATCATGACATGAAACATAATGCACTACTTTTGTCAAGTGGGTTCAAACCAGTTTCATTTTATTAAAGTACATTCCTTTCCCCATCTATAGCAAGAATGATACAATAAACACCTGAGTACTCTTCTAGACTCATCAGCTTTGAACATTTTGCGCACAAGCGCGGGTACCCACGTGTGCACGTGCAGATATACACGTGTATTGTTTTTATTATTGTAGACCCATTTTGAAAGTAAGTTGTAGACATCAATGGTCCGATTGTATTATCGTCCCTAAACATTTTGGCTTGTGGTTCTTAAGTACAACAACACTGTCCTTCTTTTTTAATGTTTATTATTTATTTTTGAGAGTGAGGGAGAGAGTGAGCGGGAAGGGTAGAAAGAAAGAGGGAGACAGAGAATCCCAAAAAGGCTCTGTGCTGTCAGCACACAGCCTGATGCAGGGCTCGATCCCACAAACCGTGAGATCATAACCTGAGCTGAAATCAAGAGCCAGACGTTTCACAGACTCAACCACCCAGGCGCCTCAAGAACACTGTCCATTTTATTTTATTTTATTTTATTTTTTTAAGTTTATTTATTTTTGACACAGAGAGCAAGCATAAGCTAGGGAGGGGCAGAGAGAGAGAAGAGACAAAGAATCCGAAGCAGACTCCAGTCTCTGAGCTGTCAGCACAGAGCCTGACGCGGAGCTCGAACTCACGAACCGTGAGACGATGACCTGGGCCGAAGTCAGACGCTTAACTGACTGGGCCACCCAGGCGCCCCAAGAACGCTGTCCTTTTTAAATACACCATTCTCATACCCAAGGCATCTAACCTCTACACAATTATTTTGTACTTAGTTCACATTCAAACTTGATGAACTGTCTCCATGATATCCTTACAGCTGATTGCCACCCCCTACCCCCCACAACCATCCATGACAGCTGCTGCGTCTTTGAGTACTCTCTCTTTTTGGTCTTTCAGGAAATTAATATTTTTGAAGAGTCTAGGCCAGTTGTTTAACACAATCCGAATGTCCCATCTGAATTTGTCAATTTCCTCATGATTTGATTTCGACGAACACTTCGGCAAGGACACTTACACAGAGAGATGGAAACACGTTTAATAGCGCTCAACAGTCTGGTCAGGAAGCCCCCCGGGCTGTACAGCAGCCCCTACTCTCCTATTCTGGGGGTGCACAAAGTGCTTTCTCACGTACAATGTCATCTGATCCACAGAATAACCCTTGGAGAAGACAGGACAATTGTAACAGTTTCCTCTTTAGAGTCGTAAAATCTGAGGCGCAGGGAAGACAAATGAAACCACCTAAGTCCCTCTGAATCAGACCCCAAGACCGTATCACTTGCTTCTGTACATGTGGCTGAGGCACGACAAATGGCTTCTTAATGTCCATTTTGATTTCTTTGTGTGGCTGGGGCCTGCCATCACACTGGGCCCACAATGGAAAGAAGCAATTTCTTAATGGCAGTGATTATATTTTTTTCATTTTGCCATAAATATAAAAGTGAAACAGCAATCCCTATCAAAATAGCACCAGCATTCTCCAAAGAGCTAGAACAAACAATCCTAAAATTTGTATGGAACCAGAAAAGACCCCGAATAGCCAAAGCAATCTTGAAAAAGAAAACCAAAGCAGGAGGCATCACAACCCCAGACTTCAAGCTATACCTCAAAGCTGTAATCACCAAGACAGTATGGTACTGGTACCAAAACAGACACTCGGATCAATGGAACAGAATAGAAAACCCAGAAATGGACCCACGAACGTATGGCCAACTAATCTTTGACAAAGCAGGAAAGAATATCCAATGGAATAAAGACACTCTCTTCAGCAACTGGTGCTGGGAAAACTGGACAGTGACATGCAGAAAAATGAACCCGACCACTTTCTTACATCATACACAAAAATAAACTCAAAATGGATGAAAGACTCAAACGTAAAACAGGAAGCCATCAAAATCCTAGAGGAGAAAGCAGGTAAAAACCCCTTTGACCTCAGCCACAGCAACTTTTCACTCAAATCATCTCTGGAGGCAAGGGAAGCAAGCAAAAATGAAGTATTGGGACCTCATCAAAATAAAAAGCTTCTGCACAGCTAAGGAAACAACCAGCAAAACTAAAAGGCAACCGACAGAATAGGAGAAGATATTTGCAAATGACGTATCAGATAAAGGGTTACTATTCAAAATCTATAAAGAACTTATCAAACACAACACCTATAAAACAAACAATCCGGTGAAGAAATGGGCAAAAGACACGAATAGGCACTTCTCCAAAGAAGACATCCAGATGTGGATAGACACACGAAAACATGCTCAACATCACTCATCACCAGGGAAATAGAAATCAAAACCACAATGAGATACCACCTCACACCTGTCAAAACGGCTAACGTTAACAACTCAGGCAACGACAGACGTTGGCGAGGATGTGGAGAAAGAGGAACCCTCTTGCACTGCTAGTGGGAATGCAAACTGGTGCAGCCACTCTGGAAAACATTATGGAGGCTCCTCAAAAAATTAAAAATAGAACTACCCTATGACCCAGCAATTGCACTCTGCTAGGTATTTATCCAAGGGATACAGGTGTGCTGTTTCAAAGGGGCACATGCACCCCAATGTTTGTAGCAGCGCAAACGACAATAGCCAAAGTATGGAAAGAGCCCAAATGTCCATCGACGGATGAATGGATAAAGAGGATGTGGTGTATACACACACACACACACACACACACACACACACACACACACACAATGGAGTATTACTCAGCAATCAAAAAGAATGAAATCCTGCCTTTTGCAACTATGTGGATGGAACTAGAGGGTATTATGCGAAGTGAAGTTGGTCAGTCAGAGAGAGACAAAAATCATATGACTTCAAAGTCCTCATATGAGGACTTGAAGATACTAAGCAGATGAACATAAGGGAAGGGAAGCAAACATAATTTAAAACCAGGGAGGGGGACAAAACATAAGAGACTCTTAAATATAGAGAACAAACAGAGGGTTGCTGAAAGGGTTGTGGGAGGAGGGATGGGCTAAATGGGTAAGGGGCATTAAGGAATGTACTCCTGAAATAATTGTTGCACTATATACTAACTTGGATGCAAATTTAAAAATTAATGAATTTTAAAAAAGTGAAACAAACACTTCTATCACATCCATAATAAAATTTAGGCTGAGGAATGAGTGAACTAGAAAGTCAGGGGAAGTTATGGGGCTGGACAAGATAGGAAGGGAGCCTTTCCCATGACCCATGCAAACACAGCTGGTAAGCCTCTCTGGGTATCCAGAATTCAAATAATCTAACACTGGGAGGAAGGAGGACTTTTCCTTATGGTAAATGCCAACTAATTAATATAGAAGGAATGCTAGAGCTGGAAAATCACCAGTCTGCAATCATGATTGCAATAATTGATTCAGGCAAGAATTATCAATGGATAGTAAAGCCACCAAGTAAGTCTGATGAACAGGACAATTACAGTGTCTAAGTAACACTATCCCCAGGTTACTTGTTAATGAAAAGGAAAAAGTCTTTGTATTTGTAAATATAAATCTAAGATACATGATATATCTACGTACGTAAACATATAAAGGTTTCTGTAGACAAATCTCTGTAATTTATCTTTATGGTAGAGAAACCTGGCAAACACCCCACTCAAGTGATCAAAGTGAGTATCACCAACAGTGGGACAAACTGACATCAACAGCTTCCTGATACACGAGGTCCTGAGGAAGACGCACTAGCATTCCTGTGGAATTCTTGCCACAGACGCGTAACTGGAATATAACCACGACGGACCATACCAACCCACAGTGAGGAACATTCTAGAAACCACTGGCCTATACTCCCCCAAATCGCTCCTGTCATAAAGACAAAGGCAAGTTGAAAAATGATCCCAGCCTCAAGCAGGCTAAAGAGATGGGAAAATTCAATGCGACGTATGATTCTGTTTGGGGGGAAAGACACGTGACCCACCCCATTCCCCAAAAAGCACAGCTAACAAGGCAACGATTGTGGCCATTGGGGAAATTTGAAATATAGGCTGTACACTGGTTAACGGTCCTTGATCAACGTTCAATTTCCTAAATTGCACTGACATCAGAGAAGAGAATCATCTTGCTCTTAAGAGACACACAGAAGCGGATGTCATGATTTCAGCTCCTATCAGAAAGTTCAGTGCTGTATTAGACCACTAGCGGGAGAAACACTGCAGCAAAATGTTACAAGTGTGGGAGAAAGGCACACAGGAGTTCATTTTACTACTCATGAAACTTTTCTGAACCTGTGAAATTTTTCGACACAAACTTCCAGGAATTAAAATTAACACATACAACGGTGCATGAGATTTCCCCCTTTAAACGGCAAGCCTCCCTTGTCTCTTGCTTTCTTGCCCACACATGCAACTTCCCGTCATACCACGCGCACGGGCTCTACAACGTGAATTGAATAGTAGCCTGCCTTAAAATTTTTAACGTCTACGTGTTAGGTATTTAAAAACTTAAGAAGTATCATCAGACAGGCATAACTGAAGAATGATTTCTTTACAAATGGGTCTTGAGCTCCTACTCTGTGGGCCCTGGGAATACAGCAGGGAGCAGTAAGACAAAATCCCGGCGGGCCTCCTGGAGCTCTATACTGTGGAAAGAAACAGTTCCCAGGAACTACACTCCTTTACACATTGTTTACTTGTGTTTACTCTAAACTTCTTTCAATTACCCCTCCTGATTATTATGATGCACGCGATAGTTAAATCAGTTTCTCTCCATTATTTATGTAACGAATCACGATTTTGTGAACGCTTTATTGTATTTTGATAAACCAACAATAACATAAAATACGTAAATTATATACAATTTTTGAAATGTATAAAGGAAATATATGGTAGCTTCTTTTTAAAAAAAAATTTTTTTTTAACGTTTATTTATTTTTGGGACAGAGAGAGACAGAGCATGAACAGGGCAGGGGCAGAGAGAGAGGGAGACACAGAATTCAAAACAGGCTCCAGGCTCTGAGCGGTCCGCACAGAGCCCGACGCGGGGCTCGAACTCACGGACCGCGAGATCATGACCTGAGCCGAAGCTGGACGCTTAACCGACCAAGCCACCCAGGCGCCCCTATGGTAGCTTCTTATATTACTTTTTTCATTTTAATTCTAGTCCTGTGTAACCTACACTATAATATTAGTTAACCTACAGCGTAATATTAGTTTCGGGTGTACAATATAGTGATTCAACACTTCGATATATCACCCGGTGCTCATCGCAGCAAGTAAACTCCTTAATCCTCATCACCTATTTCACTCATTCCACCACCAACTGCCCTTTTGTAAGCATTGAATGACCCTCAGCAAAGAGGAAAGAGGGTTTTGATGGAGGACACAGAGAAACCTGGTGGTTTAGCAAGGTTTGGTGTAAGAAATACACGGAGGGTAACTGTGACCTGATGATGGCACTTTGGGTTTAATGAGAACGTATTTCTTCTAAAAGGATTTAATTAGTAGGATATTAACAGACACAGCCTTGCAGTGTTAGTAACTCTCGCTAGTATTAGAGAATCGTTAACGCTGAAATGAATGCTCTAACGTCGATGAGGAAGTGAAGTCCCACAGATGCATGCACATGTGTAGGATGGATAATCTGAGCATCTCCAGACAGCTGTCAGTGAGAGAATTAAAGATGAAGTGATGATTGAGGATGAACTGAACTAATATTTGCTGAGTCTTTACGATGCGAGGTAGAGTTAAGTTCACAAACTCTTTTATTTTAATCACTTTTTTTTTAAACGTTTGTTTAGTTTTGAGAGGGAGAGAGAGCGCACGTGAGCAGGACAGGGGCAGAGAGAGAGGGAGACACAGAATCCGAAGCAGGCTCTAGGCTCTGAGCTGCCAGCACAGAGCCCGATGTGGGGCTTGAACCCACGAATGGTGAGATCACGACCTGAGCCAAAGTCAAATGCTTAACCGACTGAGCCACCCAGGTGCCCCATTTATTTTATTTTTTTAAATATAAACTCTTAATTAAGTAGAAGGGGAGCAGACAGATCACAAAATAAGTTGCTGGTCTGGATGCTACCTGACCTGCCTGGGCTCTGTCAGGGAGTCAGCAAAGAAACAACTCTGGGTTTGAAGTGCATTAATTTAAAACGGAAATGAACACAGCAACTTAGGTCTCTGTTGCAATATCACATTGCATTGGATTGATACATAGCTCTGCTTTTGTCTAAGGAATGGTCCATATTCTATCCTTACTTGGGTTATTTCAAATAAAAGTCCTTAAATGCACATGGTCTGTGCGGGTCTGGTTCACTCAAATCAGGCTGGCCTCAGTCATCTGGCTGATGATAAAATGAATCTCGTGGCGGCTGAGGTGTTATGTAAATGTTCATATTCTCAGCTTGCTTTTTTAAAAGGTTTCAAATACTGGCAGGAGACTGAAGATGCCAGAGATAAGACGTGGTATTTCCGATATAATTGTTTGGGAGGTAAGCAGAAAGGATGGACTGAAGCAAATTTCCCTTATTCTAAATGTTAAAGAGAAGCACATTAGACAGGCATGAGCGAAAAACCAGAGCTCTGTTTGCTAGTCTCAACAACGAATTCAGATCTGGTCATTTCTATCTGACCCCTGACCCAAATAATTATTTGTCAGCAGAGTTAAAACTAGGCTGTGTCAAGTGATAACCACTCAAAACTAAAGTTTAACCCCACTGGGTGATAACTGTAATCACTTAATCCAACAAAATACACTTGGCTTTCAACATTGGCAACCTATTTCACGCGTGTATGAGTTACACTTAAACTTCAGTTCCTAAAAATAATGTCTTTCAATTTTCCTTATATCCCCCCAAATGCCAACTATAGTACTTTGCACATAAGGGACCAAAACCAGTATCAGGACATAGAAAAATCATGCTCTGAAACATGTTGATTACCTGCTTAAATATATATATATAAATATATATATATTTATATATATAGTTTGCAATATATATATATATATATATAGGTTGCGAAATATATATTTATATATATATATATATATATATATTTTGCAACCTATTTATATATATTTATATATATAGCCAAAGAAATGTAACCAGCTTCTCTTGGAAAAACACAACGGCAAACTTATCTCTGTGTTACCATTACAGTAACTAATCAACAGTCTGCTAACATTCCATGTGAGTTAAATACACAGTTAAAAATAGTGTCATGTGACTGCACGTGAAATGCAATGCTCTCAGAAACTGAAAGCAGTAAAATCCTGTTCTAAGGAAACAGACCTAAAAACATTTTGAATGGCATTTAATGGACTGTCTCTGGTGAAACTATTCCTTCCAGTTTCAGATGAAGTATATATAGTTTGGTTAATTGTGCTACGAGGGTCTGGCTCTGCCCTTTCTCCTGCTGGGCGGTCCAGGTCACTTTCGATGTGAAGAGCTAATTACTCTGCTCCTCAGTCCTTCTGTCAACATGGTCTGTCACCCTCCTCCCCCATCTCAAGTCTGCCCAATATACAACTTTTTAAAAATAAGATCAGTCTATATTAGAATACATACAGGTACAGTGAGTGGCCTCCCAAAATCGTTTTTGCTACAGACTGATGCCTATGTGAACTGAATATGATGAAGATATTCATTACACAGAAATCTGCATACATTAATAGACTGTGATGCAATGCATTCATCAAAGGACTGCTACGTTACGATCTGCTCGAACAGAGAAATGGATTCATATACAGTACTAGAAATTTTATGTCTAGGGGAGCCTGGGTGGCTCAGGCAGTTAAGCATCCGGCTCTTGATTTCGGCTCAGGTCACGATCTTGCAGTTCATAGGTTTGAGCCCTGCATCGGGCTGTGCACTGACAATACAAAGCCTGCTTGGGATTCTCTCTCTCCCTCTCTCTGCCCCTAGCCTGCTCACTCTCTCCCTCTTAAAAATAAATAAATAAAAATTAAAAAAAAAAAAAGGAAAAAAGGAAGAAACTCTATGTCTAAATTGGATTCTCCCTGTAGTTCAATAGCAGTATTCTTTTTTTTTTTTTTTTTTTCAACGTTTATTTATTTTGGGGACAGAGAGAGACAGAGCATTAACGGGGGAGGGGCAGAGAGAGAGGGAGACACAGAATCGGAAACAGGTTCCAGGCTCTGAGCCATCAGCCCAGAGCCTGACGCGGGTCTCGAACTCCCGGACCGCGAGATCGTGACCTGGCTGAAGTCGGACGCTTAACCGACTGCGCCACCCAGGCGCCCCCAATAGCAGTATTCTTGAAAGTATTCAATTCCCAAGTGAAAAACAGTCATTTCTTAGCTAAAGATGTATCATAAATAAAGCTCAAATAACATCTATAGGATTCTTATTTTAGGAAGTTCTTACTTGAAGCCACTTCTCTCGCACCAACACCACAATCAATAACAGTAGCATGGCTCAAAGTTAGGTAATACTTTTACTTATTCTAACAAGCGTTTGGTCCTTGAGGTACATACCAACAGTGTGGATCGGTTTCCTGTATGGCATCAGGCCAAAATTGTATTGAAAAATCCCTCTGGCATGGAAAAGAGGCAAAGCAAACCCCATGATCTTCTGTAGCCTCTCTTGCACGGTTCGAAGCCACGAGCCTTCAGGGTTGTTAACTTGTTTAAACAGCTCATTTTCTCCAAAAGAAAACACTGGGACCAAGGAGGCGCTACAAATAACAAAGGGGAAGAGTACAGATTTTCAATGGAAGGGATTTAAGTATTTTATTCTGTCCAGCTGGCTTTTGCAACCTATTCCTGACAATTTTTCAATGTTCCTCTGCCTCCCTATCCTGCTAATTTCATGTTCCACACCATGAAACTTATACTTGAAATCGTTTGAGAAGGGACTTCAGCAGCCTAGCAATTTATGGAAGTTTATTCGAGAGCCAATCAAAGCTCCGGGAAACTTCTTTCCCACCTATAGTTTGGGCCATGGTTCATTTGTTCATTTGACTGGAAATCTGTACTGCGAATATACAATTTTGTACCTTTCTTGTTTGCTTTGCTTTGCAAGGTGAGTGTAGGTGCTGGATGCCGTGACACTGAACTACCTTACTGGGAAGGTCGTATTCCAGTCCCCATGAACACCGACATTTACTTTTAGTGTCAGGTCAACTAAGAGGAGGTCTGCCTTTAAGGACAAGAAACAATACTTTATTTCTCTGTGTTCATTTAATAACGTCTTAATTTCTAGGGGCGCCTGGGTGGCTCAGTCGGTTGAGCGTCTGACTTCGGCTCAGGTCATGATCTCACAGTTCGTGAGTTCGAGCCCCACGTCGGGCTTTGCGCTGACAGATCAGAGCTGGAGCCTGCTTCGGATTCTGTGTCACCCTCTCTCTCTCTCTCTGCCCCTCCCCCACTCACACCATGTCTGTTTCTCCAAAATTAATAAACGTTAAAAAAATTTTTTTTTTTTTAAATAATGTCTTAACTTCTCTGACCCAGGTACCTGAAATGAGAAACTACTTACCCATGGGTCAAAGCGATTTTAACAAATCCTTTCCGCTGGCGGATGAACAGAGTGAATTTTCCAGGATGGGCATCCAGCGATTCTTCCGCGCCCCCGAGAACTATGACTGAAATGTTTCCACCTCCCTCCTTGCTCAGCACATGGGACACACTCTTCTTAGAAACTGAGACTGGTCCTTCGTGAATAAAACAAAAAGGTTAAGTACTTATTGTGTTTTAAAAATTACAGCATTGGGGCACCTGGGTGGCGCAGCCGGTTAAGCGTCCGACTTCAGCCAGGTCACGATCTCGCGGTCCGTGAGTTCGAGCCCCGCGTCAGGCTCTGGGCGGATGGCTCAGAGCCTGGAGCCTGTTTCCGATTCTGTGTCTCCCTCTCTCTCTGCCCCTCCCCCGTTCATGCCCTGTCTCTCTCTGTCCCAAAAATAAATAAACGTTGAAAAAAAATTACAAAAAAATTACAGCATTTTTATCATAATACTCTGTGGCATCTGCGAACACTTAACAAAATTCCCTACCCTGCTAACATATGGAACAACTTGTAGTTTATAATTTTGACACAGCCAGATCTTTGGTAACGTATTCCATTAATTATATCTAACGTTTTGGCAGGTGATGGGCTGCATCTTTAAAATGTCACTTGTTATTGGGACGCCTGGGTGGCTCAGTCAGTTAGGTGTCCGATTCAGCTCAGGTCATGGTCTCACCATTTGTGGGTTCGAGCCCCGTGTCGGCCTCTGTGCCGACAGCTCGGAGCCCGGAGCCTGCTTCGGATTCTGTGTCTCCCTCTCTCTCTGCCCCTCGCCCACTCACACTGTCTCTCAAAAACAAATAAACATTAAAATTTTATCCAAAGAAATTTTTTAAGATGTCACTTGTTAAATCTACCGCTTATTTGGATAGGTTGTGCACTGCTCAATTGTATCTATGGACTCTATTCATACTGCATTATAAGTAAAAGGGCCCCCTGCAATTGTTCAGTCACAACCTGCATGGCTGTATTTGGTGGCCTTGATCAGTAGCCTGCTGAATCCTGGCTCAGAACCAAAAAGCATATCCTTTTCAAGAGGCTGCAACAGATCTTCTGAACACAAAGGGCCTGTTGTCAGATATTCTACATGGATTCTTGTTTCCCAAACCTACGTTTATATTGTAAATGGTTTTAAAAGTTCAGACGTTTAACAAATAACCAGATCTTTACATGGTTCCAAAATGCCTAGTCTGACTTTGGTAAAATGTTTACTTAAGACCGTGATGTAATTGTTCGGTCTTTGTACCAGGCTTTCCCACATAAAAATAACTTTAAAGATTCCTTTTCAGATTTCGAATGTACTATGTCCTCTTGGAGGAAAACATCATGAACTCTTACAGGAAAAGAAAAAAGAGGAAAACACAAGCCATTCATGACCTGTATTTCAGAGATAATTCCTTTTTAATGTCTTATTGTTTCCTCCCATTCTTGGCTTCATCCGTTGTTTTTGGTCATAAAAGAATATGTCGGACACGTTTTATTAAGACACAACACACCTCATCTCTCAAAGGAAAATTATATGCTTATTTTTCTGTGAGCTCCTATTACTGGGGGAATATAGAATAATGCAGGATTCTGAGTGACCAACCACTTTCTTAAGAGAAGAGGCAGGAGCCTGGGTGGCTCAGTCAGTTAAGCAAGCGTCCGACTCTTGATTTCGGCTCAGATCGTGATCTCACAGTTGTCGGATGGAGTCCCGTACCGGTCTCTGTGCTGAGCATAGAGCCTGCTTGGGACTCTCTCTCTCCCTCTCTGCCCCTCCCCCACCTGTGCTTGCTTGCTCTCTCTCTCTCAAAATAAATAAATCAATAAAGATTAAAAAAAGAGAGAAGAAGCAGAGAGTGGTGGGTTAGAGGGCAAAGAACCCTGAGCCTCAATGGGTTTGAACTTCCTCTGAGTTCAAGGCACGGCCATTGTGCCCCAGGTGCCCTAAGTGGAGACTGGAGGCATAGCTTCCGGGCCTTTTAGATTTCCAGATACCGACTCTCCTCCAGGCACTTCTCGGTGTCCCTTTCTAGGCTCCCTTCACAGGATCTCTGTAACTGCTGCTATGTCTTAGGGCTCTAAGACCTGAATATTTGTATCCCTCCAAAATTTCTATAAACCCTAATCCCCAATAGAATGGTATTAAGAAGTAGGACCTCTGGAAAGAATAAAAGAATGAGGTCATGAGAATGCAGCCCCAAGATGAGATCGGTGTTCTTATCAAAAGAGGACGAGAGAGGGGTTATGTTATGTGAAGACATAACAAGATGGCTGGCTGTGTGCAAGCCAGCAATGGGGCTCTCACCAGACACTGGATCTGCCAGTGCCTTGATCTTGGACATCCAGCCTCCAGAACAGTGAACAATAAACGTCTATTATTTCAGCCACCCAGTCTATGGTATTTCGTTACAGCAGGTTGGTCTATGACAGGCTCCTTCCTCGTTTCTAACACCTTTTAACGTTATCTACACACATGGATTCAACTACCACTTACAATTGCTGAGTTCTCCCAAATGTTATCTCCTGGGACATCTTCCTCCTGAGGCCCTACACCCACACTTCCAATGGCCCAGTGGACATTTCTACCTTGACAACTCAAAGACACCTCGGGTTCCATGTTGCCAAACCCAGTGCGCTGTATTCTTCCTCAAGGTTGTCCTTCTGGCAACATTTCCTCTCAGGGGGAATGGGGCCATCATCTACTCTGTCACCCAAGTCAAAAGTATAGGCTCCTCCCATATATATTCCCCCTTCTTAGCAATCATGTCGACACATCAGTCATTCCTTCATTCAGAACACGTACTGAGAACCTGCTACAAGGCAGACACTGCGCTAGAGGCTGATGATATGATGACATATACATTGCTTGCTACCTTCACGAGCCCGCAGCAATCAATAAGTCTCGGTGAATCTGTCAGTTGCTTTTCCTACTGACCTCCTCTGTGTAGTATATAAGGCTGTTGTGAGCTGATCTCTGCTACCTGCCCAGCCTTACTCGGTACACAGGAAGGAACAGGAGTCTTGAAACACGGAATGTGTCCCGCCTGACACCTGGTGAGTACAGACTCATGAAAATGGACCAAGAGGAATGGTTTGGAGGCGGGACCTACAGGGACTTACAGCAACAGAAATCTATTGGGTAAGAGCAAAACAGGCACTGGTCAGCAAAGGACCTCTGAAACCCTACTGGTTCTTTATTACCGGGGGTTCAGTACACATGTCCGTCTGTCTCTCATGCCCAGACGGACGGCTGCCAAGGCAGGCACAGAGTAGAAGGGGCTGTCCTAGGAAGCCGGTTCCAGGAAAAATCAAGAACTCTCTAAACTTTAAGACAAGGACACCCTAGAGCTTCAAGTGTGGATATTTTTATTTAGCCTTTAGGAGATCTCAGGTCATAGGAAAAAGGAAAAGATCTCATAATGTCATAAGCCTGAGTGAACAGACAAGTTTAATCTCAAATGCCGGCTCGAGTAAATGGCAGCGAGTGTGAGGGCACTACTTGGAGAAAGACTCTCAGGTTGATTATATGTATCTGCCATGGCCACGGAGAGGGGTGTATCTCCATCTCTCGGGCCATGAATTGCCACACCTGCTCTCAGTTATGCCACTCAAACGCACTTGTGGCTTGGAACCACAACTGTGTACTGTAAATACATTTCTGTGCTTTTTTTTTTTTGAAATTCAAAAAATTTCCCTTTAATTTTTTTTCCTTTTATAAAACAAACCCAATCAGTGTCTCCAAAACAGGGAAGTGATGGGATTTTTTTTTTTTTTTTTTTTGCCTCTATGGTAGTTTGGAGGTTTGGTGCGCCCTCTAGAGGCCAGATACAGTGGCAGCCCAGACTGAACAGAGAGCCCAGGGCTTTGCGGGTGAAGGTCCGTAGACAGAACCCAAAAACCCAGCCAGGGATCCTGATCCTCCGGTGCTTAGTGATTTCCTATCAGGTATATAATGACAACAGAGACTTGAGAAATTAAGAGGAAGTAATGAAAACCTGGAAGACCCTGGAAAATTCTGTCTCTGAATATGCCACTTACTGATCCTGAAATTGTAAGTGTTCACATAGAGACTATCCGCTTTCCTTTATATCTAAGAAACGCAAGACAGTAAAGTTAACCTACACAGCAACCATAAACATAAAGCGCTTTGTGAGTTGCTGCAGTTCATGTGGAGTCAATAAGCCGGTCCAGTCAGAAAACCAAACAAACTGAACCCCTCAAATTACAGTGAGAGCTGTAAACACAAGCTTAGCCTCTGTGCACATTAATATAGTGTCTCCAGCATTCCAGTTAAATTTTATTCTTGGAGTTGGTATAATTATGGTTTCATTAATCAAAGAGTTTTCCAGTAGTTCAGAGTAGCAGAGTAGAATGAACTCATTTCTGAGCCAAATGATATTTAATCCGGGAAGAAAAAGGCAGATTAAGTATGCTTAGTTTACATACCGCCATTGCTTCAAGACATACTGGAGCACATTTTCCATCTCTAATGTTTATAAAAACATGCAAAGTGCCTCTCCAAAGGCACCGTCTATCACTTGTTTGACCCGAGATTCTTTCTTCCACATCTCAATACACAAAATGCACTCATCGATTTATTCATTGAATTAACATCTATTGAACTTTCCTATATCCCAGGCACAAGGCTAGACACTAGGTGTGTTAAAAAAAGACACAGTCTGTGTCTTCCTGGGACTTTCAGTCCAGTGGCAGAGGCAAGAATCATCCAAGCAGCATGTGGAGTGTCAGAAAGGGAAAAAAGCGAAGGGTTTTACTACAAAACTGTAAGCCTGTGTTTGGGAGGGAACATTCTGTGTGGTCCTGCCTCCCTAGAACATGGTAGAAATAGTGATCTGCCTTCACTTACCACTACTCATCAGATATTCTCGAAAGAGAGGACACCGGAACCAAAATGGGAGCACGTGGAGATATGCAGTGAATCCAGGAAACAGCTGTTCGAAGTCCGAATAATTCGTACAAAAATTTCCAAAGGCTCCAGCAACGAGCACTCCATGGGGATGAAACCCAAATATGTAGTTGTGACTTGGATCCAAATCCCAAGTTTTGATGAGCTACAGTATGTATTGAGGTTAAAAAAAAAAAAAAAGTTCCCTGATCAGTTTCCAATAAGAAACAAAGAAACCCCCTCATGATTAGTTCCTCTGTCAAAAGGAAATAGAGAACATGACTCATGTAGTTCTCTGGGTTAGTGATGTTTCCCAATTTTTAAACTATTTCCTAAGCCCAGGGCCCCTCACACACAGCCTTCTAGATCCCGTTTAGTCTGGGCTGATCTGCTGGCTTTCTCCCTCTGAAAAGGGAAAAGCTTAAACTGTGTGTGATAAAAACAAATTTCCATTCTTCTCCCAACTCAAAATAGTACTACACAAAACAATTCTACTCACATGAATTGGAAAATAGTCCTTAAAATACCTCCACACGGTCCAGCTTCTGACCCAGTTGGATCTCCTGCCCCCCTGCTCTGGGGTACGCCAGTCAAAGTAAAGCCATGTCATATAAGGGACATAGAGGAACCAATAGTTGTGTATGATCAGTATCACAATGATCCCAATGCACACCTGTGCTGTAAGAAAGGGAAAGACCTCAGGAGTCAGGGTCAGTTAGCATCTGCTCACTGTACTATATCACCATCGGCCCATGGCAGGGGAATTGAATACACACAAAGTGTGTTAAACTGAGCCTCATTTCGGGGCGCCTACATGGCTCAGTCAGTTGAGCATCCAACCCTTGATTTCGGCTCAGGTCATGATCCCAGAATCATGGGATCGAGCCCTACGTCGGGCTCTGCCCCTTTCCCCTGCTCACGCGCACTCTCTCTCTAAAAAGACAAAAACAAAAAACAAAACCTGAGCCTCAGTTCAAGTGAGGTAATATAACAAGACAGCAGATGAGGTTAAATGAATTGCCCAAGTCCCACAGAATGGAGGCGGTTGATCTAAATTCATAGCCCACTCTCGGGGCACCTGAGTGGCTCAGTGGATTGAGCACCTGGATTCAGCTCTGGTCATGATCTCATGGTCCGTGAGTTCAAGCCCCACATCGGGCTCTGTGCTGACCGCTCAGAGCCTGGAGCCTGCTTCGGATTCTGTGTCTCCCTCTCTCTCTGCCCCTTCCCCACTCGCAGTCTCTCTCTCGCTCCAAAAATACACATTAAATTAATTAATTAATTAATTCACAGTCCACTCTCAAAGTCCATGGTCTACACCACCTCCCTGGCATGATATACGGAGGAATCAGGGCTGAAAGGATGCAGAAGAGTTCCCTACTACAGATGTCTACCTTGCTTAAGCAGCCATTATTTATGTGCCCACAAAGAGAGAACATTCCAGCGACAAACTCTGTTTTCAGGAACTCTGTTGCGAGAGTCAGAGGTAGTATAGGAGGAACTCCTGACATCTTCCTTTACCTATCACTACTTGCGACATTTCACAACGACAAAGCAAAACCCAAATGGTTTACACACCTCATGACACAGCTTCAAAGTATGTGAAGCAAGGACAGACAAAACTCGACCTAAGTAGTAGTGACAAGACCGTTTGCCTTAAAGTAATACATTAAGCTAAGACAGACATTTTATGTGCGTGCTATCATGCTAAAAAAATATTTATAGAAAGAGAAATACATAGAAATAGAAAGAGAGGAGCATAAAGTCATAAAGCTCGACACAATAAATGCCAGCAACTACCACTACTTTAGGAAGTGTCCTTGCCTCTTGATTTCTGTTATGTGCTGTACTCTCTGTTCTAGAGCCGACTTCAGTCCCCCAAACTCCTGTCTACTCTCTATCAGCTTTGCTACAGTTTTGTTCCCAAACGATCATGATCGGATTAACAGCACCTTGAACTATGACAGTTTGCTAGATACAATTTGTCTTGTTTGTTTGTCTGTTTTGGCTAAAAACAGAACAAGTATTTATATTTCTGGAGATATATAAATCCACACATATCCCAACATAGATTTACACTAAATGGACCCCAGTAAGAGAACTGACCTGCTTTCTCCAGGGTAAGGTTTGTTTACGAAAAGGTGCATGAAGAGTTAAGGAAGGATGTGCCCTCTAACCCTCCGTGGGGTGTTTTGTCGCATTTTGGAACAGCCAGTGAAGTTTCCATGACTCTGGGGGCACAGCCAAAAGGGTGTCCTTTGCTCTCACTCCTACCAGGATCATTTCATCTTGCTTCACCTGCTTGCCTCTACCCAGGTCTGAGTGCTGACAATTTACCACTGTTGGTTAATCTTCTCTTTATTTTACTAAAATGTGTAAAAAAAAAAAAGTGTACAAGAAAACTTAGGTAGATCTCATTACTCTGTACTCTATGGTAGATCAGGTGAGCTAAGACAGACAGGGGAGAGAACAGTTCATGAGGGGTGACCATCTCCCACAGGCAGTGTCATTTTCTCCTCCTCACGACCCTCCAGGTACACATTACTGTACCCAGTTTGCAGTTGTGGAAACTGAGGCTCAGGGATTTTGAGGGTCCAAAGGATTTGAACCTGGATCTGCCTAAATTTTTAAACCCACCCACTTTTTTCTTTTTTAACAAAACCAAACTATTCTTAGCTTATGGCAATGGCACCATAAACTTACAAGGACTTATTACAAGCGGATAAGCAGGCTCATAGGCATAAAAAATCAAGTAAATGGGGGCGCCTGGGTGGCGCAGTTGGTTAAGCGTCCGACTTCAGCCAGGTCATGATCTTGCGGTCCGTGAGTTCAAGCCCCGCGTCAGGCTCTGGGTTGACGGCTCAGAGCCTGGAGCCTGTTTCCGATTCTGTGTCTCCCTCTCTCTCTGCCCCTCCCCCGTTCATGCTCTGTCTCTCTCTGTCCCAAAAATAAATAAACGTTGAAAAAAAAAATTAAAAAAAAAAATCAAGTAAATGGGAGGTTCTGTTTTCCTTACTATAATGATGGAGAGACTGAGACCAAAAGCATACTGACTCAATTTGAACCACAGAGGGAGTCAAGAGCAGGTCCAGAAATAAAATCCCCCGGCCATCAATTCAGTGTTTCACTAACCCAACCACATATGCACTAATTGAATACATATTGCATATGTCTTTAACAGCCACTAGATGTTCTGCACGTACGATGGTTAAGACACAGATCTGGAATCTGACTGCTTATGTTGGAATCTGCCACCGACTAGCTGCCGAACAGGGGGCGAAGTTCTTTCGCTCCTTGAGCCTCAATTCCTTTACCTGTGAGATGGGCTGATACCAGCACCTGCCTCCACGGACCGTGGGGAAGGAGATGCAGAGAGGCCACCGTGCCTGGCACCAAGCAAGCACTTGACAATGGGAGCCATTGTTAGGGTAACTGTGTTCACTATTACACGCTTGGAGAACGCAAAAAATAAAAGCAGATAAAATATTGCTCATGTTCCTGTCACTCCACAACAAGTACTGTTCAAATTTTTCCTTGTGGCCTTTTCTGTTCCTATGAACAGGTTATGTTTCCTAAACATGGCTGATCACATTTTTTTTTTATTTTTGTATTTTATCGCTTATGATTATCTCACGTTAGCTGTTTTATAACACCGATGTGGCCTTAAAACCTTCATAAATGGTATTTTTGAGAACTGATGAACATTCCATTGAATGTCAATACTACGTCAATCATTCTTCTCATTTTGAAAATGTGGGCTTCTAACAAATTTTCTCTATACACATAAGCCGGCATCACATTTCCCCACATTTTAATTTACTTCCATAGGACAATCAGTAAAACACTACACCACTGAGCAGAAACGCCTTTGTCACTTGATATACTTTGAGAGCTTACGATCCAAAGGAGCTGTCCTAATTTAAACCCCCCCCCCACTCCACACATGGCACACATTCTTTAATATTTCGTATCACAAACAGCACCAAAATAGCTTTTTAAATCCCGTGATCCTAAATTGGACTGAAAGAAGAAAACACTAAGAAAACTAGGTGACTGGATCACCTCTATTTTCTATTTTTATCTCATTAAGCGATCCAACGTAACATGACTCTTCCGAATTGGAGGTCAAAGAGAAAAGATACAAAAGTCTACTCCAACCCATGGTGCAGTTCTCAAAACTGACGTTGACATCTCTTAAAACTGCCTTGATCCACATTCCAAGTTGCACGGGAGGCCTGAACTTCAGTTGCTTTGACTGGGGGGTGCAGGCTGTACAAGCCAGCCTCTGTCGTTCGTACTCTTTTATGATTTCATTCCCATAGATTCTACTTCCTCTACATCATTAGGAAGCTTCCCCCCCTTCACTTTTTTTCCTAAGGTGAAATTCACATTAATATAAATCAACCACTTTAAGGAAATTAATCCAGGGACACTCAGCATATTCACGATGTTGTGCAACTACCAATTCCACCGAGTTGCAAAATACTTAGATCACCCGAAAATAAAACCCTGAACCCATTAGGCAGTTATTCCCCATTTCCTTATCCTCTGCCCCTGGCAACCACCAATGTACATTCTATTTCTGTGGATTTACCTACTCAGGATATTTCATAAAAATGGAATGATCCAATACGTAACCTTCTGTAGACTTTCACTTAACATCAAGTTTTCGAGGCTCGTCCATCCTGAAACATGTATCAGGACTTCATTCCTTTTTAGGACTGAATAATATTCCCATATATAGGGATATATCATAATTCGTTTATCCATTCATCTGTTCAACACTCATTATTCAAGGGCTAAAATTAACAACTCAGACAACAGATGTTGGCGAGGATGCAGAGAAAGAGGATCACTTTTGCGTTGTTGGTGGGAATGCAAACTGGTACAGCCACTATGGAAAACAGGATGGAGGTTCCTCAAAAAGTTAAAAATAGAACTACCCTACGACCCAGCAATTGTACTACTAGGCATTTATCCAAGGAATACAGGTGTGCTGTTTCAAAGGAGCACATGCAGTCCAACGTTTATTATAGCAGCACTATCGACAATAACCAAAGCATGGAAAGAGCCCAATGGCCATCAATGGATGAATGGATAAAGAACATGTGATATATATATATATATATATATATATATATATATATATACACAATGGAGTATTACTCTGCAATCAAAAAGAATGAAATCTTGCCATGTGCAAGTACATGAATGGAACTGGAGGGTACTATGCTAAGCGAAATTAGTCAGAGAAAGACAAATATCATATGGCTTCGCTCATATGAGGACTTTAAGAGACAAAACAGATGAACATAAGGGAAGGGAAGCAAAAATAATATAAAAACAGGGAGGGGGACAAAACATAAGAGACTCTTAAGAGAACAAACTAAGGGTTGCTGAAGGGGCTGTGGGTCGGGGGATGGGCTAAATGGGCAAGGAGCATTAAGGAAGACACTTGTTGGGATGAGCACTGGGTGTTATACGTAGGGGCTACATCACTGGATTCTACTCCTGAAATCATTACTGCACGGTACACTAACTAACTTGGATATAAATTTTTAAAAAATAAATAAATAAATTTTTTCACTTCCTAAAAAAAAGGAAAGAAAAGAAACGAAATCAAGATAGATATACCGGATACAATGGTACATTGCAGTCTAAATGAAAACAAAATCTCATTTGTAGTAAACGTAAAAGAAAAAGAAAAAGAAAACATTCATCATTCAACATCTGGGTTGTTTCCACCTTTTGGCTCCCGTGAAGAGGGCTGCAATGTCCTACCCGCTTCAAGAGGGCTAAACATCAGAAACAAATAAGACTCAGTCAAAATGTGTAGCGTGGTCATTAAATTCAGCATCACCGATAAAGGGACAAAATGACATGATGCCTCTTGATGGGATCTGATGGGAAATACACCCCATCACCTTTGCCGACTTTTTGCCAAAAATGCTGAACCTGACTCCAATCGTAAGAACATAATTAGGCAATTCCAGACTTTGGGACATTCTAGAAGATAATTACCGGGGGCTGTTTAGAAAATATCAATGTTACAAAAGGCTGCCTTCTCTGCAGCATTTAGCAATGATCTTCCTCTGCCATCCCTGCCCCCCCCGCCATTTCTGACTCCAGTGGGCTCACCTGTGCCTCCATCAGTGAAATGGTGCTGAACAAGGGCACTGTACAATGTCTCATCCAGGGCCAATGCTCCAACAGTGGTAGCCGAATTTGATAAATCAGTGAATCCTAAAAATGTGCTTTGTCTATAGGCACTTCTTCAAAGACCTGACGTACATAACTTCCTTTACATTCTAGGTTTAACTTTATCAGTTTTTCAACATTTAAGAAAGTAATATTTGTAACATGGAAAAATAACTGGTTAATGAAACATACAGATACCACGAAAAGCGTAAAGAATAGTGATGGTGTATAGGAAACACTCAACAAATGCTATCAGCCACCACTGACCGCTTGGGACCTTCGGAAACACCAATGTCACAGGGCTCAATCCAAAATGCTAGTTGATTTGTTCTCCAGCGCATATATTACTTCAGTAAAAATAAATCTAAAAAAGGTAAACAGCAAGAGAAAATATGCCAAAATGTTAACAGAGAATCTCAAACAGGCTCCATGCTCGGCACGGAGCCCAACACGGGACTCGATCCCGCAACCCTGGGATCATGACCTGAGCTGAAATCAAGAGTCGGACCCTCAACCAACTGAGCCACCCAAGCGCCCCAAAAGATTATTTTTTTAAAAAAAAAGAAATATAGGGGCGCCTGGGTGGCTCAGTCGGTTGAGCATCCGACTTCAGCTCAGGTCATGATCTCGCGGTCCGTGAGTTCGAGCCCCACATCAGGCTCTATGCTGACACTCAGAGCCTGGGGCCTGCTTCAGATTCTGTGTCCCGCCCTCTCTCTCCGCCCCACCCCTGCTTGTGCTCTGTCTCTTTCAAAAATGAATAAACATTAAAAAAAGTTAAAAAAAAAAAAAGAAAGAAAACGGCTCCACTAGAAAGAAAAGAAAAAAAAAACTACACAAAACTGAAGAACAAATCTACTTAAGTAACAATAGTCTCATCGTGAACATGATTCTATTAAATTTCCATGAGCAAACAGCATCAGAAAAATATTACAAAAACTATTGAGGTTGGTTTACTTGGGTTTTAATAGTGACCAATATTAAGAAATAATTGAAAATATTTAATTTGTATATGTAGCCTTCCTATTTGTATCCAAGAAGTTTTCATTTTTCCCCTATGGAAATTGTTTCTATACTTATTTTAACCATGTAACAGAGGATGGGGAACGAAAATGGAATTCAGAGTCCAGCGGGCACATTCTTTTCTTTTCCTGTTCCCGAGGCATTGTATTTCAAAACACAATCAGAGTCATCTGTTGATTATAAGAATGGAAGCATAACATTCTTCTGATTTTTAAAATTCCTATTTTAAGAGCACTTACCCCCCAGAGTTTCTTAGGGTGATACTAAAAGACAAATCTCAGACCCCTCTGCAGAATTTTGCAGCTCAGTATTCCTCGAATGTGGGTCCGCTCCCCAATGCTTTTAAAAAGTTTTATGGAGAGGAAACTGCATTTTTCTTATTTAAAAGCAAATTCAGGGGCGCCTGGGTGGCTCAGTCGGTTAAGCGGCCGACTTTGGCTCAGGTCACGATCTCGCAGTCCGTGAGTTCAAGCCCCGCGTTGGGCCCCGTCCTGACAGCTCGGAGCCTGGAACCTGCTTCGGATTCTGTGTCTCCCTCTCTCTCTGCCCCTCCCCAGCTCACACTCTGTTTCTGCCTCTCAAAACTGAATAAACGTTAAAAAAAATTTCTAAGTAAATTCATTCATTATTGGACCCACTTCTTCATTTAATAAAGGCAAATAAATTACAAGGATCCAGGTACAATTAGTCCCATGTTCTTAATATTTCTGAAATGTTTACAAGCTAAAGGACAAAATAAACAGAACTACTTTGCATAGCCACAAACTGAAAACTGTAAGAAAAGAGAGGCATAACTAAATACAACATGTGGGTTCCTTTGCTATAAAGGACATTTGTGGGGCAGCTACTGGAATGTGAATAGCGTCTATGTATGGATTAGATCATTGAACTGCATCACTGTTAATTCTTGTCATTTGGATAATTGTACTGTGGTTATGTAAGAGAATGTCTTTGGTTTTAGAAAATGTACACTAAAGGACTCAAGGATAAAGAGAAAGCATATCTGTAGCTTACCCTTAAATAGTTAAAAAAAATAATAACTGTGTCTGTGTATGTGTGTGTGTGTGTGTGTGTGTGTGTGTGTGTGTAGAAAGAGAGATAGGGACAGAGAAAGAAAAAAACATGGTAAAATGTTACATTGGGGAATGGGATAAAGGAATATTGGAATTTTTATAACTTTCTAGAATTTTTATTTTCTAGAATTATTATTTCTGGAATTACCTCAAAATACAAAGTTTTAAAAAGTTAATGGCCCTTCCTGAGACCTACAGAATCAAAGTCTCTGAGTAATCTGCATTTTAACAAAAATGCCCAAGGGAATCTTAAATATGCTCTAAAGTTTAGGGGCACCTGGGTGGCTCAGTTGGTTGAGTGTCTGACTCTTGATTTCTGCTCAGGTCAGGATCTTGCAGTTTATGGGATTAAGCCCCACGTCAGGCTTCATGCTGACAGCAAGGAGCCTGCTTGGGATTCCCTCTCTTTCTCTCTGTCCCTCTTCCGCTCATGCGCTCTCTCTCTCTCTCTCTCTCTCTCTCTCTCTTCCTCTCAAAATAAATAAATATTCAAAAAATACGCTCTAAAGTTTAAAAACTTCTGATATAAATAATATCACACAGTGGAGGACTCAATACTTTTGAGATATCAATTCTCTCCAAATTAACCTATAGACTAACCTCAATCAAAAATCAATCCCAATGAAAATCGCAGAAGGTGTGTGTGTGTGTGTGTGTGTGTGTGTGTGTGTGGAAACTGACAAGCTGATTCTCAGGTGCATATGGAAACACAAAGAATCTATGATAATCAAAACAACTCTTTCAAAAAAGGACCAAGGTTTCAGGACTAACGAGATCAGACTCCAAAAAGTATTATAAAGCCACAGTAATCACAACAGCATTGTACTGGCATGAAGATAGACAAATGAGGGGAGCCTGGGTGGCTCAGTCGGTTAAGTGTCCGACTTCGGCTCAGGTCATGATCTCACAGTTCATGAGTTCAAGCCCCACATCAGGTTTCTCTCTGCTGTTGTCATGGAGCCCACTTCAGATCCGCTGTCCCCCTCGGTCCCTCCTCTGCCCCTCCTCTGCTCACTCTCTCCCTCTCTCTCTCAAAATAAATAAGTAAACTTTAAAAATTAAAAAAAGAAGAAGGAAATAGCCATTGTGATGGACCTTGAGGGTATTATGCTATGTGGACTAAGTGACAGAAAGATCAATACTATATGACCTCACTTGTGTGTGTATCTTAAAAAGAAAACAAACCAAAAGCACCTAATTCATAGGTACAGAGAACAGATTGGCGGTTGCCAGAGGCAGGGGGGTGGAGGGGTGGGCAAAATGAACAAAGGGGGTCAAAAGATACAAACTTCCAGTTAGAAGATAAATAAATCCGGGGGATGTAATGCACAGCCTGGTGACTAGAATCAACAATATTGTATTGTATTTGAATGCTGCTAAGAGGGTAAGTCTTAAAGGTTCTCATCACAAGGAAAATTATTTGTAACTATGGGTGGTGACAGATGTTAACTAAACTTATTACGGTAATCATTTTGCAATGTATACATGCATCAAATCATTATGTCATACACCAAAACCTAATACAATGTTGTAAGATTGGATGACAGGTGTTTAACATTTATCTCAAGGAAAAGATGTTTGATTTCATGATTTCATATTTCAAGGGCTAATAGCTTAAACTCATTTCCTGGAAAGAAAAATGCCTTCCAAGACTTTGATTTAGAGAGCTGAAGATATACCTAATAAAAACCCTCTTGTTGGGGTGCCTGGGTGATTCAGTCGATTAAGCATCCATCTTCGGCTCAGGTCATGATCTGGTCCATAGGTTCAAGCCCCGCGTCGGGCTTTGTGCTAACAGCTCAGAGCCTGGAGTCTGCTTCAGATTCTGTGTCTCCCTCTCTCTCTGTTCCTCCCCCACTCACGCTCTGTCTCTGTCTCTCAAAACTAAATAAAACGTTAAAAAAAAAAACAACTCTCGCCAACACTGAAAGTACCTACAACATCAACTCCTTACTTCAAAATTGACAATTAAATGGAAGGAAATAAGTAAGCTCTTACCCTACCTTTTCCAGTAAGAATTGAATTGTAGGGTAGTCAAACAGCCCTAGCTGATGGGGCGAAATTATTCGTTGCATGAATTCTAGCTATGATGAATAAATGACAGAATAAAAACACCGCCATTTTGCAGTCCCCCATAGAACAGTTCATTCAAGCGAGCATCATTAATGGAGACTTATGTCACTAGGTGGCATGGCAATGATCAACAGAGAACTTTCATTTGCACATGTCAATGACCGGTCAGCCCTCAGATGACTTCCTATTTGGACCCACTGACCACTCTTAGACACAACTAATGGGACAACTAGACATTCTGTGCATCCTGACAGAATGTGAAGCACAGAGCAGTACCTGGGAAGAGGCCTTGACACAAAGGTTTCATCTACATCTAATCAAGCTTTAGCTCTAACTCTCACTGTCGAAGAAATATAGGAGACTGAGGAACAAGTTACCACCACAAAGAAGCAGTCAGGGCTACATCTTGCAGGACAGATAACCTGGTTTCCTTAGTGCTTCACGACAAGAAAACAAATAGGGAACACTGTTCTAAATTAAACGACATGTAAAAACCAAACGCAGGAGCATCTGGGTGGCTCAGCCAGTTAAGCGTCCAACTTCGGCTCAGGTCACGGTCTTGCAGTTCGTGGGTTCAGGCCCCGCATCAGGCTCTGTGCTGACAGATCGGAGCCTGGAGCCCTCTTTGCGGTCTGTGTCTCCCTCTGTCTGACCCTCCCCTACTCACACTCTCTCTCTCTCTCAAAAATAAATAAACATTAAAGAAAAAAAATAAAAAAACAAAAAGCAAAACCAAATGCAATACAAAGGTCTTGTTGAGAACCTTGTTCAGATATATCACCAAAGTGTATTTTTGACACAGTTCAAAAAATATGAACTTAGTTTAAATGATTTTAAGCAGGATTGCCTGGGTGACTCAGTCGGTTAAGCATCTCTCAGTTTCGCCTCAAGTCACGATCTCACGGTTCATGAGTTCAAGCCCCTCATCGGGCTCTGCACTGGCAGTGTGGAGCCTGCTCAGGGTTCTCTCTCGCTCCCTCTCTCTCTGCCCCTCCCCTACTCATCCTGTTTCTGTCTCTCTCAAAATAAATAAACTGAAAAAATTTTTAAATGATTTTAAACAATTATGCCACGTATGTACTCTGATTATGTAAAAAAGATACTTAATTCTATATCTCCGTACTAAAATATTTAGGATTAAAATATAACAACGTGCTTTGTCTTAAAACGTTTTTGCAAAACAATTGACGAAACGAATACAGCAAATTGTCAAAATAATCATAAATCCAGGTAATGGGTAAATGAGAGTTCACACACTTCTATTTTTTGTATGTTTGAAATTTTTCCAAATAAAATTATCAAAATACATAACACAGAAGTCAAATGCGCGCAACGACTTTTTATGGTCTGTCTACGCAGACTTTTAAATGGTCTGCAAGTCAGTCCAGTCCGACTCAGATTAGGAATCATTGGTCATGCCTAAGTCACTAGTCCACGCACATTTAACACCTGTGGCTCCGCCCGCTATGTGGAGCCATGTGACCTTGAGCAACTTCACCTCTGAGCTCCCTCCTCTGTAAGATGAGTGCAGGGGTAGCTCCTACCTCGCAGGGCTGCTGTGAGGGTGACATGGGTTAATACAACTAGCGACCCATGGGGCGGACAGCTTCCCCTCTGGGTGACAGAGTGAGACAGTCATTCAACAAGTATTTGTTTCATGCCTTCCGTGGGCTCGGCACGTGCTGAGTGCTCCCGCACTGAGCCGGTGGACAAGGATGACAATGCGGACCTTTCTCGAGTAACCGCAGACATACACAGACACGAGCAATGACAAACACGAGAAAAGGACAACGGGCTACCAGAGAGGAGCTGACTGACCAGCAGGGAAGATCGTCTCCAAGTTCAAGCCATACATGAGGGCAGCAGAGTGGTTAAGGCAGGGACTCTGGGTAGAACACTTAGGTTTCCATCCAGCTCCTCCACCTCCCACTGTGCGTGACCTTGAACAATTTACTTCACCTCTTCGTTTCCTCATCTGTCCAACGAGGGCAGAAATGAACAGTCCTTTACCTCACAGGGTCGTGGTGAAGGCCGAACGGTTAATAGTGTAGGGTGCTTAGAACGGGATCTGGAACGTACTATGCCCTAATGTGTTTGTTGTTACCTCGATGGTTCAGCGCAAAATGGAGTATCATGCTACCACCCCTGTCTCCGTTTGGCCTGCGAGGACTTCAGGAGCTAATGTTTTGAAGTTCCTTTTTCAGGAAACCCTAGCTGTACAGCAGAGTCACGTGGAGCATCTGTGTGCGTATATGCGCACACACGGTTACATGTTTACAGAGACACACACATACTGCCGCGTGGGCTCCGTTCTGTAACAAATGAATTAAGACGTTCTGGGGATAGAGCCTGGGTGTCTGCGTTTTTTTTTTTTACAAGCTCTTCCAGTGTTTCTCGGGTGCAACCAGGGTCGAGAACCACTGAGCTAGGCATTCAAAACTGTGAAACCATTTCAAAAGTGTAGACGTCTACAGTGCAGTGGGCTTATTGTTACCGATCGTACTGCGGCCTCAACGTACAGCCTGTCAGCTCCTTACAGCCCACAAGTGACGTTAGCCTTCAGAAGAGCGCACGTTCTCCATAATTCCTCCCTCCTCTCATACCAGCCCCCATCTACTCCAATCGCTGGACAAACATCCAGGGGAGAAAAAGGGGCTCAGGTAAGCCACCCTGCTCTATCTAGCGACTGCCTCACGTGCCCTTTCCAGATGGGATCAACTTGGGAACCCACTAGAACCCCTTGGGTCGAGTTATTTACATACACAAGCCACCCAACCCAACTCAACCCAGTCTATCTAGTAGAAAGGTGCCTTTCTGCACCCGGATGACCTTAAACACAGAAAAGTCAACAAGGCAGTTGGTCACGAGGGTGGGAAGAGGAAGGAATCAGGCTGTAAATAATCGGGCACTGGTTTTCCTTTTACGAATCGACAGTTCCAGAAAAAAGAGTTTAGCAACTTCTGAGGGGCTACAGTGCAATGTTCCATGGCTGGATTGGGTCCTGGTTATATTTGGGTATGTCCATTTGCCAAAATTCATCTGTATGCCTATCATCTTTGCCTTTTATGGTAGGTAAGCTACGCCTCAATCAAAAAGACAAAAAAAAAGCACAGGTTAAAACAGTTGGCAAATAGTCGTTCGTTCGCTACGAGGTTCACACGGGGAGAGAAACTAAAAAGGAGAGTCCCAAGTTAGCTCGAACTCCCTCCTTGACCTGTTTGCTCTGGCTCAGGCGGAAGAAGGGCTGCAATCTCAGCTCCGTCCTTGGCCAAGGACTGGCAGCGAGGGAGGAAACGGAGCCCCCCGCACTGCGGCGTCTGGCCTGGGTCTCGCGCGGCCGGGGGCGCGCGGGGTCCTTACCGAGCAGGAGGAAGGACAGGACCCACTGCAGCACCGCGGCCGTCTGCAGCCGCCGCGCCAGCGGGATGTTCAGCGGCGCAAACTCGACCTTCATGGTCCCGCGCGGGAGGGGACTGCGCCGACCGCGGGCGCTTCGAACCTGGTGGCTCCGCGGCGCGTGGGAGGAGCGTGCGGCCGGATCCGGGCCCCGCGCCGGACACCCCCGGGGGCGGAAAGAGGGGGACGGGCGGAGGCCGCGGAGCAGGCGTGGGCAGAACTTCGTCCGGGGGTGGGGCGCGAGGGCTGAGGCTGGGGGCTGCCAATCGCGCGCGCCCGGGCCCCAGTGCAGCTGGCGCGCCCGGGGCGCATTGGCTGGCGCGCCGCGGCGCTGGGGAGAGCGCGTCGCTTTGGGCACTAGGGGTGGCCAGAGGGGTCAGCTGGCCGCCCGTCGGAGCTCGGCAGCGTGGGCTCCGGCAGCCTTGCGGAGGACCTGGGATCTCCACCGGGATCTATTGTTCGGCTGATCGATCACCTTCAGCATCCGCCCTTAAACCCACCCCTTCCTCCGAACTCGCTGAGGCTGGGGAAGTGTTGGTTCAAAGGATCGCCCACCAGGTGGAAGAAGGTGCGGGACGTAGCTTCTCTGGTCGCAGGATACTCTTGTGTTTACTGGTCTGTATCCCCTCCACCACCCCCATAAGCCCCGAGGAAACGGGGGGGGGGGGGGCGGGGAGAAGGGAACAGGGATTTGGTCTCCTCACTTGGGTACTCAGATCTCTACACTAGTCCTGGAAACCTTTCGCTTAATCATTTATTCAACAGATATTGACTGAATATCTACCACATGCCAGGAACCATTGTGTCCCTGCGTATACACCTGGTAACCCAGTCGCGCATTCATTCTGCTCTCAGAGAGCATGGATTATGGGCAGAGACAAACATTAAGCAAAATAACCACACAATTGAGTGTACAACTGCAAAGTGAAACCCTACTGCGAATGACTGAAGGAAGGTTCTAGGACTTAGACTGGAGGTCAGGGAAGTCACTGAACAAGTGACCTTGACTGGAGCTATAAAGGTGGATCTAGTTAACTGAGGGGGTCGTCCAGGCGAAGAAGCATGTGCAAAGGTCCTGGAGCTGAAACTCAAAACTAATATAGTGGAAGCTCAGGTAACAGGGAGATTAGGGTGGAATGAGGCAAAAATGGCAGCCAAAGGCCAGATCCTTGCAAGGCTGTGTTTAGGGTTCAAGTCTTGCCGCTGAAACTTGCCGCTGAAGGGTTTCAGTTCGATGCATTAAATGGATAGGTTCTCAATAATTGCCTAATCCTTGTGAGGACCTGAAATTTATATGAAATGTATTGCCAAATTGGTTTCCATACAACACCCAGTGCTCATCTCAACAGGTGCCGTCCTCAATGCCCATCACCCACCCCCCTCTCCCTCCCTCCCTTTTCTTTATAAATATTAGTTAATGTGTAGTGGGACAACTCCAAGTGGCAAGTGGCTGTCCAGTCATTGCTAGAACAGATCTGCAACAGGACAAATCAACAAAGTTGACTCGCCATCCCCACCATGACCCTTCCTCCATCAACATTTTACTGGAAAGTTGGGTAAGAAACAAATACTACAAAGTAGTGCAGAGTTGTTTGTGACTTTATGAATACAAAACTTGCTGGTTTGGGTTTTTTGTTTTTGTTTTTCTCCTAGTTGAGGAATCACTTTCTTCTCATTTAGACTTCTTCCCTGAACCTTCCCCCCGGTGCTAGTGGGGATACTATGAGAACACTCTCCGACGTTGTGGGGAGCCCTTCACGCATCCTAGAGCAATCCTGTGAAAGAAGCATTAGCTTTTCAAGGGAAGCATTTTCAAGAATTTCAAGGAAATCCAGGCCCAATGTCACCCAGCTGGCAGAGTGGAGCAGCTTCAAGTACAGTTTTGTCTCAAACCTAGAGAGAAGAGCCAACCCTTCAGTAAATGAATGTCACATAGAACAAAGGATTGCTGAGTGCTTGCTTTGCCCTGGTGTTGATGACCAAAGTAAACGAAGACATGGTCTCTGAGCATTAGAGCATTCTGTCATTGGCTATTTATGAAAAGGCTTCTGCCAGGCACAAGGTTGAAAATAAGTACGGGCTAGATCTCGCGGTCTGTGGGTTCGAGCCCCACGTTGGGCTCTGTGCTGACAGGGCGGAGCCTGGAGCCTGCTTCGGATTCTGTTGACTCCCTGTCTCTCTGCCCCTCCCCCGCCTGTGCTCACGCGCGCTCACTCTCTCTCTCTCTCAAAAATAAGTAAACATTAAAATTTAAATAAGATAAAATAAATGGTAGGATTGGTTGATTAGTTGAATTCACAGTTTCCTCGTAAATGAGAAGCGCAAGGCCTCCAGACTCCTGCTAATCAAGTAGTCCTAATCAGCTACTACAAGTCCTCCTAATCAGCTGTACTGAGTCGAGTTTTTGTCACCTTCCCAGGCCCTCAGCTAG
The DNA here is from genome assembly GCF_016509475.1 of Prionailurus bengalensis. Taxonomy (NCBI): domain Eukaryota; kingdom Metazoa; phylum Chordata; class Mammalia; order Carnivora; family Felidae; genus Prionailurus; species Prionailurus bengalensis. The sequence goes on along the minus strand of NC_057345.1, from coordinate 207,418,292 downwards.
TAGAAAACAGCCGTCGTAGCCTAGCACGACACACTGCAGCAAAGCATGGCCCCACCAGGGCTCAGTTGGTGTAACAGCCTCTCACCATTTTAAGCAACTATTAGATCACTCATTCAGTATTCAGCACATTCCTTTGTGTATATATTATGCCCCAGGTTATTGTAGCCAAATGATTACTGGAATTAAATGGTGAGAAAGTTTTCATTTATCGAGCTATTCAAAACAATGCTTCTCTATGAGTTTTGTTGATTTCTGGAACTGAAGTTGACATGAAAACACCAACCGTAAGCATTGTCTTTCTTAACCCCATGTTTCATGGAATGGGGAGCTGAGAGCAGAGAAATTAAGGGATTTGCCCAGGATAACCCAGCCAGTTACTGACAAGGGATAGACCCAGCTCTCTTCATAGCCATACTAAAACAGAGGAGGAGAAGCAAGGTGGTATGAGATAATGGTTGCAAACTTGTAGTTTAGCAGGGGAGGTTTTTTTCAATCTTCAAAGAACTCTGACTTCCAGAAGAGATCCAAGTGAATCTGCTCTAAGTGGAAAAGAAGTGACCTTCTCAGCATCTCCCTCCTTCCCGAAGTGGCTGTATTTTTAGCAAAATGAAATTGACATTAAACAGTTACAGAAGCTCTGAGGGTTTGCAAAACCCAGGTTGGAAACTACTGATTGTTTGGCTATTTGTGGGGGGGGGGGGGGGGGGGGGGGGGAGGCTGGGCATCTTAATATCCGGAAAAATACAGAGTTTGAATGGGGTTGCAGTTTAAAAAACCATATAATGTCAACATTACTGGGTGGTTAGCACCTAGCAACTAGTGTGTCCATACTTTTTGGTGTTGTGTGATTTAAACCTCATAATAATAGCGCTCCGGTTTAGGTACGATCATCTTTTACCACTGTGCCAACTGAGACTACAGGTGAAACTAATTGGTCATCTAGTAAGCAGTAGAAAACCAAGTTGCTGTGTTTTCAAAATAGGTTTGGGGGCGCCTGGGTGGCTCAGTCCATTGAGCGTCCAACTTCGGTTCAGGTCATGATCTCACGGCTCGTGAGTTCGAGCCCGTCGTCGAGCTCTGTGCTGACAACTCAGAGCCTGGACTCTGCTTTGGATTCCGTGTCTCCCTCCCTCTGTCTCTCTCTCAAGAATAAATAAAACACTGAAAAGAAAATAGGTTTGTCTGATTCCAGAGCCTGAGCACATAACTGCCATACTGAGCTTTTTCTTTTCTAATTTTATTCATTTTAGAGAGAGAGAGAGAGAGAGTGCATGGGAGAGGGATAGAGAGAGAGAAGATCCCAAGCAGGCTCCACATTCAGCATGGAGCCCGAAGTAGGGCTCAGTCCCCTGACCCTGGGATCATGATCTGAGCCTACATCAAGAGTCTGACGCTAACCAACTGAGCCACCCAGGCTCCCCTGAGCTGTTCCTTAAATGATATTGCAAGGAAGGAAGGGAATGTCATTGAAATAGAGAAGTCATGGAACAATGAGCAGAAGAATCAGAGGACAAAGTGTGTCATAGTTCAGGTTGGGATTAGTTATTCGATCAACAAATATTTATCAACCACATTCTGTAGGCCTGGCATTGGGTATATGCGAGTGAATAAAACATACGTAAAATTTTAAAAATTCAACAAAAATATATCAGACACCTCTGCTGTGGCAAGTCTTGATGAGATCATGTGGATAGAAATCAACACTGTCCTGCTTGGAGATCTGATTCCACCAACCAAGGATGGTTCCCCTTTCTAGTCCTCAACTCTAGTTAAGAAGATGACAGTTCTGGGGCGCCTGGGTGGCGCAGTCGGTTAAGCGTCCGACTTCAGCCAGGTCACGATCTCGCGGTCCGGGAGTTCGAGCCCCGCATCAGGCTCTGGGCTGATGGCTCGGAACCTGGAGCCTGTTTCCGATTCTGTGTCTCCCTCTCTCTCTGCCCCTCCCCCCTTCATGCTCTGTCTCTCTCTGTCCCAAAAATAAATAAACGTTGAAAAAAAAATTAAAAAAAAAAAAGAAGATGATAGTTCCGATTGCCTCATAGGTTACAAAAGCCTACTCGTGGAAATGAATAACTTAAACATCACTTCCTTGTTCTATTTTTTTTCCTGTGCATTTCATGACAGCTAATCTCTACTAACAGGAAGAGAATGATGTTTTTCCATAACACGACATTCTACCGTAACCTAAGTTAATATGTTCCTGTTTTTAAGTTGAAAAGGAAATAGTATTCTTCCTGGATTGAGAGTTCTCAGAGGGGATAGTTTAGGAGAAAGGTCACTTTTCCAGTTTTCATAAGGTGCATTCATCATAAAGGTAAATATTCTCTCTCTCACTCTCTCTCGCTCTCTCTCTCTCTACACACCCATGAAACTCAAACATCCTGGTTACCATAATTCATTGGGAGTGACCAGATCTGGTTAAAGTTGATAGAAGGCCATCATTATGGTAGTTTCAGTCGAATGTTCTTCAGGAAGTTCTGTTTTTTAACACTCTTTTGAACTAAGTTAAAGAAATTTGTTATGGACCTTCTGTATTCTAAAATTTTTTTTTCAACGTTTTTATTTATTTTTGGGACAGAGAGAGACAGAGCATGAAGGGGGGAGGGGCAGAGAGAGAGGGAGACACAGAATCAGAAACAGGCTCCAGGCTCCAAGCCATCAGCCCAGAGCCTGATGCGGGGCTCGAACTCCCAGACCGCGAGATCGTGACCTGGCTGAAGTCGGACAGCTTAACTGACTGCGCCACCCAGGCGTCCCAGACCCTCTGTATTCTTATCGCCCTCTCAACTAATCTGAGCAATCTGCCCAGTGCTCTGGGCAGAGATGCAGGAGTCTTGCCCGAGATAGTGAGGCTCTGTAGCCATCGTGATTTCTCTTCTCATGACCCTCACCCACACTTTCTGTTTGCACTTGGCCTGGAAACCTATGAGGTTCCAGCAACCCAAGTGAGGGAGGAATGAGGAGAAAGAGACTGGAATGATCTGCTACCCACCTGGGGCCAGGGTCAGGTCCTGAAAGAGGCCGTCGGCAGGGTCCAAAAGCAATGTATTTGGAGTTGTGGCACAGCACAGCCCACGACTTCCAGTTCCAAGAAGGGCCAATCCAATGGATGGTCTTGCACTCACGTTTGTATCTTTCTAGTTGTTTATGGCTACTCGTATATGACCTGTTGATTATGCTGGCCTATTGTTATTACTTTTTTTCTTCAAACACATGCAATTGCCCTAGTCTTAGCTGCTATCATTGGTCCCCTAGATTATTGCAGCCTCTTACCTGACCTCCCTGCCTTGAGTTTTGCCCTCTAACACTCCTGATTCCGTGTACACAATGTTCTCAAAGTGGTCTTTCCAGAAGACTTCATTGATCGTGTTATTTCTCTGCTTAAAGTCTTGGAGTTTCCTCTCATTGTTCTGAAGATAAAGTCCAAACTCTTTGATGTAGTTTTGGGCCCTGCATTATAGGGCATCTACGTACCTCTTGAGTCTCAGGTGTAACCCTCTACCGTTCATGCTTTAAGCCATCTGAACTTCATGCAGTTAAACAACCAAATTTCAGGAAGAGGAGGGAGACACCTGGGGCTTGAGAACAACCATTTAAATGCTTCTAGGTTTCTCTCCACTATCTGTTCTCTTGGTGTCAGTATCATTTTATCTCATTGCAGATTATTTTCTCTGAATGGTGGGAAACATGGCCACCAATGGCTCCAGACTCGTACCTTAGCTGCTTCCACCATTAAATAAAATGGACCTCCTCAGGTTCCCTGTGGTCCCAAGTCCAAGATCCAGGTAGGATCAGGTGCTTATCCCTGGTAGACTGGCATGAGATACAGGGTTCCGTTGCTTTAACATGGTGACACAAAGGTTTAACCTTGTGCTGTGAGAAATAAGGCATCCTAGGCAGATTCACCCAAGTTTCCTCAATCATAATGAGTTAGAAGAGAGAAATGAAGGAGTTTAGGTCAATTTAAGTATTTTGGGCCTGGGTAACTTGGTGGATGGTGGTGACTTTGAAAAGGATAGGAAACACATGAAGGAAGAGTTTAGGGTAAGGAGAAAGTTCCGTTTTTGAGTATGACATGCCAGCCTGTTGGCCACCCAGGTGCAGATGTTCAGAAGTTGGTAAGAAACGTGCACAGAAGAGAGAGATGGGCTGGAGGTTAGAATGGGGGCCATCTGTGTTTAGATAGTAGTGGAAATGAGACTGTTTGGGGAGAAGATCACCAGACATAACTCTGGAAGGAATCCTATACCGAAGAAAGGGAAAGGGGAGTGTGCGAGGTACAGGAGGCCATGAGAGTTAATATTTATCACATGCTAAACCCTACCATGAACTACTGCTCTTAAAATTTGCATAACCATCCTATGGTATGCCAATGATGGACACATTATTGTCACCTTCATTTTATAAGGAGCGGAGGCTCATCAATAATCAGTACTTGGTTCAAGGTCTCAGTGAGCAGTAAATGCAAGGTTTGCATCTGTTATTATAGAACTCTCACCAGTACAGTGTATTGTCTCTCACAGAGAGCTAGTAGAAAAATCCAGGGAGCTAAACAGAGGCATCTGGAGTCAGGAAAACTAAGAAAGGAGAATTTCTAGAATGAGGGGATGGTCAATAATATAAAGTGTCTATCAAGTTTGTTTCTAAAATACAATTTAAGATGACCACTGGTTTGACAGCTGGGAAGTCAGTGCCAATCAACTGCTAGACTGGGCAGGTCTAGCAGGCCTTCTTGGTTCTAGATAGATCTGTCAGTAGAAACCCAAGAAGAAAGATGGGCTTTGATCTTGTCCTAAAAGTTTCAGGGTAACCTACAAAGGGGTTAGTGTCCTGGAAATTTACAGGAAAGACATACAAGGTTTTAGCCAGAACAGAACCAGTTTGGGATGCACCACAATTAAAACAAGGCCCCTTATGGTAACTTGTATCATCTACAACCTGAGCTTACAGCGCTGTCTCATCCTACTGGAGGCATCAGCTTGAGTTTTACTAAGCTTAATGCCAGGGCAAATTTATAGTCTCAGATCACTGGGCTGTTACCTTGAGTATAAACATCTAATATTCACAGGGTGCTTGGCGGGTTTCAAATTGTTTCCAAATACGTTGTCCTCACAGCCATCCGCTGAGGTTCTGTCTCCAATTTATGGATGAGGAAACTGAGGGCTGGGAATGGACAAATGTTTGTTTTGGGCATACCACTTGAAACTCTCTGCTGTTGTAGTGTGAAATGTCATAGGCATAATACTGCATTTTTAAGTGCGGGAAGGATTGCAGACCTCATAGCTTCTCTTTCTCAGTTGCTGCTCAACCCGTAAGCCTAACAGGAAAGTGGCACAATCATTTCAGAAACTTTCACTGGGTGTTACACATTTTACAGGCAAAAACAATCATGCTCGCCCAGATCTACGCAGGCTCTCCTGTCATGTAGCAACGGAAGAACTGGATTGTCTACACATGTCTGAGGAGGCAGAGGAACTGCACGTGACTGTGTTCTATAGGAACCTTGTAGTTTTTTCCCTCATAACAAACAGATACTTGCCAATTACAGTTCTGTTAAATACAAAGGGTACAGTGAAGGAAATAATCTCACCATCTAAAGACAACCACTGTTAAGAAAAAAATTAAGGGGGTAGCTCAGTTGGTTGAATTTCTGCTCGGGTCATGATCTCATAGTTGTGAGATCAAGCCCCGCATCAGGGTCAGCATGGAGTGTGGAGCCTGGTAGGGATTATTTCTCTCTGCCTCTTCCCCGCTTGTGCCTGTGTGCGCACTCTCTCTTTCTCAAAATAAGTAAACTTAAAAAAAAAAGAATTATATTTGAGACTAAAGTGGAAAAAATAATAATGATCAAATGTCTTGTTTCCAGTTTGGGTTTTTTGGTTTTGGGGGTTTTTTTTTACACCGAACAATGTAACACTGAACATTTTTATTTGCTCACCTGGGGCACCTGGGTGAGAGTTTCTCAGAGAAATATTCCTGGGAGTTTAATGGCAGTAGGGTATGCACAGGTTCTACTCTTCTAAGTAAGGCCCTATTTTCCAAAGCTTATACTTCCAATTCTTGCCAACATTTAGTTTGGTCAGACTTTCACATTTTTATCAGTCCGGTAGGGGTGAAAATGTATTTCCCTATGGGGCACCTGGGTGGCTCCGTTGGTTGAGTGTCCAACTCTTGATTTCGGCTCCAGTCATGATCTCACGGTATATGAGTTCACGCCTTGCGTTGGGCTCTGGGCTGACAGCTGGGGAGCCTGCTTGGGATTCTGTGTGTCCCTCTCTCTCTGCCCCTCCCCCACGTGCTCACTTTCTGAAAATAAATAAAACATTACAAAATATTTCATTATAATTTGAACTTGTATTTCCCTAATTTCCAACGGAAGGAGGACTTTTTGTGTGTGTATTGGCCAGCCCATCTTTTGTTTCTAGGAAATGCTGCCATCTCATTCTTGCTCTTCAGCTGGCTTTAAAATTAGACAAAAGAGGCACCTCCCTACAATTTGTGATATACACTCTCGTTTTCCAAGTGTCTTTCCTATCAGTCAGCTGAGCACCTGTCACGAACACTGGTGTTTTAGTTTTCTCTTTTCCGTTAGGATCCTCTAAACATTCAGTCCTAGCAAAGGTACAGAGGATGAAAAAGCAGGATGAACGCATTGGGGGATACAGGGAGATGAGAACAGAATTCCCCTGGTGGTTTGAGACAGACAGGAAACTGACCAGGATAGATGATAATGACAGCTGCCTTACTTCTAAGGTCTAGGACTTAAGCATGTTAATCATTTATGAGCATTTCTGATCCTTAGGATAATTCTCTAAGGTGTATATTATCCCTGTTTCGTAGATAAGGAAAGTGAGGTTCAGAGGCAACAGAACACTTTGGGGTTCCCAGAGGAGAGCAGGTCAGCATGCAATAATTTATGAAGTCCTTTATTTGTTAATTGAGAGCTGAGTACCAATTTGGCAGAAGATTTTGTTGGGCATGATGTTTGCTATTGACCTCTGCCAATCGGTTATGTTGGGCACTGGGAAGGGATTGCCCGCAGTCACGGAGGGAAACTAATATAGTGAAAACTTGCTTGATGGTGGTCAGAGAGGCCTAAGTTCCACTCCCCGCTGCCCCCCACCTGAATGGCTTTGGAGGCCTCACTCACTAAATACTAGAAAGGATAAAGGCAGGTGTCCCTCATGAAAACGCCTCAGCTCTGCCTTGAGAGGTGAGTGACTCCATTTGTGCCTCAGTCTCACCATCTGTAAAATGGGAATAATGGGTGCCTATGTTTGTATATTAGTTTCCTGTAACAAGTAACCATGAACTTGGTGGGTTAAAACAACAAATTTATTCTCTCACAGTTGGAAGCCAGAAGTCCAAAATCAGTTTCACTTGGCCAAAATCAAAGTGTCTGTAGACCCTCCAGGCCTGCTCCAGAGGTAAGGGAGAGTCCATCATTGTTTCTGGTGGCTGCTGGCATTCCTTGACTCATGGCTGCATCATCACAATCTCTGCTCTCACGGTTATACTGCCGGCCCCTCTGCTGTTTCTGTCAAATGTCCTTGTGCCTCCATCTTCAAATGATGCCTGTGATTGCATTTAGGGCCCATTCTGATAATCCAGGATAATCTCTCCATCCCCAAATCCTTAATCTGCAAATACTTTCCAGATGAGGTGACATTTACAGGGGCCAAGAGTTAGGACCTGATATCTTTGGGGGCCTCTATTCAGCCTATCACATTTAGGGTTGTCATAAAGTGGAAATCCGCTACTGATGGCAGAGGACTGAGCACAGTATCTGCCAGCAGACAGCACGGCCTAACCATCAGTTTGTCTCCTTTTCTAAAAATGTCTCTAAGACCCTGTGTCTTAAAGGGCTGCTGCAAGGCTCAAACCTAGAGTACAAGGGAGACTGTACGTAAGCGCGAAGACTGAAGCCCAAACTGCGGCCGGAGGGTTTCTCCAGATCCCACAGCTCAGATTTGCACATTTTTCTCCGTAGGCTGTCAGAGACCCCTCCCGCTCATCTTCTCACCTCCCCCGGGAGAGGATGCTCCACCTCCAGGCCCCGCCTCCGACGTGCCTCTCCTTGTGCCCCTCCCACTAGTTTGGCGTCCTCCGCCCATAGTGGGTTGGAGGCGTGAGGGCCTTTGCAATCTGCCTATTCTACTGCCTATCAAATCGTAGCACGTTGTCACCAATGTTGCCTCCTTTCTCAGCCTGCACGTTATTCATACCACGCATATGGATTTAGGGAGTTTAACTGTCGCAATTTACGTGCCTCCAGATGAAAAACGAGGCAGAAGCTGTTGGGAGCCGACTGGCAATATTGAAGGGAGCCCGCACAAGAGGGAGCCGGGTCCTACGTGCCTCGCGCGCTGAGCCCCGGCCGGTTCACCGCGCAGGCGCAGTAGATCCCGACTCGCCATGCCGACTGTCAGCGTGAAGCGGGATTTGCTCTTCCGAGCCCTGGGTCGGACCTACAGTAAGTGCCGGCGCCGTGGCCTGGCTTTGTGCCTCTGCTCCGAGGCTGGGACCCCCCCCCCCCCCAAAAAAAAAAGGGCTTCGTGGGAACGTTCACGCTGTCCGGCAGGTTTTGGCCTCGGGTGGTCCGGGTAGAGACGGGGATGCCTGGCGGTCGAAGCGGCCGGGCTGGACTGAAATAGCCTCTCCCAGCCTGCCTTGCCAGGGCTGGTGTTGCATCATTCGCACGTGCCGAGCTGGCCATGTCATTCGTTCAGCAGTCTCACATGGAGCATCTGTTGCGTGCTTCGTGTCAGGGGATAGAATAGGAATGAAGCTCTGGGTTGCATCCCGAGTGCAGCTAGTTGAGCGCGACAAGAAGAGCTCTGTAGGAACTCCATTTATGAGGGATTAGGGGGTAGAAGCTTGATCAGGAAGTGGTGGCATTCTATCTTACTTTATTAATGTTTTCTGAGCACCTGTTAGGTGCCAGGCGCTGTTCCTGGCGCTTTGGGAATACAGCGGTGCGCATGACACGTAAGGCCCCCGTTCACGTTCTGATGACGGAGGCAGACAATAATTAACCAGCACACTAATGAACTGATTCTGGATTATGTTAAAGGCTATCGGGGAAACAAAAATACTGTGCTAAGAACAACGTTAGATAGGATAGTAACACCTGAGACCTGAATGACGACGAGGAGTCTTTACCGGGCGGGCTCAGTCTTCATGCTACACTTGGTGTCTTTTTTAGTTCTGAAAACATCCCCATTTAGAAAAGGGAGGAAACAGTGAAAATTATCAGCGGCCATATGGTTGTAGCGGTTGAAATGATAGCTGTCTCTCCCCATAGTTATCAGCTTATATAAGGGCTGTGGCAACTGATTTGTGACAACTGTTTTTGGATTTTAAGGTTCAGTATAAGAGAGACCTAGTCGGTGTAACAGGTACTGCTGCCTAGAATGTTACCACGAAGATAGCTTTTAAAATGTTTCTAAAGTCGCACTTTTAGATACCACATATTCTTCAAGTATTATTCTTTGTCGGGTTCTGCCGTAAGTCCCTGAAAGTAGAGGTAATACTTTTTGACTTCTGAATTCAGCTCTAATTCCCTACACTGTTTTATTTTACAATGTGCTTATTTATATTTCTTAACCCGTTTTTCTAAACCATGTTCTTACTAATGGTATATGCCTGAATTATACACGGTGGTATGGGGCAAATATTTAAGACATTTGTGGTCAGTTACCACCCAAGTATCCATTTCTGAGAAAGTAAAAAATATCCTAGGTTTTTAAAATGGTGAGATTTGTAATCTATTTACATCTATCTGATTTCATAGATTCTCTAGTGACCCCTCCCATGTTTTTCTTATTGAAAGTGATCAGGCAAGCTTGATTTCAACTCTCCCCGATAAGTATCCATCAGCTAATGACTCAAATTTCAGTCAGAGGGGTGCCCGGGTGGCTCGGTTGAGTGTCCGACTCTTGATTTTGGCTCAGTTTATGATCTCGCAGGCCATGAGTTCGAGCCTTGCATCAGGGCTCCATGCTGACAGCGGAGAGCCTGCTTGGGATTCTCTCTCTACCCCCATCTCCTGTCCCTCCCCTGTGCATGCATGTGCTCTCGCACACTCTCTCTCTCTGAAAATAAGTTAAAAATAAATGAACTTACAATTTCAGTCATGAAGGTTGATGTTACTGAGGTGTACTTAAGGCAGGTTAGAAATACCAGTCAGTTTATATTTCCTGTATTTTTTCTTGAAACTTAATTGGGTTGAGGTCAAAGTTGGAAAAGCATGTTTAGCAAAGCATCTAGTTTGCAAGTAGAATGGGTCCATCTTGTTTCTTACCCTCTTTTTTTTTTTTTATTAGTCTTCCTCACTTTTTATTCTCAGATATTCAGTCTTTCGTATGCACATTCTATTTTTTTTCAGTCCTTCCAAGTTTTGCTTTTTGTCCTAAATTCCATTGTTTCTCCCTGTCACTGCCTTCACCATCTCTTTGCTTACCAAGGAGATTTCTCAAGCTGCTTTTGTTCTGGTCCTTTTCCTTCTCTGGGGCTGTTTTATCTCCTTAGTCTACCTTTTTATCACTTTTCTGCTCAGGTGTATTCCTTTTGCCACAGTTAACCTTTTCTTGTTAACTGGTTTATTGTCACCGTTCGGTTCTGCTCCTGCTCTGCCTTGGTGTGACTGCTGACGGGACTGTCAGAGCCACCTGTATATGTCCTACAAACCTCTAAGGGGTAGTCACTTAGATGTGTCGTTTTGTTAGAATTATGAATCACAATTTTGTTCTTGTTTCGAAGCACGTGAAATACAGAGGAGAGGAATAAAACAAATTATACAATGAGGCATTGAAAGATGCAGTGTTCTAACGGTTCTAAACTAAATGGTTACTGATCAAATTGTTTTCTATTGCTGCATAATAAATTACCCCCTACATTAGCAGCTTAAGATGGTCGTGTGTTTTATGGTTTCTGAGGGTCCAGGAGTGAGGAGTGGCTCAGTTGGGTGGTTCTGGCTCTGGATGTCTCATTATGTTGTCCTAAGGGTGCCAGGTCTGTAGTCCTCTCTCCAGGCCTAACTGGGGTTGGAGAATCTAATTCCAAGTTCACTCAAGTGGTTGTTGGCAGGCCTCTGTTCTTTGCACATGTTTGGCCAGAGACTTCAGTGCCTCTTGCTAGGACTGCTTGCAATATGGTGGCTTGTTTGTCCCAGAGCGAGAGGTCCCAAGAGAGCAGGTGATTGAGTGTTCAGAGTGATAGAAGCACATGTCAGAAGTGACATGCCATCCCTTCTCATATTCTTTAGGTCACACAGACCATTTCACAGTGTGGAAGGTGACTACACAAGAGTATGAATACCAGGAGGCGGGTAGTTTTGGAGGCTGACTGCCAGTCTGCCCTCTGCCCCCTCCCCCCATGGTGATTCATGCTCCTCCCCCATACAAAACGTACTCACCCCTTCCCAAGGATTCCAGAAGTGTTATCCCATTACAGCAGCATCTCAAAATCCAGAATCTCCTCTAAATCACGGCCTGGTGTGGATGAGGCTCTTCAGGTGTAGTTTCTTAAGTACAGCTGCTTGAATATAGTTTCTCTTGGTCTCAGAGACTAAAGAGATGATCTGCCCAGCCGACAACTAACATCCATCGGGGAGACAGGCATAGGAGGACCGCTATAAACATTCCTCGTCAAAGGGGAACATGGGAGACACATTCTGAAATTGAACTGGCACGTGTTCGACTCTCTTGATGAGGTCTCAAGGCCTAGGATCCTTCTCCATGGCTTTCAGCCCTACCCTCTGGGCTCTTGGCTGCGCTCTCTGAGTGATCCTTATTTTTATGGGGGAAAGAAAGCACGTGTCTTACATCCGATTAGTTCTCTCTACTACTTGCCAATAGCCTTTTGGCGGTTCAGAGACTTCATTTTGTCCTCTCTCTGTCCCTTTCAGCTCAAGCTTGTAATGTTTCTGCCTATATATTTCTTTTAAAAACTTTGTGGGTCTTCAGTGAGTTTTGTTAGTTTCCGTTTCATTAGTGAGAAGCCATCGCACTCACAAATTTCTGAAATAAGGTGTTTTGTACCTTGGGTTTGTACTAATACAGGACCCTTGATTAAGCTCAGTTGTGTGACTGAACTTGTGAGGCACACCCTTAATTGATAGTGCCTTTTTTCTGAATGAATAGTACCTTTGATCTTTTTGAGTCTTAAGAGTTTACAGTCATATCCTTGATTTCATCTTTGGACCATGCTTTCCTGGCAATGCTCTGGATTTACTGTTTGCTCAGAAGTCATTTCTTTATTTTAGTACCATTTTACACCTTAGGAGACTGTGAATTTTTAAAACTGTCAAGTCCTGGCTCCTTTTTAATGGCCTTTACTTTGTCTCTTCTCTCATAAACAGCAAGAAAAAAAACCAAGCGACACCTACAGCACTGGTTGGGAATCTTAGTTACATCGCCTAGTTGAGTAGGTACATTTTCTACAGTCTGCATAACCGGGTAATAGCATTGCTAAACTTTTGCCTTTACATAAAAAGGATTCCCCTTTGCCAGTTTCTAGTAACACTGCCTCAGGTTCCTCCATATCCTCACCTGTATCCTATTAAAGACTATGAGGCTTCTTGTTACAGGCACTTGAGGTTTTGATTTACACTTGCCTCAAAGCCTACCTCCTGGTTCCAAAGCCATATTCCCACGTTTTCCCCGTTTTGTTTTGGCATCACTCCACTTCCAGGGACTGAAGTCTGTATTCTCTATCGCTGCATAACGAATTACCTCAGTATGCAGTACTGTAAAACAAGTGGTGGTTATTTCCCAGTTATGTTGTGCGTGTGTGTGTGTGTGTGTGTTTAATTTTAGTTAACATGCAGTGCAATAGTGATTCATCACTTAACACACAACACCCAGTACTCATCACAAGTGTCTTCCTTGGTACCCATCACCGGTCTAGCCCATCTCCCTATTTCACAGTTTTTTGAGAGAGGGATGGAGGAGTGGCTGAGCTGGGGGGTTCTAGCTCTGGGTCTCTGACCAGGTTGCCGGCAGGATGTCAGCTGGGCCTGCAGTCGTCTCCATCCAGGCTTGGCTGCCTAAAGAGTATGCTCCCGGGATCACTCATGTGATTGCTTCAGACCTCAGTCTACACAGAACATCCGTTGTTCTTCGCCCCAGTTAACGGTATCCACACGGGAGACCTGGGGGTCCTAGACTCTTCCTGCTCTCACCTCCCGCCTCCCATCCAGTCACTGAGCCGTGCAGATCCTGCTTCTTTGACCTTTCCCACGTTCTTCCTTCCTCATACCCACCGCCACTCCTTTAGTCAGGCCCTCGCTGTGCCTCACTTGTACTGTTAGGGAAACCTCCCTGCTCCAATCCATCCACCACCTTGCTGCCGTGCTTTAAAGTGCAGATCTGATCCTGCTTTTGCCCAGCGCAAAATCCTTCCGTGTAACCCCCACCGCCTGCAGGCAGGACAGAGCAAGTCCCTTGGCATGTTGTGAGTTCTTTTACTTGTTGGGTCGAATTTCTTCCTGACCGGAACCTTAGGCTTCATCCATATTGAACTTTTCCAAATTTGCCATGCTCTTGTCCCACTCCTCACGGTCTCTGCCTGATGAACTCATCCTTTCTGTGAAGCCTTAGCCGACTTTAAGGGGATAAGAACCTTCTTCGTGCCACCTCCGTACCTTGCACTTAACTATATTTACGCATCTGATTTCTTTATAGACGAGTAAGTAGTAGGAATTGTTTTGTTTTTGTAGCCTTGGCACCTGGTATAGCCACCTGCCACGTAGTAGGTTCTTGTAAATGTTGAACTGAAGTTCATTGTCAAGATCAGAATCTTCAGACCAGCTTTTCACTAGAATATACTGGTAATGACGGTTTGTGTTCAATTTTTGAGAACAAGAAAGTCCCTCAAAATGCTGTATGAGGTAGTAGAGTGATGTAGAATGTAACTAAGGAAGAGAACCGTTAATTGTTGCAGACCTAATACGTTTTAGGGTGCTGTGGCAGGTCTGTTACCTGCATAATAATGTTGAAAACTTTCCCAGAGTTCCTGCTATAAATAAATGGCTGTAAAATGCTACTTTATGGATGAGGTCTAGGAGTCAGGAAGTTTACATAAGGTGCCAGTTCTTAGAACCAGGAAGTGGAGTCGTCAAACTCTGGCCGAGCTAGCCGGGCCGCAAGGCCTCAGGATTTTAAAGGATAGGACTTACGTGACATTATCCCATTGTGTTGGATCTGTGTTTCAGAGCCCACTTTACATTTGATCCCTACCCAAACTTCCCAGTGCAGGTAACCTAATTCTCTAGTTGATATTAAATGACTCAGCCCTTAAATAGTCATTTGTTTTTAATATTTTTTTTTGTCACTTTTGGTTTTTTTTTTTTAATTTTTTTTTTCAACGTTTATTTTTTTGGGGACAGAGAGAGACAGAGCATGAACGGGTGAGGGGCAGAGAGAGAGGAAGACACAGAATCGGAAACAGGCTCCAGGCTCTGAGCCATCAGCCCAGAGCCTGACGCGGGGCTTGAACTCACAGACCGCGAGATCGTGACCTGGCTGAAGTCGGACGCTTAACCGACTGCGCCACCCAGGCGCCCCTCACTTTTGATTTTAAAATGGTGCTGATGTCTGATATTTCATATGCTTGGTGAAAGGCAGTTTTAAAAGAAAATGCAGTTTATGTACTACTCACATTTAAGCTGAACAAATTAAAATTAGCAATCTCCTTTTTTTTTCCAGCTGACGAAGAATTTGATGAACTGTGTTTTGAATTTGGTCTGGAACTTGATGAAATTGTATGTATTGAATATTTTTTCAATAGTTTGTGTATAAGCGCATTTTGCAGAGGCCTACTGTATTTTGTTACCTTATGGTTAGACTGACATGGAATATTTGTGGGCTATGGTGATTGCTGTGTTCTTGGTGTTAAGGGGCTAAGCTTCAGTTCTAAGAGAGTCTGTTGCTTTCTTTAAAATCTCAGAGAGGGTTTCCATGTTACGTTGTCACCTAAAGTTATTGGGCTAATGCTGGGGAGACGGATAGACCATCTCGAGTAACCCCAGAATGAAGGTGTGCTCCTTTGCAGTGTGGTGCCTTTTTATAAATTATGGAAAGAGGCCTGGGGAGCGATGGAAACGTTACTTTAGCCAGAGTTTATGTCTCACTGGCCTGTGGTTCCCCCTACTTCTCTTCCTCTGCCCTACCGTACCTTCCTCTCTTCCTGTGTAACCAATATTAATTCATTCCTTACTCGTTACTGTATACATTGGCCTTGTAAAATGATCTTCTGTTTTTTGAAGGGCTGCCTGTAAAAATCATTATGAAGCACATCCCTAGTCTTTCAATTATTAAATAATTATTAAATTAGTATAATATTAAAAAAACATCAAATATTACTATAATATTAAAATATTGAAAATTAGATAACATATTTGCAAAATATATTACTCATGATCATGTAATAGACATTGTATTTATAACTAAAATGATTTAATATTTCTCTTGTAATTAGTGTTATTTTTTCTTACACCTTTTATCTTCTTGATCTCTGCAGTGTTACAACACTGTGAGGCTAAATCTTTAGGCTGACATAGTGTAAATTGATTTGCCTTGTTTTTTCTGCTGCTTTAACTGATGTTACAGGAAACCTTTGTTTTGTTAATGAGCATCTCTTTGCTTGAAGTTGACTGAGATTTTTCTGTTAAATTGCTGTGATAATTACACTTGGCTTATGTTTGAGGCTGTGTGATATCTAAGCATTGGACTGGATATCAGAGAATCTGAGTAATAGGTTAAGCTCCCACATTCACTAGCTGGGTAACCACTGACAATTAAATTACATCGCTTCTCTGGGCCTTCTTCTCATGTGTGAAATAAGGGCTGGACTATACGATTGATGTAGACCCCTTCCAGCTCTGAAATTTCTGTGGTCTTTGATTTCAGTAAGATTTTTATTAGCCCTCACAGACCCAGTCTTCACATACAGTCCTAGCATGATCTGAGATCCTGAAATGAAAGATTTAAGCTGGTGTCTTTTTTGCAAAGGGGGTAGGCCTTTTTTCTGTAATTCAGAGGTCTTCATTTCTCTGCTTCCCACATTTTCTCCCCTTTTTCATAAGGGTCTTTTCTGAAATGCCACATCTCCTATGATGGGGGAGATAAGAACGCAACATGAAAGGAGGCAGAGGGAGGAGGAAGAATTAGAATTTAAATAGAGCTCGATCAAAGGGGGTCAATGAAATTGCTGTTTATTTTTTAAATTGAAGTATAATTAACATGCAGTATCTTATTTCAGGTGTACACCATAGTAATTCTTACCTTTCTTGACAGTGGTTTATCTTTAAGAATATCTGTTACTGGGGCACCTGGGTGGCTCAGTCGGTTAATCGTCTGACTTGATTTCAGCTCAGGTCATGATCTCCCGGTTCGTGAGTTCAAGCCCCACATCAGGCTCCATGCTATCCGTGAGGTGCCTGCTTAGGATTCTCTCTCTCTCTCTGTCTCTCTCTTTCTCCATCTCTCTCTCTCTCTGCCCCTCTCCCACTTGCTCTCTCAAAATAAATAAACTAAAAAAAAATTTAAATCTGTTATTATCTGCTGTAATGTGGCATTTGAGATATTCTAAGCTTTTGGCCACTGTATTAAAATTATTTTAGTGGTATTTCTTCTCTCTTCTCTCTCTTGGTTGCCTTATTCTTGCTGCTCCATACCTTTTCTGTCATTAGATTGCTTCCCGTTGTGTCTGTAATCTCTTCTCATTTGTACCACAGCTTCTCATCGCTTCATACTTTTTTGTTTTTGTTTTTTTTATTTTATTTTTTTGAAAATATTTTTATTTATTTTTGAGAC
Source organism: Prionailurus bengalensis (assembly GCF_016509475.1). NCBI lineage: Eukaryota > Metazoa > Chordata > Mammalia > Carnivora > Felidae > Prionailurus > Prionailurus bengalensis. Next base: position 207,401,475 of record NC_057345.1, on the reverse strand, counting down.
AGAAAGAGACAGAGCGTGAGCAGGGGAGGGGCAGAGAGAGAGGGAGACACAGATTCTGAAGGAGGCTCCAGGCTCTGAGCTGCCAGCACAGAGCCCAACGCGGGGCTTGAACTCACACAAACTGTGAGATCATGACCTGAGCTGAAGGTCGGATGCTTAACCGACTGAGCCACCCAGGTGCCCCTGTTTGTTTTTTTGGTTTTTTTTTTTAATATTACTCTCATTCACATGGGTGCCTACTGGATTTAGCTTTGAGAGTCATTATAAGCCCTATTTCTTTTACTTGGTGAATCATCTTGACTTTGCCTCTTTGGCACTTTTCGTTGTTGTTGCCCTCCGTGCTTGGTGATGGTGTATTTTCTTTTAAATCCAGGGTGGGGAAACTTTTTTTGTAAAGGGCCAGATAGTAGCCTTGTAGGTGGTGTAGTCTCTGTCACAACTCAGCTGTTGCAGTATGTAAGTCACAATAGGTGAGATGTAAACAGATGGTCCTGGTGATGTTCCATTAAAACTTTACTTACAAAAACAGGTGGCAGGCATGATAATGGCCAGTGGGCCATAGTTTGCTGACCCTTGCTTCAGATGAATTAGTGCTGTTCTGAATGACTGAGGATGCTAGATGTCAGAACTCCGCAAAAATTGGAGTATTTTCTGGTGCTGTGATTGTAACACTTAATACTTTTATTTTTGTTGCAAATATAATAAACACATTTTACTGCCGAAAAGAACATGTATAATGTCGTTACTACTTTATAGCACTGATTACTACTTTTTCAGAAGAGTTAACATTTATTTCACTTTATTTTTTGGGGCTTGTTTTAGACTTCTGAGAAAGAAATCATAAGTAAGGAACAAGGTAATGAAAAGGCGGAGGGAGCCTCTGATGTTGTTCTTTACAAAATTGATGTCCCTGCCAATAGATATGATCTTCTTTGTTTGGAAGGATTGGTTCGAGGACTTCAAGTCTTCAAAGAAAGGTAAGAAAATGTTTAGTAAATACTTTGGTAAGTTAGGTTTCTTTTGCCTGTCATTATTAGCAACCTTGTTTAAGTCTTCAGAAAAAGACTTGCGGGACAGGTACACAGCATTGGGGCTGCATAAAGAGAGGCTTGGAGAGTAAGATTCATGCAGATTATAGCCATCTGAAAATTTGCATATTGGGTCCTAGCCTTTTATTTTGGGAACATATTTAAAACTGGAGTGGCTAATGATTTTATGGTTTCTTAAAATTTTTAGTGGGTTCATGTGAATTTCCTCAGTAATTCAGTTGAAGTAGACGTTGGGAGGAAAGTAGAGGTGTCAAACCTTGATACGCTGTTTGCTTAAGAACTCTAAGAAGACTCAGGAGTGGAGCTTCCTAACTGGAAAACTGAGGGTCTTGTGATGGCTGTCTGACCGTGGGCAAGTTAATTGGCCTCTCTGATGTTAGTCTCCTAGTTTAGGATGGATATTTTTAAGTCCCCTTCCAACTACTCATGTAATGAATACAGAAAGTAATGAATATACAAAGTGAAAAAGAGGTGAAACAGTAAGCTACCAAAAATAATTATTTTTGGTTTTGATTACGTATGTATTATTTGGTTAGCTGCAAAAGAATAAGAGCCTCTGGCCGGTGGGCTAGATTCTACAACTGTGAGGTTTCAGATGACTGATGGGTGTGGGTGAAAGGGTGATGATGAGGCATTTGGTTTAGATGGTTAAAATTTGGAGGGTGACTCCATTCATTCTCTCTGCATGACAGATCCTCTTATTTTAGGATCAGGGATGATCCCTTAGAGTGCATTTTCCAAATCTGCTTAATTAGAATTTTCTACTCTTAGCAGGCACCTCATGTGATACTTACGATCAGACAAAATTAGGAGAGTGACTTGCTGCTCAGAGTGTGGTCTGTGGACCAGCGTACTCTCTCTCACCTGAGAGTTGTCAGAACTGCAGAATCTCAGCCTGTCCTCAAGACCTGTTGAATCACTCTGTGGTTTAACAAATTCCCCACTTGACTATAAGCGTGTTAAGGTTTGAGAAGTACTGATTAAAACAGTAGTTCCCAATCTCTTATAAGAATTACCTGGACTGTGCCTTCAAAATATACCATTTACCAGGCCTTTCCTTGAATATCCTGATTCAGTACATCCAGATGGAACCAGGCAATCTGTATTTTTTTTAAAGTTTGTTTATTTTGGCAGAGCTATAGTGTGTGCACGTGAGCAGAAGTGGGGAAGGGGCAGAGAGAGAGAGAGAGAGAGAGAGAGAACTCCAAGCAGGCTCCCTGCTGTCAGTGTGGAGCCTGATGTGGGGCTTGAACTCATGAACCATGAGATCATGACCTGAGCTGAAACCCAGAGTTGGATGCTCAATCGACAGAGCCACCTAGGCTCCCCAGGCAATTTTTTTTTAAACGTTTTTTTTTTCAGTGTTTGTTTTTGAGAGAGAGAATGTGTGGAGGAGGGTCAGAGAGGAAAACAGAGGATCCGAAGTGGGAGAGGTGCTGACAGCAGACAGCCTGATACGGGGCTCAGACTCACGGACTGTGAGATCACGACCTGAGCCCAGGTCAGACGGTTAACTGACTGAGCCACCCAGGGGCCCCAGCAATCTGTATTTTTAATAAACCCTATTTTTCCTAGAGGTTCAGAATCTCATGGTTGGAATAAAGCTTAAAGGTTATTGAATCTAGTCCTTCAGCTGATGTATATGCCCCCCTCACCCCCCCCCCCCATGGTTGCTTAGTGTTTTCTAGCCTCTGCTGATCCTGCATTAGTAGGGCTCCCCTGTATCTAGGGCATCCTATACCATTTTTGGACCACTTTAAATGTTAGAAAGTTTGCTTTTTGTTTTGATATTCAGCCTAAATTTGATTTTCTTTAACTTCAGCCAGTTGTCCTAGATCTATTCATTTTATATACTTTTACACAGACTACAGCTGATAAAATGGTTTGGTGAAAAATGGGCAAGTTTGTTTTAATTGCCTTTTAGGATAAAGGCTCCAGTGTATAAACGGGTAACACCTAATGGAGAAATCCAGAAATTGATCATCACAGAGGAGGTAATAAAGATAAATTCTTATTTTCCTTCTTAAAAAATTTCTTTGGTGTATATATTTATAAGGTGGGGAGGAAAATGAAACAAAGCTGACCCCCTGCCAAATATAATTTTCTTTGATCATTTGCTAAAAATGGACATATATTTAGCCTCTAGCTCTTAAAAACTGTCAGTTTGTTCCCTTTCATTTCTCAGGAACAGCAAAGCGTCGGTTTTCCTGAATAATTTTGGAAAATAACACCCATGTGTTTATTTAAAGTACTTTGAGATATAATTGTTTAAGTTGTGATGCATTAATAAAATTTACAGAAACTTTGAGGGGACATCACCTTGGTAAAAACATCAACTATGAGAAAACTACTTAAAAACACTAATTTTTTCTCAGTTATTTAGTAAATTTTCAGAAATTTTGCTGACATGTAAATTCCATGAGAATGACGACTTTGTCTCTTGTCACCACTCTATCTTGGATTGAATGAATATATGAATATACATGTTATATTCATATATGAATATATGAATATACGTGTTTGCGAATTTGTGGTAGTATCGAGAGTGCAGCTAACTTTGTTTTACAAGACGTTATTACAAAGAAAGGCCCTAGTCTGGACTCTATCTAACGGCCTGATGCACTGCAGACAGCAAGAATACGCCCTTATGCTGTGGCTGCGGTTCTCCGGAATATCAAGTTCACTAAAGATCGATACGACAGCTTCATTGAACTTCAGGAGAAACTACATCAGAACATTTGCAGGTTTGTCGTTGCATCTTCTGTCCTCCTTACCTTCCTCTGTCCCTTCCCCCCTCTTTTTCCTTTTTACCCTTTTCTCTCTCTCTCTCTCTACCCCCCCTTCCCTCCCTCCTTCCTTTCTTCTTCAGATTTTTTCAAAGCGTTTCTAAATTAATCTGTGAGTAACAAGTTTAAATTTGCTTAGCTAAATTGCAATCAGTTTAAATTTTACCAGACAGCTATATGTTACTGCTTATAAACTGTGCATAGATGGAGAAACAAGAGCTCTGTTGGGAAAACTGTATGGAGAAGAAATACCTAGTCCTAGAGATTTCCTTGGTTTTTATGTTTGTGTTATTGTTGTTTGGTTCAAATTCTTAGTAGTACATTATACTACTAAATGTTAAATGGTGGTAATTTGAAGTATGACCTGTCATTTTAAAATGGAAAAAGTGGAGCGCCTGGGTGGCGCAGTCGGTTAGGTGTCCGACTTCAGCCAGGTCACGATCTCGCGGTCCGTGAGTTCGAGCCCCGCGGCGGGCTCTGGGCTGATGGCTCGGAGCCTGGAGCCTGTTTCCGATTCTGTGTCTCCCTCTCTCTCTGCCCCTCCCCCGTTCATGCTCTGTCTCTCTCTGTCCCAAAAATAAATAAAAAACGTTGAAAAAAAAAATAAAATGGAAAAAGTTTGGCTTGATGTCTCTTCTTGAGTATAATTATAAATTTGACAGATGAAACTTGAGACTTCTAAGTAACTGAATTTTCTTACTTATTGGACATTACTGTTCATCATTTCCCATGTGCTCCTTTAGCGCAGTGATCTTCAAACCTGTATAATTCCTGAACTCCTAAAGGTCAAGGAAGGTAACAGTGGGAGTCTTTGAACTAACTTCAGCATGTAAAAAATCCTAATGGAAGTAAATGGTATATTTATGGGTAAAATCAAGCTTTAGCTAACATAGCAAGGTTTTTTTGTATTGGTCCTGAAATATATCAGCATATCTCATGCTGATCAAAAGGTATGATTAACAGTTACAGATGTCTTGACTAAAAATAGAAAAATTTATTAATTGTGGTAATTGCAGTTTGGTAAACTGGAGACTAGAAGAGGCTTTTGTGTAAGTGATGGGGAAGGGGTGGAGGGGACCCTGGATGTTTTCTTCTGGGATGAAGTGTTTTAAAAATAAAACATCAGTAGGTCTCTATTTCCAGAAACATCTTTGTTTATGTGGTAAAAGAAACTTTTTCAGTTTCTCAATATTCCCAGTTCTGCTGTAAAAATAGTCTGTGTGTTAGCTTGTTAATGTCATTATTAAGCAAAACAATGAGAATTTAAATATCTCAAATGAACAAAACAAAAGATTTCTGACCAGCATAGGTATAGCTAGTAAGTGGTTGAGCCCGATTATATGTTCTGGACATACTTTATTTGAAGAATCTATTTTTAACTAAATTGGAAGGCATTTATTTCCTCACTTAATTCAGCTTTAACTTCTCTTTATGTGGTATTTCTGGGAATCCTGAGCTTTTTCTACGGGGAGAAATAAACTACATCCTGATACTCTGGTGTGCCAGTGTCCTTACCTGTCACTAAATCTTAATTAACCTCCTGCATGGGCTTTGGAAACTTTTTTCCAAGAAATACACTCATCTCATTTACGTTATCAAATGTATTGGCATAAAGTGGTTCACGATGTTTTCTTAGAGAGAGAGAGAGTGTGTGTGGAGGAGGGGCAGACGGGGGAGAGAGAATGTACCAAGCCGAGATGGGGCTTGAGCTGAGGTGGGGCTGATCTCACGAATAAGGAGGTCATGACCTGAGGGGAAATCCAGAGTAGCTTAACCCACTGAGCCTCCCAGGTGCCCCTCTTAATGTCTGTAGTGATACCACCTTCTCATTCCTGTCTGTTCCCTTGCTCACTGTGGCTGGAGGATCGATCGTATTGATCTAAAAAACCCAGCTTTTGGTTTTATTGACTTTTTCCCTCTTTGATTAGGTTCTGTGTAGGGCAAACTGCTAATCCGGAGGCAAGACCTTTCTGTCTACTTGACCCCTTCCCACAGGAAACAGGTTTTTGGTCTGCATGGACACTGTTCTTCCGATAGTTCTTTCTCTGTCCTCGAGTAACTTCCTCACGTGTGTGCGCTGATCAGTACTCAGCGGAACCCTTGAGGGGGTTCCTCTGCAGATGTGCAGGATTCTGATAGCCCTGTCCACTTCAGTACTGTTTCCGGTCAACTCCAGCAGTCTTGGTCTCCCCAGACTCCCCGTTACGTCTCTTCAACTCAGGAGTCTGCTGATCTCCAACCCTGTCCCCCTTCCCTGCCTTACAGCGTGGAAACCCCTCGAGGCAGTCAGCCGGGCAGTCGTGGGGCTCCCTTCATTGATTTGCTGTCTGTCAGGGATTGCCTTCACTGCCTCATGTCCAGGGCCACCCATGAAACAGTTTCCTGTATTTTGCCCCTTTTGTGGTTTCAGGCAAGAGTGTAAATCTAGTCTGTTACTCCATCTTGGCCGGAAGTGTCCAGTGAATTTTTACCTTTTTCATCTCTAGAATCCATTTGGTTTCTTAAACAAACAAAACTTTTTTTTTTTTTTTTTTGGAGAGAGAAACCGTGTACGTGCAGGGGAGGTGCAGAGAGAGAGGGAGACAGAATCCAAAGCAGGCCCTAGGCTCCGAGCTAACAGCAGACCCCTAAGTGGGGCTCTAACTCACTGACCATGGGATCATGATCCAAGCCGAAGTCAGATGCTCAACCCACTGAGCCACCCAGGTGCCCCCTCTTGGCTTCTTCTTAAGTGTTTCTTTCTTTCTTTTTTTTTTAATTTTTTTTGCTGTTATTTCCTTTTCTGCTCCTTATGTGCATATTTTCCCCATAATTCTTGAACATTTTTTATGGTAGGAGCTTTAAAATTTGCATGGTGATTTGACAGTCTGGGTCATCTTAGCATTGGTTTTTACAGACTGGTTTTTTGTCTAGAGTAGGAGTCCCATTTCCCTGTCTTTTGATTGCACATAGAATGTTATGTTATGGGTAAGGTTCTTGATTTTCTCTGAGGAGTGATTTTGTCTTGCCAGCAAAGACTTTTGAATACTTAGACTCAGATTCAAAACACTTAGCTAGGCGAGACCTCTGCAGTTGGCAACCACTGAATTTCCCACTCTGTTCTTTCAGCTCTCCCCTGCTTTTTCAGGGCAAGACTTTACAATTTTTGCCAGTATGATAGGGAAATCTTGATTTCTAACTTCTTTTTAGGTTGCATATTTTCATATATCTGGGATAGATTTTGTGTCTTAAGGGGTGTCCTACTCCAGTTTTACACATTGTCCTGTATTTTCTTTTGAATAATTTTTGTAGTTCCTTCTGTGAGTGTATGTGTGTTTATCTCTTGTTTTTCCAAATGCATAGCTCTTTGATTCATATGGAATTTATTTTTTTCTGATGGGTTTGAAATCGAAATTTAGTGACCTTTTGTGGGGATACTCTTAGGATTAAGGAATCATTACTATCTTAAAAAAACACACACGGGCGCCTGGGTGGCTCAGTCGGTTGGGCGGCCGACTTCGGCTCAGGTCATGATCTCACGGTCCGTGAGTTCGAGCCCCGCGTCGGGCTCTGTGCTGACAGCTCAGAGCCTGGAGCCTGTTTCAGATTCTGTGTCTCCCTCTCTCTGACCTTCCCCCGTTCATGCTCTGTCTCTCTCTGTCTCAAAAATAAATAAACGTTAAAAAAAAAAAAATTAAAAAAAAAACCCCACACACATGGACCTTCTTACACATGGATTTGAGTTAATGTATCTAAACTTACAGAACTGTGTATTACAACCTGTGATATTTCTGGAGTTACTATCTTCCGGAAGCACATAACTCGAGTAAAGTAACACTTCTTTGTGCTTGTTAACAGTTTTATTTCTTAAATTTCTTGTTACCTGTCTTGAAGGATGACCAAGATTTATTTCTTACAACTTTTGAAAACTATTTCACAGGTCGTGTAATGTGGACCTTCATAAAATCCTTGATTGCCAATGCATTTTATCTAGTGTGTATATGCACTTATACATAAATACTAAAATATATTTGTATTTCCCTCTAAAACTAATTTTAAGAAGTCTTAAGAATGGCATACATTTTGACCAAGTTTCTTTTTGAATTGTCTTTCAGAGCTAAGTTTGTGACACTGTGTGCTAAGACTGTAGGCCTTTAGATTCTAAATTAGTATTAATATTGTTCCTGGCTCTGTTTTATATTCCTGTTTCTATTTCTTTCTCTCCTAATCTTAACTTGCTATAAATTCCTAAAATTTCCTTAAATCCTTTGCACATAAACTGTAGAACAAATGAAATTAATACCTTCTGAACTTCCCTTGCACATTAAATTTTAAGTGTAATTCACAGTTCTTTAATTTTTTCCCTTATTGAAGTCATACAGCTTTGTGACAGAAAATTAAGGAAAATATAGAAAAACCAAAAAAACACAGCAGTTTGGTAGTTTATTCTAATGAAACATTTGTTCACTTGAAGACCCAAAGAGGAGTTAAAAGAAAAAGGGAGTGTTCACTAATGTCCTAGTTAACACAGTACTTGGGAGAGCACTGCAGCAAGGAGTCTATTCTGGCTCCTGGAATGTGTTTTAAGTAGCTTTACAATTTCTCATTACTTTGGATGGCTGTGAGAATTTGTTCATTATACTCTTCTAAACTTGCCTTGTAATAACAGGCTATTTTAGGGAAGTGTCAAAAATCGTTTTGTTAAAACGTCTGTTAGCTCCCGAATATCTGCTTTGGACTATTAGAACTTGTTTTGTCTGTCCTCTCCCTCTTTTCTCTCAACATTTAGGAAAAGAGCCTTGGTTGCTATTGGTACCCATGATTTGGACACTTTGTCAGGCCCTTTTACTTACACTGCAAAGCGACCTTCGGATATCAAATTCAAGCCTCTAAATAAGACCAAGGAGTATACAGCCTGTGAATTGATGAACATATACAAGGTAGATTGTTTTTTTTATCTTATGCAATAGCTCTCCATAAATCAAGAAAATTCCTTTAATGTCTGGTCTTGGAATAGGGAGATGTAAATGACTACTTTTAATTTTTATTTTTTTTAATTATTTTTTTTTTCAACATTTATTTATTTTTGGGACAGAGAGAGACAGAGCATGAATGGGGGAGGGGCAGAGAGAGAGGGAGACACAGAATCGGAAACAGGCTCCAGGCTCTGAGCCGTCAGCCCAGAGCCTGACGCGGGGCTCGAACTCACGGGCCGCGAGATCGTGACCTGGCTGAAGTTGGACGCTTAACCGACTGCGCCACCCAGGCGCCCCTTAATTTTTATTTAAAAAAAATATTTTAAATGAGTCCTTTTAAAAAACTGTGTCTTAGCTCCATCCACGAGCTACTGATTCCTTTGATCTAGAGTGTGGCCTGGGCATATTTTTGTTACTTTTTTAACCTCTTGGTGATTTTAATCTACAGCTAGAATTGAGAACCAATGCAGTGGAATATGCCACATTGTGATATTCCTGTCCAGGTATAATTAAACCTCATGAGAATACGAAGAATAAGATTAAGCTAGTTTTTTGTGAGAAACAATATTACAATGTATCTACCTCCTACTGTTTAGCATTTTAGGTTCCAGCACTTAAAATCATTTAGTAGTCACTTTAAATGGCATTTGAAAAATAAAAGTAGTAGGTATCATTCAGAAAAAGCAGCTCTTATCCTTGGCCTGATTGGCCAGTGATTTCCTTCCTGTTGAGGTAGTTTTGTGATGGTTTGTGTTTTGCTTGAGACCATTCAGGCTTGCAAATCTGTTTTCAGTCTTGAAAAATGGCCAGGCTGTGTTCTCATCTCTCTTCTGTTGGAGAGGAGGTATACAAGGCTATTGAGATATTTATATTAGCAAATCAAATCTAGAACTTTCTCTCATTTGGGACCGTTTTATTATTTTTCTGTGCTAGATAGGTGTGTAAACTAATTCATAATTTGGCTTACTTTTTTTCAGACTGACAACCACCTTAAACATTACTTACATATCATTGAAAATAAACCCCTGTTCCCAGTTATCTATGATAGCAACGGTGTCGTCCTTTCAATGCCTCCAATCATCAATGGTGAGTTGTTTCTTGAGCCTCAGGGTTTTTTGTTTGTTTTCTGTTTTTTGGGTTTTTTTCTGTTTTATCCTTCAATATTTCTGCAGAATTGAACTTTAGACTTCGCTGAATCAAATCAAATCTTCATCTGGAATCTCAGAATTTTGTAGATTTCATTGTAATGGTTTTTATTTAATAAACGTTTTACTGGTGTTTTTATATAACAAAAAAAATTTTTTTTTAACGTTTATTTTTTGATAGCATGAGAAGGGCAGAGAGACAGACAGAGGATCTGAAGCGGGCTATGCACGGACAGCAGTGAGCCCAGTGCCGGGTTCAAACTCATGTACCGTGAGACCATGACCTGAGCAGAAGTCGGATGCTCAATCGACTGAGCCACCCAGGCGCCCCTTTAATTTTATTTATTTATTTATTTATTTATTTTTTTTTTTTTTAATTTTTTTTCAACATTTATTTATTTTTGGGACAGAGACAGAGCATGAACGGGGGAGGGGCAGAGAGAGAGGGAGACACAGAATCGGAAACAGGCTCCAGGCTCTGAGCCATCAGCCCAGAGCCTGACGCAGGGCTCGAACTCACGGACCGCGAGATCGTGACCTGGCTGAAGTCGGACGTTTAACCGACTGTGCCACCCAGGCGCCCCTAATTTTATTTTTTTTAGTGTTAATTTATTTTTGAGAGAGAGAGAGACAGATGGAGCATGAGTGGGGGAGGGGCAGAGAGAGAGAGGGAGAGAGAGAGAGAGAGAGAGAGAGAGGGAGGGAGAGAGAGAGAGAATCGCCAGCAGGCTGTCAGTGTGGAGCCCCACTCAGGGCTCAAACCCAGGAACTGCGAAGTCGTGACATGAGCTGAAGTCAGACACTCAACTGACTGAGCTCCCGCCAGGGTCCTCCAGTATATAACGTTTAAATGTGTAAATATTGGTACATAGGTACTTATTGATGCCAGTCTCTGGATTCTGTCCTCTTCTTCCAGAGGGTGTTGATATTTTGGTTTTAGCCTGTGATTTGCTTGGTTAAGCTCAAATTCTGTCTAACCTGCTATTTTTTTTTTTCCCCAATATATGAAATTTATTGTCAAATTGGTTTCCATACAACACCCAGTGCTCATCCCAAAAGGTGCCCTCCTCAATACCCATCACCCACCCCCCCTCCCTCCAACCCCCCCATCAACCCTCAGTTTGTTCTCAGTTTTTAAGAGTCTCTTATGTTTTGGCTCTCTCCCACTCTAACCTCTTTTTTTTTTTTTTTTTTTTTTCCCCTTCCCCTCCCCCATGGGTTTCTGTTAAGTTTCTCAGGATCCACATAAGAGTGAAACCATATGGTATCTGTCTTTCTCTGTATGGCTTATTTCACTTAGCATCACACTCTCCAGTTCCATCGACGTTGCTACAAAGGGCCAAATTTCATTCTTTCTCATTGCCACGTAGTACTCCATTGTGTATATAAACCACAATTTCTTTATCCATTCATCAGTAACCTGCTATTTTATAGTTAAAACTTTTAAGCTGAATTTCGGCCCTCTTTTTCTCAGTCCTGAGGGCTTGTTTGATGAGGCAACTTGAATGTATTCACAAAATTTAATGACCTCAGAGCCGTAGATGTTACCCTTTTGGAGAGGAGAAGGTTTAGTTGATTCATGATGAGAAGAGTTTGTTGTCCTTGAGGTCTTGGACTTGAGCTGTTACAGTGGTTCAGAACCTGAGCTTCAGAGTAGCCGGACTGAGACCATATCATAGCCTTGCTGCTTCATGGATTGGGGTCAGGGTCAAGGAGCTCAAGCTCTGAGTGTTTGTTCTGCCTGCAGTTCCGGCACAGGGTTGTGGTGAAGGTGCCGGCAGAGTAGCTGGTGGGCTGAATGCACTTAGTGACAGCTGGTTACTGTTTTGATGCACCTGCTTGCAGTGGGGGCTTAAAATAAAAGTTGCATTTTCACCTTACCTCTGAGATATCAGTTTATATCGTGTCCTAATTGAAAATGTCATTCCTGTGTTGGAGAGCTTTTGTAGTGCACCTGTATTTCTGAAACTGATTGTTTTTGTTACCTTGTGTTGCAGGAAATCATTCCAAAATAACTGTAAATACTCGAAATGTATTTATTGAATGCACAGGAACGGACTTTACTAAGGTAAGTGGAACAGATTCCACTTTTATACTGTCGGACAGGACAGATTTTATTTCTGGCCAAGGCTATATGGCTGAACTACAAGTGTTGATTTCGTAGATGGGAACATACTTCAGAAATTTAGAAAATTAGAAAACTGTAGATGTTCTGTACTTGGTAATGGTGTGTTCATTTAATCAACAAACCTTTAATGAGTACTTCTGTCTTTCCAGTGCTGTGAATTTAATGAGGTACAAGTTTCTTGACTTTAAGGAACTCATTCTGGTGGGAGAATTAGCCGTATACCTAACTGTAAAATTGAGAAATGGAATAAAGTGTTGTATAACTTGTTTGTTTTAGTTGGCTTAATTTAAATGCTGAGTAATTTGGTGCCTTGTGTACCTGGTAATAAGTTTTTAAAAATGAACTGGCTATAAAGAAGCATTATTTAGCAAGTTGACAAAGGGCATGTGCATGTGATGATACCTAGAGTATGTAGAATACTAGTTCGGTCACTTTTAGTAAATACGTATATTAGATTGCTGTGAAACACTCCCCCACCCCCGATTTCTTTACACGGGTTAAGTAAGGCCTAAGGTGAGGTGACAGGTAAGCAAATTGGGAAAGATAAGCTTGAACGGCAGGAGAAGCCTGGCCTGTAGAAAAAGGGCAGATAAATGGCATCTAATACATCTTAACAGGATTGGACACCACTGTAAGGTATTTCATTTATAACTTTTATGGGCCATAGTTGCCGTCAGAAATCCTAGAGTGATAATGGCTTACACTATTTACCGAGTCAAAAGAATTCATACGTCAGCAGACCTTTAGGTAGCTTTCCTAAATCTTACATTTAAACAGTGAAGGGTATGTAAAAGCAAAGCCTATATCCCAATAAGTTTACTGTATTTTTTTCTGAGAATATTTTTCCAGTTAAAAACTTTAAGAAATCTGTATGGCCCTTGCAGTATGCCAGGCATTGCTCTCACATTAAAACATTTAATCTTCATAATAACCAGATGAGACTGTAGGAATTTTACTGTCTCCATGTAACAGATGAAGATGGTGAACTACAGAGATGGTAAGGAACTGGCCCAAAGTCCGGTTACTAGTGAGTGGTTGAGCCAGGAGTCGGGTGCCTGGCTGCAGAGATCTAGGACACTGATGAGGTTTACCCCCAGACCTAGCCGTTTGTCTCCCTTGGAACTTGGTGAACCCAAGGGGGAGGGCCGGGGGAAGTGGATGATTTGTTTCAGTCATGGATTGTTAACTCTCAGAGAACTGAATAAATGCAGACCACCTGAAGGTACGGCTAGGCCTACTTTAGCTCACAAGCTCTTATTCCAATCCTTTTTAGAATGTATATATAAAGTCTCATTTTTAGATGTTTGAGGACTAAATTAAATTTTCACTTCCATCTGAGTGAAGAGAGAATATATCTGTAGATTACAATATTTGTCTTTTCCTTTTTTTTTTTTTTTTGCAGGCAAAAATAGTTCTCGATGTTATTGTCACCATGTTCAGTGAATATTGTGAGAATCCGTTCATGTAAGTTCATTTGACACCTTTATTGACAGCCTGTTCTGAAGGCAAAGCAGTGAGGCCTTGTGTTAGACATAAAGATGAAAAACGTGGCTCTGGTGATTACAATATATCCGGTCTTTGCGGGGGCTAAGATCCGAACATAAATGTATAAAATAAAAAGTGATAAGTACTTTAAAATAAATTTCAGTGACGTTCTGGCTGTAAGGGCAGGTTATTGCCAGCTGAGGCACCTGGGCAGACCTCGTGGAGGCAACGAAATTTAAGCTGTGTTTAAGGATCGTTGGATTTGAGGATGTAAACATGGAGGGGCAGCTGAGGAACAGCTAAACAAGTAGGGAAGCACGTAGGAGAGCAAAGCATTTATCCTCTATGTATCACTAAGATCTCTGTATTTTTTTCCAGAGCCTATTGTTGGCTTAGGCAACATTTAAACGGCCCTTGCTGCGTATCAGCATCATTGTTCATTCAAGTTTTCATCATAATTCAGAATAGCTGCATCACTGCAGAGCCCACGCCCGAAATCGCGCGGCAGTGCCAGTTTTGTTGCTTGATGCGCCCCTGAGCGGTTGCGTAGCCAGCTTTCGTGGTGTAACACAGCACCCTGGTGAAGGCTGGAGTGTGTGCGTCCGTGTTGGCGGGGAGCCCACAGGGGAAGCGTGCTTTGCAGCACCGAGAAGAGAACGTCAGGCGTGTGCTGCCCCAGGAGAGATGGGAGCCACGGGGAGTGCAACAGCAGGGGGGCGGCGAACGCAGGGGGATTAATCCAGGCGGCAGTGTTGGAACGTGAATGGATTGAATGTGTTGAGGCTACTGTTACAGGCCGAGTGAGAGACTTGTGAGCCATACGTTCATTTCTAGACTCCCTGCCTTTTTTTTTTTTAAGTGTTTTATTTCTGGCTTTCTCTTTTTTTTTTTTCTAAGGGTTGAAGCCGCTGAGGTAGTTTTTCCTAATGGAAAATCGTACATCTTTCCAGTAAGTATTTAAGAAGTGGACTTGATAACACAGGTGGTAACAATAATGGTGCTAGAGTGCTCGTTGTATGTCCACCCACATGCCAGGCACTATACCATGTGCATTACATGGACATAATCACATCGACCCTGTGAAGGTGGGTGCTGTTATTATGCCCTTTCCCAGATGGAGTTAGAGACCTTCAGATGTTAAATAGCTTGCCTCTTGCTGTTAAGTGGTAGAGCTGTGTGACAGTTGGGCTTCAGCCACCAGCTCCGTTATGTGACCACAGTACGTGGCCAGAATTCCTCTGATTTCTTCTAGGAGCTAGTTAACTGGGTAATTTATAGTCTGACCCCTTTTAAGATAACTCAGCCCTCCAAGCCTAATTAATCTGTTCACGTTTGAGTTAACAGTTGCTAAAGGCTATCACTGTAACTAAAAATTCCGAATGTATTAGCAGGACTAAGGAATAAGCACGATTATTGTCCAGACGTAGGATCTTAGTAAAAGAAAAAGAAATCTAAACCAACATTATTCTTAACTGACTGGGTTTTTTTCTTCCCCTAAGATGGTTTTATAAATAAAGATGACCATTCCCACACATGACTGTATTAGTCATTTAGTTGTGGTTATGATTCAGTGAGGCCATTCTTTAAGCTCTTTTTCTTTGGAATTTTCACTATTCTTCCGTCACTTAAAAAGTGGATCACAGCCTGGAATAGTTTCTACTATTTAAATAGCTTTTAAAGTAGATGAAACCTGCTGAGGTCAGAACACCCCGTCCTGAAAACAGTAATTTAGCATCCTATTTTATTCTAGAATATTGATGATAATTCAAAATAAACGTATAACTATAGAAAATGTTGAAATTATGGGCAGTATCAGTTAAAAATTTTTAGTGGCTGTTAGCTTTTGTTCTATAATTAACTGATATCTTAAGACTTAGTGACTTAAAACAACAAAGATTTGTTCATGACCGTGAACAATAGAATCATGATTCTGTTGGTCAGCTGGGTAGTTCTGGTCTGAGCTGATTTGGCTAACCTCTGCCAGCCTTGTTCCGGGTCATCAGCTGGTTGGTAGGCTAGCAGCTAGATGACCTTTGATGGCCTCGCTCAAGTCTGCTTAGCCTTGGAGTACCCAGGTCAAGTGTCTGTCACATCCAGCAAGGTAGTTTGGTCTTTATTACATGGTGGCAGTTGCAGGGTTCCCAGCAGCGAGAGAGAGCAAGTCCAGTGCTTCAGTATTTTTAAGCATGGTGTCCTGTTGGCCTAAGCCAGTCATTTTGCTAGATTCAAGGAGGGTGAAATAGACTCTCATTTCTCAGTGTGGAGCCCTTAAGTGTTATATCGTGAGTCCATGGATGCAGCAGAGTTGGGAAGAATTGGCCGTTTATGTGATTTACCATAGTAGTACTTGGAATTAGCCAGAGATAGCTTTTTAGTTTGTTTTACAGTGATGTCTCGAGTTGAGAAAGTTTTTTTCTCTTTAATGTGAAGAACTGTCAAGTATTTTTTGTTTAACTTTTTTTTTTAATGTTTATTTTTGAGAGACAGAGACAGAGTATGAGCAGGGGAGGGGCAGAGAGAGAGGGAGACACAGAATCCGAAGCAGGCTCCGGGCTCTGAGCCGTCAGCACAGAGCCCGACGCGGGGCTCGAACTCCTGGACTGTGAGATCGTGACCTGAGCTGAAGTCGGCCACCCAGCCGACTGAGCCACCCAGACGCCCCAAGAATCGTCAAGTATTAACAAAAGTGAAATATGTACTTTGAGGAAGAAAAAGATACGTTAAAATTTGGTTGACTTTTCTCATGTAGCTAATTCCTTGAATTTGTTTGCGTTATAAAGAGGTTTCATAAATTTGAAATGATGGGATTTCTGAACAGGAGTACTATATCAGTGTTGTCATTTGTGAATTTATTTCCTTATAAATGTAGATTAAAACAGCTCTTCTCGGATTGTCCTCCCAGAAGAGAATGACCTTCTGAGGAACTGATTGTTCCTCATGTGAAATAGCATGTTTTTTAAAACACTTTGGAAGTTCTTCCTAGTCTTCTGTTATTTCATATAAAAGAATAAGAGGACCTGAAAAGATAAGTGGAAGGCAGTGAGAGAGGCTGGTGGTTGATGGTGTGAGCCTTGGAATTAGGCTGCCTGAACATGTCCGTTCACGTGTTTGTTCATTTGCTACTTGGACACACTCATTAATTGTATACCAAGTGCTTATTCTCTTGTGAGCATGTTTGTAAGCACTGGGAATATAGCATCACAACCTCAGCAGCTTACCATTGTTGTGATCGGGGAATAGTTACTCATCTAAAATTTACTATTCTCATTTCACAAATAAGAAATCTAATAGTATCTGTTGTGAGGGTTAAGGTTCTTAACCCTCTTTGAAGTATCTTCAAAGTGTCTTGTACTGTTTAGTTCATATTAACGACTCAGTGAAGGTTGTTTCTGTGGCAGTCAGTAGCATCTGGTTTTGTACTTTTTAAACCCTAACATGCAGTCACATCAGCTCAGGATCTTGATATCAGATCTGGATTCAGTAGATCCATTGTCACTGCTCCCAGCAACAAGGCCAAAGAGTCTGCATTTCTAAGAGGCACTTGGGTGATGATGATGTTTCTGCCTGAGCACTGCATTTTGAATGGCAGGGCTCTGGCCCATTGTCCTTACTTGAATCCAAACATTTTTAGATACAGCCTTTTTTGCTAGTGGTAGTTACACTTTTGAGAGTAATTTAGTGATAAGAAACATTCATAGATATGTGTGCAAAGGTGCCGAAAAGCCTGAGTTTTATACATATTTGTTCCTACCTAACATGGCACAGTTATGTGCTGTTTGAAGGAGAGTGAGTACCGATTTATGAGATGCTTCCAGCCCTACCTTCTAGAGCAGATTGATGATCGCTAGGACTGCCTGGGGGCGCCTGGTCGCATTCCCCACCAGAATAAATGATAAGAAAGGAGTTTCTTTGTAACACTTAGATTTAGCTTAATGGTGATATTTGATAGTCCGTACACGGTGGTATTTGAACTCTTTCTTGGTCGTATACACCAGCTTGCATGAGAGGAGATTCAAAATCCTTAGGATTTATAAGCATCTTAGAAATGATGTACCAGGGTTTTATTGTAGAGAGTGGTGATTGATCATCTAAGAGAAAAGTATTTGACATTTTATATTTCTGAGAAGTTCCTGTTGTCTAGCAAGTAGAATGTTCAGTTATGAACGTAATGTAGCAGATTTATTCTTCCATAATGTTTTCGAAACATTATGTTTATTTTCAGTGTCTCGCTCTAACAACGGTTTTTTGGGAGGGCAAACTGCACAGTAAGATGACGTAAAATTAGAGTCTAACACTGTAGCTGACAGGGAATGACTGAAGCTTCTCAAACTTTTTCTCTTTGAAGGAACTGGCTTACCGAAAAGAGATAGTGAGAGCTGATCTAATTAACAAAAAAGTTGGAATCAGGTACGCTTTGAAAACATTTATTTACTGTTGGAGAGAATTCAAGAATGAAATACCCACAGGACTTTAATTTTTCTTGGAAGAATGCTTAGGGTTTTCATATCTTTTCAGAGTAAGTGATAATAAATCCTCTGTTGTGATATCTAGTGTCTAACGGAACTCCGAAAGAAAGGTGATACTTAGAGTATTTTAAAACAAAATATAAGCATTTTTAAAAAAATTTTTTAATGTTTATTTATATTTGAGAGAGACAGAGACAGAGTGTGAGCAGGGGAGGGGCAGAGAGAGAGGGAGACACAGAAACAGAAGCAGGCTCCAGGCTCCGAGCTGTCAGCAGAGAGCCCGACCCGACGCGGGGCTCGAACTCAAACCATGAGATCATGACTGAGCCCATTGAGCCACCCAGGCGCCCCAAAATATAAGCATGTGTTAAGTAAACCAGTGAAGTTTATGGATTGTACATTCCTGTTTCAGAGAAACTCCAGAAAATATTGCCAAGCTTCTAACCAGGATGCATTTAAAGTCAGAAGTAATAGGCGACGGGAATCAGATTGAGATTGAGATCCCTCCAACCAGAGCTGACGTTATCCACGCATGTGATATTGTGGAAGACGCAGCTATTGCTTACGGATATAACAACATTCAGATGGCCCTCCCGAAAACATACACCATAGCTAATCAAGTAAGATTGCACCCTTAAATAAATATTCCTTATTGTGAGAGACTGATTATTGAATGGCAGGAAGGTTTTGGGAAAAACAGAACATAGGAATTAAGTAGCATTTGGACATGCCGTGCCATGAGAGGCATTTGCTATGGAGAGGATACAAAACAGATGCCCAGTGGATTAGAGTAAGTTGAAAACTTGTGATGGCTAGTACTTGAAGAAAGACAGGTTTCGAGTTTGGAGCCCTTTTGAATCTTTAACTGGGATATTCATTTCCTCAACCTGGCCTGAAGGCAGAAGTTTGGTGTGGGAGAGGTCAAGTGGGGGTTTGTACATCTGTGTAGGAATAGTGGGGTAGTGGGGCGGTGGGGAGGGCTAAAACGGGGGTGCTAGCGGTATTAGGATGGAAGGGGGTTTTCCTTTTAATGACATGTTTTGTTTAAACCTTCTGCTAGTAGGAAATTTTATTGAGGTGAAATAAAGTGAAATATCTTTTTTTCAGTTTCCTCTTAATAAGCTCACAGAGCTCCTACGGTATGACATGGCAGCCGCCGGATTCACCGAAGCGCTTACCTTTGCTCTGGTATGTCCTGTGTGCTTGTCTGTGCAGCTGATTGTTGACAGTGAATCCCTGAATTACTGTATTCTCTGATTCCTGACACGGACTTACAAAAGCCGGACTGCTAACATTTCCAGGTTCTAGAAAAATGTTTTCACTTGAGAACGTACAATTTCTAGTGAAGAAATGTTTTCTTTTTAGTCACTGAAAATCATGAAGGACAAAACAGTCTTAAATGACAGATAACTGTGTATTTTTTATTAGCATGGAAATGTTAAGGGTTGAATTCGCAATGAATTTCATAACCAGACTGATGAAGTTAGAATATTTAGTCTTAATTTGGTTGTGTCTGTGCCCACTAGATGCCGCCCTGGTTAAGGGTTTGTGGACTGTTACACATTAAACTGGTCTTTGAACATGTTCACAACATTTGCTTTGAGTTGAAAAGCTGACATAAAAGGCTTGAATCAGGAAATGAATTTTATTACAAAATAGAAGGAAATCCCCTTCCCCCTGCAGATTGACCATTTGAAAAGAATAAAATATGTATGCCGTTTATAGTTCCTTCTTCTCTTGCTGAGCATTTATGTGGTGCCTACAGTGTGGTTCTTGAGTATTCAAGCAAGCTTCTGCTTAATGACATAGGGCAAAACCCAAACCAAAGGAAAACAAAACTAATTCGTTTTCTCCCCTCAGCTCGACTCCAGACATAGACTTCTCAGTGTTGTATTTACAGAAGGCAGGAGTGGGGGCTACGCTACTACGTATGTGGGGAGAGGGAGATGCAACCTCTCTGGGTCCTTTTAGTGAGCATTTGCATTTGTATTTGTAGGATGCTAACATGGGAAGGGACCTCACGGATCTTCTCGGTCAACATTTTCATTTTGCTGATTCACTAGTCCTTTATTTAGATTTTAAATTTGTTTTTTTAATTGTTTTTAATGTTTTATTTCTTTCTGAGAGAGAAACAGAGCATGAGCCGGGGAGGGGCCAGAGAGAGGGAGACACAGAATCCAAAGCAGGTTTCGGGCTCTGAGCTGTCAACGCGGGGCCTGACATGGGGCTTGAATTCATGAACCTTGAGATCATGAGCTGAGCTGAAGTCAGACGCTTAACTGACCGAACCACCCAGGTGCCCCAAGAAATGTATTGCATTTTATTTTATTTAAAAATTATTTTTTAACATTTATTTATTTTTGAGAGAGCAAGACACAACGCAAGCAGAGAAGGGGCAGAGATGGCGGAGGGATGCAGAATCCAAAGCAGGTTCCAGGCTCCGAGCTGTCAGCACAGAGCCCAACGCGGGCCTCGAACCCACGAACGGTGAGATCATGACTTGAGCTGAAGTCGGACGCTTAACACCCAGGTGGGTGGCTCATTCAGTTAAGCATTCGAGTTTGGCTCAGGTCATGATCTCATGGTTCTTGGGTTAAAGCCCTACGTTGGGCTCTGTGCTGACAGCTCAGAGCCTGGAGCCTGCTTTGGATTTTGCGTCCCTCCCTGCTCTCTGCCCCTCCCCTGCTCATGCTCTTTCTCAAAAATAAATAAATGTTAAAAAAAAAAAATTAAATGAAGTGACATAGGATTGATTTGAAAGGATTCAAAACTTGTACAGAACCATGTAGAGTAAACCATGACTGTTCCCTTCTGTTGGCCCTCTGGATTCTAACCCTATTTTCCTCCCCAGAACTAACTGCTGTTTAGACTTCGGCATGTGTGTTTCCCTGCCTTTTTGCAGAAGTAGTGTTTAAAAAGAAAAAATTTAAACTGCTTCTAATCTCAGTCCGTTATCCTCCATTGTTGTGATAAAGTACAAGGTCACTCACATACCTACCTGTGTTGCTGTGCAGAACGATGTTTTTTTTTAATACAGATGAGTTCTTTTTGAGAGTAGATTGCATTATTTAAATTGCATTTCCTCATTCATCACATTATATCTTGTTATAAAACCGCCTCCGTGTTGTAGAGAAAATTTGATTATTCCCAGTGTGCCTGCCATGATTCTCTACCTCTGCAGCCATGGCAGATCAGGGAGCTTTTTTCTGCTCTGCCTGGATGTGGCTTCAGTATCCTTCCCAAGAGAGGATGGCAAGAATCATTAGAACTGGCATTGACATAAAATCTGAGCCCATCCGTGTTTTTTTTTCCCCCCAAGAGAAATGCAGACTAACTAGCCCTTGAAGACCATTTGGTAAAATAGTGCAATTAGGCAACATCACCTAATGTTGGAGATAGTTCAGTACCCTGATGGTACATCAGTTTTCATGTTAAGTTTTAAACTCCTTTGCAGCAGTTAGCATTAATATGTGATACTTGTTCTTAGTAATTTATTAAGCATCACTGTTAATATTTCTTTGAGCGCTTAGTTTGTGCCAGGTACTTTATTTGCATTATCTTGTTAACTCATTTGTTAGATGTAATGCATCTAATAGTGAGTTTTATTTTCATACCTTCTGCCTATCATCCTGGTTTTGTGACCAGCCTCTTTCTCTGTTTGGGGGGTGAGTGCTTAAGAGTTTATTCCTCAGAGCTTTATCAAGCACAGATGCACAGAAGTTAAATGATCAAGTAGAAAGAATGTTGGGCAGAATTCAGGCCACGTGAATTCTGCTCTTACTCCTGTCATTCTACCGTAAGTCAGTATGTATTTAGCAGATATTATAATGGTAATCAAAACAAAGCCATAGGAACACCAAGGAAAGAGAGAGAAGTTGGAGTCACTAGGAATATATCTGTGGAAGAGGTAGAACTCTGTTGGGGGAAGGCACTTATGGTAAAAGGAAGGAAGGAAGAGTGTAAGATTCAGGGAATGGGTAGCTAGTTGTAAGGGACTAGACTGGTAAGTGAGAGGCCAGCTTAGGAAGGGCCCAAATACAGTTATAGCACCATCAACATGTGGAAAACTTACTTTGCTTCTGTATCATAGATAGAACTCCTTGTAAAAGAACTGTGAATGTGAAGTTATATCTGCTGTGGCCCTGAAGTAGTTGATACATGTATTCTTTTCTTTTTTTTTTTAACTTCTTTATACAGAGAATCTACATTGCTACAAGACTGTAAGTTGACTTATAGCCTTAAATACTTTGTATATTCAATTTAGTCATTGTTTTTCCTTATTTATTTTGTATGTACTTCTTAGTGCTCCCAAGAAGATATTGCTGATAAACTTGGCTTGGACATCTCTGCAACAAAGGCAGTCCACATAAGTAATCCTAAGACAGCTGAATTCCAGGTGAGAATTCTAAGTAGCTAAGAGTTTGAGTAAATACTGAGAGGTGGTACATAAGTTATTATACCTCAGATAACAAAGTCTTAGAGCTTTTTAAAAGTCTCTTCTTGGATAGAGGATAGTTGGTTCCTGCATACTTTGTTGACAAATTCTTAACACCTTTTTGTAATCTTTTCTTGATTGATTTACAGTGGGTCTTTGCTTGCTCTGTGCTGTGTAGCCCAGTCTTATCTGAACTTACCATTTCATTCCTTTCAAATCAGTTGACTTTTTAAGTACTATTTGAAGTTTTCATCTTTTCTACCCATATGTAGTAAATGAGTCAGTAACTATTCACAGTACCTCTGTGAAGTCATTCACTTTGAAATTAGTTGCTACATCAGTTTTTGACTAAGCCGGCTCCGTTTTTTTTCATGGTAATCCTTTAGTTCAATGGCAGTTTCACATAGGGTGTAGGAATATGTCAGTGCGAATGATACTACCTTACTTAGTAAGTGTTAAATGATTTACATTATAGACTACGATATTACCTCGAAGCGCTCTTTTTATAGATTATGATACCTTTGCTTATTAATGACTTTAAACCATCTCCCCTCTTTCATACTGTCTCGCTCTCATTCTGTTTTGCTTACAGGCGCAATTCTTGATGATTTTTCTTTTTTTCTTTTAAATTTTTTTAACGTTTTATTTATTTTTGAGAGAGAGAGAGAGTGCACGCAGGTGAGGGGCAGAGAGAGAGGGAGAAACAGTCCAAAGCAGGTTCCAGGCTCTGAGCTGTCAGCACAGAGCCCGATGAGGGGCTCAAACTCACGAACTGTGAGATCATGATCTGGGCCGAAGTTGGATACTTAACTGGCTGAGCCACCCAGGTGCCCCTCTTGATGATTTTTCTTTAACCGGGTTTGGAATCAAGGGGAATCTTAGAATTGGGAAGAAATGCTTTCAAATAAATTAATGCTGTTAATAACATGTGAACTCTTGAGATAGTTCTGTGGTTTTCACATCTGTAAAAGAAGGCTCAATTCTAAAAATTTTTAAAGTTCTAAAAATGTTAAAATTTAGATTTTTTTTAAAGTTAGATTTAATCTATAAGGCTACCCACTAATGCGGTATATTAGGGCGAGGCTGTTTAAAGAACTAATTGATAATAACATGCACCAAGTACATGAGTTGTTTCTTGGTATTCGGTGTCAGAACTTTGAAGAATTACGCCAATTTGGAAGGATTGTGATCGTAAGTTTGCTTTGAGGCCCACCAGCTTTTCTACTGCTCTCTCTTATGGTGTTCTTTTTAATAGGAGACACTCAAAATCATTTGGGTAGAGGGACCTTTCAGTAAATCTTAACTGGGTTCTTATTTGCGTTTATTCCAGGTTTTCCGTTTTCTCCCAGTTTTGCTTATCAAGCTTGATAGATGTAAGATGAGGGAATGTTCTTTAGGTTTACATTCTGTTTTCTATGTACGTGGAAGGAAAACAAATCAGAAGCACATTAAATATCACTATAAATAGTAGTGGTTTAGCACACTTTCAGAATCAATAATTCTGCATAAAATACATTAGATGAGAGGCTGTCTTTTGGATTCGACAGATTCTGCAGTTTATTCATGGTTTAC
The DNA here is from genome assembly GCF_016509475.1 of Prionailurus bengalensis. NCBI lineage: Eukaryota > Metazoa > Chordata > Mammalia > Carnivora > Felidae > Prionailurus > Prionailurus bengalensis. Next base: position 207,377,454 of record NC_057345.1, on the reverse strand, counting down.
TAGCAGATATATCCTACTGCTACTCATGGGGCTGACAGGTTTCTGTTTGCTTATGGTTAAATGTAAAGTTGTTTGTGGACTTGTAACTCCGTTTATTGTCTAAGCCCGTTCTTTCTCTTGCATAATTCTTAATTTGGGGGTATTTTCTCACAGAGGTGTTAGAGAATGGATGTAAGAAGAAATGTCATTTAGTTAAAACATGTAAATTTTTATTATAATTATAAACAAAATTACAGAACGTTACCACATTCCCCCAAGTCAGCAATAGTATTCTTTAGTATCCTTAAGTAGCCAGTCATTGTTCCCATTTTTCCAGTTGTCTCAAGTTTTTTAATAGTTTGATTTGGCATTCAAATGTTCGTACAAAGTTGATGTGTTTCTTAAGTCTTTTTAATTTACAGATTGCTCCTCTAGCCATCTCTGTCTTTTCCTCTCTCACTTTATTTGTTGAAGAAACGGGGTCATTTGTCCTGTAGAGGTCCCACAGTTAAGATTTTGTGGAATACGTTCCACTGGTCCCCTATATTTCTAGTATGTCGGTAGGTAGATGTAGAAGTTTGATTGGATTCAGTTTTCACTTTTTGTATTGCCCTGAGTTTCTAAACAAGCAAATGAGGCTTATCTGTAAAATGGGGTGGGGGGGACCTAAGAAAAATTATTTACACAGGAAGCTTGTCTGTATTACAGTAAGTTAAGCTTTCTTTTAACACTGCAGTTTTGTTTCTGATTGGTTTGGGCACTTTCTCTCCATTCGCGAACGGGAGCAGTATTTAGAAAAGCACCGAGATTGAGGCCGCTCGCAGCAGTTGCTAGAGTGAGATTGATAGGAAATTCGTTCTCTCTCCTCAACACACATTCTACTAACAAGTCTTAGTAGGGGCTTATTACTGTTACGCCTGTAGGATCTCAGAGGGGCTGCTGTTTTAGTCAGGGTGGTCAGGACAGACAGGCCTTTGTGGGAGAGGACCTGTTGAGAAGAGACCTAAAGAAAGTAAGACCGCCACATGTGAATCCAGAGGAAGAACGTATGAAGTGGAGGTAGGGAGGAGGCATGGAGGCCTGAGGTGGAAGTCTGCTCACGGAGTGTGGCTGAAGCCCGGTACGCCCAGTGGGGGCAGCATGTGTTGAAGTTGGAGAGGATGCCAGGGCCAGATTTAGATACAAGGACCCCATGTAGGGCATGGTTTTATTCACAGTTGGGTGGAAACCTATTAGATTTTTGAGCAGGGGAGGTTCCTGATCTGATTTGAGCTTTAAAGGATCATTGTGGAGAACAGACCATAAGGTAGCAGGAGTGGAAGCCGAGAAACCAGCGTGAGCTCACGCAGTCGTCTGGGCAGAGGATGGCAGTGCTGGTGTCCTACTCCAGAGCCCATGTTCTTGATGATGGTTTCCTAGTACTGCTCATAAAACTGGTCTGGCAACGTGATGCATCAAAAGCCCACCTGTCTCCTTGAGCTCAGAATGAGAAATTTATTTGAGATAGAAGTAGGGAAGCTGTTTTGTTTTTAAGAACTAGGATGTATGGTTGTATTTCTTTGGCTACAAAGCTGAAAACTATAGTCACAGCTTGCCCATAGCAACTGCATAATTTTTTTTAGTGCTTACGTATTTGTGTTCTTTTTTCTCGTTGTCATGGTATTTTAATTGCATTTACATTTTCCCTGGTCTTGGTTTTGAAGAATTTGATTCTGATTTAACTTATATAAATACTTGGGTTTCTTGTAATCTCCTTCAATTTCTTTATAAAATAAAGCAGGATATGAAAATTTATATATTTGAAGTCTTAAATAACCAATCCTAGATATAAGCATTGTATTTATAATACTTGTTTCTCATTTGGGGATCAAGTTTTGTGACTTTTCATTTTTTAAGTTTGGAAGCCAGAATATTTTAAGTTTTTGTCTTGGAATTGAAAATTAAAAATGATTTGGATATTTAGGCATTGCATTTTCCAGAAGAGTCTTGCTGTGAAGCTGTTGAGTTCTGGCCTGGTCACCAGGTCGGTTTGGTTCCCCTTTGGTCAATGCAATTTCACGTGTTCTCCTGTAGGTGGCACGCACTACCCTTCTTCCTGGCCTCCTAAAGACCATAGCTGCGAATCGGAAGATGCCCCTTCCTCTGAAACTGTTTGAAATCTCTGACATTGTAGTGAAAGATTCTAGCAGAGGTAAGAACAAGTCCCCTTTTAGTCCCGCGGAATGCATTTTATTATGAAAATTTCACCTGCATATTAAAAGGTAAGCAGTATGATGACCCCTGTGAATCCAGTGCCCGGCTCAGCAGTTATCAGCACATGGCCAGTCTTTCATCTGTTTGTACTCTAGCCTGCTTCCCCATGTTCTTTTGATGTAGTTCCCAGACATCCTGTCATGTCATCAGCAAACACTTTAGTATGTATTTCTAGAACATAATGTATCTCTAAAAGGTAACAGAGGCCACTCTTGATTTTTAAAAAATAAGCCACACTCTTTTATCATCAAAGACCCAGCTCGTGTTTAAATTTTCCCATTTGTTTCATAAATTTAGTTTTCATGATTGATATGAATCCATCCAAGGAAGCTATTCAAATATTTGGTTGCTCTCTTATTTCTTTAAATGGAAAGCAAATCGTAAAGAACTTAACATTTATGAAGAACCCTATTAAAACCTCAACTTGAGGGGTGCCTGGGTCCCTCAGTCCATTAAGCATCTGACTTCAGCTCATGGGTTCCAGCTCCGCGTGAGGCTCTGCTGACAGCTCGGAGCCTGGAGCCTGCTTCTGATTCTGTGTCTCCCTGTCTCTCTGCCCCTCCCCTCCTCATGCTCTGTCTCTTTCTCTCTCAAAAAGAAAGAAACATTAAAAAAAAAAAAAGTACTATGGAACATTTCCTTATATCCTGTGATTTATGTGCATGTCATTTTAAGGTACTTGATATCTTGCCATTCTAGTTAGCAGTGGCTGTTCGCTGTCACTCTTGTACTAGTTATTATACACGTTTTACCAGGTTTTGTCTCGAGTGTCGTCTGGACTTCTTAGTACAGCCAGTTGCTTGGTCCACCATTTGGAACTCAGAGATTCCTGAAGAAACCTGTATTTAGTTAGTACTTAAACCTGATTGCCAAGGATGTCCGTCTTATTCAAACTTTTGTCTTCAGACTGAGGTCTGTTTGGAGCTGCATAGGAGATCATTTCTTGGGGAGCGGTGCCATCAAATGACTGAACTGCTGGCAGTATTTCTCTGGTTCCCTGGATTTAACTGTTCAAATCCTGTGTTCTATTCAGGAGCCTCACCCCAGACTGCAGAACTCCGTGTTTTCTTTTGAATCTGTTGACACCAGCAAAGGCCTTTTCCTCAGTTTCTCTTGAAGCGGATCATGTGGCAGTTGTTCTGACCGCCCAAAGTAGTTGAGAACCGTTGGCTGTAAATCAGCTGATCTTAGGAAATGGACACTAGAGAGGCACGTCCATGCTGACGGTATGTGAACCTTTTGTAGCAAACTCTTCCGCCAAAGCTGGATTCCATCCACTTCCCAGTGTGCGGCCTTGTCTTCGGCTAACGGCATCACCTTGCATTTGGATGGTACTTTATACTTTTCAAAATCTTTTTAAACGTACTTCTTCTCTTTTGATTGTTAATCCATCTCTTTGAGGCAGATGGGACCAAAAACACTGTCCATGCTTAATATATAGGAAAATTAAGACAGGAAAGTGTTAATTTGCCCAAGGCTGGATAAATTTTGGACTTTGAGCTAAGGCCAGAATTTGGTTTCTGTGCATATATCCTTAGAGAATAAAAGTTTATTTTAATATCAGTCTGTGTAGCATTTTCTTTGGGTGGTGTATCAGTTTTCTTTGATGGTAGAAATCAAAACATTTTCTGTGCCGGCTGTAAGTAGTTCTGAGGGTTCTTGTGCCTCAAATCCTCCATCGGTACAGATAACTGAGAATTTGTTATGATTTCACTGTCAGGTTTTTCTGTTAATTTTGACTCCTTTCCTTTCGTCTTAGCTCTTTGAATTGTATGTTTTGATCCTTGGTGATCCAACCTATTTACAGATGTGTATAGGATTAGGTCAGTTATACTAAGTTTCCTCAAAAGTTCTGTAATACTGTTTCAGCGGTAGGCCTCTTCCCTAATGGCAGGGGCTCCCTCAGGGCGCTTCAGGGCTGGGCACACTTGTAAGCAGGCGGCTCGGAGTCTGGAGAGTGAGGAGCAAGCTGAGGTCCCCACGGTTGCCGCGAGGACATTTTTGCTGTGAGCACAGAGCGCTTGGCTGTGGTGCAGCCCTTGGTAGGGATGTCTCTGCTGTTTTTTTCTTTCATGTGTTTTTGGGAAGGCCCAGGCACAGACTCCACTCCGCAAGCGAGGACCACGCTTGGAGAGAAGGCCGCCTGTTGAGAGCGAGCGAGCTGTTGTTCAGTGCTAGCGCTGTGGGCCGTCCTGTAACACATCGCCCTGGCGATAACCCCAGAAACTCAGTCTGTATACTTGTCACCTCCGATTTGCATTTCTGCTACACTTTGTGTCATCAGAAAGAGTAGTTTTCATCTCTGTAGCAGACCTTTTATTCCGGTTTTTACTTGTGATTATTCTGCTCTTCTCCCCGTGGAGCCATTTTCATCTGATAAGACATTTGCCTGTTATCTCGCACCATTCTGGTTTATTGTCTTTAACCTTTTCCGCCAGTGGGGTTTGAGGAATGAGAGGAGGGAGGCGTGCTCAGTAAGTTCATCCTCTGGAGTAGGTTTCCTCTTGAGGGAGACCCGGAGTTTTTATCCTAGCAAGTCATTTTTCTGATGGATTATTCTGCGTATGTGCAGGTGGACCCCCTGCTTGTCATTTGGGGGTACGCAGAGGACTCTGTAGTGGCGGCAGCTCAGCTGCACGGATTCAAGACTGTACAGCCAGCGTTTGGGGGTTTGAGTCCTGGTTCTGCCACTTAAGAGCTGCTTAACCTCGGACAATTTATTCAGTCTCCCTGTGCCTGTTTTCTCATCTGTAGCAGTGGGGATGATGGTTGCACTTACTGGATTTTTGTAAGGATTACATGAATTTGCGTTTTGAAAAGTTCTGGCCGTGTAACAGGCACCGTTTGGTGTCTGTTCTTACTGGCGGTGTATTAGCAGTCCCTGAGGCCAGGTACCTAGCGTCCTGGTCTGTGGTGATTGTCCGTGAGAATGACTTGTAAGCCTCTGGCCATTAAAGGGTTAATGTCACCTTGCTGCCCCACTTGGGGCTCCGTTTTTGTCCTAACCTTTGATTTAATTGGGTTTTCCTCTGTTGTATTCTATCTTCTTCTTTTAGGGCATGAAAAACCAAAATGTACTGGTGGGGGGGTGGTTATTAAAAACAGGAATGTTGTTTTCTTTTCAGTAATTCATCAGCCACTTCTCCTCAGTGAATTGAGCACATACATTTTTACTGCCTTTCAAGCCAGTAAGCATTTTTTTTCTGTCGGAGTTAACCGTTTCCTCCTAAATAGTCACACTGTTTTGAAGAAGGAAAATCTAGAGTATCAAAAGTGAAACGATAGATGGGGCGCCTGGGTGGCGCAGTCGGTTAAGCGTCCGACTTCAGCCAGGTCACGATCTCGCGGTCTGCAAGTTTGAGCCCCGCGTCAGGCTCTGGGCTGATGGCTCAGAGCCTGGAGCCTGTTTCCGATTCTGTGTCTCCCTCTCTCTCTGCCCCTCCCCCGTTCATGCTCTGTCTCTCTCTGTCCCAAAAATAAATAAACGTTGAAAAAAAATTTAAAAAAAAAAAAAAAAAAAAAAAAAAAGTGAAACGATAGAGAAGTTTTCCAGTAATATAAACATCCCAGATTTTCATTAGTGGGGGGGGGCTGTACCCAAAGTTCAGAAGGTAGGGATGTATGGCAAGAGTAAACAAGACCATCTCATTCATTGCACTGGTTAGAAGAGTCTTTTTTTTTTTATGTTTATTTATTTTTGAGAGAGAGACAGAGTGTGAGCAGGCGAGGGGCAGAGAGAGAGGGAGACACAGAATCGAAGCAGGCTCCAGGCTCTGAGCTGTCGACGTGGGGCTCGAACCCATGAACTGTGAGATCATGACCTGAGCCAAAGTCGGACACTTAACCGACTGAGCCACCCAGGCGCCCCCGAAGAGTCTTTGAGTTCCTTTTCTTTGCAGGGTCTGTTTGGAATATAAGAGAAAGAGTTGCCAGTCTTGAGGGAGATGAACTGGTTTTTATTTTTTTAATGTTTATTTGTTTTTGAGAGAAAGAGAGAGAGTGTGCGTGCGAGCAGGGGAGAGGCAGAGAGTGAGGGAGACACAGAATCAGAAGCAGGCTCTAGGCTCCGAGCTGTCAGTACAGAGCCCCATGCTGGGCTTGAACCCACAAACTGCGAGATCATGACCTGAGCTGAAGTCAGACATTTCACTGACTGAGCCACCCAGGTGCCCCCCGTAAATAGGTTTTTATACATAGTGCTCCAAGGGAATGTGCAAGGGACCCTGATAGCACAGAGAAGGATTGACAGTCACCACTGACTTATTTTGTAACATTAAGTAAAACCCCGATTCCCAGCCTCATGTCAGTTTTGTATAGGCAGGTGTATCTTCCTCAATGGAAATGAAGAAGAAATCTGTGCTGGATTATTATACGCCTCCCACCAATTTTATTCGCCCGCCTGTACTCTCGTACACATTGTACTCTTACGTTTCTGTAAGAGCAAATGAAAGGCTACCAGCGCCTGTTTTCATCTTGACCTCATTGGACACTTTCTTCTGCTCGTGTGGACTCACTGACTGACCGTCCGTGTTGTGAGACTATCAGGGTAGCTTCCTGTTGAGCAACTAAGTCAGACACACTTCTCAAATATTAAGACTTCGGTGTGGAGTCCAACATATCCTGGTTCTTTAAGGCTGGGCCAGCCACTGCATTTACTGAGCTGTAGGATCCAAAGTTGCTGCACCATTGTTAAAAATTAGTCATGACTCAAGCAGCTAAGCAGATTTATCCCTTTTGGGCAGAATGGCATGTGTCTTTGGAATGAAGTTAAATGCAGACTCTGGTGTGGGGTGAATTTTCAGCTGTATTACAGAAGTCGGTAGAAGCAACCCTGAAGCTATCAAATCAGGCTGCTGTGAGTTATGGATTTCAGTTGTTCATAGTTCCCTGTATATAAACTAAACTATTAACAAAGTAGTCAATTTATTTATTTTTTTAAATTTTTTTATTTTTTTAGAGTGAGAGAGAGAGCAGGCACGGGAGAGGGGCAGTGAGAGAGCAAGAATCTCTAGCAGGCCCCACTCTGAGCACAGAGCCTGACGTGGAGCTCGATCCCACAACCCTGGCATCATGACCTGAGCTGAAATCGAAAGTTGGATGCTCAACCGACAGCCACCCAGCTGTCCCAAGAGTAAATTACTTTAGAGGAGCCCAGGACCTACTTATGAATTAACTTGGGCTAATCTTTATGCCCAGAAAAGCAATTGGATTTTGCAAAGCCCAACATTCTGGCTTTTTATTAAAAGCAGATTGAGTTCTGCCATCACAGTTTATTTCATGATGGTCACTGAAGCTGCCAAAATGCCTAGAAGCTCACTGAAGTGGCGGTAGAGAACACATCGCTGGGTTGAGTCTGAGTTTAAAAGAAACCATGCCTCGGCAAGATGGCTTGGCTTGGCTTCGTAAAGGGTATAAGGTGCCTTAGGTTTAGCATGATTCAGTCATATCTGTGGAGAATCCTGATGATCACGTCGCCACGCACTTGAGTTTCAGCTACTGCACTTGAAGACTTTGGGGTTTTAATATTACGGTAGATGGAGCAGGTTACAGGCCCTTGAACACTGGGAGGGCTCCGGTGACCTCGCTTGCCCGAGCAAGCATGCTCGCTCAAAGCCTTCATTCACTTCTTGCTCAGACCATTCCTACTTTCTCCAGAGCATCGTTACAGTCCTGGTACGAGCTGTGTTTTCTCTGCCCCTGCCCACCCCTTCCCCCGAATGTTCAAGTGGTGTCTAAAATTTTGCACTCTTCCGGTAGCTTTTCTAAATCAGAATGATCTTCTGACCCTGACTTGTTTACATGTGGAAATCCAGACTCTCTTTTAGCGTTAATCACAGTATATGAGATTCTTGTTCTTTTTTCCTCCTTGGGCCACCAAGGCTGGGTAGAACATAACTAATTCACTGTTCCATGATTTGGTTTGTTCTTTCCAGCTTCCTCTGTACCGTTCGTGGATCTGTCTATATTGTAACCTACTGAATACGGCGGCCAGATATTTATAGTTTTTTCTATAACTCTTTGCTTGATAAAGAGCTCAATAAAGGCGTTTTCATTATGAGCTTGTGAAATACTTGAGCTCTGAGAAATTGTTCATTAATTCTGCAGCCATCAAATAATGGAAGATTATCTAGCATCCACATGTGGAATGTGGTTTTCTGAAGAAAGCTTATGTCATCAGTCTGGATTAATTTAATTTTACTACTTCATGTTTTTGGCATGTAGAATTTCCAATTAATAATTCAAAAAATATGGGTGTAAGGAACATTGACATTGACAGTGTTTGAAGTAGCATCATTCTCCTATATGATGGCATCTTAACTGTAAATAACATCATTTTTAATATGGAAAGTTATTTTAGTGTGTTTGGTTCCACATAGTTAAAATCTGCAAATGTGAGTATAATGTGCTCTGTCATGCATTGCATATTGTATTTTTTTAATAGATAAAAATCTATTCCAGGCTTATGTTAACTAAAAGGCAACCCACAGTTATAACTTTTTCCTGCATGCATTGAGAAGGTCATAGATTTTTTTTTTCCTCCTCACATTTATGTTTTGGCTTTCAGCATTATCTAAAAAAAGAAAAAAAAATCCATACTTTGGTGTGTTAATATAGAAGTTTTAAGGAAAATTGCTGTTAAGGTTTCTGGTTTGTTTTTTTTTTTTTTTTTTTTTTTTTGAGACAGAGAGAGAGAGAGAGAGGCAGAGTACAAGCAGAGAGGGAGACACAGAATCCACAGAAGGCTCCAGGCTCCAAGCTGTCAGCCCAGAGCCAGACATGGGGCTAGAACTAGTGAACCACAAAATCATGACCTGAGCCGAAGTCATATGCTCAACCAGCTGAGCCACCCAGGCACCCCTTAAGGTTTCTGTTTTTAAAATTTGTAGTCTCTTTAAGAACTTTCACAAATACATATTAAGAGCAATTTTATTTTTCATATTTAATAAAAAACAAAACACATATCCAACTTCTTCCTAATCCTACTCTTACAGTTTTGTGTGTGTGTGTGTGTGTGTGTGTGTGTGTGTGTGTGTGTGTGTATACGGTGTTACAATGTATACACACACACACACACACACACACACACTCATTGTATATTTCCTGTGCATATGCAACCATGTGTTTACATTTCTCTGTAGAGCCATAGATATAAATACTTTCTAGTGTTTAAAAAATTGAATTATGTTTTTCCTATCATGTACTTTTGCCTATGAACACATTCTGTCCATTGCATTCTTTTTAATGTCTATATGATATTCCATTGTGTGGCTGTATTATAGTTTGTTCAGACTTAAGATGAATATTTAGATTGCTACCAGGTTTTTGCTAACATGTCTGTTGTAATGAGTATCCTTGTACCCTTATACAAATATGTATTTGTACAAATAGAATTAGTCCATAGGTATGCACCTTAAATTTTTGCTGTCTTAAATTGTCTTCCAAAAAGGATTTTTTGGGGTGCCTGGGTGGCTCGGTCGGTTAAACGTCCGACTTCAGCTCAGGTCATGATCTCACGGTCCGTGATTTCGAGCCCCGCGTCGGGCTCTGTGCTGACCGCTCAGAGCCTGGGGCCTGTTTCAGATTCTGTGTCTCCCTCTCTCTCTCCCCCTCCCCTGTTCATGCTCTGTCTCTCTCTGTCTCAAAAATAAATAAACGTTTAAAAAAAAAAAAAAAAGATGTTTTTTATAAACTTGTAGCCCTAACACCAGTGTGTAAATGTTCTGTTTTCTTATGTTAGGTAGGTATTAAGGTGTAGGTCTTCACATAATTCTTGTAGCTCTTGTGAATCATTTAATATTACATCGACATGCTTCAGGAGATATGCAAAATTTGCCACATTAACTACAGTCTCTTGGGTACCAGTATTAAAGAAATGTATTGGGTGGAATGGATTAAAAACAAAGGTGCTTCATTTTGTTTTCTGCCTTGACCAGACTGTTAATCTCAGTGCTCAGTGTCGACCTCTGGTTTTCCAGTAGGCTTTCTCCTAGCATCTGTATTTGGGCCCTTACGTGAGTCTGAGAATAGAGACGGAATTGTTCCCTTGAAGACTCTGCCCTTTTACAGTCTGTCCGTATATAATAACCTAACACCCGTAATTTGCTTCTTATTTTTCGTACCGTGGTGAGAGACGGTCTACACTGAGCAGGAGCCTGTTTGAATAATTTGAGTTGTAGCTAATAGTTCTTTACTGGGGGACATCATGTACCACTTTTTTTCCTCCTCTTTTAAAAAATCATTTGGCATGTTCTTTCAGCTTCTAGAATTGTAGCCAGCCATCCCCTCTTTCGGGTGGTTTAGATCAGCCTCTCCAGGCAGTACTTTGAAGTCTGCAAAATGCATTGGTAATTTAGGCTGACATACTTGGCAGGCCCATTGAAGAAGCAGAATTGTTTGATGGCCTAACACAAGAGGTCTGTTAATGGAGTTATGAAGAACTGAGGCACTTCCAACAAACGCTTGTTTTGGCATGAAATTTAAATAGTTCTTATTTTGCAGCATGTAGTCAGGGAACTTCCTGTGATGTAAGAGGGTCCCTCGGTGCAAAATACTAGGAGACAGAATTTTACTCTACCTGGCGGTTTCCCCAGGGAGGAATGGGTGGAACCGAATATGTGGTCATTTCCTCCTTTAATTCAGTTTGGCTACAGTAGAGGGAATATCTTAGCAAGATGTGAGGAAGCAAGTCCAGAGGGAGTGGTAGCACTGGGGAGATGTGGAGGAAAAGGCCAGTCAGTGGCGGGAGTTGGAGGGACCATCTAAATAGTTTAATTCTTACAGTGGGTTTAGTATAAGGCCCTAAAAATCCGTGGCTTTTCTTAAAAATATTGCAAAATTGAATCTAAAAATACATCGCTTATTTGTGTGTGTATGTGTACGTGTGTTATGCAAACATCTTGAAACCTTTCTTGAATAGAATATAATTTTAAGGCATGTAACTTTTTTTTTTTTTAATTTTTTTTTCAACATTTATTTATTTTTGGGACAGAGAGAGACAGAGCATGAACGGGGGAGGGGCAGAGAGAGAGGGAGACACAGAATCAGAAACAGGCTCCAGGCTCTGAGCCATCACCCCAGAGCCTGACGCGGGGCTCGAACTCATGGACCGCGAGATCGTGACCTGGCTGAAGTCGGACGCTTAACCGACTGCGCCACCCAGGCGCCCCTTAAGGCATGTAATTTTTATTGTAAGCTCATCATTCTGATCATCAAAATCACGCGACCTGCTTTTTCTTAATTCGAAGTCTTTAAAGCAGATGTTGCTCCTCTTATCAGAAAAGTTAAGTTTTACGTGGTTTGGAGATCAGGAAAGAGGTATTCCAAGGCACCGAGGTTACCAAAACAAAGCTTCAGGTTATGTTGCTAAGCTCTCTGAACGCTGGCATTACTGTTGGGCTCTTCTCTCCCAGCAAAAGTGGAACAACAAAGTAGTTGGAATACATGTCTGTGGGTTAAAGTGGAAGCACGTGACACTAAGAAATGGGTACCACATGGCAGAGATACCCAGGAGCAAGTCAGTAATATGAAAGGGATAATTTAGTTCTGTTTCATTGCATTGTTTTCCCCTCAGGGAGTATGCGGGTGTATGTGTGCGTGTGTGTGTTCCGACGGAGAAATCAAGCCCCTCATTTTAGTTTATGCATGTGGTTGGTTTAGTGAGGTTTTATGCCTGCCTGGTCTTAATATTAGTTTTTATTCTTACACCTTCAATTATAGCTTTTAGATACCAAATTCCTTTATTCTCGCAAATGGAAATGATAGAGAATGACAACAGTGAAGAACTCCTTTCCTCCAGCAGCTGGCTCCTGTGCGGACTTAGAATGTGGCCCACTGTCTGGGCCTGGCCCCGTTTAACTGTTCTGTGTGTGTGTGTGTGTGTGTGTGTGTGTGTGTGTGTGTGTGTCCCCTTTCTGGGCTTTATTCATTTATTCAGAAATTACTTATTGAGGGTTTAGTCTGTGCATACCCTGTGCTGGCTTTGACCTTCTCCCTCCAGGGATACATAGACTAGAGTGCCTTGAACCTAGTGGGCACTAAGAAATGTTACATGGCAAGAATGGTTATTTCTTCACTGTATTTAGTCAGAAGTGTCACTTCGAATACGCTTTCTTTCCATGAGTTACAATATTGTTGATGGCTTGAAACTTCAGTTGAAGGACTTCTGACAAATAACTCATGAGAATACTAGAATGTGTCCTCTTAAAACCATTTTAAGAACGTACATCTTTGACTGTATTAAGCTTGTATGTTGTTTTCATCTAAGTGCTTCAGAGATTAAGAAATCTCTAAATCCTTTAGAGACTTCAACATTTGCAGTGTTTACTAGAAAGAGCCTGTGTTTAAAAAAAAAAAAATTTAATGTTTATTATTGAGAGACAGAGCATGAGCAGGGGAGGGGCAGAGAGAGGAGGAGACACAGAATCCGAAGCAGGCTCCAATCTCTGAGCTGTCAGCACAGAGCCCTGTGTGGGGCTCGAACTCAAAAACTGCGAGATCATGACCTGAGCTGAAGTCGGATGCTTAACCGACTGAGCCACCCACGCACCCTGAAAGAGCCTGTGTTTTAGAGCCAGACCATCCCAGTCATATCCTGGGTTTATAGCTTATTAGCTATGTAATTACAGTTAGCTCCAGCCAGTTTGCTTGACATTTTGGGTAAAATCTGTCTGAGCCTTTGTTTTTCCCTCTAACTTTTCCTGTCCCCTTTTATAGTGGTAATAAAACCCCCTGTACATGATTGTCTTGAAAATTAAGATTATAGAAGAATGATAGGTACTAAGTACCTGGCACATAGTAATCAGTTGTGAGTTTTCCTTTTCACCCCATTTATGTGCTCACTTTTATATTACCTCAGTCGTATAGTGTCTTAAAATACCCAGGTTTTATTTGGATATCTGGAAGGTAGAAGACATTTTGTATTTTGTCAGTCGTGGCTATGGGAATAAATCTGTGGAAGAACTTTGGCTCACTCCATGAGAATATAAAGTAGATTATTTTTCGGTTTCCCCCAGGTAGATATTGTTTTATTTTTTTCTCTGTGCCTAATTTGAATAGCAAAATGAAGTCAGCATTCGATGTTTGTGTTAGAGCAGCAGTCTCCTTCAGAATTAAAGGGCCACAAGTGAATATGTTAAATGCTCACTGTTGAATTTGAGTTTACCTCTATATGCCATGCACTGTTTTTAAAAAGGAGTTTTAATAAAGTTTCATATCTTTGTAACCATAACAAGACACAAAACAGCTCTGTTGCCACTAGAACCCCCCACGTTGTGCCATTGGAGTTACATTTTCCCCCACATAAGCCCAGGCAACCACTGTCTGTTCTCAGTTGCTATAGTTTTGCCTTTTCCAGAATGTTCTATAAATGGCCTTGTATGTAGACCTTTGAGACTGGCTTCTTTCATTCAGTAGAATGCCCTTGAGATTCATGTAGGTGGTCACATCTATTAATGGTTTGTTCCTTTTCATTGCTGAGTAGTATTCCACTATATGGATGACCCATACTTTGTTTATCCACTCACCATCAGGGTTTTTTTGGGTTGCTGCACATCTTTCTTAAAATATTTTGGAAATGCTGATTTTCACAGTAGAATAATATGTATAATCAAGGAACAGTTGGAAAATAGCTGAAATTTGGAAAACATGATCTCTGCCCAGATAGAATCTTTGTTGGCATTTAGGTATATTTCTCTTCATTCTGTTTCCTGTGTGGAGGGTTTTTTGGCTTACGTTTACATCAGTGTTGTTCTTATCTTCCTATATTGCTTTTTTTCATGTTTTAATTGTGAAGAATATATGTAACATATGATTTGAAAAGATTATAAACCATCCAAACTAAGAAATAGAATATTTATTGCCAGTATCTCAAGCGTCCTGTAAGGCTCTTCCCCATCTTATCATTTCTTTTTACTTAAAACAACCACTGTCCTAACTTTTGTGATAGTTACTCCCTTCTTCGCTTCAGTTTTCCACTTGATCTTAGCCAAAAGGCCGAGAAGCAATCGCTTCATAGTTTTCCAACCAATGTATATGCTTTTTTAAACACTTTTTTAAGTTTATTTATTTATTTTGAGAGAGAGCGAGAGCATAAGTGGAGGAGGGGCAGAGAGAGAGGGAGAGAGTGAGAACCCCAAGCAGGCTCTGCACTGAAAGTGTAGAGCCTGATGTGGAGCTTGAACTCACAAACCGTGAGATCATGACCTGAGCAAAATCAAGAGTCGGACGCTCAACTGACTGAGCCACCCAGGTGTCCTTGTATATGCTTTAAACAATATAATTTTGACTCTTTGAACTTACGGTCTCCCCACCCCACCCCCCAGTTTACTCTAAGTATTTGCTTTAGCTCTAAGTTTCATAAAGATGCTTTTTAGCCCCATAGGAGTTTCTTAAGTTATGGTCACCATGGCCTTGTGTCTAATTCTTTTATTTTTTCAGATGTAGGTGCAAGAAACTACAGGCACCTCTGTGCTGTTTATTACAACAAGAATCCTGGATTTGAGATCATCCATGGGCTACTTGACAGAATTATGCAGCTCCTGAATGTGCCTCCCGGTGAGAAGAAGGGGGGATATGTGATCAAGGCATCAGAAGGTAAGACTCATCAGCTGAATCCAGAGTTAGCGATAATGTAATGAAGAGTCCAGGTCCTGTGTTTTGATAGTTTTTTTCAATTTGGGGTGGGGAGGTGGGAAATAGAGGTTCAATTTCAATTAATTGTTAGTATTTTCTAGAAAACATTTCCTCTTCTCTCCAGCATCTTAGGAAAACACCTGCAGAGCTCTTTTAGTAAAGTGCTTTTGTTCCAGGTGAGTGTGATAGCCCCTAGTTACTGACACGGTCAAGCCACCAGCACCGTGGTGGCACTTCTGAACTCAGAAGTCCAAACTGGAAGCTGAGAGGACCTAAACTGAGGATTCACATTCAAATCCGCCTGTCTGAAGCCTTTAAGGCAAAAGAAAAACCTGGAAAGTTATCCTGGGAGGCTTCACGTTAATCAAGTCGTGAGGTTGACTGAGGAAGAACACGAATCCTCCTGTATGAAAGCCCGTGCAGCGACATCTGTTGGAGGGTTTAAGTTAGGCTAACAGGACGGAGCACGTATCCCGGTGTGCTGGCTTCTCACTGTGCCGGGGATGCTGAAGTTTTTGCATTTCGTTTCCCTGTAGTTGGAACCTGAGTTTATTTTGTTAGACTAGAGATCCAGAAACAACTTGAAAGGAAATATTTTATACCCCTCCTTCCTACTGCCTGCCTGACAGTTTTTTTTAACTGTTAGGCATCTTAAATGTCTAACAGAACATTCATTTTTTTTAAAGTGTTACTTAGCAGTTACTAGTGATATGAGGTCTTTTGGAGGGCATATTTTTGTTTTTCTTAGATTTATTTTTCGTAGTCCTCATAGATTGTTTTTTTGTGAGTGGTTTGTCTTAAATTTTTTTTTTTTTAACTTGAAGATTTCTTTGAAAATGCAATAACCCTGAAACGTGGGCCTTTTTAGGTTGATCTGTGAAGTTTTTTTCTTCTTTGGTTTTCTTTTTTTTTTTTTCCACAAAATTGAGAGATTAAATATGGCAGGGAGTTACTGTTTTCTGCCACATTTCTCATTAGAAATTACCCAGAAGTCATGTGTTGTCCCTCTAGAAGTGCAGAGTGTTAGAACTGGATCTTGGAGTTCAGCAAATCCAATTCCCTTGTTTCACAAGCGAAGGAACCAGACGTAGGCAAGTTGAATGAGCTGGGCTGCACGTCACGTGCAGAACCCAGGGCTCCTGCTGCCCAGTGTTCCTTCCACAGGCCCAAGTTGCCCACCTTCTCAGTGCCTTTACTCATGCATTCACCAGTTTGCTCTTCTAGAGTTCTTTAAGATAGGGTCAACCAAGTTAATAGCAACCTGAAAACTGGTATCTTCTTTACCTTCTAAAGACTCAGAAACTTCCTTTCAAAAATAAATTAACTGGATGGATAAAAATCAGTTCTCTGAAACAGATTATGCTGTGTATATGAGGCCTAATGTTCTTATAAGATTGCAAAGAACTGAAATGGTGAATTGGAACATAATCTGTTATGGATGGGACACTTTTATATTAATGATATTTCTATAAACCATAAACCAACATTTTAATATGATGCTTCTCTGGCCTCAGTAATCTCCTTAGACATTTATTTTTCGAAGGAATCTGAGTTCCCAGTCACGAGGCAGGTTTCAAGATGACAAGGGTAAGTAGGACAGGCCCCACTATCCTGGAACCTGTGGGGGGACGAGCATTACATTCCAGCTCTCACACCAGGCCACTGCGTCCGACGGGAGCCTTGAGGTTTCCACAGGGGGAAACTGTGCACCTGAGGGCATCCAGCAAAGCATTACTGAGCTTCTGGGAAGTTGGATGGGCCTGTGAAGGAAGGAATAGGGAAGCAAGACGAGCCACATGAGCCAAGACAAAATACGATGGGAAACATGGCCTAGTGCGGTTTGGTTTGACTATAGGGTGAGGAAGAAGCTTAGGACTATATTTGAGAGTCCTGAATGCTAGAATAATGCTAAGGATTTTAGCTAATCAGGAGAAAAAATACTGAAGCTTCTTCTCTCTCTCTCTCTCTTCAAGTAAGTGATATGATTTAGACCTGTACTTGAGAGGGATTAATCTGGCAGCAGCATGGAGATTGGGTGGCATAGAGTAAGGGGTAGAGAATGGTTGGAAGGTCGTATAGTGTGGATTCCATATCACAGTATACACTATAGGTCGTATAGTGTGGATTCCATATCACAGTATACACTATAGACAGTAGTGAGGGTGTTGACTTAAAACTTGAACTTCAGTGTTGGCCATAGCCATTCCAAGAAGACTGATTTAAGACACTTCTGAAAGGGAGGAGCTACAGCATTTAGCATTTGGAAAATATCATGGTATGTGTTGCTTGGAACCATTTATAGAAAAAGCGAATCTGTGTTGATCTTTTTAAAAGTCAGATTTTTATAATTCTAAACCTAGGATAGTATTTAAATCCTTTTATTATTTTTGGTGCTAAAATATGTAATACTTAGTACTTAATCTCTGTAATGCAAAGATGTCTGTTGTGTTGTGTTTTGTTTTTAATTAGAAAATGCCTTCATAAGCTGTACCTTCTGATGTGGTTGTAGGTCTTGACATTCACTTTTTTAGACCACGTTGTTCCTATGGTTTTGATTTAGGATGAGGACAGAGTCAATATTCTGTTTCCTTTTAAATTTACTTAGCCTTTCATAGTAGAATATTGTAATGTCTTAAAGTTTTGACGTCTATGAAATGTCCTAGATTTATAAATTTGAAAAGCTTTGGTACGACTTCTTTATACATATGGGTGGCCTGGACCAGTACATGTTTCATTATATCTAAACTGGCTATTTGGGGGGTAAAGAAAAACAGAGCAGGGTATTTACTTTTACTGCCCCTATCACCAGCATTGGCCACATCTTTTTTTCTGAGTGCTTTCTGTAAGAGCCATCAAACCAAAGAGAATTACTGTCATTATAAATAATAGTTCCTCATTTCTCGTAGGCATTTCTAAGTCTATTTTGATTAATGACATTTTTTTTATGGTTAAAGAAATCGACACTTAAAGTAAGTGGTTTGTCAAAACAAGTCCGGAGCAAAGCTGGTATTCATCTAAAACTTCACATGTATATTGTATATATATCATATAGATATACGTATATATCTCCTAAGTAGCTATGTAAACACTGGAATTTGGTAGTTGGAGTGTGTTTAGCTACATCATTGTTATCAATTTATTGTTAGTTTGCATATAACTTTTTCTGGAAGAAAGAGGTCTTCAGAGTGTCAAAGAATAGAAACAGATTAAGAACTACCATTTCCTGCCATTCTTGATTACGGAGCTGTCTTCTGTTACTCTAGCATATGGTTTACTCTTTAATAATTAAAAATCCCTAGTGACTTTGCGTTTATATTTGAGCTAAGTCTCTTCACCAGAGGTTCCTGCTAATGTCAGCCCATTGGCAGTTACACCCGGTTTCTTCTGTCTTTGGTAATGAGCACCACCGAGTTCCTCCTGTGCTGTGCTGTTTGGTGGTAGTGATGAGTGGAACAAAACTTGATTCCCCTCTGAGAAATGCGGCCCTGTCCACTGTGAGAGAAATCTGGAAGCTTGACTGACGGACCGCTGCACTGACCCCAAAGTGTTCTGTTGACATTGCAGCGTAACCTTGTTTATTATGAAGGCAACAGCCCTCTGCAGCCTGAGGAGTCTCTGCGGAAGGACTGCAGCCAGAGTTAGAAGTCAGGGTGTTACCGAGTTTTCATTTGCCGAGCATCTTTGCGCTTAGGAACGTGAGGTGATGATGGGGTAAGGTCAGCTAAGTGGGAGGAGGAGGAAAAGAACCTTTAACTTTGCAGCAGACTGTAGAGCCTTTTGAGGGTTTCAGAAGGAGTTAGCTGTTTTAATGGCGTTTGATCAGATTGTTACAGCATGGATATATATATATATATATATATATATATATATATATATATACATACACACACATGCCTACCCCTCCTCCCACCCCCACCCCCACCCTGCCAAGCTTCTCCTCTTCGTGGTTGGTTGCAAACTAAATTATGTATGTCAAACTGCATTTATCCTTTTTCAGAAACCACTTCTGGGCAAGAAAAAAAAAATCTCAAGTGTTTTTGTGTTTAGGACAGTTATGTGGTTAGTGGGCAAATCAGTGGCAAAAATTATTTCTTGTAGGAGGTGGCAGGCTTTGTGTGTGTTTGGCTGCATTGACTCTAGTGTGTATTTTTCCCCTTTTATTTGTTACCTGGTTCAGTTTGGTTTTATTCACAGTTCTTCAGGAGACCTCAGTTTAAACTTGAGACAAGATCCCTGAGAGACAGGTTTTACAACATATAGTTTTGAACAATTCGTTTTCATGCTGCTCAGAATTCATTTTGTGAGATGAAAAATCACTGTAAGTAATATGTGCATTTAATCCTGCGCCATATGTAGCTACAGAGGTTATTTAGATCCCTTCTGTTACAGTGACACCTAATGATCATTGACTTGACCTGTAGGTCGTGACCTTTTCCTCTTTCAGGACACCTGTGAAGGATTTCAGATGCTGAAATACACGGGTGAAGCTGTGAGGTTCCCTTGATCTTCACACTGGCTTTCAGTGTAACACGAGCTTGCAAATACGTGGGAAGCGTATCTGTTGGACAACCTTTGAAGGAGCGGTGTACCTTTATGGTTTGACTTACACAAGTGTCCTAGGCCAGAGTAGAAGGGGATCCATATGATGTGTCCACATTTAGTTGCCACCAACAAGGCATCACTCTTAACGCATCAAGTTTTCTCTTTTGGAAAAGGGTTTAGAAGTTTTAAGCTTCCTGACCTTAGCACTCTGGGTAAAAACAGCCCTTGTTCCTTTGCTCGTCTGCTTTTTCGTGTTTGAGGAAAGCCTTCAAATACAATTTTTGTTACCTTCTTGGAAGGGATTGAAAGACTGAAACCAATGTTGCGGCAGCCGTGATCCCCACGCGGAGAGCCGCGGTGTACCGTGGGCCGCGGTGTGTATGAAGCTTTCACAGTTATCGGGGGGTTCACTTGGCCCTGTGGTTTTGAGTGAGTGTTTCTCCTCCCTCTCTCATATGTACCAGGCCAAGTTCTCTCCACTCACGTTCCTTTCACTTTGCGTGTGTGTGTGTGTGTGTGTGTGTGTGTGTGTGTGTGGGTTGGTTGGTTCTTACCTGACGTTTCGGTACTCGGCAAATTGGAGTGCTCCCACCACATCTCACTTGAATGCTTGAATGACTCAGTTCCATTTCCCACCTGACAGATGTCCTAACAGTGTTTCTGTTTCCCCTACGAAACCTGTTTTAGACTTTTTCTAATTGCCCCTCTCTGAAAATGGACACCACAGATACACCACATACTATGTACTCTCTGCATAGCTATGCTTCGTGCATAAAAAGAAGTGTAAACCTCTTTAAAACCCAGGGTTAAAAATAACTAAAAAGTTAAATTAAAAAATCCGTATCTACTGAATCACTTTTAATGTTTATTTACTTGTATAAATTGTGTGTCAAATTATATGTGCCAATCACATTTTGTCATTTAAAGCATTTTTTTTTCCAGCAAAAGTAAAACAACTGCAACTAATTTCTTACCTGTCAGTGAATTTAGCTTTTCCTTGAGAGAAAATAACTGGCTGGTTATTGTTTTTTCTTTTTGGCACATGATGTAATTAGTGATGTATTGAATGACTTTCTGAATGGACACTTTTTTTTTTTTAATTTTTTTTTTCAACGTTTTTTATTTATTTTTGCGACAGAGAGAGACAGAGCATGAACGGGGGAGGGGCAGAGAGAGAGGGAGACACAGAATCGGAAACAGGCTCCAGGCTCCGAGCCGTCAGCCCAGAGCCCGACGCGGGGCTCAAACTCATGGACCGTGAGATCGTGACGTGGCTGAAGTCGTCGGATGCTTAACCGACTGCACCACCCAGGCGCCCCTGGACACTTTTTATTTAATCGTCGAAGCCTGAGCCGCACGGAAGCTCCTGGCGACGGATGTGAACAATCACGTCCTCCAGGCAGCTGATGGCAGCCTGTGTGCGTGCAGGCAGAGTCCCGGCCGTCTGTAGCCATGGTTTTGTAGCACGGTCTGACTTTGCTCACGGCTGCTTTGTCTTCCATGTCGGTGCTGCCCCCGTGACGCCCAGGACAACCCAGTGGGAGGGACAGAATACTGAGGCGTAAGATGGTCAGTTTGGGTTCAGCATTGCAGGGCCACAGACCATTGTAGTTTTTTTTTTTTTTCATGTTTGTTTTATTTTTGATAGAGTGCGAGCAGAGGAGGGGCAGAGAGAGGGGGACAGAGGATCTGAAGTGGGCTCCATGCTGACAGCAGTGAGCCTGATGGGCTCGAACCCACGAACTGGGAGATCACCACCTGTGCCGAGGTCGGACACTCAACCCTCCGAGCCACCCAGGCACCCCTGTAATTTACAGGATTTTTTTCATCTCTCTCTTTCTGCCCCCAAGAGCTCGTTTTCACCCCTGTTGAGCATGCAGACTGTAACTGAATGCATTCTTTGGAGTTCACTTCAGCCGTTTGTCTTTATTTGCCACCTCATACTCCTTTTTTTCCTGCTTCCTAACTAGATCCTGGCCTCCACTGTTCTGTAGAAAACGCCGTGGCCCAAATACAAAGAGATGCGAAAGAAGTTCAGTTTTAGCTTGCGTGAAGGGCCCAGATCCTGAAAGTTTAGAGGATTTTTAGGGTGACTTTTACTACTCAGTACACGTAAGACAGTTTTACATTTCGGTGGCACCCTGGTTTTGGCACATGGGTGTCCTGCAGCGTATTGGTTGAGAACAACGTCCTGTGAGTTCCTAGGGAATGATGTGTTCTGGCAAACTACATTCCAACCCTCCGAGTGGCCAATCCAGAAGATCAAAAGAGTGGGTGGCTGGGTGGCTAATAAAAAGGTAAACATATTGAATAAATCCCTAGGTAGGGCTGCTGTGCAGCCGTCAGCTGTCCACATGGCCATTCAGAATAAAGGCCTCCTTCCCTGGAGCACGTAATTCTGTGTTTGATACAAAACAAACTTCTCTGTTCTTTAAACCATTGATATTTGGGATTTTCTTTTCTCAAAGATAAAATCAATTCTAACTTACAAGTTATATTTAAATTTCTACTTGCCTGAACTCCTTGGCAGAATTGAGTGCTATCCAGCTGTAAGATCATAGAATCAAGTTTCATGCTAACCTCTTGAGTCATTTTAAAATTAACTCTTAGTAAAACCATTCTCATTTTTTCTTTCTCTGTTGTTGTATCCCTTTACTTTTGGCTTTTGAATTCAATTTTGATGACCCCTTCTCCTATCAGCATAGGCTGTGGTCTCATTCCGGCCACCTTCACAGATACTCGTTTCATGGACGTACTTGTGTCCTGTTGCCTTGAAGGTGTTGTTGCTAACCACCGGGGCTTATCTTCAGTTGGCATTTTTACAGCTAGTGAAGACATTGCCCGCCCCTTCCCAGGGAATATGTTGTAGAGGAGTGGCTTTTAAAAATGTCTTCTGGGGGGCGCCTAGGTGGTTTAGTTGGTTAAGCGTCTGACTTCAGCTCAGGTCATGATCTCACAGCTCACAAGTTCGAGCCCCACGTTGGGCTCGGGCCCTGTACTGACAACTCAGAGCCTGAAGCCTGCTTGGGATTCTGTGTCTCCTTCTCTCTCTGCCCCTTCCCCCATTGTGTGCTGTCTCCCCCTCTCTCTCAAAAATAACATTAAAAAAAAATTTTTTTAATGTCTTCTGGGTTCCCATAAAACAACAAACCCATTGTAGTTGTATACTTCCAAGTAAAATTTGAACAAAGGGTCCCTGTTGAAAAAATAAGTTTGAAACCCATTTTTCTAGAGAAGCAGGAAGTTCATGAATTCTGTAGTGACTATGAGTAGATATTCTCACTCTGTACAGTGTTGTTTCACATGCTGTTCTTTCTGGTGCCTTGGTATTAGGAGTAGCTAAGATTTTATTTCATTTTAAAGTTTATTTATTTTGAGAGATACACAGCGTGAGTGGGGAAGAGGCAGAGAGAGAGGGAGAGAGAGAGAACCCCAAGCAGGCTCTGTGCTGTCAGTGTGGAGCCCAGCGAAGGGCTCAAACTCACAAAACTGTGAGATCATGACCTGAGCCGAAACCAAGAGTCAGACGCTTAACCGACTGAGCCACCCAGGTGCCCCAGGAATAGCTAAAGTTAAGGTTTTAGTAACAGAAGTCTTGGTGTAACAGAAGTTTTAGTAACAGAAGTCACATGGAGAGGTACTTTGTGGGTGTAAGAAATGAGTAGCTGTGGATCCAGCTTCTCCTAAATCAGCGATTAGATGTCAGGCTTTGGGTGTCGTCCAGTTCTAGTTGCTCAGGAAGACCAGGTACCTAATGGCTTCTTACGCTTGTGGGGACCGCTACGTTAAGTCTTTTTCATCAACACTGACTTGAAAGGCAAATCTGCCAAAACATTGATTCAGCTCATATTTCTTAAGGTTTCTTTGGTAAGTTGAAAAGTTAATGATAGGAGTTAATATAGATTGGCAGTGACTTTTGTTTTAGTCTGATAAATCCTTCAACACAATTAGTCACTTAAAATAATGGATGAGCTCTAATATTTTGTCCGGGTAAGGGAACAAAATGAAATAAGGTGTTGCATTTTCCAAAACAGTAGGAAATACTGTGATAGAGAACAAAACATGGATGCATGTATTTAGATAAATAGGTGGACAGATCTTAAGGAAACCACCTGTCCGTTGGAGTAGCTTTGAAAGGCGTTAGTTAAGGGAATAATTGAGTTATTTAAAACCACTAACAGCTCTTACTTCTTTTGAAGTAGATGTGTTTAAGCATATAAGTTTATTGAATTTACCTGTCTTCAAAATGTTCATTTCCTTTTGATGTATTCATATTTAGTATTTCCTTTTGTTTCAAAGTATAGAACTGGGGTGGTAATTTTTGTTGTTGTTTGTTTGTTTTGTTTTTGAGAATTTGATGAAAGTTCCCTTCAGGACACTCCTATAACTTAAACCCCATTTTGTTTTTAAAATTTTGAAGTAGTCACAAGCTATTTTAAAAATGCAAGTACAGGGACGCCTGGGTGGCTCAGTCGGTTAAGCATCTGACTCTTGATTACCGCTCAGGTCATGATCCCACAATCAAGCCCCATATCGGCTCCCCAAGGAGGAGCCACCCCCAGAAGGAGCCTCCCCCAGGAGGAGCCTCCCCCAGGAGGAGCCTCCCCCAGGAGGAGTCTCCCCAAGGAGGAGGCTCCTGACAGCAAAGAGCCTCCTTGGGATTTTTTTTCTCCCTCTGTCTCTGCTCTTCCCTTGCTGCTCATGCGTGCCCTTTCTCTCTCTCTCTCTCTCTCTCTCTCTCTCTCTCTCTCAAAAAAGAAAAAAATGCAAGCACAGTACAAAGAGCCTTTCCTGAACTGTTGGAGCATAAGTTACTAACCTAATGACCCAATATTCCAGAGTACTTCAGTGTGTATTTCCTTCAAACAAGGACATTGTCCTGTATGACGACAATGTAATCATCAAAATCAGGAAAATCCCATTCATCTTAATGCTAACCACCATCTAATCCTGAGACCCTGTGCAAGTTTTATTATCTTTTACATCTGAGACTCATGTGTTGTCTTTAGCTGCCATGATTCTCTAGTCTCTTTCTGGAGAGTTCTAGAATAGTCTTTACTTGACGTTTATGACCATCTCACTTTTGAAGATTACAGGCCAGTTATTCTATAGTGCATCCCTCGATTTTGGGTTGTCTGAGGTTTCCTTACCGTTAGATTCGGATTTGGCGGAATATAACAGAAATAATGCTGTCTTCTCAAGTGGCCCAGTTTGCATTTATTTCATGACTGATGGTGTTCACTTTAACCGTTACAGGATGTGTATGTACTAGGTTTTACTACTATAAAGTTATTCCTTTCTCTATTATAATAAACATTTTGTGGGAAGAACTTTGAAATTATTTAAATGTCCTGCTCCTAATGTATCTTCCTATTTCTATCAGTATGGACTATTTCTTATTCAGTATTTTAATCCATTATAATAATTGAGTTGCTTACATTGTCCCCAATTTGGCCAGTGAGGGTTCCTTCAAGCTGGCTTCTATGTCCTTTTAACATGTTCCTATTCTTTATTAGCATTCGCTTTGGGCACAAGAAAATATTCCCAGTCTTATCTAGAACTTTCCATTACCCCATTTCTCCATCCTGGTTCTATTTATTAGGGAATGGCGTGTACAAGCCAAGATTTAGGGTGTGTTTATTGCTGTTGGAGGTGAGAGTTCTTTGCATGTATGTGTGTGCACACACATACATTTTCTTTGTGTGTGTGTGTATGTGTGTGTGTATTTTCTAAGACCATAAGTCCATAGCAGTGCTCCCATTCCAGCCCAGACATTCAGGGTTCATTCCAGTTTTCTGTTGTTCCGTGTTTGTGTGTCTCTTCAACCTGGCTCGCATTATTCCTAACTTATTTACTTACTGGATCAGTGCCCTTGTTTGTAACCAGACTCCGTCTTTTCCCCTGCATGTTTGCTGTGCCTCCTCAGGGCTGTCCTCTGCTCAGCTGTGGATGTCCTCTCCACCCCCTTAGGCTCTGACACTCCATGCTGACTCTCTCTTTCTTAATCTGGGGGACACACAGTCCCTAGGGTGGGGATTTCTGCCTTCTTTAGCCTCTTTAGGGCTGAACTGTCCTGGAAAAGTAGGCGGAAAGACTTAAGAAACCTTTGTCAGGAGGTTCTTATTAAAATGAAGGTAGGCGGGGAGGGAAAATGGTTGTATACAATGGAGCTTTTTCTAAAGCTGGTAATAATGTAGAAAACATTTCTGGGCTCATATGTATGTTCTGTGTCAGACCTGGAAGCAGGTATATAGCCAAGTGGCCCTGGTTCCTTTTAGTGAGAAATCAAATTTAGATCGCAGTCTGGGTGCCGAGGTTGCTTACTGCTACCGAAGAAGTTGTGCTTCTGGGACTTTGGTGTGCAGGGCTGGGGAAACCATTCATTTGTTTTTGTTTTTTTTTTCTTTTAAACAAGAAAACATTGAGTCATATGGATATTTCCAACTTAGAATTAGAGGATTTTTACTTATTATACTTGACTTTATATTTATAGCTCTTTCCTTTACATTGAAAATCTTGGTTCCTGATGAAGTTATTTGCTCGCTCTGTTTTTCAAAATGACATCAGTATGATTATTAAAACAATTTAAATGTTATCTGCAGTTTTCTTTGTACTTAGGATATAACTTACAAAATGAAGTATATTTCAAGAATTCCAGCTTTCGTTTCTGTTCCAATCACACTGTTCCCTCACTGCCTGTATAGGTTATGATTAGTTTCAGTTATCTTTCTGTAGTTTTTTTTAAATGTGTGTCTGTGTTCTCCATGTTCTCAACTGGGGAGTTGATACTTTCTTTACATACTGTTCTGTACTTTTTTTTTTTTTTTTTTTAACTTAATCTACATTGGAGATCACCCTGCAGCCATATATGGAGATCTCTCTCTCTCTCTCTGTCTCTCTTTATGACGTTTGCAGAGTGCTGTACTGGAGTGCCACAGTTTACTCAACTAATTCCCTATCAGTGGACATAGCTAGGCTGTTTCCAGTCTTTTGCTTCTGCAGATAATGCCATGAAGAATGTCTCTGCATATGTTATTTGGTGTTTTTGCTAGTGTTTCTTTGGGAAAGATTCCTAGAAGTTTGGGATTACTGGGACAAAGGATAAATTCATACTTTTATTAGATAGTGGCAAACACCCCTCTGGAGGACTTGTGTCCTAACATCATACAAACCCAGCAGCAGATGAGAAGACCTTTTTTCCTGAACCTTGTTCACAGGCTTGTCAGACTTCCCCCTTTGAGGGGCAATCTTTCAGGAGGAAAAGGGTGTCTACTGTAGTTGTAGCTGGCTTATTCTCGTGAGCGAGTAAACGTATTTTCATGATTCAGGACATTTTTATCTACTTTTGTGAACTTCTGTTCATAGGTCTTGCTTATTTTTTCTTTAGGTATGTTGCTCTTCCCTCTTTTTAGAAACTTACGCATTTAGGGATACTAACCCTTTGTGATATACATCCAACTATTTTTTATAAGTTTTTAAATTATTATTATTTTTTTGCCATGTAGATTTTTATGTAATAAAACTTCCCAGTCTTTTCCCGTACTGCTTCTGGATTTTGAGTCATAAAGTTTCTTCCATTCTGTGATGAGGGAGGAATTCTCCATGCTTCCTTTAGTGCTTAAGTGTTTCATCATTTTACATTTAAACCTCTCTGTAATTTATCCTGAGTACATTTGAGGAATAGATCCAGTCTTTTTCTTTTTCCATTTGCTTTGTAGATTTTGATACATGCTGTTTTCCAATTATTGCTCTTTTTTTAAATGGTACTATTTCCTAAATTTATGGTAAATGCTTTTTGGAATCCATGAAGGAATACAAGAGATCCAAACTTTTATCTCTGATATCTTTAAAAGATGAAATGAGTTTTGGAAGTCCATTAGTTACATTGAACCAGGTACAGGAGAAAACACGCAGGTATATGAATGGGTGGGAGCCTTCCAAGAAAAGAAAACCTGTGTTGTTCAACTCTGGAGAACGGTTTCAAGAAATTTGCAAGCAAAGTTTGGCATGATAGCGTCCTTAATCAGCCCAGCCCTTGTAGTCTATTAGCAGTCTTTCCCAACATTAAAATAAATGTCGTATTTATATGTAGAGGTGGGTAAGTAGAAATTGAGGTGAGTGAGACCTTAATCAGGTAGTATCGAAAAGATTCAGATTCCAAAAGGAAATATTTATGCCATAACTAGGGAATTGATAAAAACCTTTTAGCTGATGGTGTATTTATATGTTGGGTTTATTTTGTAATTGTTTCAAGAATGCATTATGTATCAGAGCAGAGGACTCTGTGTATGATCCTGTTTTTTTAACGTTTATTTATTTTTGAGACAGAGAGAGACAGAGCATGAATGGGGGAGGGGCAGAGAGAGAGGGAGACACAGAATCGGAAGCAAGCTCCAGGCTCTGAGCCATCAGCCCAGAGCCCGACACGGGGCTTGAACTCACGGACCGCGAGATCGTGACTTGAGTTGAAGTCCGGACGCTCAACCGACTGAGCCACCCGGGCGCCCCTGTATGATCCTGTTTACACAGGAGCTGGAGCAAATGTTGATACCCATCATCCTTTCAGAGCGCTTTGCAACTTAATAACCAGGTTTCCCATCCAAGGACTTTGTTTACAGTGATGTATTTGTGGGGTTGTGGGCTTTTTGTTTTTTGGTGGGGTTTTTTTTTTTGGAGTTTTTTACTTGTATTATCCTCTTAGACTAATAATGAAGTCATTCCTCTGTATTCCAACACCTTTTTCAGTCTCTGTTTTGCTCCCTCCTTGTGTATAGTTGAGCCAGAGGTATAGTTTGATATAGTAACTCTCACTGCTTAGTAGCTAATAGCTTACCATCTATTATGGTCTAGGAAATTAAAATGTCGTTAAAAAAATCACTGACCAACATCTCCCCTCCCCCCCCTTTTTTTAACAAGCAATACTCTGAGAGCCTTAATAACTAATGCTTGCAGATTTAAAAAAATATATCTTTTTAAATTTATTTTTGAGGGAGAGAGAGAGAGAACGAGCAGAGGAGGGGCGGAGAGAGGGAGACCCGGAAACAAAACAAGCTCCAGGCTCTGAGCTGTCAGCCCAGAATGAGGCACGGGGCTTGAACTCATTAAGGACGAGATCATGACCTGAGCTGAAGTCGGGTGCTTAACTGACTGAGCCACCCAGGTGCCCCTGATTTAAAAAAAATATTTACACCCAGGGGCACCTGACTTCAGCTCAGGTCATGATCTCATGGTTAGTGGGTTCAAACCCCACATCAGGCTCTGTGCTGACAGCTCAGAGCCTGCTTCGGATCCTGTGTCTCCCTCTCTGCCCCTCCCCCACTCATTCTCTGTCTCTGTCTCTCTCTCTTTCTCAATCCCTCAAAAATAACTAAAGGTTAATAAAAATATGTTAAGCCATCATCTGCTTTGTTAAAAAATGAAAACCATGTATTTTACTGTGGACTGTGGGGCATTGGGGAAGTGGAAAGTTAGCCAGACGTTCATTAGATGTCTGTCTTCTCCAGAGGTTCTTTCATCTGCCGGCACCTTTTCTCTCTGCTTCCCACATTATCCTTTACTTAGACTCCTTTCTGCCTTTTAGCTTAGTCTTCTCTCTACATCATTGCAGGAATCCCATAGATTGACATTCATTTAAAGTGCTCCCGGGGCACCTGGGTGGCTCAGTCGGTTAAGTGTCTGACCTCGGCTAAGGTCATGATCTCACCGTTCCCAAGTTGAAGCCCCACATCTGGCTCTGTGCTGACAGCTCAGAGCCTGGAGCCTGCTTCGGATTCTGTGTCTCCCTTCTCTCTCTGCCTGTCCCCAACTCCACGCATGCTTTCTGTACTTGGTCTCTCTCTCTCTCTCAGAAATAGATAAACATTTGGGGCCTCTGAGTGGCTCAGCCAGTTAATGGCTCAGATCATGGTCTCATAGTTTGTGAGTTTGAGCCCCACGTCAGGCCCTGTGCTGACAGCTCAGAGCCTGGAGCCTGCTTCGGATTCTGTGTCTCCCTCTCTCTCTGCCCATCCCCCCACTTGTGCTCATGTTCTCTTTCTCTCTCAAAAATAAACATTAAAAATTTGAAAAAAAAAAATAAAGTGCTCCCAATGTTTTTATATACACGATAGGACAGTTTAACTTCATTCAGTTGAGAGCTTAGATCCTGGTGAGTTATTTTGCTTTATGTTGGTGTTGAATAGCTCTGGTCTAATCTTGACCTGTTTGAGAAATCCATGCAGATAGTCATATGGCGACTTGGGCACTTGGAACTACCCCTGAGAACCTGCAGATTCAGGCGGGTTGGGGGTCCGGAACACACTCTTCCTGCTGACGGTTATTCTGGGCAAGACGGGCCAAATGTGAAATCGACAGCTTGCATTGAGAACCCCTGGCCCTCGCCATCCTTCTGTGTCTCTAGTGTTCTTCCTACCCACCCTCTGCCCATAGGACCTGGGCTCTTATATGTCCCCTTCTAATCCTTTAAAAATACTTTATTTTCAGGAAGGGATCTGACTTCCGTTCCATTGATACATATCAGTGTGAACTTAAAGAGATGCTTTGATTTTTAGTCACCTTTCTGATTGTGAAGGGAGGACAGTTTGGTCCCATTATAAAAATTTCAAAAAGAATGGGGGCTAATTCAGTGGAATAGAAAATCTACCTGCCCCCTGAAACCATGCCATGGTGACAGCCACACTCCTATGTGAAAAGAGCATATCTAGGGAGACATGGAAGCAGAAATGTGGGGGAACAGCAGCACCACCCAGTATAATCGCAAATACAGGCAGTTCTTTATTTACTTGCCTTATTGTAAACATAAACCATGTGACTGTAGTTACAGTATTTTTATTTCTTCTGAGTGATGTTGAAGGCCATAAAGAGTAAACCCTGGAGCAAAAATACCAGATAAGGGGGCACCTGGGTGGCTCAGTCGGTTAAGCATCCAACTTTGGCTCAGGTCATGATCTCCCAGTTTGTGAGTTCCAGTCCCCGTTCGGGCTCTATGCTGACAGCTGAGAACCTGGAGCCTGCTTCCGAGTCTGTGTCTCCCCCTCTCTCTGCCCCTCCCCTGCTCATGCTGTCTTCCTCTGTCTCTCGATAGTAAGTAAACATTTAAAAAAAAAAAAAAGACAAAATGCCTTGCTCTAAATGCCTCCAGAAGTTCCTGTTTCGGTGAGTAATACCATCAGTAGCTGGTAGGCATTCTGTCACTGCTGTCGTCTCAGCCGCTATACTGTGGCACTCCCCTTCCAGGAGGGGAAAGTTTCCGATCAGTTCTCTTAATTCCTAAGGGCTGCTGGCTTGTTTGAATTATATTCTCTGAACAGAGATTTCCTCTTGGAATTACTTTCCTAGGCGGCTTTGATGCATTTTCCCCCTTAGTAGAACTAAGAAAGGTAGGACTTGGTACCACGCAAGGGAAAGCATCGTTTAATTGGTGTTGTACGAGATGGGATCAGCGTGGCCCCCATGAATGTAAGTTTGTGGTTTACCATTGCTAGAAATCTAGAAATCTGTTGTGTTAACACTTTGGTATATAATGAGCTAGACAAGGATTCCTATTTTTTTTTTTTTTTTTTTTTTTTTTTTTTTTTTTACTGTGTGCTATTACTCTTGGCAAAGGGGAAGAAACCAAGAAAGCAAAAAGCAGTATATACTCTAGAAGCCCTGTATATAACAATGAATAATTGGGAACAACTCCAACATAAGATACTTTAAGAACAGTCTGGCAAACTAGGACATAAATGTAATGGAAATGTTAAAAATGTCTTTAGACGTGTGGATATAAACTAAGTTGAAATGCAGATCCCAAGATGGTGTAGACAGCAGTGAAAACGATAGGAAAGGGTATGTTTCGTCGGACCCGGGGACGCGCGTCAGCTGCGGTGCAGTAAAAACACCGGATGTTGCTTCCAGTCCTTGTGTCGCTGGAGCCCGTGTGACCTAGGACTTCATGCCCTCGTGCGGGCTTCTTCGTCTCTAAGGGGGATGCTGGCATCTGTCCGTCTGCACCACACAGTTGTGGAGAGGCAGGTGAGTTTGGGAAAGCATTTGGGATGGATACTCTGCAGAGTAAACTCCGGGGAGATTTCAGCTCCGGCCTTGCGGAAAGTGGCAGTGGGTAAAAGCAGCACAGACTGGGCTTGTGATCTCAGCTCTGCTGTTACCTAGCCGTATGGTTTCCTTATCCTCTCTGGTGGCCACTTTCTCGTCTCTGAAGTA
This sequence comes from Prionailurus bengalensis, assembly GCF_016509475.1. Taxonomy (NCBI): domain Eukaryota; kingdom Metazoa; phylum Chordata; class Mammalia; order Carnivora; family Felidae; genus Prionailurus; species Prionailurus bengalensis. The sequence goes on along the minus strand of NC_057345.1, from coordinate 207,345,846 downwards.
AAGGCACAGAGAAGATCTTCTCCGAAGTCGTTTCCGGGGTTCAGATCATGCAGGAGTTTCAGAGCTTCAAAAGCAGGCCCTGCCACAGGTTCTAACGGATGCGCCGTTCTCCTCGCCTTTTAGGTGGTGTCGCTGTGGCGCTGCTTTATCCGCTCGTGTTACTCTAGCCTTGTCTCAAGAATCTGGAATTTATTCTTAGTGTGCCTATGATGTGTGAGATTTCTGAAAAAACATAGTTGTTTTCCCTGGAATGCTCTAGGTTTTGTCAGTATTATGTTGTATTGATAATTCTGCAGAGCCTGCTTGGGTCTGTCCTGAGGTTAGAGGTTGTCAGGTTTCTTTCCCCCTCTTAAGTTCTGTTTATTTTATTTTAAACCAGAAGAAGTTTGCAAACATGGAACGGACAGCTTGACCAAAAGGTTGAAAACATTATCCCGTGGGCCATCTGTGCTCTGGGCCACACACACACAGGCGCCCCGTTTCAGTGGCCGTCAGCACCATCCGATCCTGTGGCTTGCCTTGGGCGAGTCCCCTAATCTCCTTGTGCTTTGCTTTCTCCCATCTGTAACTTGCCCGTCCTCGGGGGCCTGGCCAGGGCTGACTGGGGCTGCAGCCCGGCCCTTCCTACGCACGGAAGGAGAGGAATAGAAGGCAGAGTTTAACAGTCTCGGGTTCTTTCCTTTTGCGCACGCTCCCTACGTGTCAGCAGAAATCTAGTTCTGAAACTACGGCCCATCTGCCATAACTGCACGCTTAAAGTTCTCTTTACTCCATGTTTGTCAAAGGTCTGAAATAAGTTAACTAATTGTGAAATTATAGATACAGTCTTATATACTTAACATTCCCATTCTTTCCCCAGTTAACCCTACGATGGTCTCCTTATGATTATTATTATTTCACTATAATTGTGGAGAAAGTGTAAAGTTGTTCATACTTGCCTTGAGAAACTGCCTCCTTAAAGGATTTTATTAGGTGAAAAACTAGAAAAGAACCATTTTATTAGTCTAGGAAAGCAGGAAGGTCCTACCTTTTATTTCTGAAGTTGATATTCTAAAACTGTCTTAATGTGTTTAAGAAATGTAACAGGTTAGGGGAAATGATGGAAGATCAGACAAATGTAGGACAATGGCATTATTTAGAATAGGAGTTGTCAAAATCAGTAGTCCATGAGGACACTTGTTAACCAGGAGTTAAAAATCCTTTGGTTTTATACAAGTAAATTTGAGACTGATTTAAAATCGCAGCTGGATGGGTCCCTTTTTTTTTTTTTTTTTTTTAAAGTTCATGTTTGAGAGTGCACATGCATGAGCTGGGGAGGGGCAGACAGAGAGAGAATCCCAAGCAGGCTCTGTGCTATCAGCACAGAGCCAGATGCAGGGCTCAAACTCAGGAACCATGAGATCATGACCTGAGCCGGAGGCAGACACTTAACCTACTGAGCCACCCAAGCACCCCTGGATGGATCACATTTAAATTCTAACATTGTTGACCTTCTTCAGCTTTTTATTTTATTTATTTATTTATTTATTTATTTATTTATTTTTTAAAGGTGATTTTCAACGTTTATTTATTTTTGGGACAGAGAGAGACAGAGCATGAACGGGGGAGGGGCAGAGAGAGAGGGAGACACAGAATCGGAAACAGGCTCCAGGCTCTGAGCCATCAGCCCAGAGCCGGACGCGGGGCTCGAACTCACGGACCGCGAGATCGTGACCTGGCTGAAGTCGGACGCTCAACCGACTGCACCACCCAGGCGCCCCTTCTTCAGCTTTTTAAATATGAGTAGGTGGGTATGAGAGAGACATAGACATAGAGTAGACTTTAAAGTAGATCTTAAAAAGTGATAGCCACGAAGTTACAAATTTGTTGATACAAAGTAAACTGGGAAATTTTGGAGTTTTGTCATAAAGTGATTATGGTGATTTATTTATTTATTTTGAGAGAGGGCACAAGTGAGTGAGGGGCAGAGAGAGAGAATCCCGTGAGAGGTGGGGTGGGGAAGGAGAGAGAGAGAGAAGTGGGGCTCGAACTCACAGTGTGATCATGACCTGAGCCAAAGTCAGATGCTTAATGACAGCCACCCAGGTGCCCTGTGGTGATTCATTTTAAAAGGTTTTTGGTTTTTTTTTTGTTTTGTTTTTTTTTGACCCAGACAAATACCACGTTTATTTCACAAACACCGGGAAAATGGGTTGGGGTGGAGTTGGGACACAGGTGCACAGCTGCGCACGGTCATCAGTGACCCGCTTCCCCCACTGAGGCTCCAGCCAGGCAGCGCCTCCAAGTTGACAAACGAGTGAGTGCAGGGAGGGCCCTTGAACACCAAGCCCCCTGCAAGGCCAGCTGTCCCAGGAAAACCACAAATAAGAGTGGGACACGGCCCCACCATACAGATCATCTAGCCACCCGTCTTCACTCTGGAGGTCTGCAGGATTGCAACAGTGACCCCAAAGAGGCCACTGGCGCTGCCAGATCTCCACGATGAGAATCTTTACAAAGAGGCTGGGGTTCTCTGCATCAGCCAGGGCAGCTCCACTGCCCACGATGCCCACGCAGACTCCACAGAAGAGGTTAGACAGGCCCACCGTGAGGCCAGCCCCACACGTGCAGTAGCCTGCATGGGAGTTTCGATGTGCAGTGGCCTGGGGGTCAGTGGCACTGAAAGGCTCAGCCAGGTTGCTAATCACAGTTGCCACGATGACGCCATAGATGGCCACAGCCTCACTGTTTTAAAAGATTTTTTATTGAAGACAGTTTCCTTTTGTTGGAAGACTAGATAGTCTGGGCTCGGCTGATTCCTTTTTAAGAATAAAGTCTACAGGATCCAGTCCTTACCTGCAGTAGGACTTTTGCCCTGCCCGGTCTCCGTAGGCTGTTGCCGTGAGTGCAGGCTTCCTCCTCGGTCCCGTGCTGTGGGGTTAAGTAGGCACCCTCTCCGCTCACGTCCGGTGGCCTTTGCTCTAAGAGTTAATGATGTCTGCAGGTGTGTTGGGATTAGCACTGTAAAGTTGTGTCAGGGCTTTTTCTTTCTTTTGATCTTCTGAAAGGGATGAAAGATAGCCATTAAACTCAAGGGATTAGGTCCCCTCTCTTTAAAGACTTTAGGTACCATAAATATTTCACTTCAGATGTAAGGCAAAGAATTATATACATCTAGGGGGAAACGGGTGTTTTATATTACCAGTTGGAAATTATTCGGTCTCCACTTACAAATTGAATGAGCTTTGTAGAGATACTTTTCTCCCAACCTGTAGTGGACTGAGATTGGGGGGAAAAAAATGTGCAGGTTTATAGCTCAGTAATTATACAGATTTTTTTTTTTCCTTCTAAAACCTTTTTCTTTGTGTTTATAAGTTAACATGCTGTCTCTGTCGTGCCTCCTCCCTGCCCGATGGGGTCTCCCCACTCCGCTGCTACAACAAGAACTGCCTCTGACACTTCAAGAACCAACTGCCGTGCACCCATGTTCGGTTTAAGTGTGTGTTCGGTTTTTTAAAAGAGGCCCTATATTTTGTTCTTTCTCTTCCTTTAAGCTAACGCTGCTTAGAAAGGGAAAGGGAGGTTGACGTGCCCGCGGCAGAGTTAGACGGTTCTGGTCACTGCACTCTCAGGAAGCTGGTGGGAAACCGGGAGGGGAGCCCTGCGCAGGGGTTGTGGTTTCAGCCCCGTTCCACTCTGCCCACGTCACGCCAGGATGGGAGGCTGGGAATGTCCTCGTCCTTCGTGTTTTCCTAGGATGGACTGTCGCACCGTGGAATGGTATTTAGAATTAGGACTTCGGAGAGGAAGGGGTAGGCTTGGTAGGTGCCAGCCCTAGAATCAGCCTGTTAAATGATGATTCCTATCCCCACCCCATATCACATCATCAGCCATTTAGAACAGATTTAAAACACAGTCAGCTCAGTGGCTTACGGTATCTGTGTGATTCTGCATTCTGTATTTTGTCCCTGAATTTATGGAGAGCTCTGTGTGGTTATTTGTATTTAAGCCGATAGTGGTGTTTTCTGTTATTTGCTGTGACACATGTGAGATACACTCAGTCCTTTTCCAGAGCTCCTAGCCCCCTTTTTACTTTGTTCTTGCCTTTTTATTAGAGAAAACTCTGGGTGATGAAGTAAGTACCAGACTGCAGGCGGTTAAATATGGGGTTTGAATCCTGAGGCACGTCTCAGTGATGTGAAGGGAAAAGTAAAATTGTGAGTAGAGATTGTTAGCGATGGTCAAAATAGAGTGCCAGATGAATATAGCCACTGGCAGGGGTTTAAGGTTAAGGAATGAAGAGCCTCGTGCTTGATAACGCTGCGCCACGTTCGGATTAGAGGTCTGCTCAGTTACCGCCTTAAACCTTTACTTCCGATGCTTCATAAAATTCTAGGAATGGCTCTGTGTGTGAAGCTTATCCAAACTTTGGGCCTATAATATAACCCTAAAAGAAAGACAGGGGCAAAAAGAAACTGTGAAAGGTGTTTGGCAGCGAGCAAGAGTGGGAGCTCACCAACGCTTTGAAGGTCAATTAGCCAGAAAATGTGCTAAAGACTGGGTGCGGTGCCGCGTTACTGGCCGAGAATTACCCCCAAGGTCCTCAAAGTGGTCCTGCCGCCCGAGCCAGAGAGACAATTACAGACCTGGAGGAGATGCTACAAAAGCTTTAATTAAGGGACTTACTTACACCCCACTAGGTTTTGGAAATTAAATTCTTGCTTGTGCTTAACTGATGTTTCTTTTGTCTGGGCTTCCACGTGGATTTCAGCAGAGAGCACTGTTTTCCCCTGGGTCTGCTTTCCGTTGGAAGCCGCTCCACTGTGATGGATACCGGCAAAGCCGAGAGTTTAATCCTTGCAGGGAACCGGGTGGAAAAGTGAGCCGAGGAGCTTTCTGCCAGGGAGCGTTTTGGGCACAGGTTGAAAATCGTCGTGTTTAGACACACCTTAGTACCCCCGGAAACCAGGACCTCTCTTTGGGCTTAGACACGTGAAGAAGGGTAATAAGCAGATGTATTTTGTAGAATTTGAATTTTAGAATTCCCATTCACAGGGCACCATGACTTTCCTTGAATTGGCAGCTTTATGTCTCTAGACCCAGCAGGCCGCTCTTTCTCCAGAAACATGTGTTTGTTTTGTGTCGAGGAGGTTAGAGTAGCCTCTGTCATCCAGGCCTGGTTGTTCACAAGCCCAGACCCGTGGTGAGGCTGCATTCAGATGTGACTTCTAGAAGGACGGATTTAAGTTGCATCCAGTCCCAGGCAGTGCGTTACGATGCGTCGACCTGCCTGTGTTCCTGAGCTCAGCCATCCTGCGGTCGATGGGAGACGTTGTCATCTTTGAACTCGGGCCTAATGGCTCCTCGGGCTCCTTTACTCCAGTCTGTTCCCTTTGTTTCCATAGTGAAGCAATTCTCTTATTTCTTGTCTCTCTTCCTTGGAGTGATTTATTTCTGCCTGCAAAGTTTGGTTTGAGCCATAACGTTTTAAAAAGCACTAAGAAATGCTTGTGTTCCAATAATTTTAAATTTTCTTTCAGTATTTCTAGTCTACACCCATCATCAGTCAGGAGGTCCATTTTTTAGGTCCTCTCCGTACCCTTTGAAGTCCCTTTGTGTGCCTCTCAACCTGTGTGTGGGAAGACCAAAACTTCCTCCTTGCTCTAACTGAACAGAAGAGTCAATAAAATCAGAAGTACTGGGGCCCCTGGGTGGCTCAGTCAGTTAAGCGTCCGACTTTGGCTCAGGTCATGATGTCATAGCTCATGAGTTCGAGCCCCGCGTCGGGCTCTGTGCAGCCAGCTCAGAGCCTGGAGCCTGCTTTGGATTCATTCTCTCTCTCTCTTTCTCTCTCTCTCTCACAGAAATAAGTAAACATTAAAAAAAAAAAAAAAAAAAAAGTACTTATCATCATCTGACCTTGTCAGGAAAGAGAAATTGCAAAAAAACAATTGTGGTGTCACGGGTTAAAGGGTGCAGTTTTCAGCAAAGTGAAGTTTCTGAAGAACTCCGTTACCGAACTTCCCTCTTCCGTGTGGTGGGTAGAGGAGGGCTCCCCCTGGTCCAGGCGTCCGAGGCCCCCTTGGTGCGGCGGCTGCTCTACAGCGGGGTCCTCTGACCCCGGCCAGGTTAGCGTGTGGTGATGACTCGGACGGACCCGTGTGCTGGCCTGAGAGCTTTTGGCATTTACGTTATTTAGAGCGCTCTCCTACTCGAATAGATCTTAAATAATGCATCATAGCGAATTTCAGTTTTCTTTGGAAAGAGGGAAGTTGTATTTCGTGATAGGAACATTTTTGTTTGACCGAGTACCTGACTGGTTAACAAGCTAAAGCCAAATGCGGTCGGAACTTCTGGAGAAAGGGGCAGATGGCATGAGCACGCTTGCTCACTGAAGAATGTAACTGAATTTTGCTAAAAAGTGCTGATTCCAAAGGTTCTTTTATGAAGTAAAAATTCTGAGTTCTTATCTCTTCAGCTTTATTTTGCTAACATTGTTAGAACTAGTACATCTGGCTTAGATTCTAGAATAGTCTGGTTTTATGCTTCAGTTAAAATGAATCCAATCAAATTGGAATTTGAAGATAGATAAAAAGGATTTTGATACACAGGGAGGATTCTTAAACAGAGCAGGGTTAGCAGGGAAGGTCTTAAGCCTCCTTTCTTTCTGGATGGCCTTTGGAAACAGGCCGCTGGTGGTTTCAGTTAGTGTAGGGCATTCAGCCGTAGTTGTGTGTGTGTGTGTGTAAAGGGGTGACGGACGGTGGAGCGGGTGGCCTCCTCAGCGGTCCTTCCGGTGTCCGACTCTTGGTTACACTGCTTACCGTCAACACTTGGACAAGCTCCACGCTTTGTTGTCTGAAGATTTCTTTTATTAGGGTGGGGGTGGGGTTAGTTTTGTAAATGGGGTTCAAGTGTGCCGTCTTTATCAGATTTAGTGATATCTCTCTCACTTCATCCGTTCGGTTTGCTTTCTGTGTTGCGTCCCCCCTCTGTCCAAGCGTGGATGCATGTGCACAGCCAAATACAAACTCCAGATGCAGCCCAGTGAAATTTTCTAGTAAGACATTGGAACAGAATTGTTTAGGGGGAGGTGAGGAACAGACCATTTTGTATTTCAGCCCAGGGTGCTCTGAGAGTTAAGAGTGACCATTAAAAATGTTTTTTAGGTGGGGGCACCTGGATGGCTAAGTCAGTTAAGCGTCCGACTTTGGCCCAGGGCATGATCTCAGTTTGTGGGGTCGAGCCCCGCGTCGGGCCCTGCACTCATCATGTGGAGCCTGCTTTCCATCCTGTCTCCCTCTCCCTGCCCCTCCCTAGCTTGCGTGTTCTCGCACGCTCCTTCTTTCTCAAAAATAAAACACTGTTTTTCAGGAACATAAACATACATCCTTCTGGGCTGACTGGGAACGGTGTGAAATCGTCCCGTGTCTTCATGGTGCAGCTGGTACTGACGTGTTCGTGGTCCCCCTCCGCCCCTCTTCATCATGCTGACCTTGGAGCCATTAGTACAGACTCAGCAGTTTATCCTTTCATAAATAATGCACTCGCTCCGAAACGGCAGGCTGCAGGCTTGTGGCCCAGACCTGCTGGGTATTTATAGTTCATGCCAGTAAATGTTTCGGTTGAATCGGTCAGGAGCTGTGGGCCTGATCTCTTTTCAAGTTGGTGGCTAGAGAAGTGAGTCAGCTCCCCCCCACCCCACCCCAACCTTGAGGAGGGAATGAGCACTGCTGAACTCTGTGGCCCTGGCCAGCTGGCGAATCTGGAGGGGCTTGTAGGTTTGCTTGTGTTTGGCTGTTTGAGCCTCAGTACCAGTTCCTGGTTTGGTGAGCCATGTCTCTGCACTGACACCAGATGAAGAGAGCACTTCCTGCCTATCTTGAAGTAAATCGGGGGTCAACCCAGGCTTGTTTGGTGCTGGCCTTTGCTGTGGTTTTACGGGAGAGGCTCCAGAACTGCTGAGAAAGTGCTTTCTCCGACAGGAGTGGGGGTTGCATTCCGCTAACAAGGCCTAAGCCTGCCGATGACAGCGCAAGCTTGTGCTTCTCTGTGCAAGAAGGTAGAAAAGAGTGAGGGTGGAATAGTAAATGAATTTTTATCCAGCAAGGATGACTATGGAAAAACCTGTTTCAAAACAGGTTCTTCCCACGTCAGGTCATCAGTTTTACGGTTCACTTTTCCCCTTTGTCCTTCCTCCCTGCCAGGTTCCCCTAGGACTTCTCCAGCTGTGCTCCTTTTCTTGATCCTTCCTGCCTGGAGCTCTGGGATTAAAAAAAAAAAAAAAAAGGAAGGAAGGAAGAAAAGAAAGAAAAAGACAAACCATACAGGACCCTGACTTTGATATTTACTGCCTAACCTTTTCCTTGTAAGAGTGGCTAGCTATAATACCAAAAATAATTTCAAGACTAGAAAGTGTGAGGAAGTACTTTCATTTACTAGCCAGTGGCTTAAAGGAGTTATTTTTCAAGCAGACTAGTGAGCCTGCGGTGTTAAATGTCTGTTGACTCTCTGGCCGGGAGAAACATTGATTTCTCTCTTTCAGGTGCTGCTTTCTTCCCCGGGAGATGCGCCGAGATCTTGGCCAGGGGTCAAAGCATCGGGAAGCTCGGGGTCCTTCATCCTGATGTCATCACTAAATTTGAGCTGACCATGCCCTGCTCCTCCCTGGAAATCAACATCGAACCCTTTTTGTGAAGATGGGTCTCTGCCGTGTGACTCTCTCCGGGAGTATTCTGCTCCTTCCCTGGTGTCCTTGAGTCGTCTCCGCCCCCCCCCCCCCCCCTCTCGGGACCATTCGCTTGCGCTTTAATGTTTAATAAAGTAGAAAGTCGTGTCTGGCTCCGTGTGTAGAGGCCGCCCGCTCCCTGCATTAGGTCAGCTTGTGCGAACACGCTGTCTGTGAAGCCGCATTACGAGGAGAAGCCCAGAGGACCGCGGGCCGGAGCCTTGCTGATGAAACCAGCGCTGATGCGGGAGAATGGAAGAATTTGTTCCTTCTCCATCTGACGTGCAGCCAGCAGTGGGAAACAACGGTAGCTTTGGGAAACGATTAGGGAGCAGCGGCCGTCTGGCAGTTACAGCCTTCGGAGTCCTTTGAAAGTGAAAGAAGACTCGAGTATTTGAAGGGCTTGAAGGTGCGTGGGTGTTTCCACTCTGATATCCTGAGACGGAGTTCACACAACACACATCTGTTCTGCTAGACGAGTTAAAACAGACGTGTTGATAGCAGTGCGGTATGAACATTCGGAAACCATGAAAGAGTATTTTTGCCCCAGGCTATACGTTCTGCTGTAATCAATACTATAAAATCATGGCTTTAAATACTTAGTTGAGCAACTAGGTTCTGTCTTATTTTGCAGGGAAGTATTAGGTCTCTCCTCTGACGCTAAGTGTGTCGGTCTGCCTTGTCTTGCCTCCTAATTTACTTTTATTTCTTTGATCTAGACTCCTCCAATAGGTACTGAAAAAAGGTCGAATGTTTGAGATAAGTTCTCAATTCCTGTTAAGATGATGAAACAATAAAATGCAAAACTTTAAGTCCAGTAGAAATAACAAAGAAAGAATTAGGTTCTTGGAGCTTGTGCTGAGCCTACTACAGAGGAACCCAACCCCCTTACTGCTCTGAATCAGGGCAGCGGTGTCCAGCCTAGTAAGATTTGTGAACATACAGACTTTCACCACTGCTTCCCCGTTCTGTTTGGGGCATTTAAATGAAGAGAAAGCTCACAAAAAAGAATGTACGTCAAAAGGTTTTGTGTCCAGCATACATACCTAAAGATTTCTTACAAGTTAAGACAACCCAGTTTTTTTTAAATGGACAAAAGATTTGAACAGATATTTCCTGCAGATAAATGAAATAAGCATCGGGAAAAATTCTCATTAGTCATCAGGGAGATGCAAATAGAAACCACAGTACGAATTGAAATGGCCGAAATTTGAAAGACTGGCTCGTACCGAGCATTGGTGAGACCCGTGCCGTGGGACCTCCGTGTCCTGCTGGTGGAAGCAGAGGGAACAGTGTTATTTATAGTAGCTTCAGCCCAAATGTTCATCAGCAGCTGAATAGCTAACTTATAGTACATCCATATCATGGAGTAGTTTTTGGCAATAAAAGGGGATGAGCTACTGAAGAAGAACATGAATGAATCCCTAAGCATGCTCAGGGAAAAAAAAGAAAAAACAGACCCAAGACTACATGTGATTGCACATAAAGGAAATTCTAAAAGAGTCAGTGGTACACTGGCTGGCTAGAGCTTGCACAGGGGAAAGGCCTGCAAAGGGTAGAGGGCTAAGCTGTTGGGGACGATGGGACGGGTCTATCCTAACTGGCATGGTAGTTAGGATGTAGCTTATTACCTCAGCAAAGATGGGAGAAACACGTTAACGTAGTTCGTAATCTTGCACCCCACATCTATGCCTAGGGTAAAAGCATGAACTGTGGAATTGGTGTGTCTGTTTAAAGTGGTTTACTGGTCCGCTCTTCAGGAGATACTGTCCCCCCAGGTTGTCTATAGTTAAAGTCCAGGTTCGTGGGCCATGTGCTAGCCATGGTTGAAGTGAGTGGATATCCTGAGATACCCTGTTGGGCAGCCGCCTGGATGTTTTTTGGTCAGAAACTACTTGTAATGAAAAACCCACTGACATCTGATTGTATATCCCAGCATGAAAGGGGAAAGATCAACTCCATCCATCACGGGGATGTTTCTGCCCTCTGAAGCGGGGAAACTGTAGGAAGAAAACCAATATCAGCTACGTTAGGAGAAATGAACCACCAGTTTAGGAACTGAGGCTCCACGGCCAGATCATCTTACACTTGTCCCAGCTGAGGCATTTGAACTGGGGCCGGGCCAGTCGTGGGTACTACCAAAACCTATGTTGGAGAAAACACACCTTCTTAGTGAAAACTGGGAGCCCTAGTATGAAGAGGGAAGTTAGATATAATCGATTTCTTGTTCTAGCTTACAGAAGAGTGCTAGAGCCCGACACTCCTGTATTACTCTCGAGTTTTATATTTTCACCCGTGATCTTGTTGCAACGTTTACGTTTTTATGATAATCATAGGAGATAAAGTAGGCATTCTCCCCGCCTTATGGGAACATTCAGCCTTCAGAGAGATGAATGATATGCCCAAAAGTCACATGCTTAACAAATGGGTTTGGGACAATGAGCGACTTGGATTCCCTAGATCACTTGGTGTTTTGTGTCACCTACTTACCCAAAATGTTGGAGTTTTTGAGTTTTATAAAAAACACGGAAAAACAAAGTTAAACTATATTTCTCAACTATAGAAAATCTCAACTATAGAAAATATAGTTAAACTATATTTCTCAACTATAGAAAATCGTACAAAGCTAGACCTTCCCAGGCTAATCTACCCTTTCTGCCCCCAGTCTCCTACTGAAGTAACTAACCACTGTTAATAATTTGGCTTGTGCTGTTCCTGACATTTTCCTTAGTTTGGACAGTCAGCCACACGCAGGCTCACAGTTTTGGGGCCAGACTGTTCACTGATTCACAACAACCTTCCATTTCTATTTTACATAGTATTTTACATCATGACACTTCACTCACCATGTCTTATTTTTCTAGGTCAGGACCTATAGACCCACGTCATTCTATTCCTCTGCTGACCTTTGTTTCCCAATCTGCAAGTACAGTGATCAGTGGACCTCCATATGCCAGCCCCCAAAACAGTATTAGCTTAGAGGCCATGAAAACCCAGGCCTAATGGCTGTACAAACATCCACATTTGCTATTTGATAGACGCATTCGGAGAGGCGAGGGGCTACTTAGATAGTTCTTACGTGTGCCTTTTACACCCAAACAGTATCTTATCCCAGTAGGTTACATTCCCAGGTGTAAAGAATGTTAAATTATTACCTTTTAAACAGGAGTAGCCCAACTAGGACCCAGCCGGCCCAGCTGGCACTCTTGCCCTCAGCAACAAGGGGCTCGTCACATTGGGAAAAGAGCACTGCTTACAATCCTGTCTCAGTCTTAGCTGCTATTTGTGCTTGAAGCTTTCTGTAAATACCACTAACGCCAATGCTTGGGTATTGAGTTGGCTTTTTTGGTCCATTTTATCCAAAACCAGACAGGTGGCCTTAAAGGGACACAACTGCCTTCAGTAAAATATGCCCTTTAAACAGCAGAAGCATTTGACACGTCTGATATCTTCCAGGCTGTGTCTTATTATAAGGAGCTTGGATATATTATTTTTAAAAAGGTAGAGGCTGGCATACGTAATGGAACTCAAGGCACCAGTACAGCCCTGGGACAATCTAGGAGCAGCTCCCTGACCCAGCTCAGCGCGAGGAGATCCGCCTCCTTGGGTAAAGGTACAGGAACCAAACAGCCAATCTTTGAGAAGTCAGCTGGGCCACAAGCAAGGCGAAGCCGACCCAGAGCGATTTTAGTTTCTACTACTGCCTGCTTTCTTGTCCAGTCTCCCACCCTCCTCTGACTTCCTAGTAAACAGGATGACGACAGACATTGTAACTCAGCTGTGCGTTGAAGAAATACCTCCAGCAAAGGGTTTGATTGACTTATGTCTATGGCTAAAGCCCGGTATGTTTCCTCTCCCTCATGGGACCAATGCAGTGTGGTAAGAATACGCTCAAGGCCTCCATTCAAGCCTTTGACTCATCCCTAAGGTTTGGCCTTGACTGTCTCTATTTAAGGAGCATGACGTGATTCTGCATAGGAAACATTTTGAAAAGCCCCCCTCTCCCTGTTTTAGGAGGCACTTGTAAGAGATGACTGCTAGGTGTTCCAAGTTGCAGATCTTATCAGCCATACAAAGCAGATCCGACCTTTAAGACAGAAAAGTGAGGATGTTGAGGAAACCTGGTAGTGAAGTAAAGTTCCTGCACTCCACAAGTCACAACTTTTTGTCCTGAGGAATGAAAATAGTTCTCTAAAAGAAACACCTGCTTAGGGCCAGCAAGAAACCAGTTGTAAAGGATACAAACCTGGTAACCCCCCCAACACACACACACTGGCGCTGGAATCGTACAGAGTAAAAGACCAATCAGAGATGGATGGGAGTAGACCTTTCTCAGCTGTGTTAGGTAGAACATCCAAACAGCGTTTGGGGGGACGACACAAGGTAAGCCAGAGGGAAGGGCACCCTGTGAGCAAACTGCACTGTAGGGAAGAGAGGGACCCTGTAGGTGAGATGCCTTCGGGAAGACACCAGACATAAACCTGTCTGCAAAGGCCCCTGAGTCTCTAGCTGAGTATCGATCAGCCCGTGCACATGGGGGCAGCACCCATTACAGAGACTACCTCTAACCATCCACGGAGAACTGAACCATTCATTCCTGGAGCTCACAGAGGGCAGGCCAGAGCTAGAAAACCCCAGGAATCAAAAGGTTATGTGGAGAAGGGCTAGATGGATTTTGCCTCAGTAGTTGGGGAAAACCAACTCTAGACTAAACGCCACTCCAGTTGTGCCTAATAAAGCTTAAAAACAAGGCCAAAAGAAACTATTTGCAAGAAATGAACTGCATCCTAGAACAGAGCTTAAGGATATTTATAGTAATACAAAATATCCAGCACCCAACAATGTAAAACTCACAGTGTCTGGCATCCAATCAAAAATTACCAGGCAAGCCAAGAAGCTGGGAAACCTAACCAATAATGAGGAAGGGGGAAAAAGAATCAGAAACTGACAAATGTGCCATAGGTGATAAAATTAATAGGATATTATTGTAACTGTCCTCCATATGTTTAAGATGCTAGAGGAAAGACTGAACAAGTGGAAACACAGAAGGTACAGATTTTCAATTTCTAGAGAAGAAAACTATGAGATAAAGGAATAAGCTGATAATAATACCAATACCTATGGAATAACAGCAGAACTGATGGACTTCATGAAAGTTTCACAAAAATAGCTTCCCAGCCAAGTATTCTTACCAGCACCTAATTGGGATGGCTAACGTGGCCTGTGCATACTTTGCCCCTCCCACAGCACCGCCCACCTGGGTCCCACGTGACCCACGCTGCAGCCTGGAAGCCCGGGAGGCCTCGTGGTCTCTAGGCTCACAGACGCAGGTACAGGGCGTGGAGGCAGCACCAGCCGGCACCCTGTCCTGTCCTCAGCAGTTCGAGGCTAGCTTTGTCCAGAGGCATTGACATTCTCCGAACACCTCCACTGGGGAAGAATCTGGCTTGTGCTCCCAGCAAGGGGACCCTGCTGTCGTAGCAGGAAAGAGCAAGGCCAGCAGATGTGTCGAGGGTGTGCATTAAAGAAGCGTCACAGCCGGAACTAGCTGCGCCCTGGCTTTTCTTGTTTGTTTTTGCATGCCATATAGACAGGCGTGGAAAAGGAAAAAGGATTTTTGGCTTCATATAGCTCCGTTGTCTCATGTGGCTATAGTTTTAGGAATTTAACATTCTATTCATGGTCCGCATTCAACTCTTCTTTTTCATATGCGTCCTGGAAATAGGCAAGTCTGTACTACAGGTGTGCCCCACTTTAAGAAAACAGTGGACACATGGTGTATCCAAAGTAATCCATTAAAGAGCCTTATGTTTACAGAAATGAAGAACTGCCATATGATTAAAAATGCCATTTATAAACAGCGAACCCCTTGGTGCACTTAAAATTCAAGTTAAAAAAAATCAAGACAGCCTTCAGGAAAACATCTATTCTCTAAAACTGGATACATCTACACCACTTGGTTCTTGTTAGCCTCTTACTAGACAACCAGGGATTCAGGGAGGGAGGGAGGGAGGGTGAGCGAGCACATTTACAGGTCTCTCAAAGAGCCAGATCAAGGTAAAATACTTTTACATCAAGTTCCACGGGCCTAGTTCAGGGAACCGAACAGAGAAAAGAGGGAAACGGACGGAGGCCCTCGCAACTGTCATCTCTGCTGAAAGCTGAACGAGAATGGGCATGAAACTGTGCAGGCGAGGTCAGGTCCAAGACGGCGGAAGGGGAAGGTGCCCACTGCGGCCTGTCAAATGCTCCAAGGAGGAACAACGGGGGAGACTGGGAAGCCACCTCGGATGTCATCTTCTCTGGAATGGCCCCACATGGGTGTAAGGAGATGGACTAAGGGGCTCCCTCACCCTTCCTTCCCGTTCTCGTGATTTGGTTCTGCTCGTCCTTTGCTCCGCCACGGCCACCACCGCGCTTCCTGCACACGGTCGTCAACCCCGGCTTTGGTGTGGCTTCGCCTCGGGAGAGGTGTTTGGGGGACGCGTCTCTGGCAAGCTCCGCCCTCGCCATGGAGTATCATCTCGTATCTGCTTCCCATCACATCATCTGTTCTGTAAGCCTGGCTCGTGTGCTGCCTCTCCCGGGAGCCCCCCTCGACTTGCTGCAGCCCCCAAGCAGGAACTCGTCTCCCCCTCCTCTTGGGCTCCTACGCCCCTACCCTCCAATTCCCTGAGCCAGAGGCTCCTGTCTCCTGCGAGAGCTCCACAGGGCAGGATTACGTCCATCCGGCTCCGCAGGCCCATGGTGCCCGGCATATTAGGTATTGAAAGTACAAACGGGGGTCTAGCCTTGGCCTTGCCAATAGGAGTGGCAGTTTTCTGCACCATTTCAAATAGCGTGTTTGGGATGCGTGAAGACACAGCCTATCGTAACGATGTGGATATGAAACAGGGTCATATTCATTTGGCTCTGCAGGGTACTTATTCGTGAAAACCGTATGTAGTTACCTTAACTAGCAGCACCGATAGCATTTACCTTTCAACTCACAGTGGCATTGGTCTCCAAATATGGTAAGATTCTTTTCCAAAAAAAAATTTTTTTTAATGTTTATTTTTGAGAGACACAGAGAGACAGCATGAGCGGGGGAGGGGCAGAGAGAGAGAGACCCAGAATCCAAAGCAGGCTCCAGGCTCCGAGCTGTCAGCACAGAGCCCGACGCGGGGCTCGAACTCACAAACCGTGAGATCATGACCTGAGCCGAAGTCGGTCTCTCAACCGACTGAGCCACCCAGGCGCCCCGAAGATTCTTTTTAGTATCAAGGAGTCAGAGGAGGGTTATGTGAGCTTGTGCGCCTACCACTTCCTGCTAATCACATCTATGGCTGCCGTGACACTCCCCAACATCTGCACTACAACAGCAACAGAGAATTCTATAGCCTGCCATTTATTTTTGTCACCTCTTTTCAACTCCGGTCCAATGAACCCTGAAAGGTCTAGCAGGAAAAAAAAAAATCCAAGGGAGCACAACCCTAGCTTTTGAAACATGTAACAAGAAGTCATAAGCAAACCAAAAATGATTTTATTTTAAAAAGAATAAATTTACATACACTACATGAGCAAGACATCTGAAACCTTCCAAAATAGAAACCCGGAGCATATGGCCCCAAAACACCACATGCTTTGATTACACTCAAGAAGCCCAAGTTGCCGACGCGGACTAGAAAATCCCATGTTACCAGTGCGACCATCAGGCCTGTTGTAGAGTGATTTTGGCCACGGCCATTCATGGGTTTTGAGTTCAAGGTCCCTTCTGTGTTTCCTTCTGCATAATGCTGTGGGGCAGGTCTGAGCAAAATCAGCATGGAGTGACAGCTGTTTAGGATGACGGTACAGGTTGGAGGTCCCGGCCCGGAATGGTAGTGGGCTGGGGGCAGGCTGAGGACGGTTAGAAAGGAGACATGTTCTGCTTGCCTCCCAGAGGTGCCAGGAGTCCTGAGGACTCTAGCGTCATGGTTTCCAAAGGCAGGGTTGGCCCGACCACAGGTCCTAAGCCTATGTTGGATACATCACGATGAGCTTGACTTTTAAATTCTTAATCCCCAAGTCGCCTGAAGCAGAGGTGCTCTGGGCCACCGCTGAGGCGATTCCAGCAGGGGGCAGTCTTTCCCCAGAGAGAAAATCCAAATGTCTCCAAGGAGCCATAGGGCCTGCTCTTTGAAGGGGCACGCGTGGGGTGTGTGAGACAGCCGCCTGGGAGGATGTCAGATGAGTGACGAAGGCCAGCAAGAGGAGGAAGCAGGTAGTGACTTTTCCAATCCGTTTCTGCCGGATTCCAGGCCAGAGAGCAGAAGAGCTCAAAAACTAAAATTTTCACCAATATACATACTTTTTAAAAAAAATTATTAAATGTTTTTATTTTTGAGAGACAGAGAGAGACAGACCATGAGCAGGGGAGGGGCAGAGAGAGAGGGAGACAGATCTGAAGCAGGCTCCAGGCTCCGAGCTGTCAGCACAGAGCCCGACGTGGGGCTCGAACTCACAGCCCGCGAGATCATGACCTGAGCCGAAGTCGGACGCCCAGCCGACTGAGCCACCCAGGCGCCCCAGCATACTTTTTATTCTCCAGCTGCAAAACAAGATACTTCAAAAAGTGACCAACCGTGACAAGCCCTTGGGTCATTATTTAATGGGCTACAGCCACCGTATTCATCCTCAATCCAATTGCGTAAATACAGCCTCAAATGCATTAATACGGCGGATTGCTGTCCTATTGTTGGGACTTAAAAGGACAGCATTAAAAATTACACGTACACACTTGAGTGAAG
Source organism: Prionailurus bengalensis (assembly GCF_016509475.1). NCBI lineage: Eukaryota > Metazoa > Chordata > Mammalia > Carnivora > Felidae > Prionailurus > Prionailurus bengalensis. Next base: position 207,328,371 of record NC_057345.1, on the reverse strand, counting down.
TCTCAGCACCCACTGCCGCGACAACCATTATGGCCTCTCCTTTCAAAAGATACAAGTGGAAAGACCTGATCCTTTTGCTGACTGGCTCCAGAACAATCAACTAAAATCATTTGGCATAAGTATTATCCAGGGCTGCAGGGACTTGCCTCCTCCACTGCACTGGTGGGGCTGGCCCGTAAGTTGGGGCCCCCCTTTCCTTTCCCATTGTCCCCCCATCATGGTACCACGAATACTGGTCGGAGTTTGCTGTAAGAATGGCAGGGCATTTCGAACCCCGCCTTCTAACTATGGAAAATGTCAGGAGAATTTCAAGGAGAAGCAAAACGTTTTCCTAAAAAAAAGTCCTTCTTAATAGACAGGAGCGCTAAGCCAGACAGCAAAGGTCATCCCAAGAGAAAGGCCAGGGGAGATGTTGGCAATCGGGACAAATGGGGCTTGAGGTTTTCGCACTCGGGGCAGAGGTTAAGAGCCTAACGTTCAAGGCAGCTAACTGTCCCCCAAAGAATGTGTATGGAGATGGCATGTTGGGATCACAAGTCATTGATTTCAGTGGTTTGGGTACCATAGTGAGAAAGATATTTCCTTAGCTATGCATCTACGCTAACTTTTCAGGACATTGTGGATGCTTGTTCCTTATTCTTTAAAAAAAAATTTTTTTTAATGTTGATTTCCTTTTTGAGACAGAGAGAGACAGGGTGTGAGCTGGGGAAGGGGCAGGGAGGGAGGGAGACACAGAATCCGAGGCAGGCTCCAGGCTGTGAGCACAGAGCCCGACGTGGGGCTCGAACTCACGAACCACGAGATCGTGACCTGAGCCGAAGTCGGACGCTTAACCGACTGAGCCACCAGGCACCCCTGCTTATTCCTAATTCTTAAGAACCAAAGAGAAGTCTGCAGAGAGAAGCTGCTGGTGTTCGCATAAGATCCCCCGCCTAAGTCTAATGAGGACACGCACAGGCTTAAAGGGTGTGTTGTGTTCGGTCATGTTGTTTTCCCAAGAGAGGCCGACCCTGTTCCTGCCTTAACTACCCTTAAAAACTGCCGAGAGACAAGAGGTGGGAAGATGGAGAGGGAGCCCCGATTCTACTTAGTAGGTGAGAAAATAGGTTTACACAAAGTAGATGAGAAATGGAGGAGTGATGTCCCCGGAGGCCCAGTCCCCCCTTGTCAGGCCCCAGGAGGGATTAAGTTCATCTGTTCTAGTGATCCACTTTCACAGGCAGCTGACAGGGCCTCCCCAGTTGGTAAGGAAGCCAAAAAAAAAAAAAAAAAAAAAAAAAAAAAAAAAACCCACCTACAGAGGGGCAGAGTGCTGGTCCCAAGTCCCTGGGAAGCAGGAGAGAGCGGGACACTCTGAGAAGCCCGGATGGAGTGAGGTGGGATCCAGGTTTCCTGGATCCGAAGAGTGTAGAAATGCTACCTGGAATTCTGCAAAACGCATGGACGAGGAGGAGCGATGCTGTTTGAATACGTGCACCCACAGAGAGCGGGACTCAGGAGGAACACAGGCTCTCTCTCGCCCACCATCTCCCAGCGTTGCCCCCGCCTCTTTATCACTCCACGGGGAGGTCCGCAACGCCCTTGCCACCCAAGTGGGCACAGTCTAGCGTGATCACAACAGCAAAGTCACCCTGTCCCAGGAATGCGGTCCTACACGGTGACACCCCTTCTCTGGACCAACCAAGTTTGGACCCGAGACTCAGTGATGGGCAAGGTCATAACTGAAGAGAGACGCCTGACCTCCAGCCTCTCCGATCACGCCTGTCTCTTTCGGATCTCCCAAGCCAGGCCCTGATTCCTGCCAGCCCACGACTAGGTCCAGGGTCCCTGGGGTGGGGGGACCCTTAAAGAACGGACCATGGGTTTAGCCTGGCTTCACCTGCAGCAGCGATATTTATCTCAGACATCAGCAAAAGAAACATGGGACTCGGGATTTTTTTTTTTTTTTTTTTTTTAAGAAAAACGTATGCTCAAAACTTGCCCACCCAACTACTCTCCTGTTTTGGCTCTCCTGCCCAGTGAGCTACTTCCCAACCATTTGAGGTTCAGAGCAATCCCAAAAACCTGTGCAGCATTGGCACAAAGGTTGTGGCGCAGATGCCCACAGATGTGTAGGTGACGAACTTGTAAGGCACTTCGATCTCTAGTCTCCGCCTGGCCTCCTTGTTCCTGGTGACCACCTTGAACCACGAGTATAGCACTTGCAGAGAGAGATTCTGTACGAGCTGGCGGACCAGAAGGATCAGCACGATTCCCACGACGAATTTGGTCAGACCCAAAACTACCATGTCGGTGGTGAGCGGCGGGATGTTCTGAATGACAGGGAGGGACTCGGCGGGCGCGGACACGAGCTGGAAGAAGTGGTTGATCCAGAACCCTAAAGTCACGCCCGCCCCCGCGGCCAGGATGGTTGTGGTGTCCGCTCGTGTTGGGCTGTAGCAGTCGGACACGGGGTAGTTGTAACACAGGAAGAACGGCACCACGATGACACAGACGGGGAAGAGGGGGCTGGCCGAGTCCAGGCGATCGATAAGGGTCCAGGCGGGGTAGGTGAGGACAATGAGGACCACGGTGACCAGGATGCCACCCAGCACATCCTGTGGGGAGGAGAGAAAAGAAGGGTGTAAGCCAGCGAGTGCTTCCCTGTGGACAGGTATCCCTCGAGTCCAATCGGGTCCCTTTGACGCCGAAAGGACAATTTGCACATTGCTTTCCCTGACACTGCTGTAAAAAATGGGAAGTTGTACAAATTTGACCACAGGAAAAACCACGGCGCTATTCACGTTACGTATTTCCCAGTTTTTCTGTCCTTTGGAAAAGATGTTACGTGTTTTCTTAACGAACAGCCCGGACCACTTTTTTCCTAGATCTTCTATTATTTGCATTTAATATTCTATCACAAGTATTGCCTTAAATCTCACGGTGGGGGGGGGGGCGTCCTCCTTTCCTGGCAGCCTGGGGCTGGGGCTGCGGCTGGAGGAGGAAGTTAGGTGCTGGGGAGGCCCCTGCACACAGCAAGCTGCCCTTTGTCACCTCTAAGGTACATTTACGGGGGGTGGTTTGAGAAGAGACTTTGGATGCGCTCCGTCTTCTGAGACGGAATTTCCAACAGCGTGCAGACAACCTCAGCCAGTGGACGTTCCATGCTGCTCTTAACCAATCCTTCCTTTTGGGACATATTAGACTGTGGTCTTCTTTCTTTCTTCTGTTCCTCTCTTTCCCCTTCCTTATTATTATTTTTTTCCCCCTCTCTCAGTCCCTCCTTTCCTTCCCTCCTTAAATGCTTATTTAAAATACTTTAAGGGGCGCCTGGGTGGCTCAGTTGATTATGCGTCCAACTTCAGCTCAGGTCACGATCTTGCCTTCTGTGAGTTCGACTCTGCTCATGCCTCTCTCTCTCTCTCTCTCTCTTTCTCTCAAAAGTGAAATAAAAACATAAAAAAAAATGTTAAATACTTTAACCCCTCAATGTCACCCATTGTCTCCTTCCCTTCGCGTTCTCATTGTGAAATTCACCAGAAGGCGAAGTCTTACTGGAATTAACAGAGGCACACATCAACTCAGAGAGTGAAGAACTTGCCGAGGTTTTGCGACAATGTTTCACAAGGATTTTTTTTTTTTTTGGAAGTTTACAGTTGAAAACTCAAAATTTTTCCCCGAGGCATCGGAAAATCTGAAAGGCACCAGAAAGTACTACAGAGGCATTACCGGAAATCTGAAAGCTGCTGAAAAGCAGAAGAACTAAAGATCCTTGTTTCCATCACCTAGAGTCAACCCTGTCTATGTACTGGGCGTGTGGCCTGCCGCTGTCTAGGATTCATTTTGACTTCGAGTTCTTGGGAAGAGACGTTCTTTCTTCTTCTGAAGGCGGTACCCTGTGTTTATTCAGCGGCTCGTTAATGTTCAGCTTTTCTGAATGTTACCCTGCATCACGCTGGCTCTTCTGCGACCCCCAAGAAGTCTCTTTTCTCCACATCCTCCTCCTTCCGCATCCGAGACACGGGCATTTCCAGACTCCGTCTTCCAGCCTGATGTGTCTCCTCCCTCGGGGAGTATAACACACTGGCTTCCCCCCTCCAGCCTCTCCATGGGGATCTCAGATCTGGGGTTTCAGGGGTCTCTCTCCAACGTGAGTCCTGCTTCTCTTGGCCCAATGCTGGACATTTTCACCCAGATGGACAGCCCCGCACACCAACTGGGCTAAAATAGAAACGACCAACAAGCAAAAAGAGACAGGAGCAAAGGAAATGAGTTTATAGAAAAGGAAATAGCACCTCTTAAGCACACAAAAACATACCTGAACCTATGAATACGTGGAAATTAAACTGGGCGGAGAAGAAATTAAAACTTATGTTCACCTAAAAGTCACTACGTGAATGTGTATAGCGGTTCTATTTATAACCCCCCCCCCCCAAACTGCAAACAACCTCAAAGCCATTCACTGGGTGAACGCGTGCTACACTCATTGGCCAGGATGCTTCCGCGCGATAAAAAGTAACACACTCCTGATACGTGCAACAGCTTGGAAGCAAATCTCCAGGGAATTCGGATTGGGAAAAGCCGCTCTCCAAGGGTCACATGCTGCATGGTTCTATTTATGTGACATTCTCTAAAAGATACAACCGTAGTGACAGAGAAGAGATCAGCGGCTGCCAGGGTTGAGGGGTGGGGGGAGGGTGTTTTGGGGGATAAAGAAACCGTTCCGTTTCGTGTGCATGGCCAACCCCAATCTGTACAGGTGTTAAAATCCATAGAGCCACATACCCAAAACAAAGGCAACTTTACTGTTACTGCAAATCACATTTCAAGCCAAAAATTAAAAGGTGGTGGGTTTTTTTTCCCCCCGTTGCTTTCACTAAATAACACAGTGGGGCGTCTGTGGCTGTGTGGAAAGCAGCATCTGGACTCCTACAGGTTCCCGGCTTGTCCCTCCCTCCTTCCCCCACCCCCACCCAACCCGTGCTGGGAATGCTCCCCTCACCTACCAGCTGTAACAAAACCCAGAAGTTTGAAAACATTCTGCTGAGGAAGCAGTAGAAAGGAAAGGGGACTCCTGTCCGTGCGACTGTAGGAGTGCAAAATGGCACAACCCTTGTGGGGGAAGAAAGTTTGAATTTCACCTCTCTGGCCCGCAGTCTCATTCTGGGACTTGGCCATAGGGATCCACCTGCCTCTAGCTGCAAAGAGGTGTGTATTTTCAAGTTGTCCAGTGTGGTAGTGTTGGCGATAACAGGAGGCTGGAAAAATGCCAAGTTCCACCTATAGGGACCGGTTAGATCGAACCACGGTCGAGCCACACAATGGAATACTCTGTCTCTATGAAATGGGTGAGGAGGTTCTGACATGGAACTTTTTTTAAGTTTGTTTGTTTGTTTGTTTAGAGAGAGAGAGAGCGTGAGCTTGAGCCGGGGTAGGGGGGAGAGAAGGGGAGAGAAAAAGAATCCCAAGCAGGCTCCGCACCGTCAGCACAGAGCCCGATGTGGGGCTCGAACTCACGAACCTTGAGATCATGACCTGAGCCGAAATCTAGAGGCAGACGCTTGACTGGCTGAGCCACCCAGGAGCCCCTCTGAGGCGGAATTTTTAAAAGCACAGGGCAGGCCAGTGTGCCTAACATGCTGCCATTTTCATTTTTAAAAAGATGGGAGAATATACAGCTAAGTTCCTCCCAGAATACGCAAACAGGTCCACTTAAATGGCGGGGGACACGGTGGGCAAGGAGACTTTTCACAGGACACCCTCGTGTGCCTTCTGAATTTTATTATCATGTAAACGTGCTGCCTCCTTAAAAAAATTCAAGTGAAATAATTCAGCGTCTCCTCTTCCAAACAGGATCTGCCTTTCAATTTCCAGATGGAGTGGGGATCCCAGGTGAGCCCAGCTGTGTCCTCCATGGGGATTTGGGCGTACATGGAAAACGGTGGCGGGGCGGTGGGGAGGGGGGGATGGCCCGCTAAGATGTCACCTTAGGACTGAGAGCATCTCGTCTGCGAGTCTTAAAGGAACACACAGTTCTGAGGGAAGGAGGAGACCCAGGTCCAATGAACTCAAACACCCCAAACAAGCCTTTACTCTCAGTGGGGAGAGAAGATTCTACCACTCAAATGATGTCCCGGCCAGCCCCACCAAAGGCCCATCCACGTTCTGAAGGAGTCGGAGAGAATGAAGAGAGTCATTTTGCCTCAGTGTACAAAACGCAGAGCTGAAGAAGGCTGTTTTGAGGTCCCTCTGGCGGAGGGCGCTCCAGTGGGAAGAACCCATTCCTCCTCCTCGTACCTGTTGGCCACAGTGCCCTTGGTGAGACCACCTGCCAGGACGAAGGCAGAGGGCCCGCCTCATTCACTATGGCCCTCGGATCCATCTTGGGTCTAGGCCTGCGGAGCCTGGAGGGGCGGCTGAAGAGACGCTGGTGACAGGCAGACCAGCAGGGGAGGGGCCTGGTGGGGCAGGACTCAGCAGCCACAGCATCTCCCAGACGAGCTACGGGGCAGTGCCCGCCGGTATGCGAGCTGCTGAGCCTGGAAGGCGAGGAGGCAGGACCAACCTGCTGACCTAGGCGGGGAGCAAGGGACACCATACTGTCTGACCCCAAGGAGGCGCTGGGGGGGGGCGCTCAGACTGGTTGGAGAGCCCCGGGGAGACTCCCTCTGAAACGCCAAAAATATTTTGTGGGGGTATTTCTGTTCGGGGTGGGGACATACACAGGTGTGCAGGGCGTCGGAGGTTTGGAGTGATCTTGTGGGTGTTCGGGGAGATTCGCCCCAGTCTCCCTGGCCCCAGAAGCTCAGGGTCCTGCTGGCCACACTGAGCGCTCCCCCTCCCCTCGCTGCCCATAAGCTCCCATTGCCGTGTTCCGCGGAGTCCTCCCCCTGGCACAAATCCCTGCGCCGGCTGTCACCACCCCGAGGTCAAACCTTCACGTCACCTCCTGCCTCCCACTCTCCCGACCGCCTTCCTGATGGCTGTCTTTTTTTTTTTTTTTTAATTTTTTTTAAACGTTTATTTATTTTTGAGACAGAGAGAGACAGAGCATGAACAGGGGAGGGGCAGAGAGAGAGGGAGACACAGAATCGGAAGCAGGCTCCAGGCTCTGAGCCGTCAGCCCAGAGCCCGACGCGGGGCTCGAACTCACGGACCGCGAGATCGTGACCTGAGCTGAAGTCAGACACTTAACCGACTGAGCCACCCAGGCGCCCCCTGATGGCTGTTTCAATAGCAAATGTTCTCCAATGTTCTTGTGGAACATGAACACTTTGGAATCCCTGAGGAAGACTATTACAATACAGACTTCAGGAGCACCCGGGTGGCTCAGTTGGTCGAGGGCCAGACTTCAGCTCCGGGCACGATCTCATGGTTCGTGAGTTCGAGCCCCGGATTGGGCACTGCACTGAAAGTATGGAGCCTGCTTCGGAGCCTCTGTCTCCCTCTCCCTCTGCTCCTTCCCCCGCCACCCCCGCCCCCAGAAATAAATAAACATTAAAAAATTTTTTTAATGCAGATTTTATCAAATGCAGGGGATGCAAGTGTGGCCCAGGAGCCTGCATTTAACACCCAACACAATGCTGAGGTAAAAACTTGGAGAAATACTAGCCTCCAGACTGAGCGTCAGAGTCCACGTGCCACGGGTTTGATCGGCCTACCATTCTCGGGGGTTCCCTCACTGCTTTCCCATTTGAACTCTCCATTACGGTCAGAGGGGGCTGCTCGCTTTCGCCAAACACGCCCAGTGCAATCTATTCCCTCTAGCTTTTCGCATTCCCTTTACGTATAGCACACTTGAACCACGTCTCTGCAGACCATGTCAGTTCATTTAAGGCTCGGCTCAAAAGCCACTCCCTTTCCCACATATCTTCGTGTGTCACCACGTTGGAAATAACCCTCCCTGAATTGAATGTGAAGGCCCTTGCTTCAAATCACTCCCAAAGCCCTTCCTTCATATTGCCTTTGCTGCGGCCATATGTCTGCACACTCTTCCCCTGAGTTGATTAAAAGACGCTGATCAGCAAGGTTCTCTTAGGTCTCCAGGCTTCTAGCATAGAGCCTGGCCTGTAGCACATGCGGGCCCTTCTCTTCTCCTGAATGTCCAAAATCGTTAATACCCACTGTTGCAACACATAAAAGAAAACGTGCCGGCCTGCCTGCCTTCTGTCTTTTTCTGTAACTGCGGTTACCAAATTCCCAGACATCTGGTTGGAATATTCTTCACAAATGAATTCTGTTCGTCTCCAATGCTTCAGGAAGAGTGGACTCTCTTGGTTCACAGCCCTAGCGTTTGAGGCAACGGTAATCTCAGCCAATGTGGCTGCTGGCATAGAGGTTTCTCCCTGCTAGCCAACACAGTTGGATTTTCTGCCATAAAAGGTGATGTTGTAATAATGACGGTTTGTTATTTTTATAAGGAAAATACTTGAACCATCGCTTATGAGCTTTCTAATTCGGGGCTCTAAATCTCTAGTAATAAAATTATCCTAAACAGCTTCTAAAAATAAGGACTGTAACGCTTGAAAATTCAGGAACAACTTTTTGTGTTAATTTTTTCGAGCTACTCAGCTCGCGGAAACTATAGAAACTGACAAAAATCTCCATTTCAGAATTGGATCTGCTGTTTTGATTCTGGAAAATTCTAAACGAGCAGGTGATTTCTTTGGAACCTCTGCTGTTTGGCACAGCACGTGGGGCTAGAGAGAAAACAGTTCCCAGGTCTCTGGAAAGGCGAAGACGGGCTGTGGGCAGGGGTCAGGGCCGAGGGCACAAGGGCAGAGGTGGGGAGCCGGGAGCCAGCTCTGGGACAAAGCTGTCCCGAGCAGGTGGATCTGACAGGCAGGGTAGAGAGAAGAGGGGGAAGGGCACAGGTGACTTACAGGGAGATGTGACTGGCACGGGAGATCAGGAAAAGAGCTGGTGACAAAGCATGGGAGGGAAGGACACGAGGGCAAAAATGGCAGAATAGACATTCCTTACTTTGCAAAAAAAAAAAACCAATCCCCACAAAACGTCTTTCCATAGAACATATATAATTAGACTAGAAATTGCACAACAAATACACAATTCACTGCCTTGCCCCAATTATTCCACTCCTAGGAGGTTATTCTAAAAAAAATCCAAAGAAAATAATAAAGCCGTTCACAAAGATCCACGTATAGGGATGATTCTCATTGGATCGATTCAATTCACAACCAATCAAGTCAACTAAGTAACACATGCCCCGCTATAGAACAATCCGAAAATACAAATAAGCAAAAATAGCACAAGGACTGGGGCATACATTGTAACAATAAAGAATCGGGAAAGATGCAAATCAAGCATACTACATTAAGATAAAAACATGTACTGCTTTCTTATTTAATAACCTAGCATGAACATTTTACATTTGAGAAGATACATTTAGGAGCCTTATTTTTTATGGTTTCAAAGCACCCATAAGTGAGATAATATCAAGCAGGATACAAACTTTCCATAAAGGATGCCCTAGATTTATATAAATATATACTTGCATGGATGGATAAAATGTCAGAAGGAATCAACTAAAATGTTAAAAGTAGTTTTTTTTTTTTCCTATTTGCATATCACAGATGATGGTTATCTTCTCCGCGCTTTGTGGTATTTTGTAAATTTTCTAGTCAACACCTATCATTTTAATATAGTGAAAAAGTAACCCAGGTGAAGAAATCAGGATGTTAAAATCAGAACGTGTCAACACAGCTGAAAAGAAAAAATACTTAACTGATGCTTATAAATTTTCACATCACGCCAAAAAAATGAAACCCCCCACGCATCTATAGGACGCTCAACGTATCATTCCCCCACGACGTAAGTAACATTTAAAATAAAGGCACATAAGCTCCATGGCCAGGACTGTTTGAATCCGAGCACATCGTTTGAAAATATAATAAATCTTTAATTCAATTTACCATCCTGGGTTTAAGCAAAACCTTTCAAATTACTTGGGAAAAAAAAATTACAGGGGACTACCATTTTCCAAAGTTACAATACAGAAAGGTGATTTTTGTCCCTATTCTCATTTTCACTTAGCTTGAGCTTTATTGTGTCTCATTACAGAAAACGATGATAAAGACAGGCAATCTGGAATGTTCAGGAAAGAATGCTAATCAAGCTAGCCCAAGCATCGGGGCGAACTTCAGTGAGTGCTTATAGAAAACACATACAAATCGTGTTTTTATTCTTAGCCAAACGGAAACACGCCTCCTGGTGAACATCTCTAGATATTTCAGCCACAGGCCCCAACCCTGAGAACTGCCAGCGTTTGTGAATTTGGGCCCTACGTGTCATTCCCATATGCAGCTCACTGGGCCAAATTCACATTCTATCTCCAAACATCTTCGCTGAAGAATGCTATTGAGCAGACCAACACAACACAAGGTTAGCTAACTAGAAAGAAGTGGGGAGAACAAACCCATTCATTCAATTGTTAGGAAAGAATGCATTCAGATCTTGGAACCATTTATGCCGAGGGGTCTAGGATTCTGGCATCTTCCCCTCCGCCAGGTCCCCCGCAGAGCATGTGAAGGGCCCTCTCTGCCCTTGGCCGCCTTCACAGAGCAAGCTGAAGCCAGGCGCAGAGTAAAAGCCAAGACCTATTTCTTTGTACGTGCAGTGAATGCTCTCAATGCGAGCAGACCCTGACATGAAAAACAAACTAGAAAAAAAAAAAAAATCCCAAGCTCCTACAAATCTTCTAGCAAATAACTTTCAGTGACAGATCAAGGTGTCCTAGTTAACGCCCTCGGAATACTCGCTCGTTGCCCCGCTAGCCCACAGTTAATTCAATTTCCGAGAATAATGTCGATGAGATTCAGTAAAAGCCAAATGGAAAGAGGGAGGCAACACTGTTCATGAATATGAATATGATTACAGCGAGAAACCTGCATGTTATGTGATTAGCATACGTATAGGGGAGAAAGAGTGAATGCGTAAGTTGAAAAAATATCAATTTCCTATTGAAACCCACCACTGTTCACAGGGACCAAGCAAAAGCAGATTTACCTTGCCACACGGTGTGAGCAGAAGCAGTAGAATCTCCTGAAATTCACAGCTCTTTGAATGGGGGGGGAACTCCATCACTGATGCCCCTCCCTGCCGTGTCATGGCTGTTGTCTGCACCACCTGATACCCAAGCACAAATCTAGGACTAAGGATCATGAGGCATGGAAATCTATGGCCATAAAGAGAAAGCCTGGAAAAAGACGTTTTAAGTTTTTTCTCAGTTCGTTTTAAAAGTTTATTTATTTGAGAAAGAGAGAGAGGGCACGTAAGTGGGGTGAGGGCAGAGAGAGAGGGAATCCCAAGCAGACTCCTGTCAGCACAGAGCCCAACGACAGGGCTTGAACTCACGAATCGAGACCTGAGCCGAAATCAAGAGTCAGATGCTCCACCCACTGAGCCACCCGGGGGGGGGGGGGGGGGGGCCAGGAAGACTTTTTGAATACTCACTAAGCTCAGGAGTAACTGATGAGGGAGAAGAAAGTATGCCAGCTTTCGCCTTCTGCAGTTTAAAAATAAATGCTCACTTTCCAAGTGAGCACATCTAAACCTCCATTAGAAATTATGTTGACATTTTTAACAGAAAATGGTTTTCTGTAAGTATGTTAAGAAAAATTACATAAAACTTGGACATGAGGCAAAAAAATAACCTTTTTTGAGAGAGAGAGAGAGAGAGAGAGAGAGAGCGAGCACAAGAGAGCAAGGGGCAGAGAGAGAGAGAGAGAGAGAGAGAGAGCGAGCGAGCACAAGAGAGCAAGGGGCAGAGAGAGAGAGGGAGAATCCCACAGGGGGCAGAGAGAGAGAGGAGTGGGGCTTACCCGGGGCTCGTGTTTTTTTTTTTTTTTTTAACCTGAAGCAGGGCTCGTGTTCACCCAAAGCAGGACTTGAACTCAAGAACTGTGAGATCGTGACCTGAGCCGAAGTCAGATGCTTAATGACTGAGCCACCCAGGCTGCCAAAAATAAACTCACCTCAATGTCATATGGGGGAAAAGGCCATCTAAGGATTACAGAAGAACAGTGCCCCGTTCACTACTGATTTGAGGTCTCAGACTTCACGGAGTGACAGGCGAGTTGACAGATTTTCATTAGGCAGAGATGCAAAAGCTTTCCGTCCAGCGGAAATGATAACCCCAAAGGTTACAGTTTGTTACTCTGTAGGATAGTAACCAGTTTTGTATATAACCCAGCAGTCTCCAAGTAATACTTATTAAATTGTAAGTACTTAGTTCCTTATACCTTGCTGGTATAAGGATCATTAATTAATCAGTTGAATAAAATCTTTGACTCAGTTTATATGTGGGCAAGAGTTATGATTTTCCCATTTAAAAATTATCGTCTAGCAAGTAATTATTTCAATGGTTATTCCTGTGACTAATTATCTTGGATGATTGAATATGTACATTCCATATAACAACAAACAACAATGGTTTTCTTGTTTTATGTTGTATATTCACTGCTTCGCTAAACAAGCGAACAGGGCAGGTGTTAATTTTTTTTTAATTTTTTTTTAACGTTTATTTATTTTTGAGACAGAGAGAGACAGAGCATGAACAGGGGAGGGGCAGAGAGAGAGGGAGACACAGAATCTGAAACAGGCTCCAGGCTCTGAGCGGTCAGCACAGAACCCGACGCGGGGCTCGAACTCACGGATCTCACGTGAGATCTCACGTGAGATCATGACCTGAGCCGAAGTCAGACGCTTAACCCACCGAGCCACCCAGGCGCCCCAAGGTGTTAATGTTTCTTAATGTGATGACGCTATAAGATACTACTGCATGCTTTTTACAATATCAATATTAACTAGAAATATATTTAGGTATAAGTGTCTAAACTTTAGTCCATATACAGCATGAGTTAGGAAATAATCATCTGCTTGTCTTGGCTTCACAGAATCGAACAAGTCCAAACAGTAGACCTTCGTGAAACAGAATTTCCCCACCCATAATTCGCATTAATATGAACAGCTCTAACTATGATGAATCACAAGGCTAGGCGGGTCAACAGGATTATGACATTAGATCAAACAAGCTTCGAGACAGGTTATAACATCATCTTTGACAACTGCTAAGCAGCTTGTAAGAATGAAACTATAGGGAAGGACCATCTGCTTCAAGACACAAAAGGCACTGTCAAACATTTAAGCGATTTTTCTCCCATCTGGGTGGGCAGAGGGGCCTCTGAGCAAGAAGAGAACAGAAGAAAGTCATGTTCAATGCAATAGAATTGAACAGGCCCATGCAGGTCGAAATTTAATTGGCGTTGTCCCCATTTTTGCTGGGATATTGTGTGTAGGGTGTTTCGGTGCTTTTCAAATCGTATCTTGCATTAGAACCTGCTGGGAAGCTTCCTAAAAGTCAAGTTCTGATTCAGTGGGTCCAGGTGGGGCTGGAGAGTCTGCATTTCTTTCTTTCCTTCCTTCCTTCCTTTCCTTTTCTTTCTTTCTATCTTTTGCTTTCTCTTTCTTTCTTTCTTTCTTTGTTTGTTTATTTGAGAGAGAGAGAATGAACAAGCAGGGGGAGGGGCAGAGAGAGAGGAGGGGCAGAGAGAGGGGGACAGAGGATCCAGAGCGGGCTCTGTGCTGACAGCAGCGAGCCTGATGCGGGGCTCGAACTCATGAACCATGAGATCATGACCTGGGTCAAAATCAAGAGTCAGGTGCCTAACTGACTGAGCCACCCAGGCACCCTGAGAGTCTGCATTTCTAACAAGCTCCCAGGTGATGCTGAGGCTGCTGGTCAGGGGACTACAATATGAATGCCCAATACCATCTCACCCTGCTAAAAATCCCTGAGGCCAGCATGGACTTTTCATGGTGAATGTAGCAGGTCAGAGCTTCTGGAGTGCTTTTTTGAAATATACAGAAGAGTACGATTTCGGAATCATAGGAGTACCACACAAAGGTGAGACTACAGCTTTTGAAAGTCCTAAGGTGATAATCTGATGTAGAAACTCTTGTGTGTAGAACCAGATACAAGAGAAAGATCTGAAGATTCTTTGTTGACCTAGTGCTCACATTTAGAGGAAAAGTAAATCTGTGCCAGTCCTTTGTCACTGACCTTAGGAAATGTTGGCCTGAACCCTTGAGTCCTGGCTCCCTGTGCAAAATAGAACTTCTGGAGGGCACGGTCTGTGGCCCTTACATCCTAGTAGGAACTGGAGATTACGAGAGACTTGAAAAATATCGGTCTTGCTTTGCAGACCGTCCTAGTGATGTCAAATACAGTCATGTGGTGTCCTTGATGAGGCTGGACAATCTCAATTACAGGATTATCACTTCCTTTCCACTAAGTGTATGCCAAGTGAGAAGGCGAAACTATGTAGCTTTATTAAATGGAGAAGTGAGATCCAAGATCAAATGAGGCATAAGATTGCGGTACATGGGTGATCCTTTGCACAAGCGTAGCGAGAGCTCAGAGGTATGGCGTGGAAACCAAATTGTGCCATCAATCAATGCATATGAAATAGTTTTGTGGAGGCTTCGGGTTTTTTAAAAAAAGAATCAAATAAATTGCAGCACTTACAGGAAGCCTTGTGTGCATTTATGAATATGATACATGAGGGGCACCCAGGTGTCTCTGTTGGTTAAACATCTGACTTCAACTCAGGTCATGATCCCACAGTTCATGGGTTCGAGTCACGCATCAGGCTCTGTGCTAACAGCTCAGAGCCGGGAGCCTGCTTCGGAATCTGTGTCTCCCTCTCTCTTTGCCCTTCTCCAGCTTGCACTCTCTCAAAAATGAATGAACGTTATAAAAAAAAAAAAGAAACATGATACATGAAGTATTCACTTCCTTTCTGAATTGAGCATGTTTTAAGAAACATTCCCACGGACATACATAAACACAGACCTCAATAGCATTTTGAGATTAAAATTAAATTCTGGACCTTATGTTGACTTTCAGAGCATAGGATTCAAGGGAGCCCCTTTACTCCTGTGCATCTGTCTGCTGTGGCCCTGTTCACGTTCATGTCCCAGAAGGACATACTTTGTTAATAAGACCAGTTCTCAGGCAGTTTGACGGCTGCAATGGATAAACAGTCCCTTTGCCCTTTGCGGCCAGTGAAATAAATGCTATTCTTCTCTAAGGGCAACCTGAGCCAGCACAGCTCTAAACTCTTCGAGGTGAGTTTCATCTTCTGAAACAGCACCACAGAGAAGGGATGGATGGATATGAATTCTGTTGAGAACTCAGTTCCCTTTTTCGGTCAGATTTGGGAGGTAGGATTATAGCAACTAAGGGGAATTTTTCTAGTCAACGGTTTGCCAATTTAATTGAGCCCCAAACAATAAAAGGATGCAGGAAGTAAGCCCTTTGAAACTCATGTATTGGTTTTATTGCCAAAATTAAGTGTTGTTTCTTTAAAAAAAAAAAAAAAGGGTGGGGGGGCAGACAGTGCAAGAAAGAAACACTAAGACATGCAAATTCCCAAAGAAGAGTTAACATTCATGACAATAAAGTCTAAAATCTTCCTTCTAGGAAATCCTCAATCCTCATGTAAATAATAATAGAGCTCAAATATTTATTAATTCATCCATCATGATTCAGCAGCCATCATGTGCTTTTATTTTCAACTGACTATTACATACCAAGCAATATATGAGGATAGAGGAAGAGTAAGATACACTCTCTGTCCATTAAACAGAAATAGCTTTATTGTTTTTCTCAAAAACAAGTCAGGCTCATTATTAAAAAGGCATTGCAGAGGACTCTATCCATAACCACCCCCTGACACGCACAATTTCATAACTAATGGGACCATATACTATAAGCTGTTCTGTAACCTGCATTTTTCATTGACAATATGCCATCCAGATCTTTTCATGATTACAGAACTGCATTACTTTAATAGCTATAGAACATTCCACTCTATGGAAATACTTAACTAGATCTGATTGATGAACATTTAGCATGTTCTTGTTGTGTGCTATTAAATGCATTAATAAACATCCTGGAGGGTTAGGGCAGAGTGGTAATTAAAAGCACGATTTTGAAGTTGGACTGCCTGGTTTTCAATCTCAGTCCAATCTCTTATCAACTACAGGGCCTTGGTCAGGTTATTTGACCTCTGTATGCTTCCTCTGTAAGCCTGGAAAAACAATAGCACCCCCCCCCCCCACACCTCGTAGGGTTGCTATGAGATGGTTAATATATGCAAAGCACTTAGAATGGTGCTTAGCACTTAGAAAGATCATAAGAGCTTTATAAATGTTTTCTATTATTATCACTATTTTCACTTTTACACGTGTGCAATTATACGCTTTAGAGTAAACTAAAATTGGGATAGAAGCCCAGAATACTAAGAATGTGCACTTTAGACAGCCATATATTCTGCAAAATGCCCTCCGAAAGCCTATACCAATGGATTATCCATATCTTAAAAAATAGTCATCCTGGCTTGACAAATATGAAATCTGGAAACTCACTGTTATCTGATCAAGCTGGTTACACTGACTTAGTACACACTGTGGGCAGGTAGAAATGGCAAAAATCCAGGTCAGGGATACTGAAGGAAAGGACACAAAGAATTCTATACCTAGCAAAAATATCCTCCAAAACCAAACGTGAAATAAAGCCATTCTCCCCACCCTCCACCTCCCGCCGCCAAAAAAAAAGAAAACAAAACCCAAAACCAAGAGAATTCACTGCCAGCATAACCATGCTAAAAGAAACACTGAATAGACTAATTTAGGCAGAAAGAATTGAGATGCCAGATGGAAGAATAGAACTGCAGGAAGGAATGAAGAACGGAAAGGATAAACATGTGGATAAGCCTAAATGTATGTTAATTATAAAACAATAAAAATAAGTTCTTGTGGGCTTTAAATATACGTAGAATTGAATTTCATTTAATGACTCACTATTCCCAGGGAATGGTAAAGGTACTAATTTGCATTTGACTCACAAATCAAGGCTGCATGTTATAATCTCTTGGGTAAACACTAAATGATCTGTAAAGGCTTTTTTTTTTATTAAACAGTTTTTCTTTAATGTTTATTTTGAGAAAAAGAAAGAACATGAGCAGGGGATGGGGCAGAGAGAGAGGGAGACACAGAATCTGAAGAGGGCTCCAGGCTCCGAGCTGTCAGCACAGAGCCTGAAGTAGGGCTCGAACTCACGAACCACGAAATCACCACCTAAGCTGAAGTCGGACGTTTAACCGACTGAGCCACCCAGGCGTCCCATGACTCTTTTTTTTAAAACTTTAAAAAAATATATTTATTTATTTTTGAGGGGGGGGGGGTGAAGAACGAGGAGGGGAGGGGCAGAGACAGAGGGAGACACAGAATCTGAAGCAGGTTCCAGGCTCTGAGCTGTCAGCATACAACCCAACACGGGGAAATCATGGCCTGAGCTGAAGTCGAACCTTTAACCGACTGAGCCACCCAGGCGCCCCATAAAGACTTTCTAACAAGCTAATAGAGGATCAAAAATAGGAAAGTTAAAATACTTGAACATTGGAGGACTTTTACCACCTGACTTCAAGACTTATTACAAAGCTAAAGTAAATAAGGGGGTGGGATTAGCATCAAGACAAATAGGCAAGAGAGTGGAGAGTATATACATAGAGAGTATCACAGTGACTTGATTTATGACCAAGTTGATGCTTCAGTGAATGGAAAAAGGATAATCCCTATAAACAGTGCTGAGGATATTTGGTATCCCTACAGAACAAAGATGAATCCAAATCAATTCCAAGTAGACTGTAGATCTAAATTAGAAAAGCCAAATACTAAATCTTCTCAAACATAAGAGAGTATCTTCATGACCTTACGGTAGGCAAAAATATCTTAAGCAGGACACAGAAAATTACAAACATAAGTGTGATAATTGGACTAGGTTAAAATTAAGAACCTCTCTTTCCCTAAAGATACCAACAGAGTAAAAAGGCAAGCCATCAGATGGGAAAAGAAATTTGCCATACTGTACAGATATCTGACCAGTTAGTCACCAATAGAGACAAGCAACCCAGTAAAAACAACAACAACGACGACAACAAAGGTCAAAAGAAAAACAGGCACTCCACTAAAGAGGATATATAAATGGCCAACAAACATATGAAAAGGGACTGAATGTGATTATTCATCAGAGAAATCAAAATAAAAGCACAATGGACTACTGTTAGATACCCACGGGCATAACTACAATGAAAATGGTCGACATCAGGCGGGTGGGCAGAGATGCAGAGAACTGGAAATCTCATATACCACCAGTAGGGGGTGGAAATTGGTATAATTCTTCAGGAGACACAACAGCGTATCCTAAAGCTGAACACTCCTTATGACCTAGCAATTTTACTTGTGCGTTCGTACCCAGTGTTAAAATGTACGTATTTGCTCTAAAAGCCACGTAAAAGGGAGTTCAGAGTAGCATCATTTACAATAACCTCCAACTGGAAACAATCCAAAATATCCATCCTTGATAGGAGGGATAGAGTGTGATATGGGCATACATTCTAATACTCTACGTCAGTAAACATGAACGGACGAAAGCTCTATATGACAACATGGGTGATTATCACAAAGAAAATGGTGAGTAAAAGAAGCCCAAGGCAGAAGCACACATAACATAGAATTCCATTTATAGGGTGTTCCGCTAAGGGATGGTGTCAGAGAACTGGGGTGTGGGTACCTTGAGGGAGGTGCAGTGTAGCGGGCCTGGGGGTACTGATGTTAAGTGTGTAGGATTCTTCTTTTCTAAGAGGGTACATCTGCCTTCTGGAGAAGGTGAATAGTTTATTGCTTACTGAACTAAACCGAATGCTCCTTATGATCGAATTTGATTCAGAAATGGCTCCATTCTCGGGTTTCAGTGGTTAGTTGAGAATCACAGCAAATCATTCCACCTCTCCGCCCTAGGACAAACTAGTTACAATTTACAAAGTTGCAAGGGGGATAAGGTGCAAGTTCATGCCAATATTTTCTGGAATGCCAATATTTTGTGGAATATTTTCACAGCTGCCGTGAGCATCATGGTCGAAGTTTGCATATATATATATATTTTCCCAAGGGGCCAAAGAAGCTCTTTTAAAAATATGTAAATACATGGGAAGGTCTGATTCCTTTTCCAAAAGTTGATCGGACAGATTTTGAAGCCAGTGCATTTTCTGTTAAGAGAGACGTACGATTACAAGCTTATAGAAAAACATCACCCTTCAGTGAAACCGTAACACGCTGTATACTCCAAAAAGCAAGAACCTAATGAAAGAAAGAAACCTCCGGACACTGGGCTTCCATGGAAGGTTCAATCCAATCTCTTATTCTTATGTTACTAGTAACTGGAACTCACCTAAAACACAGATGCAACCCAGCAGTGCTGGACCTCAAAGCTGTGCTCTGTCCCTGGACGTGGCTGTTCTTATTCACGTAAGCAAAAGTGAATGCACGGTCAATACAATTCTAGACTTCGAGCATTTGCCCGAGTTCCCTCTCCCACAGTCTGAGAGATAAGGGCACTCTGGGGACGTTGTCACTGAGGTAGGCTACCTGCTTCCCTCTGGCCACCTTGCCCATCTGACACCACCGAGAGAGACCATCTCTGTAGCTGCTGGCCTCGTCCACTTGGGCTCGGCTGCCCGGCCATTAGCCTCATATAGTTCCCTGGCCTTCCTCCCCAGGCAGGCTAATTGCCACTTAATGGTCACATTCCCTCAGGTCTGACCACACACCAGACTAGAACAGTTTCGTAGGCCAACCAATTTCTACCGCCGCAGGAAGGATACAAGCGGCTTCTGGTCGGAGGCGAACTGGCCCAGTACCAGTGTGTGTCTGCTTCAGTCCTTTAAATTTGGGGGTCCTGCCCTGCAGGGACCGCTGGCCTCTGGGTGATGCTAGTGCTTTGACCAACTTCTGCCTGTGCCTAGCTTCTGCGGGCTGCATTCGAGGCTCAGTCTGGCTCCCCTCCTGGATCCAGAGCACTCCTCTGGGCCCCCTCAACTCACACTTGCAGAACAGATGGAAAACCGGGCCCCAGGGGCGCCTGGGTGGCGCAGTCGGTTGAGCGTCCGACTTCAGCCAGGTCACGATCTCGCGGTCTGTGAGTTCGAGCCCCGCGTCGGGCTCTGGGCTGATGGCTCAGAGCCTGGAGCCTGTTTCCGATTCTGTGTCTCCCTCTCTCTCTGCCCCTCCCCCATTCATGCTCTGTCTCCCTCCGTCCCCCAAAAAATAAATAAACGTTGAAAAAAAAATTTTTTTTAAAAAGAAAACCAGGCCCCAACTGTGGCTTTTTGGACAGGGTGGAGAAAGGAAATAAAAAATGAATTTGCCTGTGTTGATGGCTAGGAATACCTACCACAAGCAGTTCTTACTGGAAATGCCCTAATTTTAGTTTGATTAATACAGAAACATAACAATGTCTTCAGTTTCCCATTATATCACCCTAACAAATGGCTCTGTGGACTTCTATAGTGGTTAACTAATAACGATTTAGTCTTTACAAAACCCACAACAACTTTAAAAACAAGAGAGGATGAATGCTTTACCATGAGTGCTTATTACTTTTGAAACCAGAAACAATTCTCTGTTTTCATAAGAGGGTAAAAGCACGTCTCTTCAAGGTAAAGAAAACAACAATAGGCATAATAACGTAGTGCTCCAAAACACAACCAAATTCCCTTTTTATCTCAGTAACGAACTTATCCTACAACAGAAAGTAAGGCTTGGTTGGGTATAATTTATATTATAATTAGCTTTCTTTTCCATATTAAGAAAGGCAGTTTGAAGTATGTTTTTTTTTTTTAAGTAGTTTCAAAGAACTTGAAGAAAAAAAAAAACCACCAAAAATGCTCTAGTCCAAAGCCAGGATACAGTTTTGTATGCGCTGCAGATAATTTAATATTTGAGAAGCCTTTTCAACCTTCTCCAACTGCAACCAAAACTAAAGCAATACTTAGAGGAACGAAACAAATGAGTAAGCAAATAAAACCCAATATCTATATAATTATCCACACATCAAACAATTCAGGGACAATAAAATAGAAGAGCATTTCAGCTCATTCAAGTTCAAAATAACGGAACAACCATTCACGAATCACAACAACAACAAAACTTGGGGCTAATTTTACCGTTAACGTATTGGGGATGATCGCCTTATCAGTCAAAAGACTTAAAATCAATTCTGTACAAGTTGATTCGTTTCAGGCGTCGAAAACGGAGTATGATCGACCTTCTTGATTCGCTCTCATCCTCCTTTCCCCACATAAACAAGTATAATGTCCGGTTTTGAGTCCTTGAAAGCGCAGGAAGATGCAATGGTGTCAGTGTAGAAAGGGTACCCCTGGGTACCTCTTCTGAGGACAGATCCATTTCATTTTGGAGAAGTGCCCCTCCTACAGGCCAACCCTAATCCTAACCCTGACCCTCACCGCCTGTCACAGCCCCTGCTCACACAAGCCGGCTCCCCACCCAGCTGGACCAACCACCATCGCCTGGCACCCTCCAACAACATTTAACGCAGCAATGGGCTCATTGTCCGGGCCAGGCCATTAGACGCTTTCCGGAAATTCTCCCCACTGCCATCCTTTCAGGAATAAAACAAAGAATTTAAGCCCAGAGCTCCTTGGGTCTAGCCTCAGAGAGAAGACAGCCCAAGAATATGACCCCACCATGTGAAGAGATGTGCAGAGAAGCTAAGGGAAGCATAGGGAGACTTCCGACAAAGATCTAGACCTCAGGTCCCATCCTCCCAAGGGTTACCTTACCTCTACCCTTCCTACCGTGTGGTTATAAAAGCCAATACATTTTCAAGGATGCCTGGGTGGCTCAGGTGGTTAATTGTCCATCTCTTGGTTTTGGTTCAGGCCATGATCTCACCGTCGTGAGATCGAGCCCTGCATCAGGCTCTGCACGGGCAATGGAGCCTGCTTGGGATTCTCTCTCTCCTCTCTCTCTTCCCCTTCCCTGCTCACACTCTCTCCCTCTCTCTCCCTTGCTCTCTCTCCCAAAATAAATAAATAAACTTAAAAGGAAACAACCATGACTTGTCCTTTAAGCTTAAGTGAGTTTGAGTTAGTGTCTATTCTTTGCCCTCAAGGAGTCCTGACTCGCGCAGATGGTAACCACTTGGGTTTGGGCATTCTCAGGAGTGAGAACTTTCTGGCCCCTGTTTTCAGGGCACTGCCTTTGTTAGCCCACAGGGGTGGCTTCTGGGGTCTTGTCTCTACTCTGGGTCCCATTCCCCTCACTGAGGCTCACTGGCCGAAGGGTAGCACCCAGGGCAATCAAGCTTTCATCTCTGGAAATTAAGATTTCTGACGTGAGAGAGGGGTTGTGGGGTTCTTTGAACAGTGGCACTCTAGCGGGAGAGGAAGGCGCTCTCAGACGCCCTGGTTCTATCCTTCTGGAGGCTTAGCTGCTCAACCCTGAGTTCCATGAGCTGTCCCAGTCCTTCCAACGCAT
Organism: Prionailurus bengalensis; assembly: GCF_016509475.1. Lineage (NCBI taxonomy): Eukaryota > Metazoa > Chordata > Mammalia > Carnivora > Felidae > Prionailurus > Prionailurus bengalensis. Next base: position 207,305,973 of record NC_057345.1, on the reverse strand, counting down.
TCTGCCCTCTCTTCATTTCCCTCCACAGCTGGCTACAATTGGTTTACTCTTCAAACCAAGAGAACGTGAAATCACACACACACACGTTTCCGTAAATCGTCGGTTAGGACACCTTTCCCTATGGGAAATGTAAGACTTCAATAAAACTCAGCTTGAGCAATGATGAACTTTTTACCTTGACCAAGCCAAGAGGTGGTGTGGCCCCAGCGGTGGTACATCAGCAGCTCAAGGATGTCATCGAGGCCACCGTGTTCTACCCCCGTGTTTTGCCACGAACAGTACTGACTTCTCTCCGAGGTCGATTCCCCCAGAGCTCACAGGTGGCATTATCCCCATCCAGCAGGAGATGGAGACACTTCCCCGTGCACGGGACTGCATAATCAGATACGGAAATAAGATTCTAGCAGTGGTGTGAGTCAGAATTAATTCAGCTCGGTGACCACCCGAGGAGCGTGGGAAGGCAGGAGCCAGGGCGGTGCCCAACTTTCTCACTGAGACATCTTGGCAGATGAGACACCCATCTCTGAGGTGGGACCAGAGCTGGTTTCGCAGGATGGTGGCACCACACGTAGGTTCACTCAGGCCTGCCCAGGAGTCAGCCGGAGCCTGTCCCCAAAGCCTTGACATCAGAGAGCAAACCACTCACCCCCTGACACGCAGTGGTTTCTTCAGGGGCGAGATACCCTGAAGATACCCCTGAGTGTATTATTTCCGCGCTGCTTGAATTGCTTCTTCTTTGTGCGCAGACAGCCATTGGCATCAAGCCATCAGCTACCTGCCTGACTTACGAGCTGGGCACGTCCCGGTCGTGGGCGATGAGAGCAGTTCACGACGTGGACGTGGCGGGTGCTTGCATAGGCTCTCTCTCCACCTGCCTTCCACCTTCCAGCTCCTTCCGTGCTCACAGCCAGTTCTGCAGGACAGTTAGTCTAATCAATGGCTCTCAACCCTGGCTGCACATTAAACTGAGGAGCTTTGAAAAAATACCAATGCTTAGGATCTGTGTGTGTGTGTGTGTGTGTGTGTGTGTTGTCTCCATTCTTTAGGTATTGTGGATAACGCCGCTGCTATGCATGTGGGTGTCCAAATACCCCCCGGGGGAGATTTTAAAAAAGCTTTCCCCGGGATGTGACTATGCAGTCACTGAGAACCATTAGTGCGAGGCAGTCCCCGGTGGCTGCAAGGGGTCCAGGAGGGAGACCCGGCCCAGCTGCTCCATGCGAAGTACAGTATTTGTCACACCAAGGCGTCAGCAGCTCGCACATCTGTCACCATCAACACACAGAGACTCGGGAGGGTGAGGTAGGGTTTGTTTCCGTGTGTATCTCGCAGATCTGGCTCCCAGCCCGGCACCTGCAGTAAACTATTCAGCTGCTGCTGAGTGACAAAGACTTGCCAATCCGTAATTTAACTCGATCCTGCTATTAAAAGGAACTGTTCCCTCCTGCTACTAGGAATTACGTACCGTCACACCCTGGCCTGGGCCCGCGTCCGGCTCTAAGATCTTTATGAAATAAAATTCCACGTGTGGGAGAAACCCCGGGGGGGGGGGTGGCGATGGCGCCACGGGATGGGGGTGAGGGTGGGGAAGAAGTTTCTACAGCTTTGCTCCAGTTTCTTCTGGGACGGATGCCCCAAAGAGAGCAGCTGGGCCCGTTCCTTGCAGCTGAATAAGAGGCTTAAACAGTCTTCCCTGCAAATAGCTGCTGCCCCATCCCCATAACCCACTTTAAAAAGCAAAGACAGGCACCAAGCTGTGTCTTTCTTGAGGTGGGTTTTCTGTGCCCTTTACTCATGTCTGCGGCTCCACGTTCTCGTGCTGATGCTGGTTTGCATTTCAACCTGAATTCTCGCGATCCCTTTTTATGAAAGCCTGCGGAAATTAAAAAGTAGCCCCAGATGAAAGGAATGCCAAACACCCGCGAGAGTGCTGGCTGGTTCCACATTGAAGTCCACGGCCGTACTTGGAGGGACCCTCCTCCTAATGCGAAGCAGCGGTGTGGCTAATTGAGAATGCTCCCCTCTCCCATCCCCTGTCGGCTCAGAGGCCAGATACGCTGTGTGTGTGACGGGACGGGGACCGTGAGGACGAGTCTCGGGAGGGAGATGAAGCGCCTGGTCTCCTAACTGCTCCCCTAGCGTCTTCAAGGTCTGGTCGGGCCAGAATGAGGATGGGGCAGAAGCTGCCGGGTCGTGCAAATTCAGGGTCAGAGCTGGCCTTTATTTAAAATATGGATATCCTGGGGGCGCCTGGGTGGCTCAGTCGGTTAAGCATCCGACTTCGGCTCAGATCATGATCTCACGGTTCGTGGGTTCGAGCCCTGCATCGGGCTCTGTGCTGATGGCTCGTGGAGCCTGGAGCCTGCTTCCGATTCTGCGTCTCCCTCTCTCTCAAAATGAATAAATAAACTTTAAAAGAAAAATATGGACATTTTGTTTATCATGGACATTTTTTGCATTAATTTTGCTTTTTTTCTAAGTGTTCCATTAAAATCATTTATCTTGGTCGCGGACTTGTCTGGCGCTCCCTCCATGTGGCACCTGGCCTGCCTCCCCCGAGGCCCAGCCCTGACTCCAGTGGCTTTCGGCTCTTCCTTGCTTTTCTGAGTTAGCCTGTGCTTTAAGAGGAAAGCACCAGGGTCTCTCACCGCATCCCGTGCGGCCATACGCCCCCTTTCTCTGGGTTTACGTCCTCCCAGCCTCTGCCTCTGCTCATTCTCACAAGCTCTCTCAATCCATCTGTTCACCTCTGCTGCTTCTGCCCCCCTACCCCCCACCCCCGCTCCCCGCCACCCTTCTTGCGATGGCCAACACCAGACACCAGGAGGACAGGCAGGAGGGTGGCCTTTCCCTCAGAGCCATTTTCTGCTAACACAATTTTTGAGCCTCACACGGAGAGTAACACAATTAGCAAGGGCCCATTCCGTTCTAGAGAAATCTTTCTTGTGCCAATTACAATGATAAATAGTGCCCTGTGGTTAGCCATGGCCAGCCTCGTGCTCTGGAACTCCAAGGCAGCTGGCTGGCACACCCGGAAACAGAGCTCTGAGGTCACTGTAACCGCGCGAACCGCCGCAGCCCTAGAAACATACGCAATTCGGTAAAAGGGTAGGCGAACCTTTAAATGCAGACACGTCTCTCTGTGTCACCACAAGACCAGCCCAGAGCAGTCTGGAAAGGAAGCAAGGCCTTCCTTTGACCCGACGGGACCCTTTCCCTGGAGAGGGCAGCTGAGAGCCTTACAATCCAGGCCCGTCTCTGTGAGGACCTAAGTGGGAAGCCGTATCCACACGCTCCCATCCTTGACCCTGGGCGTTGCTCCTGCATCACGGGTAAACCAGCATGAAAAGAAATGAGCCGAGTCTCTGTTGTCATTCTAGCCACTCTTTCAAGTCAGGAGAGCCTAGCCCAGCTCAGCCTCCTCGATATTATCTTTCTTTTTTAATTTTTCTATTAAAATTTTTTTAATGTTTTTACTTTCGAGAGAGAGAGAGAGACAGAATGAAGAGTCGGGGAGGTGCAGAGAGAGAGGGAGACACAGAATCCGAAGCAGGCTCCAGGCTCCGAGCTGCCAGCACAGAGTTTGACACGGGGCTCGAACTCACAGACCGAGAGATCGTGACCTGACCCAAAGTCGATGCTTAATCGACTGAGCCATCCAGGCGCCCCTCCCTGGATATTATCTTAGTGATTCATTATTATTATTATGCAAGAGTCACAACATCATAATTACTTACCTCGCTGGCCTGATGGGAAGTATAAGCACGTATGCAAATAGCTGTAGAAGTATGCAGCGTAAAAAACACACCGACACGCTGGCCGCGGTGTTATTTGGAGGACAGTCACCCCAAGACCTGCCCACAGGGACTTACCAGGACCGTGTGCATCCCAGTGTAGACTCTGCTGAGACACACCAAGGTGGAAAACACCACAGCCATCAGCAACCCCAGAACAAAGGGATACTGTCGGGGGGAGAAGAGAAAACAAGGCGATTAGACCACGCTCACGTAGTTTGACGCCGGGGGAGGAGAGCATCCTGGCTTAATAGCCACCGGAGTCAATCTCCATTTCCCTAGACCAGCAGTCTGATGGTCTAAAGCCATTTGAAAAGTGGGAAAATGGAGCAAAGGAAAGGGGAGGGCGCCCAGGACCATAGCGCTGGGAGGAAGTTTCACAACATATAAACTATAAACATACCAACGAGACTTCGTTAGAACTCGGCCTTAAGCCAGTTTTCGTGAAGTACATCGTTTTTTTATTTCGACCTATTCTTCTCCATAGAGTAACATGTATGGAGTATACAGTGCTGAGCGAGGGGCAAGGTGGATGGGCCGTACTGCCACCTGGAATTCCAACCAGCTCCGTCCCCACGGAGTGCCGTGTGGTCAAGTTTGGCAACAGCTGGCTCCCTAAGGAAGCCCAGGGGCAATGGGCCCAAGCGAAGAATGGGCACCTTTACCTACGGATGTTAAGGCAAAAATCCAGACTTCGCTAAATCTCGACATTCGCTGGCAGGTAACAATGAAGCCAATGATGAATCTCATTGAATCTCAACAATGAATCTCAACATTCGCTGGCGGGTAACATGAGCGGAAGAATCCGGCTCATGCGGAGTCATATAAGGAACATGCAGATATTCTGCTCAGAAACAGAGACGTAGAGATAAAACCCATGTGCTTCAAGCACTGACACCTGTGGGGTTTCACGGTGAGAAAGGTAAAGATGACAGAGAGCTGTCGATATTACGTGAGGCTCTGTACAGTCACCTGCTCCGTCAATTGTCACACAACTCTGCAAAGTGGGCTCTATCATTAGGGCCATTCCACAAATGAAGACAGCCTTAAACTTGATAACCCTTACATGGCTATTGAACTTTGGCACAAAGATGCCTTCCCATTAATCATCCCATTTGATCCTCACAATAGGAGCTGGGCTCAGAGAGGCAGACTGTGCCCAAGGTCACACAGCCGGTAAAGGGTAAGAGTCAGAACCAGAAGCTACAATTTCCATCTCCAAGCCCAACACATTCTTTTTTGTTCTTTTTTTAATGTTTGTTTATTTTTGAGAGAGAGAGAGAGTGCTATCAGGGGAGAGGCAGAGAGAGAGGGAGACAGAGATTCCGAAGCAGGCTTTATGCTATCAGCACAAAGCCTGATGGAGGGCTTGAACTCATGAACCATAAGATCACGACCTAAGCCGAAGTCAGATGCTTAACCAGCTGAGCCACCCAGGTGTCCCCCCAACACATTCTTTCTGATGTAAGATGTGAATACAATCACACATGGTCGTACGTCTTTTCTTAACATTTATCATTAACCGGGTCTCAGATTTTAAGAAAAAGTGTTAAAAAGTAATGAGTTAATGCATTCAGAAGTTAGAGTTTGGGCATCAGCCTAAACACATATAAAGAAACCAGATTTAGAAATGTTACAGCAAAGAACCCAAATAGCTACACATATTTATCATTAAAAATTGAGTAGGAAGGGGCACCTGGGTGGCTCAGGTCATGATCTCACGGTTCGTGAGTTCGAGCCCCACATCGGGCTCTGTGCTGACAGCTTGGAGCCTGGAACCTGCTTCACATTCTGTGTCTCCCTCTCTCTCTGCCCCTCTCCCACCTGTGCTCTGTCCATCTCTCTCTCAAAAATAAACAAACATTAAAGGAATTTTTCAACTAAAAAAAAAAAAATTGAGTAGGCAAGAAGTCTGCAACAACTCAGGCTGAAAACTGCTACATCATGGGAGCTGAAAAGCATTTTTAAAGAAGGACCAAGTGGCCTTGAAACGAGTATATAAATGGTTCTTGTTGCTGTTTTCTTGTGGTCCGCTGCTAGTTGAGGCTTTTTTCCTGTGCAATGTCAGCACGCTCACAGGCCTCTCTGGATGATGAGGACCAGCCCTGGGTCCACCGTGTCCTGCTGGGGCAGGTGCCCTGCGTATGATGCAGCTCAGAAGTCTGCGTTAAGTTAATTCAGACAGGCAGTACTGGAGAGCTCACACACTTTGACCCTGGCGTGACGTCTAAGTTACGGCAGAGGATTATACCTGGTTGGATATATTCCTGGGACCTGTCCCTTTCCCATCCGGGAAACTGAGGTCTGACTCCAGGTGACCAGGTAGAAGACTCCAGAGGCAGAGAGCCAGGATCCCGCGCTAATCCTGCCCTTGTCCAACTACATCAGGCTGACCCACCCCCCCCCAGTTCTGCACAACGTAGAACACAGAACGGGCTTCGAGGGTGCAGGGACAAGGCGAAACGACACTGTCGTTTACACACATGACTGCTAGGTTTAACGAAATCTAAATTTCCCAGAGAGTAAAAGGGAAAAATTATTAAATTCAACGCAAACGTGGAGCCAAACTCCTCAGGTAGGCAAAGCAAAACCTGACCGCGGTACTGACGTAACTTTCAAAAGGTCTGACTGTAATCGGCATCTAAGCAGATATTAATGAAGTGAAATTCTTCCGTTTTCAACAGTTATTAATCTCTTGTCATTTAGAGAGGAATCTAGAAAACACGGAGCCATTATTTCTAGTGGTTGAGCCCCAACCAGGGGCAGAGGCATCCTTGGGAGCCAACAGGGGGGCACAGACTCTTTCCTGCCCTGGGCCCCGGGGAGTCTAGCAAGAGGATTTATCGGGAGGAGTCATCTCAGCCCTGGAGGACCATGTACGAGGATCATACGCTCCTCACGTCTGCCGCAAACAGAAGATGAGAAAACCGATCAAGTACTGTCTCGTCGGGAGCTCCGGGTGACGGTGCTCTGGAGGGCAGATGCCACACCCTGGATCCCGGGGCAGTCCATGTCACATGCTCATTTGGGGGGGGAGGGGGTGTTATTACCGGGGGGTGTGCCTTTCACTCTGAGGCACAGCCTGACTTGGATGCTAACCCTTATGTCCCTTTCTCTACGAAGAAACTGTCACTGATGGCTCAATACATTTCAGTCCCCCCGAGTCTCGGTTTCATAAACCTCAAAGCCCCTCAGAAAAGACAACTCTGAAGCAAAACCTCTCTTTGCCACCTCACGGCATGGGTGGCGGCCTCACCTGGTATCTGTCCATCGTAGAGATGAGGAGGGTGAAGGAAATGCTGGTGGCCGCCATGGCGTGGGTAGATGGCATTCCATACTCAGCAATCACTCTCTTCTCCAGTTTCACGACGGGAGGGGAGAAGGGGCGGGGCCACTTCAGGATGTCCTTGGCCATCTGGCCAATATACATCACCAACTGCAAAACCAAAGGACGGGGGTGAGTCTAACCGAGTAAGTGAAATCCCTCAGTTGTATGAATTTATTTGGGGGATCCCAGTCTGTTGGCAGAAATCCCCTTCCTCTCTGACCCAGCTACCTCCTGGGAAAGTCTTGTAGGATGCGTCTTAGTCCATAAAAAGAGAAACAGGCCGTCTGAACTCCAGAAGACCACTGGGCCCCTAAGATAGGACATTAACACATACCTTAATTTGAATGATATATAAAAAGCATTTCCATAGTTCCTATGTGTGCCAGGTACTGTTCTAAGAGCTTTACAAATGTTAATTCGCTTAATCCAGTGACATCTACAGAATGCAGGCAGAGAACAAGATTCGAATCCAAGGAGTTTTGCTTCAAAATCTGTGCCTTATGCCACCATGATAATACCTCAAAACCGGGATAGTTCTCAAGTCAGACAGTCTTTGTTCTCAAGTTTTAATCAGAAAAGTGACTGTTCTGGGGCACCTGGGTGGCTCAGTTGGTTGAGCATCCAACTTCAGCTCGGGTCACGATCTTGCGTTCGTGGGCTTGAGACCCATATTGGGCTCTGTGCTGACAGCTCAGAGCCTGGAGCCTGGTTCAGATTCTGTGTCTCCCTCTCTCTCTGCCCCTCCCCTATGTGTGCTCTGTCTCTCTTTCTCTCTCAAAAATAAACATTAAAAAAGAAAAGAAAAGAAAAGAAAAGAAAAGAAAAGAAAAGAAAAGAAAAGAAAAGAAAAGAAAAGTGATTGTTACAGAGCTTCTGCTTAAGAATTTTTGCGGGGGCACCTGGGTGGCTCAGTTGGTTAAGCGTCCAACTTCAGCTCAGGTCATGATCTCACAGTCTGTGAGTTCAAGCCCCATGTCAGGCTCTGTGCTGACAGCTCAGAGCCTGGAACCTGCTTCCTATTCTGTGTCTCCCTCGCTCTCTGCCCCTCCCCTGCTTGTGCTCACTCACTCTCTCTCTCTCTCTCTCTCTCAAAAATAAATAAAAATTTTTTCGAATGTTACTCTATTTTTGAATCTTACACTGTTACTCTAAATGCACGTAGGCAACACACTGGATATAATTTAATTTCTTTCAGTAATCAGGAGCATCAGTAAGATACATGGCAGGAGCATTTCCAACCCTCAAATACAGACAACTCAACCTAGAGTTTTCTCAAGTGATTGCTCACGATGACATTAACGAAGAAACGGCTCCGCTCCCTTCTTTCTCGTAAAGCACAAGATAGAAACCAGAATTCGACTTCCGTTACCCTTCAGGGACGAACAGGAAGGACTATCAACCACAGACTTCCTTTGGCAGAGAGCTCTCGAGGACACTTTCAGGATCAGGCACAAAGCCGGAAGAGCAGCCCCTCTACTCAAGCCTGCATTTGCCATGCGAAGTGTGGCCTGAAGACGGGCCGTGTGTGCCCCACCCTGGGCCCCGGTCTCAAGTGCAGCATCTCAGGCCCCAGCCCAGACCTACAGAATGAGAGCCCGGCTTTCACAAGACTCGCAGGTGGCTCGTGTGCACATGAGAACCGGAGAAGCCCCACGTGACACTGTATTCTCGCACGGGTCCCTTTGTCCCGGGCTTTAATCATAAACCTCATCTTACCACGACCGTATTGATTTTACTAGGCCTCTGTTCAGCTCGTGATGGGTGGAGTCACCATGCTTTGGGACGAGACCGGCCATGAATGCTTTAGGGCCTGGCCACATTCTGGTGCTTTCTTTTAGCTCGCTTAATTCTGAGCATTATTCCAGCGTACTCACGTCCCCCAGAAGGCACTGCTTATGTTTTGTGCCCCACTGCCCATTTTGCTCTGGGTTAAAAAACCAAGAACCACTGTGTGCACAGCAGGCCAAATCCACAGGCTTTAAAGCCTCAGTGACAATCACTGAATTCCATAGCTGTGATTTCTAATCGGACTTTGAAATTCAACCTCTTTACCGTCCCCTTATTACCAGGAACTACTGTCCTGGAAACCGGCTCGCTCTTTTATGTTTCCGCCTCCCTCCTGTGAACCTGTAAAAACCGCATCAGACTGACAATTATGTGCGGGGACGGAAAACTTGCAGCCATCACCGACGACCAGGAATGTCTCAGAAGCCGCTTGAGATCCATTTCTCAACACTGGCCCTTCCCCACTCACCCACAAAACCGAAATATTGCAGGCATGGTAATTCTAGTTTGCTTAAGAGTACTTAAAATCCGCAGACAGGAACCCTTGAAATCATTAAGTGAAGACAGCCAGGGGGCCTGCAGACAAATTTTTAAATTTCCTTGGAGTTCACAAGTCCCTCTGACTCCACTTCTATTTTGCCTGCTACATTTGAAGGATGTTTTTAAGAATTAGGACAGTTGTTCGTTTCATTTAAAAAACTATTACCGCCGCATATTGTTCCTGACCCATAAATTTCAAATACCAATTACTGTAATGACAGCTCTCCTTAAACAGAAAATAGAGCTCTATTTTTCAAGTCCTAGGGAAGGAATACCTCTTGTGGGCCGGGGAGTCCTGTCTCTGCCCTCGCATTCATTACAGGGAAGCTACAATGAGCCGAGCCCTGTATGAGGTCCCCGTGATACAAACAGAAGGTCTCATCGTAATGCCAACACGCTTTGAAAAAAATTATCCAACGAATCCTATGGATACTTATACACGTAGAGACAGAATGAAGAAGCCAGAACAAAAACAAAGAAAAAAGAAGTACATACTGTATGATCTTGTTTTTATAAAATTCTTGAAATGTTAACTTTATAGCACAGAAAGCTAGACCAATGGTTGCCAGGAAGGCGGTAAAGAAATTACAAATGGGATATGCACGTAGGCCAAAATTCTCCAACCTGTACATTTTAAGTATGTGGAAAGTTTGCGGACACACTAATCATAGAATTGGACATTTTCAATGGGTGGATTGTACAGTGAGTGAATTATACCTCACTAAAGCTGTTAAGGACGTGTTTATTGTAGGTCAATCACATCTCAACAAGTGGTTGCCTTAGCTTGCTTGGGTTGCCATAGCAACTAAACATAGGCCAGTGGCTTATAAACAAGGGAAACTTGTTTCTTATATTCTAGAGGATGGAAAGTCCAAGATCAAGATGCCAGCAGATCTGGTACCTGATGGGGACCTGCTTCCTGGCTCACAGACAGCCATCTTGTCGCTGCGTCCTCACATGGCAGAAGGAGTGAGGGAGCTCTCTGGGGTGCCTTTTACATGGGCACTCAACCTATTCGTGAAGGTCCACCCTCATGACCAAAGCACTTCCCAAAGGCCCTACCTCCTAATACCATCCCATTGAGTACTAGGTTTCAACATGTTAACATTTCAAAAGTTCTTCTCAAGTATGAGGAGATATGCCGGTGGGTCTGGCCATGAGACACTGTATGGAAGGGCATCTGGATGTTCAGCTTACTAGTACGTTCGGGGAAGAGGCATAGCCAGATCTGATCTGTCCTCTGGTGTCCTGGGCAGAGTGGGGGCAAAGACATCAAGACTAAAGGGAAGGAGGCCAGGTAAGAGAATATTGCAAAATCCAGGTGAGAGATAAAGGTGGAATCAAGGTCAGCAAAAGTGGGGCAGCAGACAGAATTTTTAAATGCTTTGGGGCGCCTGGGTGGCTCAGTTGGTTAAACATCCGACTTTGGCTCCTGTCACGATCTCACGGTTTGTGAGTTCGAGCCCCGCGTCAGGCTCTGTGCTGACAGCTCCGAGCCTGGAGCCTCCTTTGGATTCTGTGTCTCCCTCCCTCTCTCTCCTCCTCCCCCACTCTCACTCGGTCTCTCTCTCTCTCTTTCAAAAATAAACATTAAATTTAAAATAAAAAGCACTAAAAAAAACTTTTTAAGACAAAAGAATTTCAAACAGGTTTATAAATGTAAGAATGGCAAGTAGAAATTATTTAAATAAGAGAGGGGGAAAAAAAAAACCCCAGAAATGGATGGACTATCCAGAGGTGATTGTGCACACGGAAGTGTTTCAGTTCAGAAGAGCTGAACTACAGGTCCTCACAAGGGACATGCTATCGCCTGGCAGACATTCCTGATTAGCTCGATGATTACGGGCACCAGCAGCATTAAGAGGGGGAAGGCCAGGGATACGATACGCCATTGAACGCACAAGATGGTCACTCTAGGAAATCGTTCTTTGTGTCCAATAGGATTCTTGAGGGCTCTGCCAGACATCCTTGTAGGTGAACACCTATCTGTAATCCTCTGAAGGGAGAGCCTAATTCTCTGCTAGAAGGAACCACCAAATATTTTCTTGCGAGGTTCGAACACACACTGAAGTTTCTGAGAACAGAACTACCAAGGAAACTGAGGGAAGACTGAAATTTCGGTTGATTTGAAACTTTATCTAGAATTGCTAACCACGTGGGGCAGTTGGGTCACCAATGGAAAGGCTGCTCGATGCGTGAGAGGCTCGCACACCGCATGCCTGTGTCCACACCACCATAGTTGACACACTCACAGTGACACTGTTTATAGGTGCAAGGATCCTACTATTACCCTATGTGGACATGCCCTCGCATTTACTTATTTATTTTTTATTTTTATAAATTTTTTTAAAACGTTTATTTATTTTTGAGACAGAGAGAGACAGAGCATGAACGGGGGAGGGTCTGAGAGAGAGGAAGACACAGGATCCGAAGCAGGCTCCAGGCTCTGAGCTGTCAGCACAGAGCCCGACGCGGGGCTCAAACTCACAGACCACGAGATCATGACCTGAGCCGAAGTCGGACGCTTAACCGACTGAGCCACCCAGGCGCCCCTATTTTTTATTTTTAAAGTTTATTTATTTTGAGAGAGAGAAAAAGCACAAGTGGGAGAGGAGCAGAGAGAGGAGAGAGAGAGAATCCCAAGCAGGGTCCGCACGGTCAGCGTGGAGCCCCACGCGGAGCTCGAACATACGAACCGTGGGATCATGACCTGAGCTGAAGTCGGACAGTTAACCAACTGAGCCACCCAGGTGCCCCAGCATTTGCTTATTTTAAAAGTCACCTTATTACAAGGCAGAGTTTTAGAAATTATGTAAGTAGGTCATATTATCTATGAATAATATGCTTTGAAAGAAAGCAAAGCGGGCACTATAAAACATTTGGAATATAAAAGGAGGTGCTACCATGCTAAGTTTAGGAAGCCGGACACAAAAGACCACATATTGCCTGGTTCCATTTATATGAAATATCCAGAACAGGCAGATCCATAAAGTCGGACAATAGATTAGTGATTGCCTAGGGCTTGGAGGCCAGATGTCTACAATCGAGGTGTCAGGGGACTACAGGGTTCTAGGGCAGAGCCCTTTTTTGCCTCTTCCCGTTTCTGGTGGCTGGAGGCCCTCCTAGGCTTGTGGCCACATCCCTACAGTTTCTGCCCCCGTGGTCACTTGTCTCTTCCCCTTCCCTCTGTCTCCTGCCCTTCTTCCCATCTCAACTCTCCCTCTGCCTTTTTCTTACGAGGGTACTGGCCACTGGATTGAAGGCCCACTCAGACATCCAGGAGGGTCTCCTCATCTCAAGATCCTTAGCTGACTTCATCTGCCATCCTTTTTCTAAAAAAGATAGTGTTCACAGGTCCCGCGTATTAGGATGTAGATGTGTCTTTTTGACGATGACCATCTAATCCACTCTATTCAGCAAATAGTGAGTGCAAGTGAATGACCACGCACTGCGCTGGTTTCAGGATGACCAGGGAGAACAACGCAGACAAGGTCTTTGTCCTCATGGAGCACATGAATGGAAACATGAGCAAAAGGTATGCGTAGCTTCTTTGCATTTTATTGGTTCAATAAAACAACATCATCATGCTAACAACAACAACAAAAAGGTGCGCCGGATCTTATAGAATCAAAAAGTCTAAAATATTAAAAACATTACTGTAGATATGAGCATCACATGTCATTAGGGAATTACGAAATCAAACAATGACATATCATTACATATCTATCAGAATGGCCCAAATCTATTTTTTTAAATATGAAATTTATTGTCAAACTGGTTTCCATACAACACCCAGTGCTCATCCCAAAAGGTGCCCTCCTCAATGCCCATCACCCACCCTCCCCACCCTCCCACCCCCCATCAACCCTCAGTTTGTTCTCAGTTTTTAAGAGTCTCTTATGCTTTGGCTCTCTCCCTCTCTGACCTCTTTTTTTTTTTTTCCCTTCCCCTCCCCCACGGTCTTCTGTTAAGTTTCTCAGGATCCACATATGAGTGAAAAATATGGTATCTGTCTTTCTCTGTAGGGCTTATTTCACTTAGCATCACACTCTCCAGTTCCATCCACGTTGCTACAAAGGGCCATATTTCGTTCTTTCTCATTGCCACGTAGTACTCTACTGTGTATATAAACCACAATTTCTTTATCCATTCATCAGTTGATGGACATTTAGGCTCTTTCCACAATTTGGCTATTGTTGAAAGTGTTGCTATGAACATTGGGGTACAAGTGCCCCTAGGCATCAGCACTCCTGTATCCCTTGGGTAAATTCCTAGCAGTGCTATTGCTGGGTCATAGGGTAGGTCTACTTTTAACTTTTTGAGGAACCTCCGCACTGTTTTCCAGAGCGGCTGCACCAGTTTGCATTCCCACCAACGGTGCAAGAGGGTTTCCGTTCCTCCACATCCTCTCCAGCATCAATAGTCTCCTGGTTTGTTCATTGTAGCCACTCTGACTGGCGTGAGGTGATATCTGAGTGCGGTTTCGATTTGTATCTCCCTGATGAGGAGCGACGTGGAGCATCTTTTCATGTGCCTGTTGGCCAGAATGGCCCAAATCGAAAACGCTGACAACACTAAATGCTGGTGAGGATGTGGGGCAACAGGAACTCTCATTCATCACTGATGACAACGCCAGATGGCACAGCCACTTTGGGAGTCAGTTTGGTGGTTTCTGACAAAACGGAACATTCTCTGACCCTAAGATTCAGCACTCGTGCTCCTTGGTATTTAACCCAAATGAATTGGGTGCATTGAACCCGTACACAAGTGTTTGTAGCAGCTTTATTCCTAAGTGCCCAAACTCAGATGTGACCAAGATGTCCTTCAGCAGGTGAACGGGTAAATGAACTGTGGTACGTCCAGACAAAGGCGTGTTGCTCAGCGCTAAGAGAAGGGAGCTTTCAAGCCATGAGAAGACATGGAAGAACCTTAAATCCCTACTACTAAGTGAAAAAAAAAATCTGAAAAGGTAACATGCTAGATGCTTCCATCTATAGAATATTCTGGAAAAGGTAAAACTGTGAAGAAGTAAAAAATCAAAGGTTGCCAGACATTGGAGGGGAGGAAGGATAGGTGGAACACTGGAAAACTACTGCGTATGATACTCTAATGGTGGAGACATGTCATTACACATTTGTCCAAACCCATTGAATGTACGACACCAAGAGTGAACTGTAAACTGTGGACTTTGGGCGATTATCATGTGTCAGTTAGGGTCATCAGTTTTCACGAATGTACCGCTCTAGTGTGGGATGTTCATAATGGGGAGGCTGTGCTTGGTTGAGGGCAAGGGAGTATATGGGAAGTCTCCATACTTTTCCTTTGGTTTTGCTACGAGCCTAAAACCGCTCTAAAAAATAAAGTCTATTAAAAAGAGTACTATGGCAGAAGAGAACCATTTCTCCATTTAGTTTGCAGTTAAAGAGTATAATGATTAACTTGACATGGCTTGCCCTAAATGGAGGGCTTCACTCTGTATTGTTGAAGGGCCCTCCTACCTAAAGGGACCAAATTAAGTTCCATCATCCATCACATTCCTGTGGACTGAGGCCCCAAAGGCCTATGTGTAAAGGAAAAATCCATGAGAGGAGGCAAGGCAGGAAGCAATTATAGCTCATTAACGCTTTAGCAAACTGTCTGGGTCCCTTGCACGGTGCTGGGGCCCTGTAGCATTTTGTGATGAGGAATTAGCCTATTTGCTTACTTCTGTCCTGATTACAAGATAAAGGAAATATACAGGTGGGGGAAAACAATCCAGTTCTCTGGATAGTCTACTGTCGATCCCAAGAAGACAAAAGGCTTTTCTAGTAAATCAATTCTGTCAACACAAAACATGTCTTACCGGCATGGAAGGACTTCTAAGTCGGGGTCTGTTCTTAACATCTGGGCCCATCAGGCACAGTCACAGAAAACAGTGCGTGTTCTCTTAGTGCAGTAGCCCTGTCTAGCTATTACAATCCCAACGGACACCTTCACTGTCTTAACACATCTCACATTAACAATACTTTACTCTTCACGTTAGTATAAATGAAACCTGGATAGTTTTGAAAATAGAGGATCCTTGAAAGAACATTATTACTAGTACAGCAGCTACTCGTTCTTTTTTATACACTGAGATCGCCTGGTGCCCCCCCCATTTGTCGTCCCCCCTCCAACCCAAAGCATCCCCATTCTCATGGCGTAAAGGCTCCACTGTTGTTATAATAAAAGCTAAGTCCTCTGTATGACACAGGGAGCAACAAGAATCTGTTTTCAAATTACACCCCCAACCCCCAACCCCCATCCACACACATATTTTGATAAATGTTAACGTCTGTCTTCCAGCTATCCTCTACCATGGGGGAAGGACACTAACAAAAGTATGTCCCTCAGGTCTCAAAATGGAAACATTTTGAGTCATTGGGATTTATAGCCTACCCATGGGTTTATTTTTTTTAAAGTCAGGAATTAGTTATATCATTCCTTAACTGCTGGAGATTCGAACACTAAGATGTAATCCAAAGACCATAGCTGCTCCACCAGTACATACCCATCTTGTTTCTTAGTCCAACCAAAGGAAGCGCGTTCCCCTTCTCCTCAGATTACTGATGTGATGATTTGGATAAAGACAGACCAGATACCCAACCGTTCCACTCCTATCATGTACCCACGAGAACTGAAAACATAGGTCCTCGCAGAAACGTGCACGTGAATGGTCTTAGGGTCATCCTTCACAATAGCCAAGAAGTTTAAACAACCCAAACATCCATCCACTGCTGAATGGATAAACAAAATGTAGATCAGTACGCTAGAATATTATTTGTCCATAAAAAAATAATGAGATACAGATACAGACCGTATACATGGATGAACCCCGAAAACAGTATGCTGCGTAGCCAGATAAGGACAAATATTGTATGATTCCATTTATATGAAATGTGCAGAACAGGCAAATCCATAGAGACAGAGAGTAGATCAGCGGTTGTCTGGGGCTGGAGGGGAGGGGAATGGGGATAGGAGCTTTCTTACGGGCTGAATTTAGATGGTGGTAATGAATACATGAATACATGAAAAACCATTGAATCATACTCTTCAAAAAGGCGACTATTATGATATGTGACTGTCATCACAGTTTAAAGAGAGAGAGAGAGAGAGAGACACTGGACATCGAAATACGTCCCCAAACACCTCTTCCTTGTGTCCCTGAAGTCCTTTGTTGCAAAGTGTTATTGACAACACCTTCCAGTATTGATTACAGATAAGCAGCTATGGGGGCTACAAATAGTCTTTGCTTCAGGAGCTCGGCCCAGCTCTGCCCCAATCCGGTTCTGCAGGGCACTGAGTGGGGGACCGCCCATGGCACAGAGAAAGCTGCTGAAAATCCACCTACTCCAAACCGGGACCAGGGGACTCATGCTAGAGCAATTTTTAGCTGTGGAGACTGTTCAGATCAACACTTTTACAAAGAGATGGGGCTGTGTTCTTGTTTACTTGGTACACCGTCCTCTCTTCTCCCTGGAAGACAGGGCTCTGTGGCATCAGGGAGTGAATTAAAAGCAGTCCTTTGTTATGGTTACTTCAGAACATTCTAGAGGCCACTGCCTAACAGCCAGTGTGAAAAGTTGTTTTCAGTTGGTGAATGTTTTCTCATGCTTATGGCATTACTTTATTTTCTTTACTTTTTAAAATTCTGAGCCCATTCCAGTGTGTGTCGTGTACTTGTGTGTGTTTGTGTGGGTGGGGTGGTGGTGAGTCACTCAGAGAAGCAACTGTAATTTCAAACTAATAAGATTTCATTCCATGCCTGAAGCACCAAAACAAAGAAATTACAGAGCAAACACCATAAATCACAGAAGACTGTCAGAAAACTGGTCTTTGCATATTCAAAGTCCCGTAGAAATGCAGATATAATAGCTAAAGCACAAACGACAGGTGAGAAAAATAAAATAAGTTACAGTATTTGCCGTTCTAATGCTCCATTTTTGCAAGCTCAGAGCTGTTTCTGACCTTTCTGAAGGCAAACACTAAGGGTACAGAGATTAGTAATTCAGTCACAGATGTATGAACATCTTTGGGAAAGTCACTCCAAACCAACTAAGCCTCCTTTTCGTTGTTAGAAAGGAGTTGGGTAAAATGATAACCTAATATTCGTGTAGGGAATTCTTTGGAGTATATTTTCATAGACATTATTTAATGTTCGTATCATTCTGATTTTACGAATGAGGAACCTGAGGTTTAGAGAAGGTGAGTGTCTCGCTAAAGAGAACACCATCAGTGCAGCGGAATTGGACTTGAATTTTGTTTTCTGATTGCAAATCCTATGGTCTTTCCACCATGCTCCAACAGCTAGCATCTGACGAATAATATGTTCAAACAGTCTCTTTCCTTAAGGAACCCAAAGTCCATGATCCTAACCCATTACATCCATATAGCGCTCAATAGAGGTCACTTGACTGCCCTTCAGACTGAGGGATTAAGATGTCACAGCCGCTGAGAAAATTTCCAAATGCTTATCTGTACCATTTCACCAATGAACTGTGCAGCAGAAGGCTGAGACCAGTGTCCTTTACTCGCCACTGGACAGATGTCACATCCAAAATGGTACCCACTGCGGGAATGGGTGTCTTCAATACTAATGATTACAGAGCATGTACAAAAGTTAAAATCATGTATAAGCCTACCCTCCTTCAACCAATCAACCAACCATGAAAATCTGGAAACAACCCTCAATAGCCATGACAGACCGCCAGTTAAAATAAATTATGCAACAGTTCAAAAAGCCTTATGAAATATACTGTTAAATTAAAAAAAAAAGCCACAGGCTGCAAGAGTATATATCGACCCCATTTGTATTTTTAAAAAATGTATTTACATATAAATGCATGTAGGCACATGGGAAATCGTGGATGACAGAATCACTAGGGGGTAGCACTGAGGTCTGGGGTGGCCACTGTGTGTACTGTTTTGAGTTTTTCACACAAA